>NC_140377.1:15012500-16477500 GCF_054491055.1 Hypomesus nipponensis
CGCATGCTCCCGTCAGTCGAACACATGCTTGGACATTTAGAAGACTCTTACTCTTATTAAGTGACTCAATGCTCTTTTAGGTTAGATATAACGAAGCTAAGTCTTGTACTCGCTGTGAAATATTTTACTGTTGATTATTCTTCTACAGGTACAGTCCTGCACTTTTGTGGTTCATGTTGTTTTAATTTGTAGCTTGTATAACTGCATGCTCTTATGGGTCTTCCCTTTTGGCACTTGTTTAGCTTTTTCACAATGTATGCTTCATGTTTTGGCTACTTGCAATGTTTGGGACAATCTCGTTGTTATGATCAGTGAACTATGCTCTTTTGTAAAGCTCTCTCTTGGAAGTCGTTTTGGATAAAAGCGTATGCTAAATGAATAAATGTAAATGTAGAAGGCGCCAAAGTATTCTCAAAAATCAATGCAAACTCAGGGTTTTGGCAGATTCCCCTTGCCAAGGAGTCTGCCCTGCTCACAACATTCTTAACGCCCTTTGGGATGTTTTGTTTTAATTGCCTCTGCTTCGGCATATCCTCAGCACCGGAACACTACCAGAAGAGAATGTCCCAGATTCTGGAGGGACTCCACGGTGCCCTGTGCCAAATGGACGACGTGCTAGTGTATGGAGACACACAGACCCAACACAACACACGACTATTTGCAGTGCTGGGGAGGATGCAGGAGTCAGGCGTCACGCTGAGAAGTGAGAAATGTGAATTCTCAAAAAGCCATGTCAAATTTCTCGGACAGATCGTAGATGCAGCAGGCGTGAGAGCAGATCCAAATATAACGAGGGCAGTGACAGGAGGACAGGTGACAGGAGAAACCTGAGGACGCGAGCGGAGTGAGACGATTTCTCGGAATGGTGAATCACCTGGGTAAATACTTACCTCATCTGTCTGAAAAGATTCAGCCACTCCGGGACCTGTTAAAGAAGCAAAACGTGTTTCAGTGGGGGCATGATCAACAAAGGGCATTTGACAGCATCAAAGGGGAGCTGAGCACACCTCCAGGGCTGGCGCTCTACAACAAAAGCGGAAACGGTTGTCTCAGCTGACGCGTCATCATTTGGACTGGGAGCGGTGCTACTCCAGAGGCAGGAGGATGGCCACCTTAAGCCAGTTGCATATAGTTCTAGAGCACTCACAGACACTGAGAAAATATACGCTCAGATTGAGAAAGAGGCTTTGGCAATCACATGGGCGTGCGAGCGCTTCTCGGACTTCCTGGTGGGCATCACGTTCCACGTTGAAACGGACCACAAGCCTCTGGTTCCGTTACTAGGCTCCAAAAGCCTGGATGAGCTCCCACCACGCATTCAGAGACTCAGAATGAGACTGATGGCTTTCTGCTTCTCCATCTCACATGTGGCCGGCAAGAATTTGGCCACGGCAGATGTGCTGTCAAGGGCGCCGTTGCGAGACAGAGGGCAACCAGAGCAGGAAGAGGAAATCGACCTGTATGTACACATGATAATGTCAACCCTCCCAGCCACAGAAAAGAGGCTACAAGAAATAATGGAACACCAAGAACTGGACGAAATTCTGAGCCAAGTAAAGAAATACTGTACTGAGGGCTGGCCAGACAGATCCACAATAGACAGAGCTTACCTGCTGTATGCACATTTCGAGGATGAGCTATCAGTGGAAAACGGCTTATTACTGAAGGGATGTAGGCTAGTTATTCCCAAGCTGCTACAGACAAACATCCTTCAGAAACTGCACGCAGGACACCAAGGTATAGCAAAGTGTCGTGAAAGAGCCAAACAATCTGTCTGGTGGCCGGGTCTGTGTACACAGCTTCAGAAGGTGGTTGAGAGCTGCGACACGTGTGCAAAAGAAAGAATCAACCCCAAAGAGCCACTGCTGCCCACAGTATTCCTTGATAGACCATGGGCAAAGGTGGGTGCTGACTTGTTTCAGTGAAACAATAACCAGTACCTTTTGGTGGTAGACTACTTTTCCTGTTTCATTGAGGTAGCTAAACTCACATCAACAACCTCATTAGCAGTAGTGGAACATTGCAAGTCTATCTTTGCCCGGCACGGCATACTGTCCGAGGTCATGACAGATAATGGACCCCAGTTCTCGTCTGAATACTTCACTCAGTTCGCAACACAGTGGGGGTTCACACACGTTACGTCCAGCCCCAGATATAATCAGAGCAATGGAGAGACAGAGCGTGCCGTGCGGATAGTTAAAGGTCTCCTACAGAAAGGAAAAGACCTGTATCTGGCACTCATGGCTTACAGGGCCACACCACTCGCCAACGGGTACAATCCAGCACTGTTGTCTATAGGCCGGCAGCTCAGGACAACAGTCCCGGTCACTCTGTCATCTCTCAACCCAGGCTGGATGGACATAACCAAACTCAAAGAGGTGGAACAGAGGAAAAGATAGAGAATGAGCTGGAACTTCAACAAAAGACACAGAGCTCATCATCTCAAAGGCCTGACACCAGGCGACCATGTCTGGGTAAAGGACACAAAGGAGAAGGGGACTGTGATAAGACAGACGGAAACACCAAGGTCATACATCGTTGACACTCCCAGAGGGAATCTGCGCCGCAACCGAAATCACCTCGTCTCTACGCCAGTGGCGCCAGCAGCGCAAGCCATCCTGCCAGACCATCCCAATCAGACCATCTTACCAGAGCCAGAGCAACCTACTGGCCAGCAAGTTGGGCCAGGTCATGCAGAGCAGGGCTCAGTTCAACCATGCAGTCCTGAGCCTCCGACACGCTACCCTGTAAGAGAGAGACAGCCTCCAGGGTACCTGAAGGACTTTGTGGCTAAATAGTGGGTACTCCTGGTAAAACTGAGTGACTTCTACGGGGCAGAATAAACCCCCACACTCAGTAGAAGGATTGAGCAGTCTACCCCACCTTCTCAGTTCTGATTTTCAGTTAAAGTCCACATGCTTATTGTTCATAAGATACAGTTGGGTATTACTCTCCAGTTAACTTGTGATATAGTTGGTTACAGTACAAAGGTGCTAGTTTAATCTGTCATATCAGTACAACTGATCTAAGAAAGGGGGATGTAGTGTTAAGGGCTTTAATATGACAGGATGTGATATAGCCTAGGGGGAGGGGCTGTAAAGGGGAGTCGAAATAAAGGCATGGTGCTTGACACTCGTCAGAAACCTCGCTCTGTGTTTATTTGTCAAGTTGGAATCACTTAACTCCACAATGAGTGCCAGCTCTCTTTCTGCAAGTCACGATTCACAAAGTGTTTCTGACTCTGCCTGCTACTTCAGCCAATTAAATGACATTGTCTTGTCTCGCAGGCTCGAGGGCCCATTGGTTAACTTGGAAATTTATTTTTCACCTTTCTGGGCAACGAATATTGTAAAGATAATAACACGAATGAGTTTTGCAAACATATGTGCAAAATATATTTTTCAAAAATTAACAAAATATTGGTGGGGACAATTATATCTTTCCCAAACTTTTGTTGTGACTAGTCCCTATGGACCCTACGCAAACCTACGCTCTTTGCCTGTAAAGGTAACGTTTCTTGAGCTTGAGTAGAGTGCCAGGGTCGTTGTTTTGTTAAAAGCTCGCGTCTAGAGTGACATTGAAATGTATAAAGTGGGCTTTGCCGCATTTCGCCGATCAACTAAACCTTTATTGGTTTTATAAAATAATTTTATAAAAAAATATACAGATTTTATTTCGTGCACGGTCTGGAAAATCTAGTGCGCGGGTCTTTCAACTGGTCTGCGCGGCCGCGCAAGCGCGCAGCTTAGAGGGAACATTGGTTGTGAGTGAGGTTTAATAGTTGTGTAGAATTGTATATGGGGTAAGCCTTTTTAGGAACTGTTCATATTTTACAATCTGGAGTGTCGGCCAGAACACGGCTTTGGGGCCAGGATCTTCAAATCAAATGTACTTGTATAGCCCTTTTTACACGCAATCATGTCACAGAGGGCTTCACATACGCCCATAGAACTGCCCCTCAACCAACCTAAACCCTCAAGGAAGACAAGGAAAAACTCCCAGAAAAAATCCCAACAGGAGAAAAAATTGAAGAAACCTTGGGAGGAGCAATTCAGAGAGGGATCCTCTCCTCTAAAGACGGTTGGTGGGAGAGAGGAGCAGAACACAGGCTAAACATAGTCATACAGTGTCAATGGGTTTTGAAACACCAAAATTCAAAAGAAAGAAAGAGGGGAAAGAAAGAAGGGGAAAAGAGGGTAAAGAAATGGCAAATTTGAAATTGGCCTGTAGTTGCTAAGACAACCTGGATCTAGATTTGTTTTTTTAAGAAGGGGCTTAATAATAGCATGTTTGAAATGGTCTGGGACTTGGCCAGATACAATAGATTAATTAATAATACTAAGCATGGGTGGTCCAATAATAGGGAGAAGTTCCCTACAAAGTTTGGCAGGGAGGGGATCGAGAAGGCAGCTAGTGGGTTTCGAGGAATCTATCAGCTCGATGAACGCTTCCATAGAAATAGGGTTATTAAAGTGATTGAGAGCCTCAACATGCAGCATGCTGGGTATAGAGGGAAAATCAGTGTTGATGGCCACTCCTCCAGGACTAGTCTGTAGTTTGTCCCTTATTGCATAGATTTTTTGGTCAAAGAAATCTAAGAAATCATTGGGAGAGAGATCTGAACTAATACAGAGTGTACTTTTCTTAGTGAGTTTTGCAACAGTATCAAATAGGAACTTAGTGTCGTGTTTGTTCTTACTAATCAATTTAGAGAAATATTCTGATCTGGACCTGATGAGGACTTGCTTGTACTCCATTTGGCTGTCTTTCCATGCCAGGTGGAAAACCTCCAATTTAGTGGTACGCCACTTATGTTGTAGTTTTCTAGTGGACCTCTTAAGAGTGCGGATTTCCTCTGAATACAATGGAGCCAGTTTCTTGCCTTTTCTTTTCCTTGGTTTGAGTGGCAACAGAGTCTAGGGATAGCTGAAGAACCAAATTTAGATCCCTCATTTTTGCATTTAATGACTTATTTGGGACGTCAAGTTCTTCTAGTGCAGCGGGTAGAATACTAGCCAGTTCCAGAGCTGTGTTTGGGGTTATGCAGCGGCTAGTAGAAATATTCTGGGTGCCTCCAAGGCTCTGGCAGAGGTCCATTTTGAAGGTAACCAGGCAATGGTCTGATAATATAGGATTGTAGGGGTGGACAACAACGTCACTAATCATGATTCCCCGCATGAGAACTAAATCCAATGTATTCGAGTGGAGATGGGTAGGTTTGGAAACTACCTGAATGAGACCTGTGGAATACATTAGAGCAGTAAAGGCCTTACTTAAAGGATCTTTTGGGTCATCCACATGAATGTTAAAATCACCCATAATTAAGATATTAACAGTATATGTCACAAGATCAGCACTAAAATCTGTAAATTCCTTTAGGAAGAGGGAATACGGGCCAGGGGGCCGGTATAGAGTAACTATACAAAATGAGGGAGGGGGGGCAGGAGTAGTAGCATTATTCTTTTTTTAAATAGTTGGTGGTTTCATGCAAATTATTTAAAGGTGTTTACAGATTTTAGGCTGAGGTTGAAGCTAGCTTCATATATCATAGCAACACCACACCTTTCTTTGATACACGAGGGATGTGTGAGTAAAATCAGGAGTCGATGCTTCATTCAAGGGGGAATATTCGTCAGGTTTTAGCCAGGTTTCGGTGAGTCCAATCAAATCCAGGCTGCATTCAGACAACAGATCATTAATCAAAACGGCCTTTGTGGATAAAGATCTGATGTTTAGGAGCCTAACATTCCAGAATGGGCTTTTGGCAGCTTTAGACGTAGATGATTCTTCTGAAAATGTGGCACTGTCATCAGAAAACTTAGTTGGAAGAGCAACGGGGGAGCAAGGCTGAATACATATTCAATTGGTATAATTCCTAATAGTTGAAGGCCGAAATTTGGAAAAAGGGCGGGGGACCGACACCGTCTCAATGGTAAAAACAACATCAGCAACCACACTGGCTTCACTACAAGCTAGGCTATCGAGCCCCCAACAGCTCACAACATACCTATCAACAGACCTATCAGACTCTCTAAGAGACTGGCCCGGCTTGTTCTTGTGAGTGTCAGGTCTGCTCTAAAATAGCTTCTTTTCAACTTTCACTTTTCAACAAGCCAGGTTTTGCCCAGAAACGAGACCAATTATCTACAAATCCTTAACCCTGTTCTGAGCAGAAGCGAGCCAACCAGCGGTTAAGAGAGACAAGTCCGCTGTAGATCTCGTCAGTCCCCCTAACAGGTAGTGGGCCAGAGACTATTACTCGATGCCAACTCATTTTTTGAGCAAGGTCACATGCCAGAGCTATATTAACCTTTGTGACCTCTGACTGCCTCAGCCTAACATCATTGGTGCCGACATAAAGGACAATATTGTCATACCTATCATCAGTGCGTGTGCCATTTGCCTTAGCTTGGGCCTTTGCCTTAGCGCTAGACAGCACCCTAAGATTAGCTTCTATGTCGGTAGTTCTGGCCCCAGGTACACAGTAAACTGTCGCTGGTTGCTCTAATCTAATGTTACGAGTGATGGAGTCACCGATCACTAATGTCTGAGGAGTCCCACTCCCACCATGCTGAATAGGTAAAACTGGTGGGACTAATCTTGAGTCCTCCCTCTCGCTAGGGACTCCCTGCAAGTGATGTTGCGCCAGTCTCATCTAAAGTTACTAGCATACGTTCTTCCTCAAGCGACTGGACGCGACTCTCTAACAGAGTCAACTTTTCGAGCAAAATGACACATGTAGTACAATGTGAGTGGGTGTGAGACATTATAGTTAACTTACGTTAATAGTTAAGGAGTCACCACCTTACCGCGGTGGAGGGGTTTGCGTGTCCTAGTGATCCTGGAAGCTATGTTGTCGGGGGCTTTATGCCCCTGGTAGGGTCACCTAAGGCAAACAGGTTCCAGGTGAAAGACCAGACAAAGTGTGGCTCAAAAAAAAAAACATGAAGAAATACAACAATGGTTCTCAGTTGCCCCTGCCCGGAAGCGGGTCACCGGGGCCCCCCCCTGGAGCCAGGCCCGGGGGTGGGGCTCGATGGCGAGCGCCTGGTGGCCGGGCCTTTTCCCATGGGGCCCGGTCGGGCACAGCCCGAAGAGTCAACGTGGGACCCTCTTCCAGTGGGGGTCGGGTGCAGTGTGAGACGGGCGGCGGCCGAAGGCGGGGGCCTTTGCGGTCCGATCCTCGGCTGCAGAAGCTAGCTTTAGGGACGTGGAACGTCACCTCGCTGGCGGGAAAGGAGCCTGAGCTGGTGCGCAAGGTAGAGAGATTCCGGCTAGATATAGTCGGCCTCGCCTCGACGCACAGCACAGGCTCCGGAACCAGTCTCCTTGAGAGGGGCTGGACTCTCTTCCACTCTGGAGTTGCCCTTGGTGAGAGGCGTCGAGCTGGGGTGGGAATACTTGTTTCCCCTCGGTTCGGCGCCTGTACATTGGGGTTCACCCCGGTGGACGAGAGGGTAGCCTCCCTCCGCCTTCGGGTGGGGGGACGGGTCCCCACTGTCGTTTGTGCTTGTGCACCAAACGTGCTTATGCAACAAACAGAGTACCCACCCTTTTTGGAGTCTCTGGAGGGGGTGCTGGAAAGCGCTCCTCCCGGGGATTCCCTCGTCCTCCTGGGGGACTTCAATGCTCATGTGGGCAATGACAGTGAGACCTGGAGGGGCGTGATTGGGAGGAACGGCCCCCCCGATCTAAACACGAGTGGTGTTCGGTTGTTGGACTTCTGTGCTAAACACGGCTTGTCCATAACAAACACCATGTTCAAGCATAAGGGTGTCCATATGTGCACCTGGCACCAGGACACCCGAGGTCTCAGTTCGATGATCGACTTCGTAGTCGTGACGTCGGACTTGGGGCCGCATGTCTTGGACACTCGGGTGAGGAGAGGGGCGGAGCTGTCAACTGATCACCACCTGGTGGTCAGTTGGCTTCGATGGTGGGGGAGGACGCCGGTCAGGCCCAAACGTAATGTGAGGGTCTGCTGGGAACGGCTGGCGGAACCCTCTGTCAGGAGGAGCTTCAACTCCAACCTCCGGGAGAGCTTCGATCATGTCTCGGGGGGGGGGGCGGGGACATTGAGTCCGAATGGGCCATGTTCCGGGCCTCCATTGTTGAAGCGGCTGACCGGAGCTGAGGCCGCAAGGCGGTCGGTGCATGTCGCGGCGGTAGCCCTCGGACCCGGCGGTGGACTCCGGAGGTGAGGGATGCCGTCAAGCTGAAGAAGGAGGCCGCTGCTTACTTCGACGGGGGACGTCCTGGATCGGTGGAAGGAATACTTCGAAGACCTCCTTAATTCCACCAACACGCTTTCCGACGTGGAGGCAGAGTCTGGGGACATCGGGGGGGGCCCTTCTATCTCTGGGGCCGAGGTCGCCGAGATGGTTGAAAAGCTCCGTGGTGGCAGGGCCCCTGGGGTGGACGAGGTCCGCCTGGAGTTCCTTAAGGCTCCGGATGTTGTAGGGCTGTCTTGGTTGACACGACTCTGCAACATCGCGTGGACATCGGGGACAGTGCCTCTGGACTGGCAGACCGGGGTGGTGGTTCCCCTCTTTAAAAAGGGGGACCGGAGGGTGTGCTCCAACTTTAGGGGGATCACACTCCTCAGCCTCCCTGGGAAAGTCTATTCAGGGGTCCTGGAGAGGAGGGTCCGCCGGATTGTCGAACCTCGGATTCAGGAGGAGCAATGTGGTTTTCGTCCTGGCCGTGGAACAGTGGACCAGCTCTATACCCTCCGCGGAGTCCTGGAGGGTACATGGGAGTTCGCCCAACCAGTCTACACATGTTTTGTGGATTTGGAAAAGGCGTTCGACCGTGTCCCTCGGGGGCTCATGTGGGGGGTGCTCCGAGAGTACGGGGTACCGGATTCCCTGATCGGGGCTGTCCGGTCCCTGTACGACCGGTGCCAGAGTCTGGTCCGCATTGCCGGTAGTAAGTCGAACTTGTTTCCCGTGAGGGTTGGACTCCGCCAGGGCTGCCCTATGTCACCGATTCTGTTCATTACCTATATGGACAGGATTTCTAGGCGCAGCCAGGGTGTTGAGGGGGTCCGGTTTGGTGACCTCAGGATCGGGTCGCTGCTTTTTGCAGATGATGTGGTCCTGTTGGCTTCATCGGGCCGTGACCTTCAACTCTCACTGGAGCGGTTCGCAACCGAATGTGAAGCGGCTGGGATGCGAATCAGCACCTCCAAATCTGAGGCCATGGTTATCGACCGGAAAAGGGTGGAGTGCCATCTCCGGGTCGGGGAGGAGATCCTGAACCAAGTGGAGGAGTTCAAGTATCTCGGGGTCTTGATCACGAGTGAGGGAAGAATGGAGCGCAGGCAGGATCGGTGCGGCAGGCGGATCGGTGCGGCGTCCGCAGTGATGCGGGCTCTGCATCGGTCCGTTGTGGTGAAGAAGGAGCTGAGTCGAAAGGCGAAGCTCTCTATTTACCAGTCGATCTACGTTCCTACCCTCACCTATGGTCACGAACTATGGGTAGTGACCGAAAGAACGAGATCGCGAATACAAGCGGCCGAAATGAGCTTTCTCCGCAGGGTGTCCGGGGTCTCCCTTAGAGATAGGGTGAGAAGCTCGGTCATCCGGGAGGGGCTCAGAGTAGAACCGCTGCTCCTCCCCGTCGAGAGGAGCCAGCTGAGGTGGCTCGGGCATCTGATTAGGATGCCTCCTGGACGCCTCCCTGGTGAGGTGTTCCGGGCACGTCCCACTGGGAAGAGGCCCCGGGGAAGACCCAGGACACGCTGGAGGGACTATGTCTCTCGGCTGGCCTGGTGGAGACGAGTTTGATTATAGGTGGGAAGCGAACAACCTGGTGACCTGGTGCAGCCAGAACAACCTAGAGCTCAATGCTCTCAAGACAGTGGAGATGGTTGTGGACTTCAGGAAGAACACAGCCCCACTCACCCCCATCACCCTGTGTGACTCCACAGTCAACACTGTGGAGTCCTTCCGCTTCCTGGGCACTATCCTCTCCCAGGACCTTAAGTGGGAACTGAACATCAGCTCCCTCACCAAGAAAGCACAACAGAGGATGTACTTCCTGCGGCAGCTGAAGAAATTCAACCTGCCAAAGTTGATGATGGTGCACTTCTACACAGCCATCATTGAGTCCATCCTCACCTCCTCCGTCATCATCTGGTACGCTGCTGCCACTGCCAAGGACAAGAGCAGGCTGCAGCGTATCATCCGCTCTGCGGAGAAGGTGATTGGCTGTAATCTGCCTTCCCTCGAGGACCTGCACACCTCGAGGACCCTGAGGCGAGCGAAGATGATTGAGGCCAACTCCTCACACCCTGGACACTCCCTGTTTCAGTCTCTCCCTCAGTCACTCCCCTCCGACAGAAGGCTGCGGTCCATCAGGACCAAAACCTCACGCCACACAAACAGTTTCTTCCCTTCCGCTGTTGGCTTCCGCAACAAGGCCAAGAGTTTTAATGACTTCATGTCTTAAAACAATTACATTTGCACTACTTCACAATTTGTGTAATATTTGTATTTTATATTGTATTTTATACTGTAAATTGGCAACTTATATTTTATCTTATGGCAACTTATTTTATTGTATATTTTATTTTAATTGTATTCCACTTAGTATTGCTAGTTTATGTATCCTTAGTATAGTTAGACCATATATCTAAATTTAAGTTTCCTATATGTTTATTGTATGCACCTTCCTGCCAAAGCAAATTCCTTGTCTGTGCAAACTTTCATGGCGAATAAATCCCTTTCTGATTCTGATTATCTTCAGGGCAGGAGAGGTGCACAGAAGATCCAATGAGGAGACGAGATTGATTCAACGACTTTGTATTAAAAGTTACATGTGGAGTTGAGATGTATGTAGAGTGGAGTGTGTTTGGTGAATGTAGTATAACCAGCTCACGGCATCACCGAACATGTGAATTATGAAATAAGGCCCACAAACATGTAAATATACATAAGTAAGTACGTAGCTACACCATAAAGAATACAAATAGCATATGTATGTAGGCTTTCAGGATAAAGGACCATAGTTTGGCTCAGCAAGTTACTTGGTCTCAGCAACACACAAAACATGGATAATTATGGCGTGAAATTAGTGCCAGGAGAGCGAGCTCTGTAAAAATGATTTGTAACTTGCAAAAAAGATGTGTCTCTGTAGAAAATGATGTGTACTTGCAAAAAACGTTTTGTGTCTCCGTACAAGGCAAGATGTGTGTACTTGCAAAAAATATTTGTGTACTTGTGAAAAAAAGTTTTTTGTCTTTGTAGAAGAAAAAGATTTGTGTACTTGTAAAAAAGTTTGGTGTCTCTGTAGAAGAAGGCGGGAACACTGCTCCCAAAACCATCTAAGCCAATCAAATATAGCCATTTCTGTGTCTAGTATCATTGGATATTTTCATCTGTCTATCACACATGACCTAGGTCGTAGTAAGTTTAAATTTTTTAAATGTAAATATGTATACGGATATTTAATTAGACAACCAGTCATTAAACCTACCATTAGTTGGACAATGTACAGGGAACTGAACACGAAATATAGTGGTTTTCATTTTAAATGTATTATTTACTGCCAGTGTAACATAGTTATCTGGGTTCAGATTAAATTCCACTAAATTGGAAGAACTACGCCACCTGCTGTTCAAATGTGTACCTGCTCAGTAGCTGGAGCGCAGCATTTAATTCCTCATAGGAACGGAGGATTTTCAGAAAGGTAACATGTAGTGAATGCTTGTGGAGGACAATATAATGTAAATAACATGAAAAGTAGGTTGACCCAGTTGTTAGGTCAAAAATTGTAAAATTGTTCATTAGACACACAATTCTGCCTGCTGAATTTGTGAATAAAACCTTGTACAATAACAAAATGTTTAATGAAATGTTCATTTCCAAGCATCTTCAGGGACTGACACAACATGGTCTGGTTGTCTAATTAAATATCCATATACATATTTACATTCAAAAACTATTCAACTTACTACGACCCTTATCCATTGGTTTATACTATTAAGAGTGTGTTAACTGAATCATCTTTAAATGTTGCATTAAAGATACATGCCCATGGATATTTTGAACTAAACTCCTCAAAAAAAGTTAGGAAACGTTATTTCAGTCGATTATTCCTCCCCTTCAATAATATCAATTGGTATTGTATTTTATATCGTTGGAAAGCCTGATTAGTCACCTTTACAACGAGGTACAACTTGTAAGGATTTTGCATTCATGGAATGAGCAACACAGCTAACTGTGTGGGTAGCGGCCCAAAAAAATGTGCCAAAATCCCCTGCAATATTCTTCTGTTGGTATTCACGCTCGTTTTGAATTGCTTGGTGGATTGGATGATGATTGGATGATTGCACTCTCCCACAGTAATAAGGAATAAACAATACATATTGGCCATTTTTACACTTTATTAATTTTACACTGTCAGGGACCTCAGTAGCGTATGGAAGATTGCTGAGCTGTGAGGGAGTCAAGCTAGTAATCAGAAGGTCGATCGATTCCCCGCAGTGCCAAATGAAGTTGTGTCCTTGGGCAAGGCACCCTACTTGCCCCTGTACTTACTGTAAGTCACTCTGGATAAGAGTGTCTGCTAAATGACTAAATGTAAGATCATTACGCAGCCACAACAGCTTGACACCTCCTCCTCATGCTGGTCACCAGCCTGGTCACACACTGCTGTGGGATGGCATACCATTCCTCAACCAGGATTTGTCACAAGTCAGCCAACATGTTTGTGTTGATAACTCTGGCACGTACAGCACGCCCATGGTGATCCCACAAGTATTCAATTAGGTTGAGGTCTGGACTCACGGCAGGCCATTCCATCCTCTCCACTCCCAAATTCTGGAGGTACTCTGTGATGATCCTGCCTCTGTGGGGGCGAGCGTTGTCATCCTGGAGGATGGAGTTAGATCCCAGATTCTGGAGATATGGGATCGCCACTGACTCCAGTATCTCATTCCGATATCTCACTGCATTGAGATTGCCTTCAATGATGACAAGTTCTGTTGTGCCTGTGAGAGAGATACCGCCCCACACCATGACACTGCCCTCATTGAAAGGTGTCACGCAATCTATGCAGTAATCTGCATAGCGTTCTTCATGCCGTCTCCTTTGATCATGCTGATCATACTTTGATCCTGCCATCCAGCTTCCGCAGACAGAATCTTGATTCATCACTGAACATGACGTTGCTGACACCACATAATGCTGCCACTCTGCGTACCGGAACACCAGCTTCCAATGCTCTATTGCAGTGTTTCCCAAAGACTGGGTTGCGACCCTCGGGCGTGTCGCAAGAGATTTTTTGGGGGTCGCCTTGTCACGATCTGAATCTCTGCCAGTGGCAATTTCTTAAATGAAATATAGCTGCAAGCAGCAATGAGGTGGCCAAGCAGTCAAATGACCCATAAAACACTTTAGAAATCCTCAGAACAGGGTTCCGAGTGCATGCAGCAAGTTTGGTGTGAATCCATCAAAGATTTGCTGAGATACGACCCAACTTCCTGTTTGAATCATGTGAGGGCCTTCGTGAGGCTTGGTCTGAAGATACTCTCTGCCAAATTTGGTGAAGATTGGACAACATGTGTAGGAGAAGTAAAGAAAAAACGTTTTTCAATGAATTCAAAATGGCGGCCGCATTAATTCGGCTATTATCACAAATGATGATGGGTCACACACGGGACATCCCAAGACATCATGAGACAAAGGAATCACTTTGTAAAAGCAAACAAATCAACAGTTATTGGCCCAAACAAATTTTTGCTTCTTGCGGCCACGCCCAGTGATCACATGACACCAAATTAATTGGCCCGCCTCAGAAGAGGGTTCAGAGTCATCATATTAAGTTTGGTGTTGATTTCTCATAGATTAGCTGAGATATGACCCAACTTCCTGTTTGGTTGCTTTGATGCCGATTTTGATTTGCTGTACCGGACAAATGGTTTTGAAAATCAAATAACGTTAGACAATTTCTGTGAGGGTTGGTCTGATGATGATGTGTGCCAATTTTGGGGATGATTTGACAAAATTGAAGGAGGAGAAGCGAAAAAACGTTTTTTCACAAAATGTAAAATGGCGGGAAATCTATATAATCGGAAATTGACGTCATAGGGTGTGTAGAACTCGTCTTGATCCAGGGAATCCAACGGTACCTCATTTTTGAATATCGGTCATACGGTTCAAAAGTTACGTGTGTAAACACAAGTCCAACTTTGACCAGTTGGTGGCGCTAGAGTGCTCCAATGGGTGACATGAAACTTAGTGAATATAAAGAAGGGACTGTGCTTAATGAGTGTGCCAAATTTCACAACTTTTTACCATACGGTTCCAGGGGCTGCCATAGACTCCAATGACAGAAGAAGTGTAACTAGAGACCATACCATTTCTGGGGAAATTGTGAGGGTGTGCTTGCGGCTGCCCCAGCTGCTCATACTCTCCTAGTGTTTACATATTTCAAAAAGCATTTAAATGTATGACTGCAGTTCTGACCATTGTGTTCCCTTGATAATAAGTTTGTAAAAATTACATGCATCACTCAGATGAAGGAGAGGTGATACTGGTTGGTTGGAAGAGAAGGAGGCCAAATGTAGCTCATGAAGATGCAGCACTAGGTAACTTATTAAATTGTAATCAGATACACAACTTGTTGGTTGCCCAACAAGAGGAAGACACAGCATCTGCTTCTTCAACTCCTTAATCCTCTCAAGGCAACTGTTGCACCTGGTTATGAGGTTGTAGGCTATGGGACGTCTAATATTGCATTTGTCTATGTGTAAGAACGTGTTTCTCAAGTAGTAGGACATGTTGATTCATAAAAGCATCTAAATGTAGCCTATCAACGTCAATATATTGATGTTTTCTGTTATTTTAAAGTAAGCTCAGAGGCGTATGAATGTAGAGTTGCTCGCTATATAGGCCTAGAGTACCGGACACCGTGAGCTGAGCTCACAATGACTAGCCCTAGCCTGCGTGACGCCGCTTTTTATGACACACTTCAAAGATGTAAAGATGGTGCGATTTAACCCTGTAAGACCCCATGGCAGTAGCAGACTGGCCATCGGGAGAATCGGGAGAATTCCTGATGGGCCGAAGCACTTTTGGCCGCCAGGCCCTCCGACCCATAATTTTTTACTACTAATAAAAAATGTTGGAAGAAGATTGAGCAACACGGTTTGCCGGCCCCCCTTTCCCCCAGGCCGGTTGGTCTATTCCAAATGAATGTCTATGCAGCCCTTTGTGGCGCTTATATACACAACAGCGACACTGACAGATCGAAAGTTAGCTATAGAGACAATATATAGATGGAAAACCAGGTTAAGAAACGTAAACGTAATTACCTTCACTACACAATGTTTTACCAATTGGACAAAATGCTATGTTTGTTTGTTTTACATCAAGCTCAAAAAACTACTTTTCGCTCAAATCAGCAAAAATATTTTGCTCGCATTAAGCGTGGAAGTCCCAAAGCATCACATCAGGCACAGAATTTGCATGCATTAGCAGGGCGCTCGCTGTGGTGGTGTATATGGGACCGGTTCTGGTAGGCTGGTCTGGATCAAAGTCCAGGGCCTATTTTTACTCCCAGTCCGTCCCTGCCCCATGGTTGTAAAATTACAACGGCACTTTGAACGGTCGAATTACTCTTTTATTTTTATTTTGGGTGGCTCTTAAAAGAGCCGTTGTTGTGTGTGCTGTGGCTAGCACAGGAGTCGTCGGAGACCGTCTTGGATGTTTCCCAAGAACACATTGTTTTCAACGTGATCAAGGTGGACACCGTCGGGTCAGTACATCCACACAAAACCGTCTTATTTGGGGGTGTTGAATGCTCCCCATCCCACGGTCGGCCAGGAAGCTAGACACGGCTGCGTTGACTCAACGTCTTGCCCTGTCGATACCAGAAGCGCTGGTGCTCCTCTCATACCTCCAGACGTAGCGTTCCAGGATATCCGAAAACACCAGCAGAGTGTTTGGGAACATCTTCATGATGGCACCCAGGTCTCGCTTCATCTGCCTCATCAGGTCTAGCCCGGTCAGTTGGCCGAGGTTGTTTCCCCCGACGTGGAGCACCATTATGTCCGGGCTGGGAAGCATGCCACGCTTCTCACGGAGCTTACGCACAAGGTCTGCCCACCTCATGCCCCTCACCCCTACCCATTCAATATGGCACTCCAGTGCAAGGTCGGGGTACAGTCCGACCTCCTCCGCGTGCCGCGCAAGCCAGTAGACCAACGAGCTGCCAACGATCCAGACGTGGGGACGACTTTGGTTTTCCATGGTGTGATATGATCCAACATCCGCCTCTTATATACTAGCTGGCTTCCCGCTTCTTCTTTTTCAAACAATGCAAGGCTTACATCTGCCTGTTTATTTGCCGCCTGTGTCTGTGTTGTTTTTGTCTTGGTAACAAGTAGCCAGCTAGAAACCAAGCAGAAGTTTGTAGCCATATAAAGGCCTATATATATAGGCTACTTGATTTGGCTGCAAGATTCGCTGATTTTGAGTGTCCAAGATATGATGGATTCTGATCTGTATCAACAGTCTAGCCATGTAGCTAAGGCTTGTCCGGGAAGAGTGGATTTTTTTTTGAACGGCAGGTCTGGAAGATCAATTTAGTTGCACCTGGTTAGCAACACATCGAATTTAATGCAATTTTACACAATACATAAATGATTCAAAAATGAACACCCATCTTCGCTGTATTGAAAGGGTCCTGTGGAAGCTATGGGACGTCTATTGCATTTGTCTGTGTAGGACAATGTTTCTCAAGTGGTGGGTCCCGACCCAAAAGTGGATCGCAAGCTGGTGTAGGTCATTCTGATTAATAAAAGCATCTTACTACATGTTTTATGTTATTTAAAAGTAAGCTCAGAAACGTATGAATGTAAAAGGCATCTTTGTAAACCACTCTGATCTGTTGTAATGTGTAGGCCTATAACTATGTAAACTGAACATTTAACTTACTTGACTGTTAAGAATGACTTTGTATTCTAGCTGACCAATAGCGCAGAGACAACAAAGCTGACGAGATGTTATATATATAGTGCTATATATCTGGCTACTACAGTACGGCACTATCTGGTGGCTGGACGAATTGTAAAGTAACGAAAAGCGGTCTGGAACGGACGACGAAAGGTAGAAAATTAGCTGTAGGATTAACAGCTAGGCTAACTAATTTGTCGTTATACTGTAGCTACCTGCCACTCGTATATTTTACAGTACTGTAGGCTACCTCCCCAGCCCAAAGCGATCTGGAACGGAAGACTACAAGGTCGCAAGTTAGCTCTAGCTCTAACTTACGGTGTAACACCTTTAGTAACAGATAGTAGCAGAGATGTGCCGGTGTAACAACTAGAGCTAACTTCTCTGTGAAAATAGGAGACCGTTTACACCGTTTACGAAAGTAGAGCTAGACTAGCTAGCTAGCTCTACAGTAGCTATAATCATCAGCATACATATTTCACAAGTGTTTCGTATCACAATTTTAAATGAGTAAATCGTTATCACCATGGCCTCTTTGCTAGTCAAGTCGTTTACTTGTAATCTAATAAAATAATAAATCCAAAAACGGAAATGTATTTGTGAGGATGAAAACAGATGTAGCATTATGTTGTATGTTTGCCCTGTGTCGCCTGCAACAGAGGCTATGTCATGATGACTCACCCGCAGACCACTCTTTCCGAAAATAGATACTTAATAGGCACTTAATAACAATGCGTACATCATATTATACACTACATTTCATTATTTTGTTTTTATGACAATGTTAAATTAGTAAATAGTTATCACCCTGGCCTCTTTGCTTGTAGTGTTACTAGTTAGCCTATCATCTCCCAGAAGTTAACAAGCTGCTAAACTAATGTTCTGCAACAGGTAGTCACGCGTGTTTTCGTGACGTTAGCAACGTCAGTGACTGTGGCTAGCAAGTTAGCCACCATTAGCTTCACTTTTCACCACAAAAACGTAATTTCTACTTACACCGGGTAACGGAACGTAAATCCCAATACAACTAACTCAATGGCTACCAAAACGAAACGTTTGACACAGAGGTTGTCTATGTAGTCCAAATATTAACAAAGTTTTAGGGGGGCAAAAATAAATAATAATAATATATATGTGAGATAACAATGGTTTGTGCTCTCCGAAGGCAAGCACAGCCCCAATAATAATAATAAGAAAAGGTAGAAACACTTAAATGGCTTCGCCGTTTCGCGGCTTGGCCACCAATTAATGGTCAAATATTTACTATTGTGTTTACATTTTAAATGCTTTAGAACACGTTCATATTGAAGACGAGTTCATTCAGAATCAGCTACATATATTAGCAGGTCGACTGACTGATTTCCTTCTCATACATTCCCGTAGCGCCACAGTGCATTTCCCTGTTGAAGCTCAGCTTCTATGGACTTCAATGGGGCTGCTTTGAACTGGTTTTTTCAGTGCTTCGAAACTATTCACCTTATTCCGCCCCGCCCACTTTCTTCATCTTTTTGCACTTCCGTTGTATTTGCACTTCCGCTTTACCGGGGATATCATTCAATTCAATGGAGAACTGCCGAGAAGTCCCTCTGCTAAAATATTAAATCATTTGGTGGATTTGTGCAAGATGTGCTATGTTCGTGTGCTACAACAAGTCAACAATACACCATTTCACTGGATGGCTTGAAAACGACTTTTAAGTGTTGATATAGTTCGTTTGCCGGTCAGATTGCTGCCCTGCACTCTGCTGTGCTGCGATTAGCAGGCATCACATTAGCCACAAACATAAGATATTCTAACGATTTCACTGCAGGGCATATGCATTTGCTATACTTTGTTCGAAAGCTTAGGTCCTCTAGAATTCAGTCGTGTGATTAATTTTACAGTCAGTACATGTATTTGAGACTTCCCCTCTAAACCGACCAGCTAGCACTGTTAGCAGTAGAACGTTAGCTAGCTTCTTGTTTATCTACTTGAGGCTCTAGTTTTTACATCAGGTCTCTGCTATTAGCCATAAACTGCAAATTTATGAGTGACAAATTGTGCTGTAATAATAAAAAGTTGCAACCTTTTCATCGAGGGGCTTTGGTACAAGCGATATGCAACGTGTTAAAACTTACAAGATATGTATCTTCCCTCCTATCTAATGGCAGTTAGAAAGACGCATGAAATAATTTGATTGCCGCGTTGTTTCAAAAGCTTTATATTAAATTTAGATGTACTGCAGCAATTGTTTTGCTCACAGCCATGCCCATACGTTTGGTTATAATCATGTATCTACTTATATCATGAATTGAGAACACTAAAACATACTAAAATATAGTTAGTTTACACCCTTAATTAATACGAGCAGACAAAAGGAAACTTTTTTTAATTCAGCGCCTTCAGCCAGGGACGCAGATCCTCAACTTTGGTTGGAGGTCGATGCAAATTATGTCGGCCCACAACACTCGGACCTCTTCTTTCCATGGTCAAAACAATGATAATACAGGGTCTGATTCCGTCTTCTCCACCTGTTATGGCAGCCACAAACTGCAGTTGACGCTGGGCATCTTTATTAGCCATAAATGAGTACCAGAGCCTGTTTAAGACACTGTCTTTTAGCACCGTTATAAAGTGGAAAGTATCTAAACCGGAAATGAGAATACGCGGATGGCCGCGCCCATCGTGACTTCCGGAATAAGGTCAATACGGTCATTGGATAAATGCTGCGATTATGTCCCGCCCGTGGACGCTCAGGTGGGGGTGAATGGAGGAGTGGGCTGGCCTGGATGCAGGGCTTCTGCGTGATGAAAGGGGGGTCTGTCAAAAGACATCTCCTTTTGATTGACTGTAATTTTGTACTATAAAAAGCCACCAAAGCTATTCAAGCTCTGTCCCATCGTGGATTCTGTAAGTGTAGTTGAAAGAGCTGCTGCAACCTATTTCTTGGTATTTGCTTGGCGAAGTTGCTAGCAAGTTTTCATCATACATTTCATACAATTATACACCACATGCCTTGTTTCAGTTGAACCTAATTCTCATTTTCTTCGAGTTTAATATTGTTTTGTTGATCCTACCTTCATTCATTCATTCATTCATTAATACATACATTCAGTAGGCTAGTGTCGTAAGGGTGAACTAGCCAGTGAACTAGAAAAATAATGTATGATTTAAGCCAAAAATGAACTTAAGCCGTCTGCGCTTAATCAAACTCATCTCGTTGCACTTATTGAGAACTTTGATCGCTATTTTCCAACAGAGAAGTATGCCATTCTGAATGATAAAAGGTGGATGCAAAATCCCTTCGAATTTGAGAGTCCTCCTTGAGTTGACACTTATCTGCAGAAGAAACCGAGTTGTTGCAGCTCAGCTGCGATCGCACTGACGCTATGGATCTGTGACCTTATAATCATTCTGGATAAGCATTTCGTCAGAATATCCTGTCCTCAGTAGGGTCAGTATTTCTAATTCTATGCTTATTCCTTTCACTACCACGTACATGTGCGAATTGGGATTTTCTGTGCTCACAAAAAGGAAGACAAGCACAGAAACTGACTGAATGCTGCGCCTGATATGCGTGTTGCGCTCTCCTCCTGCACTAAACGCAGACAGGCCCACCTATCCCATTAGCAATGTTGAAATGGTACAACAACATGTTTTGTATAATTTGTTATCTTTTTGTAATTATTTCATATTTTGTTCCAATATTGCTGGTTCAATTGAATGTTGAAAATAAGAAGAAATGGGCTATATGTTTTTTTTTTATAGCCTACATTTAATGTCCAATTAGGCACTTATTGGATACCTTCTTTAGACATTGCTGGTTCAATTGTTCAGAGAGAAGTGATCACTCTGAGTCTGAGATAGCTTATTAACAATGGCAGTAGGCGTACAAGTTCTGAAATAACAATAAAATAACAGTAAAATATCCTCATTATTGTTCAATAATCGTCAAATCCACCTTTATTTTGTGATTGACGAATAATGTATATTGGCTTGGGTCGCGAAGGCTCGTGACTTTTAAAATATGGGTCCCCAGAAAAAAAGTTTGGGAAACACTGATGTACATGATGCTGCTTTTAATTACACAATGTAAAGATGGTACAACATGGAAGGTGAAAGAAATATGCTGCTCCATCTCTATAATTTATTTACCAGTTTAGTCAGTGTACTTCAGGTACAAATAGTATTGCCTGACGAGTATGTAAACAGAGCAGCGAGGTAGGAGTGGCGTAACCATCATAACGATTGTTATGAACCCATGTTAGTGTGGTAGCAAACATTTGGAAAACAATATGAAAACGCTAGTGTGGACGGAGATCGTTTTCAATTCGAATACGCATATTTTGTATTAACCCGGGCTAGTGTGGACAGGGCCTAAGCGGTGGAAGGCAAAACTGAAATTTTTGGTCTGTCCACCCTACCGAAGGTAGATCTAATATCAGCTTACACATTTCACAATTGTGTTTCATGTTTACTTGTTATGTAATGTCAAAATAAATTTTTTTTTGTGAGGAATGTTTATTTCATAGACCGTTGTAGTATGTGTTGCCCGACCAACAGAGGCGTCATGAGACGTCTCTCATGACATGAGAGATGTCATGATGCTAATGCTTCAGTGAAATAGTAGACTACCGTTTCCGAAAGTAGATGTGGGCATATCAGCTAATATTGTACATTACATTTCACAATCGTGACCAAGACGAACCTTTTGACATCGACATCGTCTATGTAGTCCAAATATTGACTGAGCCTTAGGGGCGCGAATATAAACATTCTTAATAATAATAAATATATATGTGAGATAACAATGGTTTGTGCTCGCCGAAGGCAAGCACAAACTAACGCTATATCATTTTGTTGCTTTATGGTTACCAAGCTTGCTACCCTTAGAATGTGGCTGTAACATTAGCTCTGCAGCTAACAGCTGAGTTACTGTCGCTAATGTAAAGGTAGATAGTGTAACCGGTGTGAACTGGTGAAACTCACTCCTCAGGTATGTAATGGGCCACCCGCGTCAACGAATAGCTAGCTTTTCTTTGGCGTAGCTGGTAGTGGTTGAGCTTGGCAAGTCAGCGGTTGTGCGTTCGAGCCCAGTGAGTGGCGAACGACGCCTTGTAGTGACGGATGGTGGCCACGTCCGTTAGATACCGTCACATTGGTGCCGTCACCCGGATCTCACAAGGTTAGCGCCAGCTAACCGCTGGAGTGAGTTTCAGAGGGGTGAATGTAACCGGTGTGAACTGGTGAAACTCACTCCTCAGGTACGTAATGGGCCACCCGCGTCAACGAATAGCCTACTTTTCCTTGGCGGAGCTGGTAGTGGTCGCGCTTCGCAAGGCAGAGGTCGTGCGTTCGAGCCCGGCGAGTGGCGAACGATGCCTTGTAGTGACGGAGCGTGGCCACATCCTTTACATACCGTCACAATAGCATCAAGTATGTGTGTGAATACACATGCTGTAACGGCGAGTGTTGTACACTCCTTTGTTATTTGGATAACCGTTCTGCTGTTGGTGTTATGGCGCGCGCGATATCCGCCTTACCCCTCTTGAAATCACTGAGTGTGCACCTCTGCAAACCAGGGTGATCAGATGAGAAACGGCAAGTTTGAGGCATCATATAGCAACGGGGCTACGAGCCATTACGATACATCCATTGTAAACATTAGCACATGGTGCCGCCTCTTTCCTCCTCATGAGCATTTAAAGCTACAGACACAGAAACAGCGCGTCTTGAGGAAAGCTCATTGTGGGACTGCTTGTAGTGGCTGTAATTGAGTTTGCAATTAGTACAATTGCATTGTGTACCCTTCGAATTAGTTCTTAGAATGCGTGTGTTCTGAATGAATATTTTTCTATTCTGTATTTTTTAAATGGTATATTGTTTTTATTATGTACTTTTGTAGAAAGGCCCATCCAGGGACGGCAGTTGAAAATTAGCTTTTGCTATAAACTCTATGTGCATCACATCAGCTGCAAACTGTGCTCTGTAGCTATGTTTAACTGCATTGTCACTGTCAAATAAACTAATGAATAAAATAAATAAATTATGCACCAAGGCTGAATTTTGGGAAAGAGACTTCAGATACAGTATTAGGGGACAACTAAGGCCTATATAAAAGCATCCAAAAACAGCATGTCATGTGACCTTTAAGACATGGTCATTTTCTGTCAGTTTCTTCATTGATATCTGATGTGTTGACATGGACTAAAAGGGATGCCAGATTTTGCAGAAAGTCTTAAGGGAATACCTGATCTTTTCAAGCCTTACACATTGCAGTACCTCAACAATCCATTTGTTATGTAAGGGAGGGGAGGCGATTGATTACACCTGTTGCACTTATCAGTTCTATCGGGGTATATTCAAGCTCAGTGGTTCCCAACCTTATTAGGCTTGTGACCCCAATTTGATGTCACAAAACTGGGTGCAGGTCTGGTTTTGTGGCTCATGTTCGTAAAGTGGTACCAAATGTGAAGCTGATACATTGTATCATCCACAGGGAAGCTTTGGCCCGCAAAGCATTACAGCGTGACCTAGGAGAGGTTTTTGATGTGGTTGTGAGAATTGTGAATCTAATCAAAAAGTGACCATTACAATGAAGGCTCTTTACAGAGCTATGCAGGGAAATGGGAGCAGAGCATGAGCACCTGCTCTTTCACTTTGAGGTGAGGTGGCTCTCCAGGGGAAGAGTTCTGTATTGAGTGTGGGAGCTGAGAGAAGAGGTCATGGCCTACCTCAAAAATTAAGACCCTGACCTTGCCAAGCATTTTCAGGACAAGTATTGGCTGGCAAGATTTGCATATCTTGTGGACATTTTCAACAAGCTCAACACACTGAACAAAAGCCTTCAAGGAAAGGAGAACAGCATTTTGGAGCCGGAAGATGGAATTCAAGGATTTGGTGCACGCCTGGCTCTGTGGCAATGCCAGCTGGCTGCGGGAGAACTGGCAATGTTTCCGGTCCTCTCTGCCTACCAAGAGAACACGGGTGTCCCCCTGAGTGACTCTGTGAAGCAGAACATAGTTGAGCACATGTCTGGCCTACAAAAGAGCTTTAAGCAATACTTCCCAGACTCACAGGGATCTCAAAACCTTCGGTGGGTGAAGTATCCCTTCCAAGCTGTGCCATCACTAGAGTTGGGTCTAAGTCAGACAGAGATAGAAGCATTGGTCACACTGCAGGTCAACAATGGCAGTAAGATGCTATTTGAGACAATTGCTCTCGTTCAGTTTTGGATTGCTCATCTCCAGCAGGAAGAGTTCTCTTGCTTGGCTAGGAAAGCTGTAAATGTGTTGATTCAGTTGGTACTACATACTTATGTGAATCTGGGTTTTCTACTCTAGCATACCTGAAAAACAAATACAGAAACAGACTCAATCCCCAGCATTACCTCAGAATAGCACTTTCACAAACCAAGCCCAGAATAAATCTTCTGGTTGAAAACTTCAACCAGCCACATACTTCTCATTAGATTTAATTTGCCTTAGATGACATGTCATATCCCTTCTGGCATGTCAGGCCAGTAGTATCATTTTAAAATAAGACAGTAAATGTATCTGAATGTTGCTCATTGTTGGTGTTTAAAGTTGAGGGATGTTGGGAGGGGGAGTTGAGAAAGGGGTGACAAATAGAAAGAGTAGAAAATGTTTGTTCATTTAAAAGTGGTACAACATTGTATGTACATATGAGGTGGAGATTATGGGGTGGCTTATTGCATTTAAGACATTTGATTATTGCTGTCATGTGCTTTTATGATTAAACAAATACATTTCATATCCATTTTAAATTCATAGTTTGTTGTGTTCTGTATCAGTAGTTTAAAAAATATGTTAAGATGTTATGAAAATGTATGTAGTATTTTTATGTTTGGGTCCCAGGGAGACACCATATTTCTCTTTTGGGTCTCGAGCAAAAAAGGTTTGGGAACCCCTGCTCTATTGCATGGGCCTTATCCCGAAGGGACAAACGTGGCATGTTTATGCTTGGAGCCCACACAAACTCAACAAAGTTGCTGGACCCATGCACACAAGTGCTATCAATTAGGTTATTTAACACACCTGTGGTCAATTAACACCTGTGACGGGCATACAACTGCCAGCACTTGAAGCTCTAAAGGAGACTGAATACCAAAAGAAGAATATTGCAGGTGATTTTAACACATTTTGGGCCGCTACCCACACGGTTAGCTGGGTTGCTCATTCCACGAATGCACGAGCCTTACAAGTTGTACAATATCATATACAATACCAATTGGTATTATTGAAGGGGCGGAATAATCAACCGAAAAAATGTTTCCAAACTTTTTTGAGGAGTTTATTAAACGTTACCAAATGACTCGCCAATGAAATCATCAGCATTCTAGTTTTGTTCTTATTCACTGACGTTCTTTGTGTGATAGACAGACGAAAATGTCCAATGATACTAGACACAAAAATTGCTATATTTGATATACTTTTTCTTCTACGGAGACACAAAACTTTTTTTTACAAGTACACAAATATTTTTCTTCTACAGAGTCACAAAACCTTTTTTACAAGTACACAAATCTTTTTTGCAAGTTACAAATCATTTTTACAGAGCTCGCTCTCCTGGCACTAATTTCACGCCATAGATAATCGCTGTTTTAGAAGTACGGTTATTGGTTGTTTTAGCCTTATAAAGTCGTATTTGAACGCATATGTGTACATGTACGTACATCTATTTGCACTGTCTGCTCTGTAACCAGTGTTTAGTCATGTGTTATGGCCTACTAAATTGGCGTGAGGAACAGGAAAAGTCATACACACACCAGAACTGTAGCTTTCAGTCTTCTGGCTCGACAGAAAAGTCCACACTGTGTGAATCTCTATCCAAATGTGGCCTCTCTCTTTTCAAGCCAACCTATCCACCCCCCCCCCCCCCCCCCAACCTACACACACAAACACACACCTGTTACCACTCAAAAGGTCAACTGACAGGAATGCTTTCTACCCTTAGACAATAGCACCTATGTAAGGTCCAGTCTAATCAGCACGCCTCTGTCCACCCTTAAACACACACACTCACCATACCTTTTGCTGAGGCTCATAGCTCTTGGACTTCAAATGCCCTCTCCAGCTGTAACCCAAGGCATGGCACACAACTCACAGGTCAGAAATGAAAAGTTAGAGCTTTCATGTCATCTTTTCATCAACAAGAAGATCTGCTAGATACAAGGAACACAAACACGAGATATAACACCTCAGACTCACATACAGTATGTGCACTAAAATACACCAAAATGTCATTCAGACTCTGGACACGAGGACAGGTTAGGTAAAAAGAAAATCAGAGGGAAGGATTGTCAAACACACACACACGTGTGATGTCTGGTTGGCTGAGTGATGGAACTTGCTCCACTCCAGGGAGTCTCAGATCAGAGTGTGGGCGGGCTGCAGTAATAGGTCAGGATGGCTGTTCTGTGAGCAGGTCAAATGCAACAACCGTGATCAAAGATGGAGCTGTGGGCCTACAGAAGGACAACACACTGGGACACAGCAAAGGACTGGGACAGGGAATGGAGAGGAGAGGAGCAGCTTCTGGCAAAGAGTCTCACCTGTTGTCAACACGTTATACTTTGTATGACAAATGTTATGAGACAAATGTAGAGACTTCAAAATGCACTTTATATGCTGTGGCCCACAAACACAAACCATCTCACTGTGATCTCCAGGCCACTATCTCACACCACACACATACACTTAAACACGCACACACATACACACTTGAGGAATAGAAAGTTATGTGTCAGAAAGAAAGAGTGGGAGAGAGAGACAGAGAGAGAAAGAAAAAGGGAGAGGAGGTAGATAGGCTGTGTTCATCATCAGTGTAACTCTGGGAGTCAGGTGCCTGAGCAGTGAGGGAATCTGGCTAGTAATCAGAAAGTAGCCAGATCGATTCCCCGCTGTGCCAAATGACGACGTGTCCTTGGTCAAAGCACTTCACCTTTCTTGCCTCGGGGGGAATGTCCCTGTATTTACTGTAAGTTGCTCTGGATAAGAGCGTCTGCTAAATGACAAAATGTAAATGTAACTCCAGCCTGGACCTTGGGACAGAGAGGATAAATAAAGGAGAGAAGCGTGTGTAATATTACCCACGTCCCACTGCTGCCCCTGGCCGCCCATCAAGTGCTGACATCACTCAGGCTGTAGAGAAGAAGTCTCGCTATCTCCAACACTCAGCCCCTCCTTCCCCTCACACACAGACTCACACATACACATACAATGGCTTTGTGCATGGGCAGATGCCAACACGTACACACTGTCTCTCTCTCTTCTACAAACAAACCCACACAAGGAATACAGTAACCCATACCTTCACTTTTCCTTGTCTATTCAACTTGGTTTTCCTCCACTCCTTCAGTGACTGGACTGGTCTCACTGCTTGCTGGCAGTTTTTTTACTCATCCACACTGCTGGTCCTTTCTTGGCCACTATCAAACCTCACATTTTCCTATCACATCTTCTATGGGACAAAAACAGAGCATTGGTGTGTGTGTGTGTGTTTGTGTGTGTGCGTGTGTGTGTGAGTTTTTGTGGAGTGGGCCATATGGAGTTTGCTAGTATTAAGATAGCAGATTCTGCATTTCCACAGTGATAAACATCCCAAGAGCCAGAAAGACCATGCTGCACGTTACAGGACAGCCCTGAAAACTCTTTGTGATCTCCAGCTGATCTCCACGCTAAACACCTCCCTCCCCAGCCCCCTAGCCCTTCAGTCACCTTCTATAATTAGCCAACACAGGGTCCTCAGCTAGCCACGCCCTCCTGGCTGTTGTTGCTGTCCTCGCCGTCGGCTGTCACGTCTCGACGCTGCTGCTGCTGCGCGCTGTTGGCAGGGAAAACTGGCTGCATCGGTAAGCATGCTTGAACCAGGCTGAGAAGGGCAGTCGTGGGACTGAGGGCACACACACACACACACATACATACATACATACACACATACACTTGTTTCCTGACTCTCATCAGGAAGAGTACTGACAGTCTGTAGCAGATGTTCCTCTCTCCTCCATGCCAAACGCCTCCCTCTCATATCCTCCCCTCTCCGATCCCTGTGTTCCCTGCAAAATCCTTCATTCCTCTGTCATCTGCCCAGCCTCTTCCCTTCCCTCTCATGAGTATAGGAAAAAAAATAAAAATAGTAATTTGAAGAGAAAATACATTATTAAGTAAAATAACAGAACAAGCCCAATAATGATAGAGACAATATATAAAATAGATAAATAAAAACATGGAAGCATATTCAACAAGACAGGTCAAGCTGCCCCCCAACACACACACACACACACACACACAAACACTGTCACAAATTCAACAATTCATAAATGTGTACACTCTTGTCTTGACAGTAGCCAATACTTTGCAAGATGTGAGAAGGCATGGGGAGTTCTACATGAAATAATGTCTGTTGGCAGAGTATTCCATTATGTCATGGCAGTGCAAGAAAATGATGACTTCCCAAATGCAGTTTTGCATCGGGGTATACTACATTCACCCCTTGTAACAGATCTTGCTGTTCTTGATTACTTTTCAGAGCAAAGTACAACATATTTTTTCAAGGGGGGAGCTGCAGCATTGTGAATAATTTTAAAAAGTAAGCTGACATTTGAGTGCTTTATCAGATTCTCAAAGTTAAAAATTTCATATTTATTAAGTATATGACAATGATGGTAGCGCCGTGGCTTTTTATCATGGATTTTGAGGGCACATCTATATAATGATTCAAGTGGTTTTAGAACTGTTTTATTTGACTGGGACCAGCTTATAATACAATATAAAAAATTTGGTATAATCATAGCATTCAGATACATACTGGAAGCCTCAACTGTTAGATGAATTCCTTATGTATCTGAAGTTAGCCAAATTAAATTTCAGTGTTTCTCAGTTTTTTTACATGGTATTTAAAGCTTAGAGTTCGGTCAAGGGTAACGCCCAAGTACTTGAATTTATCCACATTGTTGAGTGTTTGCCCATTTACTGAGACGTCAGGGCATTCTTTTAGTGTGAGCCTGTTTGTGAAAAACATGGTTACAGTTTTTTCTAAGGCAACCAGCATGAACGCATTGCTCCTGTTCAGACAAAAATACCTTAGCTTTCCTATGCATTGACCAACCACTGACCTTCACACCATGCTGTCATGTGACCAGAGCTGGCAATGCTGGAGGGGTTGAAGATCCAGAAGGATGGGGATACTGAGTGTAGGGTATGCACATGAAGAACCCTGAGAACCACCCCACCACATCTCCTGTTTAAAGAGGGATAGAGAGGGACATAAAGGGATAGAGAGATACATGGACAGATAAAAGAAACAGAAAAAAAATAAAACAGCTGTGTTGATTATGTAAGACCTCCATCCACTGAGTATGGGAGACTGAGGTGGCTGCCTCAGCTACAGACAAACCTACACTCTCTCTCTTTCACTCTCCTTTCTGGGTATTGGGGGTTGAGGTAGTTTGACCATGTACTGCCTCAAGCTGTGTTGCTGTGGTAGTCCCCTGGAGAAGAGAGCTGGGAAATGTTAGAGGTGTGAAAAGGTAGGCCCTGCTCATATACACCTACTTTTTTTTCTTCTTTTTTTTTTTTTTTACCAAACTACGGTTAGGTACTGGAACTACAGCATCACAGATGTCAGCCTGTCTCCTTGTAAACACTTTATTTTAAAAGTAGGTTGCATTGGTGCATGTCGTGCCAATGGGTGTTTTTTTATCTTGTGTGTGTGGAGGGGGGTTCTTTTTTTAGCAGTGTTCTCATCTCTAGAAGTGCTGTACAGCTGAGGCAAAGCAGAAGATAGCCATGGTCCTAGAATCCCCTCTACAACCTGCAACGCACACAGTGATGTCAGGAGTTTGAACAGTGAGTATGTGCTTCACAAGCACATACAGCCCCCGCATGGCTTAAGAGGAGGTGGGGAGACGAAGGGGAGGGGGAGAAATCACTTTGTGATGGAATTTCATTTGTTCCGTGTGAGACATCCCATAGTTGGGGTAACTTTTATACTTTTTAAAGAATTAAGGTTTTTGTGCAAATAATTCTCACATTAAAAGTAATGGTAAATCCTTTCAAATCATTAAAAAGCTTACTCCTCTTTCAACTCAACTTTTTCAAATATTCAGCCAATTTTGAATCGTGACAGTTTTAAATACATGAAAAATGTGTGTACCACTTTGCTGGCTGCTCTTTTTCTGATATTCAACTAAATTGACAAACACATTCCTCTGACGTTCATATAGTTTAACTTACAGAAACAAGTTATACCATTAACTTACAGACATTTACAGATTTTCAGCTTTGAGCCTTGAAGCGAGAGCAGCCTTTCAAATTCTCTCACTAACTTCAATGGAGCGGTGTGTAAAATTCGTCAGAGAATTTCGAAAGTAGACGTGTTTTTAAACTGCCGGTAGAGTCGTATTTCTGACCGCACAGACATATAAAGGACATGTCTGGTTTCGGGAGAGTCTTGGGTCTCGGAAAATATCCTCATTTTTTGGATTGGACGTATAGTTTAGCGTCTAGGTTAACTTGTTTGAGGTGTGGATGCTCGGTTTGTTGGTTTTTCTCTCTGCCCAGCTCTTTAGCGAGCACAGCTGCTCCATTGCCGTGGCAACCAAAGAGACACGCACCATGAAAGCAGAATTGGGTGACGTTTTGGAAACTGCCAAAAGAGTTGTATTTCTGACCGCACAGACACATTAAGGATATCAATGGTTTCGGCAGTCTTGGGTCTCGGAAAATATCCTTATTTTTTGGATTGGACGTACAGTTTTGCGTCTAGGTTAACTTGTTTGAGGTGTGGATGCTAGGTAAATGTTTGTTATTGTCTTATAATCGAGCTAGCCCGATAACTAAAAACGGTTCGACTTTCTCTTCCACTATCGACCAAATTGGCCAAACAAGGTATGTACATTGAGTTTAAATTGTACATAATCTAGGTAGATCGTTTTCATTTGAGCAAGTTTCACAGAAATCTGCAAAAATCGAGGCTCAATACAGTCATAGCTGACAAACCAGGGCTGGGGTAAGTGATTGCTGCAGCTGGCGTTAATCCCACCAACAAATGCTTCGTAATTGAAGAGTATAACTTTTTATTGGCGATATTGACAACAGAGGTTAAGGAACTTGTCCTTAATCCAAAAATGGTTTCCGTTTTCAATTTGAAGCTGTAGATGTAGCTTATGTAGGAAATCTTCCATTGCATCCTCTCTCTACCGGTTATGCCTACAGTACGGTGTTAATAAATACCACTTTGACACACTTGCAAGAAATGATCCACTGGTTAGATGTAGAATGATCTTATTATTTATGTATAGAAAACTCACCAGGGACAACGACAACGGCAACCCTGCACTATTTATTATTATGATGTCATCTTAAATTAAGTGTCTGAACACTGGGTTTTTCCTGGGTCAAAATGGGTCTTTGGTGCAAAAATAAATAAATATTTATAAAATTTTTTCTTATGTTTTCTAATCCATGTATTTATTCCCAGGTGTTTTACACCCCCCCCCCCACACACACACACACATGTTCGTCCTATTTCCCCTTAAGCAATAAAGTTAGGCTACTTAAAGACACCTTACACTCATAGTATGTTCTAATTGGCATAAATGCTGCCAATTAATAATTGACATAACAACTTATTGTAAAAGTTCAGTAGCCTAGCCTCTTGATTAAGGTAGGCCACTCTGAAGCATGTACACTGCTTGCTTCATTTGATCTTGATAGGCTAAGCATTCTGTTGCAAATATTAACAATAAACCCACTTTTCATTCATTAAAACTACTTCAGCATAATAAAGCACCTAAAATACAAACCTGATCAAGGACATCAATCGCTATAGACATGTGCAATTTAGCTAGCAGGGGAAGAACACAAACAACAATAATCACCAGTTAACTTGATTTAAATTTGCAAGAACTATAGACTTATACAATAACAGGCTTAAATGAACTTAGAACATAAGTTATACGACTTACAGTTCTCAAGGACGCACACACGCAATCTCAACTGCGGTGTGAAGCGCGTGTCCGTGCAATTCTCCGACATGCACTCTAACAATCACTGCTGATAGACGGCCAAAAATGTTGTACAGCCTGATTTCTGATACCGTGGCGGCAGATATTTAGCCATGGAAGAACACTGCACTATATATTATCATTCTAGGTTAAGAATACCAATGGAGGCTGCGTTGGAAATCATAAATCACATTTTTGTCAGTATTTTGAGTGGAAATTTCATTTGTACAGGTGTATTCGTGCACGTCGGGCCGACCCTCGCAGCGGAACGACAGTTTAGTGGCCACTCTGTCCATTCGCACACCTCACAGTTGCGTATTGATCAGACAAGACACGCTTATCAACTCGATTACTATTGCTCAAAACAGAACGAGGGTTTGGCTGTAGCCCACTTGAAACATACCATTGAGAACATATTCGCTGACATGCATTGCGAAGCTCTCTATTTACCAGTCGATCTACGTTCCTACCCTCACCTATGGTCACGAACTATGGGTAGTGACCGAAAGAACGAGATCGCGAATACAAGCGGCCGAAATGAGCTTTCTCCGCAGGGTGTCCGGGCTCTCCCTTAGAGATAGGGTGAGAAGCTCGGTCATCCGGGAGGGGCTCAGAGTAGAACCGCTGCTCCTCCGCGTCGAGAGGAGCCAGCTGAGGTGGCTCGGGCATCTGATTAGGATGCCTCCTGGACGCCTCCCTGGTGAGGTGTTCTGGGCACGTCCCACTGGGAAGAGGCCCCGGGGAAGACCCAGGACACGCTGGAGGGACTATGTCACTCGGCTGGCCTGGGAACGCCTCGGGGTCCCCCAGGAAGAGGTGGTGGAAGTGGCCGGGGAGAGGGAAGCCTGGGCCTCCCTGCTTAGGTCGTTGCCCCCGCGACCCGACGAGACTTTTTTTTGCCTTTGGCTCTCGGGATTTATCATTGGCGCTCGGGAAAACGCGCGCGCCAACATTTTCTCTATGCAGGAAAAACCTTGGAACAGGACTGGGTGTGCAGGCACACATGATTAGTTTCTCCTCCGTCTTGAACGTGAAACGTAGATTCTGGGTTAGAAATGTTGCCAATGACCAACGGTTGCTACGTTACAAGAAACAAGCAACCAATCCGATTGGCCAACGCTCTTCACTGTTCCACTGTCCTTCCACAAGTACTTTCCAGCTCTGAAAAGAGTTCCAGCAACTACATGTCTGCTAATTTTTTCCTTTTCTCAATTTATTTAGCATCTTTAGGTGACTTCATTTTATAAGGATTGAAAAATAATACAAAATATGAACATAATTCATCTCCCATCTTCTTTAAACCTTAAATTTTTTCTGCTAGGACTTTAGGACTTAACTTTTTTTCAGCCCTTTAATCAATTCTAACTTTTTTTCCAGCAAGTTCAAGTCATTCCAGTATTGTCCTTTTACCTTCAAATTCGTTCAACCCAGGCTTCAGCAACTGGTTTTCTGCTAAATTTTCACATTTTCCTGCAGCTCATCTTTCTGAAATTTTCCCCTTTTTGTTTTGCATTCTTATTCTTTTCTTCTGTTTTCTGCCTTCATCTTGCTCCAGGTCCTTTCAAAAATACCTTTCACAGCAGTATCTTCCAACTGACAGTACTTTTGAATTTCTTTTCTCTTTTCTGTACTTTTCTGCCTTCATCTTGCTGCAGGTCCTATCTAAAATACATGTCAGGCCTTTTAAAACTCCAGCAAATAATATTCAGCTACATTTTCACATTTGTATGCATTGTTTCTCTTCTTTCTGATTTTTTTCACTTTTTGTTTTGCATTTTTCTTATCTTTTCTGTAGTTTTATGCCTTCGTCCAGCTCCAGCCCCTATTTAAAATACCTTTCGGATGCTTTGAAGCTTCAGCTTAGAACAGCCTTGTTCGCAGGAACAGCCTTTTCTAGTTATTATTGTGAGAATGCTGTTAAGCATTGCTTAACAGCATTCTCACTATTGTTTTCCTGTTTCTCTTTCTTCTTATTATTATTCCAACTTCTTAGTTCTTCCGTAGGTTTCTTGGCCTTTAACTAGTCCTGCATACTTCGACCGATTCCTACAATTTTGGTATCAAAAAGTTCAGCTCCTTCAGGAGTTGGCTATGACTTGTGGTATTTCTCACTTTTATACTTTTTAAAGAATTAAGGTTTTTGTGCAAATTATTCTCCCATTAAAAGTAATGGTAAATCCTTTCAAATCATTAAAAAGCTTCCTCCTCTTTCAAACTTAACTAGTTCAGCATACTTTCAGCTAGAGACACCATTCAAACTTTAAAATGTTCACAAGACATTCAGCTATTCCCAAATGATTCAGCTTTTTCAAATATTCAGCCAATTTTCAATCGTGACAGTTTTAAATACATGAAAAATTTAGCTCCTTCTTGATTTTTATGGTTGAGCTGCTCTTTTTCTGATATTCAACTAAGTTGACAAACAAATTCCTCTGACGTTCATATAGTTTAACTTACAGAAACAAGTTATACCTTAAAATGTAGGAAAACTTGTAATCTTTCAGCCATGTAATCATGTAACTACTAAAGAGCTCACATTGACAGATTTTCAGCTTTGAGCCTTGAAGCGAGAGCAGCCTTTCAAATTCTCTCACTAACTTCAATGAAGAGGTGGGTAAAATTCGTCAGAGAATTTCGAAAGTAGACGTGTTTTTAAACTGCAGGTAGAGTCGTATTTCTGACCGCACAGACATATAAAGGACATGTCTGGTTTCGGGAGAGTCTTGGGTCTCGGAAAATATCCTCATTTTCATTGGATTGGACGTATAGTTTTGCGTCTAGGTTAACTTGTTTGAGGTGTGGATTCCAGCTTAATTTGTGATTCTCTGCCCAGCTTGTTAGCGATCACAGCTGCGCCATCACCGTGGCAACCAAACAGACACGCACCATGAAAGCAGAATTGGGTGACGTTATGGAAACTACCAAAAGAGTTGTATTTCTGACCGCACAGACACATAAAGGATATCAATGGTTTCGGCAGAGTCTTGGGTCTCAGAATATATCCTTATTTTTTGGATTGGACGTACAGTTTTGCGTCTAGGTTAACTTGTTTGAGGTGTGGATGCTAGGTAAATGTTAGTTTTTCTCTTATAATCGAGCTAGCGCGATATGGCTCTCCAATCGACTTTTTCTTCAACTACAGTATCGACCAAATTGGCCAAACAAGGTATGTACATTGAGCGTAAAGTGTACATGATCTAGCTACATCGTTTTTATTTTAGCAAGTTTCACAGAAATCTGCAAAAATCGAGGCTCAAGACTGACCGTCATAGCTGACCGTCACGAACAGACAAACCAGGGCTGGGGTAAGTGTTTGCTGCAGCTGGCGTTAATCCTAGGAACAAACGCATCGTAACTGGAAAGTTTTTACTTTTAATTGACGATATTGAACACAGATGTAAATTAACTTGTCTTTGCTCTAAATATCTTCTCCGTTTTCAATTTGAAGTAGTAGATATAGTTTATGTAGGAAATCTTCATTGCTTCCTTTCCATAGCTTCACGCCTTCGGTTATTATTCAAGCCTACGGTGTTAATACCACTTTGACACACTTGCAAGAAATGATCCGCTGGTTAGATGTAGCATGATATTATTATTTACGTATAAAAAATCACCAGGGACAACGACAACATCGGTAACCCTGCACTATGGATTATTATTTTTATGTAATCTTGAATTAAGTGTCTGAACAGGACTGGGTGTGCAGGCACGCATTATAAGTTTCTCCTCGTCTTGAACCTGAAACCTAGATTCTATTTAAAAATGTTGCCAGTCTGGTGCCAATGTCCAACGGTTGCTACGTTTTTCCAGCAAGTTCAAGTCATTCCAGTGTTGTCCTTTTACCTTCAAATTCGTTCAAACCAGACTTCAGCAACTGTTTTTCTGCTAAATTTTCACATTTTCCTGCAGTTCATCTTTCTGAATTGTTCCCTTTTGTTTTGCATTTTTCTTATTTTCTTCTCTTTTCTGCCTTCATCTTGCTCCAGGTCCTTTCAAAAATACCTTTCACAGCAGTACCTTCCAACTGCCAGTACTTTTGCATTTTTCTTCTCTTTTCTGTAATTTTTCTGCCCTCATCTCGCTGCAGGTCCTTTCTAACATACATTTCAGGCCTTTTAAAACTCCAGCAAATAATTTTCTCCTACATTTTCACTTTTTGTTTTGCATTTTTCGTCTCTTTTCTGTAGTTTCATGCCTTCGTCCAGCTCCAGCCCCCATTTAAAATACCTTTTGGGCGCATTGAAGCTTCAGCTTATAACTTTCTAGACATTTTCACATTTTTCAGCTTTTTTAGCATGGTCAGCTATCCCCATTCAGGTTTTCAGCATTCTCACTTTTCTAGTTCTTTTTGTCCCCCTAAAACTTTGTCAATATTTGGACTATATAGACAAACTAGGTGTCAAACGTTTCGTCTTGGTAGCGATTGAGTTGCTTGTATTTGGATTTACGTTCCGTTGCACAGTTTAGGAGGTTGCAACAATTTTGTGGCGACAAAGTGCCTTTTGTCGACCAAGGGTAATCTTTGCAAGCTACGTCACCACGTCAGCACACGTTAGCAACGACGCATGGACACACCGTGATAGAGACTTTCTAGCTCGCAAATTGGAGCTTGGATTTCGAGTGAAAAATACCACCCACAAAAAATCGCAACCATTTGGCTTTGTAGAGAAAGCGATTTCGAGTGGAACTGCAATTTCGCATTTTTGATTTAGGTCGTGACAGTCTTTGAAATTTGAGCGAGTGCAGGTCGCCCGTGAGACCACCTCGTCTTTTAGGCGGCAGCCATGCTTGAAAGCGTCATAGTAGTATTTTTGTAGCTAGCTAATTTTATAGTTCAATTTTACACGAAAAAACTGAAAGAGGGAAATGTTATGATGATATGACTATTGTGAAAACAGCCAGGTGGTGAGATTTTAATAAAGATTGCTGTAAAAACGTTGATTTGTTTGCTACGTGAGAGCCTGTCGGCCTCCATTGACGATTGCGGCAGCAACAACAGTGTTGTCAACAGTGTTGTCACTCAGTCAACTGTCGATCTGCGTCTGGTGAGTATTTTCTTAATTTTGTACCAGGGTCAATTCTACTTCTAAATGGACAGCAGTGTTTTAAAGATATGGCGATTGCTTAGACAGCCAGCGGGTCAGCATAGTTTGTTATTTGTGTAAAACTTGGAATGTGAGTGAGACTGTGTCTTGTTTTGACGTTAGCCACAGTTTCACAGACTCGGCTCTACACTGGCAGTGTAGTAGGCTACAGTACTGTCTTCAATGCCACAGCTATATGTAAACTTTATTATGTCTTATTACACGGCTGTTCTCAATGTTGTAGAATGCTCCATTCACTTGAATGGGGTTTCCCAACGTTCTGCGGTGAACAATTTTCTCATATTTGACCGTTGCTATGCATATTTGACCGCTGTCAAGGGAAGTGGCCTTTTTGCCTCGGATTCACGTCTTTCGTAGCACTCCGCAAGTAGTCCGGTAACTTTTCAATCCCAGCGTACTCTGTTGCTTAGCGACGTCAGCTGATTTGAAGCCTAAATAATGCTCAAAGTCTATGAAGTTCAACGTCTTTGGCGAACTATTTCTCTGCTGATCAACAATACGAATGGTAACAAATACATTGTAAAAAGACACACTGTGTTAAGTTATTTTTGTTGGCAAGTAGCCATGTACAGCGGCGTAACAATGACTTGGCGGGCCCGAGTGCAGATCTCACCAACGGGCTCCTTAACCGACCTATCGTCAGGCGAAATTATTGAGTGTTGATCTTAGAGAGGCGCATGAACATTTATTTATTATCAGTGTTGCGTCTGAACACGTTCATGAACTCGCTCATAATTTTGGTGAACGTGAACTGAACGTAGCCTACTGTATTAGGCTACTGCCTGATGAACGATACTGTGCAGTGGACGCACTCATTCTGGTGTCTGTGAATGGCACGTTCACCCTTTTTAATTACGTTTAATAAGGTGCCAGATTTCTAGAGACTTCCAGGCTAAAAACACACCGTTAACAGTCTTGTGTACAGGGTTACCCAACCTGTCAATTGCTGCGTGTGCTTTCTTTCTTTCTTCTACTGTCTATGCATGGCAAGTGTGAAGACGCCGAATTGCGTAGAGGCAGAGAGCGGTATTGCAGACGGCAGACACATTGAAAAAAAAAAACTGAACTCACCTAGTTCATTATTTGGAGCTTTGAACTTAGTTCAACATTTTGAAATATGAACTATGAACTGAACTAGTTCATGTAGAAAGTGAACTTTCCCAACACTGCTTTTACAATACACATTGTGAATTGATTGGTGAATGTTTGATTTTATTTTTGTATATGCTAGCTTAAAGGTAACATGACATGAAAACTTCATTTTATGAGGTTATTTAACATTAATGAGTTCCCCTAGCCTGCCTTTGGTCCCCCAGTGGCTAGAACTTTCAATAGGTCTAAACAAAGCCCTGGGTGTTCTTCTCCGCCTTTGACAAAATGAAGGCTCAAACGCTCTGTTTGAAAATCTCCAAGTGACGTAGATACGAGAAAGGTTACCTCCCCTCTCTCTGCTTTGCCCGCCCAGATCATCTGGCCCGCCCATGAGAAACTGAGCTACCACCGTGCAATGGCAAGTGCGATATCGTTTTTTCCTGGAGAGACATTATGGCGAGCAAACAATGAAGCACAACAGTTGCTCAGTGCTTGGATGTACAAATGCTAGCACAAGTCTTTATTTAATTCCTTCATCCGAGCCTCTGCACAACCAATATCTCAATTTTATTTTCGCCGGAAAAGCGCAGACACAACTTCCCAAAGTTTTGTATGTCTGCGCCAAACATTTCAGCCACTACTGTTTCCTCAACTTGAGCCAACACAAAGCTGGCCTTGCTGAAATTAAATTCTGGATCATTACTAAATCTCCTTGGTCAAGCTACATACCTTGGACAAGTAAGTTAACTAAAGCTATATCATTTTGTTGCTTTACTGTATATGGTTACCTAGCTTGCTACCCTTAGAATGTGGCTGTAACATTAGCTCTGCAGCTAACAGTTACTGTTGCTAGCGTAAAGATAAATGCAAATGGCATCAAGTGTGTGTGTGAATACAAACGCTGTAACGCCAGTGTTGTACACTTCTTTGTTATTTGGATAACCGTTATGCTGTTGGTGTTATGGGCGTGCGCGATATCCGCTTTTCCCTTCATTGAAATTATTATGAGTGTGCACCTCTGCAAACCAGGGTGATCAGATGAGAATGGGCAAATTCGAAGCATCTTACAGCACCGGGGCTACGAGCCAGCTGAGTTACTGTCGCTAATGTAAAGGTAGATGGCATTAAGTGTGTGTGTGAATTCAAACGCTGTAACGCGAGTGTTGCACACTTCTTTGTTATTTGGATAACCGTTCTGCTTTTGGTGTTATGGCGTGCGCGATATCCGCCTTTCTCCACATTGAAATGACTGAGTGTGCACCTCTGCAAACCAGGGTGATCAGATGAGAATGGCAAAATTCGAGGCATCTTACAGCAACGGGGGCTACGAGCCATTGCGATACATCCGTTGTAAACATTAGCGCATATTGCCGCCCCTTCCTGCTCATCCAAAAACCGCATGTCATGTCACCTTTAACGTTTAGCCTATCTAGCTTTAGCTATTTTCCAACAAAATCCTGCACATTGTTTTCAATATCTAACCTGGATGCTGCCTTATGCCTATACGTGCATTTAATGATGTTTAATAACTATGTCTAAATGCTTTCAATAGCTATACCAGACAGTAAACGTTAGCCTACCCTGGTGGCTGAGTTTCACTCATTGCTGTTGGGCTGGGGGTCAGACGTAGCGTCCTCTTGAACACCTCGCCACAAATCCAAATGAAGATCATTTTGCCAGCTTTGCAACCCTTTAATCCTGCTCTTTGTGTTTGTGCCGCTTCCTGCAGCCACTTTTGTGTTTTTGAAAGAAAGGCATGATGGGGTAGCCTACTTACCGCAATTACTCAACACGCAATGCAACACAACAGGATGGCAAACGATCACAACGTGTGGGTGGGCTATAGAATCGTTGAGAATATATTACCCAGACAATATTACTTAATAAAAACGAGATTTGTTTCATTCAGCAAAAGGCAAATGAGGCCAAATGAATTATTTGCTGTTGTTAAGACTGACTATTGTTAAAATGTTTATTGGGCAGATGAGAATAACCATAATTGAGAAATGTTTGCGAATTGATCGGACTGGATCATATGTTAACCTTTCTGTGATTTACGCTGAGCGAGGGGCCCGGTCAGTTCTTCAGGTAGAGTTCTCACTTGAGATCGAGGACGGGCCCCCTATCGCCACGGGCCCTAGTGCAGCTGCACTCCCTGCACTCCCTATAGTTACTCCACTGGCCGTGTAATAAGCGGGATAATGTATAGAACGCCGGTCATTATCTGGGAAATAAGCCCCTTCATGGCGAAACAAAACTGGAGAAAACTCTGCTTCGCGTCGTGCCTAACAACTCCCCTTACCTGTTCTAAAATCAGCGCAAACCAAGGCCTCCTGGGGCTTATTGCTTAATTATCCCTTACAAAAGGAAAGAAAACGTTCTTATTTCCTGCGCTTTCAAACAATCAGTGGAGAGTGGATAGCAAACTGCTTTTGAATTAGCCATGTCCACCTAAATTAATATTGAACTTATTTACGTTTTGGGAGGCTTATTTTAAGTTAGCAGACGGTACTATTTGAATCGCAATTCCATCTGAAATACTGCCAGTGACAACGTTGTTACAGAAGCTTTTTCAAAGGCTGTTCTTAATGAATTATGCAATATGAGTAGGACAAATGCTTGAAAATATCACTAGAAGGGAAAACGGACCCACCTGCATCTGAAGCAAGCAAGCACACCCTTCAATTTCCCCAGAAATTGTACCCTCTCTAGTTGATGATGTGATGTGTTGCCCTCTACTTGTGGGATATGGAACTGAAAGAACTCCTTGCTCCGCTGGAGAGCAATAGTTTACAGATCCTGTCTCATTACCAAAATTACTATATTTATTCAAGTTATACTATGTCCATCACAAATTATACAATAAGTTTTTCATAAACATATGGAACATATTTAACCCGTGAAACACCATGACATTTGAATAAAGGCATCTGCTAAATTAACATGTGTGTAGTGTAAATGTGGTACACGGTCAAGATTGGTTGTTTGTCCTTGATGACTAGTTTTGAATGTAATTTAACGACTGGCCACTGAGGTCAGATGCATGGGTCATGATTATTTCTGTAAACTGCATCATCATGTCTTGTGTTTGCAGTTATAAAAGGTTAGTCAACACTTTGATACTATCACTCTGCAATCATGCTCCAGTCTTATACAGAAATGCAAAATGTGGAAGATAATCTGCAATAATCATCCCTAATAACGTAGTCCACATAACCTAGACCTAATCAAGTTAGCTCCTGTACTGTCCTAGCATGGGGAAAGAGTGTATACTGCCACCAAGAGACAGTTACTGCAACCTATTTTGGTGAAGGTATGAGCAACATCATTTACGATAAATATTTCTAAAAGTTGACCTGAAAAGAATAGATAGAGGTGCAGCAGGACCCTGTGGAGAGAAGCAAAAATCCAGGGAGGGCTTCTAAACTGTGAATATCAAGTAAGTCTGAATGTGAGGGAAGTACAATCAATCAGACACAAAGCCAGAGAGTATATCCCATTTTTATAGATTGTTAAAAATAAGGCTATGATGCTTTTTAGCACACATTTACCAAGAGGCTAACAGTTATGTTTGCAAGAACATATTTAGAGGCCCAGAAAAAGAGGTCTGATCTTTATCACTACAGACTTTACTCTGGGGTACAAGTGACACACACACACACACACACACACACTCAATCTACAATTATATGCCCTATCAGACACCATTTAAACACACACACACTCAGGCCAAACTGAAAGCAACTGCTCACACACACTTTCACACTGTACATACAGAACCCAAACACACAAGACAACACCCCACCCAAAACGGTGGCAATAAAACTGGGATTTTGAACCAAAACATAGCAGTGTTCTCTTAAAACAAACATGCATAGCTTAGTACAATGGGTGTGTTGTTTGATGGATCACAATAGTTTGTCTGGACTGCTTTGATTCTTGGAAGTTAAGTTTGTCAATCACAACATGATTATTTCATTTAATTAACCATAATCAACAATCATGTCAACCTACTGGTTTAAAATATGCCTTTTTTTATGTTCTGTTCATGTAACATGCCCAGATAAGCGGCAGATGACGACGACGATGTTCTGTTCATGTAAAAAGTTACATTCTGAGCTGTGGGCTCAATAAATAAAAATGATACTGGAATGGCTACAACACAATACAGTGTTAAGTTATTTCTTCAGAAATGGAAGAGATGGACAGAGGCAGAATTTTGACCCAGTTTGAAATATATATAAAATGAAAAATAATCAATATACCCCACTATTGGTCTTCTGTTTCAGAAACTCGAATAACTAATAAAAGTACAAAAACAGCACAAAAACAAAAGTAAAAATAACAATAATGAAGAAACTGGCTTCAAAAATTCATTTGAAAACACATTACAAGACAAACCAGTAAGGCCCTCGTCTAGTGCCGTCTGAAAATCGATTAACTTGGCAATGTAATAAAATTACGTTTGTTGTCCCGTGTGGAGAAGGCGTATCTAACCCGAAGCTTTAAAATATAGATCCATCAAATTATTGTTTTGACGCTAATTTTCTGCCCTGGAAAATTCAGACTGGTTATAATTTCTAGTGGTAATGCTTCAAACATTTTATTGAATGTTCTTTTTCTTTATCCTTTGGTAACTGGGTGACACCTTTCATGGCAATAAATATTCAAATTTCATTTTGTTCCCTTAAAAGGTTAGAATATTTTAGTGGTGTGTACATTACAATGGATGTTTATCATACTTCAAGCAACTTTACACTTCTAATCTACAGATCATGGTCAAAAGTATTGGCAGTGCTACATTTTATTTCACAGAGTTTGCTGGTTCAGTTATGTTGGTGTTGATTCACATTTTCTAGATTATTGTGCAGTGATCAGGTTTTTATCACAAAAACACATTTAAATGTTTTTGGGCCCTGACACAAAATGACCAGATAACATTATGTCACTAATAATATTCCTGCCCAGTTTGACTCACATGGGAAGATGTCCCAGTCTGACTCACATGGGAAAGTGTGAACGAGTACTAGTCGGGTTAAATCATTACCATTCTGACTGGATTGTAAGAGAAGACTGTATTGCTTTGAAAGGAGGGACTCTGCATATATGTAATGTTTTTGCCAATAAAAGTCTTTAAAGGGGTCAATGACTGCAAAACCGAGTTTACCTTGTCATAGTTGAATAACAACAGTTCGGTGGGTAAAATGGACATACAGTGAACCTCAAAGTCCATTGACAACTCTTTCCTATGCTAATCTCACAATTTGAAACTGCCGCTGTAAAATGGTCAGTTTCCCAAAAGCCACCTTTTTTGGCTCCGGTCTGTACCTTTGTCGTGCCCCCAAATGTACCCACTGGTGTTCTGGCCCAGGAACATAAATGGAGGTTGCGTAGATCTCGGACACTAGTTTAACTGTGCGCTGCTCTGTGTACTTTCACAGGAATTAAAAAGATGAAAGTTTGGAAGTTTTTCCAAGGATATTGAAAATGGACCACGGTCATAAATGCAATGTTCCAATCTGTACAGGGTTTGTCTATGAGAAGATCCCTGTGAAGTTCGACGCTCAATTATTTATTTTCTCCAACCATTTCACAGAGGACAATTTTGAAAACCCGGGACAATTTAAAGCAGGATTTGCTATGAAGCTGTTGCTGTTCCGACTGTGTGGTCATCACAACCGCAAGCTGTAAGTATGATTTTGTTGCTAACAGTTATTAGCAATTCTAACATCTCCTGTATCTACCAAAGGTAGAATGTGTGATGATGAGTTTATTGGCAATGGGGCTAATGTTGTTTAATTTTCCTGACTATGTTTCATTCGAATACATAAGCTGTGTTGTCATGTAAATCTACAATTCACAATACATGTTTGGCTATGTTGCGTCTTTGTTCTGCAGCTTCGCTCGTTGTAAACCAACCAATCAGCGTGCAGCTGATCTAAATATTCATGAGCATACCATAAAAGGGAGAAAACCTCACCACTTATCACTGACATTGTTTTTCTGTGGGATATACAATAGAAACGTGAAAGAATAATTTACTAATTCTGAATCAGCAAACTTTGCAAAACGCCTAATTTGTCACCGCAAATATTTTGAGCCATGACTGTAAAGTTCCAACAAGCTCTAGCATCAGGGAAGCCCCAACATGGTGTCACAAGCACTTTAGCCCCCAACACCGACACAAACGGGGAGTTTGATCCAAAATGCAGGCAGACACATGGACGGACATGCCAGGACTTCCCCATGCAGGCTAAAGCTGACTTACCCCAGCGCCCCCCTCTTCTCTATATACAGTAAACCATGTGTTCAAACACTGCTGTATACAGTACTAACCCAATGAAGGTAGCTAAAATAGTTATTTTGTAAGGTTAGAACTGCAGAACACAACAACAGGTGACGAGTGACACCCCCCCAACTATGTGCAGAAGTATTTTACAATCCCTCCCACACTACATCCTCCTCTAGTTTAAGGTAAAGGACGCAGCAGGAACTTGTCCCTTTGGAACATAAAATGTTGCCATGAGCATTAGTAGCGGTCTGAATATCGGCTCCCAAACAGAAGGCAGAGAACAACGGGCACTTCCCTTTCAACTTCATCCAGTCCACCTTAGTATGCATGATTCTTTAAAAATGAATCTATACAAAAACAATACACCTAAAATAACAGTTAGGAAAAATGCAGTTACCCACTGAGGTAATTATTTTGAGGATATCAGTAATAGCAACTTAAATATAAGGAGACAGGCATGCAGGGAGGTAGGGTGACTAGGTGGCGATGTGACAGTCTGTGATTGGTTCACTCCTGACAGGAAGTGACCTGCCAGACGATGATGTGGCTGCGCTCGGCTTTGGTGGGGGCCGGCTGGAGCTTCATGGTGGGTTCTGACACAACGTCCATCTCACCAACGTCATCCCCTGAGGAGGACAGAGGGTCAGTGAGTGTCACACACATGGACATTCACAGAGGGTGTTTTAGTTTCACACACTAGTCTGTTTTAATATACTACATTTACATTTATTCATTTAGCAGACACTTTTATCCAAAGCAACTTCCAAGAGAGAGCTTTACAAAAGTGCATAGGTCACTGATCATAACGAGATAGCCCCAAACATTGCGGGTAGCCAAAACATGAACCATACATTGTGAAAAACCTAATAAGTGCCAAAGGCCAGAACCACAAGAGCATGTAGTTAAACCAAGTTACAATTAAACTACATGAACCTCAAAAGCGCAACAGTGTACCTGTAAAAAAAAAGCAAGCAACAATAATATATTTCATGGCGAGTACAATAATTTTAAATCAGTTACAACTACATTTACATTTAGTCATTTAGCAGACGCTCTTATCCAGAGCGACTTACAGTAAGTACAGGGACATTCCCCCCGAGGCAAGTAGGGTGAAGTGCCTTGCCCAAGGACACAACGTCATTTTTGGTGTGGAGGGGAATCGAACTGGCGACCTTCAGATTACTAGCCCGATTCCCTAACCGCTCAGCCACCTGACTCCTCCTGACAACTAACCATCAAGAGAAACAAGTCTCTCAATAAGAGTCATTTGTGATCCTGGAGGAAACATCAGGTCCAGCAAATCATTCCTAAGTACCATAGTACTCCCAAGACGTGCACCTTAAACCTTTTCTTGAACGTGGGGAGACAGTCAGTGTCTCTGATGGAGGTGGGGAGTTGATTTCACCATTGGGGGGCCAGACAGGAGAAGAGCTTGTGTTGGGACCGGGCACTCTTGAGCGGTGGGACCACAAGATGGTCGTCAGAAGAAGACCGTAGGTGGCAGGTGGGGGTGTAAGGCTGGAGGAGAGACTTGATGTAGTCGGGTGCAGTCCCGTTCACCTCTCGGAAGGTCAGTTCCAGGGTCTTGAATCTGATACGGGCCATGATAGGAAGCCAGTGGAGGGAGATGAGGAGCGGGGTAACAAGCCATTGCGGGGGCTGCTGCGTTCTGAATCCTCTGGAGAGGGCGAGTTGCGCATGCTGGGAGACAGGCAAGCAGCGAGTTGCAGTAGTCCAACTTGGAGAGGACAAGTGCTTGGACTAGCAGCTGGGTGGAATACGCAGACATACTAGTGGGGCCCGACCATTCACTCCCATTCAAAATTGTGTTCTCTCTAACCACTAACGCTAACCGTAACGCTAATGTAATTCGAACACAAAACCCCTAAAGCCCCCTGGAAAAAAACATTGGAAGGTATGGGTCCCAGCAAAAGCGCCCCACAAGGTCAAGTTTTTCATGTTTCACTATCCTTGTGAGGACATTTGGTCCCTACAAGGGTAGTTTAAAAAGACCACACAAACACACACTTTCACCTTCTACTCCACTAGTACCCCTCTTCTAGGGCTGACTCACCCTGTCTGAAGTCTATATAGCCCTCTCCTCCACTCATGACAAGGAAAGTTCTGGCAGGTTCAGAGGTCACCGTGTCTGTCGATTCAGAGGCTGGGTCATCCAACCCAGAATCCCCGGCAGCAACGGGGGGCAGGATCACCTGACCTGGAGCAGGAAGTCGATTGATTGAATTTAACTAAACACTCTTCTTCATACACTCAGAACTAAAAAAAAACACAGCTCTTCCTTTACTTCAGTCTTACTTCCTCCAACTGACATTCTTACCTGGCACCGCCGCAAAGAACTTGACTGCGTCTTGGTGACCGTGGAAACAGAGCTGGGCGTGGGCCATGGAGCAGTAGGGCACAGCACCGCCTGACGCCACACTATCGGAGCCCTCCTCGCCGTACACCCGCACCGCACCACCTGGACGGTTGGTCACAATACCGGTTGTTTTGTTGGCTGCAGTCGAAAGAGAGAACAGAATGGTGAAAGTTGTGTTATTACAGACTAGTCATGTTATAAACAAAGATGCAAGCATATTGTGCGATGAAATACGAGTCAATTGGTGCACAATGACACCATAGTTGACTGAGGTTGACCCCCCTCACAGCGCCCTGCACAATGATGACACACTCACACTGTTGTGGAAGGAGGAATAAATACATAAATGCCAGAGATGAACTCTGTACCGCAGCAGCAAAAGAGATGGAGGTTTATGGAGAGAGTAGGTTTTGCTGTCTGGTCAGTAATGGTCATTAAAACGCTGAATGTGGACACCGCTGAAAGCTTTAATTAACAAGTGAAAAAGACATTCAATGAGACCAGTGCTGCCTTGTAAACGGCAGTTTGCACCAAACTATCCGTGATGGACACACATGAAAAGACACAGACAGCAGCTCGATGCATGCTGCACAGATCGAGTCCCTCTGTGTGTTATGCTGCGTAGAGAAAAGGGAGAACCCAGGACGTAAACAAGCCAGGAAGGTGCACAATAACTGGACTGGAAAGGGAAAATATCAGCTGTGGAAGGGAGCAGGACCAAGCAGGTCTCATCCGGACCTAGCAGGCCTGGGTCAAGGCTGGTAATGGGCTGATTTTAAGGACAGAAAGGTAGAGGACGAAGAGAGAGGGGGGATGCTGATGTAATGATGGTCACTCACCTCTCAGTACTCCTAGGGAGGGTCCTGGTTGGGAGCCTATGGCTTCAATGAGAGAGGGAGGAGGTGAAGGAGGGATGGATAGAGCAGCAAAGGAGTAAAGAGTCTTAATAAGAACCCGCCGTTTCCTACTGACAGCTTTTTTGAAAAACCCACAATCATGAGATGAAGTTTGAGTCTGCCAATTTACCCAGCCAGACACAGTCTAGTCGTTTAAAGATCCCATGACATGCTGTTATTGGATGCTTTTTTATAGGCCTTAGTGGTCCCCTAATAGTGTATCTGAAGTTTTTTTCCCGAAATTTAGCCTTAGTGCAGAATTACAGCCACTACCAGTCCCACAATGAGCTTTCCTCAGGACGTGCCGTTTCTGTGTCTGTAGCTTAAAATGCTATGAGGAAGAAAGAGGCGGGGCTAACTGCCATGCTACGTCGTTTGCAAGCCATGATGTCTCCAGGAAAAAACAATATCACACTCACACGGTCATAGCTCATTTTCTCATTGGTGGGCCAAATTTTCTGTGTGAGCAAAGCAGACAAAGGGGAGGTAACCATCCCTATTGTGACATCACAATAGGGACATTTTCAAAACTGACCTTTCATTTTCTCAAAGGCGGAGAAGAATACCCAGGGCTTGGTTTACACCTATCGAAACACGGCCAAAGGCAGTCTAGGGGAACTCATATTAATGTTAAATAACCTCCCAAAGTGAACATTTCATGTCATGGGACCTTTAAGGCAGGGCTCCAGACTGCAACAAAATGGTCGCATTTTGCGACCAGCTTTTGAGACAGTGCAAGTATTTTTTTCAAACACTCGCGCATGTGCGACCTACAAATTTTGAATTCATTGGGTGTGCACACGTTAGCAACGACGCATAGATACGACGTTCTAGTAAGACAGCGATATCAGTGTTCCTTCTGCATTAGTACCGTAGCTAAAAGTCTAGGAAAGTTGAGGCTATTTTTCGCTAGGTACCTATAAACCTAGCTAAAAGTCTTGGAAAGTTTAGGCTTTTTTCGCTAGGTTCCTACGAACGTCTTAATCTGCCAGACAAGTGGCTTGGCCTTCGTTCTTTTGGTGAGCAGTTTCACAAGCCTTTCTCATGGAGCCTAGCAGCTAAATACTTATTAAGCACTAGCGTTGCTACTGTATCCCTGCCTGTGTTTCAGCTCTTGCGCTGTTATACTCAGCAAGTATCGTGTTGTGGTGTCGGAGGAAAAGTGCATCATACATTTAAGTCATTTAGCTAAGACTTGCATGTATAGTAGTCTAAGTAATGTCACATTAAATAATGTATTTAAACTCAAGCTTATATGGTGCGTCGCTGTATATCAGTTGTAAAAATAACGGACCCAGGCACACCCCACAATTTCCCCAGAAATTGTCCCAGGGGCGATTCTAGGATCAGACCTTTAGGGGTGCTCAGCCCTCAATGAGAATGTGACATCATGCCTTGCAAAAGTGCTGAATGTAAACCCCCTTGCTAATATAAATCCTTTATTTCACTGGATAACAATTAATACATTTATGTATTATTATGCAAAATATTGAATGAAAAAACTAAGGATGTCCCTTTCTTCATGAACTACCAGCATCAAATGTTAATAAACAATATATTTAAAAAATATATTATTTTTAGGGGTGTTGAGATTAAATTTAGGGGTGCTTGAGCACTCCTAAAAAGGGTCTAAAATTGCCACTGAATTGCACCCTCTCTAGTTACATTAATAAATGCATTGCAGGTCAATATAATGTGTGCCTAAATTTTTTGCTTGCGCTCCTAAAATTTTCAGTCAGGGGCTACTATGCTCCTCGTAAAAAAAGTTAGTCTGGAGCCCTGCTTTAAGGGGAGGAAGAGGAAGGAGAAGAAAGTTTACCTTCAGATAGCGGGATGGAGATGATGACACCATTTCCTGTTCCGACCCAGAGGCGAGAGCAGGACACCAGGAGGGCGGTGATCCTGACGAATGAGAACCCCAGCTTCCCCGTACCTGTCATGTGACCGGGAGGGAGGGGTCATAGCCCTGGCCTGATATTTGCGTGTGCTACATGCAAAATCTTACTAACTGATTAATCAATCACAGAGAACTTCAACTGTATACTAGCAATACTGTTTATGTGTAGAAAACTGATAGTATTCTTAAACTTCATTTCTTAAACTAAGTATATACTGCTAAAGTACATAACACTTGGAGAGATTTCTTATCCTTTGATTTCTGGCTTTCATTCAGATGAAATGAAAGTATGTAGTCCCTAAAATGTATAATCATGTCAAAACTTTTAGGTGTGCTTTCCCTTTAATGGAGAGAGAGGGGTGTACCCAGCATTTTGCTGACGTAGGGCTCTATATCCACATCCTGGAGGTGCTGGTAGGTGTGGGCGTGGAACAGCCTGAGAGTGGAGTCCAGACGGATGGACACCCAGATTCCATCACCTACCCATGCCAGCTGGCGCACCTGGCTCTCCTTACGAGGGTGGGCGTCGAAGGACTTCTAAAAACACACACAGCAAACAAAAAGATATCCATGCTAAACAAGGAAAGAACATTTTTAATGATTGTGAAATTGAACTATTAATTGAATTATTTCCTAAAGAAATCACCCAGGCAGTGTCAGGATCACAGAGGCCAAAGTGCTTCCCTCCAGAATCAGAATCCGGATTATTGCCAAGTAAGTTTACACATGCATTGGTAGGTTGGTGCATATTAATAAACATAGTAAGTTGAACTATAATGAAATTTAAAAAAAGCAGTAAGCAGTGGGCAACTGTCAGGGTCCTCTAGCCCCTCAGAGAGGGCCTACTATATTCAAAAAATATATATTTAACATTTAGTCATTTTGCAGACGCTCTTATCCAGAGTGACTTACAGTAAGTACAGGGACATTCCCCCTGAGGCAAGTAGTATGAAGTGCCTTGCCCATGGACACAACGTAATTTGGCACGGCCGGCAACCTTCAGAGTAATAGCCCGATTCCCTAACCGCTCAGCCTAAAGACAATATTTCTGAAATAAAACCTTAAATCCTGCCTATTCAGTTTGTGTTGGAATGTGAAGAGTTAAATGAAAAAAATACCCTTTTGTCACCCTAACAGAATTTAGCTGCCTCCGTTGTTGGGAGGAAAATGCTATGCAGCTCGGGTTGGTGGTCCAGCTATGAATTTACAGAAGGCCGCTTAATAGTAATTCAATGAAAGACTTATTTCCATTGACAGTAAATTGACAATCATGTCTTCCCTCTAAATGGGTGGGCTTTGATATCGTTAACTTTATGACAAGTTCCGCCCGTTGTGGGGAAAGTGATCACAAGCTAATAAACTAACAAACGTTAACTTGTTCGTTCACTTCACAATGGAAGCCGTGAGTAACATTCCCGCTAATGAGGAGGATAATCGTCAAAGGAAGACCTACACCAGAACTTAATTTTGTGCAGAAAAGCTTTTGAGAGGTATTTCAACTCTAGCAGTTGAATTGTAGCAATGCTGTGTGCGCTGTAACGTGTTTTTTAAGTAATTGGGCCAAGGTCTACGAGTCACGGTTCCCTACTGACTGTAAGTAAAAGGCATATTAGAAAATGTGACAATTAAATTCTAATCAAGACTATAAAATGTGTACTATATGACTACCGTATTTTTCGGAAATAAAGTCACGACTTGTACCCCGATTTTATAGTTTTCTTGTGGTTGTATGGCTTATATTTTGAAGCGGCTTATAGCCCAGTTTTAGATTTAAAAAAGTGGCTTTGCCCCAAGATCTCTACAGACTGTGCAGCTAATTTAAAGCTCAAAACTTGAATGGGAGCTTATTACTTGAAAGAGGAATTATTTACTGTGTTGTCTCAGTTAAACTTAGCCTGACGTTTTCATACTCATAATTCTAGTCAGAATATGAGTCTGAGGACTCTCCGTTGGGCTGTGAGTATGGGGCGTGTTTCAACCGAACTCGTAAAACAAATGCCTCTTCGCTCAATTGGATAGACCTACAACCAATAAGAGCAACGTAATATGTTGTTTGTTGAAAACAAATTCAACCCAAGCGCTCTTTGGTGACGTGGTTGATTACATTACTGTTGATCATCTGTCCATCATCGTATAAAGCCCGCCCTGACAATTTCATTGGTCCGAACAGCTCCTGTTCGGACAGAGTTTTTTCCCAAACGTGCCCCCCCAGACCCAACTTCCCGACCAATTTTTTTTGTGGGCGGGGATAAGTTGGGCTGGCAGCCAGGCAAAGTTACACTATCAGGGCTTGGAAATACAGGGACTTGCTAAAGTAGGTAAATGGCTAGTAGAACAAAACATTTCATAATAATTTCAGTAGATCAAACAGCTGCAAGACCCAGTGAAATGTTATATATAGCTAGCAAACTAACGTGATCTAGCATCACTAACAACATTGGCTAATTCAACTTCGGTAGGCTATCCTCAGGATTTGCAAACTAGCTAAACTTATACTGTATCTAAAATATTTTTTTTGACATAATAATGGATTTTGACACTAAATGAGTGACTTGGCTTTATTTCTGGACATACTATCCACAACCAAAGTGTGTTACACATCGCATATGCATTGCTTGATATTGTAGCAACAATGCTCTTGGTACCCAGAATACCCCGCGGCAAGCTGAAAAGCTACGAAGTTAAGGGCCTTAACTTAGTCAGATAAGCATTGTTTGGAGTTCTATTGTTGTGTTCGTTCTGTTTTGATATGTGTAATGCTATGGTCTGTAGTTGAGATCATTTGAGTGTTCACCCTGATTGTGAATGTTGTCTAGTTAGATGGCTATCCAAGCTGTCCAATGTGAAAGTGTTCCTGGCCCAAAGGGAACATTATCTTGTGAGCATTATTGCTTGTCTTCAATTGTCAACGCTAGCTGGTGCTACAGTATCATTCTTCCCATATCAAGTGCGGCCTATATTCCAGTGCAGTTTATATTCCGATTTACAAACACAAAGCTCCCATTCTGGTGGGATGTGGTTTATAGAAAATGCGGCTCATTTTTCGAAAAATACGGTATCCATCGGCTGTTACCTCTATCCTCATGGCCTTGGGCTGTATAACGTAGATTTTGTTCCTGTAGCCACACCACACCTTGTCGTGGACCACTGTCATGCAGCGGATGGAGTGGTGCGGCCGGCCCAGGTCCAGCAGGTGGTAGTTGGTCAGGTCCCACTGGCAATCTGTGAAGGGAGAAACACACAGTGCTGTGAAACTGCCAGCTCCAGGAACAAAATGGCCACCGGAATGTCATCACAAAATGGCAGTTGAATATGGGGTGGGGGGGATATTAAAGTTCTCACCCAGGCCTCTGTGGAAGATAGCTAGTGTTCCATCGGCCAAGGCTACCAGAACTCTTCCTTTGACGTGTCTGTGGAGAGATGCGTGTGGATGATTGCAACGCTGAGGTAATGTCTGTCGTGTTTCAGCTAAACAAACTGCCAGAAAGCTACCTACACTATGTTCAAGATGGAGTCTTTGAGCTTGATGGCGTGGAGACATTTCCTCCACCTGGACACAGACGAGTGGACATAGAGACTAGAGGAGATAAGAGACAGAGAAAAAGAATCAGAATGACATTAAGGCTGCTCAAAAAAGATGGGATTAAAGTCCTAAACCTGACTTGAATTAACCAACTAACAAGTCAGTCGGGGCTAAAGAGGTTCCATAAAGGCCAATTCTTGTTCACGCAATCTGACTAATTTGAGTCAGATTCAGATAGTCAAAACAATTGTGGATGCGCCATATTCTTAAGAAGCCCGAGAGGTTGAACATAGATCATGTCGATCCAACGCAATTTTCACAGCCTGTGACTTCACCAGGAAAGAATGTTCTCTTTGAGCCGCGTACTGACAGCTAATCCACCACCTCATCAAAATAAAATTACACACCATGATTGACATGAACAATAAGTAGGTTGAGGTACTTTTTCATAGACCTTTACTTCATTGATTACAAAAACCATAGTCCCACTAAACACATTTAAGTTCACTTTTTTTTTTACATTGTTTTAAACTAGTGCACAATGCCAGTAATGCAGATTCCTTGAACTTCGATAGTGCATAGTGCCCGTGATAAAATGGTGGCACACACAGATTCCTGGAATTATAGATAGGGCACAGTGCCTGGGGACAGTTCTTCTCAGTGGTTTTGTACCTATTTCTCAGAACACAATTGAAATTCTCTGTCATCTCTGAAGTAACCAACTTGTTCAACCTCCGCATCTATTCTAGTAAAATTGCCAATGCTGTGGTGGCCTACATTCATGCAAATGATTATGTAGCCTTCATTTGTCTGCTGCTTCCTACGTTATAAATTACGTTTTGTTGATCAAAATGTACTATATTGTTTCTGTTAAATTGTCTTACCACCACAAACACCACACATTTAGTTCATAACAGAAGTCATTACGTGCACAATGGTTGAGCCGGCTGTAATAATTGTAGGCAAAATTCACCAAACAGCGCTTGTACATTTGCAATGTGCAGGCAGTTTCGACATTAGTAAACACATTAATTTATGTAACAAAATTCACAGATCTATACTGAAAGTGTATCCACTTTATATTGTCATTCTGTTAGCTAGCCAGTCCCTTTGAAAGCAGCTGACTTTCGGATGTAAAAGTGAATTTGCTTCTAAATAACTAAACAGAACAGAATTTCCTTTTTTTCCTTACTACGCTTAGTTTCATTTAATTGCGAATGCCTTTATTTATTGCATTAGTTCAATCGTGGTACTGCACTCCGTTGGATTATAAGTAGGACACCTGCAAAATATGAACTTTGCTGTTGTTTTTGCTGCTGTGTGCCCGGTTCTCAAGATATTCGTAGAAAACTCGCTGCAGACCAGAGGACCAATCAGGGCAGGGACGCGAAGAGAGCAAGCCAAACTGGTGGCGAATAATTTCATTATCTTATGTTGAAATGCTTATCCAAACAACATCAATCGTGGCACTGCACTGTTGGATTATAAAGAGGACACACCAAATATGAACTTTGCAGAGTGCCCGGTTCTTAAGTTGTTCTTGGGAGAATAAACCCATTCTAAATTGTGTACACACACACACACACACATACATACCGATTCCTGGCATTATTAGAGAGATAAATAGCCTACAATTAACCAATTATAACTTTTTAACATGGTTTTTGTATTGGGAAAATGTAGGATAGAGGTATGTATTTAGGTTTGTTTTTGCAATTGTACATGATTTATGTAGCTATGATCATTCTATTGGGGTATGGTAGATCAGCCTAAATGTTTTATTTCACTCTACCATAGTAAAACATAGGTTTGTATAATTCTGAAATCATTGTTCATCAATGCTTAATGCATTAGCCTAAATGATTTAATTTAGTTGTTTTAGAGAAGTAGATTTTCTATAAACGTAACTGATAGGTAAACAAAAAGTAAAATATGGCATCACGCCAGAGAGGTTGTGGTGAATCATTGTTTTGCCTTTGGGTCAGTGTTACTGGAACGTCTGTTCAAGCAACAACACGTGCTAAGCCTGACAGTTAGGCTGCCCCAGACCAGGTTAGTTTAGCAGCATAAGTTGCCATGGAGTTGGAACCGAATCAACTGGAAATGAGTCCGAACAGACATGTACCAGACACTAAGTAACAAATTCTTCTATTCTAAAACACTTTTACGTCTAAAAACACCAAGACTAACATTTTACAACAGTTATCCCCCTCCTACTCACCATCCGTTCTGGGCCCCCAGCCACATGGTGGGCAGAGAGCTGCTCATCCTCACCACCTCCTCCCCTGCAGGGTCACTATCCTCAGGTTGGGATGTCACACCGTCCTGGTCTGCACTCCTGAGGCACGCACACAAACATACACACCCCCAAAGAGTAAGCTGAAATCCACAAACTTCTAACATCCAGTTGGACTAATTGACAAACGAGCTAACAATCATGGTGGTGATTCTCTGTTCGTCCTCCTTCTCACCTCGCCATTTCTGTGCTGGCAGGGTCGGAGGGCTGAGCTCCCAGAGGGTCCGTAAACACGTGCTCTGTGTAGATACCAGGCTGACCCTGCCCCTCCTCACCCTCCTCGCCCACCCCCGCATTGGCCTCCGTAGCCTCGGTGGCCTCTTCTGCTGTGGGGACCCCGTCCTCCAGCGGGCTGGTCTCTCTGGACAGGTCAACTGGTGGAGGGAAGGCAGAGGGGGGAGAGATGTCAAAGGGGAATTAATCAGGGTGGGTGCTGACTAGGCTACTGGCCATTTACAATAAGTTGTTACTAGGGCTGTACCCCACTAAGATTTTCTTTGGTCGACCAAGACTCGACTAAAACGTCTGAAAATCTACTATTCGAACTTAAGTACAAACATTTTCGCGATCTGACTCAATGGCTGCTGGACATTGCAGATTCAGCTGCTAATAGCCTACTAATAATAAGACTTGTATCACCAGTCCTGTTGTAACCGAATGCCGATGGTATTTAGTATCTCTTACAATGTACGACAAATTAAAAATATTGTTTGTTTAACATGTAAATCATCAGAGCGCGCTTATCACTGCCTGAACTTGCAGCATGCAAACTTACGTAGAAGCTGAGTGGGGAACGGTGCAACAGAGAAAGATTTTGTTGTCTTGGCCGGAGAAGATAATGTCATTCGATTTGGATGTGATTCTTATACTAGGCATATTCATTTTTCAACCCAGCGCGTTAGCATGAGCGAAGTAGGGCTAGGTCAACTTATGTTTTTCGGGTGGTAGGCTACATCATATTCGACGTCGAACTATGAAAAATAAACCGTAGTTGGCAGAGTTTGCATTTAACGTTTTTCGAGTCACCCGGTACTTTGTAAATGTACTTTAATGAAATCCTGCCATACCACAGATTTCTTTGCCATTTTGACTAATAACACCGACAAAGTAGGCTTGCTTTATTTGTCTTAAATAATACAATCTACAATTTCTGTAGACCATTTAGTTAATTCAGCAATGATGACAAGCGAGAATCAGATCTCACACTGCCATACAGCAGCTCAACTAAAAAATCGTAGTCGACCAAGAGCATATCGACCAGAAAATTGACTAGTCGACTGAGTGGGGACAGCCCTAATTGTTACGTCAATTATTAATTGGCAACATTTATGCCGTTAAGAACATACTTTGAGTGTAAGGTGTCTTTAAGTAGCCTAACTTTATTACTTTAGGGGAAATAGGACGAAAATATCTGCAATGTTATATTAGTAAGTAAGTAAATAAGTAAGACTTTATTTATATAGCACTTTTCATACAAGAATTGCAGCTGAAAGTGCTTTACATAAAATCAACCAAAACAATAATACAAGTGTTGATCTAACTAGCCGCACTCTATCTGCGGTCTCTCGAATCCGTCTTAGATCCGAGCTGCCACTTGCAGTTTCTAATACTAGCTGCACTCTATCTGCGGTCTCTCGAATCTGTCTTAGATCCGAACTGCCACTTGCAGTTTCTAATACACAAACATGACAAGGGGGTAGACAGGACGGGGAGAAATTATCAGCATAGGAGTACAGTGTGGGAATAGGCAAAAAACACCTCAGCACGTAAACACATACATTGTACAACATTACAGAACCACATGACTTGCAACAGGGAGGGGGGGAGGGGTATGGACAAGCAGCATCTGGACCTGCAGCCATACTACGCGCTGGTCACAGACCCGCCAGCCACACCGGGGGAACAAGCAGGCGAAGGCGTTGGATGGGGGAAGGGGTGTGTATGAGTGTGCCTGGGTTGGCGCCTTCGCCTAGGCCACAATCAGTCAGATGCTCAGTTCGCAGATAGTATTGCCATGGAGACATCCTTGGTCATGACCCAAGACAGACACGCAATCCACAAGTGAAAGTTAGTGTATGAGTAGGCCTGGGTTGTCACCATCGCCTAGGCCACAATTAGACAGTTCTCAGTTCGCAGATTGTATTGCCATGGAGACAGCCTTAATCAGGTCCCAGACAGAAACAACAATCCTCGGTGTCTGTTGGAAGGGGTAGGGAATACAAGAGAAGTCTCGCTGCAGCGCTCTTCAGGGGAGTTGTTCCAGCAACGGCCTTGGCCAAGGCCTGTGCTGGTTAGGGTGCCGAAAGCAGATAAGATTGGGGTTGTTTGGTCGAGTAGCCGCATTCCAATTTGCACGTCTACTCCTTTTTCCACCGGTCTCATGTCGGCCAGCCTTAGGGGGCTTTTTTACAGCTGTAGCCATTTCCTTAATTTTTCGATATGCCAGGGCAGCGCCTAATCCAATCGGCAAAAGCCTGTAATCGTGGATCCAAATAGATAGATGTCTTCATTGTCCTCCACGGAAAGCGCCGCTGGACACCCGATGCGTCCATCGAGTAGCCAGCTGCAAACGTCCCATCAGGACAGTCAGGTTCCCCCGAACCCAAGATGGTGTCAATTGCATTAAGAGACCAGCTGATCAAATCCATGATTTTTAGTTCGGAGAGCGGTGCGGAGAGAGTCTGTCAGTATAAGACACAAGACTAGACAATACGATAGAATCCAAGCAGGGAAGGTCAGGGGAGGAGAGGGAGAAAATACGACCGCCTTCGTCGAGAGCCAAAAAAAAAATATTAGCAGTTAGACTATTACATTAACCTTTTCCGAAACATAGGTTTAGTTTTGGCGGGGGGGGAGGGGGAGAATATATATACATATGTTTTTTTGGAGCACCGAAGACCCATTTTGACCCAGAAAAAACCCTGCAATGTTGTATTTCACTCCATACTACACCAGAAACGTCAGGGAGGACTGCCTAATGTAGATACGAGCCTGATGAAGATAGCCAGAATCTCGGATTTATTTAACCGAGCCTGTTTCATTCGTCATTTGCCTGTTTATTGAGCTAAACGGCTAAATTTGTCTCTTTCGAATTTGTCATTGAGAAATCTCCAATTTTATTGTAGTTTTTGCATGTTCAACATGGATTATAGGTCGAAAGTTGAATGAACGAGTACTTATGTCCTTTTGATTTCTTACAGGGTGAGTCATTGGGACTGAAGAAGGGACTGGGAGAAGGACTGATACGATCAGTCCCCGCTTGATGGCATCTGAAGCGGAATCAGAATGTCACAGCATTAGCAACATTAGCAACAACATTAGCAAGCCAAAAGTCTTTCTAACATGTGTATTGACAGGGAGATCCTAACCTGTCAGCTGTGTTGTCGATGTCTTGAGAGAAAAAATGAAGTGACCAGGGCTTGCCAAAAAGCAGTAGCTCTGGTTGTACGATGTGTATGACGTCAATGACATTTTCAAAGGCTTTTTAGAACAGAAAGGCAACTCTAAATTACTATGAGTTTCCGGAGAGTGAAAAAAGGCAAGATGGCGCACTGAGTGGTCGTATTGGTGAAGTGCTCTTGTCTAAAGTCCCTCAAAGTAAGACTATACTTGAAATAACCCCACGGAAGTTTTTGATTTGAATAAAGGTCAATTTTCCAGCAGGAAAAAAGGTATAATGTCTCAATCTGAGCTTAAAAGAAAGTAGTTGTCAGCCAGCATCAGTCGATCATGACTATGCTAAGGTGGACTTGATGGATACTGATAGCCATGGAGATAAGCGAAGTCGAGAATGCCATCAACTCCATCAAAAGGGGCACATACTCGGAAGGTAATCAAACCAAATCAAGATGAGGTAACAAATTCTGCTATACTTATAGCAATAAACACATTGGCTGCTAGATTCGACACAAAAGAAAAAAAACTGGAGGATCTCAGCATGCAACTGAAGCAAAATTGCATGCTAACTGCTAGCCTAGCTAAAGCATTAGAATTCAATGCAGCTGAAGTCAACGACTGTAAGCACAAAATCTCAAAGACTGAGAAAGAAATAGAATGTCTGAGATCAGAAAATGTTGAATTTAAAGAAAAGGCGCAAGAACAAGAGGTATAAACGGAGATTGAATTTGAGAATCAAGGGCATGATGAAAAAAATGAATGAAGATACCCGGGGAGACGTTATCCAGTTGCGTGGGAAGACTGCGCCTCACTGGGCGCTGCAAATAGATGATATAGTTGACACAGTTCACCGTGTGGGTCAGAAGCTTTCCAACAAGACACGCTACATTATAGAGGGTTTTCATGTCGCGTCATCAGACCGGAAGTCGCCATATTGGAGGCATTCCGCATCACAACAAAGCACAGGCACTGAAGTATATACCGAAAGTCGTCAAGGGAAATGGTTAATTATTGCTGTGTTTCAAGTTGTACCAATAGGACAGATCGAGAAAACATTTGCAATATTATCGACTTACAAAAGTTATTAAAAACCAGGGAGAGGAATATCAGAGATTATCAAAATAAAGGAGGTGCTTGTGGTTGGCAATGCTCATCCAAGATCTACCAGGGAAAAAACACGATTGAGAGTCACTTGGCTACACCTTGAGTATCGCAATGATATCATACAGTTAAGGTTAGGTTGGTTAAAGACGTTATTGCATTACTTACTTTGGCCTTCACAACAGTCGTTGATAACTTTGTACTGAGTCTCCCTCACCCATCCACACACCATCTGGTTATAGGCATCCATACCCTTTGTAGGATTTAAGGCAGGGGTGATTTTAGATGTTTCCCTGTTCCAGCACACCTGATTCAAATGAATAGTCATTACCCGGCTTCCACAGAGCTTGATAACGACCCATTCATTTGAATCAGGTGTGCTGGAGCAGGGAAACATCTAAAACATGCAGGACAGTGGCCCTCGGGGACCAGGATTGGACACCCCTGATTTAAGGTCTTCCGCTGTGTATGGGCTCGGCGAGAAAACCAGGTATAGTTGACTATTTCGGGATATGCAACTGAAGGAAGAATCACCGGGTCGTCGCGGATCCAAGAGGGAGCTAACGCTAAAGGCCATTGCACACTGAGTCCGAAATTTTCGTATGTGTTTTTTTCGTATTCGTCAGCCTAAAATTCGTCACGCACAGACACCTTGCACACTGAGTGCAAAAAACTGAAAGAATACTAAATGGATTCGTCAAGCAGTGGAGATGGTTTTGTTGCCCTCTTTCTTATTAAAAAGAGAAAAATTAGGAGAAATAGGAAATATTGGGTCCATCCAATCCTGAAGTTGCGCAGAGAGGAAGGAGAATTTCATCTCCTTATCAAGGAGCTCAGAAATTATCTGGAGAAATGTAAAATTTAACTCAGAATGTCAGTGGATCACTTTGATGATTTGCTAGAACATAGGATACAAACACACTATTGAAACAAACATTCAATACCACACAATTATTTTGTGTGCTATAATAATAGGCTATATGTATCATTTTAGGTATCTGAGCACTGGGGACTCATACACCACTAGGGATGGGTATCGTTAATTTTTATCGATATCGATACCATTTTTTAGACTGCTTAACGATTCGAGTCTTTATCAATACCACTATCGATACTTTTCTATATCTTAAGTAAAACAGATAGAACAAGGGGAAGGTGTTGCTCTCAGGAGGAGGCTGGCTCTAAGGAGCATATATAGGCACAATGGATCCTGACTGGCTAAATCTAAATCTGTCCACTACAGATGTACTATCCACAACCTGGATGAGTAACTAGACTGTGATTGGTTGGTTGATGAAAAGTGACATTGTCAAGCTCATTGACTTTATGAAAAGTTGTACACGTTTCAACAAAAGGCACCTGATATAGCTAAATGACCAGCTAACCAAACCCAACCCGAAGTTGGGGTGAGCTCACCAGAGGATTGTCCTGCAAAGGCAGCTGGAGTTTGCACCGTTGCGACTCGGACACAGTCGAAGTACTGCATTTTATCTTTATCTGATGCAGGTGCTTTTTCATCGCAGTTGTTTTCCCCCCTTTACAAGAAATTACTTTAGAACATATATTGCACTTTGCTTTGTCTTTGGCTTTAATAAAATGTAGCCAAGCCTTTGACCGTTTCGTGCGTTCTGCCATCGTAGCTAGCAACAAAATGATAAATGAAGCGAAGTAGCGCGTGAGGCAATTAAATTCTTCTTTGTTTAGTTTAAAGGCGGTTGGCAGGCATTTCAATTGAATTAGTCATTTTATTAGTCAAACATTGTATGTTTGTGCACCAGTGATTTGATTTAAATAACATTAATTGTTTCTCGAGACATGAATCAACGTTACATTATATTACTTGGTCTCGATAGCGGTATCGATAAGCTTGGACCTTATTGATATTCGGGTTTTGAGAAATTTGGAACCGGGTCCTTACAGAACCGGTTCTCGATACCCATCCCTATTCACCACCATCGCCAGCAGTTTTCGGTTGGGCATCAGCACTGTAGGGAATTGTGAGGGAGACTTGTGACCAAATCTGGCTGCAGCTTATGGACTGTCGCTACCAGGTGTATCAACTTGTCAGACGCCATTCTGGATTTTGTCGTTCGCTTGTATGGTGGCTCTGAATTGCCAAATAACCTATCAAAATGCTGGCTACGGATGCAAAAAATGCAGAAAATCAAACCCAATCCGAACTTTTTTTTGACGGACGAAAGTATCAGAGACAGTGTGCAAGCACGATTGACATAACTTGAGGTTGTATTTATTTTTTAACACGCGAACATTTTGGATACGAATTTCGGACTCAGTGTGCAAGGGCCTTAACTCGTAGGGATCTGCACCGCCAATAAATCGTAATTTCTTGAAATATCGCGCATTGTCTTGTGGTCCAAGTCCTTCCCTATATGCCTTTGCATCTTGGACGCGTTTTGATGAGCTTTTCGGTTGTTTGGACATGGCTACATTCACTTAAAGTATCCAAAGCGCATAATACTCCACTGTACTCCGTTCAGTTTTTAACACTGAGAGCCTCCACAATGGCTGCGCATCCGGGTTACCTCCCAGAACGTGACATCGGTGAAAACCCTCTATTGTACAGTTTACAAGGACGACGACACAGAGATGTTTTTTGGAAGCTGACGAAGGACTCAACGGTATGTAGAGAGGCTGGGATCAAATTTGTTGAGGATCTAACAAGGGAGGACAGATTGGCTAGAGAAGCCTTGTGGCCACGTATTAGCCAGGCAAAGAAGATTGGAGATAGAAAGCATATTTGAGCGGGCCGTTTGGATTTATCAATGGTAAACGCATCTATGCCTGAGTTTAACATTTGGAACGAGAATTGATGGAAGTTGAACATTTATAAAGGGGGTTGACATTTGAAGAGGGCAAACCTTTAATGATCACAGTCCTGTATCGGCCACGATACAAAAATGCTTCCCCTCCCTCCCTCAGTTACAACGCACTCAATCGTAACTAATAACTTTCTTAGATGGCAACACAAATGATACATCATTGGAAAGCTACGATTCTTGTGCTTCCATTGATATAAACCAATTCAAGCTCAACTCGCAACAGTAAGTACAGTCAACGTCTTTGTCTGGTGACATTTCCTTCAACAAAGCCAGAGAAAAAAGTTTTACTTACCTACCATCATTACTTCGGAATGTTCCAGTTATGCACACAACCCTTCAAAACCTCATCTGCGTAATTCCCAAAGGTCCAAAGTATCTAACCATGTCGAGTAGTTGTCCAAACAATGAATTATATCCGGACATTGCCACGATCTTGTTGCTTCATTCTTCCTTCACCAATATATTTTTTTCAGTCTCTCATGCACGATCGCTCATAGGAGGAGATTTGGGTCGAGTACAAATGCGCGGGTAGTCTTAAAATGGCCGCTACACTCTGTCCTTTCGATTGACACCTTGTTTGACCCAATAGGAGCTTCCATGCCCCGGTGACAGCCCTCTAAAGCCAACTAGGTCTGTGTGTCCCGCCCCCCCCGTCAAATATGAATATATTGTGGTATTATGTTTGACTTTTGATTTTAATTGGGTAAGGCTTCAACCTGTGGTCCAATCCTGTCTTTCAGCGAATACCTACCACCTCTAGGCCTCTTCAGACCTCTGTTTTCAAAGCAAAATCTAGGCAGAAATAGAAACCTTCACTTTCCTTGTGTTCAAGCTTCTATGACTCAACACCAGTGGGACTGACAGGGGTCCTGACAACAAGGAACGTAACTTCAGAGTGTCAGCTTTCAAATGAGTCAATTAACATGCATGTACTCCAAATGGTTCAAAAACAGCTGTCGATTTACTTTGAGTATGCTGTTTATGCTTTTTTAGGCACATTTAACAGGATTCCTAAGAGGTTAATCGTTCTTACACTCGAAGAAAGCAAGTTTCTTGGTTCATCTTTTTTGTTTACTTTACTTTTTGTTTACTGCTGCTCGTTCAATCAGCAAATGTATTTTTTGCAAACCAACTTATCTATTATCTTGTTGAATACAAGGGGTCTAAAGGACAACGTAAAGCGAAAAGCTTTTTTTTTGTTTTGCAAAGGACAGAGAACACAGTTTACTTTCCAACAAGAAACTCACTCAGGCGCCTCTGACGCCACATTCTGGGGGGTATTCGTCGTAGCTCGCTAAACAGTTTAGCAAGCTAATTTTCAGGCTAAGATAAAACACGCCCCTCTTTTTGGTTCGTGGAAGCAAGTTTAGATAAATCACCATAGTAACATATCAATTAGCACTAACCTGCTCGAGAGCAGGCTAACGTAAGTGTAGCTGGATAAGCTTGCCCACCCCCGGAAAATAATTGGCAGCTCCCTTTTTGAGAGACCCAGCTGACCAAGGAGATATATTCTAGTTCGATTAGCTTTCCATACCATTACCAATAGAGTTCTTCGCGATCGCCAAGATCCTTTATTTCACACGGATGAGTTCTTGTTTGAGCGATATCAATTCAGCCGACAAGGATTATTTGCAAGACCTTCTCGGGCCGTAGGCTACATTGCAAATATCACAGTTTTGTGCTTTATGAGCTTATGCTGCTGTATGTGAATATGTAACGCAATGTCTTAAGAAATGTATTATCTGTTGTGCCTGTGCTTTTTATGTTTCACTGTGGGAGAGTGGAAAACGTCATAGATTAATTTTTATATCTTGACGTGAAGAAATTGACAACAAAGCTACTTGAAACTTTTACTGTGCTTCAGACTCTCTGCATAGCCTTGAGGTTTTTCGCGTAAGGTACATTTTTATACAGTATAAGTGATGCAGAAAACATTGGCAAAGCCACAGCATGCGTTGCCGTAAGAAAAGTGTACTTGGCGCTTAACCAGCTGATGAATCAATTCATCATATTCCCAGGCCATGTCCCAGTCAATGAAATCAAAGAGGGATTTACACATAGGCCTACATGCATATACACATATATAGTGTGATATCAGGTAAAATGGGCCATCAGGTAGTGGGATATTTAAGGTTTGAGGGTCCCAGCCCTGACAAGTAACGGGGGATTTGATAGCTTTATGGTTGCTATGGTGGACGGGCCAATAATTCAAACAAGACTGCACCAGAAAGCTGCATGGTAAGTAGCCTGGCATACCAAATCTAACTCAACTATTATAAGGATGATAAATCTATAAAAACAAAAACATGCACATAAAAAACTATGCATAATATCTGTCTTGATGGCATCAATCAGAAATAATGTTGTTAGTTTGGTATATGAACATATTTTTAGAAAAAGTGATGTTTTTCTTGGTGGCCTAATTTACCTTAACCCACTGAGGTAAGATGGGCAACATGGTTTCAGCTAAAATGCACACATACACATGTGTTGGAGTGTGAGGGTGTGTGTGTCACACCATGACCCTCCCCAATCGAAATAATGGTAGTAGATATTTTATGTACAGTGAGTATGGCGAACGAGAAGGAAGCGAGAGGAGAGGAGAGAGGGAGAAGGAAAGGGAGAGAAAAGAGAGGAGGAGCAATGACCAGAGAGGAAAATATACAAAGATAAAACAGGGATGGAAAGGAAGGCCAAACAATTACAATCTGTGGAAAGAGGAGAGGATGAAGGGGGCCTTAGATGAATACATGGAGGGAGAGAAGAAAGGAATTACAGTAAGTGTGCACCTCTTATCATGAGCATGGGGTGTGCCGCGATCCACACTGCAAAAAAATGCAGCAGTGGAAAGGTGACTGGCAGTGAACATGTGTCAGGGCGGAAGCCCTACTTTCCACAGGAGGCGGAAAGGGAGCTTGCTGCCACCCTCAACACATTGGCGCAGAGGGGGTTTCCCTTCACAAAACGTGATTTCCAGCAAGTGGCCTTTGATTTTGCAGCCAAGAACAACATATCTGGTTTCTTCAAGACAGCAGGGAGGGCCGGATATTACTGGTTTAAGAACTTTCTAAAGCACAACCCAGAGCTTGGGATGCGCAAGCCAGAGGTCCTGTCTGCAGCACGGGCTGCTGGACTCAACAAAGAGGTGGTTAGCCAGTGGTTTAACCAGTATGAGAGCCTTTTGGTTGAGCTGGGTATTGAGGGCACACCGTCACATATATATGGAACTGTGACGAGTCTGGGCTTCAGGATATATTTTTTTATTATGGCACATATGAATATGTTTGTTTAATGCAGTTTAAATGTTATGTGGCTGTATAAGCAACTGTGTTTTCAAAATAAAATTGATGATAAATTACTATTTCCCTTTGCAGTTTCACTGGCCCATTTTACCTGAACAGCTGGTCCATTTAACCTGAAACTGCTTATGCAAAAAAAGTTGGCACAGCTGATGTTTCAAGAACTGTAGGGCCTAAATAATTATATTTTATTACATAATTTCAACAAAAAAATATCAAAAACAGTCATAAGTAATCATAAAAACACATGGAAAAGGCATATATGGTATTGTATAGTTGTCCCTAGGATTTACCAAAAAGTGGGCCATTTTACCTGATATCACCCTACATATATCCTCATAAGTGTCCATGAATTCGTATCAATTAGATACTCTTTGGCCTTGTTTTTATACTTATTCTGAAAGAGTTAATATCATTATTTTCGCTAGCAAGATCTCATTCGGTGATTAATTTCAATAAAGCCTACTGCCAGCAGGCACATTTAAAGAAATGTGATCTGATTGATTGGGGTAATAAGGCACTAAAGATGAGCCTATAGCCTACATTTTACCAAAATACGCATTTAGTTTATCGGCCATTTTTTTGCCAAGATGCCTGTCTTGCTCTGGCAGCGGTGGCGGTGTTTGACTTAGCAAAGATAATATGCTTATCGTCTTCGTAGAGACTCATTATAATAGTTTGCTCAGATGGCGAGAATATCACTGATCTCTCTTTCGTCTTTTCCGCCATTATACCGAAGTAGGGCGTGCTCGTGCACTTGCCCTGATAAGTTTAGCCTGATTGAAATTAACCACATGATTTGGATGCGGATCAGCCGTCGACGAACCGATATTTGCGGTTCTAAGTTAGCTCGCTAATGTTAACGGGCTAAAGGGACAAATGATTAACTTAGGTTCAACCCTTACGACGAACGGGCCCCTGGTCAAGTCAGTGGGGAGACAATATTTTGTTCAGCCATGGTACAAATAAATCTGCTGGAGTTGCGATTTGTTTTAATAGGAACCCCTGGAACAGTGGTTACTCACAAAGCTGATAAAGACAGTCATTAGTTGGTAGTTATCATCAGTATAGAAGGCTATTTCCTTATTTTGTTAAACCTTTATGATTATAACAATAATACAGAAAATATAATGTTATTGACAGAGATTACTACGGTGGCCCTGAAGTGCAAAAGACCCCCCCCTAATATGAGTACATCCCCCAAATGAAAACACTCCCCCCGAAAACGAGTCAACTCCCCCCAAATCGGATGACTTGTTCACCTCCCCCCAATACAAAAACACACTCCCCCAAATGGAAACGGCCACCGTAGATTACTGATGTTGTTACTCTCTATAAGGATCTGTATCACACAGATTTGGTTTTGATGGGTGGAGATTTGAATATGGCGCCAGATGACTGGCTTGACAGATGGCCTTCTAAATTGACCAATAATCATTATAATCTAACATTTCAAAGGTTTGTTAATACCCATTCACTTATTGATATTTGGAGAAGTAAAAACCAGGGTCATAAACAGTTCTCATGGGTAAAACCTAATGGGAGTTGCAAGTCTTGAATTGATTTATGGTTATCGACACCTGAAATTGTACAGTATGTATCACAGGTGTCAATATCAAGTGCGCCTTTAACGGATCACTGTTTAGTACGAGTTGATCTGGAACCACAAACTGGTTTTGATAAGCGGAATGTCTATTGGAAGTTTAATGTGGACCTTTAAAAAAAGTAGAGTATTGTGACACAATCAAGAATTTGATATTAGATATTTGATTTGATTCATCAATTGGAAGCTATAGCAATAGATGCAAATTCTTTTAGTATAGTACGAGACAATTTTCAATCCAATTTGGGAAAAAGAGAAATAAAGAAAGGAAGGCGTGTGAACTCAAACTGATCCGAGACATTGATGAATGCTGTAAGGAGATGTCAATGTCGGAAGTAGAGCGATATACATGTATAAATCTGCAATCTAAATTGGATGAGCTATATCTGAATAGAGCGCATGGAGCTTTTGTAAGGTCAAGAGCAAGATGGTTAGAAGAAGGGGAAAAAAACATTTCATAATTCTGTATATTAGAAAAAAGAAGACAAGAAAGGAATGCTGTAAATGTACTCATGATATATGACGTGGAATGTACAGATCTAAAGTTAATATCTGAAGAGGTGTTTAGATTTTATGCATATTTATACTCTTCCTCTTATTCCAGGGTGGATTCAAATGCTTTCTTTGAGAAAATAAAAACGTATATTCCTAAAATTAATACAGAGTTTAAGGCACTATGTGATTCTGAGATTCACCTACAAGAACTAAGTAATGCAGTTACAAGTAGTTCATTAGGAAAGTCTCCAGGTCAAGATGGGTTAACCTCAAATTTTTATAAATTATTTTGGGAGGATATAAAGGATTTATCGTTTTATGCACTGAAGGAATGTATTGAATATAAGACACTGATGCATACAATGAGACAAGGATTAATAACATTACTTCCTAAACCTGGTAAGGATAAAAGTTGCATAGATAACCTTAGACCTATAACCTTACTTAATGTTGATTATAAGATATTTACCCGTGTCATTGCCAATAGGTTGAAAGAGGGTATGTCACAAATTATTAGTGAATCGCAATCTATCTATCCATAACAACATCAGATTAGTTTTAGATTTGTTAGACTATAGGGATAAAATTGAAGATGAGGGTTTTATTCTGTTTTTAGACTTTTGTAAAGGATTTGATAGAGTGGAACATCGTTTTATTTTGAAAGCATTGGAAAATGTTGGTTTTGGTGAACATTTTCAGAAGGTGATAGGAATGTTGTATGATGATATAAATAGTTCAGTACTATTAACACTGGGTGCATGCAAAAGATTTGAGGTGAGGAGGGAAATTAGGCAGGGGTGCCCAGCCTCACCTCTTCTCTTCAGAACTATTACAGAACTATTGGAAATTTGGATAAAGCAAAAGGACACTATTCAACAATTGAATGCTGGCAGATGACACAACCCTTTTCCTTAAGAATGCTGCACAGATACCAACATCTTTGGAGGCCATTTCGGTCTTCTCAAAGGCTTCAGGACTATGCCTAAATTTGAAGAAATGCTAGCTAATGGCAATACATGATACACCATTTACAGCTATACATAACATACCTACTAAGAATGAAGTAAAATATTTGGGAATTAATATTTCTAAGGATTTAGATCATAGGACAACATCCAATATTGAAAGTATTTTGAAGAAGAATAGGACAATTCTGAATACATGGTTACAAAGGGACTTATCTATATTCGGTAGGATACTATTATCTAAGATGGAAGGCCTTTCGAGACTCATTTATCCAGCGTACTCTTTGGCTGTCCCTGATAGAATGATCAAAACAATTAACCAACGCTGGGCTTCCGCGTGATTTTGTACTATAAGAATACTATTTCTTGGTATTTGCTTGGCAAAATTGCTAGCCAATTTTCATCATACGTTTCATCCACCACATTCCTTGTTTAAGTTTAACCTAATTCCCACATTTCCTCCTTCAAGATTAATAGTTTTGTTAGATTGTTTGTTCATTCATTCATACAGTAGGCTATGCCAGAGATGTAGGGGTGAACTAGCCAGTGAACTAGCCAAATAAATTGAAACATTTTATGATGTAGGCCGAAAATTAGGTTTCCCCTCTTTGAAAGACCAGCCACCTTAGATTTTTTTTTCTGCTCATTTACCACTCAAAATACTAAGAGTGGAGAGTAGATAGTAGATAGTAGAAATAGTTGTCTTCTCATTTCCCCTGCAAGGGAAATGGTGATCAGCAGCATCATAGTTGAATTAAAACAAATACATTTGGCAGACCGGTGTAAAAATTGACCTGATCTCTATGACTTAAATGTCATTTAAAGTTTTTCCGTTCTCGTGATATTTTCAGGCATTTAGTCTACTCATATTGCATTCATTCATTAATAAAGAACCCCCTTTGAAGCTTATTCTAACAACGACGTTACCGGCAGGAGCTCTCTCAGATGGAATTGCAATTCAAACAGTACCATCTGCTAAGTAAGGGATATCCCGCTTATTACACGGCTACTTGCCAACAAAATTACTCAACACAGTGTGTCTTTATACAATTTATTTGTTACCATTCGTAGTGTTGATCAGCAGAGAAATAGTTTGCCAAAGACGTTGAACTTCATAGACGTTGAACATTCTTTAGGCTTCAAATCAGCTGACGTCGCTATGCAACGGAGTACGCTGGGGTTGAAAAGTGACCGGACTACTTGCAGAGTGCTACGAAAGATGGGAATCAGAAGCAAAAAGGCAATTTTCCTTGACAGCGGTCAAATATGCATAGCAACGGTCAAATATGAGAAAATTGTTCACCGCAGAACGTTGGGAAGCCCCATTCAAGTGAATGGAGCATTCTACAGCATTAAGAACAGCCGTGTAATAATTAAGCAATAAGGTACGAGAGGCAGTACATTATCGTCAATAATGTACGGGTTCCAGGGTGTTGTTAGCAAACAAAACGGCAAACCCTGGAACCAGTACATTATTGACAATAATGTACTGCCTCGAGTACCTTATTGCTTTTATAATACGGTTACCAGCGAAATTATAAATAGTAAATAAATTGTAAGCTGCCTTTCAGCACAAAATAGTTATAGACAACAAACGTTGTGTATCGCATTTCAGTAGCCGAGAGAAAATAGTCCCGTTCGTGTGGTTGTTGCTATGCAACGGACAAACAACATTGTGAACTTCACGTTTGTTAGCCTAGCTAGATCTTGCACCATTTCATTCATTCTCAATGCTCATTTTATAAAAGTTGCCTTCAAACTGACAACGACAATGGGACACTTTCGATAAAATAATATTTAATTTAAATTTGTGCTGTCAGTTTAACGCGTTATTAACGGCGTTAACGCAAACCCAAATTAACGGCGTCAATTATTTTATCGCGCGATTAACGCTCTTTTTGGCCTAGCAAACTTTGTAGTTTTTTTCACATGCTGTTGGCAACAACTACCGACGTTAGAAAAACTACAACACCACACCGGATCTAGCTAGACCGGAAACAAAACAACAGGCACGCCAAACACTCGTTTGGCTTGCGAGCTGGCTAAAGAGTAGTAGCAGAGCCCGTTTACGGATATTAGACATTCTCTGGTAGTAGGCTAACGTTACGTTTTGAGTGGATGACGAGCGCGAGATGCCGAAATGGATGCCAATAAGATTCTGAATGGAAACTTTGCTTTTAAAAAGTTGCCAAATGGTTCTATTGACAAGACCAGTGATCTGTGTGTTTTGTCGTTGTAAACTGACCTATCATCGCAGCACGTCCAGTCTGAAATACCACTTGATGGCCAAGCACACAGCTGATGCGAATTCTCTGCCCCCTCGTCAAAGCCAGGCGATTGCAATGTTGTTTTCAATAAAAAAAAATATTTGCACAAAGCAATCCGAACCACTTTTCTATGTTGATAAGAGCATTAACATTTGAAAAAAGATTGGGACAAAAAGAAATCAGGGACATTTAGAATAGATAAAAATGTGCGATTAATTGTGATTAATCGCGAGTTAACTATGACATTAATGCGATTAATCGCGATTAAATATTTTAATCGTTTGACAGCACTAATTTAAATATCAGGCCTAAACATTTTAAATCAATCATAAATGTTTCGTAGGCACTGGGTATATGCTAGCTAGCTAGCCTACAAATGCTGTAAACTAGTTACAAGTGACTTGGGACTCGATAGACTAACATTAGGCTAGGTTAAGGTTAGCTTATGTTGATTTGGATATCTTCATGTGCATCCGTGGAAAACGTTGTTTTAAGAAGCCACGACCAGGTCATGTAATTGCGTGGCTACGAAGCTAAAATTAAATAAGTGGATATCTAGTTAGAAACTTTAGGCTAGACCTGAGCTTCCGTCCAACGTTTCAGTAGCTAGACCAGCTAGTTAGCACTGATAGCACAGGACAGTGCAATATTATTGCTCAAAAATTAACCGACTGTTGCTAGTCTAGCTTGATAATAAACTGCTGAACACCAGTACTTGTAGACAGTCTTTTTCTTCAGCAACCTCTTAGTTATTTTAAGTGCGCAATATGGAACGCTCCCTTTTTAAGGTAAAGGCGTACAGTACTTTATTGCTCAATAATGCACACCCATCAACCATCAGAATGCTTGATTTCATCCACTCGTATTATAAGACATAATAAAGTTTAGCCATAGCTGTGGCATTGAAGACAGTACTGTAACCTAATACTACACTGCCAGTGGGCGAGCCGAGTCTGTGACTTTGAGGCTAACGTCAAAACAAGACGCGGTCTCACTCAAATTCCAAGTTTTACACAAATAACAAACTACTGACCCGCTGGCTGTCTTCGCAATCGCCATATCTTTAAAACACTGCTGTCCACTTAGATGTAGAATTGACCCTGGCACGAAATTAAGAAAATACTCACCAGACGCAGATTGACAGTTGACTGTCAACACTGTTGACTTGTTGCTTCTGCAATCGTCAATGAAGGCTGACAGGCTCTCACGTGGCAAACAAATCAAAGTTTTTACAGCAACCTATATTAAAATCTCACCACCTGGCTGTTTTCACAATAGTCATATCGTCATAACATTTCCCTCTTTCAGTTTTTTAGTGTAAAATTGAACTATAAAATTAGCAACAAAAAATACTACTATGACGCTTTCTAGCATGGCTGCCACCTAAAAGACGAGGCGGTCTCACGGGCGACCTGCACTCGCTCAAATTTCAAAAACCGTCAAGACCTAAATCAGAAATGCGAGATTGCAGTTCCACTCAAAATCGCATTCTCTACAAAGCCAAATGGTTGTGATTTTTGTGGGTGGTATTTTTCACTCGTAATCCAAGCTCCAATTTGTGAGCTAGAAAGTCTATCACGTTGCGTCATTGCTAATGTGTGTTGACGTGGTGACGTAGCTTGCACAGATTACCCTTCGTCGACAAAAGGCACTTTGTCGCCACAAAAACGTTGTAACCTCCTAAACTGTGCAACGGAACGTAAATCCAAATACAAGCAACTCAATCGCTACCAAGACGAAATGTTTGACACCTAAGTTGTCTATGTAGTCCAAATATTGACAAAGTTTTAGGGGGGCAAAAATAATAATAATAATAATATATATGTGAGATAACAATGGTTTGTGCTCGCCGAAGGCAAGCACACCCCAATGACAGGTGTGTACTAATTAAAAATAATTTCAAAGAATGGAAGGAACAAGGGATATGGTCTGTTCAACATCTTATGGATGCTTGTGGTAACATGTTGGATTATAATGAGTTTAAACTTAAATATAATGTACTGATAGAGAATTTTATACAGTGATTAAGGCAATTCCACCAGCTCTTATTTGTATTATCAGGGGGTCCTTAACATTCAGAGCTAGTACCTAGATTAAACTGAGAATTGAGGAGTGTTCTTTTTTGGACAGAAAATGCAACAACCAATTCATAAGATCCTTTCTAACTGTAGAATGTTTTCCCTCATCTTTAAAAAGAAGATATATGTTAACCCTCGTGCTGCCTTTGGGTCACATGACCAAAAGGTTCATAACGAACCATCGTTGTGTTTACCCAAGTTTACCCAATACAAAAGCAAAACAATTTTTTTCTTTTAACCTTCGCAATGTGGGGGGTCTGAGACAGCCCAACGGTTAAAAGAAAATGCTTCACTTTGTTTTTGTATGCGGTAAAGTTCTCGCAAACGGCGGTGGGTCACAACGACTGATGGGTCAGAATGACCCGAGGAGAACACAAGGGTTAAAAGATTACACTAGCAGTGAGAAGAAAAGAATCAGGAGTAAATATCTACTTTTCCCTATATCTCCTAAGACAAAGGAAGTACACTGTAAGATTTTCAATGATACTTATCCCTCATGAATTTCTACGCCTTAGATTTAAGGTAGGCTCAAATGAATGTAATTTCTGCAAGATAGAGATAGAAACTACTGAACATTTGTTCTTTTCCTGTAATAGATCTGCCTTATTCTGGAAGGATTTTCAAAATTGGATATTAGATAATAATTTAATTATGCCACCACTAAATTACAGTTATGTCATATTTGGGTTTATAATGGAGGACAACATTTTTTAATTTCTATTTAATAATACTGGCAAAATATTTCATGCACAAATGTAAATGGTTGAAAGCCCCTCCCATGTTTAGAAGATTCTTAAATGGGGTGTCACTTTATTTAGATTCGCTTACGTTTCTTAAATCTTCAAATGCCCTACATCTACACAAACACATGTTGGTTTTGAAACTTGACTGGACCCCTGAGAGAAGTTAGCATTGGTGAAATGTGTTATTGATTGTATATTATGTTTTTTGGTTTGTTAATGCATCTATGTTTACTCACATACTGTATCTGTACCTTGTGTAATGATTTATGTTTGCAATAAAAAAATAATAAAATAATAAAAAAAAATGTTTTAAAAAGTTTCCCCGAGAGTGGCAGTTCCAATAGGGTCCAATTGCAGTGCTACCTCCTCAGGCCCCTGTAAACCGGAACTCTCTCCTCAGGCCCCTTTTTTCATGTGTATCCGAGGTATTAGTGCCACCGTTGGTCGGAGGATACTGTAGGCTATTTATATTAATAGGCTAACTTACATTGAACTTCGGTTTTAGCATAAGTCAATAGTGTTTAACATAGCGGAAATTAGCATTGCGGCTAGCATTACGTATTGCTAACATTACGAATATGATCACTGTTCTGCCCCTAGCATGCATAGCGAATAGGTTTGGCAGTTTAGCGTCATCTAGTGGTCATTATAGAATATCAAATTTTTTCCATTGGTCATTTGCAGCAGCAACAGCTGGCTCGTGTTATTGTTATGTGTTATTTCATTTTTCAAGGTTGATAATACAAACAACACTACTCTCTTAATCTGAAATCAATATCTATCCTTTTATTTATGTTAAATGTTGCTTCATCAATCACCACCTCAATTATAGGGATGTGTAATAATAGTACTAAACATATATTCCATATCCCATTAACGTAGGATTACGGCACAGTGTTCATGGGAAAATTAGGCTTGCAGGGGGATAAATTAACAATAACCATGCCGAGAACATAGCCTTATGTATCATTCATGAAATGCCTCATGTATCACCAGCCAAACTGGCTAGTGAGTTTTCATTAACCGCCGCCAAAATGAAATTTTGCCCGCATTTGGCGGGTTGGCGGGTGTTAATTTAGAACCCTGTACGTAATGCTAGCCGCAATGCTAATTTCCGCTTTGTTAGTCAACACTATTGACTTATGCTAAAACCAAATTTCAATGTAAGTTAGCCTATTAATATAAATAGCCTACAGTATCCTCCGACCAGCGGTGGCGCTAATACCTCGGATACACATGAAAAAAGGGGCCTGAGGAGAGAGTTCAGGTTTCAGGGGCCTGAGGAGAGAGTTCCGGGTTAGAGGGGCTTGAGAAGGGAGCACTGCAATTGGACCCTTCTCGAGAGTTCTCCCTATTTTAGACATTCTCTGGTGAAACTAACCTGCTCGCTAGCAGCTTTCCCATGCCAAACTCTGCGTTTCTACCTATCCTCTCCCACTTTCTAAGCCTGCTAGCGTTGGCAGACATGGGATATCCTTTCCTGGTTCATCCGAGCAATCTCGAACAAAATTTGATTTGCTTAGTTATATGCCGGGAGACGATATTAAGACTGAGATTTGATGTGCTTTAATTCCTTGATGAAAACCCAAGTTAACGTTACAGTTACCTGTCACAATCTGTAATTTTATTTAGCAACATTCTAAGCCCTTGGGCCTTCATCACTAATGTTGCACTCAGAAGTCAGAACTGACCAAATGCTTTTTCACACTGAAAGACAAATAATTGAATTTGTATTTGGTCTTATTCATCGCCTATAAATAAAAATCTAATGAGTATTTTTATTGGCTATTGTTCCTACAATTTACATGATTCACTATTTACCATCCTGTAACTGGTGTTTCAGCAAATCTATCTCAAGATTGTAGGGCAGGGGTGCTCAATTAGAAACTCAAAAGGTCCACTCACCAAATTTCCATTCAGTCGAGGGTCCGGAACGGACCTTAATTTATTTTTCTGGCCCTTACCTCTCCCATTGACTCCCATTCAAAATTGACTTAGGTTTAGGTACAGTGCCCATAGCCTGGCTCTGCCCTCCTACGTACTTCCGCTCGATTTGGATTTCGCTTCTGAACTAGGTCTGGGAGCTAGGCTCTGAAGTCGGTTTTCAGAAACACATTTTTTGTAGGTCCAATCAGCGAACCGAGGGAGTGGTTGAGAACGATGACGTTAATGTCGTCGACTAGTTTCAGTCATGGCGGCGGAGAAAGATATGAGCGAAGCTATTCTGCGGTTGTGGCAACACTGCCGAATATCCATAAGTTAAAGCCGGAGCAATCACATTCCTTGCTGAGTTTTGTTGGTGGCCATGATGTTGTGGCCCTCCTCCCCACGGGGTTCGGGAAAAGTTTGATTTTCCAGCTACGGCAGCTAGCTCCGTTACAGTTATGGTGAAGGAGTTGGCTAAGGCGAAAGCTTGCGATTGGTTATGGCAGATCAGAGTGGCTCTGGGCAAATCCAATAGTTTTAAACTTCAACAGAGGACCCACCTTCAAGGAAGTTAACGCTTGTCAATGGAGCGATCCCAGACCCTCTGTACAAATGAAATGTATGAGGGTCTGGTTAGGACCAGGCTACAGTGCCCGTGCCCCTGGGCATCTTTCTCCCATAGACCAGAGTTTTGGGGGTAATTTTGTTCAGTGTCTATGCTTTGTGTCATAGTGACGTTTTCACGTTAGCTCTACCACTTTTGACAAGGGCAACCGTCTCATTGCAGATTAAACACATCGGCTTTGTGCTCCCCACCGGCAACACAAATGCGTTCTTGTCAGTCCCTTCTGTCTGAAATTTGTGATTTTTCAGAAGGAAGAACAGGTAGGCTAGCTACCGTTAGCAAATCAATTAGCCTGCATTGTTGCCAATGACAAACACAACCTGCGTGACCCACAGAGGTTGCGGCCAACGTTGAGTGAGTGAGTTGTCATGGTGATTGCTATTACAGCTCCTGATTGGATCTTTGGATTGGACACAGAAAATAGAAACCACATCTAGTAGGACAACCATAAATATAATAAATAGCGTAAAGGCTATAAAAAATGTGCTGGTTAAAATGGAAACGTTCCATCAAAATGAATTAACTACATTGGCTAAACATTTTTTGGCTAAAGGTCCGGGTCCGGATAGGAAGCCTCCGGGGTCCGGACTCGGACCGCGGTCCGCCATTTAGTGACCCATGTTGTAGGTAGTCAATATTGGCCAAACAACTGATACTAATTCCCCTATGGTTTGAAGGAAGATGGGAAACTGAACAGTCTATTAACATTAACCAAATAATGCCAATACCAATGGAATTACGGTTATTTTACTCTATGGGTTAAATCAGAGCAAGAATGGTCAAAGGTTAAATAATATAACCATTTAATCATATTGCAAATGAATTAAATCAATGAAGGTTAACTCTTGCCTACTATACCATGATTATTGTAAACCAGAGATAGAAAGCAAGAGGTGAGGAAGAAGGAGTAGGACAAGCCAGAGCGGAGGAGAAGGTCTCAGGAGATCAAGTATCCACAGAACAATGCTTCACAATTCCTTTTATACCCAAGAACAACTACAATCACGCCACAATCTTGAGCCTTACATATCAACATGACTAGCAATGCTACAGTAAGTTACACAATGATGTGTGAGAGCCATCTGACATGAGACTCCATCCAGTAACTCCATATTTTACCATATGAAAGGTGGGGGCAGGTTGATAGCCTTACAAGATCAGCCTTTCTTCAAGTACACCATCTCTTGGTCAAAATAGAATATTCAGAAAATTCAACAATTAATATTCATATAGGTTATTGTTCCTACTATTAACATCACCTGTGACCATGCATCCTCCTGTAACTGGTGTTCCAGTAAATCTTTTTCAAGATTAGCCTTTATTATTCTACCCTAAATAGGCCTACACCAGTTAGGCTTCTACCCTAAATAGGCCTACTGACCACTCTTGGTCAGTCTTTGACACTTTTTTCATGAGATGCAGTTTGTACAACTCATTTACTTGCAACTGGGAATACATGAGATTACATTACATTTCACAGTTCCACATGTAGAATTAACCTGCCATTAAATGAACATCTCACAGCATCCATGCCTGTTGTCAGAATTTGCTAATAGTTTTTATATTCATTATTCTCATAATGTCAGTGTAACTGACAATTCCACACAAGCCTGTAAATAAAAGTACATGGAGAGAGAACATACCAGTAGCTACCATACATAATTCTCTGCATCCATTTCTGCGGCAGCAGTCATTAATGTCTCTTCATCTTAATCATCATCCTTTGATGAAAAGCATTCTGTTGAGGGAAACTGCTACTACAAGTTGAAATAGGCACAAATTGATATTTAAACTTTTATCTCAAATATGATTAAAACCATGGTGACGTTGAGGCTCCAATCAAAAGCGTGTAAGCAAAATATGTATGAACTGTTTGTAGTATGTTTTTATATGTAATATAACATTGAACATGCTATTTTATTAAGTCCACCACTTTTTCCATGTGTTCAGATTGTGTTCAGATTGACCATGAACACGAAATAAAACGTATCTAAAATGTGGTGAAGTAGGACGTTTTTTGTCATCGGGTGCCATGGTGAATCCTAGTATCGGAGCTCCATAGATGTTGGCTTTTGGTAGTATTCATGCACGCGCTAAACTCAGAGTTGCCGTACTCAGTTGAATTAATTAATTCATATTAGCTTTTCTGGAACCGAGTTTTCTGAAATTCCCATTTCAAAGTAACTCAACTCAGAGTTCAGGGTTAGGGTCAGAGTTTGTTGAACCCTCTACCTGGAATACCCCCCTGGATTCAAATGAATGGCTGTTATCAAAATCGGCAGAAGCCGGATAATGACCTTTCATTTTAATCAGGCGTTCACTGCAAAAATACCTGATACGCAGGTTTTCTGTACATGTGTGAGGCTGTCTCTTGCTGTGGTCAAGAAGTCACCCAGCGGGTCTCGGACAATACACATATAGATGGAGTCAGAGACAATACACATATAGTGGAGTCAGATGGCTGAGCGGTGAGGGAGTCGGGCTAGTAATCAGAAGGTTGCTGGATCGATTCCCCGCTGTGCCAAATGACGTTGTGTCCTTGGGCAAGGCACTTCACCCTACTTGCCTCGGGGGGAATGTCCCTGTACTTACTGTAAGTCGCTCTGGATAAGAGCGTCTGCTAAATGACTAAATATAGATAGGACAATGTGCACTTTCACCTTTGGAAAGAGCAACCTGCAGAAAATAGTACAAACGATGAGTGATGACTGAACCACCTGTGTATTGTTCTTCATATGCCTTAAGTTGTGGAATGTGTACCGTTTAAGGACATGTTTTGGTGGTTACTATATTTGTATGGTTTAGCTCATGCATATAATGTTCATCTGAGAGACATGTTTGTCAGTCATGCCAACCACTTTGCCTGTCGTGGTGACCTGATCCGAGCAGCTCGATTAATAAACAAAGTCAACTATTTTTCATTGTGGTGCGTTCCTTGGCCCATCCTCCGACAGAAAATCATCTAACAAATTGGCGTCACGAAACAGGTAATCTTCAGCCAGAGACCAGGTGAGCAGATTTTGATTGTAATTATCAAATGGTCATGTTGATTTCTGCTTACCTGTGAGGACTGGCTGACTATAGTAACGAACCTGGGCAATTTTTAAAGGGGACATGATGATTTCTGTACGGGAGAAAGGCGGGAAGCACGACTTTAAGATTGTGAATTAATAGAAAATTGGAAAACTATCTTATTTCACTCGATGACTGCTAATTATTTGTAATATGAGAAGGCCTAAATAGTTGCTTGGGGAGCAAACAACTACGGGACAGATACAGGACAAATACCGTCAGCAAAAGTTAATTTTGGCTTTAAAAATTGGTTATAGTTTGGTATCTGCGTAGAAGCGGTGAAAGGCCATTGTTTGTTGTCATGGTGACGTATGGGCCGTAAAATCTTTTTTCCAATACTTGGTTAGAAAGGTCTGTAATTTAAGGGCAGGATTCCCGGTACTGTAAAGTCCATTTAACAAGTCTCGTTGGTTCGAACTATATAAAAACTTGCGTTGAAAGATACGTTATTTATGTGTAAGACTCGAGCAATTTTCCCCAAGGACTGAAAACATATAATGAATTACAGTCATTCAAGGGCTAAATTTCGGAGTAAGAGAATGTCTTCTTAACCTTTAGAGGAGTGAGTTCTAAATATTACCGACGCTGCCACCAGAGTGAGTTAATTTTTCAAAACGAAAGCTAGCTAGCTTTAGTTAGCTTCCGTTACCTAGCAACCTAACATAATATTCGTAGCAATGCTACTACCTGCTAGTGTTACTTGTTAGCCTCCTAATTGTAAATTTGTAAGCCATACTATAGCGTTTGTCATATAGTTTTTGTCTATCGGAAAATAGTCGGTTGGAATGTTCAGAACCATATGTGTGACGGTACTCTGTGGGGCCTACTTTCGAACGATCACATATACGTGATGCTACTAATTAACGGGTTAAAACATAATTAAAGATTAAAGCTAAATAGGGAGTCAGATGGCTGAGCGGTGAGGGAGTCGGGCTAGTAATCAGAAGGTTGCTGGATCGATTCCCCGCTGTGCCAAATGACGTTGTGTCCTTGGGCAAGGCACTTCACCCTACTTGCCTCGAAGAGAATGTCCCTGTACTTACTGTAAGTCGCTCTGGATAAGAGCGTCTGCTAAATGACTAAATGTAAATGTAAATACACAAATGTAAAAAAAAAAAAAAAAAAAAAGTTTGACTTTGGATATTAATATATTAACAATATTATCTTATAAAAGTGCATGTAAACATGGGGTACCACACCAGTAAGTCAAATTTGCCATTAGTAGGTTAAATTTAAGACTGAGAAAGATTTGCCCCGTAAAGAACGTAAAGTTTATGTCTAAACTTTTGAAGACCAATCCACATTTAAAGCAAGTTCCAAATAAGAGTTTAACAGAAATGTCCCCAAGAGAATGGATGCTCACTAAAGTCGGATTATTTTACGTAGAACCTTATTTGACTAATCTGTATGAATGGACAGACAGACAAATACCGCTTGAGGGCACATTTGCAGATTGCTCGAAAATATCTTATTGATAAGGGTTAGGGTTAGCCTGCCAATATTGCTAAAAAAGAAAGAAAATTTGAAAAAAAGCTAAGGAAATTCACAAACTTTGCAATGGAGCAGAATAGTTCCCAAATTGAGCTGTCTGCTCAGCCTGGTTCAAACACAAACTCTGCAAGCGCTGTTAACTCCCTGTACCCTCAGGTATCCAATTTCAACGGCCCCCCTGCTTATGACTATGAGATGGATAACGATATTTACGACTGGTTGTTTTTAGATTCCGGCTTTGTCGGACGGCCTAAAACACAGAGTTGTCCCCGCGCTACTGCAACGTATGTCTTCCCAAGGGGCATCTCAGGGCGAATAGTGGAAAAATGGCGAGTATAGGTTACAGGTGACTGATAACTCGTGCATCATTGGTAATTGTGATGGGAATTCAAGTTGATTCCAGATTGATTAAAAGGGTGCAAGCTTATCAGACATTTGTTCAGTGATTTAGTGTGTTGAAAATGGTAACACCATTTCCAAAAACAGAAGAGGGGGGACTGATACGCGGGTTTTCTATACATGTGTGAGGTTGTCTCTTGCTGTGGTCAAGAGGTCACGCAGCGGGTCTCGGACAATACACATATAGATAGGACAATGTGCACTTTCACCTTTGGAGCAAGAGCAAGAGCAACCTGCAGAAAATAGTACAAACGATGAGTGATGACTGAACCACCTGTGTATTGTTCTTCATATGCCTTAAATTGTGGAATGTGTACCGTCATATTTTGGTGGTTACTATATTTGTATGGTTCAGCTCATGCATATAATGTTCATCTGAGAGACATGTTTGTCAGTCATGCCAACCACTTTGCCTGTCGAGGTGACTTGATCCGAGCAGCTCGATTAATAAACAAAGTCAACTCTTTTTCATTGTGGTGCGTTCCTTGGCCCATCCTCCGACAGAAACAAGACATCTAACAAGACCCTATCATATTTAAGTGCAAAAATATTTGTTATTATGGCTTATGCCTCAAACTGCCACTAAAGTAAGGCAATTTCACTTGATAGGAATTCTTAACCTTTAGATGCATGAGTTCTAAATATTTCCAACGCTCCCACCAGAGTGAGTTCTTTTTCTGAAACGGAACCTAGCCAGCTTTAGTTAGCTTCCATTACCTAGCAACCTAGCATTATACTCGTAGCAATGCTACTACCTGCTAGGGTTACTTGTTAGCTTCCTCCTTGTACATATTGAAGCCATACTATAGCGTTCGTCATATAGTTTTTATCGGAAAATAGTCAGCTGGACTGTTTAAAATCACACATGTGCGACGCTACGCTATTGCTCCTGCTTTTGAACGATCACAATTTTAAATAACGTGTCGTTTACTTAAATGAAGTCACTGGATAAGCCATTTATAGTAGAAACAAGTCCAGCTAGATTTCAAATCCCAAAACAAGATGTTGAGGTTTTGCAGTGTTGGAGGAGGGAAACATCTCAAATATATACGACAGTGGGCCCTGAAGACTAGGGCTGAATACCACTGCTGCTAGATGTTCATCGTGAACCTGCGTCGTGGCTCTTACCTGAGCCGGAGAGGCCGCTGTGCTCAGCCGGAAGGTCGCTGACACCCTGATGGGCTGTCTGTGGGATGGCGGTAGTCCCTTCCGTTGCCATGGCGCCGTCGCTGCCCGTCGAGCCCATGCTGGCCACGCTGCCCGCCAACGACACGCTGTCCCCTTGTCCTGACTCCTGGTCCTGGAGCCCCTCCTCCCCAGCAGGGAAGTCTGAATCCAGGACACCTGAGATGCACACATACAGGAAGAGGCACACACACAGAGGAACACAAAACATTTTTTTATGAAAATGAATAAATGTACACACACACACACACAAAGTGAGACAGACTCCATTATAAAGGTGCAACCATTGTGTATGTTGTACAACATTGAAACATGGATTAAGTGTATCAGGGCTCCAGACTAACTTTTTTTACTAAGAGTACTATAGCCCCTAACTGAAAGATTTAAGGGCATAGGCAGAACATTTAAGGACACACACCTTAAATCAACTTGCACTGCAATTTTTTAAATGTTCCCCATTTTAAATGTATTACTGATAATGTGCAGTTTTATTTTAGTTCACAGTTGGGCTGTGCGATATGACCAAAATCTAATATCCTGAAATACCGTATTTTTCGGAAATAAAGCTATGATCTATAACCCGATTTTACATTTTTTTTGTGGTGGTGAGGCTTGTATTTCGAAGCGGTGTATAGAACGTTTTTGTAACAAAACAGGCTTCAAAATGTCCGAATGAGTATGCTAACAGGTAACACTAGCATGGTATTAGCATTGCTATGAGTATTATGCTAGCTAACTTAGCCTGAAAGCTAACTAAAGCTAGCTAGCTACAGTTTCTTAAAAATAACTTGCGCTTTGGGGTCTTAGAACTCACTCGTCTAAAGGTAAATATTAGTTAATTCCCGGGCAATAGAAAACATACATTACGCACTTACTTTTGTTTTGCAGTGTGTTGCAACGGCATGCTGTAAGATTGCATATAGGCTATTCGTGCATTGCTTGGTATCATTGTTCCTGTATCAAGTGCGGCATATATTCAAGTGCGGTTTATGCTCAGATTTACAAACACAAAGCTCCCATTCTGGTGAGGTGCGGTTTATAGAAAATGTGACAACATACGGCACATTTTCTTTAATGTCATCAATGAACATATAACAAAGGTAAATTGGTTTGTTATGTATGTTCACCAAAATTTGAGTTTGTGTGTAAGAATCCACTATTTTGAGGTATTTCATGTTATTTTATCACGTATTAGATATAAGGACTTTTATTTTGATAGCGTGTGAAACGCGTGCAAGGTTTAGTAAGGATGAGCAGGGCCCAGGGTCTAAGTGCTCTATTTACACAGTTAGCTGACCAGATAGGCCAGTCTATAGCAGCCGAACTTCAGCCTGAAGCTAACGACAGTCGCAACACTGACTCACCTGAGGGACCAAAGGTTAACCAGTTTTTTGAGATGTCACTGTCCAACGTCAAATTGGTCATGCAGTCTGATGCCAAGGTACCTCCCCTGTTCAGGGTGGATGGCAGTGACAAGTTCACAGTCTGTGAATGAGAGCTACTTATGACTACTTAAGTGAGGAAGATTCATGAGCATTCACAGGAAATAATGTCAAGGTTCTTAGGTAAGGACTTTGGTGAGATGAGCTGCTCAAATATGCCATTGGCAGACTTTTACGACACATATGCTGAACCAGGAGTTTCTGCAATGGATTACTGGATTTGTCTCAATAAAGCCATGGATATGGTGGACGAATGTTTGGGAAAGCGGGGCCATGCCATTAGTGACCATAGCCGTGAAGTCTGTCTGATGTTCATTTAACACTGTCCTGATCCATCTCTAGCTAACATCTTTCAGTTAAAGTCAGCTGAGCAGTGGTCAGCGAATGAAATTCAGGATAAAATCGATGACTCAGTGCTGAAGAGGACTTGCGCGGGAGTTCTGCGGTATAGGCCAGAAGTGGAACAGCATCCCTCACATTCTTGTGTGTCGTTGTCACAGCCTTTGACTGATGTGTCTGTGAGTTCAATGGCTCCAGTGCCTGCCCAAGCGCCTCCAGCTCCTGCTCCGGCTGTTGCCACCTGCATGAACAGTCTGGTGAGCTTGTTGGATCGGCTGTTGATGCAACAGATGCAGGTTCCTGTGAAACCCCCTGGCATGTCTACAGCACCTTGTGCCAGACTGGACAAGTCATTAGAGTCTATGTAAGGCAGGACCATTCTACTCTGTCATATTGCAGACAGGACAATTTGTGTCTGGGGTGCCTTACTCCTGGACATTTTAAGAAAGATTTGCCTGATTCGTGCGCAGCAATAGAACTGCGCCCAGTACAGTGGTGATCCTCAGGGGCCTGGACCACAGGGAAACGGTGTCACTCGCTCTTGAAGAGGGGCTATGTGGGTGAAGTAGTGGTGAGGTAACAGGATAATTGTACAGGAGTAGGTAACAGGATAATTGTACAGGGTAGTGATGGGGTTGGAGTTTTCAGTAAGTTGTTTTACGTGGCAGTTAAGGTCAATGGTAAAGAGACGCTCCAGGGAATGCTTGACTCGGGTTCAATGGCTTGTACAATTATCAAACACGTGTGTAGAACGGCTGCAGGCGTTCTACCACAAACGTCAATCAGAGGAGAACATTGTATTGATCGGCTGTGGGGGTCAGCTTCCACAACCTGAAGGCATCTATGATCTGGAATTGGAGTTGTACGGCACTCGCGTTGCGTTGTACCCAGCCTGGTGGTGGCAGGTCAACCACTGGACCTCATTGTGGGGTCTAATGTGATAAAGTACCTGCTCCGTTCCATGAAGAGTTCTAGCGAATACTGGAATCTTACCTCAAGGAACAGACAATGCAACACAGAGGTTGATCAGTTTCTTGACATGATGTCCAGTATCCACCGTTGGAGGGGAGATGTGGTGCCTGATAAAGTTGGGACCGTCAAGCTAACTCACGCTTCTGCCATGCTATGAACTTCTAGTCTGGGGGAAATTGCCCGCTCATATTCCTGTGTCTCCAGGCAGTACAGTTGATGTGGAGCCCAACACATCCAAAGTCATGCCGTGTAACATCACGGTTGGTCGTGTCATTAAGCCCATGTGAGGGGACAGGTGGGTCCCCTTGACCATTGTTAACCCAACAGACAAGCCTATCACTTTGAAGCAAAACAGCAAATTGGCAGATGTTTCTCCGTGTGTGGCTGTTGAGGACCTGGACATGTTCCAGGCCATTCATATGACTCCAGTGACGTGCCCTTCCATTGTTACCTATGGGAGTGACCTTTCACATGCAGATAAAAGTCTTGCAGAATTGGGGCTTGGCGATGTTGACATTGCCTCAGACCAGATAAATGATTCCACCAGACATGACTTTACTAAGTTGCTGACAGAGTATTGGGATATCTTCTCAAAGGACACTCTGGATTGTGGCAACGCCAAGGGTTATGCTCACCGAATCCGTCTTTCGGATGACCGCCCCTTTCGGCTCCCGTACAGGAGAGTGCCACCGGCCCATTATGACAAGTTGAAACAGACCCTAACAGAGATGGAGGATAAGGGAATTATCAGGAAGTCCATGAGTGATTTTGCATCGCTCTTTGTGATGGTCTGGATGAAGGATGGTGATTTGCGAATTTGCACGGACTTCAGATGGCTTAATGCCAGAATTTAAAGGACGCCCACCCATTACCACACCAATCAGACTTATTTGCAGCCCTGAGAGGCAGCACGGTGTTCAGTACAATGGACCTCACTTCGGGTTTTTATCTCTATGCATTTCTTGGTCATGTCGTTGATGGCACTGGTGTGTCCATGGATTCTGGCGGGTTGAAGTGATTACCAATATGAAGACTCATGATCTGATGGAGGACGGTGGCTGTGTCCCATCTGTGCGGAGAATAAAGTCGTTTCTGGGGATGGTATTTTATTACCAGCACTTCATCCCTGATTGTTCATCTCTTGCCAAGCCCCTATTTGCACTGACAGCTGGTCAGAAGAGGGGGGGGGGGGATCGCTAAGGACAAGAGGAAACCGGGTGCATTCCGGAACCTAACTCTATCTGACTGGATGGCGGAATGTGAAACTGCATTCAATATGCTGAAGAACAGGCTGTTGGAGTGCATTGTGCTTGCCCATCCAAACAATTCTTCATTGGACGGATCGGGCGCAGTACTGTCTCAGGTTGCACCAGGAGAGGACAGAGCATGACCAATTGCTTTTGCAAGCAAGACGTTGAGTGCAGCACATGGAAGTATCCAGCACACCGGCTGGAATTCTTGGCTTTGAAGTTGGAGCGTCCGCGAGAAGTTCTCTCACTGGTTGAAGGGCCATACCTTCACTGTCTGGACTGCTAACAATCCACTTACTTACCTTTTCACGAATCCTAAGCTGGTATGTTGTGACCAGCGTTGGGTTGCTAAGCTGGCATCCCACACCTTTGATCTTAAGCACGTACCGGGGATCAAGAATGTTGGTGCTGACACACTGAGCCGAGACCTATTTGCCAAGCCAGTGGGTCAGAGATTGCTCGGGGAACCGTACCATCGTCTCCTTGGTGAAGCAGAGCGGACTGAGGATGAGTCGGTCCAGGATGTCTTCTGGCTCACCTGTCAGTCTCAATCCAAGTGTTCCTTGAGCCCAACACCGACCTTGTCATCTAAGAACTCTTATACCTCTGAGGAGATTGGTGCTCTCTGCCAGACCCACTGTCGTTGGGAGTCAGCTGCTGAATCCAAAGCAGTCAGCTTGGTCCAATATGTCCAACAGTTGGATGGCAGGTCAGGACACTCTGCCGGTGTTCTCTTCTCAGGAGCTGCAGCAAGGTCAACAGTAGGATCCCTACATCAGGAAGGTGTTGCCTTTTGTTCTGCAGAGGAGAAGACCGTCGAGGAGGGAAAAGCACGGTGCTGATTCAATGGCTCTCAGGCTGTTCAAGCAATGGGATATGCTGGAGGTTGTAGACGGCATCCTGTATAGGGTGACAAGAGACCCAATTACTAAACTGAATAGGTCTCAGTATGTGCTACCACAGGCACTGAGGGACAGAGGGATGTCAGGCATTCATGACATGGCCGGTCATCAGGGCCAAGCTCGAACACTGATTCTAGCAAAACAACGGTTCTTCTGGTCAGACATGGAGGCAGGTATCAAGGAGTATGTGAGGTGCTGTCAGAGATGTGTTCTTGGGAAGTCTCCAGAGCCGTCTGCTCGTGCACCCCTGGAAAGTATCAAGACATCGGCCCCGATGCAGCTGGTCTGTATGGATTTCTGGTCGGTGGAAGACAACAAACAGCGATCCTTGATGTCCTTGTCGTTACGGACCACTTTACAAAGTTAGGCCACGCATTCCCATGCGCCAACCAGACGGCTAAGCAGGTAGCCAAGAAACTCTGGGACAGTGTGTTTTGTGTCTATGGATTTCCAGAAAGGATCCATTCTGATCGCAGAGCAAACTTCAAGAGCAACTTGATAGGAGAGCTGCTTCACTTGGCTGGTGTGGCAAAATCCCATAATACCGCATACCATCCTATGGGTAATGACGGGACGGAAAGGTTTAATCGAACCCTAGGGAACATGCTTCGTACCCTCCCTCTTCGGGCAAAACAACATTGGCCGCAGCAAATTCAGGCACTCACTTTTGCGTATAACGCCACTCTGCACGAGACTACGGGTCATGCTCCATTCTTCCTGATGTTTGGCTGCGTCCCAAGACTGCCAGGACATCATGTTCAAGCAGGTGTTCTGTGATCCTGTCGTTGTTGATTACCACTCGTATGCCAATCTTTGCTTTCAGGTCTCAGGAATGCTATACAGATTGCTCAGCAGCATTCATCGGATGAGCAGCAGCATCAGGCCCGCCAGTATAATAAGCGGATCAAGGGTACTCACCTCAGATTTGGAGATTGGGTGCTGGTGGCAAATAAGGGTGAGTGGGGCAAGAAAAAGCTTGCTGACAAGTGGGATGACCAGGGGCCCGTTCTCCGTACGTCGCTAACTCGGTGAGCTGGATTTGATTGTTGACGATTTGGCATTATCTAGGACTGTTTGGTTCTTCGAAGCTCATTCTGGACTTGCTGTCATAGCAACACCTGCTCGAGAGCAGGCTTATTTTATGTAAACCAGATTTGATTGCGACTATATGAGCAGAGGTGATACAGGAAGTGTAACACAGACATGTCTGTCCGTTTTTACGACAACAACCTGTTGCGGAAGGTGCAAGAATAATAAGCAGAATTTAACATGAAACCGAATTAATTGCTCATTGCGTGATAGATCCTTAAGCACAGGGCGATATGCTGCTAGCCAATACTTTTTTGAGAGGGTGTCATTTACATCCTTTATTATTTTTTAAAACCACATTATATGACATTAAAGATGATAAACAAAGTATGAAAATTAAAAAACATAGGCCTAGCTTACTGTAATAAGCGATAAAACATCTAACGTGGTCACTACTATACATTTAATTTGGTCTGCTACTTTTGCCAGCCCTCTTTCTTGGATTTTGCAGACTTTGAGGTGTTCCCTGGCTTTCTGATTAACTCTTCAAATTCGGAGTAACCTTTGAGCAAGCTGTTGCTCTGTTGGCTCTATTGTGGAAAAAATTAGGTACTCTTTTTGGCCACGGTGAGCAGCCATAGACTTATGTAAGCAGCCAATAGCAGTAATGGTGATCAAGGTTTTTACTATCGATACATAACCCCTTTTTGACCAACGCGCAGTTATACTAATTATAAACAACATGGGTGTTCAAACAACCGAATTAGCCAGATCATGATTAGCAAGATGATGTCATCTTGGATGTGTCATTTGATCTCGGATGTAATAAGCGACGTATGGAGAACGGGCCCCTGGTGTACACAGTTGTTGCTGTAAATCCTGACATCCATGTTTACAAGATAAAGGATGTGTCCGGAAATGCCAAAGTTGTGCACAGGAACCTGCTGTTGGAAGTAAACTTCCTGCCATTTCCCACCGACGTGTAAGCTGTGGAGAGCAATGTTGTTGCTGATTCCAACAATGGCTCAGGGCAGTCTGATAGTGTGGAAGAGGAGGATATGGACCTGCTAACTGAGGATGGGGAGCTAGACTCTGGTTCCCAGGCTCCGGTGACCAACACAGCCTCTATGTTGGAACTGGAAACAATTGGTGAGGAGGCCCTGCTGCTGCTCCGTTCCCTGTCTTGGACTCTCCATCCATTGTCTCTGACACTACCCCTTCCACTACTGACAGTTCCCGTTCCAAGATATTCTGGGCAGGCACACAGCCCTGTTAGCACACGGGCAGGTAGAATTATTAAGACTTTGAATCGCCTTATTGAGTCAATGGTACAAAAACCTATAAGAAAATGGATTAACAAGGGGTTTGGTATTTGTTCTCAATCTCTCTTTGTTTTGTTTGAGGGTACTATTTTGCTGAATGTTTTTATTTATTTTACCTCGAAACAGAACAGTACCATACAGAGGACTACGACGGCGTATTAGGGCCAGTAGGTAAAAAAAAGAATTGGCGCCGGAGGAGAGAGGAGGGGTAATATTCCAAGATTAAAGCCGTAAATTTGCGAGTCGGAGATTCTCAGAGTTCTCAAAGTCACAGATTTGCGAGAAAAAAACTAGTAAATTTGTGAGAAAAAAGTCGGAGATTCTCAGAGTTTATAAAGTCACAGATTTGCGAGAAAAAAACTAGTAAATTTGTGAGAAAAAAATTCTCCAACATTATTAAGTTGAAAATGTGGATTTGTTTTTTCTCAAGGAATCTCATTTCTTCACTTTGCATGGTGAACCTCATCACAGCACAGACGCCGTCGCTTGCCATGTACAAAGCCTGCAGTAATGGATGACCTGATCAAATTATACTTTTCAATTGGTTTGTGGTACAACAGGACACAGCCAAGACGCTGCTCTTTTCTAAACTGATCCACACCTTGAGGATCGACTCATTTGAGGATCTGTCGTATTGTGTCCTGATGTTGAACCACAAATCGAATTTGAATTGCCTGTGGATGTAACTAGCGATATCCTTGCATCTGTCCATTGCATTGTAGTTCCTGATGCACAAGAGCTATCACCTCATCCAAATAAGTATGATGTTTCCTTCTGAATAGGCCCAAATCACTGCAATGTATTTTCAAAGTCCGAATGCTTATTACAATCTGGTGATTCTGGGCAAAAATCAGGAGTAGCCTATTTCCTTATTGCTGAATCCTATTGAATAGTATAATTCAGACTTTTTTCTCGCAAATTTGTGACTTTAATTTTGGAATATTATTTTTTTTTTACCTACTGGCCCTAATACGTCGTTGTAGAGGACAGACCAACCCGAATTGCAACATCTCGTCTCATCATTCATTATCACGAAAGACACAACGCAGGGATTAATAAGACTGGACAGCTCACGTCTGTTACAAACACATAGTTCATATAAAATGACCACATGGAGAGGGCAATTTCTTATAAAAGAAAATATTAAGTACTCCACAAATAAAATGTACTTATATTTGATTTCTAATTTTTTACAAGGCTCAAAATTGTGGCCATTTTGGTCACATATGCTCTCGAAATGTAATCTGTGCAACCTATAAATACTTTTCAATTCAATTTTATTGAGAATCAACTCTCAGTGCACAATGTGTCGAGTATGTACCACTGAATTAGGGCTGCCACAAACAACTATTTTTCTGTTTTTCTGTTTTTCAATTTTTCTGATTAATCTATAGACTATTTTATTGATTAGTACTCCATACTCCGTTGTCCAAGCAACGCGTCATGGTTACGGTTAGCTAAATAGCAAGAGCTAACCTAGAGAACCATCCTATCAACCAACGTAGAATAAACCCAGATTCTAACCTACCTAAACATGTATTCAATGGAAACTCTAAGGTAGCAGGCAGACAACTTTATAGCTTTAATAATGCGTGTATTTAGCAGCTACAATGACAACATATATTAAAAGGCTTTCCCTAATAAACATGAGAAGACAACACCAGACAACGGTGGTTTTGCCTTTTCTGGCAGTCAATCATCCAGTACAGCGCCTGTATGTTTTCTTTTCAGGTGCTCGAGCATAGTGCAAGTGCTGCTGTGGTATGCCATTGCAACTTTGCACAGTGTACAAACCACCTTATTGTTTGGTGATAGCGTTAAGTCGAAGTATTCCCATACTTTTGAAACCTTGGGTATTTGGGGACTCGGGTTTCAGAACCAAGTCGGACTCTGCTGCAGCTGCCATGATATTTGAGCGTTGACTGGAGCCGACCAATGACTTCAGCCAACAGCGACTGACGTCATGCAAGCACCAATTACGTTGTGATATTGAAGAAGATCATTTGTTATAATGAATTGAAGCGTTTTTTGCTTTTTTTTATCATTTAAAAAAATGCGTTGATTTAAAATATTGATGTTGACGCATTTTCAGCGTCGACATCATCAATGACGTCGACGAATGGCGGCAGCCCAACACTGAATTGTGTTGATTTTACACGGATTACTACAGTACATATTCAAAATCAAACAGTGATAACTAAATTCACAAGTACATAGATATGGGCAGATTCAATATAAAGATAATATAAAGATAATATACACATACAAGTACCAAACATTCAAGTCACAAGAATATCACATACATAATACTGATATGTCCTCAGCCATTTGACTCATTGTAAAGACGGATAGCCTGATGGAGGAATGAATTGCTGTCTTTTTGTACGGGCTGTTGGGATGGTGAGTTTTGAGTTATTTCTTAGAGTCCGCCCTGTGGCCCTAGTCGGTGGTACAAGGTCATGCAGAGGGTGGCTTTCCTCAAGCATGTCTTTCAGCAGTTTTACTGCAGCCGTCTCCCGTCTTTCCTTCAGGGTTGGTAGAGGTGGTACGCTGCGTCCACCCCCTAGTGAGACAATCCTGAGTGCCCTCCTTTGTACTCTTTCGATGGTCCTTTCATGTTCTTTACTACAGCCCACCAGTAGTACATGTCCATACTCAAGCAGAGGTCTTACAAGAGTAATGTATACTTGCATCGATCAGCAACACTAGTGCCCTGTTTTGTAAGAAGCCGTAGATGGTGTAGTCTTCTAGATGCCTTTGTAACCATGGAGTCCACTTGGTCGTTAAAAATTGCCTGTCCAGGTGTCACGGACCTGCTAGATGTTCCATGCGCCCCCTAGAGGTTAATTTAATCCTACCTCAAATTGTTTTAGACAAAGTAGCTTTAAAGTGAGAAAGTGGTTTAGTCGTCTCCCAGATGCGAGTGAGAGTATTATTTTAGTTCAGTAATTCTGTATCTCCAATATATTTGTAGCCTTAAGACGGCATCATCTGTAAGTGTTCAAGTTAATATGCAGTTATATATTATATTATTTCCTTATTGTTGTACAATTAGCTCTGTATAGAGATCGCCAGGTGGTTAGCACTTTTGCTAGCGATTTAGCATGCTAATTCCATTCGGTTTAGTTAGGCTACTCTACTATCATCAGCTATTACATGTATGTTGTACATGTCATCTTGTTTAATCCTGTGATATTGTGGCATAAGAGTGAATATACTTACTGTGGTCTTGTATTTCTGTGTTACAGTTTTACAATTTCTCTTTATTAAACCTGCCAATACGAAACCTGCTTGTTCCTTGGAGGGATGATTGAGGAAGTATTTAGCTCACTGTATAGCCAGACATATGTTCGCTAGGAGCAACGTTTGGTGAGGACAGTACACCAGGATAAAACCAAGGCTCTTGGCTGACTCAACACAAGGCACTGGTTTCCCCCCAAGACGGGACTGCACCCGACTACATCAAGTCTCTCCTGCAGCCTTACACCCCCACCCGCCACCTACGGTCTTCTTCAGACAACCGCCTGGTGGTCCCACCTGTCAAGACCACCCGGTCCCAACACAAGCTCTTCTCCTGCCTGGCCCCCCAGTGGTGGAATCAACTCCCCACCTCCATCAGAGACACAGACTGTCTCTCCACTTTCAAGAGAAAGCTCAAGACCCACTTGTTCCGGGAGTATAACGGTACTTAGGAATGGTTTGCTGAACCCAATGCTAGTTTCCTCACGGATCACAATGACTCGACTTGTTGCTCTTGTTGGTTAGTGGTAACTGATTTAAACTGTTGTATTCGCTGCGAAATAATCTATTTGAGTTCATATTATTTTTATTTTTACTGTTGCTTGCCTTTTCTACAGGTACACTTGCACTTAGAGATTCATGTTGTTTAATTGTAACTTGCTTAACTACAGGCTCTTATGGTTCTTCCCTTTGGCACTTATTTTTTGGTTGTTCACAATGTGTGCTTCTTGTTTTGGCTACCCGCAATGCTTTGGGGCTATCTTGTTGTTATTGGCAGCGTTTCCCAGATTCCTTAAGAAGCTCTTAAGCGCTGAAACCTTTTTAGGAGCGCTCTTAAGAGTACTGTGAAAGAAGGACGTGTTTCCCAGAGTCGTTCTTAGCTTAAGAAGATCTTTCACTAAGAAGGAAATGTAAGATCAGCCTGACCCACTTAACAGCTTTCTTAGCGACCAAACGCTCACTGCAGCCGCGTCAGGGAAAGTTATATCTGACACTCAAAGGAATACTAAAACCATGCGTGATGATAAATGTGCGCCCACAGCAGCAGAACACTGACGCAAGAAAAATAATAGCATAATAAGAAAAATAACGATATAAAAATAAATAATTGCTCATGTGTTCCTGTAGCTACATAAATAAAATGAATCATCATTACTATCACTCATTACGTTTTCACAAACATTCGGCATCTGCATGAGTTGACATTAGATATAAAAACATCAAAACCCTGTGGTATTTCACAGAAATCAGGGAAACTGACAGGTGTAATTGTACTCGGCTGGAACCTCATCAAGAGATCGAGGCTCCACCTCAGTCTATATATAAAGGCGTTGCTGAAGTCCACGCGAGTGAAACACCATTGCTGCAATACAGCATATTCTCGCTGCTAATCAACAGCGTCGCCGTGCGCAAAGCCAGATAGTTTATAAATACCTATGTGCATCAGCACTTCTCCCCACTGAATGTGCTGTCGGACCGGGCTGTCCAGTCCAAGTACCGGCTTCCCCGTATGGAGATCCAACGCCTCGTCACGTTAGAGTCCCCACACATCCGGAGGGCAACCCGCTGCAATTTTGCCCTCAACCCGGAAGTGCAGCTCCTGGCTTTGTTGCGTTTTTACGCAGTGGGGAGCTTCCTGGATGTGGTGGGGGACGGCACCATCCTCAGCAAGGCATCGGTTTCACGGGGTGTGGCAGCCGTGACATCCTGCGCCATGCCTGGACACATCCAAATGCCCACCACACGGGACGAGGTCCGCCAGGTCCACAGTGGATTTCATGCCATGGCTGGGATCCCCCGGGTAGTCGGTGTCGTGGATGGCACACTGATCCCAATCCACTACTCCCAACAATAAACCCACTACCACTACCATCACACATCAACTATCATGTATAGGGCTCAAGGCCGTAGCCATGGAGTCAACATTGGGGGGTACGAATTACATTTTTTATGATAATTTCGGACAGCGTGCGTGGTTGCCTGTTGTAGCGTAGCACAGTTATATTTTTATATCAATATATTGGGGGGGACATTGTGACCAGATTTGAATAGCGGGGGGGATGTGTCCCCCCAATATGTATTATGATTACGGCCTTACACGGTGTTGTGTGTGATTCGTGCGCTGATAAAGTGGTGGGTAATCGATTTTCCTGGCATCGATTGATTTAGTTTCAACACCACGGCGGTGGACAGCTCCCACTAAGAGCTTCTTAAGAGGCTTCTTTGGCAGGATCTTAAGAAGGGAAACACCCCTATCTTAGCACTTCTTCTTAGCCGAACCCTTCTTAAGAGCCTTCTTAAATCCTTAAGAACGATTGAATCTGGGAAACGCGGCCATTATCAGTGACCTATGCACTTGATAAAGTTCTCTCTTGGAAGTCGCTTTGGATAAAAGCGTCTGCCAAATGAATAAATGTAAATGCAAATGTAAGACTCAGTGTTGGTGGGACAGGGACTGATCTGCTGAAACAGATCACTTTTGGGAGTGTAACAAACTACTTGTGCGTAAGTCACTGGACAGGTTCAAGTGGACACTGCACCTTTAAGGTCTGGGCTATGTTGTGGGTAGCTAGCTACGTTTTATGTTCAAAAAGTATCATCTTTGTAGGCCTACTTGAATAAACAATGCACAAAGCTGTGTGCCAAAAGGGAGAAGTTTGCCGACCTCCTGTCTTTCCAACTCCATACAGAAGCACTTGTGCGAGTGTAAATAACTGTTGTGGTGTGACATGGACATTTCTCTACAAAATACTCGCTAATTGCACAGTAGTATGTGCCTGCTGTGAGCTGATACAGTGACCGGTCCACCGTTCTATCCAATGTTACATAACCAATTAAACTACATTGATAGATTTTTAACTTTCATGCCGATTTTAGTTAATATTAGCCGCCAATCACTCCCTTTGCGAGACACACGAGTGTGGATGATGTTACCCACACAGTTGAATAATCACTTACGGACCCTCCCCCCTCACAAACGTTGGCCAACTGTGGCAGACTTGTTCTTATGGAGGGAGATATGTCTCCCTATGTCTATGCAAGTACCATGATCCACAAATGTTCCACAATTTAGAAATGTGTTTTGCGATCCACAAAAACAAAATCCTTAATTGTGATTTGTAAGTTGGCATTTTCATAAATGTGCTATGATTTGTACACATAGATGTCTATTCGTAAATATATTGTTTGTAATTCCTTAAAATACTTTACATTTTGTGTGGGTATTTCTCATGGTCTGCCCCTTGTAAATCTACAATCTGCAGTTGTGGATCGCCCAATACACGCGTACAATCCTTCTTCCAATTATGTAATTTTGAGAAATTTGCATACATCCACACACAAATAGCTCTTGATTCACACATGTAAGCCCCCTCCTCCCCTTTCGACAGTGACATCCGGTAGAGGGCAGTGTTGTTCTCTGCATTGATGGCTGTGTAGTGCATTCAGGGATTTGGCTCCGTTAGGGTGCTATCTAGCTATGGCTGGACAAGAAGGATTGCATGCTGATGGTGTGTCTTCGACAGTAAATAAAAATCACTTGAAAATTGCTTAACAGTGAGATGGCAAGCTAGCTAGCTAAAACAATGTGTAACTTTACCATTTGTGGATCATGACACTTGCATTTACGAATAATTTTGAGACATCTCTCTCTATACGCTCCCTCCTAATTCCCTCCTAGAAAAAACAAATTCTAATTTTCAGGTTGCACATGTGCGAGTAAGAAAAAAAAGTCTAATTTGCAGGATGCACATGTACGAGTAGTTAAGAAAATACTTGCAGTCTCAAATATTGGTGACCGTTTAGTTGCAGTCTAGAGCCCTGTGTATCAATGTCTCTTTCTCACACACACACACACAGACCTGGTACACTGGTGATGCAGAGGACGTGGGAGTTGCAGGCATAGAAGCTGTCCAGAAGGTCAGAGGGATGATTGGCATCCATTACCATGACTTTGGTGGAGGAGTGAGTGCTGGTGCAGATCCATACTCTGCTGGACACCTGATCATGAAAACGCTGCTCCTTCTCCAGCTCCCCCTTTTCTTGGTCCTGAGGTGAGGAGATGTTGAGCACCAAGTCTTTGAATGCAGGGCCTTGTTTGGAGTATGGAGTGTTTATAGTGGACCCTATGATTGGCTGCTTTACTACCTCCTTACCTTGTTCTCCTGCTCCAATTGGTCCAGGTTGTTCTGAGAGCCTTTCTTCTGTTTGGTTACCTCAAGCTCCACCCCTGAGACTTCACTGGCCCCCAACATGGCCCCGCCCTCTCTGGTCCAGCCCCCTGACAGGTTCACACCTGCAGCACACCACAGCTGAAGAAAAGACAAGACCTAAATATTACAAACACCATCAATTGATATTGTGCTTCTATTTTACAAATCTATTTTATGTTTAAAGTTGTAAGGCTGGGTGTCACCCTGCCCCCACCACTCATATGCTAAAATCTGGAGCTGCTGGATGGAGTCTCTACTTGATGGCTCTCACATCTCATTGCCTAACTTACTGTAGCATTGCTAGTCATATGTTGATAAGTAAGGGTCAAGATGTGGTGTGATTAGTTTGTTCTTGGGTATAAAAGGAATTGTGAAGCATTGTTCTGTGGATTCTTCATCTCCTCAGCTCTGGCTTGTCCTACTCCTTCCTCACCTCTTGCTTCCTCTCTGGTTTACAATAATCAAAGTAGAGTAGGTAAGACTTAAAGATCCTGTAAAGCAAATGCCATGATTTGCTTCTCAGTACATTATTTACATGTGAAATGAGTTCCTGAAAGCATGTGCAAAGCGCAAAAACTTTGTCGCACTGAGATGCGGAGTTAGACCGTTGAACAGTTTCTCTTCAAATTTTTGCTCAAGTTTTGTGTAGGCGGACCCAAAACCCGACCGATCTACGTCACTGCGACCGATCTACGTCAGATCACAGACGGTTGCATTCTGTTACTCAGCTGGTACAATGACAAAGTAATGAACACATAAAACACTCAGAGATTGCAGGTATGGCTGTTCTGATATCTGCAATTGATTTAGCTAGAGTTGCTGTTGTTGCTAAATTCAATAAATTATTCAGCTACTTTAGGAGACACGCCCCCTCCAGTCTCAAGCAGAGAAGACTGATTTTCTCACAATTTCAAAGCAAAATTTAACATACTTGTCAGTTTAGTTTTTCATTCAAATTTGGATGGGTAATAAACAACACATTCTTCTGTGGTGTGATGAACCTAAACCCCATTTTCAATTCCACTTTACAGGATCTTTAAAGCCTTCATTTTGTAACATGTTTATTAATTGATTTCATTCGTTTGCAATGTTTTACATTTGAAATTTTTTTTCAAATTCATTTAACTTTACATTCACCATTCTTGCTTTAATTTAACCCATATAGTCAATTAACAAATTCTATTGGTATTGGCATTTTTTAGTCTTTGATAACACACTGTTCAATTTTCCATCTTCCTTCAAACATAGGGGAATTTGTTTTGGTTGTTTGGCCGATATTAAACCCCCTACAGAGTGGTGTGTGTGTTCACCTTCATAGAAGCATCTTTCTGGTCCAGAGGCCTCAGGTAAATCGGGACAGGCAGGTTCTTCATCTTGTTCTCTGATTGACCACCATTAGCCACCTGTGAGAACAGGAATAACATCCAACATTATTCTACAGGACAAACACTTAGTCCCTCCTGGGGTAACTTTCCATTGGAATTAACGAGGATATGGGAATTAACGGGAATATATGGGAATTAACGGGAATAAACTGGAAAGTTAGCCGATAACAGGGAACTTAAATGTAGTTAAAAACCCATCTAGCAGCATAACCATATTTAATGCAAATTAAGTTGTTGTTATACACTGCAATCCTCAATCACATGCACACAGCACACTACTTACTGCAGGGTTATTGAAGCCACACACCCTGCATGCACTGTGCATTACTCCATTCCGTTACGTGTGTTCGACTTCATGCAGAGCCTGCTGCGCTGACAGCCGGCTGCAGCAGGCTGACTTGAAGCAGTGATATCTGGTTAGACTTTTTGTCCAACTTGAGACGGCGCCGAGGCTAGGTCACTGTGACGTATCAATCAAAGTACCGTGAGATCAATTTGAGAACTGCCGGCTGTGTAGCCGAGCACATGTTCTCAAGAGCACCTGCATGAGTTCTAATGACACAGCCATTTCATGATTGAGGACTCGCGTTCTGAGGTGCCTGAGGACTCGAGCCCTCAGGTGCCTCTCCAGAGCCTTCCCAAACCTAACACACAACGGCCTTGTAGGCACATGATGCAGGTAACAGGGAGGAGTTTGTTTCTCCGTTCCTGTCTGGTGTACAGATGACACAGTTCCTCTAACTCACCTGGCCGTAACACCCATCCTGCTGCTTCCTCACTTCACCAAAGGCGCCCCATTGGTTCTATGCCCATCATACTTGAATTCCCTACGTTCAACAGTGCGGACCCCTTCAACCCTGTTAGTGATGGGGAACGCCTAGCCACTCTGAGGAATGTCCTACATGGGACAGCGCGGGACTGGTGGGATGTAGCACAACTCGGCACCACCACTAGGGACGGATTTCAAGACCAAGTTCCGGGCAGGGTTTTTGTCAGAGGACTATGCTGATTAACCGGCTGACAGAGTGCGCAACTGGGTTCAGGGGGATAAGGAGAGCATCCGTGACTTTGCTTACAGGTACCACTCTCTGTGTTGGAGATGAAAGCCTGACATCAGTGAGGAAGAGGTTATCAAACTCATACTTAAAATCATAAATCACAAACTGGCCAGCCAACTGAGAGAGAAAGAGTCACTATGGTTGGTGCTTTGGTCAGGCTGGGCAATAGATGGAGAAGGATCTGCAAACGTAACCCATGCGCATTTTCAGCCAAGGTCCTCTGGCATTCAACCCAAGTTGGTATCGCCCTCTAACTTGGTTAGAGTACTCAGCCAAGCTAGATGCATGTTTCTGCTTCCCCTGTCGACAATTTGGAGCCAGAAATGATAAAGACATCCCCTTCACATGACAAGGTTGAAAAACGGCAATGTTTATTTTACATAAAGCTCTAAAAGCTATTTTGCTCATGCGCTATGCACGCTTGCATTATCTGTGGAAGTCCCTATCTAGCAAAACATCAAACCTGGGCTAATCCCAAATGTTTACAACCTCTGGCTCCATGCCTGATTAACACTCGGATCAATAAGCAATCTCAACAATATAAAAAATAATACGATTCCTTTCCGTAATCATGATACCCCCCAGACGTTCGCTGCACCCCCAGTCAAAGCAGGCTGCATATGGCACTGGATAGAAGGCAGTTTCAAGAAAGTTGGGAAAGCGAATACATGTTTGTGCTTCAAGGAGAAAAAACAGTATGGATTGACTCATAACACAAATTTACTTATGAGGCGATGTCGGTCGTTAAAGAGTACAATCTCCCTTGACATTTTGACACCAAACACAGTTAATATGCCAAATTTAGCCTCCGAGAAAAACAGCAGATTGTCCAAGAAAGGCAGACTGCAATCGCAGCAGAATATGACACAAAAGCTACAGCTAAAACAATATTTTTACATTGTTACACCGTATTTCCTATGAGGGCAACCATAATGCTGATGTGGCCCTCTGTGAAAATGAGTTTGACACCGCTGCTGTAACCCATACAATCCAAACCCTCGGCCATACCCACCAAACACCTACCCCATCTCCCCATCAGCTAGTGGTGCCTCTCACAGTAGGCCCATGGAAAGGGAAAGCCATTATTGACACCGGCTCAACCTACACCTTGCTCACAGATAATTTATAGATAATGCACGGATAATTTATAGAATCCTTCACACTACAGCAGGACTATTGAAGCAACAATACTGCATTTGAGCCCATAGACTACATCCAATGACTTCCCTTTAAATCCTGTGAAGTTTTCAAAATTTCCCATCTTAAATTCCCATGGAAAGTTTCCGGAAATATTCCACTTCTTTGCAACCCTACTCCTTCTCCATTCCTCCCCTTCAATCCTCTCTCCTCCCCATCTTTTTCCTCTCCTCCAACCCTTTCCTTTTCGTTACCCCTCCTCCCCATCCCTCTCTATTCCTTCATCCATCTCCTCCCCCATCTCTTTTCTTCCCATCCATCTATCCTCCTTCATCCCTTTCCTTCCCATCTCTCTTCTCTTTCAACCTTTTGACTGGAACAGCCAATCAAAGTCGTCAACCAAGCCACCATAAAAGTGAGGTCATATCTCAGCACCTCTTTACTGCATTGACAAGTCCAAAATAGGTCATGCCATTTCACCTCTAGGTGGCGCTGCAATAAGCAAAAATTTGGCACCATTTATCTTCAGATCAAGCCTCACAAACCTTTTCACATTTCGGTAAAGCTCATCAAATTCGGCGATGAAGCTGCCAAAACAGGAAATCTCAGGGAATATTTGCTGAATCAACATCAAACTTGGTAGAGGTGCTCGGGACCCTGTTCCAAAGAGGTCCACTAAAGGTTGTGTCATCTAACTGCTAGGGGGCGATCCTGTGTCTGACACATGTTAAATTGGGATACCAGCTGAGTTGATGTGGCCGCCATTTTGAATGAATGAAACGTTTTTGGTGAATACCAAATATTCACCTAATTTGGCACAGATTATCTTCAAACCGCAATCACCTTGATTTGTCAAAATATAACAGAATTACAGCTTTTTATACATGGGTCAAATCTGACAACGCTTCCCACAGGACACCCGGCTTCCTTTTTTTTTACAGTAACTGAACACAGTAATTCCTAGCACCGAGAATAGCTCACTGGGATAAGATGGGTTCTGTTGAAGTGCAAGGTCATAGGTTCGAATCCAGCCAAAGTCTCAAGCATGTCATGATTCTGGTTTATCAGCAACTATTTTTCTGCTGATCAACAATACGAATGGTAAAAAATACATTGTAAAAATACACACTGTGTTAAGTTATTTTTGTTGGCAAGTAGCCATGTAATAAGCGGGATAATGTATAGAACACCGGTCATTATTGGGGAAATAAGCCCCTTCATGGCGAAACAAAACTGGCAGAGACTCCGCTTCGCGTCGTGCCTAACAACCCCTCTTACCTGTTCTAAAATCAGCGCAAACCACGGCCTCTCTCCTGCGCTTTCAAACAATCAGTGGAGTGTGGATAGCAACGGCAGCTAGCTTGCCTCTAGCAAACTGCTTTTGAATTAGCCATGTCCCCCTAAATTAATATTGAACTTATTTACGTTTTGGGGGACTTTTTTTTCAGTTAGCAGACGGTACTATTTGAATCGCAATTCCATCTGAAATACTGCCAGTGACAATGTTGTTACGATGCGTTCACACTGCAGTGTTTTTTACCGCTCTGCACCGCTGGCCTTCCCACAGTGCACCACGCTCGGGGGCGTGTCAGACAGATTAATTCAGAGCTGTAGTTCTCTTACATCACTGTTGTAGTTCATATAATTCATGGCAAATGTGCAGACAAAATACAACTTTTACACACATTAAGCAAAATCCGATACGCTTTCTAGATCTGACATGATCTTATCTACAAAAAAGATACATCAGACATAAACGTTGACATGTGTACCCTTTATTATATTACTCGAAATCTCTGCAAATCAAGCGCTAGATTATGACTTGCCGCTACACATTCACTGTATAGATAGCGAGTGGCTGCCAGCCAGCATTTCAACGATGGATGTCAATCGTGTGCCTGGTGAGCTAGCTAGACTATGCACCTAGCACAGAGGAAAGCTACGTAATGCGCCGAAACTGAAATACACATTTCAACAACATTGACGCCGACAACCTCAGCAACCCTGCGCCAGGCATCATTTTTATTTTGTTTAAGTCTCTGTAATCGAACATAGACGTAAGACACATACGATGAGTTGCTCTCTTCCATCTTGAAATTGTTAAACCTAAAAATGTTTACCATTACCAACAGTTGCTACATTACAAGAAACAAGACACCAACCGATTGGCCAACGCCAGCGTTTTAACGCTCCGCATTTACATAAAGTTGAGAAAATTCAACTTTCGACGCCCCGCTCGCTTTCCCACAATGCCCTACGCGAGCATCGACGCCCCGCTCGCCTTCCCACAATGCCCTACGCGAGCATCAACGCCTGGTTTCATTGAAAATTAATTGGAAGACGACGCCCCGCTCTGCCTGCCCCAGTACCGTTGGTGCCCCAACGCACCGTTACAGTAGCTTGTTTCAAAGGGGGTACCTTGTTTCAATTATGCAATATGAGAAGGCTAAATGCTTGAAATATCATTAAAAGGGAAAACTGACCCACCTGCAACTGAAGCAAACAAGCACACCCTACAATTTCCCCAGAAATTGTACCCTCTCTAGTTATTATTATTACACATCTGTCATGTGAGTCTATGGCAGCCCCAACCACATGGTCAGAAGTTGTGAAATTTGGCACACTCTTTGGGACCAGTCCCCTCATCAATTTCACCAAGTTTCATGTCTCCCATTTCAACCATATAGCACCACCAATGGGTCAAAGTTGAAGTTGTGTTTACACATGTTACTTTTGAACCATATGCCCCATTGTCCAAAATGAGATATCGTTGGATTCCCTGGATCAAGACGAGTTCAATGCACTCTATGACATCATACCCAGTCTTATAGATTCTCCGCCATTTTGAATGTAAAGGAAAAGCGTTTTTTCGCTACTCCTCCTACAATTCTTGTCGAATCTTCTTCAAAATTGCCACAGATGATCTTCAGACCAAGCCTCACAAAAGTTATCCCCTCGAGCTTTGATTTTCGCAACCGTTTGTTAGTTGCAGCCACATCAAATTGATGTGGCTGAATTGATGTGGCCGCCATTTTGAATATACCATTTTTTCGCTACCTCTCCTATGAGGTTTGTCCAATCTTCACCAAATTTGGCACAGATCATCTTCAGATCAAGCCTCACAAGTTTTTTTTCATTATCTAAACCTATTGACTTGAACAGCCAATCAAAGTGGCAGCCAATCAAAGTCGTCAACCAAGCCACCATAAAAGAAGTGAGGTCATATCTCAGCACCTCTTTAATGCATTGACACCAAATTTGGTATAGGTCCAAAATAGGTCATGCCATTTCACCACTTGGTGGCCCTGCAATAAGCTAAAATTTGGCACCATTTATCTTCAGATCAAGCCTCACAAACCTTTTCACATTTCAAACAGGACATGAGATATCTCAGGAAATATTTGCTGAATCGACATCAAAACTTGGTACAGGTGCTCGGGACCCTGTTCCAAAGAAGTCCACAAAAGGTTGTGTCATCTAACCGCTAGGGGGCGATCCTGTGTCTGACACATGTTAAATTGTGATACCAGCTGAATTGATGTGGCCGCTATTTTGAATGAATGAATGAACTGTTTTTGGTAAATATCAAATATTCACCTAATTTGGCACAGATTATCTTCAGACCACAATCACCTTGACATGTCAAAATAGAACTGAATTACAGCTGTTTAAACTTTGGACAAATCAAATTTTTACCCAGTAACTGAAATCTGTGATTTCCAGCACTGAGAATAGCTCACTAGAATAAGTTGGTGTCCTGGCAATGTACACGTCAGAGGTTCGAATCCAGCCAAAGCTGACAAGCTTGTCATGTCTCTGATTCTGTTTAGCGAGACTGTAAGCCACTGCAAAGGAAGCCAGGTACACCGCAAGTCGAAAGTTTCTTCTGGGTCATCTGACCTGCTTGGCCACCACATTGCTGCTTGCAGCTATATTTATACATCTTCTTCTGCCATGGGAGTCTATGGCAGCCCCTAGATCCGTATGGTCAGAAGTTGTGACATTTGGCATACTCTTTGGGGCCAGTCCCCTCATCAATGTCACCAAGTTTCATGTCTACTATTCCCATTCCAAGCCTCACAAAAGTTATCGTATGGATTTTTGATTTTCGAAATTGTTAGTTACAGTGAATTAAAGGAGGCTACCCCTCCTATAAAGTTTGTCCAATCTTCACCAAATTCGGCACAGATCCTCTTCAGACCAAGCCTCACAAAAGACATCACGTTTCTTTGATTTTCTAAAACTTTTGACTGGAACAGCCAATCAAAGTTGTCAACCAAAGAGGTCCAATAGGTCATGCCATTTCACCTCTAGGTGGCGCTGCAATAAGCAAAATATTTTCACCAATTATCTTCAGATCAAGCCTCACAAACGTCCTTTAAATGGTTTTTGATTTTCAAAATAGTTTTTCTGTAAAATTGATCAAAGTCGGCGATGAAGCCGCCAAAACAGAAAGTGAGATGATATCTCAGGAAATATTTGCTGAATTTACATTAAACTTGGTACAGGTGTTCGGGACCCTGTTCCAAAAAGGACCACAAAAGGTTGTGTCATCTATCCGCTAGGAGGCGATCCCGTGTCTGATACATGTTAACTTGTGATACCAGATGAATTGATTCGGCTGCCATTTTGCGTTTTATAAAAAGTGTTTTCCCTATTCCTATTCAAAATGTATCTAATATTCACCAAATTCGGCACAGAACATCTTCAGACCACAATCACCTTGACATGTCAAAATAGGACTAAATTACAGCTATTTACACTTTGGCTAAATCTGACAACCGCTTGCCAGTTGAAAAATTGCTTATATTTTTACACAGTAACTGAATACAGTCATTTCCAGTACTGAGAATAGCTCACTAGGATAAATTGGTGTCCTGGCAAGGGAAAAGTAAGACGTTCAAAGCCAACGAGCCTGCCAGGTCACTGGTTTTCTGTTTAGCAAGACTGTAAGCCATTGCAAAGGAAGCCAGGTATGCAGTCGGTAGCTACCTGTATATAGTCATGGCAATCCTCACTAGGGATGGGTATCAAGAACCGATTCTTGTTTCGAACCGGTTCCCAGTGGACCAATTCCTTGGAATCGTCAGCCAAATTATATAACAATTCTGCTAACGGTTTTCTGTGGCGTTGCGCATGCGCAAACTTTTATAGTTTAATGAAACTGCAGCAAACATGGCAACTAGGCAGAAGCGTTCTAAAGTTTTGTTGTATTTCACGTGACAAAATGACAACAACGCCACTTGTAACGCGTGTAAGAAGTATATTTTGTCGAAGGGAGGAAATACAACAAATATGAAGAAGTATTTGAACACACAGCATTGAATGAAGTTACTGGAATGTCATGTGTACGAGGCATGCAGCAGAGCAGCTAACGTTTGCGCTTCATCTCTAACTATCAAAGGTAGCGCTAAACTCCTCAAAAGTGATCACAACCACTTGTCACTGTGTGAAGCAATTTGTCTTTATTGTGTATAGTCGATCAAGTTATCTTCTGTCCCGTCGTTTGAAGCATACATTTTCGCTCCGGTATTCGTCTCCCATCATTGATAAATTCACGTTAGTTAATTATCGGAGGGCGTGTGTTATCAGCAAACGATCGCGTTGTCGTGTTAACCCATTATTATTATAAAAAAATGTGAGAGTCACACAAAAGAGGCAGTGTGGAAGCTGAATTGCATCATCTAACAATGTTAAGAGCTGAAATACAATTGGGAAGAGAAGCTGAAAGCTGATCTGTTAAACTGTAGTAGGTTAGTAGAAGAAGTAGAATATTTGTTTTAGTAGCTGAAATTATAGATTAAGAATTACTACTCTACCGGCAGTTTCAAAAACGTGTTCCTTCTACTTTCTCTAAAGAATTTGTCACCAGATTTGCATTGGTCTCTATGGGGCAAGAGTTGGACTTTGTCTCGCTTTCGTGGGGCTTGGAAAAAAATTGTAAGTCTGTTGAATTCCACAGACAACTGTTTACGACCCTTGGGCATAAATCCCGGGGGGGACAAGACCCCTCCAATCCTGGGAAAAACATTTGTCACCCCCCAATAAATCACTGTAAACATAACTATTTAATTTCAATAACATTAGTAATATGCAATGAAAGCGCTTTGCTGATTATGGACACAATGGCGCTTTTTAAAGTGTTAAATAATTGTAAAATAAAATAAAATGGTTTGATCCACAGCCCCAGCCCTCAGCAGTGATGCAGATGCATGTTTGAAAATCGGAGAGTATCTCAGTGTTGCCAGGTCCGCGGTTTTCCCGCGGAATGGGCTACTTTTGAAGTGTTGCCGCGGGTTGAATTTTTTGTCCGCTGGTTCGGGTAGACCTATTTTGCATGCAAATTACATTCATATCTTTAAATAAAAATCTATATTTTAAATGAAATAATTTATTTATGCCCAAATCCTGCCAAACTGACTCCAGATCAGCACATGGACATGGGGCACACCCACATACACACACGCACTGTGAGTGTGCACACGTGCCTAATGCTCTCAGTCTCCTGAACAAATCTCCTGAAAACTGGTTTTAATGCTGGCATACTAAACAGTTGGTGTTACTTTGTAGATATTACAATAGATTTGGCAATGATAGCAATGCTGTTGGACTTTAAAGGGGCAATTGACTGCAAAACCGATTTTACCTTGTCATAGTTGAATAACGACAGTTCGGTCGGTAAAATGAACATACCGTGAATATCAAAGTCCATTGACACCTCTTTCCTATTCAAATCTCAAAAAAACAAATTTGTCTGTAAAACGCTAGCTTTTCAACAAAGCTACCGGTCCTACGTAGGACCGGTGATCGCCCTCTTATTGGCTCTGGTCTGTATCTTTGTCACGCCCCCGAATTTACATCCAGACCAGCCCGAGGTAGCGTCTATCTCCGATACTAGTTTAGCTGCGCTGCTCTGTGTAAGCTACTTATAAGGAATTACAAAGAAGAACGTTTTGAATTATAACAAGGATATTGAAAATGGACCACGGTCGTAAATGCTGTGTTCCAGGCTTTACAGGGAAGGCTAACACTCACAGTCTTCCCAAGGAGCCAAACATTCAACAGGCATGGCTGCTGTTGTCTTATGAGAAGATCCCGGCGAAGTTCAACACTCAATCATTCATTTGCTCTGATAATTTCACCCAAGACAGTTTTGACAACCTTGGACAATTGCAAGCAGGATTTGCTAGGAAGCTGAACCTGGAGAGAGGTGCTGTTCTGACCGCATGCTCATTGCAACCGCCTATAAGGACAGTATGATGTTGTGCCAACAGTTATTAGCAATGCTAACATTTCCTGTATAATACAGCATACCAGGTAGAATGCTAAATAAGTTTCTACACACATCAAATGACTCTAGCTAGACTAGCTGTAGTCGGCATTAGAAGGGAAGCTTCCGAAAAATTGCCAGAAAACAAATAGCAGTCTGGCTTATTGCTAACGCCTGTCTAGATAATCTATTTGAAAGAACTGGAGAAAGGCAGGTGCTTGATACAGGATACAGTAGCATTGCTAGTAACTGTTACTAGTAACACCTAGACCACTGGTTCTCAACCCTGGTCCTCAGGGACCCCCTGTCCTGCATGTTTTAGATGTTTCCCTGCTCCAACACACCTGATTCAAATAAAAGGGTCGTTGTCTAGCTCTGTAGAAGCCTGCTAACGAACATGCATTTGAATCAGGTGTGTTGGAGCAGGGAAACATCTAAAACAAGCAGGACAGTGGGTCCCTGAGGACAGGGTTGAGAACCACTGACCTAGACTGTAGGCATGTAAACAAGTTTAGCTTGCTAACGCAAGAGCATAGGTAGAATGTGTGATAATTTAGCCTAGTTTATTGGCAATGGGGCTAACGTTGATTCATGTTCCTGACTGTGTTTCATTCAAATAAATAACCTGTGTAATGTAAATCTACAATTCAAGAAGCATGTTTGTCCAGATCTTGGTCATGTTATTTTTCAGCAAGTTATTTAGCTAGCTAACTGAAGCCGAGTAGAATCAGGATATGGTTTGGTTGCTAAGCTGTAGCCTAACGTTCTACCCATCCAAGTCAATCCAGTTTGCTTCAACAACAGAAGTGGAAACAAGTAATGTTATCATTTCAAATGATATATAGTCAATCTGTTGAAAACAGTGTTGTGTAGACACAATAGATTTATTTGCGCGTTTTTATTTCAAGTCTCCAACTTCAGCGAGTGCTGCTGTTGGCCGTGTTGCGTTTTTGCTCCCCAGCTTCACTCGTTGAAAACCAACCAATCAGCGCACAGCTCATCTAAATATTAATGAGCATACCATAAAAGGAGAAAAGCTAGTGTTTTTTCCCGGGAACAATTCAGAGGATCTGTCAGTGGGCATAGAACAGCACCCGGGCCATTTTCAAACCAACCAATGTTACATACCTTATTTGGAGACCTTAAAGAACAGTGTGAAATATCCAAAAAAACAGTCAATTGCCCCTTTAAAACCTGTGTATATGGTTTGGCAGGGGCATATTTTGAGATCTGATATTGGGCTGGTTTTTAGGCTGGTTTTATTGGCCATTGGGCTGGTTTTGGGCTGATTTTGATTGACTATTGGGCTGGTTTTGCCACACAGACTTGGCAACCCTGCAGTATCTGTTTGTGTCGTTGGTGGCTGATGTCCAGAAAGTAATTGTAAGAAAGGATTGTTTTGACAATTAATTTCTACCACTTAATACAATTAAACAAAAAATGTATAACTTTCAAAATTTTCCCTGCTTTGGTCACTATGTTAACTAGCTAGCTAAGTAACATCACCAGCTGTTTGAATCAGAGTCAGTGAGAAGCTAGCAATGCAGTAGTTATGTTCCTTATCTGACAAGGTGACTTGAGTGTCTACTTTCTAAAATGCAGGTAGGCCTAGCTAATGTGAAATTAATCCAGTTAATCGCACCTCAGCGATTTCACTTTGTTGGCAAGGTTCACACACACTAAGCTCGCTGCAAACAAACCGAAGGAGCAAACATTAGCAAGCACCTATTCCATTTGGCGTTGTCAAAAAATTGAAACTTTGCTATTGTCAATGTAATCCAAGATCAGCACGGATATTGTAGTTCTTCGAAATCCATTTGCCATGGTTAGCGATACTGAACAGAACTATACTATATTCTACCATTGTCATAATTATCTAAAATGGTCTCTTGCAAAAGCTAAATCGTCTCTAGGGACTTTGAAGCACCTGTGTGCTGATCTGGAGTAAACTGGCGATAGCAAAGATGATGGCAAATACCACACAAACGGAATTGGGGCTCGCTAGCTCTGCAAATTCAGCTATTCTTGGAAGCCAGCCAATATAAAACCAAAACATGAATTATATGAATATGACAAAAGGTTGCAGTTTGCGTTGTGTAAAGGGTGAACTCCTACGGCTGTCAATCCTTGTCAATCCAATCTGTTTCACCTTCCTTAACTGTCTAGCTACCTGGTAGATTGAAGCCTATTCTAGAAGAATGGTAATAAATGATAGAAGCTCATCTCCTACTGTAAATAACCTGCACATTGTGTGTGTGGCCAGCATGGTAAAAAATTGCAGAAAAAAGAAAGACGGACATCAGAGCATTTCATGACACCAGAACGCAAAGAAAGAATTACAGCAATCATTTTGGTGTCCCCCTCAGAAATTGCTCTTGAGAAAATGTCATATAATTGTCCCCCCCAAGTTGATAGAAGATTTTCGCCACTGCTATGACCAACACCAAATAATCTATTGATCCAAAAATTAAGCATGAAGAGTGAAAATTGTTGCAATGCTGGCAAACTAGAAATACTTTTTGAAACAGATTTCGAAGCTCGAAGCATTTCAGTCAGCACTCTAGGCTCTCCACATACACATTTACATGGGTAAATCTCAGAAACAATTTGAAAAACTCATGGAACATAATCAGTGATATTGAAAAAAAGTTGACTAGATATCAATAAGCTGAATTATAAAAACAAAGTTTAGGGTTTTGTCAACATTTTAAAGTTTAAATGGTGGCTGTAGCTAAAATATTGAGGAAGAAGAAGGATTTGAAAGTTGAAGAAGTTTAAGAGGATTTAAAAAAAAATCAATTGGAAAACCATGTAAAAAATATTATGAATATTGAGTTATATTAATTCAAACTTAAGAGGTAGAAAGCTGAAAAGTCATAGCAGTCATAGCCTGAAACTGCTGAATTTCTTTGATAGTTGAACGGTTTTAATAGCTGAAGATTTGAAGGCGCTGAAGGGTGTGTGGAAGAAATTTAGATTTCCTGTGTGCTTACATTATTCACTAATCAAGAGAACTAGTCATTGGATACTAGTTAGTATGTTCTCATGTAAGCTTGCTATTAATAAGAGTAGATTGTGGTGCACAAAACAAAATGGTAAGGGGATCCTTTTCCAAAACCCCATTCATGGACTGCTTTATTCTTGGTGCGCCTGCTGTCCCTCTGCGATGCTGGTAACGTAAACAATTTAAGAACCTTTTATCGTGACGTTCAGTTGGTAGCCTGGTCTTAGCAGACCAGAGTCTGCTAGGCCTCAACAGGAGGAAGATAATATTAGGTTTAGTTTAGGTAGAGTTTTGGTTGAGTTTTACAGCCCAATTTTTTCTTTTTGAGATTTGTATAGGAAAGATGTGTCAATGGACTTTGATATTCACTGTATGTTCATTTTACCCACGAACTGCCGTTATTCAACTATGACAAGGTAAAATCGGTTTTGCAGTCAATCGCCCCTTAAAAAAAATAGGGTTAGAGTCCTTTAAAAAATAGCGTTAGAGTCCCTGAGGTTAGAGTCCTCTAAAAAATAGGGTTAGAGTCCCTGAGGTTAGAGTCCTCTAAAAAATAGGATTAGAGTCCCTGAGGTTAGAGTCCTCTAAAAATAGGGTTAGAGTCCCTGAGGTTAGAGTCCTCTAAAGTAAAGAAAAAAATTGGTTGAAATCCTTGAGGTTAGAGTTCAACTATGGGGTGTCGAATAAATCTGTTGGAAAGGAATTTGTTGTGCAAACTGAACCGAAATTGTATGCACTGCTGATTTTCTTGTCTATTCCTTAGGATAAAGAACACTTGGCCTAGCAATCCCACACACATCCCCCAGCAGTGGAATGCAAAGATTTTAGCGACAACATATGTGGCCTTGCTAGAAGCTGGGCCTGAGCTCCTGTGGTTCACACACACTAATCATATTGGGCGCATTAAGAATGCTACCCCAGTTGTTATCATTGTTTGTAGTACGACTCTTGAGAACCGTACCTCAGTATGCTAGTAATAGAGAAGTAGGGAAAGGTATTGTCCCAGTTATTGATGCTTTGTTGAAACAAGGAGTCATAGGTAGACTTAAGGTCAATTTGATGCTTTGAGGCTAATAAAATACCTGGAAGTTTATTATGGTTTTATAAGCTGGTAATGCCTGTGTTATACATCCTGTTATACCTAACTCTTACGATACTTAGCAAGTAACCCTGTTACTTTCTAGCTCTGTGAATGACTATTGGTTGCTTTTCTTCTTTGTTCCCATTGCAGAAGAAAGCCAGTAACTGTTTGCACTAGGAATGGGCGATATAAACAATATGTAATATAAACGATAGAAAATTGGCCTACGATAGAGATTTAAATTGTATTGCACTATCGTGATAATGCATGTAGGACGCAATTTTCCCCGCTAAATTTAGAGAGATGAGCTGCAACGCATCATCGTATTAATCATCTTGAGTAGCTATGGCTGAAAGCGAAAGCTGGTGAAAAAGACCGGTGCAACATCCATTATTTGGACTTGATTCGTATTTAAGCCATCCGACGAGCAGCAGCAAACTACTGGGGAGGGTCGTTACACAGAACGTAACACATAAGCTTTTTTTTTTGTATATGTATTACAGTATGTCCTCTCCTACTCTTTCTTAAAAGCCTAACAAATCTATCTCTTTCTCTCCCTGTCTTTCTGCTTGAGCAGTACTGGTTGAATCTTCAAAATATTGTAAACAATTTCTGCATATATGCAGGTAGCAACGCTAGTGCTAAATAAGTATTTGGTCGGCTACATGACGCCGGGTAAGTATGGCTCGTGAGACAGCTCACCAAAAGAACGATGGGGAACCCATCGTTTAGCAGATAAAGACATGTTCGTAGGTACCTAGCGTAAAGTAACCTCTACTTTCCTAGACTTGTAGCTACGGTAGCCTACTAATGCTGAAGGCTCGCTGACATTGCATAGCGTCGTTGTTGGCGTGTGCTGAAGTTATGACTGTGTGCGTGTGTATGTGAGAGACGCGTCAGTGACAGAGAGACAGAGGGAGAGCAGGGTAAGGAAATGCAGCTGAACTAATACGCTGATAATACTGCTTATTACAAAAATAATAACGAAACGCAATTTCTGGCGGACGGTGTTGATTCTGTGTGGCGCACCGCCACAAATTAGTCTATGTGTGGGGAAACACTGGGGTCTATGTAACCTGTTCTGAAATGGTTCTATTGTAATTTATATATCGTGATATATATCGTTATCGCAAGAGGCTGCAATGTATATCGCAATATAGATTTTAAGGCCATATCGCCCATCCCTAGTTTGCACTCTACTTTACATTTCAGTTGTACCGTAGGAGTACACTGAATCACCTACATTGTTTAGTCAGGCATTACGAGAGGAGCTCCAGGATGTCACCTTAGCAGCCGGCTCTACTCTGGTGCAGTATATTGATGACCTTTTTGATATGTTTTAAGAATCTTGCCTCCTGCCAACAGGACACTATTGCTGTGCTACAGGCACTAGTTGAGAAGGGCCACAAGGCCTCAGAGGAAAAACTGCAGTTATGGTCTTAGGAGGTCAAGTATCTGGGCCATACACTCAAAGGTACAGAGCGTCTATTGACGCCTGATAGAGTGGAGGCCATTCGATGGATACCAAAGCCTAGAACACCAAAACAACTCAAGTCTTTTCTAGGTTCAGCCGGGTATTGTCGTTAGTAGATCCTTGATTATGCTGTGTTGGCTAGACCTCCTTGATTTAAGGAAGGAGACTGATACTCATTTGTTGTGGAAAATTGAAGCTGATAAATCATTTTTATCTTTGAAGCAGGCCTTGGTCCAGGTGCCAGCTCTTGGTCTGCCAGACTACACCAGGGTGTACTGACCCAGCAGCATGGTCATCTTAAGAGGCCTATCGCCTATGTGAGTTTCTTCTTTAGATACTGTGGCAACAGGTTTCCCCCCGTGCTTACGAGCAGTCTGTGCTGCGGCAACATGTGTGGAAGCAACTTCAGATATAGTGCTGGGGTCGCCCTTGGCAGTGATGGTTCCTCATGCAGTAAGTGCTTTTCTGTTACGCACCAAAACTCAACACCTGTCAGCCACTAGAGCTACAAAGTATGAACTGTAATTGTTGACTCAAAGTAACATTACATTCCATAGATGCCCCACATTGAACCCAGCTTCATTGTAGCCCACCCCTGATGATGGTGAACCACATGACTGTGAGATGGTTGTCGATAAAGTGCTAACACCCAGACCTGGTATGTTGTGAAAAACTTATGGATAATGCTGAACTTGTGTTGTATGTAGATGGATCTTCGTCCTGAGCATGGGATGGCTCTCTAAACTCCAGATAAGCGGTCTGCACGAACAGTGAGACATTCAAATCTGGTAAACTGTCTGCACAGCAGGCAGAGTTTTGCTTTGACAAGGGCATGTTGTTTGTCAGAAGGCAAGGTTGTAAATATTCACACTGACTCGAGGTATGGATTTGGAGTTACTCACAATTTTGGTGCCATATGGCCAGAAAGAGGTTTCATTAACTCCTCAGGTGGAGCAATTAAGAATGGAAAGATGATTTGATCATTTAATACTATTACCGAGAAAGCCAACTATTGTTAAGTGTGAGGCTCATACTAACAATACAGAAAAGATGTTTCAAGAGGAAATGCTAGAGCTGATGTTGCAGCAAAGGCTGCAGCCCACTGATATGTCCCAGGTCTGTATTTGTTTTTTTGTGTCTCAGCAACCAGAAACGCGCATTCCCTCTCTTCATGTTGTGGTGGACCTTCAAGTCACTGCTGATAACACTGAGAGGGATGGTTGGTTATCTGTTGGCTGTGTGAAAAAAAAAATGTCCACGTGCATTGTTCCTTTGGTTGGCTCGCATGGCACACGGATGTGCCCATATGAGCAAGGGGGGTATGGTCTCAATAGTAAATACAGATTAGTTTTGCACCTGGTTTTTCCACAAAGGCTGAGCAACATTGTGCTCAGTGTCATATTTACCAGCAGCATAATCCTGGAAAGGGACCAAAGAGAAGAGACCCAGCCCACCCACCACCAAGTGGTCCTTTTATTAATTTACAAATTGATTTTATTCAGATGAACAAGTGTTGTAATTTTGAGTGTGTACTTGTAATCGTTGTCATGTTCTCTAAATGGGTAGAAGCCTACCCATGTCGGAAAGTTGATGCTACCACGGTAGCCAAGATTTTATTATTAGAGATGTGATCTGTAGATATGGGATCCTCACAAAACTGTCCAGTGATAGAGGTTCACATTTCACGGGTCAAATTATTCAGGAACTTTGAAAAGCGCTCCAGATCAACCAGCATTTCCACAGCAGTGAAAAGGTAACATGGAACTTTGAAAAACAAACTAGCCAAGATATGTGAAGAGACTGGCCTGAAGTGGCCTGATGCACTTCCACTAGCTCTTATGGCCATGAGGTCCACTCCCTAGAGGAGAAATGTACTTTCCCCACACAAGATAGTTGTAGGGAGACCAATGAGATTGCCTGTCTCTCCCACTATCATTGACACAGATGGATATCCACCAAATGGATGATACAATGTTAAACTTTTGTTACGCCCTAACTAGAGCAGCCAAGGTTGTGCATTCACAGGTGAAAGCTGCCCTGCCTGGGGAGCCATGTCATCCCTATCAACCGGGAGACTATGTGTACGTGAAAGTGCACAAACGGAAGACTGCCTCTCACCGAGATGGAGCAGTCCATAGCTGTTTCTCTTGGTGACAGCTGTGAAAGTGGAGGGTCGTCCAACATGGAGCCATGCGACACACTGCAAAACAGCCCCTCCACCGAACAACACGGTGGATGGTTCCAACGGAGAGCCAGGGACCGGTGGAGGAGCAGGTGCACCTCCAAATGGTGCCTGCTCCAACTTCACTTCATTTGTCTCATCCCCACTGGGTTACTCTTCCCGGGGTACACCAAGAGGGGTGGAGACCCGTTTGCAGCAGCTGATCCAGGAGCAGGTTCCAGTCCAGCGGACCAATTTGAGCCAGAACCAGGACCCCGCCATTCAGCTCTCCAATCCAGGGGTGCTGAGAAGGAGGTCCCAAAGAGCACCCACCCGGAGGTGTTGAAGACGTCGAAAGGTGAGTCACATGTGGAGAAAGCCAAAGAGGGGCTGCTGTTGCTACCATGCCTCTCTCCCCCATGTGTGATTCATGAAGCAGATGACAGCACCCAAACGGGAAACCAGAGAGAGGAGTCTGGAGAGGGGAAGACACTTTCAGTCTTCCTCAGGCCTCTACATGAAGCAGATGACAGCACCCAGAAAGGGGACGAGAGGATACTGAGGCAGAGGCCCTCGGTTGTTTCAAGGAAACCGAGGCCGCTGCCTGAGCTACGATGCAAGATGAGATCCAGACATACTGACGCACACACCTGACAGACATTTACTGATACTGGACGCACGAGTCCACAGACATCGCATACATGATCCACACCGAGAGTCACTATTGCACGCACCCAATTATACTGATGTGAACATTGAGATTCATCATAAAGCACACATGAAGAACAATCTGTACAACAACACCTTTACCGTGGATGGGAAAAAAAAGATTGGACCAGCATTAGAGGGGACAGACCTTGCAGAGTTTGTGGTTAGAGTCCCAAGCACCCTGGAGGTTATCCAGGGATATCTGTGCCTCTGTCAATGGCTGATATGTGTAAGGTTAAGAAGTGGTTTTGTGTAAGGTTGGATGTAACAAATGTGACTGTTCTTTGGAACGAATCAGTCATCTCTTGAATATGCCCCATCTGCATGGTTATGTGTATGGCACAGTGGTACAGTGAGTGTGTTGGGGAGTAATACATGTTAGGATACGGTTTCTATGTATGCTCACCCTCTACTGGATGATTTGAAAGTTCAATTGTATCTGAGTTCAATGTTACCTGTCTTGTATACCATTTGGACGGGTGACATTAATTCCTGATGTTGCTGACTATGCTATTCATACACCTTTAGCATACTACAGAAGATGTAGTATATGGTTGATTGAATGTTCAAATAATTATGGGAAGTTAGTTAAAAAATACATTTAACCACACTGTGTATGCTAACAGCCTGTTGCAGATGGACCTGTAAATACTGTATAAGGACATCACCATGTTGGCTTCCTCATGCAGCTAACAAGGGCACCATGTGGGGATGTAGTAAGAGGGCTTATTATTTCCTGCCGGCCGACTGGTCAGGAACGGGTTACCTTGGGTTTATTGTAGGAGCCCTCAGACCTTTAGATGGGTTGCCCCTGCACCCCTTGCCCAAACATTGGTGGCACCGCCACAAAAGAAGTATTATTAAAGCAGATGCTAAGAATCTGGGATCACATTACGTGGATTCAATAGTAACTCAGTCACTTGTCATGTTTTCAGCTGCCATTTTCCCTGTGTATGGTGTTATTACTGCCTTTACAGATATTAGGAGCTTAGCACTAGGGTTGGAGTCTATTGGTAATGAGACAGCCAACGCCTTAACTGCGGTTGCTTCTGAGATGAAGGCCATGAGGCCGGTAGTGCTACAGAACCATATGGCACTGGATTATCTGTTGTCAGCTCTGTGATAGGTCATGACTGATGTACTTTTATCCCAGATGAATCTGCTAATATCACAAATATGCTCACGTTAAAGAGATAATTTCAGCTTCATTTGACCTGCTTTACCGGCTTGGACACCTCATTGCTGCTTGCAGCTATATTTTAAGATAAAATTGTTCAATTGGTCGTTTTCCGTCTAATGTTACCATATAGACCAAAATGGGGTATTTCATACAGTTTTCGGCCCACGACACCCTCCTCCCCCATTCCTCTCTCCTCCATACCTCTCTTCCCACATCTCTTTCCTCCTTATCTCTCTTCTCCCCATCCTTCTGAATTAGCCCTCCTCCCCATCCCTCTCTCCTCCATCCCTCTCCTCCCATCTCTCTTCTCTGCATACTTCCCAGTTAGCCCTCCTCGCCCATTCCTCTCTTCTCCATACCTCTCCTCCCACATCTCTCTCCTCCCCATCTCTGACCCCCATCCCTCTCCATTACCCCTCCTCCCCCATACCTCTCCTCCCACATCTCTCCACCCCACCTCTCTCCTCCCCATCCCCTCTCCTCCCCATCCCCTCTCCTCCCCATCCCCATCTCTCTTTCCTGAATCTCAACTGCACTTCACAGCGCAGTTGAGATTGTGTGTGTACGTCCTTGAGAACTGTAGAGCTAAGTCGTATAACTTATGTTGTCAGTTAATTTAAGCCTGTTATTGTATTAGTCTATAGTTCTTGCTAATTTAAATTTTGTTAACTGGTGATTTTTGTTGTTTGTAGGCCAGTTGTTTCCCCTGCTAGCGAAATTGCACATGTCGATTTGATAGCGATTGCTGCTAGTGCTGTCAGTTTAAGGCTTATAAACGGCGTTGACGCAAACCCAAATTAACGGCGTGATTTTTTTCATCGCGCAATTAACGCTCTTTTTGGCCTATTAAACTTTGTAGTTTTTTTCACATGCTATTGCAACAACTACCGACGTTAGAAAAACTACAACACCACACCGGATCTAACTAGACCGGAAACAAAACAACAGGCATGCCACACACACTTGTTTGGCTTGCGAGCCAGCTAAAGAGTAGTAGCAGAGCCTGTTTACGGATATTAGACATTCTCTGGTAGTAGGCTAATGTTACGTTTTGAGTGAATGGAGAGTGCGGGACGAAATGGATGCCAATTAGATTCTGAATGGAAAGTTTACTTTTAAACAGTTGCCAAATGGTTCCATTGACAAGACCAAAGTGATATGTGTGTTTTGTCGTTGTAAACTGAGCTATCATTGCAGCACGTCGAGTATGAAATACCACTTGATGGCCAAGCACACAGCTGATGCGATTCATGCGAATACTCCGCCCCCTCGTCAAAGCCAGGCGATTGCGATGTTGTTTTCAATAAAAAATATATTTGCACGAAGCAATCTGAACCACTTTTTCATGTTGATAAGAGCATTACAATTTGAAAAAAGAATGGGACAAAAAGAAATCAAGGGATATTTAGAATAGATAAAAATGTGCGATTAATTGTGATTAATCGCAAGTTAACTATGACATTAATGCGATTAATTGCTGCCCTTGCTCACGTTTGTATTTTAGGTGCATTATTATGCTGAAGTAGTTTTAATTAATAAATAGTGGTTATATTGTTATTATTAGCTACAGAATGCTTAGCCTATCAAGATCAAATGAAGCAGACAGTGTACATGCTTCCGAGTGGCCCCTTAATCGATAGGCTAGGCTACTGACCATTTACAATAAGTTGTTACGTTAACTATTAATTGGCTATTAGACTATTACACTAACCTGCTCCGAAATATAGAGTTAGGGTTAGCACTTTGTGAGGAAACACTGCCATCCATCTCCCCATCCGTCTCCTCCATACTCTCGCTTCATCCCTCTCACCTTGTACTTGCTGGGCAGACTCCAGCCGTGGGCCTGGACCCGGCCATCCTCCTTCTGCATGTGGGCTCTGACCTGCCGGTACTGGGCCCTCTTCTGCTCCTTGCGAGAGGGAGAGCTGCAGGGGTCCATCCTGGTTGGAGGACAAAAACAAACCAAGGAGATCATATGGAGGAGAATCCTTTTAAAGAAGAATTAACCCAAATAAAAAGATTTTCCCACTTCATCTAAATATCTTTTGAAAACAATTTTCCAATAACTTTCAATAATAATGGGAAAAAGCTGAGTCTGCGATCGCAATAATAACAAGATAATTTTTTTTACTTTCTAAAAAATAATAATTTGTTCACTGGAGCTGAAATCAAATGGACTTGGCTTTATACAGGATGACATTATCTATTCAAAAAATACTTTAGTCTACAATAAAGGTAAAAGTATTAAATCTAAATAATAACAAGTCATGTGAGATACTGAGCATGTGGAGGAAGGGGGTGCAGCCAATATTCCTTGAACAGAAGCAGTTACTCACTCCTCATTGAGGAAGTCAAAGGTCTTGGACTTCTCGGTGGGGAACTGGGAAAAGGTGCTGCTCCTCTTCACGATACCGCCTGGAGCGTTGTACTTCACGTTGGCCTGAGGCTCTGCCTTCTTCCCCGCCGTGCTGTTGGAGGATGAGGGGCTGAAGAGGCGACTGAAGCTACAAGGGGGGGGTGGGAGGGGTTAGGGAGAATACACCAATAGGGATGCAGGAAGAGGGGAGAGGGAAACCAAGGGTCAACAATCATCACCCACCACCTCCATTACAGGCACAGCACAGAAGTGGGAAGCATGCTGGGAGTTGTGGGAATATTGATTGACAGAGCAAAGCCCCACCCACCACAGTACCCTCTATATCCCTATGTACATATATGGACCACTAAAACCCATTCACCTTCATGGTAAAGAGTCATGCAGTTAGTATGCCAACAGTAAAAATAACATGACATTTACCAAAGTTCACAATTACTATAAAACATAAATCTGCAGAACTGAAAAGAGACACTTCTTATAACTTCAACTTGAGCATTCACAGGCATGGTACTAAAATACCTAAAAAGGAACCTGCTCTTGAACCAGGTAGTCCAGAAGAGTACAGAGGTGGAAAAACTCTGTCCGTTAACTGTAGCTGTGACCTGTCTCCAATGAGTGTATTTAGCCCTGAAAACCCTCTAAAACAATACTGGAGTAGACTGGCAGGACAAACATCAAAGGCAACAGGGCAGGGAGGAGACACAGATGGCCCAGAGCGGGGATCATAAATGTATTGATTTGTGAAAGGGATGCATGAAGGACAGGGGTAAAGGACACGGACAGGACTAGTCTATGTTGAACTTTTAGCCATAACACTGGGGGGAAAACAGGGGTGGCTATGGGTCTGTGTAACATTTACCTAATGCTGCATATTCAACAGCATACCCAAAAAGAAAGGACAAATATTTGAGCCACTTGGATTATGGTTGTACAGCAGATTTTTATCATTCGCTGGGGTTGACATCAATGCCTCCCTTACAAACTGAATGTGAACATCAAAGAGAAAGAGTTGCACAGAAAAACAGCTATACATGATTCAAACATGATCTTTCTTTGCATTGTTAAAAAGAGGTGATGTGAATGTAGGATTGCTTACAACTGCCAGATGCTGGATTTCTTCTTCTCGGTCAGAGCTGGGTTCTCTCTCGAGGCCCTGGAGAGAGAATCAAGACATAACATCAACGTTCATTTGGAGACCAAAGTCAAAATCTGAGGCTGACATCAGTCAAATCACAGAGGCAGCTTTCTGCCTCGTGCCTCAGAGGTGCCCTACTTCTTTCGAGCACAGCTTTTTGATGAAGAGCCAACTCTTGTATCTGTGAATGAAAATACTGCTGATGTAATTGTCTAATAAACTGTATTGTTTCAGGAGACTTGGCTAGCTCAGGGATTTTAATTCCATATCTGTATTCTGTCCAATATTGCTGGGTTGGTTTCAGTCATGACTGCTTTTAAGGTAACCCTTTAGATCCAGGTGCTTGTAATAAGCATTAGTTAATAGGTAAAATGGCCTTGTTAAGTTAATAAATGTTATTAACATACTCATGTTAATAAACATCTTATGAGGGCCACTGCTAACGCTTAACTTATCTTACTACAACACTTACCCTAATACTCATTGAAATTATCTTACGACAACACTAACCCTAATACTTATTGAAATTATTAACACTTATATAGTCTCAATACATTTATGTTAATAAGCATCTTTTCAGGGCCTATTGACTAACAAGCGCCTGGATCTAAAGCGTTACCTGACAATGCTGCTCCAGTACAATTGGTGGTACACTTGGTTTGTCCACCTTGTAACTTATATGTATGTTTAGAGTTCCTTAGCATGATACCTGGGTTGAGGAAAAAAAGAAAATACAAAAAGCAAAAGCTTTTTTATATTCCTTCTTCTACTCCTCAACATATCTCTGACCATGAACATAGGACTTGGGATGCACGATATATCGGCGGCCATATTGTCCGATAAATGTTTATTTTTAGTGTTATTGTTAACGGTCCAATAAGAAAATGTCCTCTTCCTGCTCCTGTCCACCTCCTCCACCATCTCCTCCTCACCTTATCATCTCTGTCCAGCGTACTGCCTCCTGCAGCTCCATGAGCCTCTCCTTGTACTGGTTCCTCTCCATCAGCACCCTGGCCATCTCCACTCTGGTAAAGCGCTTCCTCTGGGCCGTGGGAACATCACTCTGCTGCCATGCGGAACAAACGAGATCCAAACTCAGATTCTGGCAGCAACACAGCCTTTTAGTTTGATACCTAACTCTGACAGAAGTGTGAAACAGAAAGATTGAATTATTTAAGAATGTACCTGTCACCCCAAAAAATCACACATGAAACCCTGCAGACAAGAAAAAAAAAATAGACTAAGATACTCACCTCTTCTTCATCCTTTGTTCTGTGTTTCAACTCCTCCACCTCCAGCCGCACTCTAGAAACACGAAAACGGTGCCACCAAAAATTAGTCCACACAATTTAACTTGAGGATCAACAATCAATGCTAGACTGATTTTTTTACTGAAGGTCTAGCTGACTGACTTCTTGAGCTCCTCCTCCAGGTCTTTGTTCTTCTCCTCCAGCTTGACCTTGGCCTGTGACAGGGCGTCCAGCTCGCCCTGCAACACTTCCTTCTCACAGGCTAACTCATCCACGCGAGCTATCAGGTCGTTCTTCACTACGTTCAGAGCATTCCTGTAGTAAGTAGGGAGTGAGAACTAATACAATATAATACGTAAAGAAACTGAACTGGGGTGTATGTGTGCGTCTGCGTGTCTTACTTAGTCTCCATCAGTTGTGTGTTTTCCTGGATGAGATTCTCCACTTCCCGGCCCATACCTGTGAACAAGGGTTAGGGTGAAGGAGTAAAACATTTTTTTACATTCTAAAAAATAATACCCTGTTCACTGGAGCTGAAATCAAATCGACTTGACTTGATACAGGATGACACTATCTATTCAAAAATAATTTTGTCTACAATAAATGTAAAAGTATGAACAGTGCGTCTAACCATTATTCACACAGGTGATGCTTTTAGGTCAAAAATACACTATATCTAATTGAGACAATTGCCTTCCAGTTCACAAAACAAAAACTACACACAAACGTGCAAAAATATCCAACTTGTTACATGACTGACGAGAGAAGGATGGACAGAGCGGGTGAGGTCTTACCAAGCAAACTTAGGTCTGAGAAAACCATGCAATCCCAGTCAGGCAAGAGGAGAGAAAAGGAGAGGTGGAGAGAGTGTGAGACAGAGGAATGACAGACCCAAAGAAGGAGCCACACTCTACTGGCTCTAAGACCAATGGGGGAGGAGGAGTTTACATACATTAAGGAAGGCTAGAGAAGCAACAAAAGAAAATAAAAAAGCGTTAAGTTAAAAAGCTTTGTTTTATGTGAGTAAAACATATGCAAATTCATTAAGTAAACACAGCAACTACATGAAGATGACATCTTGGAGGGTGAAAAACATTTAACCCCTCCAACAGTTTTTTGTGTTTGTTTTTAAACACTCCATTAGACTTTCACCCAATGGAAGGCTGTATGGCTCAAGAGCTGAGGGGGTCAAACACACCAAGCAACTTGACTGTGAGACTGTCCACATGGAACAGTTATAGGGGGCAGAGGGTAGAGGGCTTAAAAGGAGGGGGGAGAGGAAATCAATCTAAGGAGAGGTTTGAGGTCATACACACCAGAATACTCCACTGGGATTAGGGATAAAAGAATGGGACACAGGAGAGAGAGAAGTGGGTTAGCATGGCAGGTAGCTAACAGTACAGTTCAGCGTTCCTATGAACTACACTTCAAATAATGCTATCTATTGGATTACCGTATTTTTCGGAAAATAAACCGCATTTTCTATAAGCCACAAACTAAACTAACCCCACCATAATGGGATTTTTGTGTTTGTAAATCGGAGTACAGGCCGCACTGGAGTACAGGCCGCACTTTAAATGGTACCAACAATACAGTAGCGCTGGCGTTGAGCTGAACTTTGCTCAAGTCACTCATTTAGTGGCAAAATCCAGATGCGTAAGTGCAGGCAGTGCAGTCGCACTGGGGCCCATGCGGTTTGAGGGCCCGTCGAGAGCAAGCCCTCCAGCTGCAAGTTGGGAGGAGAGCAGCAGGCTCACCTTCGGTTGAATTATCTGTTTTGGAAATATACTGAGATAAACGTGATATTCACTTGCTATGTGATATTCACTTGCTATTTATACCCTATTTTTATACCCTATTAATACGCTTTTATCTGAATGCGCGAGAAATAGAGAGCGCACTTTCCACATGCCACTCAATCCCGTCAAGCGGCTCAGAGCTAAGTAATGCAGCTTATGTCAAAGTGACGGCGCACTTCGGAGTCAGACTTTTCACCTGATGATAGCAAAGCAATTAACTAGCTAACTACTGCTGTGGACTTTTTCAGGAGAATTTGGAGTATCTGATGTGCCGCCATGCTTTTTATCAACAGGTTGTTATCATTTCCGAGTCAGGTCGCCGCCGAGAACCTGTTTCATAGTGTTTTTACGATCTGCGTACGATCTGTGTGCACTGCAACACATTGACCGGCTGCATTAAGGTGTCAAAGCGCAATCCATGGTCCTGATAAGTTTCTCTTGACCTCTCTACTTAACCAATATAATAGTTTAAGTAGGCCAAACTTACGGTGGCCCTAAAGTGCAAATGACACCCACTAACATGAAAGCATCCCCCAAATGAAAACACTCCCCCCGAATAGGATGACGTGCTTACTTTCCCCCAATACAAAGGTACGCTCCCTCAAATGGGAAATGACATAACATTAACTCAAAAACACATTACATTAACTCAAAACGGAAATGGTTGGTACTAGTACTACACATAAGTTACAATACACAATACTTATCAGCAGCCTGTTATACTTAAAGTTTTTATTTATTTATAAAGAAGTAAAATTACATTGTTGAGTTTAAGTAAACACATTCAGTTTAGTTTTGCACTATAGGCTACATTTTACTAGGTAATATGCATTTTGTACTTTGTATACAATAAATATCCACTATATGCATAAATGTGACTATAAATTAAGGTTGAGAAATTGATTCTGCATTTGGTATGCGAAAGTTATCAGAACGTCGGCATCAGAACATCCCCATTGCGTCGCAGACAAACGTCCCCTGAACGTCCCTTAAATGTTACATGGACGTCCCCGGGACCTTTAGGGAACCCTACAAAAAAACGTCATGGGGACGTTCCCTTGTGACGTCTTGATAACTTTCAGGGACGTTCAGGGGACGTCATTTTGTTAGCTGGGAATACACGCTAGTTAGTTGGGTAGGAAACACACAAGTCCTAATATATTCATATATATATATATAGGGCCTAATGACGTGCACTGGGGCCCGTGGTAACAAGCTTATGCCTCTGGCAAAATCCATTGTTATGTCTAAAAAATTATTTTAGATACAGTACAAGTTTAGCTAGCTTGCAAATTCTGAGGATATACTGTGGCAGACCTTTTCTATGTTCAACGGACAAGGGTTTTTATTCCCTCGGGAGTTGCCGTAGGCATGATGCTGGTAAACATTATGTGAAGTCAGTGAGGGCTGTTCAAATGGCAATGTCAAGAAGAGCAGTGGGAAAATACAAGTTGTGAAGACCGCGTCCGTGTCTTATTGTACACAAGACCATGTCAAATTATATCTACAACGAACCTACAAAGAGCTCGGTTACACTACTTAAGTTGAATTAGCCAATGTCGTTAGCGAAGCTAGCGCTAGTTTGCTAGCTGTGTAGAACATTTCAGTGGGACTGTTTGATTTACTGAAATTATTATGAAATGTTATGGCCTACTTTAGCAAGTCACTCTATTTCCAAGCCCTGATAGTGTAACTGACACAGTAGAAATAATTCCTCTTTCAAGTAATAAACCCCCGTTCAAGTGTTGAGCATTACATTAGCTGCACGGTCTGTAGAGATCTTGGGATGAAGCCACTTTTTGTTCTAAAACCGGACTATAAGCCGCTTCGAAATTTAAGCCGTACAACCACAAGAAAACTCTAAAATCAGGTTACAAGCCGCAGCTTTATTTCCGAAAAATACGGTACCTAAATGCAGAGGTAAACATTATGGTTGGCATTGCTGCAGCCTTTGAAGCTTTGGTTTACATGGAACATTATCTGGAGATGGGCTGAACGTAGTTTAATAGACTACAGTTTATTGTTTGCTTCTGTGGGCCATGCTGTAAAGTGCTAGTAATTCACTTGAGAATCTAATTCATGTAGTACACACAAGAAAGGGAAGAAGGTTCCATCCAGGCTTGACATAATTTCTTGGAAGACAGCATGTTTTAAATGAAACAACATTTTCTGTATGTGCTACATCCTGAAGGTGATGTGCTCGGTTCCCCCTGTTTAGTGTGGCCCTCTTACCCAGCAGGTCAGCCCCCTCATCCACGTCCCCTATGATGCCCGTGCCTGCAGACGACAGTTCCTCAAACAGAGAGTCTGTGTTGCGGTCAAATGCCATGTTCTCAATGCCTTTTGTCGGCGTGCTGAAAGAGGGAGGGATTTATGCTTCAGCAGCCATCAAAGCAGAAGGATAGACTGTAGTCATTGTGACGTTCTTGGGAGTACCTGGAGGTCTTGTATCCACTGAGGTCCATGTCCAGCTCAGGAGTGGACTCAATGATGTCCTGGACCTCAGAGCTTTCTTCATCCTCTGGCAAACCTATAGAAGACATCAGAACATACCGGAAAGACACCTAAGAGATTATTTAACCCTTGTGCTGCCTTCGGGTCACAATGACCCATCGTTGTGCTGCGACAACTTTACCCAATACGAAAACAAATAAAAAGCATTTTCTTTTCACTTTCGCGCTGTGGGGGGTGTGAGACAGCCCAACAGTTAAAAGAAAATGCTTCACTTTATTTTTGTATGAGGTAAAGTTGTCGCAACAAGTGGGGGGTCACAATGACTGAAGGGTCACAATGACCTGAAGAAAACACAAGGCTTAAAATTGAGTCCAAGATGCAGGAACTCAACACAACCAAAGTGAAGGGAATCAAAAGTCTCCTTGAGACACCTTAAAGCCACTAAGGTTGATGCTCCTCATCGTATGCAACAAAAATAAACTAGTTGTGAACAAGGATCAGGAAATCAAGCCTTTTTTTTGTATGAGGTAAAGTTGTCGCAACAAGTGGGGGGTCACAATGACTGAAGGGTCACAATGACCCGAAGAAAACACAAGGCTTAAAATTGAGTCCAAGATGCAAGAACTCAACACAACCAAAGTGAAGGGAATCAAAAGTCTCCTTGAGACACCTTAAAGCCACTAAGGTTGATGCTCCTCATCGTATGCAACAAAAATAAACTAGTTGTGAACAAGGATCAGGAAATCGAGCCTTTTGAACGTGTTTGGAAAACCGGCATCTGTGTGGAAGGGTCCACCTACCCACAGAGATGGACCTAGTCCCTGGTGCGGCCTGCACCTCCATGCTCTTACTGCCCCCCTGGTCCCTCGCAGCAGCAGCACCCAAGGATGACCTAGAGCTGCCGAAGTTTGACAGCTCGTCCTGCAACAAAAATCGATGGGAGTCACTGGAAGGTCCAGGAACAGGTCAGAGTTCAAAGGTGTTGACACCAGCTCTGACCTTGGCCTTGAAGGGACCATGGCCGTGACACAAGAAGGACAAGGATAGTCGGCTACACAAAACAAACCCACTTGGGTACAACAGGTGCACTACAGTGACTAGATGGTAAGAAATCTACATTACTGAAACTACTGGCACAGACAAGATATGTTGTTATCTCGACCAATTAGATATAAGAAATGGGGAAATAGCTACTCTGACTCAGAAATGTCTACATGAGGGACAGGCCACGACACAAACAGGCTGCATGACAACAACAGGGGGACATGACAGACTGAGAGAGGACAGAAAGAGATGACAGTTAACACACACGACACGCAAGTTCATAGGGACTTCACACACAACCCCAATAGCAGGTAGCGCTATTCACTCACAATAACATCACAACACCTAAACCACACAGAACATTCAGAAAACACCACGCACACAGTTACAGGTTTAATGTACAACCCCAATTCCCAAAAAGGTGGGATGTTGTGTAAAATAAAAAAACAGGATACAATGATTTGCAAATCTTATCAACCCATATGTTAACCCACTATATAACATAGAAAACAAATCAACAAAATGTTTAAACTGATGAAATGTACAATTTTAAGGAAAAAATACAGTAATTTAGAATTTGATTGCAGCAACACGTCTCAAAGTTGGGACAAGGCCATGTTTACCACTGTGTAGCATTCCCTCTTCTTTTAACAACAGTCTATATGTCTGGGTACTGAGGAGACCAGTTGCTGGAGTTGTGTCCCTTTTGTGTCTGATACAGGATTCTTGATGCTCAACGGTCCTGAGTCTTCTTGGTCTTATTTTTTGTTTCATGATCCATCAAATCTTTTTAACTGCAGGCAGGCCAATTCAGCACTTGGACTCTTCTATTACAAAGCCATGCAGTTGTAACAGATGCAAGGCCTTCCCTAAAAAGATGTTGCCTAGATGCAAAGCAAATGTTGCTCTAAAACGTGTATATACCTTTCAGCATTGATGGTGCCTTCCACATGTGCAAATTGCCCATTCTAAAAGCACTAATGCACCATACCATCAGATATGCAGGCTTTTGAACTTAGCGCTGATAACAAGCCGGAAGCTCTCCTCTGTAGGCCAGAGGATGCAGCGTCCATAGTTTCCAAAAATTTCACATTTCAATTCACTTGACCACAGAACAGTTTTCACACTTTGCCTCAGTCCATTTTGAGCTTTGAGCTTTAGACCAGAGAAGATGGCAGTGTTTCTGAATCATGTTCACATATAGCTTCTTCTTTGCATGATATAACTTTAATCTGCATTTGTGGATGGCAAGGCAAACTGTGTTCACAGACAATGAGTTCTTGAGGTGTTTCTGAGCCCATGCAATGATTTCCATGCCAGAATCATGTCTGTTTGTTATGCAGTGCCTGAAGATCACAGGCATGCAGAATTTATTTTCTCCCTTGTCCCTTACACATACATTTCTCCAGTTTCTCAGAATAATTGGGGCCAAGCAGCAGCGAAGCTGCTGTAGCACCTATTGTTTTGTTAGTTTTATTATTAGGGGCAAAGCAGCAGTGAAGCTGCTGTGGCACCTATTGTTTTTGTTCGTTTTAATATTATTAGGGGCCAAGCAGCAGCGAAGCTGCTGTGGCGAAGCTGCTTGTTTTTGTTAGTTTTATTATTATTGGGGTGTGCTTGCCTTTGGCGAGCACAAACCATTGTTATCTCACATATATATTATTATTATTATTATCATTTCTTTTTGCCCCCCTAAAACTTTGTCAATATTTGGACTACATACACAATGCCTGAGTCAAAATGTTTGTCTTGGTCTCCATTGAGTTGCTTGTATTTGGATTTACGTTCCTTTGGTCAGTTTAGGAGGTTACAACGTTTTTGTGGGGACAAAGTGCCTTTAGTCGACGAAGGGTAATCTGTGCTAGCTACGTCACCACGTCAACACACGTCAGCAACGACGCATGGACACAACGTGATATAGACTTTCTAGCTCGCAAATTAGAGCTTGGATTACGAGTGAAAAATACCACCCACAAAAAATCACAACCATTTGGCTTTGTAGAGAAAGCGATTTTGAGTGGAACTGCAATCTCGCATTTTTTATTTAGGTCGTGACAGTCTTTGAAATTTGAGCGAGTGCAGGTCGCCCGTGAGACTGCCTCGTCTTTTAGGCGGCAGCCATGCTAGAAAGCGTCATAGTACTATTTTTGGTAGCTAGCTAATTTTATAGTTCAATTTTACACGAAAAAACTGAAAGAGGGAAATGTTATGATGATATGACTATTTTGAAAACAGCCAGATGTTGAGATTTTAATGTAGATTGCTGTAAAAAACGTTGATTTGTTTTCTACGTGAGAGCCTGTCAGCCTCCATTGACAATTGCGGCAGGAACAACAGTGTTGTCAACAGTGTTGTCACTCAGTCAACTGTCGATCTGCATCTGGTAAGTATTTTCTTAATTTCGTACCAGGGTCAATTCTACATCTAAATGGACAGCAGTGTTTTAAAGATATGGCAATTGCTAAGACAGCCAGCGGGTCAGCATAGTTTGTTATTTGTGTAAAACTTGGAATTTGAGTGAGACTGCGTCTTGTTTTGACGTTAGCCACAGTTTCACAGACTCGGCTCGCTACACTGGCAGTGTAGTAGGCTACAGTACTGTCTTCAATGCCACAGCTATAGCTAAACTTTATTATGTCTTATTACACGGCTGTTCTTAACGCTGTAGAAAGCTCCATTCACTTGAATGGGGCTTCTCAAAGTTCTGCGGTCTGATATCTTCTGATAACAGACCGTTGCTATGAATAACAGACCACTGTCAAGGAAAGTGGCCTTTTTGCTTCTGATTCATGTCTTTCGTAGCACTCCGCAAGTAGTCCGGTAACTTTTCAACCCCAGCGTACTCCGTTGCTTAGCGACGTCAGCTGATATGAAGCCTAAAGAATGTTCAACGTCTATGAAGTTCAACGTCTTTGGCGAACTATGTCTCTGCTGATCAACACTACGACTGGTAACAAATAAATTGTAAAAAGACACACTGTGTTAAGTTATTTTTGTTGGCAAGTAGCCATGTACAGCGGCGTAACAATGACTTGGCGGGCCCGAGTTCAGATCTCACCAACGGGCCCCTTAACCGACCTATCGTCAGGCGAAATTATTGAGTGTTGATCTTAGAGAGGCGCATGAACATTTATTTATTATCAGTGTTGCGTCTGAACACGTTCATGAACTCGCTCATAATTTTGGTGAACGTGAACTGAACATAGCCTACTGTATTAGGCTACTGCCTGATGAACGATACTGTGCAGTGGACGCACTCATTCTGGTGTCTGTGAATGGCACGTTCACTCTTTTTAATTTTGTTTAATAAGGTGCCAGATTTCTAGAAACTTCCAGGCTAAAAACACACCGTTAACAGTCTTGTGTCCAGGGTTACACAACCTGTCAATTGCTGCGTGTGCTTTCTTTCTTTCTTCTACTGTCTATGCATGGCAAGTGTGAAAACGCCGAATTGCGTAGAGGCAGAGAGCGGTATTGCAGACGGCAGCCACATATTGAAAAAAAGAACTGAACTAACCTAGTTCATTATTTGGAGCTTTGAACTTAGTTCAACATTTTGAATGATGAACTATGAACTGAACTCGTTCATGTAGAAAGTGAACTTTCCCAACACTGCTTATTACAATACACATTGTGAATTGATTGGTGAATGTTTGATTTTATTTTTGTATATGCTAGCTTAACGTTTAGCCTATCTAGCTTTAGCTATTTTCCAACAACATCCTGCACATTGTTTTCAATATCTAACCTGGCTGCTGCCTTATGCCTATACGTGCATTTAATTATGTTTAATAGCCATGTCTAAATGCTTTCAATAGGCTATACCAGACAGTAAACGTTAGCCTACCCTGGTGGCCGAGTTTCACTCATTGCTGTTGGGCTGGGGGTCAGACGTAGTGTCCTCTTGAACACCTCACCACAAATCCAAATGAAGATAATTTTGCCAGCTTTGCCACCCTTTAATCCTGCTCTTTGCGTTTGTGCCACTTTCTGCAGCCACTTTTGTGTTTTTGAAAGAAGGGCATGATGGGGTAGCCTACTTAACGCAATTACACAACACCCAATGCAACACAACAGGATGGCAAACGATCAGAATGTGTGGGTGGGCTATAGAATAATTGACAACATATTACCCAGACAATATTACTTAATAAAAACTAGATTTGTTTCATTCAGCAAAAGGCAAATGAGGCCAAATGAATTATTTGCTGTTGTTAAGACTGACTATTGTTTGTTTGCTGGCAGATGAGAATAACCATAATTGAGAAATGTTTGCGAATTGATCGGACTGGATCATATGTTAACCTTTCTCTGATTTACGCGGAGCGAGGGGCCCGGTCAGTTCTTCAGGTAGAGTTCTCACTTGAGATCGAGGACGGGCCCCCTTTCGCCACGGGCCCCAGTGCAGCTGCACTCCCTGAACTCCCTATAGTTACACCACTGGCCGTGTAATAAGTGGGATAATGTATAGAACGCCGGTCATTATTGGGGAAATAAGCCCCTTCATGGCGAAACAAAACTGGAGAAAACTCTGCTTCGCGTCGTGCCTAACAACTCCCCTTACCTGTTCTAAAATCAGCGCAAACCACGGCCTTTTGGGGCTTATTGCTTAATTATCCCTTACAAAAGAAACGTTCTAATTTCCTGCGCTTTCAAACAATCAGTGGAGAGTGGATAGCACTGGCAGCTAGCTTGCCTCTAGCAAACTGCTTTTGAATTAGCCATGTCCCCTAAATTAATATCGAACTTATTTACGTTTTCGGAGGCTTATTTTCAGTTAGCAGACGGTACTATTTGAGTCGTAATTCCATCTGAAATACTGCCAGTGACAGCGTTGTTACAGTAGCTTGTTTCAAAGGGTGTTCTTAATGAATTATGCAATATGAGTAGGACAAATGCTTGAAAATATCACTAGAAGGGAAAACGGACCCACCTGCATCTGAAGCAAGCAAGCACACCCTACAATTTCCCCAGAAATTGTACCCTCTCTAGTTATTATTATTATTATTATTATACTTAGGACTAAGAGTCTATGAAAGCCCATAGAACCGATTGGTGCAAAGTTTTGAAATTTGGCACACTGAATTGGAACCGTCTCCTGATTATCGTTTCATGTCGATCCCTAAAGCACTATAGCGCCACCAAGGCGTCAAAGTTGGAGGTGCGTTTACGCCCATAACTTTTGAACCTTGAGACCGTTTTTCTTAAGTGAGGTTTCATTGGATTCCGTAGATGCAGACGATTTGACTGAACCCTATGGCGTCATTGTCGTCCCAAAGGTTTTTCCGTCATTTGTATTTTAAGTGATGCCAACTTTTCAAACTCCTCCTAGGCCGTTGCTCCGATTTTCATGAAAATCGTAAAAGATCATCTTCAGACCATGCCGTCAAAAAATCGAATTTTATCGATAAGTCAAACCGTTCCCGAATAATGCGCAAACGATTTTGACAAAGAGCACGCCAAAGCAGACGTGAGGCCTTGACTCTGCAACGGTTTACCATATGGAGACGAAACTTTGGAAATGTCAACACAAGCATGTCATCTAATCATCTTCTTCCCACAATCATCTTGATACATCAAAATATGACTAAATTACAGCTGTTTCTACTTGGGTCAAATCTGACAAAGCTCGCCATGGGAGAAACAGCTTCCTTTTTTTTATATAGTAACCGAACAGAACATTGCCCAGCAATGAGAATAGCTCAATGGGATAAGACGGGCTCCTTTGAAATACAAGGTCGTGGGATCTAATCAAGCCACAGTCATCAAGTAAGTCTTGATACCAGATTATCTGTTTAGTGAAGCTGGGTATGCCACAGTAGCTGTCTAGCAGTATAATCACAATGGTAATGATAATGTTTCATTCTCAGGACATTTATACTCAAGAAGAGTCAGATTTATTGTGCTTTTCAGATATAATGCTGCTACATCTTGCCAGCGCATTTTGTCTCAAAATGACATGAACGTTTTTAATGAAAGGTTTTGCTTTGGTTCTTGGGAATGCTGCTTGGCCCGTTCATTGCTGCTTGAAGCTATATTTATTATTATTATTAGGGGCAAAGCAGCAAAGCTGCGAGGCACCTATTGTTATTGTTAGTATTATTATTATTATTATTATTGGTGGCCAAGCCGCGAAGCGGCTCCATTTCAAACCCTTTAGCGCCACCAATGGGTCAAAGTTGAAAGTGTTTTTACACACGTTACTTTTTAACCATATGCCGTTAATTCGGTAGAGCCGATCAAAAGCGTCGGCGAAGCCGCCAAACGAGATTCGAGAGTGTATCTAAGCAACCATTTATCCGAATGTCACCAAACTTGGGTTCCATTGTTCCCACGAGGAGCATAGGAGGCCTGTAGTGTTATAGCAGAAAAATGTTATGACTTAATTGTTGCACAAGTGCTATGGAGGCCATGTCCTACTCTGTACTGCTTGGCCCCTCCATTGCTGCTTGCAGCTGTATATCTATTCTTAGGACTGGGTGTCTATGGCAGGCCCTAGAAGCGCTTGGTTGTAAGTTTGGCACACTCATTGGGGACAAGCCCCTGGTCCAATTCATAAAGTTTCATGTCTCATACTTTGCTACTCTAGCGCCACCAACGTGTCAAAGTTGGAGTTATGTTTACAAATGTAACTTTTGAACCGCAGTCCGATTGTCAGAAATTAGTTACCGTGGGATTCCTTGGAACAAGCCGAGTTCAACGCACACCATGGCGCAATTTCCAGTTATATAGATTTTCCGCCATTTCCGGTTTTATCAAAAAGCGTAGATATTTTTCACAGGTCACAAATTGTGTTAAATCATCCCCAGATTTTGCACACAATCTTCAGACCAAGCCTCACAAAAGTTATTGAAAATAAATTTGATCATCACAACCGCTTGAAGGGCTTTACCTTAATAAAGTAATTTCTTTGTCCCTTTATGTCTTGTGAGATTCCAAGCATGACCATCGATAATACTTCATAACAACCGAATTGACGCGTCCGCCATTTTGGATTTTATGGAAAAGGGTAAAAACCTTTTGCATGCCCCAAATGTTGTCCAATGTTTACCAAATTTGGCACAGATGATCTTCACACCCATCTTCACAAAAAGTATCTGACGGATTTTCCATTTTCAAAACAGTTTGTTCGTTAGAGCAGATCAAAGGCAGTGGCAAAGCCGCCAAACAAGACGTGAGAGCATATCTTAGCAACCATTTGTCCGATTGTCACCAAACTTGGGTTGCATCGTTACCACGAAAAGCAGAGGGATGGGGTGTTATACCAGAAAAATCATTGGTATGTTGGTGACTTGGTGTGTTGCATGAGTGCAACAGGTTGTTATGACTTAATTGTTGCACAAGGGCTATAGAGGCTAGCTATGTCCTGCTCTAGACTGCTTTGCCCCTCCATTGCTGCTTGCAGCTATAGTTATATTATGTACTGTAGATGATGAGATATTCAAAGTCTTCACAATTTTACGTTGAAGAACATTATTCTGAAATTGTTCCACAATATGTAGATTCAGTTTTTTGCAGATTGGTGAACCTCTGCCCACCTTTACTTCTGAGAGACTCTGCCTCTCCAAGATACTTTTTACATACCCAATCATGTTATTGACCTGTTTGCAATTAACGTAGTTAGTTGAAAATGTTCCTCCAGCTGTTCATTTTTATTATAAACACTCCAGGCTTTTATTGCCCCCCCCCCCCAACTATTTTGAGATGTGTTGCAGCAATCAAATTCCAAATTACTGTACTTTACTAAGTTTAAACATTTGATATGTTTTCAATGATTTATTGTGAATGATGAGTTTCTGAGATGTGAAAATCATTGCATTCTGTTCATATTTACATTTTGCACAGCGTCCCAACTTTTGGGGAATTGAGGTTGTACTACAACACTATAAAAGGTACAAGACAATTATAAACAGATCTACAACACAACTAAATGCAAAACACTTGTTAAAACGACAACGAACGCTACGGCATGTGTGCTAATACTGTGGAAACCTAACTGACAGCTCAAATGATCACATAGCTACAACGCTACGATGGCATGTAAGTTCCATGCAGTCTTTGCAAAATGAAACATCAAAGCTGGATGCAACCACGCTGTCATCCCAAACAGACACAAGGTTATCCCCAGCACTCTTCAGTTAAGGCGGCCGCCTAAGCAACACATGCCTGTCGCCTTAAAGTGTAACTGAACTGCGATTAGACACAGTGATATTATAATAGTATATACATTTAATGACATGAAAAATATGTAACATACAACTGTATGCCATATTCTATTAATAATCAAAATCTCTAGTGTGAAAATTATGTACTTAAAAAGAACTGGGCGCCGCCATGTTTAAATGACGTATACATCTGATAGTGCCATGATATCATAGGCCATGATAGTGAATGCCTTCTGTCTTGTAAAATGTGTTTGTACAACCAGCCAATAAGATCCTACTTTGCACCTTGTTTTAGCTGGTTCGTTTAAAGCCATTTCTCCCTCTTATCTCCCTGACAATCTATCAATGTCAATCTTGATGACTGCGAGCAGGCGGCAGTCACAGTACCTAACCATTCTCGTGACGTCACAGACATGACGATTCAAAAATGGCCGCACCCAGTCGTTAAGTATTAAAGTTTAAAACGTTTTTATTAACAAATGGAACATTTTGCTCTTTTAGTTGTCCTGACAGCAAACGCCTCCCTACCACCTTAACTAACACATTTTCAGCGGGAAACCCTGAGACCGCAAAACTAATCCCTCGTCATCCACCGACTGTTACATTTAAAAAATGGAGACCAAAATGACCCTTGTGTGTAAGCAACTCGTGCAAAGTACAACTATTTGAAACTAAACAACGTGGTTGCAAGTAGCTAATGTAGCGGACAAAGAGATGCTGCTTTTAAAATACATTAAACCAGCATACTGTGAACAACTAGAAGCCCACAGACAACACAACAGGGTTCCCACAGCTTGTGCAAGCGAGTTACTGTTGTTTTCAGCTCCCCAGATCCAACTACCTTGCAGTCGTCTGCCAGGGAACTCCCCCAAGTAGAGTCCTGCGTACTCTTACCCTCCCTTCTCTTTGGGGCGTCGTCCATGTCCAACTGCTTGGGGAGAGAATTATAATGAAACTCATGTATGCGGAAGCATTAGGTGCAAACACACCATAGATTGTGTGTGTGCATTCTTGCTTCTTAGCATTTGCTGATAGCTGAAAATAAAGACTTCAGGGTTGAACTATGCTCGACCTAACCAGAGAATATACCAAAGTATTCACATTTGACCACACAGAGGAACCCAAAATAGGATGTAATAACCTCAAGGAAGGATACTATCTGGTCGGGTTGCCGCTAAGGCTTTTAGGCCCCATGAAGAGATTGGAATCTCCCCCTTTTTGGTTGTCTATTTTCATTCAACTAATTTTTATTCCAAACTTTCAAAGCCCTCTCCCCATTTGGGCCTATGTAGTCAGTCTCACTTTTCTCCCCACTCCGCCACCACCATGGCGTGGGTCATGAAAGGTTTACTTGTTACTCTGTTTACTTGTACCTCAGCGGATAAACAGAAAACAAAACAGATGGGTACAGCTCAGTGGTAGAGCAAAGTCAAATCCCCCTTGCTAAATGACTTCATTTGTATTTTTTGTATGTTTGCTGAAAGCAAAGACTACTGTTATTTTGCATACTTCTTCTTATTCCTCTTCCGCCCGCTTTTTTGGCCACCTAACTACTTTCACACCATTTAAGCTAGAAACACTGTTTGCTGTCGCTTTTGGCAATATCAGCTGCTTTGTAAAAAAATAAATAAAACTGAATGATGACAACACAGAATAACTTAATCACTAGACTAGTGATCATCAAATCCTTTTAACAGTTTATATCATAGACTTACAAGTCTTCCACCTTTTTTCCACAAGTTTTATTTGAAATTCTTTGAAGCGCATTTTCTATTGCGCTGAATTGGCTGTGAGATTCACTGATTTTGGGTGTCCAAGATATGATGGATTTTGATCTGTATGAAGAGTCTAGCCATCTGCAGGGCTCGACATTAGCTTGTCCAGGACAAGTGGGTTTTTGGTAGGGAAAGTCTGGAAGAGAAATGTACTTGCCAAACTGGACGAGTAAAAAATCAAACAAAATAATATGCCATGATACTTCACGTTATGTGCCACTCATTATGTCTATTTTACCGATTTTATTTGACCGAATTCTGCATTAGCAAAACACAAAAAAAGTGGCAGTGTCCCAAGATCTCTACAGACCGTGCAGCTATTTAATGCTCAACACTTCAACGGGGGCTTATTACTTGAAAGAGGAATTATTTACTGTGTCGTTTCAGTTACACTCTCAGGGGATACTGTGACTTGCTAAAGTAGGCGAATGGCTAGTACATAACATTTCATAATAATTTCAGTATATCAAGCAGCGCTGCAAGACCCAGTGAAATGTAACTAATGTTAGCGAGCATCGACATTGGCTAACTCAACTTCCGTAGGCTATTCTCAGTATTTGCAAACTAGTTAAACTTATACAATGTCTAAAATAATTTGTAGACATAACAATGGATTTTGCAACTAAATGTTGGTGTCCTTCAACCCTTTGCTGCTGGAACATTCAAATATGAGCATTAAAATGCCTATGGTTCCCGGCTTAATATCTTTGCCGTCCAATCACCGATTTTATTTCTGAAAACTGCCAGATACTCACGATAACTTAAGCTCAAAGTTCATAGCATTGGTTAAGGGGTAACTGGGAGGGGAAAATACATCTATCGTCTGCAACGGAAGCCATTGTTTTCCGAGGCGGAACCAGAGCGGAGACCATGGTAGATTACCTACAGAGTTAGATTTACAGCTTCGAATTGAAATCGGAGACTATATTATGAGTAAAGACACGTTTTCTTAATATGTGTTGTCTATAAAAAATCTAAACTTTTTACGTACAAATAATTTGTTTGTGGGAGAGACGTTTTTCAGGAAAGAATTACGTGACTGCTTTGGCCATTTGTGACCCAAGCAGGTATGACGGTAGTAGCACTGTTAAGCTTTGATTTTAGCAGATTTTTGTGAAACCTGGAAAAACAACATTAACTGGCTAGATTATGTACAAAGAAATGTACATGCCATGCCGGCCAATTTGGTCGATTGTGGAAGAAAGTCGGATGTTTTTTAGTTATCGAGGAGTATCCAGCCAGGGCTAGCTACTTTTGGGGGAGGAGAATTCTGGTTTCCCCCATGTTTCCACAAGTCACTAGAATGGTCATAACATTTGATCAAAATACGATATTTCGAATCTGTCTTCTGTTCTACATTGCTCACAGATTTGTGGATATTCCATCTACTCAAAGTTTTCCTCCATCTTGTAATTAAAGTGGTTAAAAATTAAGTTGTCTGATGAGGTATGGTAGATGGAGAATTTTTTGTAAATAAATGGCTGCCTGAAATCACCTTGATAAAATATGATTTGCCTTAAGTAATCATATTTATTCACATCATAAAATCCCCTAGTTTGGTAACACTTTGTAATAAGTCAACGCTTTTTGGCATTTACAAAGTGTTAACTAACAGTTAGTTAATCCATTATTAAATAGTTAATAAGCATATTATTAAACATAGTTAATAAGCACATTATTAAACACTATGTTGATCATTAATAAACACAGTTAAAAATTATGGATTTTATTCATATAACAATTCATAAGATGTTTGACAACTGCGATATCATACTTTATAAACAGCTTGTTAATATGATTGCAAACCAGTAGTTTAAAAGGTGTTAGTGGTCCAAGAGCTGGTATAGAAAGCATTAGCAAATGGTGAACAAACCATTTACATTACCTTTACAAAGCATGAGTAAATAACTAACAACATATTTACTTATGTCTTTAATTAATGTACGCCGAGTCAAATACATGATGTACACTAATACTTAGTAAAATAGTTGTTAAGATAGCTGATCTGCTAAGACTTACTAATGATGCAACTTCTGATTAGTAATGCAAGTTATAAAGCATTTACAAACTGTTAGTTAAGGCTTTAGCGTGACCTAATCTAAAGTGTGAACAATCTATGCCATATTAGACATTTATAAGTTATTTATTAAGGTATTCTTGTCCATTCTCGAACCTTACATTCACAAAGGCTGAACATATTGAAAGGAAACAGACACAAAACAATGATACACAAAATTACAATTTTATTAAAGTAACGACAGGCATGTATTTATGTTTCTTATTAACTACTGTAACCAAGAGGTCATGCGGGGAAAGGTTTTTCTGCTTTTTTAGAAAGTTAAGAATTTCCTCGTCGCTGTTGATGTCTTCATTGTCATCTGGATAGTAAAACTCCTCGATCTCGCTCATTTTGAAGATGACGTTAGCAGAGGGCAATAAGAATACGTAGCTATCAGACTGCAGACCTGCAATGAGGTCAATACTCGGCTGGCATGACTACCCATTAGCCATAAGAATGCTTGTACTGTCGTTGCCATATAATAAATACTAGTAATATAATTGAGTAAACATTCTCAAATTAACAAATCCGTAAAAAAAAATCCTCCTGAAAGTTTGCAGTGGTAAACAATGTTTTTTACGGACCTAGCCTGAAACTCAACAGTGGTTGATATGTTGCTTTGGAGATATAGTGACGTCACCAGTGCAAGTGCCGCTGATTGCTCTGACAGAATGGCGTCTGCTCCAGATTCGCCGTGTTTGATTTGGGATCTTCCCACGTTGTTGTAGTATACACAAGTTTACGCGCCAAAACCAGGGGGCCGCCATAACTCAATTCATTTCCGCCGGTGTAAACACAGCGATGTCCATGCTAGCTTGGGATCACGGTTCTATTACTTTGACATACTTGTCGTTTGACATTTACTACTGGATAAGTTGCCAACGTTGTCGCATGTACTTGGGAATAACGTCGTCGCCGTACTTTTAAGTACATTTTAGAGTAGATTTATAGTTATAAAGCTTTTGCCAGTCCATCATTTTGGAGCCTTTAACATGGAGCAAAGGCAATGTCAGAAGATTACTTAAGTCGGTGATTCATTAGAACATTTGTTGTCTAGCTCTTCAATCTCTCAGCAAAATGTAGGCTAATTATTTGGCTAAAGGATGCCACACGTATCAGACAGAAGTTGTTCTATAAATTCGTAGCCCAAGATTTAAAATTGTTATAGTCGGTTGACTGATCGCGTTGTTGTACCCAGTCAAACGAATAAACACACAGGAACATCATGAACATTCAATGGTCTTGCCAGTTATCCTGGCAAAACATGTAGCATAATGTTCTCTATTTACTAAGAATCTAGGAGGCTTAACCCCCTGTCTTAAACCAGAGGTGACGAGTCTCGGTGTAATCCTGGACTCAGATTTGAATTTCAACTCTCACATAAATTAAGTGACCAAAACAGATTTCTTTCACCTGAGGAATATAGCAAAGGTACGACCATTCATAAACCAAAATGATGCAGAGAGGTTAATTCATGCTTTTATATCCAGCCGGCTAGAGTACTGTAACGCACTTTTCACTGGTCTTCCCAAGAAAACTACTTAAAGACTACAGCTCAATCAAAATTCTGCAGCTAGATTATTAACCAAAACTAAAAGGAGAGAACACATTAGTCCTGTCCTCGCTACTTTACACTGGCTCCCTGTCACTTTCAGAATAGACTTTAAAGTCCTTTTCCTCACATACAAAGCTCTACACGGACAAGGACCTAGCTACATTGCTAACTCCCTTATAAACTACACACCAGCTCGAACACTGCGATCAGGGCCGGCCGAAGCCTTTATGGGGCCTTAAGCAGAATTGATTTAGGGGCCCCCCTGTGGCGCAAATATTATTGATTATTTTTAATCCTTGATTATTCGCACTCTATTAATCTAATGCACTAATGAGCAATGTTATTAGTTGTGTTGCTTACATGATAACATTGATTTATTTTGCCCCTTATAAAAGTTTTTAATTTTAACAGTAGCAAACCCAGATTGGTCATGTGATGATTTGAACTTTAAGTATTCAAAGTCTTACAGTACTAAGTGGTGTACCTAATGTGGTGTACTGAAAAGTAGCTAAATAACCCAGACAATGCATCTATTGTACACAAGTTAACCACTTTAATAGCTTATGGTTTAAACTAGCAATGTGCAAAAGTGCAAAACATTCAACTCCAAATAACTTAAAGATACAGTATTTTCTTATTTCTTAAAAAAACTGATATTAAATTAAATACCTACAATATATACTGATCTGGGATTGTTGAAACCGGACCTGCTGTATCATCAAATGTAGCACTGGCACTTCTGGGCAGGAGGCGTTGGTTGTGGCCCAGCTCCAAAATATTTCAACAGTGCTCCTAGGGAAGATTCATATGAGTACATAGTAGACGGATCAGAATATTCATTTAACATAAATGATTTTACACAGCAGCAAGCCATCTGTACACTTGAAAGCACAACTCTTAATCTATAACTAGCTAATTGAGGCATAATGATATTGAAATATTCTAACAATGACCCCAAAATGGTAGGGTCTATGCAAGCTACTCTAGGTTAGCTTTGTTAGCGAGCTTAACTGTTCAACTAGCCACTTTACGTTAGCTCACAACGTAGCCTAGTCAGCAAACCTACCTTATAGCAAAGTTCAATGTCAATCGACATTTATTTTGAAATGTATTTAACTAGAATGCATTCGCCTAGGTAAATCCACCTTGGTGAATGCATACTAGCAAAATAAATGCCCATTTTAATGGGGAGGGGGGGGGGATCTAGCTATTGTTATATTTTGTTAGCTAGCTAGTCTAAGTGTTACACTAAAATGATAGCTAGCTAGCTCTAGCTAACATTGAAGGCTTGATTGACGCATGTATCTCTAGACAGTAAATGTTTATGGTTAAAAACGAATTAATCATGCAAACATACCTTGATCTTGCCATTTTTTCTCCTTTTTTTTTTCTTTTCTCTGCACCAGAGAAATATGTCTTTTTTTGTGACATTGCTTTTTGCCGTGTCAGATTGCGATTGCCGACTGACCCGCCCATGGACTCGCCCTTCGCCTCTCCACAACGTCTCCCTCTCGTCCAAATATAGTCACTTCTGGCTCCAAAAACCCCAGATGGTGACCAGGAAGTGCAAAAATTGAGGCTTCAAAACACAATGATTACATCCATTCTTTATATACAGTCTACGGAAGGGGTGGGCAATTAATTTTCCCAAAGGGCCACGTGAGAAATTGGGACCGTTGTGGCCAAACCCACAGGCTGAACTTAATTCTTCTCAATATTTGATTACTTTATAAAAAAACAGTAAATTATATGGTTTTGAGCTGCAACTGGTAATACATATGAATGAAAATATGTCAAAAGCAGAGGTGGCACCACAGGTCAAAAAGTGGTGGGGAAAATTTGGGAACCATCTGCACTGACTTGTTTTTTAATACAGTCTATGCTCGATAGCGTTTGCAGTTATGAGTTGTTGAGAGGGGTGGTTGATGCTCTGCTGATGCTTTTCATTTTTTATCTAGAACGGACATTTGAGGGCTAACCAACAGCTCACTCAGTGTCCCCTGTCAGTGAGGCTGCGTAAGCGCACATACGTAAATCGCCTGATCACTGTAGTCTCTCAGTACTACAGATTTCCTACCACTCAACACATTTATAAAAATATATATATATTTGACCAAGCTTTTAATTCCCTTAAAAGGCAGGGAATGCAAGTTTTACGAACATAGACATTTTGGCAATTTTGAGTTGGAAAGGATTCAACCCAAGAAATTCCACCACCTTCCTTTAAAGCCCCTCCCAAAAACACATGAACGCGCTGCCTGACTACTGCCAAGAGGTAGGTTAGACAAACAGTCCATCCAATCATTGCATTCGGTCCGAACGCTGTCCAATAATTTAGTTTGGGCCAAACAAAATTATTGGTTGTGTTTATTACAGTCCAATGACGCCCCCAGATATCAGATTTATTTAACCCATTAACCCGTTAAGGAGTAGCATCGCACATGTGATCGTTCGAAAGCGGGCCCCACAGCGCAGCGTTGTGTGATTCTGAACATTCCAAGCGACTATTTTCCGATAGACAAAACTATATGACAAACGCTATAGTATGGCTTCAAAATTGACAATTAGGAGGCTAACAAGTAACACTAGCAGGTAGTAGCATCGCTACGCGTATTAAGCTAGTTTGCTAGGTAATGGAAGCTAACTTAAGCTAGCTATCTTCCGTTTTGGAAAAATAACTCACTCTGGTGGAAGCGTTGGAAATATCTAGAACTCACGCATCTAAAGGTTAATGATTAACATCACAAATATGTGCTTCGAACATTCCAATAGAACATTTTCCGATGACAAAAACTATGCGACAAACGTTTTAGTATGGTTTCAAAATGTACTAATTAGAAGGCTAGTAAGTAACACTGCATGGTAGTAGCATTGCTACAAGTTTAATGCTAGGTAACTTAGCCCGGCAGCTATGTAAGCTAGCTAGCTACCATTTTGAAAAACGTTACTTGCGCTGTGGGGGCTGTCGGAAATATTTGGAACTCACTAATCTAAAGGTTAATTTTATGGTCGAACCATTAGATTTATAGGTTGCTATGGTGATGTGAAGTTTATTTCAACAAATATGACAAAAGTATATATATTTTTAAATGTCAGAGGAAGTAAGAGTATTGCCCAGTGGCTCTTGACTGGGTAAGAGCTGATGCCTAACACAGGGGCCTGGGTTATAAACCAACTTGCCTATTCCTGCGCATGTTGCCCCTCTCTCTCCCTACTTTCCTGTCTTTCTCCAACTGTCCTATCAATAATATGAAGAGCCAACCTTGAGGCTGGCGTTGGAGCGAGGATGTGCCAGGTCATTGAACCTCCATGACTCTGCACCAGGGGTCTCCACCCTTGCAAGGGGCTCTGGGAGGAGAGAGGAGCCCCCTCCGGATACGGGAAAGATCCCCAGAGACAGGGGGCGCTCTTTTCTGCAGGAAATAAAACAGAAACTCTCCATTTCAAATGATAAAATGTCCATGCAAAGCGTTTAACAGGTGGTGGTTTGTAAGTGGTTATCCAATAATGAATGACTAAAAGACCCAAGATCTTCACAGAAATTGGACATATTTCATGTTAAAAAGTCATGACCATGGCCTGGGGTCAGAACTCACCTGACTCTGCCCAGTGTTCCGGAGTCAGAAGACTCGTTCTGCTGCTGGAGTTTGATTCTCTCCACGTGCTCCATGTAATTGTGGATCATCTAGAGACATAATATAACAAGTCAGTTAGGAAACTTAACATTTAGCAATATCAATTAAGTTTGACCTTTTCTGCTTTCCCTTCCATCCCCATTTCTATCCATATATATATATTTGTTTACCTCTGTGTGTCTCTGATGGAGTGAGTTGAACTCTTTTTTCAGCTCTGATTCTCGCTCCTCCAACCTGCCAACTGAGAGACGACAGCAGTCTTTGATGAGAACAACTAAATTCTCAACCACAACAACTGTGTGTGAGTGTCACTCACATTAATTACAACCCTGAAGTTTTCGTTGCTGCACACAGACCACTGTAATAGCGGTCCACATACTGCTGTGTAATGACTGTAAGCCACCACTAGATGTCCCACATGCATCGTACAATTAAAGAGATTGGTGTTGGCGTGTGCTACCAGTGTGAGGATTCACAGATCTAAAAGCTTAATCTCTGTCAAGTGATTTTAAAAAGGGACGATTTAGGAGGTGACAAAAACACCTAATCCCCACATTAGCTTGTCAGGTTTAGCCTAATCCAGACGTACCTGTGTTGTTGGCACCAAATGAGTGTTTTGAGACAGTAAGATGGTGACACGGTGCTGTATCAGTGGATACATAATAATAATAATGTATTACTTTAGCAGATGCTATACAGTACAGGGAAGATTTGAACCTGCAACCTCATGATCTGCAGTCATATGCTCTAACCACTGAGCAATACCCTCCCATGACTGTAGTTGTCCATTCCTTATGATGTCACCAGGTTGTGGTGTTCTTGTAGTAATATTGGCATCAGATTCCCATGTTTTGATCTTGACTGACCAGGAAACGTTAACAGTCAGACAGAAGGAATGTGCTCATGTTAAATTACACTACTTATCTGGATCTCACTCACTTGTTTAATGTCAGTTTAGTGAACAGATGTATACTACAAATATTAAATTGAAAGATCTCAATTACACAGAGTGTAGCCATGGATTAATTTATTTAACCAGCTCAGTCCAAAGTTACTGTATAAATACAGGCCAACTCTGTCTTGAGAGACACAAGTAAATGCTTACGAAAACGCAGGGGGGTAGCAAGAACTTGATTAATCAAAGCCCATTCGCTCGTAAAGTACTGTGGACTAAGTAGAATAGAGTCTGCAAACAGCATGATGACCAAATAATTATTTACCATTAACTGGGCGTGGCAACAGGGCAATCACAGATGGTTAACTCATTTTGATGGAGCTCATCGCTTCACATGGTATGTATAGGTGAGTGAGTGAGTGAGAGTGAGAGAGAGAGGAGAGAGTACGGTGCACGCTCACTTTGGTCTACATAGTTTTTGATTTTGAGTTCCAGCTGGCGGGAATTGGACTCCATTCTTCCCATGTGGTTCTGAAGGTCCTTCTTCTCCTGCTCCTGAGTGTCCTCAAACTCAATGAACTTCTGCTCAGAGACACACACAGACAGACAGATTGAAGTTAAAATAGATTGCAAAAGAAGACCCACTAAGAAACTCAGGACACTAAAACCTAACCCTGGACCTCTGTACATTAACTCAGGTTATGTTTTCCATATTTCCACCATCTTCCACCACCTTCCTTTAAAGCCCCTCCCAAAAACACATGAACGCGCTGCCTGACTACTGCCAAGAGGTAGGTTAGACAAACAGTCCATCCAATCATTGCATTCGGTCCGAACGCTGTCCAATAATTTAGTTTGGGCCAAACAAAATTATTGGTTGTGTTTATTACAGTCCAATGACGCCCCCAGATATCAGATTTATTTAACCCATTAACCCGTTAAGGAGTAGCATCGCACATGTGATCGTTCGAAAGCGGGCCCCACAGCGCAGCGTTGTGTGATTCTGAACATTCCAAGCGACTATTTTCCGATAGACAAAACTATATGACAAACGCTATAGTATGGCTTCAAAATTGACAATTAGGAGGCTAACAAGTAACACTAGCAGGTAGTAGCATTGCTACGCGTATTAAGCTAGGTTGCTAGGTAATGGAAGCTAACTTAAGCTAGCTATCTTCCGTTTTGGAAAAATAACTCACTCTGGTGGAAGCGTTGGAAATATCTAGAACTCACGCATCTAAAGGTTAATGATTAACATCACAAATATGTGCTTCGAACATTCCAATAGAACATTTTCCGATGACAAAAACTATGCGACAAACGTTTTAGTATGGTTTCAAAATGTACTAATTAGAAGGCTAGTAAGTAACACTGCATGGTAGTAGCATTGCTACAAGTTTAATGCTAGGTAACTTAGCCCGGCAGCTATGTAAGCTAGCTAGCTACCATTTTGAAAAACGTTACTTGCGCTGTGGGGGCTGTCGGAAATATTTGGAACTCACTAATCTAAAGGTTAATTTTATGGTCGAACCATTAGATTTATAGGTTGCTATGGTGATGTGAAGTTTATTTCAACAAATATGACAAAAGTATATATATTTTTAAATGTCAGAGGAAGTAAGAGTATTGCCCAGTGGCTCTTGACTGGGTAAGAGCTGATGCCTAACACAGGGGCCTGGGTTATAAACCAACTTGCCTATTCCTGCGCATGTTGTCTCAGAGACACACACACAGACAGACAGATTGAAGTTAAAATAGATTGCAAAAGAAGACCCACTAAGAAACTCAGGACACTAAAACCTAACCCTGGACCTCTGTACATTAACTCAGGTTATGTTTTCCATATTTAAGGTTCTCTTCAACATCCTCTTGGCGTGTCAGAGGAGTGTGTTCTGAGAAGGAGGGATTGTGAGCTTCTACATCCTGCCCAGCTGAGCTGACAATTCCTGACTATTCCGGACTTGAAAAAAGTGTGTGTGTGTGTATTTGGTTTGTGGGACAGGAATTTGAGAAAGTGTCAGATTTAGGAATAAATGCATTGACATTTTTGTACCAACCACCCTCAATACCAATTAGCAGACTGTAAGGATAGCCTAAATGTTTACACAGTTTACATGGTGTTCCAGAATAAATCTGCCAACTCTACAGGTAGTATTCTTAGCAGCTCATTCCCATTCAAACATACCACACTACAAGGAAATTTCAGAAAAATAAGATGAAGGTTCTGGGTCTGACAACGGGTCAAAGTTAACGCAGAGCAACCAAACTACAGAGGTTCTGTCTAAGCCAGGGATGTCGAACTCCGGTCCTCGAGGGCCGCTGTCCTGCAAGTTTTTGATGTTTCATTGCTCCAACACACCTGATTCTTGTCCTGGAAATAATTTATTTCCCAATTTTTGGGCCTTACTCACTTCTATTCTAGGGATAGGGTAACAGGACAAGTCTGTATTAATTTGGTGTTGTTTTGGTGTGTTTACATGTGGTTGTCTCACTGCTTCAGTGTCACTTTCTCAACTAAGAGGCATAAAATACCACCACATGCTGTGGCTGCTCTAAAGCCCAGACCATGGGAATTTAGAAAGACAGACGGTCAGAGTCACAACCATTGACTGTAAAAAGAATGGATGACGTGTCTCCGCTTCCTCCCACTGTAAAAAAAAAAATGAAGGACCCACCCATACACTCGCCCGAACCAGAGCCATATAAAAAAGAGAGTTGCGACACTTCCATAGACTTCCATTGTTATCGAAGAATGCGGAAGTAAAGCGTGTCACATGCGATCTTAAGTTCCAAACATTGTATTTTCCAATGTTCAACCCCATTCATTTTCAGTGTTTCCGAAGCAAATTAGCTGGTAAATGGATCAAATTATTGTATTTTTCGGACTGTAAGTTGCTCCGGAGTATAAGTCTCATCAGTCAAAAAATGCGCCATGAAGAGGGAAAAAAACATACAAGTCTCACTGGACTATAAATATCATTTATTTTGAAATGTATTTCACAAAATCCAAGACTAAGAACAGACATTTAAAATGGAAAGGCAATTTATTCAACTACACAATAGCACACAGAACAAAAGGCTGAATAGGTGTCCGGTATGTTAACATAACACATTAACAGTTATTCAGCTACACAATAGCATAAAGACATGGTCGTCAAGTTTTATCAAAAGCTTGGAGTGAGATTCTCCTCCCCCGAGACAATCTTTCACGTGTGTTCACGTCTATTGTTGCTTACCTAGTAAGGAACGTACGCTTGCCCAGAACCTTCACTAGTGCGCCCATTAATGAATACAACCTTTGCAGGACAACTTGGCTGGAGTTGCCTTGGCAGCGTGAGAAAGGCTAGGTGTGGCGTGAGAGCGTGTGGACGGACTGAAATGCGTGTGTCTCACGGTCACGGTGAGGCTTGAGAACCCTGAATTAAGAACATTCCTGGGAGGCAGAATAAGCTCAATTAAAATAACAATTTAGCGAGTCCAACAAGCAGGTTACCGGTAAGCTAGTTCACCATCTCATTCCACATCACTGAATCCGTTGAACTAGTTGGTTTATGTCAGTCAGTATGAATTAACATCTAAAAACATGTTAAATTATCGCACCTGACTAAGTTGCAAGACCAGCCAAACTATGAAAAAAGTGTGACTTTTAGTCTGGAAAATAAGCTAACCCATTTCAGGAATTTCAGGTCCACTCACTAAAAACAAACCTGACCCTCTCACTGGACATATTGTATAATAAAACGTTTTATTGAATGCTATTGGTTTCCTTGTATATTCTGTTCTTTTTACCAAACTCCTTTATTGGGGTGTGCTTGCCTTCGGCGAGCACAAACCATTGTTATCTCACATATATTTAGTGTGTTTGCTGCAAGCAAAAACACTATTGTTATTCTGCATACTTATTATTATAATTAGTGTTTTCTGCAAGCAAAAACACTATTGTTAATCTGCATACTTATTGTTGGAATGCTGCTTCAGCATTCCAAGTATTGTTCTTTGAATCTTTATTCAGCATCATCTTCTTGTTCTTCTATTTCTTCCATGACACCTTTTATTCAGCGCCTTAAAATCTTCAGCTATTAAAACCATTCAGCTATCAAAACCATTCAGCTATCAAAAAAATTCAGCAGTTTCAGGCCATGGGTGCTGTGACTTTTCAGCTTTGTACCTCTTATGCTTGAATTAATATAAATCAATATTCATAATATTTTTAACACGGGTTTCCAATGGAGTTTTTTCAAATCCTATCAAACTTCTTAAAACTTCTTCAACTTCCAAATCCTTCTTCTGCCTCAATCTTTCAGCTATAGCCACCATTTAAACTCTAAAATGTTGACAAAACCCAAAACTATTTTTGAAAAATTCAGCTTTTTGATATCTATTCAACTTTTTTCAATATCACTGATTATGTTTCATAACTTTTTCAAACCGTTTCTGAGATTTACAACGGATGGCGTTGAAAAAATATTTCTAGTTTGCCAGCATTGCCACAATTTTCGCTCTTCATGCTTCGTTTTTGGATCAATAGATAGCTAATTTTGTGCTGGTCGTAGACAGTTGTCTGTGGAATCCAACAGACTTACACATTTACTCAGAGCCCCACGAAAGCGAGACAAAGTCCAACTCTCGCCCCATAGAGTCCAATGCAAATCTGGTGACAAATTTGTCAGAAAAGGCAAAAACAACCAGATTTAGAAACTGCCGGTAGAGTCGTATTTCTGACCGCACAGACATATAAAGGACATCTCTGGTTTCGTCAGAGTCTTGGGTCTCGGAAAATATCATTATTTTTGGGATTGGACGTATAGTTTTGCGTATAGGTTAACTTGTTTGAGGTGTGGATTCTTGCTAAATTTCTGGTATTCTCTGCCCTCAGCGCATTAGCAGCCATAGCTGCACCATCACCGTGGCAATCACACAAACACGCGCCAGTCTCTTACACAGGTGATTGGTATTAGCTGATTAGTGGAGACAACACAAGCTATTCAGTCAACTCGTCGCATTAAAAGACTAAGAGCACCACAACACAACTACTACCACTACTGCTATATCTTATGCCACACTACAACTACTAATTCTGCAGATGCTGCTAATATCTCTTTTACTAACTACAATGCTAATGGTACTGTTTTGTTCTACTACGCCACTGACTGCGTTCACTTGACCATGAGAAACCCGATAGCAATTGTTGGTTTATGCCAATAATACGATTACTCCGTTTACATGTGTAATTAGTTATGCGATTACTCAAACACGTCTACATGATTCTTTTTATGAATCGTTGTATGCTCCACGGACAAAACTTGCACCATCATCCTTCTGCAACAAAGTGTCGCCGTGTCTTCCTGTATCAGCCTTACTGCTGTATGTTTCATTCAATCAAAACATTGAATCCTACTAAGAAAGCCGAGTAAACGCACTCAATGATCGGCTACTGATATTACTATCCCAACTATAATTTCAGCTGTTAAAACTATAATATTCTTGTTACAACTAGCTTGCCTACTACTTATTCTGTTTAACAGTTCAACTTTCAGCTTCTCCCGCATTGTAGGCTATTTAAGCGTGTTGATGCAGTTCAGCTTCCACACTGCCACACTAATTCCTTTTGAGGTTGCGTCTCAATTGTGGGAAGAGTATGAGGAGATGTTGGAGATGTTCTTCGAAGCTAACGAAAAAAAAAGAGCGGTGTTACTAAGTGGGGTGGGTGCAGCCACTTATGGGTTGTTGCGGAGTTTAGTTAGCCCACAGGCACCTAAGGAGGAAACATATGCTCAGCTCACCACGATTCTGAAGGCTCATTACGACCCGACACCGAGTGAAAGCGTGCAAAGGTTTAAGTTTAAGTTTAAGGTTCACGCATACGGAAGAGCAGTGAGTCGATAGCGGACTATGTGGTGGCATTACGGAGGTTGGCCCAGCATTGTGTATACGAAAATTCACTGCCGCAAATGCTGAGAGACCCACTGGTGTGCGGAGTGAACAATCATAGAATGCAACGTTGACTATTGTCTGAAGGGGGCTTGACGTTCGAGGGCCCTGAAGTTGTGTTTGGCTATGGAATCATCGTCAAAGGACGAGAAAGAGATGCAGGGCCAGTTAGCAGAGGACATGGCTCAAAGTGACGGTGGAATGGCGCACACACAGTGCACGTGCAGGGCGCACACACAGAAAGGACATTGCCGGTAGTGATAGTTGAGGGGGATGGACCTAACCTACTGGGGCGAAGTAGGGGGGAGTTGGGCCTGGCATATCAGTTGGTGAACAAGGTGGTGTCAGCACCTCCATTGCAGCTGGAAGAGAAACTCAATAGACATGCTGGTGTTTAAGGAAGAGCTGGGACAGCTTAAAAATTTCAAGGCGAAGATCGATGTAGACATGGAGGCTCAGCCAAGATTCTGCAAACCACGGCCGGTGTCATATGCGGTAAAGCCACTAGTAGAGAGGGAGCTACAGAGGCTGCAGGATGACAAGATCATTGAGCCGGTGCAGTATGCAGAGTGGGCAGCGCCCATTGTACCAGTCAGGAAGCCGGACGGGTCAATTCGAATATGTGGGGATTACAAGCTCACAGTAAATCGTGCATTGCGGCTGGATCAGTATCCAATTCCTAGGGTGGAGGACCTGTTTGCACAGCTGAATTGGAGACAACTCTTCACCAAATTAGATATGAGTCATGCCTATCAGCAGCTGGTCCTGGAGGAGGAATCTAGGAAGTATGTCACTGTCAACACACACAAAGGCCTGTTTACCTACACCCGCTTACCATTTGGGGTAGCGTCAAGTCCTGGGATTTTCCAAAGGACCATGGAGGGGATCCTGGGGGGAATCCCACACGTGGCCATCTACTTGGATAACATTCTGATCTCAGGACCCAATGACCGAGAACACCTGGAACATCTAGAGGAAGTACTCTGGTGATTGGAGAACAACGGCCTTAGGCTAAAAAGAAGCAAGTGTGAATTCATGGGTAAGGAGTTGGCGTTTCTGGGACACAAAATAGATGCCAGAGGGTTGCGTCTGCTGACAGACAAGATGGAGGCTGGAACTGGAGCCCCTCAACCACAAAATGTCAGTGAGTTGAAAGCTTACCTGGGGTTGTTTAATTATTCCCACAGATTCCTACCAAAACTCTCCACGCTGCTGGCCCCGCTACACACCTTGTTACGGAAAGGGGAAAATTGGTCATGGGGTTCGAGGCAGCAGAAGGTATTTGAGGAGTCAAAAGTGCTGCTGCAGTCCTGTAGTGTGTTAGTACATTATGATGGCAACAAACCTCTCATCTTGGCATGTGATGCCTTGCCCTACGGGGTGGGGGCAGTACTTTCCCATCTAATGACGGATGGTTCGTACAGACCCATAGGATTCGTGTCAAGGACCCTCAATCCCGCTGAGAAAAACTACTCCCAGCTAGACAAGGAGGGACTGGCAGTGATGTTTGGAATAAAGAAATTTTGTAAATATCTGTACGGGAGACAATTCACTATTGTGACAGATCATATGCCGCTAATCTCACTATTCAGTGAGATGCGAGCCATACCACAGATGGCGTCGCCCCGGTTACAGAGATGGGCAGTCACACTGGCAGCGTATGAGTACACCATGGTTTACAAGGTAGGCCGGGACCACGAGGACGCTCTGAGCAGACTGCCTCTGGAAGGGAAAGAGCAGACAATGCCTGAGGACGAAGAGAGAGTAATGCTGTTTGAAGATGTTGAAAGACCTCCAGTTAATGCACAGCAGATAAAGCAATGGACTGACAAAGATCCGGTGTTGGCTTGAGTGAGGGACTACATCCTGCAAGGGTGGCCAAGGGAAGTGGGAAATAAGGTATTCACACCATACACCTGGCGTAAGGATGAGCTCAGCATACAAGAAGGATGTTTGCTGTGGGGAGGACGTGTGATTTTCCCTCCACCGGGATGGAATGCTTTGTTGCGGCAACTTCACCAAGGCCACCCAGGAATCACTAGGATGAAGGGGTTGGCACGCAGCAACATGTGGTGGCCGCACATGGATGCCGAGGTGGAGGAGCAGGTGACGGCCTGTGGGACATGTCAGGAAAATACAAAACAGTCCGCCAGTGGCCCCATTACATCCGTGGGAAGTGCCAGACAAGCCATGGGAAAGAATCCATGTTGATTATGCAGGTCCGTGGAAAGGGAAAATGTTTCTGATTCAGGTGGACGCATACTCAAAGTGGATTGAAGCGCATGCGGTGAGTAGGTCCACATCGGCTGTCACGATTGAGTGCCTGAGACAGAGTTTTAGTCAACATGGCATACCCGAGGTTATGGTGTCGGATAATGGCAGTTGTTTCACCAGTGAAGAGTTCCAAGACTTCATAGAGAAGAATGGGATAAGGCACATCACTACGGCACCATATCACCCCTCTTCTAATGGCTTGGCGGAGAGGGCAGTGCAAACCTTTAAGTCACTGGTTTAGAAGAGCACAGGTGACTCAATGGACACCAAAATCGCACGAGCACTGTTCAACTACCGTATAACCCCTCAATCCACCGCAGGAAAATCACCAGCTGAGTTATTGTGCGGTAGGAAGTTGAGGTCAACGCTAAACCTAATACACCCAGATTTCCAAGGCAAAGTGCGCGGGAAGCAGGAGAAACAAAAGTATTACCATGATAGGCATGCCAGAGCAAGGATGCTTGAGGAAGGCGACTTAGTCTTCACACGTAACTACAGACTGGTCCTGTATCCTGCTAAGTCACACTCGGGAACGGACAAGTGGTGAGATGACACATTTGACCAGGTGCGTGGCAGAAGTTCCCCAGTGCCAAGGAAACCGGAGGCCTTACCTGAGGTTTCACAAGTGGAACCACCAATCGGACCTGAGACACCTTTCTGCGCTGATGATGACGGCATGGCCGCCGAAACAGCCGATGAACTGACAGAGCCATTTCCGGCAGAGGAACAACCAGTAGTGAGAAAGTCTAAGCGAGCTAGAAAGGCTCCAGATTACTTCTCTCCAAGCTGGTAAAAACAGACGTTGAATGGTTGCCATGGCTGTGATTAGTTTAGTAGTGAGTTCCACATACACTGGACAAGAATGCGTCCTGTAATCTCACTGGGATGAGGTAGTCCACCCAAATCCCTATCTTATGGATGTTCTTTGTATGTATTATTTATTTGTTATGATATGATTATGATATGTATTTATTAGTGCTGTCAAACGATTAAAATATTTAATCGCGATTAATCGCATTAATGTCATAGTTAACTTGCAATTAATCACAATTAATCACATTTTTATCTATTCTAAATGTCCCTTGATTTCTTTTGTCCCATTCTTTTTTCTAATTTTAATGCTCTTATCAACATGGAAAAGTGGTTTGGATTGCTTCGTGCAAATATTTTTTTTATTGAAAACAACATTGCAATCGCCTGGCTTTGACGAGGGGGCGGAGAATTCGCATCAGCTGTGTGCTTGGCCATCAAGTGGTATTTCAGACTGGACGTGCTGCGATGATAGCTCAGTTTACAACGACAAAACACACAGATCACTTTGGTCTTGTCAATGGAACCATTTGGCAACTTTTTCAGAATCTTATTGGCATCCATTTCGGCGTCTCGCGCTCGCCATTTATGACGATGGGGGTAACAGAAAATGATGTGTTCAATTTGGGAGTTAGCTTCTACTAGTTTTCTCTGAGGGGAGGGAATGTTGTAAATTAAGAGAAAAGCCTACCTGCATTAATCCCCTAGGGGGAGGTAACGTTGGGTTTAAAAGGTATAAGACACGGTGTTAGAGAGACATAGGGCAGAGAAGAAGTTTAGGCCGTGGCTATGCTATGTTGGTGTGCAGTGGACAATAAAGAAACGTTTAATCAAACCATCGTATGGTCGTGAGGATATTACATTAAGCACTGAGCTTTGTTAGATGATGCAGTTCAGCTTCCACACTTCCTCTTTTGTGTGAATCATACATTTTTAAAATTAATTTCAGCTTGCGGGTATTTTCTCATTTCTGTATTTTCAGCCATAAAAAAAAAAAAAAATCAGATTTCAGCATTCCAACGCATTTTCAGCAGGAAATGCATGTTCTAGTTATTAATATTCCTCCCACTTTTTTCCATCGCCTGCTCCTTTTGCAACGTTTAAGCCAGAAACACTGTTCAAACTTCACTTGATAAAGTCTGAACTGCTCAAGTGTGCTATTACTTTTCTCACAGATTAAAGTTATTAAAGTTTAAAGTGCTTAAAAAAATGAATGTGTTTCAATGGTTCAGAATTTTCAAGTCAAATTCAATTGTGACGTCATGCAATGACAGAACTTTCACAGAGTAAATTTTTTACACTGTTTAACACTTTCTTGCCTGAATCGACCTGCCGTAGCTTGCCTTGTCTTTGACGTGTATGTGATTATGACACGGTGGGTCAGGTACGATGGACGTCTGTTCTGCAAGACATTTGTCTTGAAGACAGTAACAGTGGGCTTGCGGGCATTGTCAATGCAAACTTCCCCAACTATGACCCACCCCAAGCGCTGGGCAAAAGGCGCATTGTTAGGGCCGTTAATCTGTTGTCTCACTTTATGAACACGGATAAGGTCTCTCCCTAATAAAATGAGAATCTGTGCTTCAGGGTCAAGTTCTGGGATATGAGGAGCCACAGGCCTCAGGTGAGTGTGGGAAAGAGCAACCTCTGCTGTGGGGATTTCTGACCTGTTGCTCATGATCTCATTGCACTCAATGAGTGGGGGCAAATCCAGACACCCTGGGCCGTCGACTGCTTCTATTTGGAAACCGACTGCTTTCCTCCCAGCCATTTCAGTGGTACCAGCACAGGTCCTCAGCAGGTAAGGTGCAGGGTTACCGCCGATGCCGAAGAGCTGGAAAAACTCAGACCTGGCAATCGACTGCCATGCTCTAAAACTTTCAGGCTTATCGTCAAATGTATTTAGCCCTGTAGTAACTAACTCCCTGCGGGCCAGATACTTAGCAAGGTCCATCATGTCAGGAGCCCGATTGACAGGAGAAGGGCTCTTTGTGGCATTCCTAGCTGAATGGTCTTGGAAGACTACACGCTTGCCTTGCTGCTGACAGACTCTGGATGGAGAGTCAGAGTATGAGGTGGGGCATCGAGGTAAATGGGACTAGTGCTCTGACTCAGAGGTGTGTCTTGATGGTGGTGACTCTTTGAGACTGAGAGGAGATCTGTCTGGAAGGGGAGCGTTGGGGTTGAGGCTGGCCTGTGCATGCTGTGCCACATACGCCTCCGTCCGCTGCTGTACCTCCAGTAGTGTTAAGGCGCTCTTGGGACTGAGCATGTTATCATACTCCATCTCAGCTGCCGCCTCTAACACCTCAGCCTCTGCATTGGCAGCAGCCGCTGCCTTTTCAAGTTCCAGTGCTTGTGGGTTCGCTTCCAATGTAGCCTTTTCCAGGTCCAATCTAGCTCTCTGTATCTTTAATTCTAGCTTCAGCTGTGCCTCTGGCTCTCGCTGCTGCGCCGGTTACTGAGCACTTTGAGGCAGACGAGTGCCTGGATCCGGACACTGATGGTGCATTTTCTGCTGCTTGGGTCTCCATGGTTAGCATAAATCTTTATGATGGTATTGACTTTTCACTGTACTGTTCTCTCTATGTGTTGTGCTTCCTAGCGTCAACCTAGATTCAACAGCGAGCCAAACTCCTGTTTCAAGAGCCAGGAAAATGAGCCTCTTGCTCCTTTATTGACTATTAGTCATTGACAACATTGAAATGGAGTGAAACTACAAAATAAAGAGAAAGTAGAATAATGCTTAGTTATAAAATTCATACATAACTGATATTACTAGCTCTAAGCTAGAAAACATAACGCAACATATGCGACAGTAGTATTTAGCAATTGTAGCGATTGAGTTTGACTACAACATCCAAATCATCATCAAGGTTACAATATAACTCATTGTATTTAACTTAATGTACATATTACGATCGTTTAAAACTTACAGTCATTGCTTTCTTTAAGATTCACACATCGGATTGAAAATACATAAAATTGTTATTTTGCTATGTGACAGTTGATAGTTGCTATGTGAACGATGCCTGGTTTGTTTGCATTCCAAACATACAAACATTCCAAACTTGCTTTCATATCAAACACATTACATCACGTGAACATACAAACGTTTCAAGTTAGATTAACCCAATACATAAAACACATTATGGACAGAATAAAAACATTGTGGGCAGAACAAGACCAATTATTTGTAAACATTTGGGATGCGCGCGCAATGTGGTTGCAGAAAACCGGAAAAGGATAGCATTTTAAATGGAAAAAGGACCACACGGATAATACAAATAGTTAGATTTTAAAAGACCAAAAAGGTTGAGGAGGACAGCCTTTAAGACAGAAAGCAATTACCCATTGATCTGTCGCATCAGAATTTTGATTTGGGTCACGAAAGTCTTGAAATTTGAGTGAGAATGTCGCCCGGTACAGACCGCATAGTCGAGCGGCAACCATGTCTTCACGTCATGTCACAAAGTTCATAATTTTACAGTTTTACAGTCAATTTTACATCTAAAAAGTCGAGCAGGGCAGCTTTCAAGAGATATGGGGATTCTGCTTTTAGCCAGCTGGTCCGATTATTTTTCTGATTTGTTTAAACTGGCAATCTGAGTGAGACTGCGTCCCCGTTACACTGTTTTGACGTTAGCCTCAGTCAGACTCGCTCACTGGTAGTGTGCACAATGTTGTCTTTCACTCCATTATACACTACAAACGTCAGGGAGGACTTCCCAATGTTGATACGAGCCTGATGAAGATAGCCAGCATCTCGGATTTCTTTAACTGAGCCTGTTTCATTCGTCATTTGCCTGAGAAAGCGACCTCCGTTAGCCAGGCTAGTATTGCCCGATCACTTGGTCAGGCTATTTAAGGGTATCGGGGTCAAGTGACTTTTGTGCATAGACGAGTGAAACGTAAATGTATTTCTCCAAAGGCCAAGAGCCTCAATAAGTTAATATCAAGCCCTTTAATCCAGTGTCCAGAGATATATGATGACCCGATCGACACTCCAAGTGTAATAGACCGGGGAGAAGTTCGTCTTTTGCAACCGACATGCGCAGTTGAGCCTGCTTGACAGTTGTGTGACGTAGGGTGATATTTGGTCTATATGCAGACTTTTTCAACCTGAACTGTTTACACCATTTTGAAGACAAGATATAGGGCTTTCTAATGATGTAAATATTGATATGATAATGTTAGGCAAATCATCCTTTATCAAGACGATTTCAGAGCCATTCTGACAAATCTTCTCCGTCGTCAATACTTTTTTAGAAAACATATTTTTTAACCACTTTCAATACAAGATAGAGGACAGGTTAGAAATGTGCGTAATATTGTCATGAATTCAGAACAGAAGACAGATTTAAGATAGACTATTTTGTTTAAAAGTTATGACCACTGAAGTGATGAGTGGGATAACGCAATTCCAAGCTAGCGCGATGGCTCTCCACAACAAAAAACGGTTCAGCTTTTTTACACAATCGACCAATTTGGCCAAACAAGATCTCAAACATGATCTTAAATTGTACATAATCTAGCTAGATCTACCTCTCCTCTACTTGGCTCTCAACGAAGGCGGTTGAATTTTCTGCGGTTGCTGCAGGTCCATATGCTGCTTGTCTACCCCCCATTCCCCTTTGCAAGTGTCTTTGTAAATGTTTTGGGCTTATGTGCTGAGGTTTTTGCCTGTTCCCACACTGTACTCCTCTAGGAGCATTGTCTGGGGGTTGCCTTTTTCTCTCCTCCTCTCTCCTCATGTCATGCTATAACTTTTCTAGTTGGCGTCGAAAATGGCTGCCTAGGTAGGCTCTCCTGCCAAAGTAAATTCCTTGTCTGTGCAAACTTTCATGGCGAATAAACACCAACTCTGATTCTGATTCTAGATCATTTTTCTTTAAGCAAGTTTCACAGAAATCTGAAAAAATCGAGGCTCAACACTGTTATAGCTGACCATCAGCCAAACCGGCCAACAGCCAATCCGGGGTTCACGAAAGGCTTACTGCAGCTGGCCATACTACGAACAAATGCTTCGTAACTGAAACGTTTTTACTTTTAATTGACGATATTGAACACAGATGTTAAGAAACTTGTCTTTACTCTAAATATCTTCTCAGTTTTCAATTTGTAGCAGTAAATCTAATACAGTAGGAATTCTCCGACGACATCTGCTCGCTCCACTTTGACAAACATGTTTTCTCAGTCCACCATACATTGACAAGCTAATTTTCGAGCACTTTCAATACAAGATACAGGCCATGTTAGAGTTGATAAATATATACATAATTGTGTGGGCAATGTAGAACAGCAGACAGATTTGAAAAATGATCTTTTGTTTTAAAGTTATGGCCATTCTAGTGACGAGTGCTTACAAGGCTAGCTACGACTGTCATCATAGCTGCCATAGAACAGCGAAACTAGCTACGTCTATCGTTCGTTACCTACAAACAAATGCTTCGTAACAGTATTTACTTTTTATTGGCGATAATGACAGCAGAGGTTAAGGAACTTGTCTTTAATCAAAAGATCGTCTCCGTTTTCAATTTGAAGCAGTATCTAGCTTACTGTAGGAAATCTCCCATTGCATCCTCTCTCCAGCTTCTTCGGCTAAAGTCCGATGCCAGATGGACAACGATAACGACGCATGCATTATTCACGCCTACAGTGTTACTGTAATACAGTCTGTAAAAATACCACTTTGACACACTTGCAAGAAATGATCCGCTGGTTAGATGTACCATGATCTTATTTACCACCCACAATAGTTCAGCTTTTTTTGCAGCAGCATTCTGAGTGAGAGTATAGCTTTGGCAGTTGCACAGCAAAGTCACGTAATGTGACGAGATTGAATTTAAAAGTATAAAAACCTCACCCAGGGACAACGACAACATCGGCAACCCTGCACCACGGATTATTATTTAGATGTCATCTTTAAATTCAGTGTCTGAACAGAACTGGGGGACTGATTAGTTTCTCCTCCACCTTGAACCTGAAACCTAGATTGTAGGTTTGCTGACAATGACAAACCGTTGCTACGTTACAAGAATCAAGGAACCAATGCGATTGGCCAACGCTCTTCATCACTGTATTTAAGAGCTAGAAACACTGTTCCACTGTTCAAACTGTATTTCTGTTTACACATCTTCCAATTATTAATACTTATTAATTCAGAATCAGAATGCGTGTTATTCGCCAAGAAACTTCAAACAGACGTGGAAGTAGAAGTGCACCATCATTGTCTTTGGCAGGTTGAATTTCTTCAGCTGCCGTAGGAAGTACATCCTCTTGTGTTTTCTTGGTGAGGGAGCTGATGTTCAGTTCCCAATCGCGGCAGAACTCCAGTGTTGACTGGGGTTGCACAGGGTAATGGGGGTGACTGTCTTCAGAGCATAACATAAGTCTTTAACGTTTATGAAATTAGATAAGATTTTCTTTCAAGATTTTTTTTCATCACTCTTTTTTTCTCAATTTTCAACAGTAAGAAAATATTGCAATACATAACAATGACATATACTTTTAACACTGTCTCACCATTTTGGTTTCAAATCAACACTTTTTCACCTTCATACTGCTGACATACTTTTGTCTGCTATGATATTGGTAACTGTTATGCAATATACTCTTCATCTCTATATTTGCTCATTTTTTCTAAATTCAAACTTTCTGATTCTGTCTTTCATTCTTTAATACTTTAAACGCTTTAAAATATATGAAAGTCAATAAGATACTATTTTCATCAGTATTTTCTCAATTTTCAACAGTAAGAAAATATTGCAATGCATAACAATGACAGATATACTTTTAACACTTTTTCTCACCATTTTGTTTTTAAAGCACATACCTCTTTTAAACATTTTTTAAAACCTTCACTATTCAAGCCATCAAAACAATCGTTTCAACTGCTTTCAGCAAACACACACATTTTCTTCAGGAAATGTACCTTTTTCTAGTTGTGAGAATGCTGTTAAGCATTCTCACTATTGTTTTTCTGTTTCTCTTTATTATTATTATTGTGAGAATGCTGTTAAGCATTCTCACTATTGCTTTTCGACTTCTCAATTCTTCCGTTTTTTGGCCTTTAACTAGTCCAGCATACTTTCACCGATTCCTACAATTTTTGTAACGTTCAGCTCCTTCAGGAGATGATGGCTATGACTCCTGGTATTTCTCACTTTTATACTTTCTAAAGAATTAAGGTTTTTGTGCAAATTAAAAATTTAGCTCCTTCTTGATTTTTATGATATTCAACTAAATTGACAAACAAATTCCTCTGATGTTCATATAGTTTAACTTACAGAAACAAGTTATACCTTAAAATTAGTGCTGTCAAACGATTACAATATTTAATCGCGATTAATCGCATTAATGTCATAGTTAACTCGCGATTAATCACAATTAATCGCACATTTGTATCTATTCTAAATGTCCCTGATTTCTTTTTGTCCCAATCTTTTTTCAAATTTTAATGCTCTTATCAACATAGAAAAGTGGTTCGGATTGCTTTGTGCAAATATTTTTTTTTATTGAAAACAACATTGCAATCGCCTGGCTTTGACGAGGGGGCAGAGAATTCGCATCAGCTGTGTGCTTGGCCATCAAGTGGTATTTCAGACTGGACGTGCTGCGATGATAGCTCAGTTTACAACGACAAAACACACAGATCACTGGTCTTGTCAATAGAACCATTTGGCAACTTTTTAAAAGCAAACTTTCCATTCAGAATTTTATTGGCATCCATTTCGGCATCTCGCGCTCGTCATCCACTCAAAACGTAACGTTAGCCTACTACCACAGAATGTCTAATATCCGTAAACGGGCTCTGCTACTACTCTTTAGCCGGCTCACAAGCCAAACGAGTGTTTGGCGTGCCTGTTGTTTTGTTTCCGGTCTAGCTAGATCCGGTGTGGTGTTGTAGTTTTTCTAACGTCGGTAGTTGTTGCAACAGCATGTGAAAAAAACTACAAAGTTTGCTAGGCCAAAATGAGAGTTAATCGTGCGATAAAATAATTGACGCCGTTAATTTGGGTTTGCGTTAACGCCGTTAATAACGCGTTAAACTGACAGCACTACTTAAAATGTAGGAAAACTTGTCCTCTTTCAGCCAATGTAACTACTAAAGAGCTCACATTTACAGATTTTCAGCTTTGAGCCTTGAAGCGAGAGCAGCCTTTCAAATTCTCTCTAATTTCAATGGAGAGGTGGGTAAAATCCGTCAGAGAATTTCGAAAGTAGACGTGTTTTTAAACTGCCGGTGGAGTCGTATTTCTGACCGCACAGACATATAAAGGACATGTCTGGTTTCGGGAGAGTCTTGGGTCTTGGAAAATATCCTCATTTGATTGGACGTATAGTTTTGCGTCTAGGTTAACTTGTTTGAGGTGTGGATGCTAGGTAAATGTTGGTTATTCTCTGCCCTCAGCGTGTTAGCGATCATAGCTGTACCATCACCGTGGCAACCAAACAAACAAGCACCATGAAAGCAGAATTGGGTAACGTTTTGGAAACTGCAGGTTGAGTCGTATTTCTGACCGCAGAGACATATAAAGGACTTCTCTGGTTTCGGCAGAGTCTTGGGTCTCGGAAAATATCCACATTTTTTGGATTGGACGTATAGGTTTGGCCCTCGGTTAACTTGTTTGAGGTGTGGATGCTAGCTAAATGTGTCATTCTCTCTGCCCAGCTCGTTAGCGAGTACAGCTGCTCCATTGCCGTGGCAACCAAACAGACAAGCACCATGAAAGCAGAATTGGGTAACGTATTGGGAACTGCAAAAAGAGTTGTATTTCTGACCGCACAGACACATAAAGGATATAAATGGTTTCGGCAGAGTCTTGGGTCTCGGAAAATATCCGTATTTTTTGGATTGAACGTGTAGTTTTGCGTCTAGGTTAACTTGTTTGAGGTATGGATGCTAGGCAAATTTCTGTTATTCTCGACGAACCAATAAAGTTCATCATTCATCAAACCCGATTACTAGCAATTGTCGGTTTATGCCAATAATACAATTACTCCGTTTACATGTGTAATTAGTTATGCGATTACTCAATAAACACGTCTACTTGATTCTTTTTTATTAATCGTTGTATGCTTCATGGACGAAACTTGCACCATCATCCTTCTGCAATAAAGTGTCGCCGTGTCTTCTTGTATCGGCCCTACTGTATGTTTGAATCCTACTAAGAAAGCCGAGTAAATGCACTCAATGGTAGGCTACATCTGCTACTGCTATTACTATCCCAACTATAAATTCAGCTGTTAAAACGATAATATTCTTGTTATGACTAGCTAGCCTACTTCTCCTGTTTAACAGTTCAGCTTTCAGCTTCTCCCGCATTGTAGGCTATTTTAGCTCTTAGCTTTGTTAGATCATGCAGTTCAGCTTCCACACTGCCTCTTTTGTGTGACTCACACATTTTTGAAATTAATTTCAGCTTTCAGCTTGCGGGTATTTTCTCATTTCTGTATTTTCAGCAACAACAAAAATATATATATATAAAAAAAAAACGTTCAGCTCCTCCAGGAGATGTGTGCTGTGTTTTGGTATTTCTCCCTTTTATACTATTTTTTTTTAAAGGTTTTTGTGCAAATTATTCTCCCTTTAAAAGTAATGGTAAATCCTTTCAAATCATTAAAAAAGCTTTCTCTTTCAAACTTAACTACTTCAGCATACTTTCAGTCCTCCTCTTTTAAACTTAACTACTTCAGCATACTTTCAGATAGAGACACCATTCAACCTTTAAAATGTTCACAAGACATTCAGCTTATAACTTTCTACAAAATTTTCACTATTTTCAGCTTTTTTAGCATGGTCAGCTATCCCCATTCAGGTTTTCAGCATTCTCACTGCTGTTTCGCAGGAAGAGCCTTTCCTAGTTATTATTCCAACTTCTTAGTTCTTCCGCCGTTTTTTGGCCTTTAACTAGTCCAGCATACTTTCACCGATTCCTACAATTTTGGTATCAAAACGTTCAGCTCCTTCAGGAGATGATGGTATTTTTGGTATTTCTCACTTTTATACTTTTTAGACAATTAAGGTTTTTGTGCAAATTATTCTCCCATTAAAAGTAATGGTAAATCCTTTCAAATCATTAAAAAGCTTCCTCCTCTTTCAAACTTAACTAGTTCAGCATACTTTCAGCTAGAGACACCATTCAAACTTTAAAATGTTCACAAGACATTCAGCTATTCCCAAATGATTCGGCTTTTTCAAATATTCAGCCAATTTTGAATCGTGACAGTTTTAAATACATGAAAAATGTTGCTCCTTCTTGATTTTTATGGTTGAGCAGCCAGCAGAGTGGCACACATTTTCTGATATTCAACTAAATTGTCAACCAAATTCCTATGACGTTCATATAGTTTAACTTACAGAAACAAGTTATACCTTAAAATGTAGGACAAATTGTCCTCTTTCAGCCAATGTAACTACTAAAGAGCTCACATTAACAGATTTTCAGCCATGAGCCTTGAAGCGAGAGCAGCCTTTCAAATTCTCTCACTAACTTCAATGGAGAGGTGGGTAAAATTAGTCAGAGAAGGCCGAAAGGAAGATGATTTTAAAACTGCCGGTAGAGTCGTATTTCTGACCGCACAGACATATAAAGGACATCTCTGGTTTCGGCAGAGTCTTGGGTCTCGGAAAATGTCCTCATTTTTTGGATTGGACTTTTTGCGTCTAGGTTAACTTGTTTGAGGTGTGGATTCCAGCTAAATTTCTTATTCTCTCTGCCCAGCACGTTAGCGATCACAGCTGCGCCATCACCGTGGCAACCAAACAAACACGCACCATGAAAGCAGAATTGGGTGACGTTTTGGAAACTCCCAAAAGAGTTGGGGGTCTTGGGTCTCGGAAAATATCCTTATTTTTTGGATTGGACCTACAGTTTTGCGTCTAGGTTAACTTGTTTGAGGTGTGGATTCTAGCTACATTTCTCATAATCGAGCTAGCGCGATGGCTCTCCATAACTAAAAACGGTTCGCCTTTTTTTCCACAATCGACCAAATTGGCCAAACAAGGTATGTACATTGAGCTTAAAGTGTACATAATCTGGCTAGATTGTTTTTATTTGAGAAATTTTACAGAAATCTGCAAACATCGAGGCTCGACTGTCATAGCTGACCGTCACGAACAGCCAAACCAGGGCTGGGGTAAGTGTTTGCTGCAGCTGGCGTTAATCCTACGAACACACGCATCGTAACTTGAAAGTTTTTACTTTTAATTGACGATATTGAACACAGATGTAAAGTAACTTGTCTTTACTCTAAATATCTTCTCCGTTTTCAATTTGAAGTTGTGCATCTAGCTTATGTAGGAAATCTTCCATTGCATCCTCTCTAGCTTCACGCCTTCGGTTATTATTCAAGCCTACGGTGTTAAAACATACCACTTTGACACACTTGCAAGAAATGATCTGCTGGTTAGATGTAGCATGATCTTGTTATTTACGTATAAAAAACTCACCAGGGACAACAACAACATCGGCAACACTGCACTATGAATTAATATTTTGATGTAATCTTAAATTAAGTGTCTGAACAGGTCTGGGTGTGCAGGCACGCATGATTAGTTTCTCCTCCGTTTTGAGATTCTAGGTTAGAAATGTTGCCAGTCTGTTGCCAATGATCAGCGGTTGCTACGTTTTTCCAGCAAGTTCAAGTCATTCCAGTGTTGTCCTCTTACCTTCAAATTCGTTCAACCCAGACTTCAGCAACTGGTTTTCTGCTAAATTTTCACATTTTCCTGCAGCTCATCTGTCTGAAATGTTCCCCTTTTTGTTTAGCATTTTTCTTATTTTTCTTCTGTTTTTCTGCCTTCATCTTGCTCCAGGTCCTTTCAGAAATACCTTTCACAGCAGTATCTTCCAACTGGCAGTACTTTTGCCTTTTTCCCTTCTTTTCTGTACTTTTCTGCCTTCATCTTGCTGCAGGTCCTTTCTAACATACATTTCAGGCCTTTTGAAACTCCAGCAAATATTTTTTTGATAGATTTTCACATTTTTATGCATCGTTTCTCTTCTTTCTGATTTTTTTCACTTTGTTTTGCATTTTTCTTCTTTTCTGTAGTTTTATGCTTTCGTCCAGCTCCAGCCCCTATTTAAAATACCTTTCGGTCGCTTTGAAGCTTCAGCTTATAGCTTTCAAAAATGTTCCACAATTTTCAGCTTATTTAGCATGGTCAGCTATCCTCATTCAGCATTCTCACTGCTGTTTCGCAGGAACAGCTTTTTCTAGGCTCTTCCTCACTTTTTTCTGTCGCCTACACCTTTCACACTATTTAAGCTAGAAACACCGTTCAAACTTCACTTGATAAAGTCTGAACTGTTTTAGTGTGCCATTACTTTTTCTCACGGATAACTTTTAAAGTTTTTAAGTTCTTAAAGTTTAAAGTGCTTAAAAAATGAATGGGTTTCAATATTGAACACACATGTTAAGAAACTTGTCTTTACTCTAAATATCTTATCCGTTTTCAATTTGAAGCAGTAAAACTAATACAGTAGGAATTCTCCCACGACATCCGCTCGACCCGCTTTGACTAATGTTCTCAGTCACACATTAGACAAGCTAATTTTCGAGCACATTCAATACAAGATACAGGCCATGTTAGAGTTGATAAATTTATACATAATTGTGTGGGCAATGTAGAACAGCAGACAGATTTGAAATATGATCTTTTTTTTAAAGTTATGGCCATTCTAGTGACAAGTGCTTAGAAAGCTAGCTACGACTGTCATCATACCTGCCATAGAACGGCGAAACTAGCTACGTCTATCTTTTGTTACCTCCAAACAAATGCTTCGTAACAGTATTTACTTTTTATCGCCGATAATGACAGAGGTTAAGGAACTTCGGAAGATCGTCTCCGTTTTCTATTTGAAGCAGTATCTAGCTTACTGTAGGAAATCTCCCATTGCATCCTCTCTATAGCTTCTTTGGCTAAAGTCAGATGGACGACGATGACGATGCATGCGTTAGTCACGCCTACGGCGTTAATACAGTCTGTACAAATACCACTTTGACACACTTGCAAGAAATAATCCGCTGGTAAGATGTAGCATGATCTTATTTACCACACACAATAGTTCAGCTTTTTTTGCAGCAGCATTCTGAGTTAGAGTAGCTTTTGCAGTTGCAAAGTCACGTAATGTGACGAGACTGAATTTAAAAGTATAAAAAACTCACCAGGGACAACGACAACATCGGCAAGCCTGCACCATGTATTATTATTTTGATGTAATCTTTAAATTCAGTGTCTAAACAGGACTGTGGGCCTGTACTACGAATCAAGATCAACATGCTCTGGATTACTTTGTTACCCGGCTACGCAAAGCCTAACAATCGCAGTCACGATAAGCAGTCTACTGCGGCAGTTATAAACTCTCTAACTCAACCCAGATCTTTCCAATCTAGAGACGTGCGCGTTCACATTAAGGGGCGGTGTTTGCATCATATGTCCAATCGCAAACATGGACAAAACAAGAGCTGCATATTTCACGCAGGACGAGCAGACAATAATCTTACAAACTTTGTCTACTCCTCCTGCGTGAAATATTGCAATAAAAGCATATACAGGAATACAGACATATAATACAGGCAAAATTCAACAAAGTCGCTGCTGCCAAGCTGGCAGAAAATAGCATATGCTGTAAATGCGTAAGCTACATGACTTATTGAAGATGTGACCATAATTACACGTGTGCATTTCACAACCTTAAAATTTTTGTTGCTGTATTATTTTAGTTGCAACCCTGCAGTGGCAAACGATCGTGGGAGCAAATACAAAATAAATAGGCTATAAAACCATAATTCAAAACGGTAAGTAGCAGTAGGCAATACTTGCACATATTTTAAGGCCAACAAGTACAAGACTGAATTGCCTAAATTAGTACCTTTTGTAGGATATTGTATAGCTACAATGGCCTATAGAACAATGAAATTGCCTGCAGCCAACAGGAAGAAAAAATAGGCAACTGGGGGGGGGGGGGGGCGGACTTCATGGACTTCATTCCTTCAGGACTTCATTCCTGCTGAGGAGCTGGTCCTCTCCAGCTATCAGGGTCACCCCATGATGGAAGGAGTGGAAGGGGGCATTTCTTCAGACCCTGGTGGCAGCAGGTTGGAAGCCCAGGCATATGTATGTTTCAAGCGATCTAGGTGACCATGTTCATTCAAATTATTTAGGAATATTGTAGGAGTGAAGTGTATTACTGTTCTCTCCAGTGACAGGAAATACAGTGGTGTTGCTGCCACCACCCACTGTCATCCCACTGTGCCATACAGAGGTAACAGTGAAACTAATAGTCATATGCCAGTATGTATGCCATATGTGGTTGCTGAATAATGATCAAATATACCATTTACTTTCTCAAGTGAAGGTCCTAGATGATCAGGAAACTGTCTGCTTGCTCATTTTGGGGGTACACTTTTGAGTTTTATTTACCACTTGCAACACAGATGGTTTGAGTGTGTGAACGTGTGGCTGTGATTGAAGTGTCTGTAATAACTTACTAATTGTGGTGGTCTCAACATAAGACACAAGTCCTTAAAGTGCTCATTTTAAATATGACTCAATTGATTAAATTGCTATAGTGTTAAACTGTAAATGTAAACTCAGCAGGAAGAGGAACTTCGTCCTCCCCCTGAGCCAAGGGCAGGGCTCCAGACTGCGACCAGTTTTTGAGACAGTGCAAGCATTTTTTACAAGCACTCGCGCATGTGCAACCTACAAATTTGGAATTTATTGGGTGTGCACAATGTCAGCACACGTTAGCAACGACGCATAGATACGACGTTCTAGTAAAACAGCAATATCAGCGTTCCTTCTGCATTAGTACCGTAGCTAAAAGTCCAGGAAGGTTGAGGCCATTTCTCGCTAGGTTCCTAGGAAACATGTCTTAATCTGCCAGACAAGTGGGTTCCCCTTCGTTATTTTGGTGAGCAGTTTCACTAGCCCTTCTTACCCGGCGTCATGGAGCCGAGCAGCTAAGTACTTATTTAGCACTAGCGTTGCTACTGTATCCCTGGCTGTGTTTGAGCAGTTGCGCTGTTATACTCAGGAAGTATCGTATTGTGGTGTCGTAGGACTGATCGAATAGTGTATCATACATTTAAGTCATTTAGCGAAGACTTGCATGTACAATACGTTGTGTCACATTAAATAATGTATTAAACTCAAGCTTATGGTGCGTCGCTGTAGATCAGTTGTAAAAAAAAAACATCTGCAACCGATGCAGGCACACCCCACAATTTCCCCAGAAATTTTACCAGGGGCGATTCTAGGATCAGACCTTTAGGGGTGCTCAGCCCTCAATGAGAATGTGACATGAATACAGTGCCTTGCATAAGTGCTTAACGTAAACCCCCTTGCTAATATAAATCCCTAATTTTACTGGATAACAATTAATACATTTATGTATTATTATATTTATATTATAAATATTGAATGAATTTAAAAACTAAGGATGTCCCTTTCTTCATGAACTACCAGCATCAATTATAATAAAACAATATCAAAATATATATTATTATTTTTAGAGATTACATTTAGGGGTGCTTGAGCACTCCTAAAAAGGGTCTAAAATTGCCACTGAATTGTACCCTCTCTAGTTACATTAATTAATGCATTGCAGGTCAATATAAGGTGTGCCCCTAAATTTTTAGCTTGCGCTCCTAAAATTGAGCCAGGGGCTACTGTGCTCCAAGTAAAAAAAGTTAGTCTGGAGCCCTGGCCTAGGGCCTCCACTTCAAGGCCAAGACAAAGACACAAGGTATAAGCAATGACCACAGTAGTCAAATGGACACCGTCAACTTTCTCCAAGTGTGCCTTGCAAAGGGACAATGTTCTTCATTTGTTTCAGAATGGAGCAGACAATGTGAGGGCCCTGTGTAAAAGAACCCTGGAGCTCAATTATAAGAGGCTTTTAATTTAAAAACAAGGCTGGAGACAGAAAAACTGGAATATGAGAAGAGATAGTACATGACTGAATGAATGACACGAAACTTAGTTACACTGACATATTTCTCTGTGTTCCTAGGGGAGGGAGAACACATGAGGATGTATTTGTTAAACTTTTGTCTACGTTTTGATCTTTTTATACCTTTTTGTGGCTTTTTTGTTGTGCCTTTTGAATCTTTTGTGGGGGTTTTCACCACTTCTCTCTTTCAATGTCATATTTATTATTTTTGAAAAATGCTATAAAAGTGAATGAAACATCAAAATTCAATGAAAGTAGTGAAATGATCATTTATGTATCACTTGAAGTGAAGAGCTTTGTACAGATACCCATTGTTCTTTTTGGTTTGAAAGGTTTTGGTTGAAAGAAACCCCAATTTCTGATATGGAAATGATTAGGAAATGGGTCAAAGCAACCCAAGGACAAAGCGGTTAAGGGGAGACACCCCAGTGAATAGGGATAACATATCAACATGAAACCTTCCCAGTTGATAACTAATGGTAGGTCAAATAATGTTTTCATTACTAGTTTCCTGTAAATGTAGGCCTTTGTTTAAATGAGCAAATATCTATCTTTCAGAAAGATACTCAAGAGGGAATGCTAAAGGGTTTTGTCGGTCTCTAAATGTTCTGGTTCTGAGCGCACCTCTTACTATCCGTGCACCAAGCTCCACAGGACCTTCTATGAACGGTGACAACATGATCGTCAAGAATGAGTAAGTGGGCGGGGTTTTTATACCGGTTGATCTCTGATCTCCAACTGAACCTGCTCCCGACCAGGTTAGCCATTCAGCATGTGTTACCATGGCGATCTACCCCGGTAACAAGTGATCCACCGTCGAAGTACAGAAAACCCTGGGTTGAACCTGAAGTTACCTCGCTAACGCCAAATCTTGATTTGTAGTTCAGGCCCCGGGTGTTCTAGGTTTGCTGACAATGACCAACCGTTGCTACGTTACAAGAAACAAGGAACCAATCCGATTGGCCAACGCTCTTCATCACTGTATTTAAGAGCTAGAAACACTGTTTAACGATTCAAACTGTATTTCTGTTTTTACATCTTTCAATAATGAATACTTTTCATAATCAGAATGGGTTTTGTTCGCCAAGAAACTTCAAACAGACGTGGAAGTAAAAGTAGAATTGCACCATCATTGTCTTTGGCAGGTTGAATTTCTTCAGCTGCCGTAGGAAGTACATCCTCTGTTGTACTTTCTTGGTGAGGGAGCTGATGTTTAGCTCAGTGTTGACTGGGGTTGCACAGGGTAATGGGGGTGACTGGGTTTAAGAACATTGAGCTGTAACATAACACTTATGAAATTAAATAACATACCCTTTTCATTTCACTCTTTTTTCACCTTTGTCAACCGTAAGAAAATATTGCAATGCACAACAATTTTTCACCTTCATACTGCTGACATACTTTTGTCTGCTATGCTATTGGTAACTGTTATGCAATATACTCTTCATCACTATATTTGCTCATTTTTCTAAATTCAAACTTTCCGATTGTCAGTCTTTCATTCCTTAATACTTTAAACGCTTTAAAATATATGAAAGTCAATAAGATACTATTTTCATCAGTATTTTCTCAATTTTCAACAGTAAGAAAATATTGCAATGCATAACAAAGACAGATATACTTTTAACACTTTTTCTTACCATTTTGTTTTTAAAGCACATACCTCTTTAAAAATATTTTTTAAACCTCCAGTATTCAAGCCATCAAAACAATCGTTTCAATTACTTTCAGCAAACACATATTTTCTTCAGGAAATGTACCTTTCTAGTTATTTATTATTATTATTATTGTTTATTTTCGCGCCCCTAAGGCCCAGTCAATATTTGGACTACATAGACAAGGTCGATGTCAAAAGATTTGTCTTGGTCACGATTGCGTTGGTTCTATTGGGATTTATGTTCCGTTGCACGGTTTAGGTTTTAATTACGTTTTCGTGGCAAAAGTGAAGCTAATTGTGGCTAACTTGCTAACCACAGTCACTAACGTCACTAACGTCACAAAAACTCGCGGGCTATCTCAGCTCGTTAACTTCTGGGAGATGGCTAGTCTAACTGCTTTACTGCAAGGCAGCTGCAGAAATGCCACAAGCAAAGGGGCCTGGGTGATAACTATCTGCTCATTTTACTTTGTGATATGACACACAATTGTGATGTGTAATGTACAATATAAGCTAATATTATTAAGGAAGTACATCTACTTTCGGAAACAGAAGTCTACTATTTCACTGAAGCATTAGCATCATGACATTAGCCTCTGTTGCCCGGGCAAGACATACTACAGCGGTCTATGATGCATCTGTTTTCAATCGTTAAAATAAACATTCGTCACAAATACATTTTCATTGTAGGATTTATTATGACATTAGATTACAAGTAAACGACTTGTGGGTGAAATTATCATTACCTGTGGTTTCAAACCAGTGTAGCTCACTGCAACGCTGTAGCCTAGTCTAGTAGCTAACAAAAACATCTCCACAGCCGTTTACAGTACTAGTAGGAAGTCAAACGGCGGCACATGTTCGGCACTACCCTTACTTAAACCAAAAGTCTTTCAATAGGTGAAACTATCTGACTAGTGACTACTAAGCTGAACTCCATTGCGACAGCCTAAAGTTTGTCAATTTGTTTATGAAAATAATCATTTCAGCCTAGACCGTACAACGGAAGTAACGTTAAATCAAATTCAACTAACGCAATCGCTACCAAGACAAACACAGTCTATTAGTAGTAGTACTTACTTAGTAATTACCGGGGCAGCTTCTACACACAGGGCTATATCGCATTTTGCCTTGTTACTGACAATGATCGCTACCACTGACATATTTATTAATGAGAGATTTTCCCCTAAATAAATGTCAAGTTTATTTACGTTTTTGGGGGCATATTTTCAGTTAGCAGATGGTATTCTACTATTTGAATAGCGATTCCATCTGAGATAGCTACTGCTGGTAACGTTGTTATTAAAATAATCTTCAAAGAGGGTTCTTTATTGGGTGTGCTTTGCCTTCGGCAAGGGCACAACCATTGTTATCTCACATATATATTATTATTATTATTCTTTTTGCCCCCCTAAAACTTTGTTAATATTTGGACTACATAGACAACCTAGGTGTCAAACGTTTTGTCTTAGTAGCGATTGAGTTGCTTGTATTGGGATTTACGTTCCGTTGCGCGGTTTAAGTAGAAATTAAGTTTTTGTGGCGAAAAGTGAAGCTAACGGTGGCTAACTTGCTAGCCACAGTCACTGACGCCACTAACGTCACGAAAACTCGCGTGACTATCTCTAGCAGAACATTAGTTTTTCAGCTCGTTAACTTCTGGGAGATAACTGCTTTACTGCAAAGGCGGCTGCAGAAACGCCATACAATTGTAATGTGTAATGTACAATATGAGCTAATATTATTAAGGAAGTACATCTACTTTCGGAAACAGTAGTCTACTATTTCACTGAAGCAATAGCATCATTACATTAGCCTCTGTTGCCCGGGCAACACATACTACAGCGGTCTATGATGCATCTGTTTTCAATCGTTAAAATTAACATTTTTCACAATTACATTTTCGTTGTAGGATTTATTATGACATTAGATTACAAGTAAACGATTTGTGGGTGAAATTATCATTACCTGTGGTTTCAAACCAGTGTAGCTCACTGCAACGCTGTAGCCTAGTAGCTAACAAAAACATCTCCACAGCTGTTTACACTACTAGTGACTACTAACCTGAACTCCATTGCCACAGCCTAAACTTTGTCAATCTGTTCATGAAAATAATTCATTTCAGCCTAGACCGGACAACGGAAGTAACGTTAAATTGAATTCAACCAACGCAATTGCTACCGAGACAGTCTAGTCCAGGGGTCGGGAACCTATGGCTCGCGAGCCAGATGTGGCTCTTTTGATGATTGCATATGGCTCGCAGATAAAACGAAATATTCTCACTTGTTTTAATCCATCCATCGATTTTTCACTGCGCATGTCCTGTTCAGGGCTGCAGGAGCAATTGTCCATTATTTTAATTGGATGATACTGGCCTACGTTTGCCTCGGTCATTAGCTCAATGCTAACCCTTCGACGAAGAAGATGGCGAAAAGAAAAAAAGACGACGAGTATCGTACATTTCAGGACGAATGGACCGAAGAATTCGCCTTTGTGGAGAGAGCGGGTTCTGCGGTGTGTCTAATTTGCAATGACAAAATTACATCGTTGAAACGGTCGAATGTAAAGCGGCACTTCGACACGCGCCACGCTACCTTTGCATCAAAATACCCTGCGGGAGACAAAACTTCTCAAAACTTGGAACGCGCTTCCTGTCACATACCACACACTGCAGCGTGTGAGTATTGCTGTAGTGACCATGTTTGGATCTACGTATGCATGTGAGCAGTCATTCTCACATCTTAAAAACATCAAGTCCAACCTACGATCACGTTTAACGGATGAAAGCCTCAACGCTTGCATGAAGCTTAACCTCACCAAGTACCAACCCGACTACAAAGACATCAGCAAATCCATGCAGCACCAGAAGTCGCATTAATGGTGAGTGTTATAACAACATTATTTAAAAGAATAAATTCAGAGGCTTATTATACTGACATTTAGTTGAATTCACTTTTAAAATATATTATATGGCTCTCACTGAAATAAATTTCCAAATTTTTTGCTTTCATGGCTCTCTTAGTCAAAAAGGTTCCCGACCCCTGAAACTAGACTCTAGTCGTAGTAGTAGCCTACAATTTACAGGGGCACCTTCTCCACACAGCAGGGCTATATCGCATTTTGCCTTGTTACTGACAATGATTGTTACCACTGACATGTTTATGAATGAGTGGTTTTCCCCTAAATAAATGTCAAGCTTAGTCCTATTTACGTTTTTTGGGGGCATTTTTTTCAGTTAGCCTAGTACTATTTGAATCGCGATTCAAATCTTCCATCTGAGATAGCTACTGCTGGTAACGTGGTTGTTTAAATAAGCTTCAAAAGGGTTTTCTTTATTCATGAATGAATGCAATATGAGTAGGCTAAATGCCTGAAAATATCACGAGAAGGGAAAAACTTACAATGACGTTTAAATCATAGAGATTAGGTCAATCTTTACACCGGTCTGCCACATGTATTCGTTTTGATCCAACTGTGAGGTTGCTGATCACCATTCCCTCTTGCACGGGAAATGAGAAGACAACTATTTCATTCTACTCTTCACTCTTAGTATTTTGAGTTGTAAATGAGCAGAAAAGAATATGCTTTTAAATCTATGTAATCTTTATAAATAATAAGTAGGCTATGCATTTTTATATAAAATATACAGAAATATCAGTTGTAAAATGTAATGTGCAACCAACATAAGCAAGCACACCCTACAATTTCCCCAGAAATTAAACCCTCTCTAGTTGTTTTAAATTGAGCAGTTGCTGGTGTGGTTGCTATCTAGATTAGATTCAACTTGCATCAAGTCCTACAAATATAAATGTTGTTAACATGGTAAATTGTAAGTGGGCTGATTAAGTCCCATTTCAGGGCTTGACATTAAGGCTTGTCCGCTTGTCCAGGACAAGTGGATTTTTTTGTAAGGCAAGTGGAAGAGAAATGTACTTGCCCCAGTGGACAAGTTAAACCTCAAACAAAATAAAATGCTGTGTTACTTAACGTTATGTGCCACTCATTACGTCTATTTAACCGATTTGAAAGTAGCTAGCTTTTTTCCTGTATTTCAGTGAAGTTGAAGTTTATAATTTCATCTTGGTGAATTCTTCACCAAAAAGGTTGAGGAGGACAACCTTTAAGAGAGAAAGCCATTCCCCATTGATTTATTGCATCAAATTTTTAATTTGGGTCACAAAAGTCTTGAAATTTGAGGGAAAATGTATCGCCCACAGTCTTAGGCAGCCATGTCTTGGTCCCCCGTTACACAGAAGTCAGGTGGCTAAGCAGTTAAGGAATCGGACTAGTAATCTGAAGGTCGCCAATTTGATTCCCTGCCGAGCCAAATGACGTTGTGTCCTTGGGCAAGGCACTTCACCCGTACTTGCCTCGGGGGAATGTCCCTGTACTTACTGTAAGTCGCTCTGGATAAGAGCGTCTGCTAAATGACTAAATGTAAATGTACACTGTTTTGACGTTTGACGAGTCAGACTCGATCACTGGCAGTGTGTTCACAATGTTGTATTTCACTCCCTTCTACACCAAAAGGGTCGGGGAGGACTGCCTTTTGTATATACTAGCCTGCTGAAGATAGCCATAATCTCGGATTTCTTTAACCGAGCCCGTTTCATTCATCATTTGCCTGAGAAAGCGACCTCCTTTTGCCAAGCTATTTTTACCCGTTTTACTCGGTCATGCTATTTTGTCTCAGACAAGTGACTTTTGTGTATGGACAAGTGAAACGTAAATGTACTTGTCCAAAGGACAAGTGCCTCAAAAAGTTAATGTCAAGCCCTGCATTTACTTCAACAGTCAAAAGTTAAATGTTCAGTAGAACAATAGTCCTCATTAGACTACAGTATGGTACGTAGCATAGCCATTTCTAGCTTTTTACTGACACCTTTTTATATCATCAAAAAAAAAATTAAAGGGGTCGTTGATTGCAAAACCGATTTTACCTTGTCATAGTTGAATAACGACAGTTCGTTGGGTAAAATAGACATACAGTGAACTTCAAAGTTCATTGACACCTCTTTCCTATCTAAATCTCACAACTTGAAACTGCAGCTGTAAAACAATTGGTTCGAAAAAGCTGAATTTGTTATGTCACAAATGTAGCATCACCTTTGTCACGCCCCAACATTTACATACAGACCAGCCCTCTGGTGTTCTGGCCCAGGATCTCAGACACTAATTGTGAGATTTGCAAAGGAAAGAGGTGTCTATGGACTTTGAAGTTCACCATATATCCATTTTATCCACTGAACTGTCGTTTTTCAACTGTGACAAGGTAAATTCGGTTCTGCAGTCAACGACCCCTTTAAGGAACAGTGTGAAATAACTCAAAAACACAGTCAATCACCCCTTTAAAACAACTTGATCAGTAAAATTAGCATTTGAGCAAACATCTGCATGATAAGAATTACTTCAAATGAAAGAAACCATCTTTGGGAGAATTTTTTTTTTAGGTGCACTTTGATTTTTTGGTTTGGCTCATATCCCATTCGCGAACATGGAGGGGGTGGGACTTATAACCTATACTGCAGCCAGCCACCAGAGGGCAATCGAGATGTTCTGGCTTCACTTTCGAGGAGCTGTCATGCCGCCCATTCTTTTTACAGTCTTTGGTCACATCCAATTTCCTTTTGCTAAGAATCAAGGCCATGAAGCAAGCAATGTGGCACAGCACACAAACTTACAAGTCCAGTCACATACAGTAAAGGCCATGGTCATAAAAAAACTGCCTGGGACACCCATGATTTTATACAAACACTTGAAATCATGTTCCTGTATGGTGGGTAAGGAGGACCGACTTGATTTATAACACCCATCTATTCTATGGGCAGACCTCATGCACATAGTGCATGAGAAAAGGGTCTGTGGAAAGTTCTCTCTTCCTGACAGTATCTTCTCTCTGATCCATCTCTACTCTTATGTAATACATTTTCCAAGTGCTGAGTCACTTAAAACTGCGTCTTCTGTCGTGGGCTGGAAAAAAAAAGTATGCACTGACACTGTTTTGTATGCAATAAAGATCATTTAGTCTTTTCGGGATTAGACAACCCATTGTTAAATTATCCTACTCATTCTGGCATTTCACTCCCATCTATTAAGCCACCTTATAATCACCACAGGCCAACAGCTGTTTGGCTAAAGTTCAATGTCTTATAGGCTGTTTTGAATGAGTCTTGAACTGGTCATCTACTATTTATAACGTTAGCTTAGCTAGACAGAGAATTGTCCTACAACTCGTGAGCACCGACAATGCTAAAATAACGTACGCTAGCTATGCAACATTAGCTTCTGGTATGTAGGCTAGCTGGATAACAGTATGTCTGAGCATTATTACAATTCCTCCCACTGCCCCTTGTTTACACCACTAGCTAACTGATAATGACCGTATCGACTAACAGCACCACCACGTGCTGCATGTTCATCACAGGTGTGTACACCTGCTTCAGAGGGGTGGCTGATCATGCTGCTGGGAAACTCTTGCGCGCGGCCTTTTTTGGTGATGGGGTGGTACTCCTACGTGCTTCTCTCGTGTTCTCCTTCTTATCTCCTGGAAGGCACTCACCTCCTCGGCATGTTTCCTCAGCGCTTTCTCCCGTTCATACTGAGTGATAAGCTGTTCGTTGTCCTCCTTCAACAATTCTAGCTCCACTTCATGCTCCTGATTTTCGGCGAACACCGAATCCAGGTTTTCAAGCACCGCGACGACCAGCGGCATCAGTTCTTTGACCACGTCTTCGTCGTATTTCCCGATCAACTTCTCAAATTCGCGGTAGATCGAGTTGGCCAGGCCCGACACCCGCTCCGACATCATAGCCGATGTCCCCGGGTCGTCCTGGTACACTATGCCATCCTCCAACTCCATTTTCTTCCCGTCCTCGCGAAAATGGGATCTGGTATTTATTTCCACTCACCCCGCCAGAATGAATTCCCCTGTTTGCTGACAGAATGCTTTGACAATTCATAAAATGAACCAAATTGATATTGTAAAATCGGTGCAACCCGTTGTCCCTCTCTGGCTGCGATGTATTTGCTACGTGGATTTTTTCTCTCCCTTTTTTCACGTTTCGTCTTCCCTCAACAGCTGAGCTGTTGACCATACAATAGCGTGATGACGTCAAATTCTTAAAGGGATTAATGTTTTTTCCCCCAGAATTATTCGGAAAGATTATTATAAACTGGTATTAATTCGCTTGGGTTTGTTATTGTTGGCCATCGTTTGTTGATAACTGCACAGCTACAAAATGAACAAAAACATGAAGCAAATCTATTTTATGAAGCTACTTAGGACATGTTTTCTATATGGTGGGCTTTCAACTGGAATAAAAAAACATAAATAGCATCAGTCCAATTATCTTATAGCCTGTCTCTCGAATACATTAATATCTTGTTTCAGACTTCTAAACACAGTTTTACATACAGTTTTACAGTTGGCTACTAAAATAGTTTTACTACAAATATACATAAAAAATAAATGATTATAGAGACATCTCAATGGAGTATGGAAGTTTATTGGACTCTTTATTCAAATGACAATGCATTTTTCAAATGGCAATTCAATGTGCAAATGACAATGCAAACCGCAATTCAGTTTGTTTTATTTTGAAGGTTTTTTCAACTCTTGCATTTTTCATTAAATTTTGCAATTCAATGTGGGGTAGCGAAACAGTGCCCCAGTCTATTGCATTAAAGGGGTCAGGGCCGGCCCAAGCCTTTATGGGGCCTTAAGCAGAATTGATTTAGGGGCCCCCCTGTGACGCAAATATTATTGATTATTTTTAATCCTTGATTATTCGAACACTATTAATCTAATGCACTAATGAGCAATGTTATTAGTTGTGTTGCTTACATGATAACATTGATTTATTTCGCCCTTATAACGTTTTTAATTTTAACAGTAGCAAACCCAGATTGGTCATGTGATGATTTGAACTTTAAGTATTCAAAGTCTTACAGTACTAAGTGGTGTACCTAATGTGGTGTACTGAAAAGTCCCTAAATAAACCAGACAATGCATCTATTGTACACAAGTTAACCACTTTAATAGCTTATGGTTTAAACTAGCTATGTGCAAAACATTCAACTCCAAATAACTTAAATATACAGTATTTTCTTATTTCTTACAAAACTGATATTAAATTAAATACCTACAATATAATATAAATACAATATAATATAACTAATTAAATACCTACAATACGATATAAATACACCCCCTCCCTCCACCCTGAAAGCAGACGACTTCTCCTCCTTCTTTGAGAAAAAAGTTGCAAACATTAGCAGTCGGTTCCCTAAACCCACCTTTCCGACCCCCTCACCCTCCATGACTGACTCAACTAAATGTCTAAACTCTTTCTCTCCCCTGTCCGAGGCAGAGCTCTCTGACCTCATTCTCTCTCATCGCCCCACCTCCTGTCCCCTTGATCCTGTCCCCTCCCCTCTCTTTCAAACCATCTCCCCCTCTATCATAACTTTTCTGCTCCATGTCCTAAAGTCCTCTTTTACCTCTGGCACCTTCCCCTCTGCCTTCAAACAGGCACGAAATGATTAGAAAATGGCTCAGAGCAACCCAAGGACAACAGAATGGGTTAAGGGGAGACACCCCAGTGAATAGGGATAATATATCAACATGAAACCTCCCCAGTTGATAACTAATAGTAGGCTAGGTCAAATATTGTTTTCATTACAAGCCATCTCCCCCTTACATTTCAAACCATCTCCCCCTCTATCATAACTTTTCTGCTCCATGTCCTATACTCCTCTCTTACCTCTGGCACCTTCCCCTCTGCCTTCAAACAGGCCAGAGTTACCCCTCTACTCAAAAAACCCTCCCTTAACCCTGCCGTCCTCCAGAACTACAGACCGGTATCACTGTTACCCTTCTTCTCTAAAACAATTGAACGTGCTGTATCTAACCAACTGTCTAACTTTCTTTCTCAGAACAACCTGCTTGACCCAAACCAATCGGGCTTCAAGACCGGCCACTCCACAGAGACTGCCCTCCTTTCAGTCACCACTGCCCTCCAGTCTACCAGAGCGGCTTCGAGGTCATGCGTCATCATTCTGCTGGACCTTTCTGCGGCGTTTGATACGGTTAACCACCAGATCCTGCTCTCCAGACTTTCTGAGGTGGGCATCACTGGCACTGCACTCCAGTGGATCTCATCCTACCTGTCGGGAAAATCCTACCAGGTCTCCTGGGGAGGCAAACTGTCAGACCCTCGCCAGCTCTCCACGGGTGTCCCACAGGGCTCCGTCCTTGGACCCCTCCTCTTCTCTCTGTACACCACCTCACTCGGACCAATCATCACCTCCCATGGTTTCTCCTACCACTGCTACTGTAGTAGTAATGTAATTACTAGTTTCCTGTAAATGTATGTTTAAATGAGCAAATGATTAACTTGTAAAATATGATATCATTGGCATACATTTCCAGAACAGAAATCAGAACATTGAGTGAAAAACATTGTTTCATTTTGTCAACATATTAGAGTCCAAAGTTTTTACAAAGGGCACTTTGGAAATCTCTTTTTCATCACGACATTAATCAGAATATGGTGGCAACAGCCATTAAAGAAAATCTTTTACAAATTGCGCAGCAGCCCTTGTTCTTGCTCAGGTTCTCTGCATCACCCACACTATAAAAGTACCCATAGCGAAATAACGAAACAATATGCATACAGTCTGTGGGACTGTGAGTGCACAGCTTCAATGTGTCGCATTGGCCAAATAAGGCTCAAGAAGCTGGCAATATACGTAATTCCCTCTGCTAAGAACCTATATCTTTCAGAAAGATACTCAAGAGGGAATGCGAAAGGGTTTTGTCAGTCTCTAAATGTTCTGTTTCTTCTGAGTGCACCTCTAACTATCCGCGCACCAAGCTCCACAGGATCTTCTATGAACGGTGACAACATTATCGTCAAGAATGAGTTAGTGGGCGGGGATTTTATACCGGTTGATTGATGATCTCCAACTTGACCTGCTCCCGACCAGGTTAGCCAATCAGCATATATTACCATGGCAATCTACCCCGGTAACAAGTGATCCACCGTCGTAGTACAGAAAACCCTGGGTTGAACCTGAACTTACCTCGCTAACGCCAAATCTTGATTCATAGTACAGGCCCCAGCTCAACCTTTGCCTGTAAACAGTGATTCTGACTGTCAGAGACCTTTAAATAGGCTGACCGAGTGAAACTAGCCTGGCTAGCGTAGGTCGCTTTCTCAGGCAAATGACAGATGAAATAGGCTTGTTTTGAAAGATCCTATATACTGGCTATCTTCAGCAGGCTCTTGTCTACAAAAAGCAGCCCTCCCTGACGTTTTAGGAGTAAAATTGAGTGAAAGACAATATTGTTTACACACGGCCAGTGAGCGAGCAGAGTCTGTCTCTGAGGCCAAGTCAAAACAATGTACCCCCGGGACGCAGTCTCACTTTCCACAAATCACAAAAATAATTTGAGCATCTGGATAAAAGCACAATTCCCACATCTCCTGAAGGCTGCCCTCCTCAAAATTTTTGGTGTCGACCGAACTGTAAAATGGTGAACTTGACGCGACCAAAACATGGCTGCCGCCTAAGCCTATGCGGTCTCCCTGGTGCATAAGCTTATTACAAAGACTTTCTCAACCCAAATAAAAATTCTGAGCCGACAGGTCTGTGGGGAATTGCTTGTTCTCCTAAAAGCTGCCCTCCTCTACCGTTTTGATGAATTCGCCGAGATGCTACATGATTCAGTAATTACACAGAGGGAAAAAGCTAGCTACTTTTCGAGTTTGTTTTTCCGTCACTTCAAACTCACGATCTAAAGGTCTCAAAGTGCTCAAACCTTCAACATAATTCAAGAGTAGTGTACTTTCACGAACCCAATCATTAATTCTAGCTTAAAATGTGTAAAAATAGGACTTACCGAATGTGGCTGCCTCCAACAAGGCTTTCAGGTGATTCCAGTTGATGACAACAATGGACGCCAAAAAATTATATTCGTACCGGCGAGCTGCGATTAGAAGCGAAATGAGGGTGAGGGTGGGGCTTGGTCAGCACACCAGAAAGGATGTGTGTGCGTCTCGCCAAGCTCACGCGTGTCATTAGGTTGACCACCTGTTCCTCTATGCGCTGTATAGCACAGCATTTTCAATATTTACATGTATTCATTTAGCAGACGTTTATGCAATATGCGACATGCGGAACAAGGGGTGAAAATGCTGTGCGACACAACGCAAAGTGGTCACCCTAGTGTCAAGGGGCAGGATGAGTCTGTGACAATTTGGAGCGCGCAATTTGAAGCGCGCGCACTGTGGAGCAATTCAATTGAATTCAATCATAATTGACATACCAAGGTGAAATTGTTTTTGTTTCTAGAGATTGATGTCGTATTGAACCCTATTAGGTTTGAAATACAATCAGTTTACATAAATACACTTCTTTCAGCCATTTTGTATTGCATTTCTTATTCAATTTGACCCTTTATAAAAACATGTATTCTACACATCTATAACAAATTTCAAGTGGATTGGATCTATGGTTCATGAGGAGAAGGGTTTTGAAGGTTGTACCAAATTTGGACAGTACAGCAAAATCTATCATGGCAGACCTTATGGGTTCTTGAGTTTTTTTTGTTCCCCATGAGAAATAAGGCATGCATACCAATTTTCAGGCATTTTGGAGTAATGGGGCGCTGAGGAAATCACGTAGACTTTGGGCGTGTTTTATAGCGCCACCTATGGGCGCACATAGGCCACTAGCCGTGTGGGAGTAGTGAGGGACCTGTTGTATCATTGGGCCAAATTGTAAAAAATCGGGTCCAGGACTTTTTGAACTGTTGGGCCATTTAGCGGATACATTTAATAACAATAGGAATACTAACAGAAACAATAGGTTTCCTCCTACCGGAGGAACCCTAATAATAAGAATACTAACAAAAACAATAAGTTTCCTCCTACAGGAGGAATCCTAGTAATAATAAGAATACTAACAAAAACAATAGGTTTCTTCCTACCGGAGGAACCCTAATAACAGGTTTACTTTATTTGTAACATCTAAATGGGCAGTGTGAACATAAGCTAAAATTACAATTTAAAAGTTACATGTGATACACACATAGGCAAACGCACACCCCAGGTTTACATAGAAAGTACACACATAACTTTTTTTTTACAATGTTTCGCTTGAAAGGTAAGAAGTTAAAGCTTAACGTGAAATCAGTAAATCACTTATTGAAGTTATTTTAAATTGGTCTTTTGTGGAGGGCTTTTGACAAATAGTAAAATGTTGCATTGGTGTTTAATGTTAGACCCTGGAATTTCATACTTCTGTTTCAGTTGTAATCTTTATTTGTTTTCATAGAAGATACACGGGTTAAAGACGTTAACAGTAGTCTTTTTGCTTCGTTAGTCATCAATTGTTCTTTGAGTGCGTGTTTACCTACAAAGAAAAACCTTTTATCATGCATCGATTTCTGATCCCCAAACCATCTACTACTGCCCCTGCGACAAGGGAAATTAAACTCACACTCCAGAGCAGGCAGAGCTTGCTGGTCCTAGTGGAAGCACTTCCCTGTCTCTCGGTACAAACGTTACCGCTGCTGTGGGTGAAGGCGAGAATGGTTTGAATCCAATGCAGCCTGTTCTGCAAACATACCCTATGCGCATTTTCAGCCAAGTTCCTAGGGCATTGCTCTCAAACTTGGTTAGAATCCTCAGTCAAGCTACATGCATGTTTCTGCTTCCCCTGTTGACAATTTGGAGCCAGAAATGATAGACATAACCTTCATAGACAAGGTTTTTACTAATTAGGAAACGGCGGTGGTTTATTTTACACAGAGCTCAAAAAACTATTTTGTACCGAAATGAATGCCCCAAAATTTCGCAACAAAAAATTGACGACGTTGACGCAAAAAAGCGTCAACATCCATATTATAAATCGACGCATTATTTTTTTTCATTATAAAAAAAAGGGATCAATTCATTATAACAAATGTTCTTCAGTATCACAATGTAATTGCATGACAAGTTTGCATGACGTCAGTTGTTGTTGGCTCGAGTCATTGGTCGGCTTCAGTCAACGCTCAAATATCATGGCAGCTGCAGCAGAGTCCGACTTCGTTCCGAAACCCGAGTCCCCAAATACCCGAAGCTTAAAAAGTATGGGAATACTTTGACTTAACGCTATCACCAAACAATGAGGTGGTTTGTACATTGTGCAAAGTTGCAATGGCCTACCACAGCAGTACTTGCGCTATGCACGAGCACTTGAAAAGAAAACATAGAGGCGCTGTACAGTATAGCTGCTATTTAGCTAACTTGTTAACAGTAACCATGACGCTTTGCTAGGACAACGGAGGCGTATGAAGTGATTTAAAGTTATAGAGGGTTTTCACCGACATCACGTTCTGGGCGGTAACCCGGATGCGCGGCCATTGTGGAGGCACTTGGTGTAAAAAAGTACAGTGGAGTATTATGTGCTTTGGATACTTTAAGTGAATGTAGCCATGTCCAAACAACCGAAAAGCTCATCAAAACGCGTCCAAGATGCAAAGGCATATAGGGAAGGACTTGGACCACAAGAAAATGCGCAATATTTCGAGAAATTACAATTTATTGGCGGTGCAGATCCCTACGAGTTAGCGTTAGCTCCCTCTTGGATCTGTGATGATGCGGTGATTCTTCCTTCAGTTGCATATCCCGATATAGTCAACTATACCTGGTTTTCTCGCCGAGCCCATACACAGCGGAAGACCTTAAATCCTACAAAGATTTGGAGGCCTATAACCAGATGGTGTTGGCAAATAGTATTGCCAGAGGAGTATGTAAACAGGGCACCGTGGCGGGAGGGAGGGGCAGGAGTGGCGTAACCATGACAATGATTGTCATGTACCCGTGTTAGTGTGGACGGCAAACATTTGGAAAACTATATGAAAACGCTAGTGTGGACAGAGATCGTTTTCAATTCAAATACGCGTAATTGTATTTACCTGGGCTAGTGTGGACGGGGCCAGAGTAACATGAGGAAAATTCCACAACAGATAGCAGTCGGTCATAAGGCTACTATCTTAACAAAAAATACAAAAAAACCTACCTGTGACCTGCCTTTGCTCATCCCTCAAGCCAGAAAGTGTTGATAGGCTACTGTTTTTTTCCCCAAAACCTGTCAACTAGTCCTTTCTGCATAGTTCTGAAATGTTCTCATTTGGTTACATTCTGTTATGGAATATTTGTTTTTTATTGATTGTATATTTTGAGTTTTATTCACATCCATTCTGCAGGTAGCTACAATGCATTGTGACAATACAATTTGATTATATTAAAATCAACAAATAATCGTGATAATTAATCGTGATCTCAATATTGATCAAAAATAATCGTGATTATCATTTTGGCCATAATCGTGCAGCCCTAAGTGGGAGGATGTTGCACTTTTCTACTTCTCTTTTCGCCAATCCTATGACACATTTCTGGTGTGCTGGTGCTTTTGCCTGTTAGTGCTTGCAATGCTGGGAAGAACGCGATATGACAACAATAATGTTTAATGTAACTGGCCTTTCTAACAGTAAGACTGACCCCCAGCTTGGCCCCCCATGGTCTAGAACCTTCCCTAGCTGCATTGCAAATCAAGACAAGAGGCTTTTCAGAAATTAGACCTTCTTGTTTGAAAGTAATTTTTGTGTACACATTTATATTCAAATTATGAACAAAACAACAAGAAAAATTGAATGTGGACAAAGCCGCCCTCCTAATTGCATTCACTATTATTTCCATATTTGTGGTCTCAAACTAGCATAACTACAAATGTATCCTACAAATACATATATAATTATAAAGTCAATTGGAGACATGGTTCATAAGAGATATTTGTACGTTTTTCAAAATGTTCCCCGTACATGGCGGACTGTATGGGTCAGGCTGAGTGGTTAAGCCTAATTTATACTTATGTCGCCAACACTTTTGAAATGGTTGCCGCCGAAAAAAAAAAGTGTTGCTCAGGCTGCTGCATTTATACTTCGGCAAACAGTCGCCTGTGCTCAAGGTTCGCGCAACGTAAACAGAATCAATTCACCGTTACATTCATAGCTATGGTTACATTGTTTACGCTTTGTAGCCTAGGTGATCGATTGGAGAAAATGGCTGTAGCTAATTTTGAGAGGTATTATAAAGGTGTGGATATGTTCTAACTTGCTCTGCCAATCTCTCCTTTATTCCTTCCATCTTAAATAGCTGTAGCGTGGTTTGCACGTTTAAGATTAGCAATACTTAATTTTGAGCGTTCACTGAAAATTCAAAACAATTAACCCTTGTGTTCTCCTCGGGTCATTCTGACCCATCAGTCATTGTGACCCACCTTTGTTTGCGACAATTTTACCGCATACAAAAACAAAGTGAAGCATTTTCTTTTAACCGTTGGGCTGTCTCAGACCCCCCACATTGCGAAAGTTAAAATAAAATTATTTTTATTTTCCTTTTGTATTGGGTAAAATTGGGTATACACAACAATGGTTCGTTATGAACCTTTTGGTCATGTGACCCGAAGGCAGCACAAGGGTTAAGTCAACGACCCCCTCCATGAGTCACCACCTTACCGCGGTGGAGGGGTTTGCGTGTCCTAGTGATCCTGGAAGCTATGTTGTCGGGGGCTTTATGCCCCTGGTAGGGTCACCCAAGGCAAACAGCATGGCTCAAAAAGACAACCATGAAGAAACACATTAATGGTTCTCAGTTGCCCCTGCCCGGAAGCGGGTCACCGGGGCCCCCCCCCCCTGGAGCCAGGCCTGGGGGTGGGGCTCGATGGCGAGCGCCTGGTGGCCGGGCCTTTTCCCATGGGGCCCGGTCGGGCACAGCCCGAAGAGACAACGTGGGACCCTCTTCCAGTGGGCTCACCATCCGCAGGAGGGGTCATGGGGGTCGGGTGCAGTGTGAGACGGGCGGCGGCTGAAGGCGGGGGCCTTGGCAGTCCGATCCTCGGCTGCAGAAGCTAGCTTTAGGGACGTGGAATGTCACCTCGCTGGCGGGGAAGGAGCCTGAGCTGGTGCGCGAGGTAGAGAGTTTCCGGCTAGATATAGTCAGCCTCGCCTCGACGCACAGCATAGGCTCTGGAACCAGTCTCCTTGAGAGGGACTGGACTCTCTTCCACTCTGGAGTTGCCCTTGGTGAGAGGCGTCGAGCTGGGGTGGGAATACTTGTTTCCCCTCGGTTCGGCGCCTGTACATTGGGGTTCACCCCGGTGGACGAGAGGGTAGCCTCCCTCCGCCTTCGGGTGGGGGTACGGGTCCTCACTGTCGTTTGTGCTTATGCACCAAACGGCAGCTCAGAGTACCCACCCTTTTTGGAGTCTCTGGGGGGGGTGCTGGAAAGCTCTCCTCCCGGGGATTCCCTCGTCCTCCTTGGGGACTTCAGTGCTTATGTGGGCAATGACAGTGAGACCTGGAGGGGCGTGATTGGGAGGAACGACCCCCCCGATCTGAACCCGAGTGGTGTTTTGTTGTTGGACTTCTGTGCTAGACACGGCTTGTCTATAACGAACACCATGTTCAAGCATAAGGGTGTTCATATGTGCACCTGGCACCAGGACACCCGAGGTCTCAGTTTGATGATCGACTTTGTAGTTGTGTCGTTGGACTTGGGGCCGCATGTCTTGGACACTCGGGTGAAGAGAGGGGTGGAGCTGTCAACTGATCACCACCTGGTGGTGAGTTGGCTTCGAGGGATGCCGTCAAGTTGAAGAAGGAGGCCTATCGGACTTTATTGGCTGGTAGGACTCCTGAGGCAGCTGATGTGTACCGGCAGGCCAAGCGATATGCGGCTTTGGCGGTCGCGGAGGCAAAAACCCGGGCATGGGAGGAGTTCGGCGAGGCCATGGAGAATGACTTCCGAACGGCTTCAAAAAGGTTCTGGACCACCATCCGGCGACTCAGGAGGGGGAAGCAGTGCTCTGTCAACACTGTATACGGTAGGGACGGTGCGCTGCTGACTTTGACGGGGGACGTCCTGGATCGGTGGAAGGAATACTTTGAAGACCTCCTTAATTCCACCAACACGCTTTCCGACGTGGAGGCAGAGTCTGGGGACATCGGGGGGGGCCCTTCTATCTCTGGGGCCGAGGTCGCCGAGGTGGTTGAAAAGCTCCGCGGTGGCAGGGCCCCTGGGGTGGACGAGGTCCGCCCGGAGTTCCTTAAGGCTCTGGATGTTGTAGGGCTGTCTTGGTTGACACGACTCTGCAACATCGCGTGGACATCGGGGACAGTGCCTCTGGACTGGCAGACCGGGGTGGTGGTTCCCCTCTTTAAAAAGGGGGACCGGAGGGTGTGCTCCAACTTTAGGGGGATCACACTCCTCAGCCTCCCTGGGAAGGTCTATTCAGGGGTCCTGGAGAGGAGGGTCCGCCGGATTGTCGAACCTCGGATTCAGGAGGAGCAATGTGGTTTTCGTCCTGGCCGTGGAACAGTGGACCAGCTCTATACCCTCCGCGGAGTCCTGGAGGGTACGTGGGAGTTCGCCCAACCAGTCTACACATGTTTTGTGGATTTGGAAAAGGCGTTCGACCGTGTCCCTCGGGGGCTCATGTGGGGGGTGCTCCGAGAGTACGGGGTACCGGATTCCCTGATCGGGGCTGTCCGGTCCCTGTACGACCGGTGCCAGAGTTTGGTCCGCATTGCCGGTAGTAAGTCGAACTTGTTTCCGGTGAGGGTTGGACTCCGCCAGGGCTGCCCTATGTCACAGATTCTGTTCATTACCTATATGGACAGGATTTCTAGGCGCAGCCAGGGTGTTGAGGGGGTCCGGTTTGGTGACCTCAGGATCGGGTCGCTGCTTTTTGCAGATGATGTGGTCCTGTTGGCTTCATCGGGCCGTGACCTTCAGCTCTCACTGGAGCGGTTCGCAACCGAATGTGAAGCGGCTGGGATGCGAATCAGCACCTCCAAATCTGAGGCCATGGTTATCGACCGGAAAAGGGTGGAGTGCCATCTCCGGGTCGGGGAGGAGATCCTGAACCAAGTGGAGGAGTTCAAGTATCTCGGGGTCTTGTTCACGAGTGAGGGAAGAATGGAGCGCGAGGTCGACAGGCGGATCGGTGCGGCGTCCGCAGTGATGCGGGCTCTGCATCGGTCCGTCGTGGTGAAGAAGGAGCTGAGTCGAAAGGCGAAGCTCTCTATTTACCAGTCGATCTGCGTTCCTACCCTCACCTATGGTCACGAACTATGGGTAGTGACCGAAAGAACGAGATCGCGAATACAAGCGGCCGAAATGAGCTTTCTCCGCAGGGTGTCCGGGCTCTCCCTTAGAGATAGGGTGAGAAGCTCGGTCATCCGGGAGGGGCTCAGAGTAGAACCGCTGCTCCTCCGCGTCGAGAGGAGCCAGCTGAGGTGGCTCGGGCATCTGATTAGGATGCCTCCTGGACGCCTCCCTGGTGAGGTGTTCCGGGCACGTCCCACTGGGAAGAGGCCCCGGGGAAGACCCAGGACACGCTGGAGGGACTATGTCACTCGGCTGGCCTGGGAACGCCTCGGGGTCCCCCAGGAAGAGGTGGTGGAAGTGGCCGGGGAGAGGGAAGCCTGGGCCTCCCTGCTTAGGTCGTTGCCCCCGCGACCCGATCCCCGGACAAGCGGAAGATGACGAGACGAGACGAGAAGTCTGGTTTAGGACTTTAAGTCTAGCTTTTTTGAGCGGCCTTTATGGAATAGGCCCCAGGGGAGACTGATGAAGTTCGGACTGAAGAAGTTCAGACTTAAGAACTCAGTCATCCTCACTAACTTTTACAGATGCACTATAGAGCGCATACTGACTGGTTGCATCACAGTGTGGTATGGGAGCTGCACAGACAGGGACCGCAATGCCCTAATTAGTGTGGTCCATTCTGCTGAGTTCATCAGCAACACAATTCATGATGAATTATCTTAGCCTTCATATATACCATCATCAACAAATAGCTATTAAATTGAAATGTACTCAAAACAGGAAATGTAATTGATAATCATCCAGCTTGGAGTGCTGATACTTCTGGCTCGTACATTTTGCCATTGAACCACAACTTCCACCAGTTATTTTTGGACAAAATACATGACTTATATTAATTATACAGGGATGATACCACACTGGTCCCATGGGAAAATACAAATAATCATTAAGATATATTGTCTTCTTTCTCTGGTGTCCCCGCCGCACTGACAGATCACACGTCAGACATCATGCAGCCCGTTTATGAGATAATTTAATGTCTTAGTCTAAAATACAGAAGGCATCTAACAAATGATCGTCAGATATTAAACTACTCGTGAACTATAATAACTGGTGAACAATGGGTATCGATAGTGTTCCCCCCAATGTAAGGGTGGATGAACTACTGTACAGACCTAAGCAATCAATGCTTAATACAAGATATTATCATGGCGATATTCTTTTTACATAAAAAGAATATAGCACGCAGCGTGTGAAGAACCCCGCGAACATTGTTTAATTTTGAGGCTTGTCGCCTACAGGCTATATAATTCTGACCAAGATGAGAAAACTGATTCCATCGCGAGTGGGCCGGACAAGGAAAGCATGTGGTTGTCTGCCTCATGTTTATTCATTAGAACACTTGAATGAAGATATCACCAAACTTAAGATATCTCCAAACAGATTCTTACTTCGTATTTAAATTGAGGATATCCCCAAATAATTAGATACTAGTTGTCATTCCGATTTGAGATATCAACTATTTGCTTCTGACGAGTAACTATTGCAATACTTACTAGTATCTATTCCAGTGTTACTAGCAACACTGGAGAGGGTACAATTTCTGGGGAAATTGTAGGGTGTGCTTGCTTGCGTTGGTTGCAGGGGTCCGTATGTAAATTACATTTTACAACTGATATTTCTGTATATTTTATATAAAAATGCATAGCCTACTAAAGATTACATATATTTGAAACCATATTTGTTCTGCTCATTTACAATTAAAAATACTAAGAGTAAAGAGTAGAATGAAATAGTTGTCTTCTCATTTCCCCTGCAAGAGGGAATGGTGATCAGCAACCTCATAGTTGGTTCAAAACGAATACATTTGGCAGACCGGTGTAAAAATCGACCTAATCTCTATGACTTAAACGTCATTGTGAGTTTTTCCCTTTGCGTGATATTTTCAGGCATTTAGCTGACTCATATTACATTCATTCAAAGAACCGCCTTTGAAGCCGCCTTATTTTAACAACGACGTTACCAGCAGTAGCTATCTCAGATGGAATTGCGATTCAAATAGTACCATATGCTAACTTAAAATATGCCCCCAAAAACGTAAATAAGCTTGACATTTAATTAGGGGAAAATCACTCATTCATAAAAAATCTCAGTGGTAGCGATCATTGTCAGTAATAAAGCAAAATGCGATTTAGCCCTGTGTGTGGAGAAGCTGCCCCAGTAAATTGTAGGCTTCTACTACTACCAGACTGTCTTGGTAGCGATTGCGTTGGTTGAATTTGATTTAACGTTACTTCCGTTGTACGGTCTAGGCTGAAATGAATTATTTTCATGAACAGATTGACAAAGTTTAGGCTGTGGCAATGGAGTTCAGGTTAGTAGTCACTAGTCAGATAGTTTCACCTATTGAAAGACTTTTGATTTAAGTAAAAGTAGTGCCGAACATGTGCCGCCGTTTGACTTCCTACTAGTACTGTTAAGTATAAACAGCTGTGGAGATGTTTTTGTTAGCTACTAGACAGGCTACAGCATTGCAGTGAGCTACACTGGTTTGAAACCACAGGTAATTGTAATTTCACCCACAAATCGTTTACTTGTAATCTAATGTCATAATAAATCCTACAACGAAAATCTATTTGTGAGGAATGTTTATTTTAACGATTGAAAACAGATGCATCATAGACCGCTGTAGTATGTGTTGACCGGGCAACAGAGGCTAATAGGTGCGTTCGACATGACCCGACTTCATGCGGCGCTGCAGGCGGCTGACGTGAAACAGTGAATTCTGGTTAGACTTTTTGTCCAACTTGAGACGGCGCAGAGGATACGTTACTGTGACGTCGCCATCAAAGCCGAGCGCATTTTCTCAAGAGCAACTGCACGGGTTCAAGTGACGACACAGCTATTTCAAGATTGGCCAGACTCACACACGACAACTTTGACGTGTGTTTTGTAATATTCGGACACCTTCAGTTTCGCCAATGCTCAAATCCGGACCAAACAGTTGAATTAAATAAAAAATGTATGGAAGAAAGGGTTTTATTCCGCATCTTCACTAACGGAAAGACCATGGGCGTCGCCGCAATGTAACTTGGCATCACGCATGCAGATTCAATTCCCATACTCTTTGATATACGCATCGCGCTTGCATCTAGCACTTCAGACATGACTGTTCCACAGACGAGATGGACATAACGAGGGTTATTAAGAGGAAAGTAAGTCACAGTTGCCCAAGTTTTCCCTTCAGTGGCCAAAGCACCCTTATGAGACATTCTCTGACTGTAATGACATTAAGTCACAAAGATCCTTCAGCAAACATTAGGATTATAGCTAGCTAGATAGGCAATAGCATACTTTATTTACCCATTACAAGTGGAACAGCATTTGTTGATTTCTTAATCTGGGTCTGAAATATGTTGGGCTTTTGGCTGTGTTCAGACCTAGGCGTCTGTTTCAGGCAGAAAGAGATGACAAGGATGTTTTTTTCCAAATAACTACAAAATAAATTGCTGGTGTTATTTTTATTGCCATAAAAACCGTGAGCTAATCTGGAGTTAACTTTAGCTAACATGCTAGTTTTTCTAACGACTGGAAAAAAGAGAAGAAAGATAAACCTTTTATTTCAGAATTGTCTTCCAAATTTAACAAGGTTGCTCTTAAAATTTTGGCAATTCGCAGCATTTCATTACTACATGTTAGTCTGTAACTGTTGTTGAAATGCAGATGCATTTCCCGATCCTCCAGCTGGACAGAGTTGTACATTTTTCTGATGTCTCCTAAGGCAGCATGCACACCTTGCCTGAATCTCAGCAGGACGGCTCTGATGGGATTGAGCACGTCTGGTCCTTTCAGAAGAATGTCGTTCATACTTAGCCCTTTGAATTTCTGACTGCCGTTCCACACCAAGCGAACTGGAGTCGTTACAGAGCGAGGATTTGGGGTACCCAGGTGGCTTATGTACCAAACAGAGCCTTTCCAATCTCTCCTCATCTCAGCTGTGAGTTTGATGGCTGCAAGTCGTTCCACCACCTCATGGACTTGGGCAGTGTAGGCTGTCTTCCACTCAGGCGCCCTCTGCAGCTGTCGTTATGTCCTCAAGAAAGTGGCTTTGACTGCTCTCCTGTTATCTGGGAGTGTAGCAGGATCTTGTGTCCATGGATACTTCGAATCCCAGTGTGGTGAGTTTATATGACCATCTTCCTTCACACAGGTAAGTCCTTTTATTATTTCGAGTTCTTTCTCCTCTGCCAGGGTCATTTCTTTGCCTCCAGGCTGACAGGTGCCACATCCTCCGCATTTTGGTTCACAGGAAGCACCAATTCTCTTCCATCTCCACCATTCAAGAAAGTCAAGGGCCTTGGCTGCTGTTAGCATCGTGTTGCCTGGCTTCTGTCGGAGTGTGCTCGAGCTCTGTGTGCTTGATCTGCTCATACTTGACTGCAGCAGTTCGCATGGATCGTGCAAAATGAGTCCTGGACTGGTGTGTTGTCATTTCAATGTGCTCAAACAGGTCCGGGTGAGCTCCACCTACTGTCTTCCCCAAAGGGCCTTCCCACAAGACAAGGTCCCCAGTTACTCTCACTCTTTGGGGAGCAAGTCTTCCCTCGCGATGACTTATCAGTAGCTCGACTTCTGATGGTCTTTTCAGTTCCTCTAGTCTGGCTTCTGGGAAGAATGTGTGAAGCTTTGATGGTTCGACTTCTTTATGAACTTTGGCGATTTCATCCAGTCCATATCAAACCAGTTCATGTGCCTTCACCTTACCAGTGGCTGTTTTAATACGCACTCGGAGTAGGTATCTTTTTGTTCCAACGCTCATGGCCATCCTCCTGACACCATACAGGACCAAGGTCACTTTCTCACAGCACAGTCCAAAACGGTCAGCAGCCTTGTGGGTAATATAGTTGGTATCGGACGCCAGGGGCCTCATGTATAAACGTTGCGTACACACAAAAAGCTTGCGTACGCTGGTTTTCACGCACACTTTGTGATGTATAAAGATTTACTTGACGTGAGAATGTGCGGACCGTCCGCAAAGTCTTGTCTGGCTCTGTAACATGGCAAATTCTAACTGAAAAGTGCCGAGACTCACCAAACATTACAAAATAAAGTTTCCACTAGTAGGTTTATGTCGTTGACTATTCAAAAAACATTCAAATAAAAGTTTGATAATTAATCTGGATAATCACATCAAAATGCCAAAACCCAAAACGGGAAATGTTATATAGCCTTCTGTTTTTACCGCCACTACTTAATAACTTCTGTTAAACTTGAGGCTGTCAAACGAACAACAAAGTCACTCAGGAAATGCATGTCACGCTAATCCTATAGCTGCCATGCTGTTACGATGCGCCACCACTTGTTTCTTCTTTAAAGTTTTATATCGGACCATTTCTTCATTTCTGCCATGGTCCGGTTCTCTGAACCGACAGCATTGATGGCCCTAAAATAATATTGATAATTTTATTTGTAATGCACTTTACATTTAGCTAAATCTCAAAGTGCTGCAGGTTAAAAACAAGAAAGGGGCAAATAGTGACAGCTTTCCACTCTGCCGACTTTCTTTTGTCACTAATACTTGATGACAGGCCGCCAAACAGGACACATTTTCTCGCCTTCACCTCTGTTGTCATAACCTCGATCTCACAGTCCCCGTAATTTCTTAGAATAAACGCTGCTGCGTTTAACATTCATTTTTGGTTTGGCATTTCTTCGAGGAAGGCGTTTATTCGAAGAAATACTGTAATTCAGACAAAGAATTGACCTCAGGAATGCATTTATAGTCCATATGCATATTAATTTATGGGAGGAGGCAAGGCGGGGTCAGTGTCTCGTTCACGTGCGGTCAATCTCACGTTGATTGTGATGTATAAAGGAAAGGTGCGCAGGATCTGGCGTACGACCGGTTTTATACATGTGAATATTTCTGTGCGTAGGTACTTTGAGTTTTGGCCGTACGCCATCTTCTGGTGTGAAAGCTGCGCTATCATTTATACATGAGGCCCCAGGTCTATAAGAGTCCCAATCTTTTGACCTGCGTTGGCTGTTACCTCCATCAGCATCAGAATGACTGGTAGCTCAGAAAGTCCATGCTTTTCCAGCAAGTGAGTTAGCATCCGTCGATCTGCTTGTTCGCATGTTCCCGTTGGTGAAGGCCTTTTTGCACCTCACTGCCATCTCAGGAGATAATTCAGCCATAAACCCCTCCCGCTCAGCGGTTAGATAATCCCTGCTCGCACTGCTCCTCTGGTAACCATCACTTTTCCTGGTGAAACAGAAGAGGAAGTGATGATCAGCAGAGCCTCCCCTTCTGCACTCCTTGTTCATGCAGAGGTATGCATCTCTGCAGTCTCCGGGCTCTGAATGCCAGACAAGGCACCTTTTACATGCGCCAAGCTTCTTAAATGTGGCCATCTTCTCAGGGACTCCGAAAGACTTAAACTTCTTACAGAAGAAGAGATGATTTTGATGCCTTTCTTCACCACACAACCCACACGTACCCCCAAGGTCCTTCTTTGTGGCCTTGGTGGAGGCAAACTTTTGCTCTGGCCTTTTTGCAGGGTAACTGGACATTTTATTCGGTACTTTGAGTTGCTCCAGCCTCTCCAGAATGCCTTCCTGCTTCTTCAGAAAGGTGAGCAGTTTGTCAAAATGGTTGTCCGTACTCACATCGTTGGCGGCCTCAAGCATATAGGTGAGCCAGTCCCTTTTCACGAAATCCGGAAGCTTACTTTCTATTGTCTTTATGACGAGTGGATTCTTGATTGCACCAGTGTTGGCCAACTCTGTAAGGTCTGCGAGAGCCTTTTCGACCGCCTGGATCAAATCTATGACCTTCCTTGGCTCATTCCCTCTGACAGGTGGTACTTTGTCCAGGTCTTCCAGGATCTCAATGGCTATGAAAGTCTTATTTCCATATCTGTTCTCGAGTATTCTGAAAATTCCCTCTGCAGAGGGGTACGTTGTCAGTGTTAGACCTTTTACAATCTCGCTCTCAATGCTGTCCAGGAGTTGGATCTTTTTTACCTCCCTTGATCCAGTAGGTTCACCTTGTTTCTGCAAACTCTCCCAGTCCTTCCTCCATCTGTGGAATTCCTTCCTGTTACCATTAAACGTGGGGAGTGAGGTGGGTCTCATCCTCACAAGGGGAGTAAATGGTCCAGAAGTCAGAGGTGCCCCATTCCTCCTGGTTTCTGCAGTCTCCTCTGCTCGTCGTGCAGTGACAAATTCAGCCCTTCTCAGTTCAAGGTTACCTTGCATTGTCTTTGTGTTTCGAATCCTGGCATTGAGCTCCCTTCTCCCCTCTTCTGGCATCCAGCGCTCCCAAGCCAGCATTGTGTCTATGACCCCTTTAAGCCTTTTATCCAGAACAGTCATGTGGACATCATAGCCTTCAACATTGATACTCAAGACAGGTAAGTCACTCGCAACTTGTCCAATGTCCTCAGCCTCCTCAATTGCTTCATCAACTTCCTCCCTGCCATACCTTGACCACAAGTGATCCCGTACAACCTCTCTTGCAAGTTTGAGCTTCTCCTCAGCCTCTCTGGCTGTTTTTTCACCCTCTTCTTGCTGTTTGAGAGTGTCCATCCTCCTCTTCCTTTGTTGATTCTGACAGCAGTCCTGCCAAATAATCATCATTGGCATCACATAGGCCTTTGAAACATTCAGACAGCTTGTTGAATTCGTCCTTTAAGTCACCTTGGACCATTGTCTCTGCGTTTTCCATGAGGATGTTGTACTGTCGTGTGAAGAGGCTCCTTGCGGTTGTTCGCCCCTTTTTGAGTTGTTTAATGGTCTTTCCCTCAGCCATTTGTTGATCTCACGCCCACGCACTTGGATTCCTGAGAGCCGTTTATCTTCCTTTGTCCTGTTATTTGTGGAGCACGTTTGGTTTTCAACTGTCAAGTTCTTTCTCAGTAATGCTGGTCCACTTGGCAAGACCCAGATAGACCCAGAGAGACGCGAGGCACAACTCGGCTTTAGTACTTTTTATTGTAAGTTTACACCAGCACGATAACAGGTTGAAAACCTTAAAGAAAGTAACAGATTCTCAGTCCTCACAATAACAATTAGACCACAATCGGTCACCAACAGAAATACAGGTATGCAACTAACACATGGTTCCAAGCTACTCAACAGTGGCGTCTCAGTGGTCTTCCGCTGAATTGTTTGAGCATGGGCGCTTATAATGCCCAATCATGCCCAATCAATGCAGAGGAAGTCACAATCTACCTAGTGCGCCCTCTGGTGTACAGCCTGTTCGAAGAAGTAGCCCCAACCTATTCATACGGAGCAAGTGGCATACAAAGAAGCGTAATGTTGCTGTTGGAGATGTAGTTTGGGTGGCTGACCAAAACGCACTAAAGAACCAGTACAGACTCGGCAGGGTGGTGCAAGTCCACCAGGACAAGGCAGGAGTTGTCAGAGATGCCAATGTGAGGGTTTACCCAAGTTACCTGGTGGACACAAATAAACCAGCTAAACAAGTAACCAAAAGCAAGATCCCTGCCACCATCCTCCACCGAGATGTCAGACGGCTTGTTGTCCTCCTGCCCATCGACCAGCAGTCACCACAGGATACCGATGTGACCTCCTTGGGTTTTCACCAGGAGGTCAAGTGGGAGGTGTTTTGTCGGAAAGAGCCAACCCTACCCTCTTGCCTCACATGTCTTATTTTTCAGTTTCTCGTAGTATTTTCTACTTCAAAAAGCCTGTACACCACAGGGCGCACTAGGTAGATTGTGACTTCCTCTGCATTGATTGGGCATGATTGGGCATTATAAACAGGTGCAAGCGCCCATGCTCAAACAATGCAGCGGAAGACCACTGAGACGCCACTGGTGAGTAGCTTGGAACCATGTGTTAGTTGCATTAGTGATGGGCAAATCGAGGCTTTTCGAAACATCGAGACAATTGAAACATTTGAGTCGGGGCCTTTGAAACGCTTGAAACCTTTACTCAACAGCGACATCTGCTGGCAGCTACGAGTATGGCATAACCAACGGGTTTATAGCTAATTCCACCTTGAATTTGTAATGAGCTGTGTGGTTGAGTGGAAGTATTGCCGTTCTGCAACGCAGACAGTGTGGTATCGAACGCCAGAGAGATCTATCTCATTCAAAGATATTATTGGCCCAAAGAATGGTTTTCGAACGGTTCAAGACGGTAAACTAAAAATAGACATTGTCATATATATATTTATACATCTTTTGCATTGTTTTCAAACCAAAAGGAAGGCCAAAAATTTATCTTGTTAGTGGAGTATGGATTTCGGGTTGATGTGTGTCATGAAGTAGTGCAATAAGACTTGTGAGGGAGAAGGTACATTTACAGGTTTTTATTGAGAAACAGGATCTTATCAACATTGCCTGGGCTCAGGCGATTACGTTTTTTATCAACCACCTGGCCAGCCTTCGAGAAAATGCGCTCACATGGCACCGAGGTTGCAGGGATGGCCAGATGGACCATCGCCAGTTTGTAAAGGTGAGGGAAGACCCCTGCATTTCTGCCCCAGTAAACCAAGGGGTCTTCCACTCTGTCCAGGTAGGCATCTGCCAGGTACCGCTGTACCTCAATTGTAGCACTGGCAGTGGTGCTCTGGACTCTCCTGGTGTCACTCACTCGGTCATCAAGGAGTGACCACAGGTTGATGTGGTGGACGCTCCCCTTTCAAGGAAATAAATCATTAGGAATAAATCATTTCTAAGGAATGTTAAAGATACAAGTACATATCCAAGAATAACACCTCTGATGTTGTCGGTCCAGCTTGTCTCTGATGACTGGTGCCAGGCGTGGAAGTAGGTGGAGGTGGTGTGGGAGCTGGTGGAGGTGGTGTGGGAGCTGGTGTGGGAGCTGGAGCTGTTGCCTTGATGAGTTTTGCACACTCTGCTGTGACGTATCTAAGTGCATCCTTTGCTTTATCCGGGTTGCCAAATGCAATTGTTTTGAATCTTGGATCTAAAATGGTTGCAGCCTGTAGACAATGAACCGTCTCTGGACATTGCCTGGCCCTTAAACATCGCAGTAGCTTGTTGCCCAAATCTGCTGCTGTGGGGTCGCTTGTTACAGTCAGCTTCAATGCAATGCTGTGCTGTATCATCCTCACCATTGGAATAACCTGGAATAGAAGACAGATATTTAAATGTTAATTGTTACACATGTGTTGTATTGTAAGTGCTGTTGGACTGATAGATACTAAACTGACCTTGGAGGCTGACACATTGCTCTCAGCTGACAATTCCACAGTTGCGTGGTTGAAGGGGGCAAGGATGGAAAGTGACTGGCAGATGGTGTCATTTTCTGCACTTGACATTGCTGTCACGTCTGTCCTCAGACTAGAGAGAGCAGCTCCTACTGGCTCCCTCTGGTCGTGCAGACGCTCGAACATGGAGAAGGTGCTGTTCCATCGTGTCTCCACTTCCTGGATCAGCTTCAGTTGTGGCCTTCCCATCTGTCTCTGGACATCTGCCAACCTGTCCTTGACTGTACAACTACTTCTAAATAATGTCACAATCCTCCTTGCTTTTGAGCGGATCGCTGCCAGATCAGCAGTATCATCAAGGCCCTTCTTCACCACTAAGTTTAGTGTATGGGCAAAACATGAAACATGACTGATTTTCATCAGTGAAGCACAGAGAACCATGTTTGCTGCATTGTCGGTAACAAGACACCTGACTCTGCCTTGTAGACCCCAGTCTGCTATGAGCAAATCCTTTGCGTCCTTAATATGCTCTGATGTGTGTGTTCCAGTGAACTTGGCAACACCCAGCAGTCTTGAACATAACTTATCTTCTTTGGTGAAGTGGCATGTAACACCCAGGTATGAATCCATGTTATTGGAGGTCCACATGTCAGACGTCAGGCTGACACAAACTGCTGCATCCCTCAACTCAGCCTTCACCTTCTCCTTGGCTGTGTGATATTTATCACAAACCATGATCTTTAAAGCTCTTCTTGTCGGAAGAGTGTAGTCTGGATCCAGCTTCCCCACAAATGCTCTGAAGCCCTCATCCTCCACCACAGAAAACGGCTGTAGGTCCTTCACCACCATCTCTACCAGTGCATCATCCAGTGCTTGTTTCCTTGCTGTCAAGACAACAAATCGTTTGAATATGTATTATAATTTTCATTTTCATTAATTGTATTGTAACTTTCATACATATACTGTATAACTTATGTAGCCTACAACCTCTGACCATTACATGATATTGTGAAAGCAATCATACCGTGTGGTAGGACTGCAGGCCTCCCAGCAGCTACAGCAGCATCTGCAACAGCATCCTCTGCATTGGGTGCAGATGGGTTTGCTAGCGCTGGGTGCTTAGCTCGCAGATGCCTTAACATTGAAGATGTATTGTTACAGTACGACAAATTCATAGGGCATTGCAAACACTGCACCTTGTTAGGGGAGACCAGATCAAAGTGCTCCCACACATGGGACCTTTGTCTCTTGTTGGCCCTATTCTCCATTTCTCAAGCTAACACTAGGCCTACTACAAACTATCTAAACTATTTATCTGAACTATCTATCAAAATATCTATCAACTAATACTGAATATAAACACACTATGGAAACACACAATGAACTAACTAAGGCAGCACTAAACTATGAATAACTACACTGAAGCTAATACTGATAATATCTCTACATATATATATATATATTTTGTTTTTTATACACACAACAGCACACAAACAGACAAATGAACAAACAGGATTTCGCTAATGGCACACAAGTAACTAACTTTCTCTAACGTTCTCTGTCTCGAACTCTCTCTGTCTCTCTCAAACTGTCTCAAACTGTCACAAACTGTCTCAAACTGTCTCAATCTCTATCTCTCTCAAACTCAAACTCTCTCAATCTCTATCTCTCTCAAACTCTCACAAATCTCTCAACCAAGGTCTCACGCATTCAGAACCTTTGGCTTTGCCGCCTCATTTTATACCCCAACACGTCAGAGTCTTTTGGCAAGTGCGACACAGGTTTCGTTCAAGATCACGTCACAAAACGTTTCGAAACATTTTGCCACGTGACCGGAAGTGTTTAAAAACCTGTCTCGGAACGTTGTTCCGATGCAGTGAGTGTTGAAAGTGTCGGGACAGTATCGACACCGTAGTACCGAGCAGCCCATCACTAAGTTGCATACTTGTATTTCTGTTGGTGACCGATTGTGGTCTAATTGTTATTGTGAGCACTGAGAATCTGTTTCTTTCTTTAAGGTTTTCAACCTGTTATCGTGCTGGTGTAAACTTACAATAAAAAACACTAAAGCTGAGTTGTGCCTCGCGTCTTTTTGGGTCTTGCCAAGTGGACCAGCATTACTGAGAAAGAACTTGACAGTAACATGAAGGCAAAACTGATTCAACCATTAAAACCATATATCCTCTGAAAGCTTATACCCTCAGGATGTTATCTAATGAGACAAGAGACACGTCCTTCTCTCCATGTTAGTATGCTGCCCATGCATAATAAATTCGGTATTGGTAAATGGAGTATATGGCTGATACTTTTTTGGGCTGTGCCATTTAGGGAAACGGATTCAACCACCTAACCCATGTATTTTCTGAAAGCTTACATCCTAAGGATGTGATCTGTGGAAAAGACTACAGGTTTCAACACACATTTGACCATTTCTGAACTGTCAAGTCATGCTTTAGGGTGATGCACATTTTTTATGTAGCCTACATAATTATTAGGCTTCTAAACCTATACCAATTGTGAATTTGATACGCTGATAACATGATTTACGACTCAGAATTCTTCATATGAACAATCTACATTAAGCTTATGTCAATTATCAGAGACAGCTCTGTTGCTGAGGTGAGTGCTGAAAGGTGACAGGTAGTTGAAGATGTCCCATTGCTTATTGGGAAGTTTAGTTTTCAAAATATTTAAATGTCCAGCCCCTCAATATATGTATAACAAATATGGTAGTAATAGTTGTGGTAAATGCACCAGAATGCGGGAAATTGCATCTACATCTTTAAAAAAATTACGGCAAAATGTGTCCCCCCCCACTTTCAAAATGCTGCTGACGCCCATGGGAAAGACTACGTTTAATTATAAATAGACTAAGTAAGCAAACAGTGCTTAATCTGCAGTGACTGACGTCAATGCAGCAAACCACGAGAAGCTGAAATGTCCGACTTCACAGAGCCATTTACAACCCCTCCCCGACTGCAAGCGGCCACTCTCGCCGGTCGTTTCATGCAGCCGCAATCCATGTCGAACGCACCTAATGTCATGATGCTAATGCTTCAGTGAAATAGTAAACTAGTGTACTTCCTTAAAAATATTAGCTTATATTGTATAATACACATTACAATTGTGTGTCATATCACAAAGTAAAATGAGCAAATAGTTCACCCAGGCCTCTTTGCTTGTGGCGTTTCTGCAGCTGCTTTGCAGTAAAGCAGTAAGCCTAGCCATCTTCCAGAAGTTAACGAGCTGCTAAACTAAAAAAAAAACTTTAAGAGTTTTTGTGACGTTGGTGATGTTAGTGGCGTCAGTGACTGTGGCTAGCAAGTTAGCCACCGTTAGCTTCACTTTTGCCACAAAAACTTAATTTCTACTTAAACCATGCTACGGAACGTAAATCCCAATACAAGCAACTCAATTGCTACCAAGACGAAACTTTGACACCTAGGTTGTCTATGTAGTCCAAATATTAACAAAGTTTTAGGGGCGCAAAAATAAATAATATTAATAATAATAATATATATGTGAGATAACAATGGTTGTGCCCTTGCTGAAGGCAAGTAAGAATTAGTAAGAATTGCCTTTTTACTCGTCATTGCTTGTGGCGAGTGAAAATGACTACTTGATAGTTCAATTTAAAATGTTACTAGTAACAATACAACTTTTACTAGTAAGAATTGGAATAGATACTAGTAACTAATGTATAAGTACTAGTATCTAATTATTAGATACTAGTAAAACTGAAATAGATACTAGTAACTATTGGAATAGATACTAGTTGGAAACAAATAGTTGATATCTGTAAGGCAGAGCCCCATTGTTTCAGGCAGTGATCAGTGCGCTGTGATGATTTGCATGTTAAACAAACTATATTTTAGATATGTAGTACATTGTAAGAGATAATAAATAATAACCAACATTTTTTATTTTATTGGCATTCGGTAACAACAGGACTGGTGACACAAGGCTTATTATTAGTAGCCTAATAGCAAATTTGATAGTGGCTGAATGTGTAATGTCCAGCAACTACATTGAGTCCGATCGGGAAAATGTTTGTACGTTTGTTTGTCTAGTTGTCAATGTCCCTTCTTACATATGTATTTCTTTCAGATTATCTCTTAAAACAGTGAGGTAAAACATCACCCAAAATAAATGGTCAGATGAAAAACATTGTGACATTTTTGAAGAAGAAAAAAAGTTTCAAATTTTGGTTAGTTGATTTTCACAAGTGTTTAGACGTGTCTTGGTGGATCAAAGAAAATCTTAGTCGGGGACAGCCCTACAAATAATACAATACAACCAAGCTTGTGCCTCAATAACTCCAGAGGTGATTTGAGGTGGATTAAATGCATGTCTTAATGGAGATTTGTTGTTATCCTCACTGATACCAAAAAAGTGAGAGGATCTCAGCCATTTTTGGGTTCACCTTTTTCACTGAATTTCATCAGTAAATTTAGACTATGGATTGAAATAGGATAGTATATGGACAAAGGATTGAATATAGGATATGATATCCCTCAGAAGTTATTTGTGTGTGTGTGTGTGAGTGTGTTTAGAAGAAGTATAAGAGCAACTGTATGCGTGTGTGCATCTCTCTCGTGTGTGTGTGTGAAAGTATGACTTGTACTCTGATGATGAGTTTTGGTCAACAATCCCAGAATTACGTGATGTTCTAAAGTATATTTATAAAGTCAAGAGCAGTGTTTGGCAAATCTGGGCTAGTTGCAGTTGCTGTCAATAGTTAGTTTCTGCATGATTTTCTGGCTCTTCACAAAGATATGTAAAGCATTAAATGTTTGCAATTGTAGATTTACATACTGTAGCACCCTGGCAGTGGCGGATCCAAGGGGTGGCAGCTGCCACCCCAATAAAAAATACTGCCATCCCAATTTTCCCATGGAAAAATATGATTTATACATTACAGAACATTTCAATAAATAATATTAATGTTACTGTTCAATTTAAACTACAATGTTGTAGCCTAATCATTTACCATAGGGAGTAGGCAAGCCAACAACATCCTTCTGCCACCCCATTGCCACCCCGAATGAAAATCTCTAGATCTGCCCCTGCACCCTGGCCTACCAAGCCACACAAAATAGATTAGGACAGGGTTGAACTGAAAGTTAAGATTGAGACATCGAGTGGAATGTATGGATTTTTTTCACCAGATGATATTTCCATAGTGTAGGCTGCAGGAGTGGGATAGGAATTTTTAAATGCCTGGTTATCTCAGAATCCAGTAGTAATGTAACCTCTGCTCTGGCACACCTGCCTCTGCATGTTGTCTCCAAGTTGTGACTATTATTAAAATAACTTCTGTTTTATAAACTTAATATTGTAATGTTAAAAGAACCAATAGGTTTGAGTAAAACCTGTGGATTTGCTTATATTTGACGTACTAACAGTCCTTCACAATAATTTGTGTTGTGTTGGTTCATGTTGTTTTAATTTGTAACTTGTATAACTGCATGCTCTTATGGGTCTTCCCTTTTGGCACTTGTTTAGCTTTTTCACAATGTATGCTTCATGTTTTGGCTACTTGCAATGTTTGGGACAATCTCATTGTTATGATCAGTGACCTATGCTCTTTTGTAAAGCTCTCTCTTGGAAGTCGCTTTGGATAAAAGTGTCTGCTAAATGAATAAATGTAAATGTATTCCAAACAAGTGAAAGTGGAACTTCTCCATTTTAAACATCTATGTATCTCTATGCCAGAAACTTTGTCAATGTGCCATGCTTATTATTGTCTTTGCGAAACAGGGAGTTGTCCAGGACACTGCTTGTTTGGCGGAAAACATGCAAACACATGCGCAAAGACTCACACACACACAGCCATAGGTTTGGCAACAAGAAACTTGTCAAACTCTCCTGCCCTCCTCAGAGGATCTGTGTCAGAAAGGGAGAGACAGCAAAAAGACAGAAAGAAAATGAGTGGGATAAGAGAGACAGAAAAAGGGTGTGTGTGTGAAAGTGAAGGTAGGGGAGCAGCAAGATGGAGGTAGAGAGTGAAATATTGGGTTGTACTATAGCTAGTTAAAAACCAGGAAGTTCATGGCCCATGGGCCAGGAAATGCATCATCTTCTGACACACAGCCTGTCACGCCCACACACACACGCCTGTCTGCTTACTGACATCCTGAATACTTCTATATCAGTTGAACGCCAGTGAATGCAGTCCTCTGACTTCTCCAGTCTCAACTAGAGGTAAAAAAAATTAATAGGGCTGTCCACACTAACTCATTTGGTAGATAACCTAACAAACTTTTTTTGCGTTATTATTGTTGTATCCCAACATTGGCAGTATTGATTGTATCACTATTTGATGTTGTGTTATAGTATATATACTTCTAGGTCAACCTTTGCTGGACACATCATTGTTTTTTTTAGCAAATAACACATTACTGTGTAGAATGGTAGATTGATCGGAAGGTTGTGCGTTTGTGTGTGTGTTTGTGTGTGCATGTGTGGTAGTCCAGTGGAAGTCAGTGGAAAAAGCATGAATGTAGGTGAGTGAAAGGAGCAAAAGGCTCTCTTTATCCCTCCAACAATGACATGCATCTCCATAGAGACTCAGTGGGCTGCTGCTGGATACTTAAACCCTCTCCATCACTCTCTGTTTCTCCCTCCCTCTCTTTCTCACTCTTCCTTACTCCCCCCTGTCTCTCACTTCCACCCTTCCTCTCTTTCTCTGTTCCTATCTCTTGCTCCCTCTTTCATTCCCTCTCCTACTCCCACCTTCTCTCTTTCTTTCTTTCTTTCTTTCTTTCTGTTTTTCTGTTTTTCTATTTCTCCCTCCCTGTTTTCCCTCACTCTTGCCATCTCTTATTTAATTTTGTACCCCTTGTAGCCTGATTATTATGATACCATCTCACTGAATCAATGAAAAAAGACACATTCAAGTAAAGGAGAACTGGAGAACATGCCTGCACACTTAATCAAACTTCCCATTTAACATATTCAATATGTTCTTAAAGATATGTTACAGAAGATTTTATCTATCAGGGGGGAAAAAATCTCATCAATAGACTAATCTCATCAAAACAAGACATGGGTTTGTAAAGTTGAGTTCGAATATTTGTAAATTAGTTAGACATTTTAACTTTATGATCTATTTTCCGACGTTGGAGGCAGAATGATTCAAATTGTACAGGAAGATGTGTGCCATGGGGGAGTCCATTTACATTTTGGTTTTCTGTTAGGTATGTGGTTATTTAATAACAAATTCAACACAAAAATCTCAGGCAGGGCTCAGTTGGTCTATATCATAATACCCAAGTACTCGGTGGATGACATATACACACACATTGGGATGATCTTAACAGGAGTATTGATTCTGCTCAGTCGAAAGCTTGAACGAGACATAGAGAGAAAAAGAGCTCAAACTCTGTCTTTTTTTTTTCTCTTTTTTTTTGTACGTTAAGACTGCCACTTCATTATGTGAGCTGAATTAATGGTGCAAGCTTTTGTTTTCTTTCCCTTTCTTCCTGTAGGAATAGAGAGAGGGAGGAAAGGAGAGCAAGGTGCGGAGAGAAAATAAGTGTAAATGAGAGAGGGAGAAGGAGCACATGAGTGAGACTCAGGGAGATGATATGAGAGATACAGTGATAGAGAAAAAGAGTTAGATGAGAAAGAGAGATGGGGGAAGAAAATGAGTTGATGCATTTAGTTGCTTCCCTTTTCAAAGAGCGTTTTTTCCAATTTATTGATTATATAGGTCAATTACTTGCATTCGGATACAGTCAGTTGGATATCCCTCCATCTTGAGTTAGGAGCACTGACGGCACATCCACTCGTGTGTAAATGAGTCTTGGGAGGGGTTAGATAAAGAGCAATGGGGGGAGGAGGAGGTGAAGCCTTCTCTTGGGATTAGTGGAAGCTCTTTGGTCAATCTGCATCTAAATGGCCTGTGAGCTGCTTTTAGCTGTTGCACAGGGAGGGACAAATACAGAGAGAGAGAGGCAGTCAGAGAAAGAGATGGAAAGCAACTGAGTGCAAGAGGAAGAGAAGAGGGGAAGGACAGACACATCAGCTCCACCACCTTTCTGGCATTGAGGAAAACAGACGAGAGGATGAACTGTTAAGAGAGAAAGAATAACTTTTCTATCGCCTTTGGGACAGGCCTGCAATAAGGCCAACTGTGCAACTGTGAACCAGTATGTTGACAAAGGTTTTGTGAATGAAAGAAGGTAAGAATGTTGCTTTTTTCATACCCACCCCTATGTGTCTTTATGAGCAGCATTCAATCCACTTCTCAAAACAATGAAGCCAGCAGTGTTGTGCGGTTACACATGAGCTGCAACTTTAAAGAATGAATAGCTAAGAAAGGCAAAAGTATTTATAATGAAACTAAGATTGTAGCTTCCAGTGCCTCCTATTGGACAAAACAAGCAGGATTTTGTAAAACTGTCTGAATTTCAAGATGTGTGAAATATTGTGGGCTATCTTCTCTTTTTAATGCTAAGTACAATTTTAGCAAAAGATTGTTTAGACTTGTGTAAAACATTGACCGTTTCAAGTGAAAACAAAACATAACCAATAAACAAAGCATACTGGCAGGTCATATATCAATTCAATTTAATGTCTATAAAATGAAGCTGTCAACTGTCACAGTTGCACAGTTGACACACTGCAGAAATGTTACTAAATGATAGGTACAATGTCAAGAGACCAGTTCAATCCACTTCCTCTTTTCACCACAGTATTTCTGCTGAAGCAGAACACAGGTCAGTAACTCTTTTCCTGTATGTGTCAGAAGAGTTTCATGTTGATGCAACCGACCTAGCAATCCTCGTCGAACCCCATATATGTTCAAAAGGTCACACCCAGCTGACATTGCCAGGTAGACCTCAGTGGTCGTGTACGATTAGTGATCAATACACAAGGAGTGCATGCATAGTTCTATCCATTGTGTTGTAATTTATTTTACTCCAATAGTTGAGTATGAGCCATTGTTTCTTTTCAGATTTGTTTATAGTTTGGTTAGCTTCATCTACACCTAAAGGCTCCGTCACACCATAACGTTCTGGTTAACGTTCTCTGAAAGTTCAAATTGTTGTACACATCTGGCGTGTGACTAACATGTGACTATAACGCATGACTAGCGTGGGATTGACGCATGAGGAGTGTGTAACATCGACCAAGTAAGACACCCCTGAAAACTATTAGCGTGTGATGACGTGTCACTGGGTCGCAGCGACGTGGGATGAAACCATGAAAACGTTTGCTTTTGCGACGAAAGCAAACGATGAATAACAACCAAGTAACTCTAGGGTAACGACCGGTTAACGATAGCCAAACACATGCAACGTTATTCAAACAGTCCACAAACGTTTTTCAGCTTTCAAAATTAATCGTTGAAGAACGCGGGTTCCATGAAAACTTTTGTGCATGTTCTAAACTTTTTTTTGGACCAGCATTCTCCGACGATTACCGACGATTACCAGCGTCCACACAGCGCTCTTCTGGCGCTATAAGAGCACTATACCAGCGACCATGGACAATTACCAATGTTTCCTCTAACGTCATAGATTGTTGACCAGAACGTTATGGTGTGACGGGGCCTTAAAGGAGCTTCTAAAGAGCTTCTAAAAAGAGACATTATAAAACTAAAAAGATTGTTATACTTATCGAATGATTTGGCTATTGACCCCCCCCCCCCCTTCACACACACCCACAAACACACACTCAGACCATCCAATCAGTGAGGTCATTCATACCTCCATATAGATCACATGTAATAACTTTCCTTCAATTGGGGAATGACTGGAGTTTCAGGTGGGTTATTTGTTAAACTGAACCAAAATACTCCCAAATTAATGTATGAAGATTTTGTACTTTTTTTGCAACACTTGGGGCTTGTGTATTTGAAATCCTTGGCAGCTGTATTATCCAAAAATAAATATGTATCTGAAATGTACCTGGTAAATGCAACATGCATGGCCGTCAGAGAAATATTGCAGCGCGAGTAGGAAGTACTGTTCTTTTTTTTCTTTTTTTCATTTAGAATAACCTAGCTTAGACATGCTTTTCTGAACAAATTGCTTTCTCTGACAGTTCTGCATGTGTCCATGTATTGGTAAATTAATCAATTAAACTTGGTTCTTGTTTTAGTTCTAGTAATTGCTTTCTTTGTCACTATTAACTGAATATTCAGTATATAATTAAGTAATACTGTATTGGACTCACATTGGTGCCTGACAAGAACAAAATCCCTCTGTCTGTTGAATTGCACCATTGCATTCACTGGATAACACTGTCTTGTGTTTGTGTGCATACTGTACATGCGCTTGTCATGGAGTTTTACCAGTACCGTATTTTCCGGACTATACGTCGCTCCATAGTATAAGTTGCATCAGTCAAAAAATGCGTCATGAAGAGGAAAAAAACATATATAAGTTGCATTGGACAATAAATTGCATTTATTTCAACATTTATTTCACAACATCCAAGACCAAAAACAGACATTTAATCTGGAAAGGCAAGTTATTCAACTACACAATAGCACAACAAGCTGAATAGGTGTTTGGTATGTTACCGTACCACATTAACAGTTATTCAGCTACACAGTAGTATAAAGAACATACCTGGGAGGCTGATTTATCATAACAAGCTAGCGAGTCCAACAAGCAAGTTAGTGTGTTTGTCTACACTGTATGTGATTAGAAGGATTGTGGGATGTGAGTATTCATTGTCAGAGTAATGACCCCAGAATGTTTTGCTGGATGCAAAATTGATTTTTGCAGTTATGTCAAGAGTGCCTAATAACAGCTTTTAATCAGTTTAATATGAAAATGTTCCAGACAATTCTCTATAATGCATGCTTTAAAACGATCTTGCTCCCATTAGTGGTCTAGGTACAACCCCAATTCCAAAAAAGTTGGGACGTTGTGTAAACGAAAATAAAAAGCAGAACACAATGATTTGCATATCTAACAAACCCATATGTTTAAACTGATGAAATGTACCATTTTAAGGAAGAAATAAGGCAATTTTAAATTTTATGGCAGCAACATGTCTCAAAAAAGTTGGGACAAGGCCATGTTTACCACTCTGTAGCATCCCCTTATAGGAGGTTTAATATTGGCCGAAGAACCAAAACTAATTTCCCTATGTTTGAAGGAAGAGGGGAAACTGAAGTGTATTAACATTAAATTGTCAATACCAATGACAATTAAAATTATTTGTCCTAAAACTCAAAAGAAGAAATAGGTGAACACTAACAGTCCTCCCTCTTGATAGATGAGGTACACAAACATAACATCTAGCATAGATTAAAATGGCAATAACATCAAAACAATGTTCTTGGGTCTAAAATAAACTAAACACAAATAATTAGGGCTGACCCCGAAAAATATCATATTTTCTTTGGTCGACCAAGACTCGACACTAAACACTTGTGAAAATTGACTAATCGAAATTTCAAACGTTTTTTTTTTCTTCTATAAATGTCACAATGTATTTCATCAAACCATTTATATTGTGTGATGTTTTATGTCACTGTTTTAAGAGATAATCTGAAAGAAATACATACGTAAGAATGGAGACAACTAGTCAAACATAAATGTACAAACATTTTCCCGATCTAACTCAATGTGGTTGCTGGACATTACAGATTCAGCCGCTATCAAATTTGCTATTAGGCTACTAAAAATAAGCCTTGTGTCAACAGTCCTGTTGTTACTGAATGCCGATATAATAAATGCCTGTTTGTAAGAGATAATAAATAATAACCAATGTACTACATATTTCAAATATTGTTTGTTTAACATGCAAATCATCAGAGCGCACTGATCACTGCCTGAAAGTGCAGCATGCAAATTTACGTAGAAGACGAGTGGGGAACGGTGCAACAGAGAAAGATTTTGTTGTTGGAGAAGATAATGTCATTCGATTTGGATGTGATATCTTTAAACTAGAAATTGTAAACTTCAGTTTAGGGAATAAACCTGCAATCTTGCTTCATGTCTTTGATTATACACATGTATATACAGAATTAGCTATTTGACTAGTAACAGTAAAGCAGCAAGCAGCAATGAGGTGGCCAAGCAGTCAAATGACCCAGAAAACATTTTAAACATCCTCAGAAGAGGGTAACGAGTACACGCAGCAAGTTTGGTGTGAATCCATCAAAGATTTGCTGAGATACAACCCAACTTCCTGTTTGCTGGTTTAACGGTACATTTTGATTGCCTGTACCGGAAAAACTGTTTCTAAAATCAAAAAAACGTGATCACTTTTGTGAGGCTTGGTCTGAAGATAATCTCTGTCAAATTTGGTGAAGATTGGACAACATGTGTAGGAGGAGTAGAGAAAAAACGTTTTTCAAATAATTCAAAATGGCGGCCGCATCAATTCGGCTATTATCACAAGCTATTACGAGTCACACACAGGATGTCCAAAGATATCATGAGACAAGAAATCACTTAATAAAGGCTAACAAATCAACAGTTATTGGCCAAAACACATTTTGCTTCTTGCGGCCACGCCCTGTGATCACATGACACAAATTTAATTGGACAGCCTCAGAAGAGGGTTCCGAGTCATCATTTTAAGTTTGGTGTTGATTTCTCAAGATTAGCTGAGATGTGACCCAACTTCCTGTTTGGTTGCTTTGTTGCCAATTTTGATTGGCTGTACCGGACAAACGGTTTTGAATATCAAAAATCTTTGGATAACTTCTGTGAGGGTTACTCTGACGATGATGTGTGCCAATTCTGGGGAATATTGAAGACAATTTGTAGGAGGAGTAGGCTTTCAAAGGTTTTTGCTAAAACCGGAAATGGCGGAAAATCTATATAACCGGAAATTGACGGCATAGGGTGTGTTGAACTCGTCTCGATCCAGGGAATCCAATGGTACCTCATTTTTGAAAATCAGTCATACGGTTCAAAAGTTGCGTGTGTAAACACAAGTCCAACTTTGACCCATTGGTGGCGCTAGAGTGGTCTAATGGGAGACATGAAACTTGGTGTAGGTATAGAAGAAACTGTCCTTAATGAGTGTGCCAAATTTCTCAAAAAGTTATCAAAGGGTTCTAGGGGCTGCCATTGACTTCCATGGTACAAGAATAATAAAACTAACAATAACAATAGGTTTCCTCCTGACGGAGGAATCCTAAAAAAAGAATAAAACTAACAATAAATATAACTGCAAGCAGTAATGGCGGATTCCTCCAAACACTGCGAACCATTGAAAAATGTTTATTTTTGACAAATTGTAACTGTATAGAAAAATGTATGCTGCAGAATTACCAATGGCATACCAAATCTGAAATGCAATACCATCAAGATCCACAAGGGCCTTTATTTCAAGCCAGTAAGTGAAGGAAGGGGGCTTGGTGAGCTTATCCATTCCAGAAAGCCTTGTATCTTTATGCATTAAGGCGTGGCCTGTAGCGCCACCTATGGGTAATGGTGGGCCATTTGTGGTGTGGTAGTTACTCTTGGCCTATACTATTAATGTTTCAGGATTTTAAAAACTTTTTACCATTGCATATAAAATCGGAAATGCAATACCAACAGGATCCACATGGGCTTTGGGTAAAGTGTGGTAGTTACTCTTGGCCTGTACTGTCAATGTGTCAGGATTTGGAGACCTTTTTACTATTGCATACAAAGTAGGAAATGCAATGACACCAAGGTCCTCAAGGGCCTATGCTGATATTCAAGGAATGAGTGGGGGCTTGGTCAGCCCACACAGTCCTGATATGTTGCGTGTGTGTCTTGCCAAGCCCGCGCGTGTCAAGGGAAGAATGAGTGTCTGAGAATTTGGAGCATGCGCGGGGAGGAGCAGGGGACACATTTCATTGTAAATTTCCCTAGAAATTAGCCAAGCATGCATGTTTCAAAGATTCACCAAAAATCGACCTTTCATCTTAGAGTCAACTTTTTCTCAGATTTGTGTACTAAACATTCTCAAGAGTCTTCATATGAACTTGTTTGACTGGCTTACGTGTAAAGCATTGCGAACCATTGAAAAATGTATATTCTTGACAAATTGTAACTGTATAGAAAAATCAATGCTGCTGAATTTCCAATGGGATACCAAATCTGAAATGCAATAACATCAAGATCCACAAGGGCCTTTATTTCAAGCCAAGAAGTGAAGCGCTTTAATCTTCACAAGAAGTGAAGTGCTTTGTGCTTTAGGGCGTGGCCTGTAGCGACACCTATTGGTAATGGTGGGCCACTTGTGGTGTGGTAGTTACTCTTGGCCTATACTATCAATGTTTCAGGATGTTTTTAACTTTTTACCATTGCATACAAAATCGGAAATGCAATACCAACAAGATCCACATGGGCTTTTGTTAAAGTGTTGTTGTTACTCTTGGCCTTTACTATCAATGTTTCAGGATTTGGAGAACTTTTTACCATGGCAAACAAAATCTGAAATGCAATACCATCAAGATCCACATGGCCTTTGCAAAAGACCAAGGAACACTCTCCTGAAATGTTGCGTGTGCGTCTTGCCAAGCCCGCGCGTGTGTCAAGGGAAGACCTATGGGTAATAGTGGGCCATTTGTGGTGTGGTAGTTACTCTTGGTCTATACTATCAATGTTTCAGGATTTTTATAACTTTTTACCATTGTATACAAAATCGGAAAAGCAATACCAACAAGATCCACATGGGCTTTTTGTTAAAGTGTTTCTTTGCCTATACTATCTATGTTTCAGGATTTTGAGACCTTTTTACCATTGCATACAAAATCGGAAATGCAATACCATCAAGAGCCACATGGGCCTTTTTTTCAAGCCAATAAGTGAAGGGAGGGGGCTTGGTGAGCCTATCCATTCCAGAAAGCCTTGTATATTTGTGCTTTTTGGCGTGGCCTGTAGCGCCACCTATGGGTAATGGTGGGCCATTTGTGGTGTGGTAGTTACTCTTGGTCTATACTATCAATGTTTCAGGATTTTTATAACTTTTTACCATTGCATACAAAATCGGAAATGCAATACCAACAAGATCCACATGGGCTTTTGTTAAAGTGTTTCTCGGCCTACACTATCAATGTTTCAGGATTTGAGACCTTTTTACCATTGCATACAAAATCGGAAATGCAATACCATCAAGAGCCACATGGGCCTTTGCTAAAGACCAAGGAATGAGTGGGGGCTTGGTCAGCCCACACTCTCCTGAAATGTTGCGTGTGCGTCTTGGTCGCGCGTGTGTCAAGGGAAGGCTGAGTGTGTGTGAGATTTTGGAGCACGCGCGGGGAGGAGCAAGGGAGACATTCATTGGAAATTTGCCTAGAAATTAGCCAAGCAAGCATGTTTCAAATATTCACCAAAAATCGACCTTTCATCTTACAGTCAACTTTTTCACAGATTTGTGTTATGAACATTCTCAAGAGTTTTCATATGAACTTGTGATTGAATCAGAGTATCAGTTTTTGAATGGCTGATGTGTAAAGCATAATTTTAGCGTTAGCGATAAGTTCAATTTGCTTTATATCAATCATTTTTTGAGATATGAATTTGCCTTTGCACATGGTAACATGTTGTAGTGTCTTCCTCCGATCTACCAAGTTTAGTGTTGATATCTCAAAGATTTGCTGAGACATGACTTCACATCCTGTTTGGCGGCTTTTCTGATGAATTTGATTGGCTGTACCGGACAGACGGTTATGAGGATCAAAATTCCTTTGATAACTTTTGTGAGGCTTGGTCTGAAGATCATCTCTGGTGATTTTGAAGAAGATATGACAAAAATTGTAGGAGGAGTAGGCTTTCAAAGGTTTTTGATAAAACCGGAAATGGCGGGAAATCTATATAACCGGAAATTAACGCCATGGTGTGCGTTGAACTCGGCTTGATCCAGGGAATCCAATGGTACCTCATTTTTGAAAATGAGTCATACGGTTCAAAAGTTGCGTGTGTAAACACAAGTCCAACTTTGACCCATTGGTGGCGCTAGAGTGGTCTAATGGGAGACATGAAACTTGGTGTAGGTATAGAAGAAACTGTCCTTAATGAGTGTGCCAAATTTCACAAAAAGTTGTCGATGGGGTCTAGGGGCTGCCATTGACTCCCATGGTACAAGAATTACAAATAAATATAGCTGCAGGCAGCAATGGCGGGTTCCTCCATAACATTTCAAACCATTACCAAATTGACATGACACTGACATGTATTGAGACGCGGCCTTACCTATGTTTCATCCGTTTCAATTGAAACGGGCCCCGCCCTCCAAGGGGACCCCCAACAGACCGGCAAAAGTCCCGTTCATTCTCTCAGTAAGATATTGATTGTCTGCCACAATGTCTACTCTAAACCATCCAAGGCAGACTGACCACGAACTACGAGGTTGTGAAACGAAAGTTTCTGCTCAAGCCACAAGTCCGTAAATCAACCTTGTTATTTGCGATCTTTTGTTGAAATACTACACTACCCACAATTCTAAGCAAAACAACACTGACTGATATCTCTGATTGGTCGAACTCGTGGTTACCATGGCAACGTTTACCGCCCCCGCAACCAAGGTTAAAATGTTAGTTTGAGCAGGAAAAGAAATGAAACGTACATATGCCAGTGTTGCTGAAAAACTAAAAATATCGGACAAAAAAAAAAAGCTTTATTCAGTTTACAAAAAGTGATCTCTATCTTTGGTTCAGCATCTGTAGATCCTACTACCGGCGACAGCAGCGGTGCGCCCGGTGAGTGCATCGTTGTAGAGCTAGAGCTAGTTTATGATAAGTTCGGATCAGTGTCACGTCAGACTATTTTTCTTCTTTGCTTTTTGTTAAATAATTGAAGTTGACGGGATATTTGAGCTGTTTTTTTTTGCCAAGTCAGCTGAACATATACTGCGCTAGTCAATTAGCAGTGAAGTTGCCGTGCGTGAAAAGGCGAGCCTTATTTCAACTTAAAACCCTGTATAATTAGATATTGTTTTAATCAAATAAGGTTGGATTATTCCGATGTTGAGCTGCCCTGTTCATGAAGCTGAAAGTGCACGTAATAAAATAAGATACCATTGATGGAAACCGACAGGAATCCTTGCCTTTTCTGCTCTATTATGTTTATGTTTTGGTAGGGCCCCATATTAGTTTTTGAAACGGGCCCCCAGATGCTTAAGGCCGCCCCTGCATGTATTTCATACATGTACACAACATTTCAAGACAACTGGATCAATGGCTGATTTTAAGTCATTTTCTGAAATTCTTCACAAATTGTCACTGTAGAGAAATATCCATGCTGCTGACATTATGGGTTCTTGACACTCTTTTGTTCCCCATGAGCAATATAAGGCATGCGTACCAACTTTTAGACATTTTGGACGAACAGGGTTAAAATGCCACCCTTTTGAAAGTGACAACTTTGAAGCGTGTTCTGTCAGGCCACCTCTGCTCTGGTCAGGCCCATCATGCAGAGATCCATTCTTTAAAAGCTTTGATTACAACAATAACTTTATGAAAGGGAAGATACAATGTAGTAAAGGACGTGTATGTAATGGTAGGCCGACAACTACGTTAAGGCCTATAAGTATAGTTATATATGTATTATATGTAAAGTAGCCCAATATCTGTTGGGTGCACAACAAAGGAGTAACCACTAGTTCCTATAGATGCCTCCATATTTAAAATGTAAAAATGACTGGTGGATTAATATTTTCCTTGTTTTCTGCTGTTTTTGGGGACTTTCCACATCAGCACCCATTTCCCAGTGTCATGTAACTGGATCTAGTTAATGGCGTAATGTTATGGGCATGGAGATGAGGCTACGACGAGGGGCCGGGGAGCAGGGCGGTAGGATAAAGCAGGGCTAGACGTTATATACTGGACACACACCACGAATAAAAGGAAACTTCTCAAGTTTTATAAAACATGTCACGAAGCATTCATTCCGCAAGCAGAAGCTTGTACACCCAGTTCCTCTATTGTACATTACTACACTTTGACTTTGAAACTTTCATGTAGTCCCATACTCTACCAGTTACAGAAATAAAACACAGATGAGAGTGAATAAGAGATAATGGTAGTGAGATGGTGTTCCACTGTTCTGCTTCTCTTTTTCGCCACTCCTGCGAAACATTTCTGGGCACCACTGCTTTTGTTAGTGCCTGCAATGCTGGGAAAAAAAAATAATTTGACAACAATAATGTTTAATGTAACTGGCCTTTCTAACAGTACAACTGGGCCCAGCTTGGCACCCCAATGATCTAGAACCTCCCATAATTGCATTGCAAATCAAAACAAGAGCCTTTTCATTAGACCCAGTGGCAAACTCATTCTGTTTGAGGTTGTCAAATATCACCAGACATGGACTTCTGCCTAAAATGACATGCACCAACTCAGAGCAATGAGTTTCAACAACCATTAGCACAGTTATTCAATTCGTTGACTCTACTCTTAATGCAAGACTACGTTTAAGTTATTGTCTGAAATTCTTTGTCGGCAACTGTTTATGGAGGAACCCTCCCTCACCAAATTGCTTTGGTCATGCTTTCTTAAAAGTCTAGTCCTTAGTTTAAATGTGCCAAAGAAGATGATAACATGACCAAGCTGCGTTTGGTTGATTCAACTGTATAGTTCTGAAGAAGAAGACCTTCTGTTTCTTTTAACAGTAGAATTAGCTGTGGCCAAACTAATCACAGAATTCCTACTAGTCTAAAATGGCTACTAGACTAAGGAGTGAAGGTGGGAGCTTGGTACTGTTGGGGCCATGTACTTTTATGATTTTTGAGTCAAACAACTTGCTAAATGATTGAATGTCTGTTAAATGTCAAATCCAACTTTAAATGTATAAAAGAGAGAATTAAACCTAGAGGTTTAAAAGGCTACGTTCATTTAAACAAATTACAGACAGGATTTGGGGAAAAAGCTCTAGAAATTAGCCAAGCATACATATTTTAAATATTCACAATGAATCTACTTTTCATCTTACATTGAACTATTTTTCAGATTTGTGGGGGTGGTCATTATAGGTTCTAGAGCCTTTTTTGTTCCTCATGGGAAATGAGGCATATATAATGAATTTCAGAATTATGGGACAAATAGGATGCAAATGGAAGCACTTTGAAAATGGACAATGGTGGGATGGCCGTAGCGCCACATATAGATAATGGTGGGTCATTTGTGGTGTGGTAGTTACTCATGGCCTATACCATCAATGTTTCAGGATTTGGAGAACTTGTTACCATTGCATACAAAATCGGAAAAGCAATACCAACAAGATCCACATGGGCTTTGTTAAAGTGTTTCTTGGCCTATACTATCTATGTTTCAGGATTTTGAGACCTTTTTACCATTGCATACAAAATCGGAAATGCAATACCATCAATATCCACATGGGCCTTTATTTCAAGCCAAGAAGTGAAGGGAGGGGGCTTGGTGATTCTATCCATTCCAGAAAGCCTTGTATCTTTGTGGTTTAGGGCGTGGCCTGTAGCGCCACCTATGGGTAATGGTGGGCCATTTGTGGTGTGGTAGTTACTCTTGGTCTATATTATCCATGTTTCAGGATTTTTATAACTTTTTACCATTGCATACAAAATCGGAAATGCAATACCAAGAAGATCCACATGGGCTTTTGTTAAAGTGTTTCTCGGCCTATACTATCAATGTTTCAGGATTTTGAGACCTTTTTACCATTGCATACAAAATCGGAAATGCAATACCAAGAAGATCCACATGGGCTTTTGTTAAAGTGTTTCTCGGCCTATACTATTAATGTTTCAGGATTTGAGACCTTTTTATCATTGCATACAAAATTGGAAATGAAATACCATCAAGATCCACATGGGCCTTTGCTAAAGACCAAGGAATGAGTGGGGGCTTGGTCAGCCCACACTCTCCTGAAATGTTGCGTGTGCGTCTTAGTCGCGCGTGTGTCAAGGGAAGGCTGAGTATGTGAGGATTTGGATCAGGCAGGAGGAGCAGGAGGAGGTGAGAGAGGATTTTGCAAAAAAGCTCTGAAATTAGCCAAGCATGCATGTTTCAAATATTCACTAAAAATCTACTTTTCATCTTACATTCAACTTTTTTTCAGATTTGTGTGGGTGCCGTTATAGGTTCTAGAGGCTTTTTTGTTCCTCATGAGAAATAAGGCATATGTTATGAATTTCTGAATTTTGGGACAAATGGGATGCAAATGGCAGCACATTGAAAATGGACAATTGGGGGGTGGCCGTAGCGCCACCTATGGATAATGGTGGGTCATTTGTGGTGTAGTAGTTACTCATGGCCTATACTATCACTGTTTCAGGATATGGAGAACTTTTTACCATTGCATACAAAATCGGAAATGCAATACCAACAAGATCCACATGGGCCTTTATTTCAAGCCAAGAAGTGAAGGGAGGGGGCTTGGTGAGCCTAACCATTCCAGAGAGCCTTGTATCTTTGTGCTTCAGGGCGTGGCCTGTAGCGCCACCTATGGGTAATGTTGGGCCATTTGTGGTGTGGTAGTTACTCTTGGTCTATACTATCAATGTTTCAGGATCCACATGGGCCTTTGCTAAAGACCAAGGAATGAGTGGGGGCTTGGTCAGCCCACACTCTCCTGAAATGTTGCGTGTGCGTCTTGGCCGCGCGTGTGTCAAGGGAAGGCTGAGTGTGTGTGAGGATCTGGAGCACGCGCGGGCAGGAGGAGGGGAGAGAGGATTCAGCCAAAATAGCTCTGAAATTAGCCAAGCATGCATGTTTCAAATATTCACCAAAAATCTACTTTTCATCTTACATTAAAAAAAATTCAGATTTGAATACTAAACATTCTCAAGAGTCTTCATATGAACTATTGATAGTATCAGAGTATCCGTTTTAGACCGGTGGATGTGTAAAGCATTATTTTAGCGTTAGCGATAAATTTGATTTGATTTATGTCAGTCATTTTTTAAGATATTAAGTCAATTTTTCACATGGGAACATGTTGTATTGTCTTCCACCGATATACCAAGTTTGGTGTTGATATCTCAAAGATTTGCTGAGATTTGACCCAACTTCCTGTTTGGTTCCTTTGTTGATGAATTTGATTGGCTGTACTGGACAAACGGTTTTGAAAATCAAAAATCCTATTGATAACTTTTGTGAGGCTCAGTCTGGAGATCCTCTCTGGCAACTTTGAAGAAAATTTTAACCAAAAATGTAGGAGGAGTAGCGAAAAAACGTGTTTCCTCAATCTTTATTGTACAGAAAAATCCAATATGGCGGCCGTTATAGGTTCTAGAGGCTTTTTTGTTCCTCATGAGTAATAAGGCATATGTAATAAATTTCAGCATTTTGGGACTTATGGCCTGCAAATGGCATCACTTAAAAAATTGACATTTTGGGGCGTGGCCTGTAGCGCCACCTATTGTCTCACATGGCCCATGTTTGGTATGGTAGTTACTAATGGTCTGCAGTTTCAACATGCCAAATTTCACAACTTTTTACCATTGTGCTCTAGGGGCTGCCATTGACTCCCATGGGTAAAACATAATAATAATAAAACCACCAATAACAATAGGGTTCCCTCCTACCGGAGGAACCCTAATAAAACCACCAATAACAATAGGTTTCCTCCTTATGGAGGAATCCTAATAATAAAACCACCAATAACAATAGGTTTCCTCCTTACGGAGGAATCCTAAATATAGCTGCAGCAGCAATGTGGTGGCCAAGCAGTCAAATGACCCATAAAACACTTTAGAAATCCTCAGAACAGGGTTCCGAGTGCATGCAGCAAGTTTGGTGTGAATCCATCAAAGATTTGCTGAGATACGACCCAACTTCCTGTTGGCTGGCTTAATGGCACATTTTGACTGCCTGTACCGGGCAAACCGTTCTGAAAATCAGAAAATCATGTGAACCCCTTTGTGAGGCTTGGTCTGAAGATACTCTCTGCCAAATTTGGTGAAGATTGGACAACATGTGTAGGAGGAGTAAAGAAAAAACGTTTTTCAATGAATTCAAAATGGCGGCCGGATCAATTCGGCTACTATCACAAATTATCATATATCACACACGGGACGTCCCAACATATCATGAGACAAAGGAATCACTTAATAAAAGCAAACAAATCAACAGTTATTGGCCAAAACACATTTTTGCTTCCTGCGGCCACGCCCAGTGATCACATGACACCAAATTAATTGGACAGCCTCAGAAGAGGGTTCCGAGTCATTATATTAAGTTTGGTGTTGATTTCTCAAAGATTTGCTGAGATATGACCCAACTTCCTGTTTGGTTGCTTTGTTGCCGATTTTGATTGGCTGTACCGGACAAACGGTTTTGAAAATCAAATATCCTTTAATAAATTCTGTGAGGATTGGTCTGATGATAATGTGTGCCAATTCTGGGGAAGATTTGACAAAAATAGAAGTAGTTGAAGCGAAAAAACGTGTTTCCTTAAAATTCAAAATGGTGGAAAATCTATATAACCGGAAAATGACGTCATAGGGTGTGTTAAACTTGTCTTGATCCAGGGAATCCAACGGTACCTCATTTTTGAAAATCGGTCATACGGTTCAAAAGTTACAAGTGTAAACACAAGTCCAATTTTGACCAGTTGGTGGCGCTAGAGTGCTCCAATGAGAGACATGAAACTCGGTGAATATAAAGAGGGGACTGTGCTTAATGAGTGTGCCAAATTTCACAACTTTTTACCATACGGTTCTAGGGGCTGCCATAGACTCCAATGACAGAAGAAGTGTAATAATAATAATAAATATAGCTGCAAGCAGCAATGTGGTGGCCAAGCAGTCAAATGACCCATAAAACACTTAAGAAATCCTCAGAACAGCGTTCCGAGGGCATGCAGCAAGTTTGGTGTGAATCCATCAAAGATTTTCTGAGATACGACCCAACTTCCTGTTTGCTGGCTTAATTGCACATTTTGACTCCCTGTACCGGGCAAACGGTTCTGAAAATCAAAAAATCATGTGAAACCCTTTGTGAGGCTTGGTCTGAAGATACTCTCTGCCAAATTTGGTGAAGATTGGACAACATGTGTAGGAGGAGTAAAGAAAAAACGTTTTTCAATTAATTCAAAATGGCGGCCGGATCAATTCGGCTATTATCACAAGTTATCATGTATCACATAGGGGATGTCCCAACATATCATGAGACAAAGGAATCACTTAATAAAAGCAAACAAATCAACAGTTATTGGCCAAAACACATTTTTGCTTCCTGCGGCCACGCCCAGTGACCACATGACACCAAATTAATTGGACAGCCTCAGAAGAGGGTTCCGAGTCATCATATTAAGTTTGGTGTTGATTTCTCAAAGATTTGCTGAGATATGACCCAACTTCCTGTTTGGTTGCTTTGTTGCCGATTTTGATTGGCTGTACCGGACAAACGGTTTTGAAAATCGAATATCCTTTGATCACTTCTGTGAGGGTTGGTCTGATGATAATGTGTGCCAATTCTGGGGAAGATTTGAAAAAAATAAAAGTAGTTGAAGCGAAAAAACGTGTTTCCTTAAAATTCAAAATGGTGGAAAATCTATATAACCGGAAATTGACGTCATAGGGTGTGTTGAACTCGTCTTGATCCAGGGAATCCAATGGTACCTCATTTTTGAAAATCGGTCATACGGTTCAAAAGTTACGTGTGTAAACACAAGTCCAACTTTGACCAGTTGGTGGCGCTAGAGTGCTCCAATGAGAGACATGAAACTTGGTGAATATAAAGAGGGGACTGTGCTTAATAAGTGTGCCAAATTTCACAACTTTTTACCATACGGTTCTAGGGGCTGCCATAGACTCCAATGACAGAAGAAGTGTAATAATAATAATAATAATAAGAAAAGGTAGAATCACTTATGTGGCTTCGCCGCTTCGCGGCTTGGCCACCAAATATAACTGCAAGCAGTAATGGCGGATTCCTCCAAACATTGTGAACCATTGAATTTTTTTTATTCTTGACATATTGTAACTGTATAGAAAAATCAACGCTGCTGACTTACCAAGGGGATACCAAATCTGACCAATTCCAAATATAGCTGCAAGCAGCAATGAGGTGGCCAAGCAGTCAAATAACCCAGAAAACATTTTAGACATCCTCAGAAGAGGGTAACAAGTACACGCAGCAAGTTTGGTGTGAATCCATCAAAGATTTGCTGAGATACAACCCAACTTCCTGTTTGCTGGCTTAACAGCACATTTTGATTGCCTGTACCGGAAAAACGGTTTCGAAAATCAGAAAACCATGTGTTAGCTTTTGTGAGGCTTGGTCTGAAGATAATCTCTGCTAAATTTGGTGAAGATTTGACAACATGTGTAGGAGGAGTACAGAAAAAACGTTTTTCAATAAATTCAAAATGGCGGCCGCATAAATTCGGCTATTATCACAAATTATTATGAGTCACACACGGGATGTCCCAAGATATCATGAGACAAAGGAATCACTCAACTAGAGAGCATACAATTTCTGGGGAAATTGTGAGGGTGTGCTTGTGGCTGCCCCAGCTTTCCATACACTCCTGGTGTTTACATATTTCAAAAAGCATTTAAGTGTATGACTACAGTTCTGACCATTGTGTTCCCTTGATAATAAGTTTGTAAAAATGACATGCATCACTCAGATGGAGGAGAGGTGATACTGGTTGGTTGGAAGAGAAGGAGGCCAAATGTAGCTCATGAAGATGCAGCGCTAGATAACTTATTAAATTGTAATCAGATATAAACAACTTGTTGGTTGCCCTATTATGTCCTATTATCCTCCTATCATCGCCCTATTATGTAATTTGAACGCCCTGAACGGCATCATTTGAGTAATGAGGGCAAGCGTAGGCTTATTGATTACTTAAAAAACGTTAAGTTTCATTATGCATCATAGAGGAGCCTAGTTAGAGAAGGATTTAGCAGTTTAATATTAGAAGCCTATTTTATTAATAATTTTCAGAGTAACCTCAAACCTTTCTTTTGTTTCTTTGACCTTACATTTTCTTTGAGGGCTTAGTGGTCTCGGTTTAACATCATTATTTATAGCGACATAATTACCGGACACTGTTAGCTCGCAATGTAGACAAAGAATGCCCCTGCAACAAAGTTGTAACTTGGTAACAAGTAGCCAGCTAGAAACCGAGCAGAAGTTTGTAGCCATATAAAGGCCTATAAATATAGGCTACTTGATTTGGCTGCAAGATTCGCTGATTTTGAGTGTCCAAGATATGATGGATTCTGATCTGGATCAACAGTCTAGCCATGTAGCTAAGGCTTGTCCGGGAAGAGTACATTTTTTTTTTACGGCAAGTCTGGAAGATCAATTTAGGCTAGTGCTACTTGCCCCGATGCACTGGACAAGTTATTAAAACTCAAACAAAATAAAATGCAATGTTAGGCCTACTTCACGTTATGTGCCACTCGTTACGTCTATCGATTTTATTTGAGCGAATTCTGCATCAGTAAAACCACCAACCCAAGATCTCTACAGACCAGCTAATTTCCTGCTCAACCCTTCAACGGGGGCTTATTACTTGAAAGATGAATTAGGCTATTTACGGTCGTCTCAGTTACACCATGAGGGGTGGGAAATACTGTGATTTGCTTAAGAAGGCAAATGGCTAGTAAAACATAACATTTCATAATAATTTCAATAAATCAAGCAGCGCAGCAAGACCCAGTAAAATGTATATCCTACAGCTAAGCAAGGCTGAAGCAGGCTGACATTAATTATTTTCATGAACAGACAAAGTTTTGACATTGACAAAGTTTAGGCTGTGGCAATGAAGTTCAGTTTAGTAGTCAAATACTTTCACCTATTGAAAAACTTTTGAGTAAGGGGAAAGCCAAACATGTTCCGTCGCCGTTTGACTTTCTAAACATCTCTAAAGAGATGTTTTTGTTAGCTACTCATTAGTGTCTCGGGTAGGCTACAGCGTTGCAGTGAGCCGCCACACTGATTTGAAACCACAGGTAATGGTCATTTCACCAACAAATCGTTTATTAATGTCAAAATAAATCCTACAACAAAAACGTATTTGTGAGGAATGTTTATTTTAACGATTGAAAACAGATGCATCATGACCACTGTAGTATGTGTTGCCCAAGCAACAGAGGCTAATGTCATGATGCTAATGCTTCAGTGAAATAGTAGACTACCGTTTCCGAAAGTAGATGTGGGCCTACTTACTTAATAATATCAGCTAATATTGTACATTACATTTCACAATTATGTTTCACACCACAAAGTAAAATGATTAAATATCACCCTGGCCTCTTTGCTTGTGGCGTTTCTGCAGCTGCCTTGCAGATTAGTATCCCCCAAGTTAACAGATGGGAAACTAATGTTCTGCTAGAGATAGTCACGCGAGTTTTCGTGACGTTGGTGACGTTGGTGACGTTGGTGACGTTAGTGGCGTCAGTGACTGTGGCTAGCAAGTTAGCCACCGTTAGCTTCACTTTTTGCCACAAAAACGTAATTTCTACTTAAACCGTGCAATGGAACATAAATCCCAATACAACCAACGCAATCGCTACCGAGACGAACCTTTTGACATCGCCGTTGTCTATGTAGTCCAAATATTGAGGCATCCTTAGGGGGGCGAAAAGAAACAATAAATAATAAATAATATATATGTGAGATAACAATGGTTTGTGCTCGCCGAAGGCAAGCACACCCCAATAAAGGCAAACAAATCAATAGTTATTGGCCAAAACACACTTTTGCTTCCTGCGGCCACGCCCAGTGATCACGTGACACCAAATTGTGTAGATATCCTCAGAAGAGGGTTCCGAGTCAACATACCAAGTTTGGTGTTGATATCTTGAAGATTTGCTGAGATATGACTTCACTTCCTGTTTGGCTGCTTTTCTGCTGAATTTGATTGGCTGTACCGGACAAACGGTTGTGAGGAACAACATTCTAATCGATAACTTTTGTGAGGCTTGGTCTGAAGATCATCTCTGGTAATGTTGAAGAAGATTTGACAAAAATTGTAGGAGGAGTAGGCTTTCAAAGGTTTTTGATAAAACCGGAAATTGCGGAAAATCTATATAACCGGAAATTGACACCATAGGGTGCGTTGAACTCGTCTTGATCCAGGTAATCCAATGGTACCTCATTTTTGATCGGTCATACGGTTCAAAAGTTGCGTGTGTAAACACAAGTCCAACTTTGACCCGTTGGTGGCGCTAGAGTGGTCTAATGGGAGACATGAAACTTGGTGTAAGTATAGAAGTAACTGTCCTTAATGAGTGTACCAAATTTCACAAAAAGTTACCATAGGGTTCTAGGGGCTGCCATTGACTTCCATGGTACAAGAATAAAAAAAAGAATAAAACTAACAATAACAATAGGTTTCCTCCTTACGGAGGAATCCTAATAATAAGAAAAGGTAGAATCACTTATGTGGCTTCGCCGCTTCGCGGCTTGGCCACCAAATATAGCTGCAAGCAGCAATGGAGGGGCCAAGCAGTCCAGAGCAGGACATGGCCTCCATAGCACTTGCGCAACAATTAAGTCACAATAACCTGTTGCACTCATTGCAACACACCAAGTTTGGTTGAAATATCTGTTTGCGTTCCAACGTACTGAGTGTTCAAACTGTTTTTTTACTGGTATAACACCACAGGCCTCCTCTGCCCCTCGTGGGAACGATGGAACACAAGTTTGGTGACAATCGCACGAATGGTTGCTGAGTTACGGTCTCACGTGTATTTTGCGGCTTCGCTGCCGCCTTTGATCGGCTCTACCGAACAAACGGTTTTGAAAATGGAAAATCCATCCGACATCTTTTTGAAGCTTGGTCTGAAGATCATCTGTGCCAAATTTTGTAAACATCGGACAAAATGTGGGGCGTGTAGAAGGTTTTTACACTTTTCCATTAAATCCAAAATGGCGGCCGCGTCAATTCGGTTGTTATGAAATATTATCGATGGTCAAGCTTGATAACTCATAAGACATCAACAGACAAAGAAATTACTTTATTAAGGTAAACACTTAAATAGTTAGTAGCCAAAACACGTTTATGCTTCCGGCCACGCCCCCTTTTAGTCACACGACACAATATTTGGAGGACATCCTCAGAATAAGGTTCCGAGTAGGCATACCAAATTTGGTGTCACTGTCTCAAAGAACTGCTGAGATATTACTTCATTTCCTGTTTGGTGGCTTTCCTGATGACTTTGATTGGCTGTCACGGACAAACGGTTGTGGGGATCAAAATGCTCTACCATAACTTTTGTGCGGCTTAGTTTGAAGATCATCTCTGGTAATTTTTAAGAAGATTTGACAAAAATTGTAGGAGGAGTAGGCTTTTTTAAGGTTTTTGATAAAACCGAAATAGCGGAAAATCTATATAACCGGAAATCGACGCCATGGTGTGCATTGAACTCGTCGTGATCCAATGGTACCTCATTTTTGAAAATGGGTCATAAGGTTCAAAAGTTGCGTGTGTAAACACAAGTCCAACTTTGACCCATTGGTGGCGCTAGAGTGGTCTATTGGGAGACATGAAACTTTGTGTAAGTATAGACGTAACTGTCGTTAATGAGTGTGCCAAATATCTCAAAAAGTTATCGAAGGATTCTCGGGGCTGCCACTGACTTCCATGGTACAAGAATAATAAAACTAACAAATATAGCTGCAGGCAGCAATGGCGGGTTCCTCCTTAACATTGCAAACCATTACCAAATTGACATGACACAGACATGTATTTCACACATGTACACACCATTTAAAGACAATTGGATCAATGGCTGATTTTAAGTAATTTTCAAAAATTCTTGATACTCTTTTGTTCCATAAGGCATGCGTACCAACTTTTAGAAATTTTGGACAAACGTGGTTAAAATGCTGTCGTTGTCGTTGTCATCTACCGCTTGTCCGGGGGTCGGGTCCCGGGGGCAGCAACCTAGGCCACTTCCACCAGCTCCCCCTGGGGGACCCCGAGGTGTTCCCAGGCCAGCCAAGAGACATAGTCCCTCCAGCGTGTCCTGGGTCTTCCCCGGGGCCCCTTCCCAGTGGGACGTGCCCAAAACACCTCACCAGGGAGGCGTCCAGGAGGCATCCTAATCAGATGCCCGAGCCACCTCAGCTGGCTCCTCTCGATGCAGATGAGCAGCCGGTCTACTCTGAGCTCCTCCCGGATGACCGAGCTTCTCACCCTATCTCTAAGGGAGAACCCGGACACCCTGCGGAGAAAGCTAATTTCAGCCGCTTGTATTTGATCACCGCCCATAGTTTGTGACCATTGGTGAGGGTAGGAACGTGGATCGACTGGTAAATAGAGAGCTTCGCCTTTCGACTCCGCTCCTTCTTCACCACGACCGATGCAGAGCCCGCATCACTGCGGACCCCGCACCGATCCGCCTGTCGGTCTCGCGCTGCATTCTTCCCTCACTCCGAACCACTCCAGTAGTTATTTATATACTTATATATATATATTTTATACAATATAGCGAGGTAGCTGACTTGACCACTCCTGAATGTGCCTTTCATCAACCTCAAGTTTGCGTGCTACAGGTCTGTTGCTGCTTGTGAGTGCTTTCTGCACAGCTTTCTGTTTGAAAGCTAAAGTATAAGAATGTTTTGTCATGCTACTTCAGATTTCTACAAAAAGTAGAGACACGCGCAGCTTCAATTTTACACTCAGCGTTTGTTTGACCTCCTTGTCTAGTTGTTTGTCTGCAGCGTTTAATCAAAGAAATATGGTATATGACAGCAATATTTTTTTTAATGTAACTGGCCTTTTTAACATCACAAGTGGCCGCAGCTTTGCCCCTTATGATCTAAGACTTCCCCTAGATGCATTGCAAATTAAGAATAGAGCTTTTCATTTGGCCCAGTGGCAGACTGAGGTTGTCAAATGTCACCACTCATGGAATGCTTCTTGTCCAATAAAATAGACTTACTTGAATGGAACTAATTGTTGTGCACACATTTATATTCCGTGAGGTGTTAAGATAGATAGCAGTTTTAGAATAAACAAATACTTTATTAGCAATGAACAAAATATACAAGTTAAAGGCAAATGAATAAGTAAAATGAAGATAAGTAAAATAACGTATGTCAAGCACACTCATGCTGTTTGAGGTTGTCAAATATCACCAGACATGGACTTCTGCCTAAATTGACATGCACCAACTCAGAGCAATGAGTTTCAACAACCATTAGCACAGTTATTCAATTTGTTGACTCTACTCTTAATGCAAGACTATGTTTAAGTTATTGTCTGACATTCTTTGTCGGCAACTGTTTATGGAGGAACCATCCCTCAACAAATTGCTTTGGTCATGATTTCTTCTAGTCCTTAGTTTAGATGTGCCAAAGAAGATGATAACATGACCAAGCTGTGTTTGGTTGATTTAACTGTATAGTTCTGAAGAAGAAGACGTGCTGTTTCTTTTAACAGTAGAATTAGCTGTGGCCAAACTAATCACAGAATGCCTACTAGTCTAAAATGTGTACTAGACTAAGGAGTGAAGGTGGGAGCTTGATACTGTTGGGGCCATGTACTGTTATGGTTTTTGAGTCAAACAACTTGCTAAATGATTAAATGTCAAATCCAACTTTAAATGTATAAAAGAGAGAATTAAACCTAGAGGTTTAAAAAGCTACGTTTGTTTAAACAAACTACAGACAGGATTTGGGGAAAAAGCTGTAGAAATGTACCCTGGCTGCCAGCCCAACTTCTCCCGCCCACAAAAAAATGTGTTTGGGAAGTTGGGTCTGGAGGGTCTCGTATTGGGGACAACTACAGAAAACCCAGAATTGGGACGGACCAATGAAATTGCCAGGGCGGGATTTATACGATGATGATGACAGATGATCAACAGTAACGTAATCAACAACGTCACGAAAGAGCCCTTGGGTTGAATTCGTTTTCAACAAACAACATAATACGTTGCTCTGATTGGTTGTAGGTCTATCCAATTGAGCGTAGAGGCATTTGTTGAGTTCGGTTGAAACACGCTCCGTACTCAAAGCCCAATGGAGAGTTTTCAGACTCATTTTCTGACTAGAATTATGAGTATGACAACGTCAGGCTAGTAGAAATTAGCCAAGCATACATATTTTAAATATTCACAATTAATCTACTTTTCATCTTACATTAAACAATTTCTCAGATTTGTGGGGGTGCCGTTATAGGAGAGGCTTTTTTGCTCCTCATGAGAAATAAGGCAGATGTAATGAATTTCAGAATTATGGGACAAATGGGATGCAAATAGTAGATGCAAATAAATAACTTTGAAAATGGACAATTGAGGGGTGGCCGTAGCGCCACCTATGGATAATGGTGGGTCATTTGTGGTGTGGTAGTTACTCATGGCCTATACTATCAATGTTTCAGGATTTTGAGAACTTTTTACCATTGCATACAAAATCGGAATTGCAATACCATCAAGATCCACAAGGTCTTTGCTAGAGACTAAGGAATAAGTGGGGGCTTGGTCAGCCCACACTCTCTTGAGATGTTGCGTGTGCGTCTTGTCAAGCCCGCGCATGTGTAAAGGGAAGGCTGAGTGTGTGTGAGGATTTGGAGCACGCGCGGGCATATGGAGGGGAGAGACGATTTAGCAAAAAAGCTCTGAAATTAGCCAAGCATGTATATTTAAAATATTAACTAAAAATCTACTTTTCATCTTACATTCAACTTTTTTTCAGATTTGAATACTAAACATTCTCAAGAGTCTTCATAAGAACTAGTGATAGTATAAGATTATCCGTTTTAGACCGGTGGATGTGTAAAGCATTATTTTAGCGTCAGCGATAAATTCGATTTGCTTTATATCAGTCGTTTTTTAAGATATTAAGTCAATTTTTCACATGGGAACATGTTGTAGTGTCTTCCACCGATATACCAAGTTTGGTGTTGATATCTTAAAGATTTGCTGAGATTTGACCCAACTTCCTGTTTGGTTCCTTTGTTGATGATTTTGATTGGCTGTACCGGACAAACGATTTCGAAAAAAAAAATTCCAGTGATAACCTTTGTGAGGCTCAGTTTGGAGATCATGTCTGGCAACTTTGAAGAAAATTCAACCAGAAATGTAGGAGGAGTAGCGAAAAAACTTGTTTCCTCAATCTTTATTGTACAGAAAAATCCAATATGGCGGCCGTTATAGGTTCTAGAGGCTTTTTTGTTCCTCATGAGAAATAAGGCAGATATAATACATTTCAGCATTTTGGCACTTATGGCCTGCAAATGGCATCACATATTGGGGCGTGGCCTGTAGCGCCACCTATTGTCTCACATGGCCCATGTTTGGTATGGTAGTTACTAATGGTCTGCAGTTTCAACATGCCAAGTTTCACAACTTTTTACCATTGTGCTCTAGGGGCTGCCATTGACTCCCATGGGTAAAACATAATAATACCACCAACTACAATACGGTTCCCTCCTACCGAAGGAACCCTAATAACAATAGGTTCAGGCAGGAGGACTCAGTATAGTATTTACTTGATACTTTATTCACACGGTACAACACATCATAGTAACATTTAATTTGGCATTATGGTTCTGCTTCCATCGGCTCCCTGCCGCACCCAACGGAGACACCGTCTCGACCTCCGAGCAGAGAGCAGCGACGCATTCCCCCAACACAAAACCACATGCCAGACGAGACAATGCATGAGACTGCTGTGTGTATGTGGTGCCCCTGTTGTGTTAGAAGTTGAACTAGCTGAGCGTCGTGTTAGCCATACTTACCCTCAGCATCGTATCTCAGAGCAGACTGTGCCCCTGCTGCATCTATAGTGAATGAATTAAAATTGAACGAACGTGATTACTGACTGAGGCATGGCCTCGACTACCCAACTGAGGCACGGCCTCGACTACCCAACTGAGGCATCGCCTCAACTACCCAACTGAGGCACGGCCTCGACATCCCAACTTTCGATGGTGACTGTCACCTGTCGCTCCACATGCTGCTGCATACCCGCGCCCGGCCAGCCACCAGACGAAACATTTCGTATTAAGCATTTGAACACCTTAACATGGAGTGAGTGAATACATAGCCTGAAATACAAGAACGAGAAGAGTAAACGTTATTAGAGGTTGGAAGAGTGAAAGCCATCCTCCTGGCTGTCCAGAACATCCCTGCATTCAGTCTGATGTAACAATGAACCGTTGCACATGACCACTACCCATACTTTCCGCGTAGATGATGAAACCACTTGAGACGCCGACGTAGCCGCTCCGATTCCAAACGAGTGCGCCGTGTAGCTACAGTTTAGGATCCAGACCACAGCGCCGGCACAGGATTCCAAGCCGCCGGTGAACCAGTAGCCGTCATGGCTTCCCGGCATTGGTAACGAACGGGGCAAGTGGGGTACAAGTGGGGTACAAATAGTGGGATACAGTCGAACAGTGCTGTGACTTGCAATCGCCCGCCGAACTCCATTCCAACGAGCCACAAGCTCTTCATTTGCATCCAATCCCCAACACAATGCACCGACAGGGAGCTAAAGTTGCACCCCGGCAGTACAGAAAACGACACCGTTCAAATGCCCGCAGAGCACGGCCCAAATCGCAATCGGATTGCAACCCTCAGACAACGCAATTGTGCAGCAGCCCGCAACCGATTTAGCCATGGCCACAGACGGGAACGACGACCGACCGTGAGACGATGCGCATGCGAAATTAAGACGCCCGAGCAACGACAAATGAACTCACTGAGCCGGTGCGAGGACACAAATCGGCCGGCAGGTGCAGCACGAATGCACCCTGCACCCGTCCAGCTGACCTACGCAGAACTCGAACGGAATGTCGACATGGGCACCCGCTACGACGCTGAAGTCATAAGAGCATGAAGACATCCGCGATCGCCGTTTAATCCCAACAGGTGCCACTGCGACTGTTTGGGGCACACCTGACGCGTCGGCGAGACAGCCTGCCAGACCCATGCAGCGCCCACGCCTGCCCGGCGATTGACTGATATTGACCGATATTGCCGAAACAGACAGGATCAGGCAGATCAAGCTAAATGCCAGGCCCTGTAACCCTGTCAGACACCCCAGATCAGCCGCTTCCTTAAACCCTAAATGTAAAATTACGGTTAAATATGTACTGTTTTGTTAACATTTGAAATGAGTTAGACACGTTCATCTCGAAGACGAGTTCGTTCGGAATCAGCAACGTACGGTAGCAGGTCGACGGACTGATTCCGTCTCATACATTCCTGTAGCGTCACAGTGCATTCCCCTGTTGAAGCCCAGCTTCAATGACTTTGATGGGGCTGCTTCCACAGATCTTCGAAACTCTACAGTCATTGAATAATGCTGCAATCATGCAATTACACCACATTCCTCATTTTAGTTTACCTAATTCCCACATTCCCTTTGAGTTAATGTTTCTTCGTTAGCTCGTTCGTTCATGTATTCATTCATTCAGTAGGCCAGACTATTGTTGTAGGGCTGAACTAGTTAAATAAATAAATGAATACGTAGGATATAGGCTGAAAATGAGCTTCCCCTATTCGAAAATCAGCAGCCGCCACTGCCTCAGATATGTATTGGTAGATGTGCCACCGACTAAAGGAACCGCAGACCAATCACGGCCCACAGATACCCCTGCCGGATCCTTGATAGCCCTAGCGACACGTTGGGCTCCTGAGAAGACATTTGCAGTACACACTAGTGACATTGAGCAGACATTTACCCAACCATAAGTTTAATCTGATTTTATGATAAAAACCGTTGCATTGCATTACATTCATTCATGTAGCAGACACTTATCCAAAGCGACTTCCAAGAGAGCTTTAGTGTTAGGTCACGACCATAACAACGAGACATCCCCAAAACAAACGACGGATAGGCCGAGGCACAGCCCAGTAGACCACGGGAAACGCCCGCACCAGAACACGCCAACCTACCGAGCCCAGCAATGCACGGCCAACCACTCCAGATCCAACACGGACCAGTCCAGAGTCAATGACCATATAGACATGCAGGTTAGATCCTGCGAAAACGCAGTGCTACACGCAGACAGACATAACCCACGTTGTCCCGCAGAATCACGGCCAGTCGGCCACATACCCACATTAGACCAAGTGTTCCCAAAGATTCAGCCCCACACAGCGGAATCCGCCAAATAACAACCTTACCCGAAGACACAATCAGCAGATTAAACAGAAAGCACCCTGTGTCGCACTAGCAAAGCAGAGTGCAGCGATATCTTGATTAAATAGCCCGCCTTGCTAAGAAGGTGTGCCCCTACTGCGTGATATGACGCGCTGTCAGTGACACGCTGCCAATGAGGCGCTATGTCTCGCGTCCCCCTGCATGAACCAGCTCCGCTTGTTTTCCTCCTGACGGAAGAATCCTAATAATACTACCAATTCCAATAGGTGCCTCGGAGCTTCGCTGCTTGGCCCCTAAAAAGGTAGAAACACTTAAGTGGCTTCGCCGCTTGGCCACCAACTAGAGAGGGTACAATTTCTGGGGAAATTCTAGGGTGTGCTTGCTTGCTTTAGTTGCAGGTGTGTCAGTTTTCACTTCTAGTGATATTACAAGCATTTAACCTACTCATATTGCATAATTCACTAAGAACACCCTTTGAAACAAGCTACTGTTACGGTGCGTGTCCACTACAGTGGAGCGGAGCGGAGCAGCGTGGAGCGTCGGCTTCCAATCCATTTTCAATGAAACCGGGCATTGACGCTGGTGTAGGGCATTGTGGGAAGGCAAGCGGGGCGTCGACGCTCGCGTAGGGTATTGTGGGAAGGCGAGCGGGGCGTCGAAAGTTGGATTTTCTCAACTTTATGTAAATGAGGAGCGTGAAAACGCTAGCGTTGGCCAATCGGGTTGGTTTCTTGTAACATAGCAACTGTTTGTCATGGTAAACATTTCGAGGTTTGACAATTTGAAGATGGAAGAGCAACTCATTGTATGTGTGTCTACACACTCAGTCTTGTTTTATACTCCTCTGTACAATTAAAGAGACGTTAACAAAAAATGTATACCTGGCGCAGGGTTGCCAAGGTTGTCGGTGTCCCTGGTGTGTTAAATTCAGTCTTGTCACTTTAGCTAGCTACAGTACGCAACCGAGCTCTAACTTTCTTCTGTGCTAGCTGCATACTGTACTAGTTTAGCTACAGTAGTCTAGTTTACCCGGCACATGATTGACATTCAAAGTTGAAATGCTGCTTGGCAGTTAGTAAATGTGTAGTGGCCATAACCGAGCGAATGTTACTGAAGTGCTGTACAGTACTGTGCCCATAGCCTAGTTGACAAGATCATGCAACATCTAGTCACCGTATCTGATTCCTTGCATCATGCAGTGTAAAAGCTGTATTTTGATCGAGACAGGAGCACTTATATTTATATCAATAATGATCGATATTGTAAGTACATGAACCCAAGTCTGCACACTTGTCCATGACACCGTTTTACAAAAACTACAACAGTGACCTTAGAGAACTACAACTCTGTATTAACTTCTCTGTATCTAACACGCCCCCGGGCGTGGAGCACTGTGGGAAGGCAAGCGGTGCAGAGCGTTAAAAAAAACCTGAAATGGACACGTGTCACTGGCAGTATTTCAGATGGAATTGTGATTCAAATAGTACCGTCTGCTAACTGAAAAAAAAGTCCCCCAAAACGTTAATAAGTTTGATATTAATTTAGGGGGACATAGCTAATTCAAACGCAGTTTGCTAGAGGCAAGCTAGCTGCCGTTGCTATCCACATTCCACTGATTGTTTGAAAGCGCAGGAAATTAAAACGTTTCTTTTGTAAGGGATAATTAAGCAATAAGCCCCAAGAGGCCGTGGTTTGCGCTGATTTTAGAACAGGTAATGAGAGTTGTTACGCACGACGCAAAGCAGCGTTTTTGCCAGTTTTGTTTCGCCATGAAGGGGCTTATTTCCCAGATAATGACGGGCGTTCTATACATTATCCCGCTTATTACACGGCTACTTGCCAACAAAAATTACTAAACCCAGTGTGTCTTTTTACAATGTATTTGCTACCATTCGTATTGTTGATCAGCAGAGAAATAGTTTGCTTCCCTTGACAGTGGTCAACTATGCATAGAAATGGTCAAATATGAGAAATGTTCACCGCAGAACGTTGGGAAGCCCCATTCAAGTGAATGGAGCATTCTACAGCATTAAGAACAGCCGAGTAATAAGACATAAAGTTTAGCCATAGTTGTGGCGTTGAAGACATTACTTTAGCCTACTACACTGCCAGTGGGTGATCAGAGTATGTGGCTAACGTCAAAACAAGATGCAGTCTCACTCAAATTCCAAGTTTTACACAAATAACAAACTATGCAGACCCGCTGGCTGTCTTTGCAATCGCCATATCTTTAAAACACTGCTGTCCATTTAGATGTAGAATTGACCCTGGTACGAAATTAAGAAAATACTCACCAGACGCAGATCGACAGTTGACTGAGTGTCAACACTGTTGACTTGTTGCTGCCGCAATCGTCAATGGAGGCTGACAGGCTCTCATGTAGCAAACAAATCAACGTTTTTACAGAAACCTATATTAAAATCTCACCACCTGGCTGTTTTCACAATAGTCATATCGTCATAACATTTCCCTCTTTCTGTTTTTTCGTGTAAAATTGAACTATAAAATTAGCTACAAAAAATACAATCAGCTTCGCTGCTTGGCCCCTAATAATAATAATAAATTTAACTATTACAATAGGTGCCTCGCAGCTTCACTGCTTGGCCCCTAATAATAGTAAAGATAGGTAGAAACACTTAAGTGGCTTGGCCACCAATAACAATAGGCCACCACAAACAACAGATTCCTCCTTACGGAGGAATCCTAATGATTTTATTTGTAATGCACTTTACATTTAGCTAAATCTCAAAGTGCTACAGGTTAAAAACAAGAAAGGGCGCAAATAGTGAAAGTTTTCCATTCCGCCAACTTTCTTTTGTCGCTAATACCTGATGACAGGCTGGCAAACAGGACACGTTTTCTCGCCTCCACCTCTGTTGTCAGAACCTCGATCTCACAGTCACCGTATTTCTTTGAATAAACGCTGCGGTGTTTATTAAATAATGTTAATTTTTGGTGCGGCGTTTATTCGAGGGCGTTGTTTATTCGAAGAAATACGGTAATTCAAACAAAGAAATGACCTCAGGAGCTCATTTATAGGCCATATGCATATTCATTTATGGGAAGAGGCAAGGCGGGGTCAGTGGCTCGTTCACGTGTGGTCAATCTCACGTTGATTGTGATTTATAAAGGAAAGGTGCGCAATCAACATGCTCTGGATTACTTTCAGTTACCCGGCTACGCGAAGCCTAACAATTGCAGTCACGATAAGCGGTACTACGACGGCGGTTATCAACTCTCTAACTCAACCCAGATCTTTCCAATCTAGAGACGTGCGCGTTAACATAAAGGGGCGGTGTTTGAACCGTATGTCGAATCGCAAACATGGACGAAACAAGAGCCGCATAATTCACGGAGGAGGAGCAGACAATCTTACAAACTTAGTCTACTCCTCCTGCGTGAAATATTGTAATACAAGCGTATCAGGAATACAGCCATAATACAGGCAAATTTCAACAAAGTCGCTGCTGCCAAGCTGGAAAAAAATAGCATACGCTGTAAATGCGTAAGCTACATGACTTATTGAAGATGTGACCATAATTACACGGGTGCATTCCACAACGTTAAACTTTTGTTGCTGTATTATTTTAGTTGCAACCCTGCAGTGGCAAACGATTGTGGGAGCAAATGCTAAATAAATATAAAACCATAATTCAAAACAGTGAGTAGCAGTAGGCAATACTTGCACATATTTTAAGGCCAACAAGTACAAGGCTGAATTGCCTGAATTAGTCCCTTTTGTAGGATATTGTATAGCTACAAAAGGCCTACAGAACAATGAAATTGCCTGCAGCCAACAGGAAGAAAAATTTGGCAACTGGTGGCAGCAGGTTGGAAGCCCAGGCATATGTATGTTTCAAGTAATCTATGTGACCATGTTCATTCAACAATTATTTATGAATATTGTAGGAGTGAAATGTATTACTGTTCTCTGCAGTGACAGGAAATACAGTGGTGTTGCTGCCACCACCCACTGTCGTCCCACTGTGCCATACAGAGGTAACAGTGAAACTAATAGTCATACGCCAGTATGTATGCCATATGTGGTTGCTGAATATAGATGAAATATTTACTTTCTCAAGTGGAGGTCCTAGATGATCAGGAAACTGTGTCTGCCTGCTCATTTTGGGGGTACACCTTTGAGTTTTATTTACCACTTGCAACACAGATGGTGAGAGTGTGTGAACGTGTGACTGTGATTGAAGTGTCTGTAATGACTTACTAATTGTGGTGGTCTCAACATAAGACACAAGTCCTTAAAGTGCTCATTTCAAATATGACTCAATTGATTACATTTCTATGGTGTTGAACTCAGCAGGAAGAGGAACTTCTTCCTCCCCCTGAGCCTAGGGCCTCCACTTCAAGGCCAAGACAAAGACACAAGGTATAAGCAAAAAACCACAGTAGTCAAATGGACACCTTCAACTTTCTCCAAGTGTGCCTTGCAAAGGGACAATGTTCTACATTTGTTTCAGGTTGGAGCAAACAGTGTGAGAGCCCTGTATAAAAGAACCCTGGAGCTCGATTATAAGGTTTTTAATTAAAAAAACAAGGATGGAGACAGAAAAACTGGAATATGAGAAGAGATCGTACATGACTGAACGACACTAAACTTAGTTACACTGACATATTTTTCCCGTTCCTAGGGGAGGGAGAACACATGAGGATGTATTTGTTAAACTTTTGTCTACGTTTTGATATTTTTATACCTTTTTGTGGCTTTTTTTGTTGTGCCTTTTGAATCTTTTGTGGGGGTTTTCACCACTTCTCTCTTTCAATGTCCTATTTATTATTTTTGAAAAATGCTATAAAAGTGAATGAAACATCAAAAATCAATGAAAGTATAGTGAAATGATCATTTATGTATCACTTGTGAAGAGCTTTGTACAGATACCCATTGTTCTTTTTGGTTTGAAAGGTTTTGGTTGAAAGAAACCCCAATTTCTGATATGGAAATGATTAGAAAATGGGTCAAAGCAACCCAAAGACAAAAGGGTTAAGGGGAGACACAGTGAATAGGGATAACATACAACATGAAACCTCCCAAGTTGATAACTAATAGTATGTCAAATAATGTTTTCATTACTAGTTTCCTGTAAATGTAGGCCTATGTTTAAATGAGCAAATGATGACGTTGTAAAATATGATATTATTTGCATACATTTCCAGAACAGAAATCAGAACATTGAGTGAAAAACCTCCTTTCATTTTGTCAACATATTAGGAGTCCAAAGTTTTTACAAAGGGCACTTTGGATATATATTTTTCATCATAAAATCCGTTCAAAATTGCGCGGCAGACCGTGTTCTTGCTCAGGTTCTCCGCATCACCCACACTATAAAACTAGCTACCCATAGCTAAATAACGAAACGCTATGCATTCAGTCTGTGGGACTGAGTGCACAGCTTCAATGCGTCGCATTGGCAACATACGGCTCAAGAAGCTGGCAATATACGTAATTTCCTCTGCTAAGAATCTATATCTTTCAGAAAGATACTCATGAGGGAATGCAAAAGGGTTTTGTCGGTCTCTAAATGTTCTGGCTCTTCTGAACGCACCTCTCACTACAGTATCAGCGCACCAAGCTGCACAGGATCTACTATGAACGGTGACGACATTATCGTCAAGAATTAGTTAATGGGCGGGGTTTTCATACCGGTTGATCTCTGATCTCCAACTTATCCTGCTCCCGACCAGGTTAGCCGTTCAGCATATGTTACCATGGCGATCTACCCCGGTAACAAGTAATCCACCGTCGTAGTACAGAAAACCCTGGGTTGAACCTGAAGTTACCTCGCTAACGCCAAATCTTGATTCGTAGTACAGGCCCCTGGGGTACGACCGGTTTTATACATGTGAATATTTCTGTGCGTAGGTACTTTGAGTTTTGGCCGTACGCCATCTTCTGGTGTGAAAGCTGCGAAATCCTTTATACATGAGGCCCCTGGTCTTTTTGGCTACTCGAGCAACCGTTTTGCGGGGGACGGAATCCACCGGCTCCTTCTCTCACACATCCACAAAACGCAGGAACAGATCCTCGTGCGACAGCATGACTGGAGGAGTAAGTTCCTTAGTATAAAATCCGGCCAGAAGGTGACTAATAGGCCATTCCTCGATTGGAACAGGCTGCCTCAGCGCCAGGCGAGAGCTGGGGCAAGGTTTGAACCCATCGGCCGAAGGGATTTCCACGCCATCACTACTTCCATCCCAATCCAATGAGACGCAATCCATTAGAAGCATGCCCTTCTACCTTAGAACAAGACCAATTGGACATAGTGAATGAAACAAGAAACAGCCGGATTGAAACGCTGAGCATCCTGTGTCCACTAAGTAATGCAGTGCAGTGATATTCTGGTTTAATACCCCGCCCTTCTAAAGAAGGTGTGCCCCGACTGCGTGATATGACGAGATGCTAGTGACGTATCCTGCAGGAACCAGCTCCGCCCGAATCATGTTCACATGTGGGTTCTTGTTTGCATGATAGAGCTTTAACCTGCATTTGTGGATGGCACGGCAAACTGTGTTCACAGACAATGAGTTATTTTTGAGTGTCTCTGAGCGCATGCAATGATTTCCATTACAGAATCATGCCTGTTTTTATGCAGTTTCTCCTGAGTGCCTGAAGATCACAGGCATGCAGAATTTATTTTCCACCTTGTCCCTTACACAGAGATTTCTCCAGATTCTCAAAATAATTGTATTATATTATGTACCAGGCATGAAAACGGGTCAGGGGTGAAAAAGGTGAGAAGGCTATTACCCCTCTAAGGGGGTCCGGGTGCATGCTACCCCATAAGAATTTTTAAAAAATATTTTAAAGCATCAATCTGATGCATTTTGAGATACTTTTTTTGCCAACCTGGGGAGAACTGGAGAAACGTAACTTAAGCCATGAGTCAAAAAATTATTATGGCCTCCTTACTAAGTATTATGCAAGCCATTTCATGCCAGCCTGTCACTGGGTCTAACATTTACAGTATATGAGGCACAATGTGGTAAGGGCACCACAAATGGCTTAATGCATAACCCCCCCCAAAAGATGGTGGACATGCTGTAACTTAACTTGTCTACTCTTCCATCATGATTGACAGCCAATACAAGTACCAGCGTGTTTTGAAGTCAAAATGCGTATCCGCTACACAAATTGCGAACAGGTTGGCAGGTCTGCTTATTGATAGAACGGCAGGAACGGACTGGAAGTAAAAATAGGCGCTGGACTTTGATCCAGACCGGCCAACCAGAACCGGTCCCGTATACGCCACCACACCGAGCGCCTTGCTAATGCATGCAAATTCTGTCTGATGTGATGCTAGTTAGGGACTTCCATGGTTTACTGCGAGCGAAGCGGTTTTTGGAGCTTGAAACAAACATAGCCGTTTGTCCAATTGGTAATACGTTGTCTTGTGAAAGTAATTACGTTTACGTTTCTTAGCCTGGTTTTCCATCTTTATATTGTCTCAAATGAGCTTTTCTGTCAGTGTCACTGTTGTGTGTAAGCGGCACTAAGGGCTGCATACGTTCATTTGGAATTTTCCACTGGAGCTTTAGCTAGCTGGCTAACGTTGCGTTCTCTTCTGCTGTGTTCAATGACTCAATTCATCAAGCTGTAGCTAACGTTAGCTAAGTCTATGTCAACAGAGCTCCTGAATAACTAAACTTAAATATACCAGAAAACATAAAAATGATTGAAACCATCATTCACCAAATTCAGTCAAGTAAATCGCTGAGGCCAGGAGTGCTTTCAGCTTCTGATGGTGGTCCGCACTGGTGATGCAAGGACCTTTGCGTTAATATTTCCATGCACTCGCGCTGCCTTCTGACACGCGCACCTGTTCGCATTTCACTGAATATGAATAGACCTACCAAAACAATTTCTCATCGAATCTACACGATTCACGTCAGTCACCTATTTTGGTTTCAAAACGGTGATTTTCGCCGAAAGGTGAGGGATTTTCACGTCTGATGCACTGTAGATGATGATATATTCAAAGTCTTATATTATATATATATATATATATATATATATATATATATATATATATATATATATATATAATATTATTAACTACTTACTAACCGAGAGTGAGGTCATGCCGGGAAATATCAAACTGAAGCTGGAACGGCAAAGCCGAGGTTTGATATTTACCGGCATGACCGAACGGTCGAGGTTAGTAAGTAGTTTATTATATGGCATTTTTAGCTTCTTTTCATTTTGTAAACAAAAATAAATGGTACCTCGAGCCTAGATCTAGGCTAATTGTAGCAAGCTCTCAAGTCTTCTCACGCTGTGTTTCATGTGTTGCCTAGCAACTCATTACTTTTGATAGAAAGCGGACAACATGGTTCTGCTAAAATGGCTTTAATTTCAACACAAAATAACGACACAAGTGATTAAAAGAGTCTAGTCCTCATCCTCACTTTTGATGACAAATCTTTTCAGCATCATCTGGATAGTAAAACTCAGCAGCTGACTCGTCGCTCATTTTGCAGATGACGTCAGAGGGCACGGAGCCGTATTGACCGCTGAGGAGGGCGGGGGGCACAAATGGCGTTGTCGCGGTTAGATATGTAAACCCGAGCTCGTAGAGAAACTTCCACTGAAGTGGTATAACAACTTATAATTGAATCATAATTTTGAGAAAACACAAACTGTGTGTTTATATTTATTTAATTAAAGACACTTTGATTTGATTGTAGGGGCAGAAAATTTAAGAAAAAATTAAGCAGAAGGATAACATGCTGCAGGATCCCCTAGATATGACACTGGCAGCTAGTGCTAGCTCCAGTGCTGTACATTCTCCTGTGGACTCAGGTGAAGATGACGCTAAAGTTTGGTTCGATTCGAGTCCATCTTTTGACAACGTAACTGAAGTAACCGAGCCAGACACCCCAACAAAACCATTTAGTAAGAAAGCGAAACGTGAGGAAACGGGAACAGCTATGGCTAGTACTAATGAAAGTATTTAGGATGTTATGGCTGCTATCCGGGAACTATCTGCCAAGCATGATGCAACCTTCCATAAGATCTCCAAAATTGAGAAGACAACTCAGGCTACCTCCAGAGAAAAATTTGCACCAAATGCAAAGCGAGATTCAACATTTGAAAGCGGAAAACGGCACTCTAAAAACAACCTTGAATGAATCCCGCCGCTATAGCTGGAAATGTTTTTTGAAACTTCACGGTTAGGAAGAATCTGATGGGGAGAACGTGAGAACGAGAGTCATCGACATTCTACAACAGGTGGCGCCCGACGTCTGTGACAGTCTTCATGCAGGAGTTGACATTGTTCATCGTCTTGGACCTAAACAACAAAGGAAGAACAGATCAATCATCATCCTCTTCGCAGTGCGACGAGTTCGAGACGCGGTTTGGCATGCCGTTAGGAAGTCCAAGTATCTTCAGGCTAAACATCTGACCATCACGGAACCTCTGTCTCCCGAGGACAGAGCCGCATGGGAAAGGCTCTGGCCATTAGTCAAGAAGGCACGAGAGGAGGGTAAGAAAGTGTCTTTTAAGAGCTAATTTGCCCTTATTGATGGGAAGAAATACGACTTCTCAGATGTCGGATAAGAAACAAATACAAATGCTGTAAATGAATCCCTAGGTTACTTTTACTGTGAAAACGAACTCATAGAAGTGAACTTGATTTTTTTTTTTTTCTTTACAACTTCTGTGATATCTTCACGAGGACTCAAGTTAAATTCATAATGGTTTTGCTAAGCTCCTTTTTTACCTTTTTTTTTACCCTTTTTTATATAACATCCATTGACTGTGTAAGGGAAATTTAAAGGAAACAGCCTTTTATACCAGAGATTCCAGATTTTTGAAGCAGTTATTTCATTTTACAATGGTGCATTGGAATTTTCTATCTTTACTCGTTAAGAATCAATTTTTTTTAAGTCTAATGACATCCTTGCACTGTGTCTAATGACATCCTCGCACTGTGTTACAAAAAATGATAGTTGTTATCCACCTCTTCTTTATAGGTGAGTTTGTAAGATTTCAAAGTTCTTGTTAAGTGTTAAGTTCTTGTTAAGTGTTAGCTGTTATCTTTCACTGTTATGGATTATGTTTTTAAGTCTTTGTCTATTTTGTCTTTAAATGTAAGAGGAATGCGTGATACTGTGAAGAGGAAAGCTTTATTTTTATTTTGTAAAAGAAGCGAGGCAGACATTGTAATGCTCCAAGAAACTCACTCAACTGAATTGGATGTCAAATTTTGGAGATCACAATGGGGGAATACTATACATTATAGTCATGGAAGTAATAACTCAGCAGGGGTTGCTATACTTTTACACAAATTCAAAGGTGAAGTGTTAGAAACAGTGAAATCCTCTGAAGGAAGATGGGTGATGATAGTTATAAAACAAGACAAAACAAGACAATGGCATTTTTATTGTATGTAATGTTTATGGATATAACTCACATTTGTCCAACAAAACTTTATTTGTCCAGATATCGAATAATACCAAAATACTTCTTGACAAATATAGTGATTCTTGTGTGGTCTTTGGGGGTGACTTCAACGAATGTGTCGATTCAAGTGTTGATAGATTCCCCCCTAGATTGAGTCAGGGTCCTTTGGCAAATAATTTGATTTTATCCTTGTGTTCTGCTCTTTCTTTGGTAAACATGTGGCATTTTTTTAACCCTGATCTAATGGACTTCACCTGGTCGAACAAAAACTCAACACTTAAATCGAGAATTGATCTTTTTTTGATTTCCCAATCCGCTATTCATTTTGTTAAGGAAGTCTTACATTCATTTGCACCACTGTCTGATCATAAGTTGATAACAATTAAACTGGGCTGCCAGCAGGACACGCCATTATTATGAGGCTATTGGAAGATGAACAATAACTTACTAAAAGATGAACACTTTAACAATAGTATTAAAGACCTGATAACTGAATTATTCTCTGACTTAAGTGAGGGATGTAAACAAAAATGGGAGTTCTTTAAATACAAAACACGATATTTTGCCATTAAGAGGTGTACAATTATTAAAGCCACTAGAAATCAATTAGAGACAAAATTACGTCAAAGAATAAATGAGTTGTCTAAGGAGAATATTACTGATGAAGAAAAGGTAGAAATTAAAAACATCAGTTTGCAACTTGACGAGTTGTACTTGGATTTAGCTAAAGGGGCCTTTATAAGATCTAGGGCCAAATGGTTAGTGGAGGGGGAGAAGAACTCTGGTTATTTTTTTGCACTGGAGAAGAGGAATGGCCAAAGAAAAGCCCTGACTTCTCTCAATATAAATGGTACCAAATCTAATGACCCTATATTAATTACAGAATTTGTTGCAGATTTTTACAAAGGTCTGTACTCTTCTCAGTTTCATCCCAGTTACTGCAGCGTGTTCATTGAGAAAATACGTAAGAATATTCCGATAATCAATGACACTTACAAAGCAGTTTGTGATTCTGATATAACAGTTGCTGAAATAGGGAAAGCTCTCCATTCCATGAAAAAGGGGAGAGCTCCTGGGATTGACGGGCTTTCAGTGGAATTTTATGTGCATTTTGGGGAATATATTCAGGATCCTTTGATTTGTATGTATAAAGAATGTGTGGAGCAAAAGGAGATGACTACTACTATGAAACAAGGAATTATTTCACTCATCCCTAAACCGGGTAAAGACGCACATTGTATTGACAACTGGCATCCAATTTCATTGTTAAAGGTTGATATTAGCCTTAGTATATGCAAATAGACTTAAAACTGGCCTTGGTGATATCATATCAGAAACACAGTCTGGCTTTATGAAAAATCGTCATAACAAACAATATAAGACTGGTGCTTGATCTTCTAGACTATGCTGATGCAGTGCAGTCACAGGCTCTTCTCCTTTTTCTAGACTTCTACAAGGCCTTTGACACTATTGAACATGCATTTCTTTTGAAGACTCTTAAGTTATTTGGTTTTGGCGATTATTTTATAAATATTATTGAAATGCTTCATAAGGATATAAATAGTTCTGTGATAATTGACCAAAATACGACTAATAGATTTGAAATCAACCGTGGAATAAGACAAGGCTGCCCAGTTTCTCCCTTCTTATTTCTCCTGGTCACAGAATTGCTAGCATTAAGTGTAATCCATGATCTGGAATTTAAAGGTATACATATTTTTGACAGAGAAATAAAGATTGCACAACTGGCAGATGACACAATTTTGTTTATGCAAGACAAAGATCAGTTGTCTTGCGCTTTGACTTTGGTTGAACAATTCTCAAGTGCCTCAGGTCTTAAGCTAAACATTTCCAAGTGTGAGATCCTACCTTTGCACGAGTGTGATGACAATGTCATGAAGAATATTCCAGTAAAACCGATATCTCCATAGCAAGTAGTGTTATGCACTGATATTAAACGAAATTCGCTGCTAATGGAGTTTACTTAAAATTGGTAGACATGCTAGTCAGAAAAACGCGGGACTGTTGTGCAAATCAGCACTGTAACATTAGCGTAGCAAACTAGCGATTTTTGGAAACGTTTTAATTAGGAAAATGGTTGCAAATATATTATATGTACAGGACTGTGTATACCACAAAACAAGACTGTCAATTTTTTAATTAAGCAATTAAGCTGAAAATATTACATTTATCGGACTCTCTGGATGATCTTGCCGCCATTGTTGCCGGTTGCGCAGTATTCACATAACCCTAGGTTTCAAGTAAGCTCCCGATCTTACTTGGTTTTAAGGGGTGTATACCCCTTCGTCTTAGCTCTACCCCAAGCTCAAAAAGAGTATCGGAACACCATTAGCGCTCACAGTTAAGTGCAAAACTAAGAGGAAGGGGTAAACTTCTGTTTCGGAAAAATAACTCACTCTGGTGGGAGCGTTGGAAATATTTAAAACTCCTTATTTACGTTTTTGCAGTTAATAAAGATAATAAACTGACCCATCTGCAACCGACGCAAGCAAGCACCCTCTACAATTTCCCTAGAAATTGTACCCTCTCTAGTTTTACTTGATCTACAATGGGAGTAAATTGTATATCTATAAATTATGCCAATCATCTTGCTTTAGCCTATTTAGCCAAAAAGAAAACCTTTGAATGTGGGCCACAAATGACTTATGCTAAATGTGATATTCAGTCAGTGAAGAAAGATTATTTGACCCCCCCTGCTGATTTTTAGAATTTTAATGGTAGTTTTTTTGAACAGTGAGAGACAATAACAAAATGACTATCCAGAAAAAAACATGTTGGCAATCAGAGAGGTCAGACATTTCTTGTAGTTTGCCACCAGGTTTGCAAACATATCAGGAGGGATTTTGTCCCACTCCTCTTTGCAGATATTCTTTAAGTCATTAAGGTTTCGAGGCTGACGTTTGGCAACTCGAACCTTCAGCTCCCGCCACAGATTTTTTATGGGATTAAGATATGGAGACTGACTAGGCCACTCCAGGACCTTAATGTGCTTCTTCTTAAGCCACTCCTTTGTTGCCTTGGCCATGTGTTTTGGGTCATAGTCATGCTGGAATACCCATCTACAACCCATTTTCAATGCCCTGGTTGAGGGAAGAAGGGTTTCACCCAAGATTTGACGGTACATGGCCCGGTCCATCGTCCTTTTGTTGCTGTTAAGTTGTCCTGTCCCCTAGCAGAAAAACACCCCAAAAGCATGTTTCCACCTCTGTGTTGGCAGTGGGGATGGTGTTCTTGGGGTCAACACTTTTACCCAGCTTCTCCTCTGAATCATTCAGATGTTTGTTGGCAAACTTCAGACGGGCCTGTGCACACGCTTTCTTGAGCAAGAGGTCCTTGCGGGCGCTGCAGGATTTCAGTCCATGGTGTAGTGTTACCAATTGTTTTCTTGGTGATCATGGTCCCAGCTGCCTTGAGATCATTGACAAGATCCCTTTGTGTAGTTCTGGCCTGATCCCTCACCCCTTCTCATGATCATTGCAACTCCACAAGGTGAGATCTTGCATGCAGCGCCAGACCGAGGGAGATACAGTTCTTTTGTGTTTCTTTCATTTGCGAATAATTGCACCAACTGTTGTCACCTTTTCACAAAGCTGCTTGGTGATGGTCTTTTAGCCCATTCCAGCCTTGTGTAGGTCTACAGTCTTGTCCCTGACATCCTTGGACAGCTTTTGTGTTGGCCATGGTGGAGGGTTTGGAATCTGATTAATTGCTTCTGTGATGGTGTCTTTTATACGAGCTGAGCTGTGCGCCTAATCTCAGCTCGTTACCTGTATAAAAGACACCTGGGAGGTTGAAATCTTTCTGAGTGAGAGGAGGTCAAATACTTATTTCACTCATTAAAATCTAAATTAATTGATAAGAATTTTGACATGCGTTTTCTGGATTGTTTTGTTGTTATTCTGTCTCTCACTGTTCAAATAAACCTACCATTAAAATGATAGACTGATCATTTCTTTGTCATTGAGCAAACGTACAAAATCGCCAGGGGATACACATTTTTTTCCCTCCATGTATTTGTCCTATACTATCGGTGCACAATTGCTGCGCTTATGAAGGACATCGTCAATGGGAGATTAAGGCGAGCGGGAGTTTGTGAGGATTTCTTGGCCCACAATGATGACTGATTGTCTCTCGGATATCTATAACGATTTATCATTCTTTTGGATCTCTGTCCTGAGTGAGCTGGGCCCTGTGTTGGAATGCCCAACAAAAGTCAAGCAAATCGACTGTAAAAGGTATCAGCAACTAGGAGCCAGCAGACAGGTCGGGGGAAAGCCACTCAGTCGTGTGACGCCCGAGGTGTGGGATCCACATGTCCCCAATGTACATCCTCCCCTTACACTGCGGTTGACCAGGCCAACATCAAAGTGCAATTTGCAACAAAATGTAGTTTCAGTGCTATCGACCGTACCCATGTTACAATAAAGGCACCGTGGGTTGATTAATAATTTTTTTGTAAATCGAAAACATTTTTACTCCGTCAACGTTCAAATAACTGCTAGCCGAAGAACACCAAACTAATTCTCCTCCTATTTCACGCATTAAGAATTATTCATTGTTCACAATAGGTTAATTAAATTAGTTTACTGAGAAACCTGACAAAATATGGGCATTTCAAACACCACGTAAGGTAAAATATGGGAATTGAAGGCAGGGGCGGACTGGCCATCGGGGATACCGGGGGAATCCCCGGTGGGCCGACGGGGTTTGGATCAGGGCTTGACATTAGCACCCGCCCACTCGCCAAATGCAGGTAGAATTTGGCTGTGGCAGAAAAAGCAGTCACTCTTACTAGCCACTTTGGCGGGGGAAATTCTATATATCTCTCTTCCTATATTTTTTTGATTGTAGTTTTCTCAAAACACACCTAAAACAGGGTTCTCAAGCCTCACACATTGACCGTGACACACGCATTTCAACCAGATCATACACTCACACACCACACCTTTCTCGTATTTCTCACGCTGAGTAGGCAACGCCAACCAAGATGTCCTGCTAACGTTGTATACATTAATGGACGAGGCACAGGCACACAGAGTAAAGTTTCCTGCCGCCAGCACATATCGTAACAGATGTGCAAACACACGGAACAGTCTCGGCCACCGTACGTTCGTTACTAGGTAAGCAACATAGACACGCGAACACACGTGACGGAGATGGTAAGTTGAAAGAACGCTTGTCTAACATTTACTCCAGAGAGGCTAGAACATTTGGTAATATATCTCATTTTTGGCAATGAAATTGCTCAGTTTAATTTAAAAAAATCACAAGCCACAGTGGCTGGTGAGCAAAAATGTTAATGTCAAGCTCTGGTTGCAGGGTTTGTACAAGGTGCTTAAAGTGCTTGAATTTGACTTGAAATTTAAACCCTTGAAAACAGTCATATAAATGACGAGGTACTTGAAAAGTGCTTGAATTATTTAAAGACAATATATATGAATTTACAAAGTAATTTTGAAGTGTTCTTAAAAAAAAAATATATACATATAGTCTTTTCGCTCAAAATTAACGCCTCAGCCCACCCCCCTCCTGCTAATTTAATTAAAGCACCATCCTTTTTTCTGGCATTCTTTGGTTTGGGTTATAGCATAGGACCATGTTCTCAATTAATTTAAGTGTTTTTCAAGCACGATAAGAGTAGAATCAAGAATAGATCAATTCAGTTCTGAAGAAGCGCTGTCTGAAACAGCATTCTTTGCACAAACACGACTCAAACACTGAGAAAAAAGCCGCTTCTTCTCAGCCAGTGCGCGCCAGTACCGTATGAAACGTCCGAAGTCCTTAAGAATACATTTCAGAAGACACTTCCGAATGTTTTAAAACCATGGCACCATGAGTGTGAATACAGATCGCGAAGAGGAATATAGAAGTCAGTCAGTGATTTTAGATGGTGTTACAGGAAATTGTGTTCAAGCTGTGTAAAATGGAAAATAGTTGGAAGTGCCGGCAATGTCAGAGGGAGGCCCGGTTGGTGATGGAAGTGGGCCGGTATTTTGGACCATCCCAACCACTGGGTTCGTACAGATACTGTATAATAAAATTCCAGTACTTTCAAGGACTTTCAAGCACTATTTTGTTTTTTTTCAAGGACTACCATCAGAGATCTCATTTGTCAAACATATACTTTATTTACTTTACATTAATCCGTATTAAAGCTACATATGTTATTTAATCAATAGCAGCGAGTGATTTTCTCTTTTTCTTTTGTTCTTTGATTAACCAGATTTTCATGGGCCCGAAACGCTGCCCTCTCCTCCCCCAGTTAGTATGCACTAAATGTGAACAAATATATATTTTTGACTGCTACACATGTTAGACATCATTGGAAAGCTCAGATTCTTATGCTTCCATTGAAATAAACCAATTCAAGATCAACTCGCAACAGCAAGTACCGTCAACGTCTTTGTCCGGTGACCGTTCCTTCGGCAAAGTCAGAGAAAAAGGGTACTACTTATAATTATTACCAACGATTACTTCGGAATGTTCCAGGTATGCACACAACCCATCAAAACCTCATCTGCGTATTCCCAAAAGTCTAAAGTATCTAACCATGTCGAGAAGTTGTACAAACAATGAATTATATCCGGACATAGCCACGATCTTGTTGCTTCATTCTTCCTTCGCCAATTATTTTTATTTCAGTCTCTCACGCACTATCGCTCATAGGAGGAGATGTGGGGCGAGTACAAACGCGGGGGTAGTCTTAAAATGGCCGCTATACTCTGCCCTTTCGATTGACATCTTGATTGACCCAATAGGAGCTTCCATGCCCCCTTGACAGCCCTCTAAAGCCAACTAGGCTTGAGAGGGCCCCCCACACACTCGTTCTAAACGATTATTTCCAACTGGCTTTGACTGGCTCTGAAATAGGCTAGTTAGCCTTGTAGCATAGCGCTAGCTGTTAATGGTGATACCCATTTGTTATGTTTTGGTGGAGCCTTCAAAATGAAAGTCTATTGCGCTATATGGTTGACAGAATCAGTGTTCATTGTGCGCCAATCCTGGGAATCAGATAATGCACTCCAATGTGTTCATGCTTCAGTTTTTGTGTTTCAGTAATACTAATGTGGGATTTAGCTATTATATATGATAGTTTTAAGTACCTCCTTTCATTAGAGATAACAATTATACCTTTTTATCCTAAGAATTTGACATTGGTTACAAGGGTCATTCTGGAGTCTCCAAAAGCCCCTTTTAGAAAACGCCTGGATGTACTCTTATAAAAACATGTGACAAATATTAATATATTGTGGTATTATGTTTGACTTTTGATTTAAATTAGGTAAGGCTTCAACCTGTGGTCCAATTCTGTCTTCCAGCTAATACCTTCCATCTCTAGGCCTCTTCAGGCCTCTGTTTGCAAAACAAAATCTCGGCGGAATTATAAACTTTCACTTTCCTTGTGTTCAAGCTTCTATTACTGAACACCAGTAGGACTGAAAGGGGTCCTGACAACAGGGGAAATTACCACAGAGTGTCAGCTTTCAAAAGAGACCATTTACATGCATGTACTCCAAATGGTTCAAGAACAGCTTTCAATTTACTTTGGGCATGCTGTTTAGGCGTTTTTAGGCACATTTAAAAGGGTCCCAGAAAAGGTTAACGTAAGAAAATATGTATATGATGTAATTTCATTGGAATCATCCAAAATCATGTTAAGTGTCCGTCCGTCCGTCATCTGCCGCTTGTCCGGGGATCGGGTCGCGGGGGCAGCGTGTTAAGTGTATGGGTATTTTTCCAAGTAGGCCACTGATCGATACGTCGATGCATTGAGTGGGCAACTCACCGTGTACTGAAAGGACCGCGCACCGTGTATTGAGTGGGCCGGTCTGACTAACTCCCGGGCCACTTTTTCCCCCTAGTCCGCCCCTGGTTTACATTTATCTTTATTCATTTAGCAGACGCTTTTATCCAAAGCGACTTCCAAGAGAGAGCTTTACAAAAGAGCATAGGTCACTGATCATAACAACGAGATTGTCCCAAACATTGCAAGTAGCCAAAACATGAAGCATACATTGTGAAAAAGCTAAACAAGTGCCAAAAGGGAAGACCCATAAGAGCATGCAGTTATACAAGTTACAAATTAAAACAACATGAACCACAAAAGTGCAGGACTGTACCTGTAGAAGAACAATCAACAGTAAAATATTTCACAGCGAGTACAAGACTTAGCTTCGTTATATCTAACCTAAAGCAATGAGTCACTTAATAAGAGTCATTGTGATCCTGGAGGAAACTAACTAACAAGTCCAGCCAAGCATTCTTAAGTGCCGTTGTACTCCTGGAACAAGTGCGTCTTGAGCCTTTTCTTGAAGGTGGGGAGACAGTCAGTGTCCCTGATGGAGGTGGGGAGCTGGTTCCACCATTGGGGGGCCAGGCAGGAGAAGAGCTTGTGTTGGGACCTGGCAGTCTTGAGCGGTGGGACCACCGGGCGGTTGTCTGAAGAAGACCGTAGGTGACGGGTGGGGGTGTAAGGTTGCAGGAGAGACTTGATGTAGACGGGTGCAGTCCCGTTCACTGCTCGGAAGGTCAGTACCAGGGTCTTGAATCTGATACGGGCGTTGATGGGTAGCCAGTGGAGAGAGATGAGGAGCGGGGTAACATGGGAGCGTCTGGGTAGATTGTAGATCAGTGATGCCCATCTCAGAAAGTCTGTAGAGCAGGATCTGGTGGTTAACCGTGTCAAACGCTGCAGAAAGGTCCAGCAGAATGAAGACGGATGACCTCGAAGCCGCTCTGGCAGACTGGAGGGCAGTGGTGACTGAAAGGAGGGCAGTCTCTGTGGAGTGGCCGGTCTTGAAGCCCGATTGGTTGGGGTCAAGCAGGTTGTTCTGAGAGAAAAAGTTAGACAGTTGATTAGATACAGCACGTGGTTGAAGGGGTGTGGACAACGATCTTGTTCCCGTGCACACAATCACATGTTGGAAGTGGAATCTATTAAGACAAACGTGTGATGTCGGTCGCATACGCTGTGTTCATGAATCAGAGAAAAATGTTGCGTATGGAGTTTTCCAGTTAGAATTTACGCATAGTTTGATACTGCCACACCCTAAACTTTGTCAATCTGTCATGAAAATAAATGTATTTAAACCTAAACTGTACAACGGAACGTTAAATCAAATTCAATCAGCGCAATCGCTACCAAGACGAACACAGCAGTAGTGTAGTACTGCACTGGGTTGCACCAGCTGTGCGTAAATTCAAACGTAGCCTAGTTTGAACGTATCTACTATCTATCTACTACTAAGCATCTTGATGGAACCTGACAGATCTGCAGCTGTAGCCGGTGCCTGCGTTGTCCTACACAACATAGAAATGATTTGGAAGTACCACTGGTGGAGGAAAGAAATGCAGATGATAGGGGTGACGTAGACATTACCTTTGGCGAGGACCACCTACCAACTGAGGCTGCCACTAGGGCTGGGCGGTATGACTGTATATACCGTGCAACGGTAGAAATGTGTCTACCGGGAGAGATTTGGCTACAGTTTCAACCGCGGTATACTCATATACTATATTTTTGTATTACACGTGTCAATTAAATGTCTGGTTGTTGTATTGTATATAAGCCATCATATAAATCGCATTCTTGCGATATTTAGAATTGTAGTTGAACTTTTATTTGATTTGCTTTTTGTTTGACCTTGAAGCACAATTGCGTTGGTCTGACAAAATTTCCGATGTGGAGTGTATTTTGTGAAAGCGGACCACATTTACGCCGATGCTAATTAATTATACATCAGCCAATCGTAACGCTCATAACTTTTTTGAGTCTTGTTGTAGATATGGCGATTGCGAACACAGCCAGCAGGTCAGTATATTTTTGTCATTTGTGTAAAACTTGAAATTTGAGTGAGACCGCGTCTTGTTTTGATGTTAGCCTCAGAGAGTCAGAGACTCGGCTCTCCCACTGGCAGTAGTAGGCTACAGTACTGTCTTCAATGCCACAGCTATGGCTAAACTTTATTTTGTCTTATTACACGGCTGTTCTTAATGCTGTAGAATGCTCCATTCACTTGAATGGGGCTTCCCAATGTTCTGCGGTGAACAATTTTCTCATATTTGACCGTTGCTATGCATATTTTGACCACTTTCAAGGGAAGTGGCCTTTTTGCCTCGGATTCACGTCTTTCGTAGCACTCCGCAAGTAGTCCGGTAACTTTTCAACCCCAGCGTACTCTGTTGGTTAGCGACGTCAGCTGATTTGAAGCCTAAATAATGTTCAAAGTCTATGAAGTTCAACGTCTTTGGCGAAACATTTCTCTGCTGATCAACAATACGAATGGTAACAAATACATTGTAAAAAAACACACTGTGTTAAGTTATTTTTGTTGGCAAGTAGCCGTGTAATAAGCGGGATAATGTATAGAACGCCGGTCATTATTTTCCGCCTTTTTGAATTTTAAGAAAAAACGTTTTTCGCTTCTCCTCCTTCAACTTTTGTCAAATCTTCCACAGAATTGACACACATCTTCGTCAAAACAACCCTCACAGAAATTGTCAAACATTTTTGATTTTCAAAATCGTTTGTCTGGTACAGCCAATCAAAATTGGCAACAAAGCAACCAAACAGGAAGTTGGGTCATATCTCAGCTAATCCTTGAGAAATCAACACCAAATTTGTTATGATGACTCTGAACCCTCTTCTGTCCAATTAATTTGGTGTCATGTGATCACTGGGCGTGGCCGCATGAAGCAAAAATGTGTTTTGGCCGATTTGTTTGCCTTTATAAAGTGATTCCTTTGTCTCATGATATGTTGGGACGTTCCGTGTATGACTCTTAATAATCTGTGATAACAGCCGAATATATATGGCCGCCATTTTGAATTAATTGAAAAACTTTTTTCTCTACTTCTCCTTCAAAGTGTGTCCAATCTGGACCAAATATGCCAGATTATCTATCTATGCCAGACCAAGCCTCACAAAGGCCATCACATGATTTTTTGATTTTCAGAACCGTTTGACCGGTACAGCCAATCAAAATGTGCCATTAAGCTATCAAACAGGAAGTTGGGTCGTAGCTCAGCAAATCTTTGATGGATTCACACCAAACTTGCTGCATACATTCAGAACCCTGTTCTGAGGATTTCTAAAGTGTTTTATGGGTAAATTGACTGCTTGGCCACCTCATTGCTGCTTGCAGCTATATTTTGAATTTAATATTATTGTTAATTTCAGTTTTGGACACATTTATAATATTTTTAGCCATTACTTTTATATAGTTTTGCTTTTAATTGGTCCATTATTTTACCTGGGTTACATGTTGGTGTGAACTTTAATGGGTTTAACTTTAGTACTGTAGTTGTCTGTGGCTTTCGAATTCAAAGCCAGCCTCTCTACTTCTGCCCCTGAACACCACATAATGGAAAACTCTTCAGAACAAGTAGTATTTAAGATACTTAAATATACCTTACTTATCCTCAAGTAAGGTATGAGGACCAAAGGGTTTGTGAGAGTGGAGGTGGAAGGAGAGAGTAGAGAGACAGTTGAGACAGTGGTAGGAGAGAAATTATAAGGGAGCTTTCAGTTAACTCACACACTTGATTTAATTAAATACATTTGAGAGTCAGTGATCAAATACAAACCCTGACCTGTGTGTGTTTACCTGTGTGTGTAGTGTGTGCACTGACTCCAGTATCTCTCTCTCCCCCACCAGATAAGACAAAGGAGCTGGAGACAGAGACACTCACCACCCCAATGGAGGACAGACAGGCAGAAGAGATGGGGCCAGATGCAGGGAAGGAGGGGAAGATGCCTGGGGACAAAAAAAATGAAACAGCAGAGGAGGAGAATGTGGATGAGGACAGAGGAATGGAGAAGAGAGGGCTGGAGAAGGGAGAGGAGAGAGAGAAGGCGGTTGAGATGGAGGGGATGTTGCCCCCCTGTTCCACAGTCGAGTCGGGTCTACAGGGTAGCATCAAAGGCAGCGACCTGTTTGGATACGTGGGCATTGAGGCCGTGCTGGACCAGATGAGACGGAAAACAATGAAGGCAGGCTTTGAGTTCAATGTCATGGTTGTGGGTGAGTTGGGATACACATACACATTCTGACATTGAGATATGTATATACTGTACATGTTTCACTCAGTTATACCCAACATATTCTTAACTCATGCTAACATATGCAGGACACATTTTCTAAAACACACATCCAATATTACATAATAACTAGAGAGGGTACAATTTCTGGGGAAATTGTAGGGTGTGCTTGCTTGCGTCGGTTGCAGAGGGGTCCGTTTTTTAACAACATTTGTACAACTGTTTCTGTATATTGTATATAAAATGCATAGCCTACTTATTATTTAGATTACATAGATTTAAAAGCTTTTTTTTTTTTGCTGCTCATTTATAACTCAAAATACTAAGAGTGAAGTGTACAATGAAATAGTTGTCTTCTCGTTTCCCCTGCAAGAGGGAATGGTAATCGGCTACCTTCACAAAAAAAGAAGTATACTTCAAGTTTATTTTGTAAGTATACTTAGTGTAAAAAGTATACTGTTATCATGTTACTTACATTCCCAAAGGTCCAAAGTGTCTAACCATGTCGAGTAGTTGCCCTAACAATGAATTTTGAATTATATTCAAACATAGCCACAATCTTGTTTCTTTATTTTTCCTTTGCCAATTATATTTATATCAATCTCTCATGCACTATTGCTCATAGGAGGAGATGTGGGTCGAGTTAGCCTTGTAGCTTAGCGCTAGCTGTAAATGGCGATACCCCATTTGCCAGGTTCCTGTGGAGCCTTCAAAATGAAAGTCTATTGCGCAATAATAGTCTATTGCGCAATATTCTTTGTGCGCCAATCCTGGGAATCAGATAAAGCACTCCAATGTGTTCATGTTTCAGTTTTTGTGTTTCGTAATACTAATGAGGGATTTAGCTATTATATATGATAGTTCCAAGTACCACCTTTCATTAGACATAACAATAACAACAAAAAATATACCTTTTTATCCTAAGAATTTGACCTTGGTTACAAAAGGTCATTCAGGAGTCTCCAAAAGGCCCTTTTAGAAAACGCCTGGATGTACTCTTGTAAAAAAATGTGACAGAACCGTGACTTTTGATTTGAATTGGGTAAGGCTTTGCCCTGTGGTCCAATTCTGTCTTCCAGCTAATACCAACCACTTCTAGTCCTCTTTAGCCCTCTGTTTTCAAAACAAAATCTAGGCGGAAATAGAAACTTTCACTTTCCTTGTGTTCAAGCTTCTATTACTTAACACCTGAAGGACTGACAGGGGTCCTGACAACAGAGGAAATAACTTCAGAGTGTCAACTTTCAAAAGAGACCATTTACATGCATGTACTCCAAATGGTTCAAGAACAGCTTTCAATTTACTTTGGACATGCTGTTTAGGCGTTTTTATGTTCAATGCAACATGTAACATGTTCAACTAGGCTACATGCTCTTATGGTTCTTCCCTTTGGGACTTTAGTTTTCACAATGTATGCTTCATGTTTTGGCTACCCGCAATGTTTGGGACCATCTCATTGTTATGATCAGTGACCTATGCACTTTTGTAAAACTCTTTTGGAAGTCGCTTTGGATAAACCCGTCTGATTGCATAAATGTAATGTAATGGTAGCATATGATATCTGTAAATTTGTCCATTGTCCTCATCCACGTATCTCACGTTAACGATCAGCTGGCAAAGGCCACTAGCATCAGTGGAGTCTATTTGAAGCGCAAATCATGTCCTCCGACATATCATCAATGCGACTTTTGATCGTGTTATCAGAGAGGGGGATTTTTTCTTTGGCCCTAGCATTACATCATCCATTTTTTGCAGGCTAGTAAAATGAGCGACTGCTAAAGTGTGTGGCTTTTTAGATTTAGCAAACAACTCGTCAACTAAAAAACAAGCCTTTTGTGCCTTCACATACACGCACAATTAAAGCATACGTTCGCTCTCTGTAGTATTCTGCGTTTTAAAATATTCAATGTCTTTGTTCTGGTGTGCTGGGTGCTTGGTCTCCAGGTACCTTGCCAATTTATTAGACACCGTGGCTGCATTAACCAACTTCTCCCTGCAGACCAGGCATACTGGTGTGGGGCACGTTACCTACTGGAGAATCGTTATGTCTCTTTTTTCTCTTTGCTGATTTCGATTCCGATGTCTGTTCCTGTGGAGGTGGATGCATTCTCTTTAAAAACGTATTAATTGCCCCTACCCGCACTCCTCCATCTGCTGTCAATACGGAATAACAAACAAAATCAACGAAAGAACTGTTGTTGACATTAAGCCCTGAATCAACTGTGAACTGTAGCCGATTGTTGTTTGAGCCGCAAATAACTTAAATGTTTTATTGATATAATATCAATATAATGAATAATAATAAAAATACAAATACATTTAATGATCAAGCCTTGGGCCTTCCGCAGCTCCCCTGAGCATGTGTCACGGCACCCTAGGGTGCCGCGGCACCCACTTTGAAAACCCCTGGCCTAGCCTATCGATCAAGGTACTTGAAAGCATGTAGGCCTACACTGTCGGCTTCATTTGATCTTGACAGGCTAAGCATTCTTTAGCAAATAATAACAATATACCCACTATTAATTAAAACTCAGGCATGAAAACGGGTCAGGGGTGAAAAAGGTGAGAAGGATATTAACCCTCTAAGGGGGTCCGGGTGCATGCTCCCCCATAAGAAAAATGTAAATATTCCATATTTTAAAGCATCAATCTGATGCATTTTGAGTTACTTTTTTGCCAACCTGGGGAGAGCTGGAGAAACGTAACTTAAGCCATGGGTCAAAAATTATTATGGCCTCCTTACTAAGTATTATGCAAGCCATTTCATGCCAGCCTGTCACTGGGTCTAACATTTACAGTATATGAGGCACAATGTGGTAAGGGCACCACAAATGGCTTAATGCATAAACCCCACAAGAGATGGAGGACATGCTGTAACTTAACTTGTCTACTCTTCCATCATGATTGACAGCCAATATAAGTACCAGCGTACTTTGAAGTCAACATGCGTATTCGCTACACAAATTGCGTACAGGTTGGCAGGTCTGCTTATTGATAGGACGGCAGGGACGGGAGTAAAAATAGGCCTTGGACTTTGATCCAGACCGGCCCACCAGAACCGGTCCCGTATACGCCACCACAGCGAGCGCCCTGCTAATGCGTGCAAATTCTGTGCCTGATTTGATGCTAGTTAGGGACTTCCATGGTTAATGCGTGCGCGCGTAGCGCCCGAGCGAATTTTCTGGGCTGATTTGAGCGAAAAATTGTTTTTGGAGCTTGAAACAGACAAACATAGCCGTTTTTCCAATTTGTAAAACGTTGTCAAGTTAAGGTAATTACGTTTCTTAGCCTGGTTTTCCATCTTTATATTGTCTCGAATTAGGTTTCGATCTGTCTGTGTCACTGTTGTGTGTAGGCGGTACATACGTTCATTTAGAATTTTCCACCGGAGCTTTAGCTAGCTGGCTAACGTTGCGTTCTCTCCTGCTGTGCTCAATGACTCAATTCCTCAAGCTGTAGCTAACGTTAGCTAAATCTATGTCAACAGAGCTCCTGGGTAACTTGACTTAGATATACCGCTTCTGATGGTGGTTTGCACTGGTGATGCAAGGCCCTTTGCGTTAATATTTCCATGCACTCGCGCTCCCTTCTGACACGCGCACCTGTTCGCAGTTCACTGAAAATGAATACTCTCTCCCCCCCCCTCAAAAAACAAAAAATACCATTGAATCTACAAGATTCACGTAGGTCACCTGTTTTGGTTTCAAAACAACGAATTTCGCCGAAAGGTGAGGGATTTTCATGTCTGAAAACTACTTCAGCATAATAATGCACCTAAAATACAAATGTGAGCAAGGGCAGCAATCGCTATCGAATGCAAAAAGGCATGCAATTATGCTAGCAGGGGAAGAATACAAACAATGAAAATTACCAGTTTTGCAATAACTGTAGACTAATACAATAACAGGCTTTAATGAACTGAAAACATAATTTATACGACTTACAGTTCTCAAAGACGCACACACGCAATCTCAACTGCGCTGTGAAGCGTGAGTCCTTGCTATTCTCTGACATGCATAACAATCACTGCTGATAGACGGCCTGTCTTGTACAGCCCTATTTCTGATACCGTGGCGGCAGAAATTTAGCCGTGGCGGGCCGCCACGATAAAATCAACAGGGGAAACACTGGGAACGTTTCCATTTTAACCAGCACATTTTTTAGCCTTTACGCTATTTATTATGTCTATGGTTTTCCTACAAGATGTGGTTTCTATCTTCTGTGTCCAATCCAAAGATCCAATCAGGAGCTGTAATAGCAATCATCATGACAACTCACTCACTCAACATTGGCCGCAACCTGTATGATTCATGCAGGTTGTGTTTGTCATTCGCAACAACGCAGGCTAATCGATTTGCTAACGGTAGCTAGCCTACCTGTTCTTCCTTAGCAAAAATAATGGCGTGACAAAACCCAGCGAGAAGTTGATTCAGAAAAATCGCAAATTTCAGACAGAATATATTGACAAGAACGCATTTATGTTGCCGGTAGGGAGCACAAAACCGATGTGTTTAATCTACATTGAGACGGTTGCCCTTGTCAAAAGTGGTAGAGCTAATGTGAAACATCACTATGACACAAAGCATAGACACTGGAAAAAATTACCCCCAGAACTCTGGTCTATGGGAGAAAGATGCCAAGGGGCACGGGCACTGTGCCTAAACCTAAGTCAATTTTGAATGGGAGTCAATGGGAGAAGTAAGGGCCAGAAAATAAACCATGGTCTGTTCCGGACCCTCGACTAAATGGAAATTTGGTGAGTGGACCTTTTGAGTTTCTAATTGAGTACCCCTGGATTAGCTGCTATCCTGTTTACTACAGTACAAAAGTCTTCAAGTTATCATACGAATACAAACGCTAAAATACATGTTTTGTACTGCCGTTGTAGGCTCTTATTACTCACTGTCAAATGTAACAATGAAAATCTCTGAGGGTTGCAGGAGTCTCGGGGGTCGTTGTCTTCAAGTCTTCTCCAACGATAAAAACGAATGGTCTTTTTCTTGTGCGTCGTAGCAAGCTTGCGCGTGTGTCAAGGGGCTCTGGCCCCTTGTGTGTGTGTGTGTGAGAATGTGTAACACGCGCGCACAGGAGCAGGGGACAGAGGATTTGGGGAAACAGCCCTAGAAATTAGCCAAGCATGCATATTTTCAATATTCACAATAAATCAACTTTTCATCTTACATTCAACTATTTTTCAGATTTGTGGGGGTGGGTGTTAGGTTCTAGAGGCTTTTTTGTTCCTCATGAGAAATAAGGCATATGTAATTAATTTCAGAATTTTGGGACAAAGGGGATGCAAATGGAATCACTTTGAAAATGGACAATTGGGGGGTGGCTGTAGCGCCACTTAAGGATAATGGTGGGTCATTTGTGGTGTGGTAGTAAAGGCCGAAATATGCTTCTGCGTTTTTCGAAAAACGGACGCATGGGAATGCCCTCGTCTCCGTGGAACGCCCTCTATGAGCTCTCCGTCAGCCCTCGGAGCCTCAGAAAGCTTGACGTGCACCTCCTGAATTTTCTAACTATCCGTCGTAATTTCGGAGAGCTACGGACACCCCCTTGGCTGTGATTGGTCAATATTAGAACCGCTTGCGTCAGGGGCGGGGTTGCCATGATAAACAAACAGAAAAAAGGACGAACAGAATCCTTTGACCGCCATTGCTGTACGTTTTTACATATTTCAGCTAAATGGTACACATAAATCAGCATCTGAATTCAAATGTCACAAGAAATGGGCAGTGTAGTTGCTGAAAATGTGCATATTTTATTGATGACTTTGACTTCTGGGTAACCTAGGTAAATAAACACTCGACGACGTCTTACAAAAAACCATTGCGCCACCTACTCTTCTGGCGGTGAATTGTTTTCAGCACCCACAGCCTACGGAGAACCATAAACACAGTCTATCCGTCCGTATCCGGGCGCCCGCCCATCCGTAAACGGAGACGCAGAAGCATATTTCGGCCTTTACTCAAGGCCTATGCTATCAATGTTTCAACATTTGAAGAACTTTTTACCATTGCATACAAAATCGGAAATGCAATACAATCAAGATCCACAAGGCCAAGGAATGAGTGGGGGCTTGGTCAGCCCACACTCTCCTGAAATGTTGCGAGTGCGTCTTGCCAAGCCTGCGCGTGTGTCAAGGGAAAGCTGAGTGTGTAAGAATGTGGAGCGCGCGTGCTGAGGAGGAGAGAGAGAGGATTTGGGCAAAAAGCTCAAGAAATTAGCCAAGCATGCATATTTAAAATATTCACTTACATTCAACTTTTTTTCAGATTTGTGTACTTAAAATTCTCAAGAGTCTTTTTTTGAACTTGTGATTGAATCAGAGTGTAACATTTTGACCGGTGGATGTGTAAAGCATTATTTTAGCGTTAGCGATAAATTAGATTCCCTTTATTTCAATCATTTTTGAAGATATTAAGTTAATTTTGCACATGGGAATATTTTGTAGTGTCTTTCACCATTATACCAAATTTGGAGTTTATATCTCAAAGATTTGCTGAGATTTGACGCAACTTCCTGTTTGGTTCCTTTGTTGATGATTTTGGAGGCTGGGAGTAATGAGTTGAGACCTGTTGTATCATTGGGCCAATGTTGTATCATTGGGCCAATCGTCAATGGAGGCTGACAGGGCTCTCACGTAGCAAACAAATCAAAGTCAAAACTGAAGAGAAGCTGTCCAGGGGTAGTCGAGCAAGGGGTCTGTGTTGCTCCAGCATCTGCTGTTGCATCCTCTGTTACACTCAGCATCCTCTCCTGTTGCTCTCAGCATGGTCTGTTGCACTCTGTTGAGCAGGCCTCTGCATGACCTGTAAAAGTGAAGACAGGGTCCATGTCAGTGATGAAAAATGAAGCTTTTTCCATCTATACTTGATACAGACTTCAGTTTTGACTGTGAAATGCAGTGGCAATACTTGAACTGAAATCCAAATGTGTTGGAAACCCATGCAAAGTCACCCAAAACACAGGCTCTAACAAGAGTATTTAGCTCTTAACTGGTCAATGTATACACATCTGACAAAAGACCAGCTCGACCTTTGCCTGTAAACAGTGATTCTGACCTTTAAATAGGCTGACCAAGTGAAACTAGCCTGGCTAACGTAGGTCGCTTTATCAGGCAAATGACAAATTAAATAGGCTTGTTTTGAAAGATCCTATATACTGGCTATCTTCAGCAGGTCTGACGGTATGTAACGGACGTGGCCATGCTCCGTCACTACAAGGCGTCGTTCGCCACTCGCTGGGCTTGAACGCAAGACCTCTGACTTGCCAAGCGCAACCACTAGCAGCTACGCCAAAGAAAAGCTAGCTATTCGTTGACGCGGCCCATTACATATCTGAGGAGTGAGTTTCACATGTTCACACCCGTTACATTCACCTCTATGAAATTCACTCCGGCGGTTAGCTAGTGCTAACCTCATGGTCTGGGTCACGGCACCAATGTGGCGGTATGTAACGGACGTGGCCACGCTCCGTCACTACAAGGCGTTGTTCGCCACTCGCTGGGCTCGAAGGCAGGACCTCTGACTTGCCAAGCGTGACCACTACCAGCTACGCCAAAGAAAAGCTAGCTATTCGTTGACGCGGGTAGCCCATTACATGCCTGAGAAGTGAGTTTCACAGGTTCACACCCGTTACACAGGCTCTTGTCTACAAAAGGCAGGCCTTCCTGCTAACTATATTTAACTTAATGTCTGCACCTCTCTGTCACCAACTGTCTCTGGGGTGGGGGCTTCACAGGGTGTCTACAGGTGTAAACAAGTTCATTTTCAGACCTTTTAATAACACTTCCAATTGAAATTAAAGACCAAATGTACGATGGAAATACAAATCAAAAGTGCAAATATACAGTAATCTTCCCAAACACTGATGTCTGTTCAATATGAACAGTATGGTAAAATGACAACAATCGGTTGAGTTTAAGAACATTGACTAAATGTGTGTAATGTGAAAGGATAACACAGAAATGTAATTGCTGTCCTAAATTATATTTTTTATTACACAATGGTGGAGCAGAAACTAGCAATTCCATGAATCCCATGGAAACAAAGGCAAATGTGTGAGATGTACTGATGTGGAGCACAAATCATCCAAGAAGCAGTACTTCTTGGCAGGGGCAAGCAGGGCCTGCAGGCAGGGGCAAGCAGGGCCTGCAGGCAGGCAGTCAGGGCAGGCCAGCTGGATGAAGCTGTCCTGGGGTCAGGGCTGAAGAGAAGCTGTCCTGATTATGATTATGTCCAGCTAGAAGGGGGTAGTGCAGCAAGGGATCAGTTTTTCTCTCAGCATCCTCTGTTGAACTCTGTTGAGCAGGCCTCTGCATGACCCTCCAGACCTGTAAAAATGAAGAAAGGATCCATGTCAGTTGTGAAAAATTAAGCTTTTTACATCTACACTTGACATAAACTACAGTTTTGACTGTGAAATGCAGTGGCATTACTTGAGCTTGAATCCAAATGTGTTGAACTGATGGAGACCCGGCCATGCAAAGTCACACAAAACATTTGGCTCGATTCCAGGCTCTGGCAAGAGCTCTAAACTGGTCAATATGCACATCTGACCAAAGACCAGCTCGACCTTTGCCTTTAAACAGTGATTTTGACTGTCAGAGACCTTTAAATAGGCTGACCGAGTGAAACTAGCCTGGCTAACGTAGGTTGCTTTTTCAGGAAAATGACAAATGAAATAGGCTTGTTTTGAAGGATCCTATATACTGGGGCCCGTTCGTCGTAAGGGTTGAAGCTAAGCTAATCCATTGTCCCTTTAGCCCGTTAACATTAGCGAGCTAACTGAGAACTGCAAATATCGGTTCGTCGACGGCTGATCCGCATCCAAATCATGTGGTTAATTTCAATCAGGCTAAACTTATCAGGGCAAGTGCACGAGCACGTCCTACTTCAAAAGGCAGGAAAGGTCGATCACCAAAACCGCGATTTTCTAACGGTATGATGGCGGAAAAGACGAAAGAGAGAGCGGTGATATTCTCGCCATCTGAGCAAACTATTATAATGAGTGTCTACGAAGACAATAAGCATATTAACATGGCTAAGTCAAACACCGCCACCGCTGCCAGAGCAAGACAGGCATCTTGGCAAAAAAATTGCCAATAAACTAAATGCGGATTTTGGTAAAATGGCTCATCTTTAGTGCCTTATTACCCCGATCAATCAGATCACATTTCTTTAAATGTGCCTGCTGGCAGTAGGCTTAATGGAAATTAATCATCGAATGAGATCTTGCTTGCGAAAATTATGATTTCAACTTTTTCAGAATAAGTATAAAAACAAGGCCAAAGAGTATAATTGATACGAATTCATAGACACTTATGAGGATATATGTAGGCCTACTGAAAGCGCATGTACTAGTGTGATATCAGGTAAAATGGGCCACTTTTTGGTGAATCGTTTGGGACAATAATACAATACCATATATGCCTTTTGCATGTATTTTTATGATTACTAATGACTGTTTTTGAAATATAATTATTTAGGCCCTACAGTTCTTGAAACATCAGCTGTGCCAACTTTTTTGGCACAAGCAGTTTCAGGTAAAATGGGCCAGTGAAACTGCAAAGGGAAATAGTAATTTATCATCAATTTTAATTTTAAAACACAGTTGCTTATACAGCCACAAAACATTTAAACTGCATTAAACAAACATATGTGCCATAATTTTAAAAAAAATGATCCTGAAGCCCAGATTCGTCACAGTTACATATATATTTGACGGTGTGCCCTCAATACCCAGCTTGACCAAAAGGCTCTCATACTGGTTAAACCACTGGCTAACCACCTCTTTGTTGAGTCCAGCAGCCCGTGCTGCAGACAGGACCTCTGGCTTGCACATCCCAAGCTATGGGTTGTGCTTTAGAAAGTTCTTAAACCAGTAATATCCGGCCCTCCCTGCTGTCTTGGAGAAACCAGATATGTTGTTCTTGGCTGCAAAATCAAAGGCCACTTGCCGGACATCACGTTTTGTGAAGGGAAACCCCCTCTGCGCCAATGTGTTGAGGGTGGCAACAAGCTCCCTTTCTGCCTCCTGTGGAAGGTAGGGCTTCTGCCCTGACACATGTTCACTGCCAGTCACCTTTCCACTGATGCGTCTTTGCAGTGTTGATTGCGGCACACCCCATGCTCTTGATAAGAGGTGCACACTCACTGTAATTCCTTTCTACTCTCCCTCCATGTATTCATCTAAGGCCCCCTTCATCCTCTCCTCTTTCCACAGATTGTAATTGTTTGGCCTTCCTTTCCATCCCTGTTTTATCTTTGTATCCTTTCCTCTCTGGTCCTTGCTCCTACTCTCTTTTCTCTCTCTTTCCTTCTCCCTTTCTCCTCTCCTCTCGCTTCCTTCTCCTTCGCCATACTCACTGTACATAAAATATCTACTACCATTATTACTGTTGGAGGGGTCATGGTGTGACACACACACCCTCACACACACACACACTCCAACACATGGGTATGTGAGTTTGTGAGTGACACAGATGATGGCCCATTTTATCTGAAACCATGTTTCCCATTTTACCTCAGTGGGTTAAGGTAAATTGGACCACCCAGAAAAACATCACTTTTTCAAAAAATATGTTCATATACCAAACTAACAACATTATTTGTGATTGATGCCATCAAGACAGATATGCATAGTTTTTTTATGTGCATGTAAAAAAAAAAGATTTATCATCCTTATAATAGTTTAATTAGATTTGGTATGCCAGGCTACTTACCATGCAGCTTTCTGGGGCAGTCTTGTTTGAATTATTGGCCCGCCCACCATAGCAACCATAAAGCAATCAAATCCCCTGTTACTTGTCAGGGCTGGGACCCCCAAATGGCCCATTTTACCTGATATCACCCTATATATGTGTATATGCATGTAGGCCTATGTATAAATCCCTCTTTGATTTCATTGACTGGGGCATGGCCAGGAATATGATTAATTGATTAATCAGCTGGTTAAGCGCTAAGTACACTTTTCTTACAGCAATGCATGCTGTGGCTTTGCCAATGTTTTCTGCATCGCCTATACTGTATAAAAATGTAGCCTACCTGACGAGAAAAACCTCAAGGCTATGCAGAGAGTCTGAAGCACAGTAAAAGTTTCAAGTAGCTTTATTGTCCATTTCTTCACGTCAAGATATAAAAAGGAATCGATATGACGTTTCCCACTCTCCCACAGTGAAACATAAAAGGCACAGGCACAACAGATAAGACATTTCATATTCACATACAGCAGCATAAGCTCATAAAGCATAGCTTGCTGCGGCGTGTGATATTTGCAATGTACGGCCCAAGAAGGTCTTGCAAATAAATGAGTCCTTGTCGGCTGAATCGATATCGCTCAAACAAGAACTCATCCGTGTGAAATAAAGGATCTTGGCACTCGTGAAGAACTCTATTGGTATGGAAAGTTAATCGAATTATATCTCCTTGGTCAGCTGGGTCTCTCAAAAAGGGATCTGCCAATTATTTTCCGGGGGTGTGGCAAGCTTATCCAGCTACACTTATGTTAGCCTGCTCTCGAGCAGGTTAGTGCTAATTGATATGTTACTATGGTGATTTATCTAAACTTGCTTCCACGAACCAAAAATAGGGGCGTGTTTTATCTTAGCCTGAAAATTAGCTCGCTAAACTGCTTAGCGAGCTACGACGAATACCCCCCTGGCTATCTTCAGTAGACACTTGTCTACAAAAAGCAGCCCTCCCTGACGTTTTAGGACTAGAATTTAATGAATTACGATATCGTTAACACACTGCCAGTGAGTGAGCAAACCGAGTCTGTCATTGACGCTAAGTCAAAACAATGTACCCTCGGGACGCAGTCTCACTCCACTTGCAAGTTTTCCACAAATCACAAAAATAATCGGAGCATCTGGCTACAAGCACAATTCCTACATCTCCTAAAGGCTTCCCTCCTCGAGGTTTGGTAACAAACACATTTTTGGTGTCGACCGAACTGTGAAATGGTGAACTTATAAACATGACGCGACCAAAACATGGCTGCCGCCTAAGCCTATGCGGTCTCCCTGGAGCATCGGCTTTTTACAAAGACTTTCTCGACCCAAATCAAAATTCGGAGCCGATAGGTCTGTGGGGAATTGCTTGTTCTCCTAAAAGCTGCCCTCCTCTACCGTTTTGATGAATTCACCGAGATGCTACATGATTCAGTAATTACACAGAGGAAAAAAGCTAGCTACTTTTCGAGTTTGGTTTTCCGTCACTTTAAACTCACGATCTTAAGGTCTCAAAGTGCTCAAACCTTCACCATAATTCAAGAGTAGTGTACTTTCACGAACCCACTCATTGATTCTAGCTTAAAATGTGTAAAAATCGGACTTACCAAACGTGGCTGCCTCCAACACGGCTTTCAGGTGATTCCAGTTGAAAACAACAATGGCCGCCAAAAAATAATTTATATTTGTAACGGCGAGCTGCGATTGGAAGCGAAGTGAGGGTGGGGCTTGGTCAGCACACCATTTCCAGAAAGGATGTGTGTGCGTCTCGCCAAGCTCGCGCGTGTGTCACGTAGGTTGACCACCTGTCCCTCTTTGCTCTGTATCGTATCGCACATTATTCTCAATATGCGACGTGCAGGACGGTGCAAATGATGTGCGACACAACGCAAAGCGGGACAGGTGGTCACCCTAGTGTCAAGGGGCAGGATGAGTCTGTGAGAATGTGAAGCGCGCTGTGGAGCAATTCACTTGAATTCAATCATATATTGACATACCAAGGTGAAATAGTTTATGGTACTTCAGAGTGATGTCGTCTTGAACCCTATTAGGTTTGAAAAACAATCAGTCAAAATTATATTTGATTTATTGACACAAAGATATTGAGGCAATGTGGACATTTACATAAATACACTTCTTTCAGCCATTTTGAATTGCATTTCTTATTCCATGTCACCCTATGTAAAAACATGTATTCTACACATCTGGAACAAATTTCAAGTCGATTGGGTCTATGGTTTTTGAGTAGAAGGGTTTTGAAGGTTGTACCAAATTTGGACAGTACAGCAAAATATCATGGCGGACCTTATGGGTCCTTGAGGCTTTTTTGTTCCCCATGACAAATAAGGCATTTGTACCAATTTTCAGGCATTTTGGAGTAACGGGGCGCTGGGGAAATCACGTAGACTTTGGGCGTGTTTTATAGCGCCACCTATGGGCGCACATGGGCCACTAGCCGCCTGGGAGTAATGAGTGACCTGTTGTATCATTGGGCCAAACTGGAAAAAATTGGGTCCAGGACTCTTTGAGCTGTTGGGCCATTTAGCGGAGAAATATAATAATATTAGCAATACTAACAAAAACAATAAGTTCCCTCCTACTGGAGGATCCCTAAATATAGCTGCAAGCAGCAATGAGGTGGCCAAGCAGTCAAATGACCCATAAAACACTTTAGAAATCCTCAGAACAGGGTTCCGAGTGCATGCAGCAAGTTTGGTGTGAATCCATCAAAGATTTGCTGAGATACGACCCAACTTCCTGTTTTCTGTCTTAATGGCACATTTTGACTGCCTGTACCGGGCAAACGGTTCTGAAAATCAAAACATTGTGTAAAGCTCTTTGTGAGGCTTGGTCTGAAGATAATCTCTGCCAAATTTGGTAAAGATTGGACAACATGTGTAGGAGGAGTAGAGAAAAAACGTTTTTCAATGAATTCAAAATGGGGGCCGCATCAATTCGGCTATTATCACAAATTATGAGTCACACACGGGATGTCCCAAGATATCATGAGACAAAGGAATCACTCAATAAAGGCAAACAAATCAATAGTTATTGGCCAAAACAAATTTTTGCGTCCTGCGGCCACGCCCAGTGATCACATGACACCAAATTGTGTAGATATCCTCAGAAGAGGGTTCTGAGTCATCATACCAAGTTTGGTGTTGATATCTCAAAGATTTGCTGAGATATGACATCACTTCCTGTTTGGCTGCTTTTCTGCTGAATTTGATTGGCTGTACCGGACAAACGGCTGTGAGGATCAAAATTCTAATCGATTACTTTTGTGAGGCTTGCTCTGTAGATCATCTCTGGTCATTTTGAAGAAAATTTGACACAAATTGTAGGAGGAGTAGGCTTTCAAATGTTTTTGATAAAACCGGAAAAAGCGGAAAATCTATATAACCGGAAAGTCCTAAGTATAAAGGAAAATTCCCTGACAATGGAACGTTCTTGTTACTATTATGATTATACTGCTAGACAGCTACTGTGGCATACCTGGCTTTGCTAAACAGATAATCCAGTCTCATGAGATTCTTGATGACTGTGACTGGATTTGATCCTACAACCTTGCGTTTCAAAGGAGCACGTCGTATCCCAATGAGCTATACTCACTGATGGAAAATGCTGTGTTCGGTTACTTCGTAAAAAAAAGGAAGCCGTTTCTCCCGTGGCGAGCTTTGTCAGATTTGACCCAAGTATAAACAGCTGTAATTCAGTCATATTTTGACATATCAAGGTTATTGTGGTAAGAAAATGATTAGATTACATGCTTGTGATGACATTTCCAAAGTTTCGACTCCATACGGTAAACCGTCACAGAGACAAGGCCTCACGTCCGCTTTGGCATGCTCTTTGTCAAAATCATTAGCGTTACTCGTGAACGGTTTGACTTATCGATAAAACTTTGATAATTTTTTGTCGGCATGGTCTGAAGATGATCTGTTGTAATTTTCATGAAAATCGGAGCAACGGCCTCGGAGGAGTTCGAAAAGGTTGGTATTCTTAAAATACAAATGACGGAAACACCTTCAGGACGACAATGACGCCATAGGGTTCATTTGAATCGTCTGCATCTACGGAATCCAATGAAACCTCACTTAAGAAAAATTGTATCATGGTTCAAAAGTTATGGGCGTAAACGCACCTCCAACTTTGACGCCTTGGTGGCGCTATAATGCTTCAGGGATCTACATGAAACTTGGTGTTGATAATCAGGATACTGTTCCAAATCAGTGTGCCAAATTTCACTTTGCACCAATCGGTTCTATGGGCTGCCATAGACTGCCATTATCTCTGAAGTACTTGTTCAACCTCCATATCTATTCTTGTCAAATTACCAATGATGTGGTAGCCTACATTCATGCAAATGATTACGTAGCCTTCATTTGTCTGCTGTTTCTTACGTTAAAATGGATTATTTCATGTTGATCAAAATTTACTATATTGGTTCTCTCTTAAATTGTCTTACAACCACAAACATCTAATGTTTCGAAACATTTGTGTGGCGGCCTGCGGAAACCCTTCACATCGTGAAAATTTGACTTCTTGGATATTATACATATTTGTAAACTACAAACGCTTCTGAATACAAATCTGTTTAAATCACTCAGGTAGAGCTTGGGGATATGGGTAAAACATTATTGATATAGATATTAATGGGTCAATGATGTATAATGATTTTCAACAAGCCAATTTTAAAATACAATAAATATTATTGGGTGTGCTTTGCCCTCGGCAAGGGCACAACCTTTGTTCTCTCACATATATATATTAACTTATTGGATGTACTTTGCCTTCGGCAAGGGCACAACCTTTGTTCTCTCACATATATATATTAACTTATTGGATGTACTTTGCCTTCGGCAAGGGCACAACCTTTGTTCTCTCACATATATATTAAACTTATTATTATTTATTTTTGCCCCCCTAATAGGGTGACCACACGTCTGGACAGTCCGGTTTTCCAGCCCCTTGTCCGGACCGCTATTGCATATCCTTCTTTTCGCCTTTTTGTCCTCCTTTTTGACCCTTCCTGCCCACCGTTGCAATTTACCACTAGCGTAGGCTTTCACATGCCAAAAAGAAAGACCTCCTTCAAACCTACGTGGAGTTCAGAACATCACTTTGCCTCTAAGAGCAGCAAAGATCAATATCGTGCCTTCTGTAAGCTGTGTCGCATTGATATACAGTCATGGCCGGAATTGTTGGCACGCCAGAAATTTTTCCAGAAAATTAAATATTTCTCACAGAAAAGTATTGCAGTAACACGTTTTGCTATACACATGTTTATTCCCTTTGTGTGTATTGGAACAAAAAAAAAGGGAGGAAAAAAAGCAAATTGGACATAATGTCACACAAAACTCCCAAAATGGGCTGGTCAAAATTCTTGGCACCCGTAACTTAATATTTGGTTGCACACCCTTTGGAAAAACTATTGAAATCAGTTGCTTTCTATAACCATATGTAGCAGAGTCTCGACAGACAAAGCATGGTGCCATCCACACCTTCCTCCTACCCCCGACAAGGGAAGGGTCTTTCCCCCTTTGTCCTTATCTGCCAGAATAGGAGCGTCAAAGTCCTGACCCAGCATGGGGTCAGGAACAGAGACCACATGGTCTCACATTATCAGAACAAAGGGAATTCCTTGGAGAAACTTTCTTGTGTGGACTTTCTAAAGGACTACATGGCTCATGGACACTAATTCAAGGACAGTAGTCGATGTGTTATAATGTGTTTGTCTCATTTACCTAGAACGTTGTTTAATTAATGTTTGATTATAACTTCCCTTCAGGTATAGTTAAATCAGTCAATCTTGGTATCAAAATAATTGTATCATACTAACAAAACCAGTTATGAAAGTTGTATTGTTATATTCTGAAGTTTAAGCATTCCATGGACATTTGAGATAATGGAACTCAAAACTATCAGCCACTTCACACCTCTGGGTAGGTCCCAGGACAACGCCAAGGTGGAAGTAACTGACCAATGAGAGAGGTCACCTTCACAGGGATGACCCCCTTGTTCTTTGGGGTATTTAACCCCCAAACGTACAATCACCCCCGCTCGTTCGTAGGATCAACTGGAGGTGCACACTCTAGTCTATTTCTTCATAACCTGCACATTCACTTTGCGCCCGGAACTTTGACGAGAGATTCCGTTTTCTATTCGTTGGACATAACGAACCATTGACTCCGTTCTTCAAACCGACAAAAGTAACTGCGATTTGCAAATTTCTTACTTGTGACATATTGGCATGTTGTGTTTGAATTGTTGATGTTTGATTGTATTTTACAAATGATTTAACTTAATCATCGTTAGGTCAGTTTCCATTGATCGTCCATTGTTACTATAGAAGCCTCTTCCTCTACCTCAACTTCTCCCCCTCCCCCTTCACACGCACTCTACGCAACCATTGTGTAGTGCACTCGCATTAGAATCTAGGCCTACTGTACTGCTTTAGCCCAACTAACCCATAACTTACCTGGTATGTGTTCACTATAATTACATTCTCTTAAATAAATCATTGTGTATAATACTTGCTCATCTCTCACGTTATATGATCGGCTCTACTTTCATAGAATTCACTACTTAAGATTAAACTGATTATTACGAGTGCTATTTTATTAAACAAGGTTTCCTCTGTCCCTTCCACGAATCAGAGGTGGTGCCCCAAGAACTACTATACTTTATTGTAAACGAAGTATTGCTAATCTTAACCGTGCAAACCACGCTACACATCAATAAGCTTCTTACAACTCTCATCCGGAATTTTGGACCAATCTTTCTTTGCAAACTGCTCCAGGTCTCTCTTATTGGAAGGGTGCCTTTTCCCAACAGCAATGTTAAGATCTCTCCACAGGTGTTCAATGGGATTTAGATCTGTACTCATTGCTGGCAACCTTAAAACTCTCCAGCACTTTGTTGCCATCCATTTCTGGGTGCTTTTTGACGTATGTTTTGATGTAAGATCTCGGACGCAAACCCAGCTTTCTGACACTGGGCTGTACAGTGCGACCCAAAATCCTTTGGTAATCCTCATATTTCATGATGCCTTGCACACATTCAAGGCACCCAGTGCCAGAGGCAGCAAAACAACCCCAAAACATAATTGAACCTCCACCATATTTCACTGTAGGTACTGTGTTCTTTTCTATGTAGGCCTCATTCTGTTTTTGGTAAACAGTAGAATGATGTGCTTTACCAAAAAGCTCTATCTTGGTCTCATCTGTCCACAAGATGTTTTCCCAGAAGGATTTTGGCTTACTCAAGTACATTTTTGCAAACTGTAGTCTTGCTTTTTTATGTCTCTGTGTCAGCTGTGGGGTCCTCCTGGGTCTGCCATAGCGTTTCATTTCATTTAAATGTCGACGGATAGTTTGCGCTGACTCTGATGCTCCCTGAGCCTGCAGGACAGCTGAATTTCTTTGGAACTTGTTTGGGGCTGCTTATCCAACATCCGGAGTATTCTGCGTTGCAACCTTTCATCAATTTTTCTCTTCCGTCCACGCCCGGAGAGATTAGCTACAGTGCCATGGATTGCAAACTTCTTGATAATGTTGCGCACTGTGGACAAAGGCACATCTAGATCTCTGGAGTTGGACTTGTAACCTTGAGATTGTTGATATTTTTCCACAATTTTGGTTCTCAAGTCCTCAGACAGTTCTCTTCTACTCTTTCTGTTGTCCATGCTTAGGGTGGCACACGCAATCAAAGCTAAGTGAACTTCTCCACACTCCGATTGGCCATCGCTAGCGAAAATCGCTCCTCATTTGCATAAAGTTGAGAATCTCAATTCTGTTACGTCGCGTCGCTACCCACAACACACGCACTGTAACCGTGCATTTTACGTGACTCGCTGACCGAGCACGTCGTTGTTTGTAATAGTCATGGGGAGGAAAATAAATATATTCAAGCATACATTTGAGTCAAACTCTTTAGACAAAGCGTGAACAAAATGTAATACCGTATAAAATCGGCATTAAGACTTTTTAATACCTTAAGGGCCTTAATTTTCCCTAAATGGATTTATCAACTTTTAATACTTTTTAAGACCCCGCGGATACCCTGTAATACTTTTTCCACAGAAGAATCTGCATTTGAAAGCCTAGTCACTACCACTTTTAGTGTGGCTAGTTATTTAGCCTGACTTACACTGCTTTTTGAAAAAGCTTCGTATGTCCCCTTTCTTTTTCTTGGGTGGAGGCATATCTGATCTACAAAGCACAAAAAGGGGCAAACATGAACATTCTGAAGGGCAAAGGGAATATTAAAATGTGTTACTCTGGCCTTTTATGTATGTATTGTTGGCAGACAACCCTGGTAAGTTAGCTGTACCGTTGTCGCCGACACACCCGCTAGCCTGTGTGCGACTGCCAGTAAGCAAAGTAGTATGAGCTTCTTCCCGTGCGTGTCGCGTGTCAGATAACCCTCCCCCTTCGGGTTTTCAGCCAGTCAAATTATGGCATTTCTTGTACTATCGCGTCCTGGCCGTCGGAATCGATCCAAATAGCAGCACAATTCGCTAAAATATTGGTGGGGACAATTTTGTCATTTTCAAATGTTGGGGGGGACAAGTACCTAGCGTCCCCCCCTAAATCTATGCCCATGGTTTCAGTGAGTGTGTGAGAGAAAGGGAGACACGAGTGAGTATGTGTGTGTGTGTGAGTGAAAGGGAGACGTGTGTTTGTGTGAGTGTGAGAAAAGAGACAAATGAGTGACTGCGTGAGCAGGAGTGAAAGGGAGACAACTGGATGTGAATGAGTGAGTGTCTGTACACAGTGTGTTTCAGTCTTGTGGGGTTGGGTGAAAAGAGTGGGCCAAGGTGGGAATGGAGTTGGAGGGCAATGGAGGGGCAGCTCCCCATTCTTCAATCTGTACAGGAGGCAAGCAAATACCTGAAAAGGTAGACAAAAAGAGAGGAGCATATAAGTTAGCATTCAGTATAGCATTTTAAGGAAAATGGCATGAATTGAAAGGAGTTATAACTGACACTTACTGTGTGCTAGGGCCAATTTTGTATTGTTTATATTGCATATCGTTTATATCGCCCATTCCTACTGTGTGTGAGTGTTGAGTGCAGGATTAAATCCTGATTCTTCGTGCTTTAGCATTGGCAAATGCAGTGATGACATCTTCCATGTCTAGCTTTCTCCTCACATCTTGCTCAATGGATATAACTGCCAGGTCTGACAGTCGCTCCTGAGCCATGGTGGAACTCAGATATATCTTGATTAGTTTCAAGGCAGAAAAACTCCTTTCCCCGGAAGCAGCAGTGACAGGCAGTGTGAGAAGTAATCGGAGTGCAATGCTTAGATTGGGGTAACAATCCAGTACGTTCTCCTTGTATATATAATCAAGCATTTCTGAAGGGGAAAAGATGCAGTCTTGAAAGGCTTTAACTGCAGCCCTTATCTTCAGTTCCAAATCAGCACCATCAACATCCTATGTTTCCACCTCCATCTTCTGGCAGCTAATGCCCAGTGTTCTTTCATGCACTGCTTTTTTGTTCTCCACTGAATAAAGAAACCCATAAAGACCAAAATATGTCTCTACCAAGGGCCGTATCAACAAGAGGTAAAAAAAACTCCCTGTTGAAACGCTCTTCAGGGGTGAACTTTGTCTCCTCTCTTCCTTCATACAGGCATCTTTGAGTAGTTGTTCGCTGTCTCTGTTCAGGGAGTGTCATCTCAACTTTTAATTCCTCTGCCATCTCTCTGCGCTGATTTAAGCCCTTTTTCTCTGGACTCTTGCAGACTTTCTCTAAGTCCATCTGTCTTTTCATGGTCTTTATTGAGATTTTTGGACTCTGACAGAGTTTGCTGATAGGATTTATTTGGTACAGAATGTTATACCAAACAATAACATGTAGAAGAAAACTCCAGGTCTGCATGTCTTTCAAAAGTGTTTCACACTTGGACACAGTCTCAGAATCTGTAGGTCTTTTGGCTATGGCATGGTCAACGAGTGCCAACGAGTGCAAGGGCTTTCACACTGTCCACTCTGCACTCCCATCTGGTTAAAGACAGACTTTTGACAGTCATCATCTGTACATGTTCCAGCATAATATTCCACTGTTGCACAGAGGAGCTGAACAAGTTGTACAATCTCCGGAGGACACCAAAAAAGTTCACAGACTGATGACTGTCCGCATCACAAATAACCAAATGTATTAAACTGTGACTCCCACATGGCACATACAGGGCCTTCTTGTTTGTGTCTAGCACTCTCCTCTGTACACCTTGGTGCTTACCCTGCATGTTGCTCCCATCGTCGTATGTCTGCCCACAACAGTCAGAGATGTTAAGATCCAATTTGGTCAGTTGGTCCATGAAAGTTTCATACAGTCTTTTCCCAGTTGTGTCATGGACGTCAACAAATCCAAGAAAATGCTCCTCAATGCTCCAAATTTTCTTCACAGTTTACAATGCGCATTACAAGGGATAGCTGTTCAGTATGGCTGTTGTCTGGTGTATAGTCCATTATGACAGCAAAGTACTTGGCTCTCTTTATCAGAGATACAACAGCATCTGTGGTCTTTTGTGCTATTACAGATATTACCTCATTGTGTATCTGTTTGCTGAGGTAAAGATCTTTGCATTTCTGGCTTTGGATTCTCCTCAAGTGTTCATTCATTACTGGGTTGAATTGGGCCATTAATTCAACCTGACCCAGGAAGTTCCCATTTTTGGGTTGGTACAGGTGTTCAGTGTGTCCTTGAAATGCTAAATTTTGTTCAGCCAAATGGCATACAATGGAGTCCATTGTGGTGTTTAGTTTTAGTCAATCTTGCCACTAGCTGGCGCCAATTCTCCATTCTCCATTTTCAACGTGCTCCCTGCTGCGCTCATGACTTCTGAGATGTTCTCCGATACGTTTCCATGCACTAAATCAGGGGTGTCCAAAGTACGGCCCACAACAAATTCAATTAAATTTAGTCAAATTCTGAAAATACAATTGAATATGGCCCGTGCAAGATGCTTGAGCTCAACTTTGTTGCACTTCTAAGTTTTAACACTAGATAGAGCCAGCCACGGAAACAATATTAAGCAAATATTTTTTTTCCCGCGAGTCACCATAAATGGCAGCACCGAAGAAATGCAAAATAGCAAGTGAGTGTAGAAGATTTCAAACACAACGGGAAAATTTGTATTTCTTTAAAGAAATCAACGGAAAGTGTGTCTGTGCTACACATCGTACACCGGTGCCGAACAAACACAGAAAGTCAAGAAAATGGCAGCTAGCTTGCAAGCTCAACAGCAGTTTTTTTTTTGTGCTAACAAAATACAGGAAAACGCCACAATAGCAAGTTATGAAGTCACTAAACTTATTGCCCAGCACAGCAAACCGTTTTCAGACGGTGATTTCATAAAGCAGTGCCTCATCAAAGTCACAGAAATAATGTGTCCAGACAAAGTGCCGGATTTCAACAATCTGAGTTTATCCAGAAATACAGTGGTGCGGAGAATCGAGGACTTGTCAGCTAACTTGAAACTTCAGCTGAGAATCAACGCTTGTGCTTTTGATTGTTACTCAATAGTATGCGCAGATGCCACAGACACTGCGCAACTGTGCTGATGTAGCCCTCTGTGAAAATGAGTTTGACACCCCTGCTCTAGTAAAACATAAATTTAGCAGCTTGTTAACTTGGGAAGTTAACTGGGAGATAGTTACGCTATCTATAGCTTTACTGCAAGGCAACTGCAGAAACGCCATAAGCAAAGAGGCCAGGGTGATAACTATTTTCTAATTTTACGTTGTGATATGAAACACAATTGTGAAGTGTAATGTAAAATATAAGCTGATATAAGGAAGAATATGAACTCAATTGTAATAGACATTAAAATATATAATTTGGTCAACTCAGCAGCGATTGTTTTATCATCCGCTGTTGTTGTGTTTGAAGCAAAAATTATGTAAAGGAAGAGTGCCCGGCAGAACTAGCATTAGCCTTGTGCCGTTGCGTAGCGCAGGCATACCGCTCTAAAGCCCATTTCCCCCTACTACTCACGTCTATATCAATGCGACAGCTTATAGAAGGCATGATATTGATCTTTACTGCTCTTAGTGGCAAAGTGGAGTTCTGAACATGTAGGTTTGAAGGAAGTCTTTCTTTTTGGCATCTGAAAGCCTACACGAGTGGTAAATTGCAACTGTGGGCAGGAAGGGTCAAAAAGGAGGACAAAAGGGCGAAAAGGAGGACACGCAACAGCGGTCCGGACAAAGGGGTGGAAAACCGGACTGTCTGGCCGAAATCCGGACGTCTGGTCACCCTACCTGTGGTTTCAAACCAGTGTAGCTCACTGCAACGCTGTAGCCTACGCAAGACACACTATTAGCTACAGCTAATCTTATTTTATCTTAATCTTAGCTAAACATATTGTCAAAAATCTATAGATTAGGAAGCAATAAGTTGCATGCAAAAATCTAAAACAGATTTGTAATCAAATCTGTTTTTTCAGTGAAGGCAAACATTAAATTTTCATTTCCACAACATACTATTTTAATAAAAAAAAAAAACACAAACCGCTTAAGAGAATAGACCATTCATGGCATTTTGTAAACATTTCATGAAAGATTCAAAGAACAACAAGGATTGTTAGAAAGAACTACCCTGGAAATCCAGAGTTCTCGCAAGCACAATTTGAATTTGCTCAGCGAGTTACCCAGTCAAGACACTCACGTGAATTTCCATCAAGACACTCACGTGGTTGATTTCACCATTTATTCATACACATGACAAATGGTTTAACATTGGCGGAATGGATGTACATGTGGAAGAAATCAGTCGACAGACTGATTTCCTTCTCATACATTCCCGTAGCGCCACAGTGCTTTTCCCTGTTGAAGCTCAGCTTCTATGGACTTCAATGGGGCTGCTCTGAACATTTTTTTTCAGTGCTTCGAAACTTTACGGTCATTGGATAAATGCTGCGATTATGTCCCGCCCATGGACGCTCAGGTGGGGGTGAATGGAGGAGTGGGCTGGCCTGGATGCAGGACTTCCGCGTGATGATTGGAGGGTCTGTTGAAAGACATCTCCTTATGATTGACAATAATTTTGTACTATAGAAAGTTACCGAAGCTATTCAAGCTCAGTCCCATCGCAGATTCTGTAAGTGTAGTCGAAAGAGCTGCTGCAACCTATTTCTTGGTATTTGCTTGGCGAAGTTGCTAGCAAGTTTTCATCATACATTGCATACAATTATACACCACATGCCTTGTTTCAGTTGAACCTAATTCCCACATTTTCTTTGAGTTTAATATTGTTTCGTTGATCGTTCCTTCATTCATTCATTCATACATACTATACATACAGTAGGCTCGGCTAGTGCCGTAAGGGCCAGTGAACTAGAAAAATAATGAAAAATATATATGATTTATGAAAATGAACTTCCCCTATTTGAAAGACCAGCAGCCATCTGCGCTTAATAAAACTCATCTCGTTGCGCTTATTGAGAACTCTGATCGCTATTTTCCAACAGAGAGGTATGCCCATCTGAATGATGAAAGGTGGATGCAAAATCGCAATTTGAGAGTCCTCCGGCTTAACTTGAGTTGACGCTTAGTCCTACAGAAGAAACCGAGTTGTTACAGCCCAGCTGCGATCGCACTGACGCTATGGATCTGTGACCTTATCATTCTGGATAAGCATTTCATCAGAATATCCTGTCCTCAATAGGGCCACTATTTCTAATTATATGCTTATTCCTTTCACTACCACGTACATGTGCAAATTGGGATTTTTTGTGCTCACAAAAATGAAGACAAGCACAGAAACGGACTGAATGCTGGGCCTGATATTTGTGTTGCACTCTCCTCCTGCACCACGGACTGAAATGCACTAAACGCAGACAGGCCCAGCTATCCCATTAGCAATGTTGAAAAGGATACAACATGTTTTGTATAATTTGTAATCTTTTTGTAATTATTTCATATTTTGTTCCAATATTGCTGGTTCAATTGAATGTTGAAAATAAGAATACATGGGCTATATGTTTTTTTTATAGCTGTATGTCCAATTAGGCACTTATTGGATACCTTCTTTAATCATTGCTGGTTCAATTTGTTCAGAGAGAAGTGATCACTCAGTCTGAGATAGCTTATTAACAATTGCAGTAGGCGTACAAGTTCTGAAATAACAATACAATAACAGTAAAATATCCTCATTATTGTGCAATAATGGTCAAATCCACCTTTATTTTGTGATTTACGAATAATCTCTATTGGCTTGGGTCGCGAAGGCTTGTGATTTTTAAAATATGGGTCCCCAGAAAAAAAGTTTGGGAAACACTGGTTTACAACATAGGCACAAAAAGTCGTGTTTGGAAATAGCCTACTTTGCGTTTGAGGCAGATGACCGTGGCGTTATGATTAATCCGCAAAAGCCACTATGCAGAAGATGCTACCGTGTTCTTCAGATCAAGGGAGGTCATACTTCCAATTCAGCTAAGCAACCGAAAGATCGTCATCCGGATTTGTTTAAAGAATTCAAGGTGAGCCGTTCTAGAAGAGGCGCAGCACCGATGCTAACAACTGGCATCATACCAAATAAATCAATGTTCGTTGTGGTTGCGGTGAAGTTCTGAATACAACCAAAGAATGCACTCTTTCTGTTTTTTAATCTGTCATACACGTTACACAATGTTTGAGATGGTGGGCACTAGAGTTACAATGGCTTATGTTATGTACGTAGTTTAGGTTACCTATTCTGTAGTTTTAACGTTAGCCTATAGCCTACCTTGGTTAGAAGGTGAACTCATGTTTATTTTGTTAGCTGAATGGCTTAATTGCACTGTATTTGCCTTTGTCTTATGAAATTGAGCTATTTTTCCAAATATTTTTAAAATGAAGTTAATGGTTCAAGTACATGGAATCTTAGAAAATCCTTTTTTTTAACCATGGTATCGAAATTGGCATCGAGAATTGTGTTATTTTACTGATATCGGCACCGACTACTGAATTTTTGGTATTGTGACACCCCTAGTTGGTAAGACAATTGTCTGCTTTCAGCCATTCACCGCTCATTACAAGACGGATAGACGGGCTCCCCGGAAGGCTGCATGATGAAGGATCCGCACACCGAACGTACAAGTGGACACCTACCACCAATGCTTTGATGGACACGGTTGCAGCTTGCGGGACTCGAAACGGTGCACCCTGCAAAGGGCACAGCACGGACATGTTTACAGGCAGAGGGCTCACAGAGAACACATCATGGTATTTATAAGAATATTGAAGCTAGGCAGGGGTTGGCGGTATTCACTTGCCCTTTGACAAGGGCACAGATCGGAGAAGCGTCCCTGCAGGCTACCTGCAGCATGCAGATACCTATTGCAATCAGTATAGTTGGCTTCATGCAGACCGTCTCACAAGCTTCTCGGTTCATCATTATCGTTACTCCTTTTCTGACGCATTGATTACATCAGACACATGTTCAGCATTGTCAGTACACATTGGTATATCTAAAGGTGTAACCGGGCCAGGGTAATCTTCTCTGCCTTGAGAAAACGAAGCTCAATGCTCCAATTGAACATGTTCCTCTTATGATGTCATAAGACACATGCGTGCAAATGACCGTTGACCAGATAGGCTACAATATTAGGGGGCCGCCAAGGCCTGTATAAAACATACAAAACAGCATGTCATGGGACCTTAAGATGCATCTCTAATAAGTAGGAGACATAACTAGTAGTATAAGAAATAGCAGCAGGGTTAGCATCATAGATTTATTCCTTTACAGGACACATCCTATTAAACTATTACTGCCATTAACTGACAACGTTTGCCATCTCCATTGTTAGGCTACTTAAATGTCACTAGGACGATGTACTCCTGTGCTTCCGGTGTATTCATCATACCGCTGCTCGGAATTGAATGAACGTCATCAAACGCAAACAATTAGATTGGATCTGCTCCACGATTCTAACAACCAATTTAAACGGCGCGAATAAAGCAAGCACTTCTGTTCGGCTTGGTCAAGCAGTGACAAAAAGGGCAGCTTAGTAACAGTAACATTACTAATGGCTAGTACCTACTGACGAAAAGTTCTGTACGTCTTCAGTCACTTCTCAAGATGTAAAAACAGCACTGGAACTCAGCAGGGTTGATGCAAAGTGTTTTATTGGTTCTCAGGTAACAAAGATTGCCAATAGAACGTGAGCGTGATCCCGGGATCCGACTGAAGTTTTCTCAGGACAATTTAACTTGTATAGTCTTTTCCCCATTGTATGTTAATATGTTATGATATTTGTTGGTTTCATAGACATTAGGTAATCTTACACAGTGGATCCCTTGTCTCTGGGGATTCAAAACAGGTACTTTCCTACATAGACACTTCTTGAAATCAAGCTCTTTCTGACCTTGAACAGCCAGCTGCATTAGGCTTCTGGGCTTAAGGCCACAAATATGTCTCATAAGTTACGACTATGCGTCCTGGTCCTTTATGAAAGAATTCACATGCTCCTCTCCCCCACTCATCCTTTAATTATTCAAACCTTATATTTTGGGCTCTATGTCTCCTACCATTGTTTAGGGATAACAATAATCAGTCAACAGCTTTGCATCTGGTTTCCAATAATATAGCATGTACTACAAAGGTGATTACCAGTTTCATTGAATCCATAATCATTAACCATATTCATAATTACAACAGTATGGTGTTTTTTTTCCACAACACTACCTACCGAACTCTGGCTGCTTTTTTGAATGCGGGCTTGTGCAGCAAAGCATTACTGCTCCTATTATTTTAGAAGCGTGCACATTGCATTGTCCTTGTCCTCGATATGTCCAACCCTACACCCCGCAATCAATCAGACGCCTGTCCAACAGGTCAGTGCACCGAGAAAACCTGAACGTGATTCACGACAGTACCTGCAAATGTCGCTCCTCGGATATGCCAGATATGCCGCGAGTGCTTGTGGTCGGCTCCTGAACGTGAGCCCCCTTTGGACAGCACAACAGCAGCCCAGGAAACGGAGCCTTCCCCGGGCAGCATGCAAGGGAGCGGATGGAACGGCCTCGCCGCACTCGAGGAACAAACAGCTCCTAGTGGCCGAACCCCATGTTGTACAACGGGACAGTCCTTTTGTTGGCCGACAAGGCCAAACGGGAACTGCGCCATGCCTGAACTAGCTTCGCTCATGAGTAATGATGCTTATTACCCATGCCCGAACTGCACCAATCACATCGGTCAGACATCCAGACATCGGTCTGGAATCAGTCAGTAAACATTAGTCGTAGTGTTATCCAATTGCGTGCAGTGCATTTTCAAATGCATGCTTGTTGCCGCCCCTCCATTTGGGCCATTTTCATTACTCATAGCCAGACCCTTAATCTTTCGGATTTGGGTATGGATTTCCAGGCAAGGTACTCTGCTCTTTGCCTGGCTCCGCCCTCCTACATACTTCCGCTCAATTTTCATTTTCCTTCATTATTCCGTCTGGGTTTGCAGTATATTAGCCGGTTCATGACTATGTCAAACCTGTAGACGGCAGTGTAATGAGAAGGATAAAGCCATGCAAACCAATCAGAATTATCAAAATCAACAACTACGAATAACACACTCCTCGATATAAAAAATCAGAGGCCTGTTCTATAAAGCGAGTCTACCGAATAAGCCAGACTTATGTCTGTTAGTCTGACTAATTTCTAGTTCATTCGGTTCCATAAAAGCTAGCTCAACGTAGTTTGAACTCAGTTACTATGGTAACTTATGCTTCGAAACTAGCCTGGTCCGGGGCAGGCTAATTGTCAGGCTTAGACCGTGTTCTTGCTTAACCAGACGTTCCTGTAACACTGACCCAACGGGAAAACTATGATTTACCACGGACATCCTCATTTTCTTATTCTCATCAGTTCAATATGTAGGCTACATTTATAGAAAATCGACTTAACCCTGTAAGACCCAAACATAAAAGTAATGTCAACATGTTTTTTGATGAAGATAATGAAGGATTTATTCCAAAAAATGTTTTCGGACGTTTTTAGGGAAAAGTTGTAATAATGCAACGTTGGGCCTATTTGCTAGCAGAATTTCAGCATTTGCTCTCATACTGTTAGAATAAATACACAAAACAACTAATGGTTAATTTTGAGTGTGGATTGCTTACATAGCACTATAACAGTAGATTTAATTAATAATAAACACCCAACAGTCATATTTTGATGAATCAGAATTTATAAAAAATAAATAAAACTGGATAAATATTATAAAAATAGAATGATAACTTCAAAGACCCCGGGGTCCATTGTTCACGTGCAATGGTAGTCCTAAAAGCAGTTCCTTTCCTCTGAAAAGCAGAGACGGAGATTGCACTTTCTGCAGAGCATATTAGAATATCTTTTTATGCCGTGTCTGCAACATCCTCTTGTTGTGTTCACCGGAAATGTTCGACCATACCCCTGCGCACATCCGTTGGCGGTTCACATTCCCTCTTGGCTGGGACCCCCATTACCTGAGGATGGTCTCTTCTGAGCAGTCACAGGTCTCTGAGGTGTCACAGTTATTGACGTCAAAGGGCTCCCACTGGCTGAAGATGGCCGCCCTCTCCTTGGTGTGTCGACAGCTGTTTGTCAGGATGAGGGAGGAAGCTAGTTGCGCCTGAAACAGTCTCCTGTTCAACATCTTTTTCTTGGGAATATTGAGAGCCTTGCAGTCCCATTTGTAGAGGAGACGTTGATCCCAGCAATGATAATAGTGTGCCAGAAGATGTAACTGTATCATTTACATTTATTCATTTAGCAGACGCTTTTATCCAAAGCGACTTCCAGGAGAGAGCTTTACAAAGTGCATAGGTCACTGATAATAACAACAAGATAGCACCAAAGCATTGCGGGTAGCCAAAACAAGAAGCACACATTGTGAACAACCAAAGTGCCAAAGGGAAGAATCATAAGAGCATGTAGTTCAGAATCAGAGAATCAGAAATGGATTTATTCGCCATGAATGTTTGCACAGACGACAATGGAATTTGCTTTGGCAGGGAGGTGCATACAATAAACATATAGGAATCTTAAATTTAAATGTGGTCTAACTATACTAAGGATACATAAACTAGCAATACTAAGTGGAATACAATTAAAATAAAATATACAATTAAATATAAGTTCTAATTCAGTTAAGCAAGGTACAATTAAACAACACAAATCTCTAAGTGCAAGTGTACCAGTAGAAAAAAGTTTAACTAAAACAGAATATTATGCAGCGAATACAACAGTTTAAATGAGTTGCCACTAACCAACAGGAGCAACAAGTCTCTAAGCAAGAGTCATTGTGATCCTTGAGGAAACTAGCATTGGGTTCAGCAAACCATTCCTAAGTACCGTTGTACTCCCGGAACAAGTGCGTCTTGAGCCTTCTCTTGAAGGTGGAGAGACAGTCTATGTCTCTGATTGAGGTGGGGAGTTGATTCCACCACTGGGGGGCCAGGCAGGAGAAGAGCTTGTGTTGTGACCAGGCGGTCTTGAGCAGTGGGACCACCAGGCGGTTGTCTGAAGAAGACTGTAGGTGGTGGGTGGGGGTGTAAGGCTGCAGGAGAGACTTGATGTAGTCGGGTGCAGTCCCGTTCACTGCTCGGAAGGTCAGTACCAGTGTCTTGAATCTGATGCGGGCGTTGATGGGTAGCCAGTGGAGAGAGATGAGGAGCGGGGTAACATGGGAGCGTCTGGGTAGATTGTAGATCAGTGATGCCCATCTCAGAAAGTCTGTAGAGCAGGAGTGACTGAAAGGAGGGCAGTCTGTGGAGTGGCCGGTCTTGAAGCCCGATTGGTTGGGGTTAAGCAGGTTGTTCTGAGAGAGAAAGCTAGACAGTTGGTTAGATAGTGGAGGGAAATGAGGAGCGGAGTAACGTGGGAGCGTCTGGGTAGATTGTAGACCAGGCGTGCCGCTGCGTCCTGAATCCTCTGAAGAGGGTGGGTTGCACATGCTGGGAGACCGGCGAGCAGAGAGTTGCAGTAGTCCAACTTGGAGAGGACAAGTGCTTGGACAAGCAGCTGGGTGGAGTGCTCAAACAAGTATCTCCTGATCTTCTGGATGTTGTAGAGGGTGAATCTACACGACCGGGAGACCGCAGCAATGTGGGCCGTGAGGGAGCGCTCATCATCCATGGTAACCCCAAGGTTCCTGGCAGAGGATGAAGGGTTCACCGTTGCAGATCCCAGGGTGATTGAGAGGTTGTGGGAGATGGAGGGTTTGGCCGGGATGATGAGAAGTTCTGTTTTGGCGAGGTTCAGCTGGAGGTGGTGCTCGGTCCTCCAGGCGGAGATGTCTGCGAGGTAGGCCTCAATCTTAGCTGAGATCCCCGGATCGGTCCGGTATCGGCGGCGCAATTTAGGGGGGAACTTGAATTTGGCTCCAAATTAGTCCAGCAAATCCACACCGCCCATGTATTTGTTGTATGCACCCACAATATGAGGTCTCTCAACTTCAATGTGGTTGGTGGCTTTGTTCCAGCGTTGAATCTTTTGCACAGGATCAATACCAGCAAAGGATGACACAAGTGTGACTGCCCTGTTGTCATAGGCTAAATGTTGTAGCCTATGTAGGCTATTTAAGTGGATTTTCTATAAATGTAGCCTACATATTGAACTGATGACAATTAAAAAATGAGAATGTCCGTGGTAAATCATTGTTTTCCCGTTGGGTCATTGTTACAGGAACGTCTGGTTTAGCAAGAACACGGTCTATGCCTGACAATTAGCCTGACCCGGACCAGGCTAGTTTCAAAGCATAAGTTACCATAGTAATTGAGTTTGAACTACGTTGAGCTAGCTTTATGGAACCGAATGAAATAGAAATGAGTCAGACTAACTGACATAAGTCTGGCATATTCGGTAAACTCGCTTTATGGAACAGGCCTCTGGGGTCAAGTAACTTAAGCTTTTTTAAACCTTGCTTTTTATCAATACCTTGGCGCAAACTCACATTTTCTGCATGGTCCAACGAGTGATTTTGCTTCAGGTGGTAAAAAAGGTTTCTTATATACTAGTAGTATCATTGGACCAATACGCTGTTCTTATTGGTCCAGAGACGTACTACGAAGTCCGCAAACCCATTTGCGGATCTAGCAAGTGGTTGCCTTGGAGATGTTGACAACAAGGCGTCTGTTCCAGATTCGTTGTTTGATTTGGGGTTTTCCCACGTATTGTTGTAGTAGATCTATATAAGAAACCAAATATGCACTTTTCGACAGGTCTGCAAACGCTTTGTCGCCTCATTTTGTTAAAACGTTTGTTGACTTCGACCTACGGTCTCGGTTAACGTTTTTAGAAATCTCTGCTTACAAAGCCATTTGTAGACCTGTCGAGAAGTCCACATTTGCAGTTTGTCGTAGGCTATTACCAGACTTGGTAGCAACCTGTCTGTTTACTACACAATTTGCACATAACATTGCTCTGCTCTTTGTCGGATTTCAAAAAGCCAAACCACTTCCAAATAACTGAAGAAGACAAACCCTTTCTATCAATTTGTTGCTCCTTCGTCATGGCTATCGCTGCCACGGTTTTCTAGCTTGACGTCATACTCATAATTCTAGCAGAGAATGTCTAATATGGGGAGAACTGCCACTCTCGGGAAACTTCTGGGTTCTGAACTGGTTGCAGTTCCACCTTAGTTCCATATGAGGGCGCTAACGGTCCAGTGCAGAATGAATGGAGTTCTATGGAGCTATACCCCTCAAAATCCACTTTTCTCAGGATATTATTTTGTCTAGTAATTTGAATGTTGAATTTGAAAGGGGAGGCAAAAAAATACACACTATTGGGTGTTTTTTTTTGTTGGATTCACTTTTTTTGTCTTAAACAGCTTTTAAAATGTCAATGACGTTATACACATTGTATGACCAGAGATACTGCTTTGCGGCAAGCTCTGGTCACTTACTTTTTTCTCTCAAGGCATCGACAACACAGCTGACAGGTTAGGCTCTCCCTGTCAATACACATGCTAGAACGAGTTTTGGCTTGTGAATGATGTTGCTAATGCTCTGACATTCTGGTTCCGCTTTGGATACCATCAAGCGGGATCTCTGGTCGTTGTCAGTCCTTCACTAACCAATCAGCATTCATTAGCAGAATGCTAGCGTGTTATGGGCAACAACGACTCACTTTGTAAGAAACCGAAAAGACATAAGTACTCGTTCATTCAACTTTCAACCCATAATCCATGGTGAACATGCAAAAACTACAATCAAATCTGAGATTTCTCAACGACAATCAGTCGAAAGAGACAAATTTAGCCGTTTAGCTCCATAGACTCCCATTTATTTTGCACTGGACTGGGATCACTCCCAGTGGAACTCTGATGTAACTGCACCAAAATTCGGTACAATGGGGCTTAACAGGGAGTGAACAGGCTCTCCTTTAGACAGGCTCTGATTCTAGTCAGAATATGAGTCTGATACTGCTCCATTGGGCTGTGATTATGGGGTGTGTGTCAACCGAACCCAGAAAAAAATGCCTCTTCGCTCACTTGGATAGACCTACAACCAATCAGAACAACGTAGTTAATCCCGTAGGAAGGACGGCAAAAACTTATCGTAACAATATAACATAAATAGCATGTGGGCTTAACAATGATAGATGAGAACATAATTTAACATGGTAACTATACAAAACATAAAAAATCTCAATTTTGACAGAAAACGATTTTCGATCTTTTATGGCTTATAGCCAACAATGAGCAGCCGCGACATTGGACGGGTTTCCGCAGGCCGCCACACATTTAGTTCATAACAGAAGTGATCACATGCACAATGGTTGAGCCAGTTGTCATAATTGTAGGCCTAATTCACCATAGAGTGCAATATGCTGGCAGTTTTGACATCAGTCAACACATTAATTTATGTAATAAAATTCACAGATTTATACTGAAAGTATATCCACTTTGTATTGTTGTTGTGTTTGTTAGCCAGCCCCTTTGAAAGCAGCTGATTATCGGTTGTAAAATCAAATTCACTTCTAAATAACAAAACAGAATTTCCCTATTTTTCTTACTACGTTTAAGTTCATTTTATTGCGAATGCATTTGTTAATCGCATTAGTTCAATCGCGGTAGCCTACAGCACTCTGTTGGATTATAAAAAAGAAACCTGCAAAATATTAATGTTGCCGAGTGCCCAAGTTCTCAAGATATCATATTCACTGCAGACCAGAGGACCAATCAGAGTGAAGGGGTTGGGATGTGAAGAGCAAGCCATACTGGCGGCAAATAATTTTCTTATTATTATCATGGGAAACTAAAACCATTCTGATTTGTAAATACACACAGATATTCCTTGCATTATTAGAGAGATGAAATAAACAAAAATATTGATTAGGGGGGAAGGATACACTGGTGAGACTGTTACCCACAGACCCTTGTCAGAGTGCTAATATTATTGATGCCTTGAAATGGTGTTGTCAGTTGATGGAGGTTTACTGAGTAGCACACAGCAAAAGGGCACATACACATTATGTGTTTGTCTGCCTGTGTTTGTTGACTCTCAAGGAAGTTTACAATTTAAAAGTACAAGTTATTACTGTATAAAATGGTCGTGTGTGTGTGTTTGTGGGGGGGGGGGTATCGGGTTATTACTCTGAAGGTTGCCGGTTCAATTCTCTGCAATGAAAAATCACATTCTGTCCTTGGGCAAGACTCTTCACCCTACTTGCCTCGGGGGAAATGTCCCTGTACTTACTGTAAGTCGCTCTGGATAAGAGTGTCTACTAAATGATTACATGTCAATGTGATTAAATGGATAAACATACACATATCCGACTTCTCTGCAAACACTACTCGCCGCACAGCGGATTTCACAGACGCACGTTGGTAAATTAGGGAATGAACTCCCGGGGAGGTTCAGCGAAAAGAGGAGGCGTGTTCCAGCGCAAACATTCCCTGGTGCTATTTTGCAATTTCCGAAAACAATTCTTCCACACACCAGGAAAAACGTAGTCTAAAGTCAGTGGCGCGTTATTCAGAGACTATTTTGGGCGCATGCTTGGCCCGTGTGCACTGCTGGCAAGGCCAGGGTCTTCTTCCAGCAAAGGTGTATAGATTACCTTCTCTGCCACCAGAGTTGTATTGACTATGGCCAGCCACTGCTGTCAGCAATGGAAAATATACTGGATGTGGAACATTCTCATATTGGAGTTTTCCAGATTCCACATGTCAAATCATATGGAACTGTGGCTTTGACTGAACCTAGGGTAATTGAGTGAATGATGCCATGTGTGGCTGAGAAAGAAGCAAAGTTCTGTTAGCCTCATATGTTGTAAATGATTTGTACTTTTGTGAATGAAAGCTGGAAAAAGATCTCAACTGCATAATATTAGCTCTCTCTCAACTAAAAAGACGATATAGGATGTTACGTAAAGGGAGGGATTTTTTTTGTCGATCCCCTGCTGATTTTGTACATTTGCCCACTGACAAAGAAATAATCAGTCTATAATTTTAATGGTAGGTTTATTTGAACAGTGAGAGACAGAATACCAATGTAATAATCCAGAAAAACGCATGTCAAAATTGTTATAAATTGATTTGCATTTTAATGAGTGAAATAAGTATTTGACCCCCTCTCAATCAGAAAAATTTCTGGCTCCCAAGTGTCTTTTATACAGGTAACAAACTTAGATTAGGAGCACTCCCTTAAAGTGTGTTTCTAATCTCAGCTAGTTAACTGTATAAAAGACACCTGTCCACAGAAGTAATCAATCAAGGTATCCACAGAAGCAATCAATCAGATTCCAAACTCTCCACCATGGCCAAGACCAAAGAGCTGTCCAAGGATGTTAGGGACAGGATTGTTGACCTACACAAGGCTGGAATGGGCTAAAAGACCATTACCAAGCAGCTTGGTGAGAAGGTGACAACAGTTGGTGCGATTATTTGCAAATAGAAGAAACACAAAAGAACTGTATCTCCCTTGGTCTGGCGCTCCATGCAAGATCTCACCTTGTGGAGTTGCAATGATCATGAGAAGGGTGAGGGATCAGCCCAGAACTACACGGGAGGATCTTGTCAATGATCTCAAGGCAGCTGGGACCATGGAAACCAAAAAAACAATTGGTAACACTACGCCATGAAGGACTGAAATCATCTGAATGATACCGAGGAGAACTGGGTGAAAGTGTTGTGGTCAGATGAGACCAAAATCAAGCTATTTGGCATCAACTCAACTCGCCGTGTTTGGAGGAGGAGGAATGCTGCCTATAAATCCAAGAACACCATCCCCACCGTCAAACACGGAGGTTGAAACATTATGCTTTGGGGGTGTCCCAAATCTTGGGTGAGAACCTCCTTCCATCAGCCAGGGCATTGAAAATTGGTTGTGGATGGGTATTCCAGCATGACAATGACCCAAAACACACGGCCAAGGCAACAAAGGAGTGGCCAGAGAAGTGTCAAGAAGAACCACATTAACGTCCTGGAGTGGCCTAGCCAGTCTCCAGATCTTAATCCCATAGAAAATCTGTGGAGGGAGCTGAAGGTTTGAGTTGCCAGACGTCAGCCTCAAAACCTTAATGACTTAGAGAAGATCTGCAAAGAGAAGCGGGACAAACCTGGTGGCCAACTACAAACAACGTCTGACCTTGCAACCAAGTACTAAGTCATGTTTTGCAGAGGGGTCAAATACTTATTTCATTCACTAAAATACAAATCAATTTCTAAAAATGTTGTTGTGTGTTCCTGGATTTTTTACATTTATTCTGTCTCTCACTGTTTAAATAAACCTACCATTAAAATTATAGACTGATAATTTCTTTGTCAGTGGTCAAACATACAAAATCAACAGGGGATCAAAAAAAAAATTCCCTCACTGTATGCCTGTCACTGTGTGTAGGACTATATATCAGCCTTTCTTTATTAATCCATTCCTTGTTCTTTTTGTAGGTCAAAGTGGTCTAGGAAAGTCCACTCTTGTTAACACACTGTTTAAGTCCAAAGTCAGCCGCAAGTCCTGCACTCCCAACTACGAAGAAAAAATATCTAAAACTGTGAAACTGCAATCAGTCAGCCATGGTGAGTATATGCACATGCACACAATTCTACTTTCACACAAACATAATCAGATGAACAAACCACGAACACCCACATACATGTTCAGACTTTTCACAAAGCAAAACACACATACATTCAGTCACTATATACACACATATACACACACAGGGACGCTAAATAATACGGTGCCAACCAAATAAAAATGTATTTGTATAGCCCTTTATACAAGCGATGTGACAGAGGGCTTCAAATACGCCCATAGAACTACACCAACTTAAACCTTCAAGGAAGACAAGGAAAAACTCCCAGAAAAACTCACTAGAGGAGAAAAAATTTAAGAAACCTTGGGAGGAGCAATTTGGTGAGGGATCCTCTCCTCCAGAGACGGTTGGTGAAACGGAGGGGCAGAACACAGGCTAAACATAGTCATACAACAGGGAAGTGTCAATGGGTGTTGAAATCCCAAAATCCAGTGTTCAACTTGGGTAGAGGTAGCCACAGGGTTGGGGACTGTGATCGGCGCAGCATCACTGGCCGGGGGACTAGCTCCAGCTTTGGCAGACTGTCACAGATCAACCTCCACTGGCGACCAGGTCCAGCGTTGACTGACCCACGACCAGGCAGACGCTGACAGCTCAAACCCCCCACACCATAGGGAATGTGTGGAGGAGGGACAGAGAATGCCAGGAGCATGGTTGTTTCAACCACGATGTAACAACGCTTACACATACACCTCACACACACTCTCCATTACCAAGCAGCTTTGCCTTTCCTGATGATACTGAACTGTGCCTGCCCTGTTTTAATGCCGCTACAATACATGTAATGTCTTTCTCGAAGGCTTTGTCCTCACACACAGTACATGGTCTCACTCCTCCTTTGCATTTTATTAATATGATGCCCAAGAGATGGCCTGGTGACTTTACCTCATGCGGCACAGTCTCTCTCTCCCCTTTCCCTCTCTCCGCCTCTCTTTCTCTGTAATGGTGAAAGTTAGATGAAAACTGGTGATTGTAACTGCCCTTGGAATTAATAAGACACAAACTCTTTGAAGTAATAAGCCCCCGTTCAAGTGTTTAACATTAAATTAGCTGCACGGTCTATAGAGATCTTGGGACGAAGCCACTTATTTTGTGTTTTGCTAATGCAGAATTCGGTCAAATAAATTCGGTAAAATAGACTAATAATAATTGGAACATAACGTGAAGTAACATAGCATTTTATTTTGTTTGAGTTTTAACTTGTCCAGTGGGACAAGTAAAGTTCTCTTCCACTTGCCCTACAAAAAATCGGACAAGCCTTAATGTCGAGCCCTGCTAGGGGTATGTGAATGCTGCACTACCTGCAACAATGGCAGACAGATCATCCAGAGAGTCCCATAAATGTAATATTTTCGGCTTATATTATTGATAAAAAAATTATGACGGCCTTGTTCTGTACTCTACATTGCTCTGTGCACAGGAATTTTGAAGGGCAGTTGCTCTGGCCTGAAAAAAGGGCACGAGTGGCAATTTTTTACATCTAGGTATACATGAAATACTGCAGCTGTTAAAATTGACTTAATTAATTTATTTATTTATTATTCCCTCTGAGGGCAAACGGGCAGTTGTCCGGGCAACCTTAGCCACAACCTGTGCACGTCCCTGCCTATACATATGAATTTTCAACCATGTTCTTAATTGAAACTTAAAAAAAATTGCTAGTTCGCTAGCTAACATTACATTGCTGATTCGCACAACAGTCCCGCATTTCTCTGATCAGCCTTGAATGGAATCCATGCATCTCTACAGTTTTAACTCATCTCCATTAGCAGCAAATTTCGTTTGATATCAGTGCATAACACTACTTGCTTTGGAGACATCGATATACGTAACCGTAACCAAGTGGTGTCTCATTTCATAGGGCTATGTAGCCTTTACCCCTCAGTTTCGAGACACAAGGGGTAAGGGGTAAGGGTAAGACAGAATATTGGGATTCGGCCTAATTCTTCCCCATTCTACTACTATGTGCACACATCAAGCTTGTCGGGTGAGCAGTGGCGGTCCTAGCACATTTCCCGGCAAGGTTTTCCCCCGCAAAAAAGTGTGACACAACTCTCCTAAATATAGACATAATTGTCTCCCACAGCAAAGCAACTTACGATATAATGATACAGCAAAAACGCCTGTTTGGTTTAGTCTTCTTTTGTACAATAGACCCTTGTATGTCTACTTGACAGGTGTTCAGTCTTAAGTGGTCAGAATCTATCCAAGCTAAACATGGTTATGTTTGTGGAGACTGGTTGTGCTGGCTATCGCAGAAGGCTGCGGTCCATCAGGACCAAAACCTCACGCCATACAAACAGTTTCTTCCCTTCCGCTGTTGGCCTCCTCAACAAGGCCAAAGCTCACACTGACTGAATGTAAAAACGATTTACATTTTGCACTACACTCAATTCCTGTAATATTTGTATTTTATATTGTAAATTGGCAACTTATATTTTACTTTATTGTATATTTTATTTTAATTGTATTCCACTTAGTATTGCTAGTTATGTATCCTTAGTATAGTTAGACCACATATTTAAATTTAAGATGTGTTTAAGATGTTTACTGTATGGACCTTCCTGCCAAAGCTAATTCCTTGTCTGTGCAAACTTTCATGGCGAATAATTCTGATTCTGATACTGTTAAACTTGTAACCTCTCTCTGTGTTCCTCCAGCTGTAAAATGAAACAATCGAGGCTTGCAAGTGCACAGTCTAGACATGAAATGAAACCATGAAAACAGGTGTTGATATTTGTCCGCATTTAGATCTTCTTTTTTTTTTTTACTCATATATGGCAAACTTTTTCACACTTCCCTCAGGCAGATAATGGGTGGGAACTGGTTGCTGGTTAACTCAGAATCAGAATGGGTTTTAATTGCCATGAAAGTTTGCACAGACAAGGAATCGATACTTTTGATCGATTCCCCGCTCTGCCAAATGACGTTGTGTCCTTGGGTAAGGCACTTCACCCTACTTTCCTCGGGGGGAATGGCCCTGTACTTACTGTAAGTCTCTCTGGATAAGAGTGTCTACTAAATGCAAGTCTCCACACATATAGGAGTAAAGATCCCATGACATGCTGTTTTTGGATGCTTTTATATAGGCCTTAGTGGTTCCCTAATACTGTATCTTAATCAGAATTACAGGCACAACGAGCAGTCCCACAATGAGCTTTCGTCAGGACGTGCCGTTTCTGGGTTTGTAGCTTTAAATGCTATGAAGAAGAAAGAGGCGGGGCTAACTGCCATGCTTCGGTCGTTTGGAAGCGATGATGCCTCAAGGAAAAAACTAAATCGCGCTTGCACGGTCGTAGCTCATTTTCTCATTGGTGGGCCAGATTCTCTGGGCGGGCATAGCAGAGAAAGGGGAGGTAACCCCCTATTGTGATGTCACAACAGGGGGATTTTCAAAACCGAGCGTTTGAGCTCTCATTTTCTCAAAGGTGGAGAAGAATACCCAGGGCTTGGTTTACACTTATCGAAATTTCTAGCCACTGGGGGAAAAAATGCAGGCTAGGGGAACTCGTATTAATGTTAAATAACCTCCTAAAGTTAAGTTTTCATGTCATGTGACCTTTAAATAAGTGGTGTAAGTTTAGACAAGTCTAACTATACTATACAAAAGGTGCAAAGTCTAATTATCTAATACAAAGGGGACAGGTATGTAGAATTAAATAAATATAAAGTGTAAAATAGCAATAATGTACAATATATAAAAATAAAACAATACAAACAGGGTGCTTAGTACAAATCTTACAAATATGAGTGCAAAAATGGCAAGGGTGCAATATATGGCAATGGTTTAAAGTCTGTGGTATAAAGTCTGTGTGAACCCTTGGCCTTGTAGAAGAGGGCAGAGGCAGATCCACCCCCAACTACTGTATACGGACATCGGCATTGCAACTGCGCTACCTAGCTAACTTAGCTAAAAAATTTACAACTTCTCTGCATGTTTGGTACATAACAGTAACAGAAAAACACGAACATTCTTGCCTACACATAAGATGATCACACAGCCCCTAAACAGGACAGATAGATAGATATTAAACTTACCCAAGTGCAACAGACATGGTTGTGCTAGTCGTCTACAAGTCACACACAGCCACGCAAGTGTGACCACTACCAGCTATGCCAACGAAAAGCTAGTGATTTGCTGGTGTGGGTGGTTCGTATACATACTTGAGTGAGTTTAGCCAATTCACGTCAACTGAAGTGTTGTGAATCGTGTAGGCCTACATTGGTTCATTCCCATTGTGCATGTTCTATATAGCCCTTCTGTTCCCTAATGGTCTAACAAAGGGCCCTGAATTTGTTTAAGTTTGCTATTTGCCTTATGAATTTTGAGTTCCTATATTTATTATTAAGTATAACTATTACCTCAACGGTCACATATACATTAACAGTAAAAGGAAATACACACTCTGGTAAGTTTACTTTACATACACCTTTAGTGTACTTTTAACAACAAAAAACAAGTCATTTAGCAGACACTCTTAGCGAACCAGCAACCTTCTGATTTCTAGCCTGATTCCTTAACCGCTCAGACACTTGACTCACACTCACATTTGACTTAAATGGTCACTTCACTCATATGAGCTAAACTAACAACAGTACAACAGTATGATGTGTGTCTGTGTCTGTCAGTAAAATATCTCTGTGGATAGTAGGATAACGAAGAATGGCTGGTGTCCAATGCAATAGCGAGCGTTGATGTCAGCGTCTTTCATCCAGCATGGCTAGAGGAACCTTGAGTGATGTCCGAGAATCTCATGGTACTATCTGGTTTCTTTGTTTAATGAAACTCTTGTGCAGTTGTCCCCGCGTTGGCAACATATAAAACTAAACCTACTATAGTAAACCATGTTGATTAACAGTACTAGTTAATTCACTGTGTTAGTGAAAGGCACTCCGCGGCTTACGAGCTAGCTAGTAACTTACACGCGAGTAGTTACACTATAACTTGAGCAGATATGATCTCCTTTGCTTCTTGCAAGTAGTAAGTTTACAGTATCCTGTAAAGCTAATTCCACAATTTGCTTCTCAATACATTATATACGTGTGAAATTAGTTCCTGAAAGCATGTGCAAAGCGCGAAAACTTTGTCGCACTGAAATGTGGAGTTACACCGTTGAACAGTTCCCTGTTCAGTGGTCTAAAACTCTTCCGTATTCAGCTCAGGTTTTGTATAGGCAGAGGCAAAACCCAACCGATCTACGTCACAGCGACCTATCTACGTCAGATCACAGATGGTTGCATTCTGTTACTCAGCTGGTACGATGCAAAGTAATTAAGACAATCCACTTGTACGTACTCGAACCACATCTCCTCCTATGAGCGATAGTGCGTGAAAGACTGAAATAATAATAATTGGCAAAGGAAGATCTTGGCTATGTTAGGATATAATTCATTGTTTGGACAACTGCTCTACATGGTTAGATACTTTGGACCTTTGGGAATGTATGAGGATGAGGTTTTGATGTGTTGTGTGCATACAACTTTTTTTTCTGGCATTGTTGAAGGAACGGTCACCGGACAAAGACGTTGGCTGTACTTGCTGTTGCTACTTGATCTTGAATTGGTTTATTTCAATGGAAGCAATAGAATCGTAGCTTTCCAATGATGTATAACATGTGTAGCAGTAAAAAAAAAAATTGTTCGAATTAAGTGCGTCGTAACTGAGGGAGGGAGGGGCAGCATTTCTGTATCGCGGGCAAGATAGGACCGTAAACAGGTTAAATGGCCGATACATTCTGCCCATTTGATTGACACCTTGTTTGACCCCATAGGAGCTTCCATGCTCCGTTGACAGCCCTCTAAAGCCAACTAGGTCTATGCGTCCTGCCCCCCCCCCCCCCCCCACACACGCACACACACATTCTAAACAAATTTCTCAAATTGGCTTTGACTGGCTCCGAAATTAGCTTGTTAGCTTTGTAGCTTAGCGATAGCTGTAAATTCTGATACCCCATATGCTAGGTATCTGTGTAGCCTTAAAAATAAAAGTCTATTGTGCAATATGGTTGACAGAATCAGTGTTCTTTGTGTGCCAATCCTTGGAATCAGATGAAACACTCCAATGTGTTAATGCTTCAGTTTTTGTGTTTCAGTAATACTAATGAGGAACTTGGTTATATAGACCTTTTTTGAAACGTAAACAATAACAGACCAGTTTAGAACGCAAGGCCCTGAACTACATCCGGTTAGCGCATCTCATACATTAGTCGCTAGCTACTTTACCATCGAGTTAACATGATATAGCACATATTACCATCAATCAACTGGCTGTGAATAGCAGCGATACATCGAATAGTGTCCCCTAACCCAGTGGTTCCCAATCCTGGTCCTCGGGACCCCCTGTTCTGCAAGTTTTAAATGTTTCCCTGCTTCAACACACCTGATTCCAATGAATGGTCGTTAACAGGCTTCTGCAGAGCTGGATAACGGCCCATTCATTTGGAGCAGGTGTGTTGGCGCAGGGAAACATCTAAAACATGCAGGACAGAGGGTCCCGAGGAGCAGGGTTGGGAACCACTGCCCTAACCAACCCACTGGATCAGAACGTTATTTATTTTAGACTATAATTTATTTTAGGCTGATCTGAAATTGATAGCCTAAGGTAGAGCTAGAGCTAATGTATCCCGATGTCTACCACTATTTCAAATAGTAGCTAGATTAGCCTACCAAATACTATTTGGTAGAGTGCGTTTACTGTCAGTAAAGAGGTTGTTGGAGCTTATAAAAGTCTGATGCCTACAACATTTTTTTTTAATGGGAGTCAACAAACAATGTACATATTAAGATAGAGACGGCTTAAAAAGACCTAGACCAGCTATGATGCCTGCATACTAAATGCAACGTTCGGGAAGGTGTGCAGCGGGTAGGTTGTATCTGTTGAACTTGTGAATAACTGCTGTGAAATTGTAGTAATTAATAAATGCACAGATAAGTGTTCAATGTGATCTGCTGGTTTTACATCACCCACATGTCATTTTTGAATCCAGTGTATGGTCGAGGGTTAAAAACCAGGTGGATATGAGAGTTAGCCATAGCCTAGGACTACGCATGCAGTGTCAGATCCACAACCGTTTTATCTCTACTGAAGTATATTTATTGTTCAGGTGGATCCCTTGCCTGTTGCGCAAATTCATTTCAGTAACCTAAGCCAGGACACATCCCACTGATGCTAGGCATGATTGGAAATTCCCTTCCATGACAAGTTATGGCACCCCAAACCACCTTTTTAAAGCACTAACTCAGATAGCAAACTTTATTGAAACTACACTTTCAATGCCAATTTAATTGAACCAACGTCAGACTATGTTACCCATCATCATGTACCCTTATTTAATATTGAAACAACAATGAAAAACCAACACGATACTGGTATTTCCACCAATATATTGAAACAACGTTGAAAAAACAACCTAAATCAATGCTATTCTAACGGTATTTCCACCGATATTACTATTGAAACAACGTTGAAAGATCAACAAGCTATTGTTTACAGCAGCAACCCAGTCATCTCGTTGTCCCGTTTTTATAGAAAATGTAAACTTGTTGAAACTTGTTATTCCCCAATCTCGACAAAGAGCCAAACACAGCAACAATTGACATTGTTTTAAAAAACATTTTTTGCCACTGTAACTTGCTCACTTATGCTTTAAACTAGCTGACTTCCATCAAAACAATCATTCGCACGTCTTAAACCGGAAGCTTTCAAGGGCCAAACTTGATGAATAAAAATTCTACAATGTTCATCAAAAAGGTCTATATATGATAGTTCTAAGTACCACCTTTCATTAGAGATAACAATTATGAAAAAGAATACCTTTTTATCCTAAGAATTTGACCTTGGTTACAAAGGGTCATTCTGGAGTCATCAAAAGGCCCTTTTAGAAAACGCGTTTTCAGGCAAATTTAACAGGATTCCTTAAAGGTTAACAACACATTCTTCTTTGGTGTGATGAACTTAGAACTCATTTTCAATTCCACTTTACTGGATCTTTAATCTCGAGATCTATTATCGTACACGCGGACTACAAAAAACTTTCCACCATTCTTTCTTCTCGCATCCCTTCATTCTTTTTTCCTACTCCCTCTCCACCAATCAACAAACAGCAGATACCACATTATTACCATGAACTCTGTACATATTAACCGGAAATAGACGTCATAGGGTGTGTTGAATGGTACCTCATTTTTAAAAATCGGCCATACGGTTCAAAAGTTACTTGTGTAAACACAAGTCCAACTTTGACCAGTTGGTGGCGCGAGAGTGCATCAATGGGAGACATTAAACTTAGTGAATATAAAGAAGGGACTGTGCTTAATGAGTGTGCCAAATTTCACAACTTTTTACGATACAATTCTAGGGGCTGCCATAGACTCCAATGGCGGAAGAAGTGTAATAGTAATAAGAAAAGGTAGAAACACTTAAGTTGCTTTGCGGCTTGGCCACCAACTACAGCTTGCGTTTGTGATGAGCATACGGTCAGAACAGCACCTCTTTTCAGCAACAGCGGCTAAGCAAATCCTTTTTTAGATTGTCCAAGGTTTTTAATCAAAACTGTCTTTGGTGAAATGCTTCGAGCAAAGTAATAATTTAGTGTCGTACTTTATAGGGATCTTCCCATAAATAAACATCAGCCATGTCTGTCAGTGTCTGGTTCCTTGGGGAGATTATAAAAAGTGTCAGCATTCCCAGTACAGCCTGGAACACTGGATTTACGATGGTTCAATTTTAATATACTTTAAAAACGTTCAAACTTTCTCCTTTGTTGTTCTCGTGAAAGTACACAGAGCAGCGCGCAGCTAAACTAGTGTCTGACCAGAGGGCTGGTCTGCAGGTAAATGTTGGGGCGTGACAAAGTTGATGCTGCAAGTTGTGATGTCACAACTTGCACTGTTCCAAAAGCTAGAGTTTGCAAGTTGCCGTTTCAAAATAGTAAAATGTTGATAGGTTCACTGTATGTATTACTTTACACACCAAACTGTCATTTTTCAACTATGATAAGGTAAAATCGGTTTTGCAATCAATCGCCCTTTTAATAAGCCAACTTTGCTGACAAAGTATGAGTAGTTGGTGATCCAAAATTGTATTATCTTGAGTGACTTCAACACTGTCTTAATATGAGGGCTATACATCTAGCAATAGACCAATTTTTACCCCACGTCACACGACTGTAAAGCAGGCTCAACTGCACATGTCGGTTGAAAAAGACAAACCTTTCCCCGGTCTATGACACTTGGAGTGTCGATCAGGTCCTCATATATCTCTTGCCACTGGATTGCAGGGCTTGAAATAAACTTTTTGAGGCACTTGTACATTTACGTTTCACTTGTCCATAAACAAAAGTCACTTGACCCCGATACCTTTAAATAGCCTGACCAAGTGATCGGGCAAAACTAGCCCTCAGGCAAATGACAAATGAAACAGGCTCGGTTAAAGAAATCCGAGATGCTGGCTATCTTCAGCAGGCTCATATCTACAAAAGGCAGTCCTCCCTCCCGACGTTTTTGGTAGAGTGAAATACAACATTGTGCCAGTGAGCGACCCGAGCGACCCGAGTCTGACTCTGAGGCTAACGACAAAACAGCATAACGCTGTGAGACACAGTCTCACTCAGACTGCCAGTTTTACACAAATCACAAAAATAATCGAACCAGCTGGCTAAAAAACAGAATTCCCATATCTCTTGAATGATGCCCTGCTTGACTTTTTTGGTGTAAACCTTTTGATGTAGAATTGACCCAACTGTAAAATTATGAACTTAGTGACATGACGCAACCAAGACAAGAGACTGGTTGCAGCTTAAGACAATGCGGTCTACCGGGCGGTATTTCCACTCAAATTTCAAGGCTTTTGTCACCCAAAAATTCTGATGTGACAGATCAATTTGGAATCGCTTTCTCTCTTAAAGGCTGTCCTCCTTGACCTTTTTGGTCATTTTAAATCAAACTATTTGTATTATCCGTGAGGTCTTTTTGCCATTATAAATGCTATCCTTTCCCGGTTTTCTGCAACCACATTGTAAACATTCGGGATGTGCACGCAAACAAAGAATTGGTCTATAGACAACTAATACGATTTTCTGACCCACTATTCTCATCAGACCTTGCTGACGACCACCCTCTATAGTATGTACTTTGCTGCTGACTAACAGAATAGAAACTCTCAACCCCCCTTTTTCAGGCCTTCAGCTGAAAAGTGAGATGGTTGCACAACCTCCTGTCCCTGTCCTCTACTGTCAAGCACTGATAATGTAGTTACAGACTATTAAAAGTCTGTAAAAAAGACTCTGCAAATCGGCTCTCCCAGTCACTGTGCCTCTGTACTTAATTGCAGGTTACTGGTTATTGGCTGTCACATTTCCACTCTCAGAATATTCCTGCTATCTACACCTGAAGATCCTCAAATTATAGTGTTTTGGGTGCAGAACATGCACATGTCTACATAAACTACACACAGTTGTGCACACCCATACATTCAGGCTAAATGTATATCTCTCAGGTGTTTTGCGTTTTTTTATTGCTCCACTTTTCTGCTGCAAAATACACATACTCTCTGTTGCACAAAAACTCTGTCTTAATTACAAATATTGCCATAAAGTGTCGAGGTGATGGTTGTTTTGCTGGAAAGCCTTTGCTGTTAAACATGCTTCACTACTTCATAAAAAGTGAATGCTCTTATGTACTCCTGTATCTCTGTCCTTCCAAACGCTTGTTCTCTTTGGGAGTTTACCACAAATGTGTATTGACCAACCTTCACTCTCTGGTGACTGGCTTTTTAGAAGAAAAATCTTTAAAAATAAATGCGCTTTCTTTCTCTGTCTGGCTGTCTGTATTTCTCTCTGTGTTTGTGTAGTGATTGAGGAGAAGGGAGTCAAGATGAAGCTGACGGTGATTGACACCCCAGGCTTTGGAGACCAGATAAATAATGAGAACTGGTGAGTGAGCGAAAGAGAGGGACAGACAAAAGGCACGCGTGGATAAAGAGTGTGGGTATAGTCAGTCTATTTTAATAAAAAAAGACATTTGAACAATTCATTAAGCATTATACATTCAGAATGTACGCAACTGTCTTGGTATTATGATGTAAGTTTACAGTATCGTTCTACAATAATGAGGGATGTCACAACACATTACAAATGTAGTTGATAAGTTATTTTGAATTGTAAATGTGATAGGTCATAATGCAATCGAAAGGTGATAGTGATGTCACAATGTATTTTTAACAGCTAAATCCAACCACATTTAAAGTGTGTTAAGCCATATTAGATTATAAATATGACAGTTATGTTAAAATACGGTTTGACTATCACATTTAAAATGTTTAGAATGTGTTTTAATTCTGCATTGTAAATATGGTAGTGAAGTCTGAATACATCATAAATGTGATTATTTTGTTATCTAAATGTGACAGTTAAGTCAAGATACATCAGCCATAACATTATGACCACCTGCCTAACATTGTGTAGGTTCCCCTTTTGCTGCCAAAACAGCCCTGACCTGTCAAGACATGGACTCCTCTATACCTCCACTAGGCCTCTGAAGGTGTGCTGTGTATCTGGCACCAAGACGTCAGCAGCAGATCCTTTAAGTCCTGTAAGTTGCGAAGTTAGGCCTCTATGGATCAGACTTGTTTGCCTAGCACATCCCACAGATCAATTGGATTGAGATCTGGGGAATTTGGAGTCCAAAATTGAAAAACATTACCCAAAGGATCACACAGCCTCCGTGGCTTGCTTTCTCCCCATAGTGTGTCCTGGGGTGCCATCTGTTCCCCAAGTAAGCGACACACACACAAGGCCATCCACGTGATGTAAAATGTGATTCATCAGATCAGACCACCTTCTTCAATTGCTCCGTGGTCCAGTTCTGATGCTCAAGTACCCATTGTAGTCGTTTTCAGCAGTGGACAGGGGTCAGCACGGGCACCCTGACTAGTCTGAGGCAACGCAGCCCTATATGCAACAAAGTGTGATGCACTGTGTTCTGACACCTTTCTATCAGAACCAGTATTAACCTTTTCAGCAGCTTATCTGTTGGATTGGACCATACAGGCCAGCCTTTGCTCCCCACTTGCATCAAAGACCCATGACACTGTTGCTAGTTCACCGCTTTTCCTTCCTTGGACCATTTTTGATAGGTATTGAGCACTGCAGACCGGGAATACCCCACAAGAGCTGCAGTTTTGGACATGCTCTAACCCAGTCGTCTAGCCATCACAATTTGGCAGTTGTCAAAGTTACTCAAATCCTTACGCTTGCCTATTTTTCCTCCTTCTAACACATCAAGTTTAACAACAACTTTTTCACTTTCATTCCTAATATATCCCACCCACTGATAGGTATCATGATGTTATGGCTGATCGCTGTACATACAACAATGGTGGAAAAATCATAATGCATTCTAAATAAGATAGTTAATCCAAAACACGTTATAAATGTGTTTGTTAAATCGGGAAGCATTCTACATAGGGCAGGTTGGTGAAGTCAGGTGTCCCTGCTTTCTCCACAGCTGGGAGCCTATAGTAAAGTATGTCAACGAGCAATATGAGAAGTACCTCAAGGAGGAGCTCCACGTCAACAGGAAGAGACTGATCCCTGACACGCGTGTCCACTGCTGCATCTACTTCCTGCCCGCCACTGGACACTGGTTAGCATGCTTGTGACCTTGTTTCCAGTTTTAATTCAAATTAAATACAGTAAATTCCAATGAGGATTAATTGATCTACACCATACTATGTTTTTTATATTAAGTGTTTAAGTAGTTATTTTGTTATGACACTTACTATTTGACATATCCCCAAATTAAGCACATATCTAAAGATATAGTTTATCAACATTTATAAACTCCCACCCAATTTTCCTCCAGACTTCGAGAACTTTGCTACAATATTGTAACTTCCTCTATGACTCACAATTAATGCTTTTAGGGCAGAATTGGAAAGAATACAGCCGTGAGGGGGAGGTCCCACAGTGTGAACTTGTGCAGCAGTTCTGTACCGTTTTTTATGTAACCTTAAACACCAACTCAGTGTCAGCCTCCAAGTCTGAAACAGGAAGTCTGTTTTACCCCCTTTCCACCAAAGTGAACCGGGAGCTAGTTCGGAGCTGGTTCAATTTGCGAGCCTTCTACGAACCGGTTTGCTTTTTCACGGGCAAGAGACAGACCCCTCGCCCCTCGGCTTGAAGCAACGGCCCCGGTGGATGTAGGTGGTATTGCATTTACGGTTAGGTTCCCGACTCTTCCGGTCGTTTTTATTCTATTAACTCCAGTCAACATTTACAAAACTATCTACCCCCCCCCCAAAAAAAATCGATCCTCAAACTTGGCTCTTACTACTAGCTTTTTCATAAAAAAATGTTTTCTGATTTTTGCAAAGTTTGAAACCAATCCAAATTGGGTGAACTAGCACCCCATTTATTTGCCTACGTCAATAAAAGTTGCCTGCAAATGTGCTCACGGATACTAACAGGGCAAAAGCACAAAAGTTCACATCGGCCGATAGCCGATTTACATTGAGCTGAATGAGCCAAAGACTTATATTGAATGAGCACAGGGAGAAATGGCTTGAGTTGCCTGCCTTGTTGTAGCAAGTTTAGCAAATGGTTGTCACACATACATGAGATGTTATTAATATAGTTTATTACACGGCTGTTCTTAACGCTGTAGGAAGCTCCATTCACTTGAATGGGGGTTCCCAACGTTATGCGGGCAATTATTTTCTGATAACAGACCGTTGCTATGAATAACAGACCGCTGTCAAGGTAAGTAAGTAAGTAAGACTTTATTTATATAGCACATTTCATACAGGAATTGCAGCTCTAAGTGCTTTACATAAAATCAACAAAAACAATAAAACAAGCGATAAAAGTAATAGATCTAAAACATATAACAAACCAGACTAGCCGCACTCTATCTGCGGTCTCTCGAATCCGTCTTGGACCGAGCTGCACTTGCGGTTTCCAAACATATAACAAAACACATGCACTCTTGCAGTCTTTGTCGTTTCTCAATTAAAATTACATTTTAAATAAAAAAACAAAAATAGAGTAAAATTATAATAATAATAAAAACTACAGAATAACAAAACACAATAACTCAACAAAATGAATAAAATGTAACACATTTTGTAACACAAGCAATAGTGCAAGTCAAACACAAGCCGCAATCTTTGCGGGAATACAAAGCAAATCTGTAAAAACAGTAATATAACTACTACCAGTTGTAAGGCCCTTCTGAGATAAAAATTAGTTAAATGCTTTGGTAAAAAGGTAGGTTTAAGCTGTCTTAAATGTCTAGCGTATTTGCTTCTCTGATATTTATGGGTAATTTATTCCATAGTTTTGGGGCGTAATTGGCAAAGGCAGCATCACCAATCTTCTTATGGCTGCTTCCGGCGACCTCTAATAGGCCTGCATTTGATGATCGCAGTGTTCTAGCTGGTGTGTAGTTTATAAGAGAGTTAGCAATGTAGCTAGGTCCTGGTCCGTGTAGAGCTTTGTATGTGAGGAATAGGACCTTAAAGTCAATTCTGAAGGTAACAGGGAGCCAGTGTAAAGTAGCTAGGACAGGACTAATGTGTTCTCTCCTTTTAGTTTTGGTTAATAATCTAGCTGCAGAATTTTGAATGAGCTGTAGTCTTTCAGTGTTTTTTTGGGGAAGACCAGCGAAAAGTGCGTTACAGTAGTCCAGCCGGCTGGATATAAAAGCATGAATTAACTTCTCTGCATCATTTTGGTCTGTGAATGGCTAGTACCTTTGCTATATTCCTCAGGTGAAAGAAAGCAGTTTTGGTCACTTTATTAATGTGGGAGTTGAAATTCAAATCTGAGTCCAGGATTACACCGAGACTTGTCACCTCTGGTTTAAGACAGGGGGTTAAACTTCCTAGATTCTTAGTAAGCATCTCTCTTTTGGATTTGGGGCCACATAGGACTTCAGTTTTGTCTTCATTTAATTTAAGAAAGTTATCATTCATCCATTTGTTTATTGCCAACAGGCAGCTGGTAATGGAATTGATGGCCGTTGCATCGTTGGGTTCAGTGGATATATATAGTTGTGGGTTGTCCGCATAGCTATGGAAATTCATGTTATGTTCTCTGATTATGTCACCGAGTGGTAACATATAAAGAGAGAAAAATAATGGACCTAGGCAGCTTCCTTGAGCAACCCCGTAGCAGTTCTCATGTTTCTTAGACCTATGGTCTCCTAAACTAACATAAAACTTCCTTCCTGTGATATATGATTTCATCCAGTTCAATACACTATCCGTGAACCCAATAAGCTTTTCCAGTCTATTGATTAGGATGTTGTGATCAATGGTATCAAATGCTGCACTGAGATCTAAAAAGGATAAGGATAGAGACTTTATTTGCATCAGAGTTTAGTGTGAGGTCGCTAATTATTTTGGTGAGAGCAGTTTCAGTACTGTGATATTTCCTGAAACCTGACTGCGAGACTTCCAGAATGTTATTTTCTTCAAGAAAAGAATTTAGTTGGACTGAAACTATCTCATCTGCCGCTTGTCCGGGGATCGTGTCGCGGGGGCAACGACCTAAGCAGGGAGGCCCAGGCTTCCCTCTCGCCGGCCACTTCCACCACCTCTTCCTGGGGGACCCCGAGGCGTTCCCAGGCCAGCCGAGTGACATAGTCCCTCCAGCGTGTCCTGGGTCTTCCCCGGGGCCTCTTCCCAGTGGGACGTGCCCGGAACACCTCACCAGGGAGGCGTCCAGGAGGCATCCTAATCAGATGCCCGAGCAACCTCAGCTGGCTCCTCTCAACGCGGAGGAGCAGCGGTTCTACTCTGAGCCTCTCCCGGATGACCGAGCTTCTCACCCTATCTCTAAGGGAGAGCCCGGACACCCTGCGGAGAAAGCTCATTTCGGCCGCTTGTATTCGCGATCTCGTTCTTTCTGTCACTACCCATAGTTCGTGACCATAGGTGAGGGTAGGAACGTAGATCGACTGGTAAATAGAGAGCTTCGCCTTTCGACTCAGCTCCTTCTTCACCACGACGGACCGATGCAGAGCCTGCATCACTGCGGACGTCGCACCGATCCGCCTGTCGACCTCGCGCTCCATTCTTCCCTCACTCGTGAACAAGACCCCGAGATACTTGAACTCCTCCACTTGGTTCAGGATCTCCTCCCCGACCCGGAGATGGCACTCCACCCTTTTCCGGTCGATAACCATGGCCTCAGATTTGGAGGTGCTGATTCGCATCCCAGCCGCTTCACATTCGGTTGTGAACCGCTCCAGTGAGAGCTGAAGGTCACAGCCCGATGAAGCCAACAGGACCACATCATCTGCAAAAAGCAGCTACCCGATCCTGAGGTCACCAAACCGGACCCCCTCAACACCCTGGCTGCGCCTAGAAATCCTGTCCCTGGCGGAGTCCAACCCTCACCGGAAACAAGTTCGACTTACTACCGGCAATGCGGACCAAACTCTGGCACCGGTCGTACAGGGACCGGACAGCCCCGATCAGGGAATCCGGTACCCCGTACTCTCGGAGCACCCCCCACATGAGCCCCCGAGGGACACGGTCGAACGCCTTTTCTAAATCCACAAAACATGTGTAGACTGGTTGGGCGAACTCCCATGTACCCTCCAGGACTCCGCGGAGGGTATAGAGCTGGTCCACTGTTCCACGGCCAGGACGAAAACCACATTGCTCCTCCTGAATCCGAGGTTCGACAATCTGGCGGACCCTCCTCTCCTGGACCCCTGAATAGACTTTTCCAGTACTTTACCAATAAATGGAAGGTTTGATATTGGTCTGTAATTTGCAAGTAAACTGTTATCCAATTTGGGTTTCTTTAATAGGGGCTTTACAACAGCTGTTTTTAAGGCATCTGGGAAGACGCCAGTTCTAAGGGATGTGTTTATAATGTCTAGCACCGGACCTGAGACACTATCAAACACTCGCAGAATGTTGTGGGTATAGGATCAATATCTGAGGTTGTGGAGTTAGATTCACTGACAATTTTTGAAAGTTCAGTAAGTGTGATACAGGTAAATGTGCTCATGGTTATGTTGCAGAATCTACTGATGTCAGTTTCGACCCCACTATTACTAGTACTAGCTCTGATCAAAGTTATTTTGTTCTTGAAGAACAAAGCAAGCTCTTCACATTTAACTGCTGAGGATGGCGGGGGGGTAGGGACAGTGTTTAGCAGCTGGTCAATGGTGGAGAAAAGAACTCTGGAGTTTCTGGCATTTTCTGTAATAATGTTGGAAAAATATTCTCTCCTCGCTAGACGGATGGTTTTGTTGTAGGTGGTTAGTGTATCTTTATCGATATTGTAGTGGATGGTGATCTTTGTTTTCCTCCATTTTCTCTCTGCTGCACGGCATTTTCTTTTTGTTTCACTACAATTTTTATTTCTCAGCCATGGGGAGGTTCTGCTTGTGGACTTGTTTTTGGTTTTCAGTGGTGCAACAGAGTCTAACACAGATAATAGTGCATCATTGAGGTTCTCTACCATTTCATTCAGAGAGCAATCATGATTAGTTGGTTCATATAGAGCAAATTGTTCAGAAAATTTCATCATAGCTGTATTGTCTAAATATCTTCTTTGGACTAAGAATTCTTTTGTGGTTTTTGTTGGGATAATTTCCACATTAAAAAGTATACAATGATGGTCTGAGAGGGGTAGATCAGTTATTGAGATGTTATTGATATTTAGTCCAGTTGTTATCACTAGATCTAGTGTGCTCTAGTATGTTTCCGTGCCGGTGTGTTGGGTCTGGTTGGGTCTGTTATGTGTTGAGTTAGATTGAGACTGTCTAGGAGATTTAAGAGCTCAATAGTTCTTGGGTCAGCTTATTTATTTACTTGGATATTGGTTTTGAGCTCTATAGCAAGATATTCATATGAGGTGAATTCACCTAGCTCAGTGATTTTGAACAATAGTTCAGAGGAGAAAATAGCTGCGACTCCTCCACCTTTTTTGGATTTCCTAGAAACTTGGTGGAAGCTTTAATCTGGCGGACACGCTTCTGTCAAAGTTGCTGTTGCCGTGTCGTTGTTTAGCCAGGTTTCTGTTAAACAGATGCAGTCTAATTTGTTTTCTTTGACCAGATCATTAACTAGAAATGTTTTGTTATTTAGTGATCTAACATTTAGAAGGGCCAGTTTCATCTGTGGGGTATCAACAGATAAAACAGGGGTTGATAAATCAGTTTGAAGAATATGGATAGTTCTGTGACTTCTAACACTAGTTTCAGGTTTGTAACCATGCATTTTACCATGCCATTTTCTGTTTGTGATGATGACCGGTATGTCTAATGAAATAGCATGGTGGCTGTCCTAGCGTAGCTTTTCATTGGGAAAGTCTATGTCACTGAGCTGTTCCATCACAAGGGAATTCATCCGGGGGGTGCAGATCTGTGCAAGGCCCATGTCCTTGCAGGAGGCTGTTTGAATGTTCTGTTCTGTTCCATGGGAGGTTGTTTGGAATGTGTCAGTCAGCTTAGACACAACACGGATAGGGGGAGCAACTTGATTTGTGGTCAGGAGCACGTGACTGATGTTTGCTGTTCGTAGTTGAGATCCTCTACGGTTTGGGTGGAGTCCGTCAGCTTGAAAACGGTCTGCACAGTTCCAGAACACATTGAATTTATCGATAAATCTCAGTTTGTGTGCCAGACAGACAGATGCTAACCATGTGTTGAAAGATAGTAGTCGACTGAAGGCTTCTTTTCCTCTTCGAAAGCATGCAATTGGTCCACTGATGAATACATCTTGATATCTGTTGTGTGTTCAGTAGCTGGGTGGAATGTTTTTTAAGTATCTCAGTGCCAGTTTTCATGTGTAGGATATCAAATAAGCCAGTGTGGATGATAATCTTAGGGTTGTTTGGTTTATTGTTGAGGATTGTTAGTACATCTGACGACAGTTCCTCGACAGATGTGTTGCTAAGACAAATATTTTCTGTCTTTGCCAGTTTAACATGTGCTGTCATCGCATCTCCAATCAAGATAGTGGCCATATGTGGTGTTGTGTTTGCATTTCTAACGTTTGCCTTATTTGTAGCTGTGGAGCCAGTTCTTATCTTATTTGGGTTAGCAATGATAGGTCCTTGTGCTAGACCAAGGTTAGCCACTGTGTCAGTGCTACCAATAGATTCTATAGTGCTAGCAACGTTAGCTCCTCTAAGAGCTGATGGGCTGTGGATAGTCTTAGCATACCTTGGATCTTTATAATCCTGTGATATTGTTGTCTGATTAGACTTGATAGGGGGTCGAACAGTGCCCCGAGAGGGCCTTGGAGTAAAATGGGGGACTCCCTGTCGTAGCAGACGATGATATGTTGGATTTGCATGTGTGTAGTAGCTACCATCATGGTGTGTGTTGGGAAAATTGAAGATGTAACTGTTATCCTGTAATAATAATGATTCTGTGTTCAGCATTCCTTGTCAGCAGAGAACCCTCTCCCCACATGACCTATACATGACACTAGGCTTACGTAGACAAACTGACCTAGGTTGATCATTAGTATGCTAGAGGTGCGATAAATGTGTTAACCTTATCTGTGCTGAGTGAATCATATGGTCAAACCTAGGGTCAGAGAACTCTGTAAGTTTCCACGTGCACGCGCACTCTGTCTCTGGGATCGATCATATTGACAGCTGATATGCAGGGGAGGAGACTTCTCAACAATAAATAGTCTTACTTGAAGACTTGTGAACCGGACAAACTTTGTAGCACAATGGCGTGTGATGTTTTTGTCTCCTTGTGGGCCGGCCGCAAGCAATAAAGCTTTCTTAAATTTGTTCACCGACTGACTGTGCAATGCTTGATAGATTAATATTTCTGACACAATGGTCCTTCGAGCCGGATTCCAACATCCATTCCACCATCCAGAACCCAAGAACCAAGAATTAAAATCGTGCAGACGTGCATGACAATGGAGAACCTCGCAGCAAAAATGGCTGTTTAAAAAGAGGCCAGGTTTTTTTGGGGGGGGTGGTGGAAAGGTGACGGAATTCTGGACTAGCTAAGAGGCACAGCTTTCGATGGGCAAGGTAAGAATACATTGTATATATATAGTCGACTGTTTTATTTTAGGCCTATGTTGAGAAAAAAACTCCACAGTGCAGTAGGTAAAGATGCACTCTGGTCCTATATCTGCTAAGACCCGGTGAAAATCCAGTGCAGCTAATATAGGGCGTCATATTTTACTGAGATCGGTATTGGTGGGGTATCCGTGAATTAAGTCATTTTGCTAAAACCTAACGTGAGGTGAAAGCGTGTGCATAATATTGGTGGAGCAAAGTGTTTTGAAAACTGATGCATGAGTAGTACTGGTGACGTAAATAGGCGGGGTTATAGTTACTAAGAACGTGGTGACGGGAGATCCGGGTAACAGTATTAGTTATAATCTGACCGACCAGAACTGAGATATTTGAAATATGTCTGAGTTTGGTGGTATTCCAATACCTAACCAAATGGAAAGATTGTTGCTAGTTCTGTGAGAATGCCATTGAAGTAAATATAACCTGTAAAAGTTCATAGCCTTATTGAGGAGGCTACTGTAAAGAATATACTCCGTGCACCACGAAAAAGATTAAATAGAAACAGACGCGCTATTATTTTTATTAGGCCTATGTTGTCAAGGGCAAAGGTGCTGCATATATGTGTTTGATGCTGCTGAGGTTGTTTTGCTGAAATGTTTGAGTTTGGTGGTATTAATATTTACCTAATCAAATGGACTAGTTGAAGACTTGCCCAACCAGAACTCTGATATGTGTAAACATCTCTGACGAGTAATCTTAGGTGCATATGTAGACTTTGGACCAAGTTTTATGTTGTTATTAAAATAGTACTAAGAGTTGATAGAATTGTAAATATCGAGGTTCTATGTAAATATAACCATGGTTAATTGTTTTAAAAGTTGTACAGTGGATGTGTGAAATGCTTATAAATATGGAAACCAAAATTCGGGTTCAATGGTGAAATTGAAGTTTGAATTCCGTTTTTGGGGGTTAAAGAGTGAGGAGAATGTCGTCATTTTTGTCTCAAATGTGTCTCAAAGAAGGCTGACATGATTCTAGGAATTTGCCAGTCCGCTGTCTGTTGAATAATGTCAGAAAAATTGCCAGAAAGACAGCGCTTGGATCGGAAAGATCAAGGCTGTGGTTTCGTGAGTGTCCAGAGAGACAGGAAAAATGGCAAATGTATTTGTCATAGTTTACGGACAGAATCAACAGCGATGGCGGCGGGTACAGGCTAGTAAAGGAATTGCAGCTTGACATATGAGATCAAAGATGAGTAACCGCATGACGCATGCGCAGAGAAATTGAGAGATTGAAAAGACGCAAATTTAGAGAAATAGGCGAATTTGATATTAATTTGGTGACTTTTAAAATATGGTACGTGATGAGTATTTTGAAATATTTGCTAACAAGGTTTTTGGTTGTTTGAGTACATTTTACATGAGTTTCAGAAATTCAGAGGAAAGGTGGGGGCTAAAAGTGTCCCGTTACGTTGAAGTTTTACAAAGGTGATCCCAGAGGGTAATTCTGCATAATTATGTGAGTATTAATGCTGAAGGATGTGTCCGTTTGGATGAATTCGAAGTTTGGTGGTTAACAAATGTGTGATCAACATTTGTTGTAATTCCTAGCCAAACAGGGAGGTTTTTGGAACCTTTCCGACCAGAACTTGTATTTATAAGCGGCATATCTGTGTGAAGGTATTCAATAAGAATGCAGAAATTACACCCCTGGTTTATACATTGGTTCTAATACATACAATCAGAAGAGTTATAGAGCAAAATTAAGTGAATAGAAGATAAACGCCAACCATCTGTGTTGTTCAAAGAAAAAATAAGAAAAAAAAGTTTTTGCTTTGTTCCAGAGCGCGCTGTTTGTTTGATTCGAGTTTGAAGCGGGCGCTGATGGAAACAGTGATAAATTTGAGTTATTAAAAATTAAGAGTAATTGAGAAAGTAACAAGAGTGTTGCATTAAATCATAATACAAACTACAAAATATTCCAATTAAATATTTTTATTTAGGGTTTTTGGTCCGCAAAATTGAAATTTGAAGAATTGTCCGTGCATTGCGCATGTTGAGAGCGTAATGGCTGGTAAATATAGGGATATGGAGTATTCTGTATTCAAAATAGCAGAGAGGACACTTTGGAGATGCTTGTCACATTGTAAGAAAGTAAGGGACATTGATACAGGGACTGATTAGTTACGCACCACAGTCTTGAGGCACAAGTCTGACTACAAAGGGGAGTCATTCTCTTAAAGAAAGGCGCGTCTCAACCTCAGTGAAGAAACCAACGGCCAACAGAGACATAGGGTGTAGACTAAATAGGCTAAAAAGATAGGAGACAGTAAGCAGGGAAAGGTAGAAAAGATCACCCATTTCCTTGTCCGTAGTATTGTGACATCCGTGGTACCATATTTAGCTTACTGTTGCTAATATTCATAATAGTCTTCCCTATACTATGGTTTGAAAAAGTGATTGCTCCTGTATGATGCTCCTAGTGGAAACAATAGGACAGATAAAGACAACACCGCTGAGACGAGCAGAACACACTAGTATTAAGAACTGGATTTACCGACAGAAAATTAGTGGTTGGAATGGATGATGTTTACTGCTCGCAAAAAAGAGGGCAGTCCAACTGTCTTGCATGTGCCAAAGCTAGACCTCAACCAGGCACAGTGCTATTCCAGCTGAGTGATTAAACAGATTACACAGGTTTATAATGTGTGCTTCAACATTATAACAATAGTTTTATGTTTACTGAATAATGCAAGAGCATCTCATTGCTGTTCCCTATGGTTAAAAGATGCAATGTTTTAACCTCAGTGACTATCTACAAGGAAAGATGCAGATTTTGAAGAATTTGTTTGCTCAACTAGAAGTTCATACTGATAACATTGATTTTATTTTTCTGGGAATGCTAAAGCAGATGTGGCAGCAAAAGAGGCAGCCATACAGGATGTCTTAACATTAGGAAATGTGGATGACACTGTCTTGAGAGATATGCAAGAAGTGTCACCAAAATGAGGGGTTAGGTAAATTCACAGGAGGAACTTGTGATACTAAACAATCTATTTCGTTATGCTATAATATTGAGCCATGAGATGAATCATGTCTCAACAGGAGGGAGTGATAATGAAAGTGTTCATAGCATATGGAGTTCCAAACTATCCAAGAAAAACTTTAAGAAAAAACTTTTTTTAGCGTACCCTATTTGTGAGAAAACATAATATGCATGAACCTTATTGAGCTAAAGAAATGTTGTAAAGGTTCAGGAATGGGCCGATGATGAGTCAGTTGCTTTCAACTGACCTCTGTGAGAATGTAATTTTAATTACTGTGTAGTCTACTTCTTTTGAAATTCCAGACAGGAGAGAGATGCTGTCTCAATCCAGTGAGAGGTCCCTGACCTAATGATACTGGATTGTGGTGACGGATTTGACACGTTAAGTCCTGGAAAATGACCCAAGGTGAACAAGGTCATTCCTGGCTAGTTTCAGAGAGGATGGCATGGTACATGTGAGTCAAGCGTGCATTTTGTTTGAAGTGAAATTTAAGGAAAACTCCGCGCTGTGCCTATAGTACAGTGCGTTGAGGTTGCCGTTTTGATCAACTACACTACATTTTCTATGAGAAGATTACACAATCATCATGCACACAATCATGGCATCCGTTTCAACAAATTGGACTTTGAGAAACAAGGAGAAGTAAAGATTTAACTGTTTCATTGATAACAATGCAAATGTTAAATAGATTTAGAAGTGAAGTTTTAATCTTGAGATAAGTGAGAAACTTTTCTGTGGAATAAAATTTAGGTACAAACACTCCTATCATGATACGTTCTACCAGTTATGTAAAGATGTTCCAGCTGATTTGTTATGTTCCAGGGCAGTAGTTTGAATGTTTTGAGAACAGTTATAGACTGTCGGAAGAGGAGATAACAATACTGTTTCATTTGTGACTTAATGAAGTATTATTTGGGAGCTGCATTAAAGCTTAATGTTTTGTTTTTGAGAAACCTATTTGTACTACAGAAAGTTGATATTAATTTGAAAAGAAATAGAAATTGTGATGTGTCTTATCATGCAGAGGTTGTAAAAGACTTAGCAGCAGGCTGGAAAGAAATGTCTGTTGACCAAAAGTCCTGACCGCTCTGTAGGAGATCTGATTCGGGGGAGGGTGAGCTTCTTTTGCCATCTATAAAATGGAGATAAGTTTGACCAGGGGAGTACACCTGGAGACAAAATCTGGGGGACTTAAGGGTTAAACAGGTTTTTGTTTGGTTAAATGATGACTCCCTGACTTGGAGAGAAATGCTTATCACCTAACCTGGAGAGGAAGAGCACAATCAGGGCCTGGTTTCGACGGTCTTAGAAAAATCTGACTGACAGTTTACTGAATGGTTGATGGTTTTAGAGATGACAATGTTGACAACAAGTAGGCATGTTTTTATATCCTGATCATTTCTGTATTGATTTCTTTGTTACAATCTTTGTTTCTACTTGATTTTGTGTGAACGAGATCTGAGATGAGGTCCAACGCATCAGACGTCAAATGACAATTCTGCTTCGTGATGACGGGTTTTACCCAACACCATGGGCTTCCGTCATGTCCAAGCATTCACACCACTTGACTATAATGGTGTATAGTCTTATTGAATATGACATATTTTTGATTTTTATGAATCGTTTTGATTTTATGTATTTTTTATTTTAATTGGCTGTGTGTAGGCGTGGTTTTGGAATAACACCTTTTATTCAGGATAAACAGGAGGGATATGTTGGGAAAATTGAAGATGTAACTGTTATCCTGTAATAAGAATGATTCTGTGTTCAGCATTCCTTGTCAGCAGAGAACCCTCTCCCCACATGACCTATACATGACACTAGGCTTACGTAGACAAACTGACCTAAGTTGATCATTAGTATGCTAGAGGTGCGATAAATGTGTTAACCTTATCTGTGCTGAGTGAATCATATGGTCAAACCTAGGGTCAGAGAACTCTGTAAGTTTCCACGTGCACACGCACTCTGTCTCTGGGATCGATCATATTGACAGCTGATATGCAGGGGAGGAGACTTCTCACCAATAAATAGTCTTACTTGAAGACTTGTGAACCGGACAAACTTTGTAGCACAATGGCGTGTGATGTTTTTGTCTCCTTGTGGGCCGGCCGCAAGCAATAAAGCTTTCTTAAACTTGTTCACCGACTGACTGTGCAATGCTTGATAGATTAATATTTCTGACAGTGTGTCGGCACTCCGGGCTCTTCATGTTGGTTAGCTGCGTGGCTAGCACTCCTGTGCCTCTTCGCCTTGGATTCCACACACAAGGGAAAGAAAGTTCCCAGTGGTTCAAATCTGGTGATGCGGGAATAGTTTATGCCTCGCTTTTTTGGCTTTTTATCCTTGGTGCCAGTCCCATCTCCGATGAAGGTAGAGGCAGCGCTAGGCCTCTTTGGTTTAGCGCCAAGAGCAGGCCATGACTCATCTGGTCCATCGGCCGGTGGAGAGAAAGCTGGTTCCAAGGGTGGCTCATTAGCCGGTAGCTCAGCATCCGGGCTAGGTAGCATAGAATCTATAAAGTCTTCGTTCTCTCTGATATTTAAGAGGGTTCTTACTCTTAACTCCAGTTCGACTATCCTCTGAGTAAGTTGTTTGCAGTCGTTGCAAGCCATAGTTCTACAGGGAACACGCTTTACCTTGCTTGCCTGTGGTCAGTCTGGGAGAGCAGCCCAAAATACTTCTGTTCTCCTTGGGCTTCAGTTCCTCAGGTTGTTCCTTTTTGTGGTTGTAGTCAATTCACTTGATTTTGAATAATATCATCGAAAACTATCCAAATTACTGAAACTTCAGAGCATTTCTCCGTGAAGCCAAGCAGGGAAGCAAGCAGGGAAGGTCAGGGGGAGGAGAGGGAAAGAAAATGCGACTGCTTTCGTTGAGAGCAAGAGAGAAAGGAAAATGGCCTTTTTGCTTCTGATTCACGTCTTTCGTAGCACTCCGCAAGTAGTCCGGTAACTTTTCAACCCCAGCTTACTCTGTTGCTTAGCGACGTCGGCTGATTTGAAGCCTAACAGTGCATTCACACTGCAGCGACGCGATGTGAGCGACAACGTTTTCCCTTCATTTTCTATGGAGCCAGGCGAATTGCTTGCGTGGTGCATTGTGGGTAGGGAAACAACGCGACAGAGTCGAGATTTTCTCAACTTTGTGCAAATGAAGAGCGATTGTCGCTAGCGATGTCCAATCTGAGTGTTTGCTTGTTTCTTGTAACGTAGCAACCATGGTAAACATTTCTAGCTTTCTAGGTTTCAAAATGGAGGAGAAACTGTGTGGCTGGGTACCCAGTACTGTATGACACATCTCTGTATTCGTAGAGATATGTTAATATAAAAAATGATGCATGGTGCAAGGTTGCCGAAATTGTCGGTGCTCTTGGTGGGTATTTTGTACTTTCAAATTCAGTCTAGTCACATTACGTAACTTCGTTCTGTGGTAACTAGAGCTAGCCCACCACAGAAAGCCCACCAACCTGCTAATGATCAGCGAGATGCACGAGATATGTATCAAGTAGCCATCGGAATCTTCGATAAAGCTTTTGCATTAAGGGAGAACATACCAAAATCCCGTACAAAATTCTGGGAAACTGAGCCCAATGCTGGTGAAACAATAAATAATTTCATCACTCGCCTCAAAGTACTAGTGAAAACATGCAACTTCAATGCTGAAGCTGATAACCATGTAAGAGATTAAGTACTACTGCACATTAAAAATTCAGAGTTAAAAGCCAAATTATACAGAGAAGATAATCTCACATTGGATTGCCTTATCCAAGTAATTGGCTCATACCACCACAAGGAGGCGCTAATTCTCAGTCCTCCATCCAACACAAACCATGTCTCCAGCAGAGCAAGGCCCAAACTAAAGCCAAAGTCAGCATCACAGTCAGGGTGCTACAAATGTGGTGCACAAGGACACATAGGTCGCAAATGCATCCGGTCTAAGAACCACAAGTGCAGCCACTGTGGCAAAAAGGGTCACTTTGATGATCTCTGTTTCCACAAAGACAAATGCAAGTCAAACCCAGATGACAAGCAAGGATGATCCAAAGCAAAGCAAAGGTCGTAACAAAAAAGGCCAACATAGGGTAGAAGAAGAACGTAAGGACTCACGGAGTGATTCTGAAGATCTCTACCTATTCAGAATATCTAAAACAGGGGACACCTTAGACCTGCGCCTGAACGGTTTCACCTTACCCATGGTGATAGACTCTGGTGCTCACCACAACACGCTGTCCGTGCATGATTTCGAAAGATTACAGAAGGCTAGGCCCGAAGTCAGTCTGCAGCCTGCCTCCACCAAACTGTATTCTTATGCCAGCAAACAACCCCTCACGCTCTTAGGCAAGTGCACACTTGAAGTCCCAAACACAACGGCGTGCCACTGCTTCGTTCTTTGTGGTGCCACAAGCACAAGCATCACTCTTAAGCAGCAGAACCAGCAAAGACCTAAGACTGTTGAGAGTGGGCATCGGCGCAAACATCCTGAGCTGTTCTGGAGCCGACGTATGGTCAAGTCTACGCACAAAGTACCCTCAAGTCTTCACTGGGCTGGGGAAACTCGAGAACTACCAGCTCAGACTGAAAATTGATCCAGACGTCACTCCAGTCATTCAGCCTGTGCGTAGGATTCCATTCAATCGACGACAGCGCGTCATCGAAAAACTACAAGAGCTAGTGGACCTAGACGTCATTGAGCGAGTGTCAGAACCAGCTCACTGGGTAAACCCACTAGTCACTGTGGAGAAAAGGCCAGAAAATGACCGCAAACATGGAGATATGCGAATATGCATTGACATGCGAAGAGCTAATGTGGCCATCATCCGTGAGGGTCATCCAGTGCCTACCATCGACGAGACCATCCAGGAAATGGTCGGAGAAAAATACTTTTCCAAAATTGACCTCAACATGGCGTATCACCAAGTAGAGCGCCATCCTGACTCCAGAGAAATCACAACATTCGCTGCACCAGGAGGACTCTACAGATACAAGAGGCTCTTGTTCGGAGTGAACATGGCATCTGAAAAATTCCAACAGATAATCAGCCAAGTTATCAAAGACTGCCCAGGTGCATACAACATGTCTGACGACATAGTCATAGTTGGCAGCACAGAAGCTGAACATGACACAAGGCTGGCTACCGTGGTGCTATGTCTAGCTGAAAGAGGACTGACAGTCAATGAGAAGAAATGCCAGATCAAACTGACATCCATCAAGTACATGGGGCATGTCCTATCACAAGAAGGCCTAAAGGTGTCAGATGAAAAGGTCAAAGCCATCGGGCATGCTCCCCCACCAACTGATGCGTCACAAATGCGCAGCTTCCTCGGATTGGCTCAGTTCTGTGCAAAGTTCGTCTCACAGTTCGCCACCATAACTGCGCCTCTCTGGGAGCTCACTAAGCAAGATGCTGAGTGGAAATGGGAGAGGGAAGAACAGAGTGCGTTTGACCAGCTCAAAACCACTTTGATCAACGCCCCCGTCATGGCATACTACTCAGTTGGAAGACCAACCAGAATCACCTGTGACGCTTCTCCCATTGGCTTAGGCGGCATCTTAGAGCAACAACAGACAGACGGAGTCTGGAAGCCTGTCTATTACGCCAGCAGGAAGCTCACAACTACTGAGACACGCTACTCTCAGTTCGAAAGAGAAGCTCTCGGAGTATTCTGGGCCTGTCTGAAATTCAGTTTGTACCTCATCGGATGTGAATTCAAGATCCTCACAGATCACAAGGCGCTTGTGAAAGTGCTATCACCCAACTCACTACCCCCATCAGCCCGAGTGGAACGGTGGTTGCTGTACACATGTATGTCCTAACTGTACATACAGTTAGGACATGAAGGACATCAAGGAATGGGCCGAACAAAGAACCGACTGCGAACCAAAGTCTGTTGGCCTGAAATTGACAGAATGGTCGAAAAGTGAGTAAAGAAGTGCTACCCATGTGAAGTAAGTAGCAAGACCGCTCCACCAGAAGAGTTAGAGCGCACGCCATCGCCAGACCAGCCCTGGACTTACCTTGCAATTGACCTGCTGAGCATCTCTGAAGGTAACTACCTGCTTGCTGTAGTCGACTACTACTCCAGGTGGCCCGAAGTTGCCTACATGAAAGTCACAAATGCAACCAATGTGATTAATGCTCTGGAAATGATGTTCCAAATTCATTGCTATGCTAAGTATCTGAGAAGCGACAACGGTCAACCCTTTGCATCCAGAGAGTTCCATGATTACCTCACCACACATGGCATCATGCAGCTGAAAGGAGTACCATATTGGCCTCAGTCTAACGGAGAAGTGGAAGGATTTAACAGAACCATTCTGAAATCAGTCAAAATAGCCAAGATTGAAAAGAAAGATTGGACAATTGCACTGAAAAGTTCTGTTTCACTAACGGACCACTCCTCACTCAGTCACAGGAGTGACCCTGGCAAAGCTGTTGATGAACAGAGATCTCCGCAACAAATTGCTAAGCTTCACCAATATGCCTGCGGACGGTGATGAACCCCATGCCACCGCTTTAGAGGAGATTTGTGACAAGGACGCTCTGCACAAGTGGAAACGCAACATCGCTGCTAATCAGAAAAGAGGAGCCAAGGATCAGGACATACAACCAGGAGACACTGTTCTTTGCGAGAACCTACACAAGTCCAACAAGCTAGACCCCAACTTCGAATCACAGCCATATGAAGTCATCAGTAAACAAGGAAATGCAGTCATCATTCAACAACCCAACAGCCCACCCAAAATGAGAAATGCCGCTCATGTCAAGAGGTTCAACAGTGATGTCAGTCTCAGCGGCCCCTCCATTCCAAACCCAGTTACCACACCAGCTGAGTCTGTCCCAGTCACCACTCCCGTGCCCACCCATTTTCCCCCTTCCATAGGTCCAGAGCCAATGGCAGCGGTACCATCGCCTGTTCCTGGGACGTCGACTCGTGTCAGGTCCCCACCTGCATGGCAGAAGGACTATGTGATGTCTGACTGACCTCTTATGGAAAAAGAAGGAATGATTTTTGTTCAGAAGGAGTGAGGGGTGTGATTATTAAAGCTCCATAAAACTGACATACTTTCGTGTTTGATTCCTAACACGCCACATACATAAGAGGTGATAGTTGATATGTTGTCAACTAATCACAACATCAGGATGAGTATAAGCACTTGAAGTCAGGTTTGTCAAATTAGTTCTAGTTATCGGTGTTCGTTGGCATACAAAGTTAGTCTTCTCTTATTAGCGTAGTTAGTGATTAGAGGTAGCAACAATGAATTACAGATCAAGGGTTCCTATCGTCCAGCTAACTCTCAACGCTCGGCAGAAATTTCAGGTCCCCTCACTTAAAACAATGACCCTCTCACTGGACAATTGTATAATAAAATGTTTTAATGAATGCAATTGGTTGCCTTGTATATTCTGTTCTATTTACCAAACTCCTTTCTTGTCTTAAATTGAGCAGTTGCTGGTGTGATTGCTGGCTAGATTAGATTCAATTTGCATCAAGTAGGCAACTAAAAATGTAAATACTGTTGAACGATCGCCCAGGGACTCGCTGGCCAGGGTGCTGATCCCCCGGGACAAATAGTCACTACTATTGTAATTTGCACCTGTACCCAGTTCACGCTCGGGTCTCACGAGTTTGCATAGGCCGCGTGCGCGGAGATCACACGCCTAGTCGAGTTACGAGTTAGTCGGAGACTCCCTCAGGAGTCACCCAACACCGCACCCAACACAGCGACCACGATGTCGCAGACGTTCGGGCCCTCAATCACAACCTCAAGAGATCACCTTTTTATAGCAGCAAATGTTTATAGGACCTTTTTTGGGCAACACATCATAGTTTATCGATCACTTATTACTCGGTTGTGTCTCCCTCCCGGTTAACGTCCTTCCCACCAGGGCAATACATAAAACAAAAACGCTTTCCTCCCCGTTAGTTTTAGACTCAACTTCCGACAGGCAGAGAGACAGAGGTTTCAGTGTGCGGAAACAAGAGAGTTGTGTATTCACACACAAGTTTTCATTCTTATATCTTTCAGTATGGATGGCCCTGTCTAGACTTCGGGCCATATATGACGTAGACTTCTATCTGTTTACACACTTCTCCTGCACTCCTCAAAAGGTCAAATGTGGTTTCACCAATGCAGCATTCACTAACCACATCCTCTGCATCTGTCATACTGAAACATTTGTTCTTAAACTTCTACACATTAGCAGTTCTACATATCTATCTTAAGATGCACATCTATTAAGCATTTAAAATTCAAAAAGGTAAAAAAGTTCCAAAAACATTTTGCAAGCTATTTCTTAAAATACATTTGCCAATGCACATTCTGAAAATATATGCAAGCACTTTCTTAACATTTGCCAATGCACATTCTGAAAACATATGTGTATACTAGAGATCAAAACTTCTCTTGAAAACACAAAACTTGATATAAGTATGCATGAAAAAATGCTAAAACCTTTATATATGTCTGCAAGCATTTAAAACTTAAATGCACAACTTGGATATACGTATGCACAAAGTCAAACACAATTGCCAAATGCACATTTTTCGTTAAGAAGCATAATTTTTTTCTATTTTTTCTCAAAATTATTTCTCCAAAGTCCATCAAAACGAAAGCTCCTTCAGGTGCGTTCAACACCCTGCTCTGGAACTTTGGAGAAAGAAAGAAAGACATAAGTCCTTCACTGCTTCCATGTCATCGTGTACGGGTCCCAGAACACCGGAACAAAGAATCCATTCTCATTCACATAGCCAGGCTCGTTGCATTTCCCCTGGACCAGGAGCCTCCTTCCCATCTGGGAGCGGTCGGATCTATCCCACTGCTTGATATGCTCTTGCAGGTAACACTCGGGGTCGCAGTACACCTCGGAGAGGAAAAACGGTGACTGCCCTCCAGCCCTCCGGCCCTCCATTCTCATGACTCTCTTCTTGTGCACTCCCGGCTCTGGCTCGAAGATCTCCACATGACCATCGCCCCATGCAATGTGGCCCCAAACTCTTTCTCCGTCGGCTCCGTACTCCCATATGGAAACATCACAGGGCACTTTGTTGCGGCCCATTGCCACGGCATACTCCTCCTTGGAGAACTCCTTGCGGTTCAGGTGGGTACTTATCAATCTTGAATTACCAAAATGTTCCATTAGGGTGACCCAATCCAGCACTTTAAGATGTCTGAGGGCTTGATTACGCCGGGTTTCACCAAGCGGATTTTGACCCACTCGAATGGACTTGTCAGGAAATGAGAGACCGACATCTTCTCTGGGCAGGGTACCACAAAAAGCCTGTAGCGTCCCCCCGCTATCAGCCGTCCTGCTTTGAAAAATCTCAGTCTGTCATCGCGCCTCTCCTCTTCTTCGATGACGTACTTCGTTCAGGCAAAACCGCTCCAGCCTTAATTCTCTCATCAGCAGTCTGTCTGACCTTTTCTGCCTTATCTCGCCATTCTTCCCTATGTGAAGCAAATCCCTCACGGGGGTCCATTGGAAACTCCTGGTGGCTTTTCGCCACCTTCTCGGCCGCTGCTTTAGGATCCATTTTGGCAAAATGCTTCTCAAAACGATCCACGAGTTTCTCCCGACACTCCTTAAAAGAAATCAAAGTCTCTGCGACCTCTCTGTCGCGGTCCGCAGATCCAGTGCCATTATTGAAAGTACTGTTAACCGTCTTGTTATCAGCTTGGGTATTCATGATTTGTCTAAGTTCGTTTGGTTCTTTTGTCTAAGGGCCTCAGATAAAAAAAAAAAAAAAGCAAACGTAAAAGACACACACATACATGCATTTTTTGGGGGGGGATGAACAGGTGGTGACCTCTGGTCTGTGCTATTCATCTTCCGTTCTGAGGCGCCGAGCCTTTAATTTAGCATCTCAGAACCGTTACCCCTTCAGTTGAACGGGATGTGGTTAAACAAATGGGCCCCACATCTCTCTGTTTGTTCGCTTTCCTACCTAACCGGGCCCAACGGCCTTTTGGGCGTTCAACTTTTCTCCCTTTTATCTTTTGTTTTTCTGAAGTGGTGTTAACAATAGGCCTGTATCTTCTCCACATCATATTGATACATAGAGGCACTTTTTTTTCCAGTATTGTCAATAGAACAATAAAACCCAATACGGCCATTCCTGCCATCAGGAGTGGCCACTTTATCCAATTCCATAAGTTAGTGACAACTGTCGTTATCTGATCTCTTGTCCACTCCCATATCTCTCGACCTATATCAGCTATGGCATTTCCCATGGTTCCCACTACAGATCCCTTTACCTACATTAAAATCATCATAACCCAAAGAGGGCCATTCCATGCTATCACAAACGATTCCTTGGCCGTCACTGTCAACCATCTGCTTTATCGCTCCTATGGTCACTGGTAGTACATGATGATCTACGTTTAGGAAAATATTGTAAGGATTAAGGCACTTTGTCCCATTTCCAAAAAATGGCAAATTACTTCTTATCACAGTAGGTCTCTTTTGTATGATTTCTCCTTTAATTATTTCTCTGTTCTATGGTTTTCGACTGCCACTCCCAACTCTGAGCTATGCTCTTATCTCGGTCTACATCATATCGATATCTTTCCCACTTAAGACCCTTTACATCCAGCTTATAATAAGTTCCCCAAACGTCTTTCCAGTCCCAATCAGATTTTCTTTAGCAGTGTATATTTCCAACCATCCTTGCCTTCTCTTGTGATAACGATGAATGGAAGATTTATAGTTTTTCTGGTGCCCAGGCTGTGGTGAGTTTTTATACCTATGTGGATGGCAGAAGGAATACCTGGATAGGCCTTTGTAATATCTTCCTCGGGGTATGCATAAACAGCTCCTACTAGAGTCATGTATTGGCTAGTCCAATAAGTTCTCATCTTTTGTGGCAGACTTCGAAATGGTCTCTTCCTAGCTATGGGGCCTGAAGTTATTTTTTGACATTTTCTTAAACCTTGTGCCCATCTTTTTCTCCCCCCCAGGATAATACCTAGCCCAGTTCTGTTCTGTGTTGGTTTTAGCCAATTTCTACACCACCCAATAGTTTCCTGCACTGATCCTAGGTGAGTGTGACTCCAAGTGCCACTTCCCCCGTGCCAGGTGCTATGATTTAAACCTTCCTGTCTCATGCGTGGGTCTGCTTCTACTGCGTCGTTCTATGGATTGATCTCTTTTTATGCAACCTTCCCTATAGAAATTCATCCCTGCCTGGGTATAAGATGTTTTCCAGGGTTGGGAGATGCCAGGCGTCTCCCATAACTCTTCTGCGGTAGGAGCATAAGGAATAATATTATACTCTTCATTTGTACCTCCATACCACTCTGGAAGGTTGCTTGTTGCTTTCTGAGGTGGTCTGGTTTGATATTGTGTAAGGGGTGTGAACTCCCTCCCTGTGGCCGTCACCCAGATGGGGTCCGCTGCTGGTGGTTTACGGGGGTCATACCTCCTCACCTCCACAGGTTTACTACGTTTGTTTACTCACTGGACAAATCTTGGATTCCCACCCCCATTAGCGGTACTTGTTTTTATTGGTGGTCTAATGTGCCCTCTTGAATTTAGTTCTTCCACTGTGTGTGTAACCCCCTCTCTCATCATGAACCTGGGCCTTGGCCTGCTGGGCTGTTCATAATCCCGCCATTGGTCATCCCATCCAGTCTTGTCGTGAGACTGGGTATATTCTGGGATAACCAACTCCTCCTCCTCCGACAAATCTTCGTTCGCTACCTCATCATAATTGTGTGGGGTTTGGGGTCTGTTAGCGGACCTCCTCCTATTACTCTCTTTGTATGATACATTTTTCTGTTGACGAGGAGGTAGACTTGGTGGGGCTAACAGACAATAGCCATCATCAGTTTCCTCCACCTGGCTTCTAGTCTTATGTTTTGCCTCTAACAATCTGGTATGACTAATTTCCAGGCTTCTGAGTGTCTCTTCAATTATGTCTTCCTTGTCTACAAGAATGACTACATTCTGGATCCCCTCAGCTGCCTCAAATGGCATGTTCACGGTTACGGCAACAGCCAACTCCCTTCCTGACAATCCTCCTATGCGCTCTCCACCGGTACGAGCTCTGACCACAACCTTTCTTTCATCGTTCTCACGACAATGTACTACGGCTTCAGTGAGGATGTTTTCCAAGTGCTGATGTATCTGACTGGCTACTACTACCCCCACATGTAAAGACGCGCACTTTCCGCTCATCTTCCCTCGTGTCTCTAAGCAGAATAAATGTCCTTTCTCTGGGTTGTTTACGGCTACCCTGTGTAAGCTTTTCTCATATGAAGGTCCCACACGCCTGCTGACCTCTGCCTCCTCTTGACTCTTTTCTGCCATATTCTTTCCTTTAATTATTACCAGGGTCCCTTTCTCTCCAGTGGCCAGCTCATCTAGCTTCAGCGCCGCTACGGTATACCATACCCCCCCCCAGAACCACCGAAGTAGGCCTCCGCTCTAATGAGGCTTCATCTTCATCATCTGATGATGTTAAATCTTAACCCTGTGGTGGAGGTGCTGTAGGTAACTCTCTTTCTCCCTCTCTCTCCTGTTTCTCTCTGTTGTACAGAGCCTCAGAATAACTTCCTGCTTCTGCTAGCTCCCTTAATGCATGTGCTGCTGTGGCATATGGTTTCGGAGGGCTTCTAACCTCGAGGTTAGAAAACCTCTCATTTAGCTCGCCGTACGGTGGTGGTTGATTTCTTTCCACAATCACTTCCTTTACTCTATGATAGTGTCTTTCATTCTGTATGAGGTAGATAAAATGTGTGTCTGGGTGTGATGTGGCCAGTGTGGCCAGGCAGCAGAAACTGGCTTCAGTATCGTAGCCAAATTCTCCTTTTCCGAATGGAGTTGTTACTATTGTTTTAGTCCTTGCCACCTGGACCCCTTTAGACATAATGTCACAGAGATAACATTCCTGTATGTTTAGATTATCGGGCATTAGCAGGTGTTTAGGTGTATAACAGCATTGAACCACCCACTCTTTGTTACTCCCAATAACTTTTGTCCGGATGACTGTACCATCCTTAAAAGGAACGGTGCCTGGGAGGCTCGTTTTTTGTTTGCTAAACTCAGTTGGGAACGGATTTTGCAGAGCGGCGGCTACTCCCACACCGTGATTGAGATATAAATTTGCCGGATTTAATGCCGTTGCCTTTTCGTCTGGCTCATATATCGATATGTCACCTCTTACGAGAGTTACATTGTGCGTAATTCTCTCTCCTGTGGGGTTCGTGTTCCTGTCTCCACTGAGAGACCTTCTGGGCCACTCCTTCTCGACTGTTTTCAGAGGATACATCCTCCTCGGAACTCTCGGGCTCCCACTCTGACCCCGCAAATGAAGCCATTGGTAAAACTCCGAATACACTTTACTTCACGCGGGTACTCATTTTTTGGTGGATTAAAATGATAACCCAAATTATTTTTTCAGAATTCAAAATATACTTCACCAATGACACGTGGCAATTTGAAAAACTGGGGATTAACTAATAACCCAAATTATTTTTTCAGAATTCAAACATACATCACCAATGACACGTGGCAATTTGAAAAACTGGGGATTAAAATAATAACCCACATTTTCCAAGACTTCAAACATTCATCACCAATAACACGTGGCAATTTGAAGCTGGTGATTGAATAATAACCTAAACTCAGTCCGTCATTAGGGCTCAGAATAACCACTTCCAAAGTTACTCAAAGTAAAATTCAACCATTCTATCGAGAGTGCTACGAGTATATTAAATAACCAGGTTGCGACCCTGTTTCTGCTTTTAACTCTGCTCTTTACACAAAGCCACCCTTCTCTGGGCGGTTAACTTTGAAGCTCTCTCTAGTCCTCCGTTATAATAGATAACGTTCTGTATAGTTTTCTTCGTAAGCACTGGGGCCGGTAGATTATATGAACAATAAACGTGATTCCTATCTGAACTAGTATCGATAAGAAACGATAACCGATATTATTTCACATAAAACCAGTACTACCTTGGAAAAACCAACAGAATAATGTTACCGTTCTTCTACGGGTGTTTGGGACCTCCCTAGACTACTTGCAAGTTTTATCTGCCGTAAAGCTCACCGGTTTTAATGGCGCCTTAGGTTTTCTTTTCTCTACAAGTTTTCTGTACCTGGAGCTTTCCGGTTTTAATGGTAGTGGAACAGGTCTTCTAGCGAGTTTGTGCACTCGTGACTTTTCCGTTTTGTAATCGGTTTAAGACACAAGTCCCATCTGGGGTGCCATGTTGAACGATCGCCCGGGGACTTGAGGTGCGCGCTGACCAGGGTGCTGATCCCCGGGACAAATAGTCACTACTATTGTAATTTGCACCTCTTCCCAGTTCACGCTCGGGGTCTCACCAGTTTGAATAGGCCGCGTGCGCGAGAGATTGCAAGAGATTGCAAGAGATTTTTTGGGGGTCGCCTTGTCACGATCTGAATCTCTGCCAGTGGCTATTTCTTAAACTAATTAATGGTCAAATATTTACTATTGTGTTAACATTTTAAATGCGTTAGAACACGTTCATATCGAAGACGAGTTCATTCAGAATCAGCTACATTTATTAGCAGGTCGACTTGACTGATTTCCTTCTCATACGTTCCCGTAGCGCCACAGTGCATTTCCCTGTTGAAGCTCAGCTTCTATGGACTTCAATGGGGCTGCTTTGAATTTTTTTTTCAGTGCTTCGAAACTTTACGGTCATTGGATAAATGCTGCGATTATGTCCCGCCCATGGACGCTCAGGTGGGGGTGAATGGAGGAGTGGGCTGGCCTGGATGCAGGGCTTCCGCGTGATGATTGGAGGGTCTGTTGAAAGACATCTCCTTATGATTGACAATAATTTTGTACTATAAAAAGTTACCGAAGCTATTCAAGCTCAGTCCCATCGCGGATTCTGTAAGTGTAGTCGAAAGAGCTGCTGCAACCTATCTCTTGGTATTTGCTTGGCGAAGTTGCTAGCGAGTTTTCATCATACATTTTATACAATTATACACCACATGCCTTTTTTCAGTTGAACCTAATTCCCACATTTTCTTCGAGTTTATTATTGTTTCGTTGATCGTTCCTTCATTCATTCATTCCTTCATTCATACATAGGCCTACTATTCATACAGTAGGCTCGGCTAGTGTCGTAAGGGCCAGTGAACTAGAAAAACAATGTAAAATATATATGATTTATGAAAATAAACTTCCCCTATTTGAAAGACCAGCAGCCATCTGCGCGTAATAAAACTCTTCTCGTTGCGCTTATTGTGAACTTTGATCGCTATTTTCCAACAGAGAGGTATGCCCTTCTGAATGTTGAAAGGTGGATGCAAAATCCCTTCGAATTTGAGAGTCCTCAGGCTTAAATTGAGTTGACGTTTACAGTGCGTGTCCACTGCAGCGACGCGAATCGCTTGCCATTGCTCGCCTTCCCACAGTTCACCACGCTCGGCGGTTTCAAACAGATGAATGTAGAATGTAGTTCTCTAAAATCACTCGTAGTTGTCATGGCCAAGTGTGCAGACTTGGGTTTACGTAGTTGCAACATCGATCAAAATACAACTTGTATACAAAATACAAAACTGCTTAATAGAAATACATGTTGACATGTGTAAAAACGTTTTACTATATTCGTCAGTCTCTGCCACAGTAATCTGTCGATATGATAGTGAGTTCCAGCCGGGCTAGCTAGCTAGCTACTACAGAACGAAGTTACGTAATGTCACTAGACTGAATTAGAAAGTACAAGCACCAACAACTTCGGCAACCTTCGTTTTTTTATTATTAATACCTCTGTACAAATACAGCTATGTATCGTACAGGACTGGGTAAGCAGCCACACAAACGATTTGTTTCTCCTCCACCTTGAAACCTAGAAAGCTAGAAATGTTTACCATGTTGCTACGTTTCGAGAAACAAGAAAACACTCCGATTGGCCATCGCTAGCGAAAATCGCTCCTCATTTGCGTAAAGTTGAGAAAATCTCAACTCTGTTGCGTCGCGTTGCTACCCACAATGGACCACGCAAGCAATTCGTCTGGCTCCATATAAAATGAATGGAAAACATGTTGTCGCTTGCATCGCGTCGCTGCAGTGGACACGCACTGTTAGTCCTACAGAAGAAACCGAGTTGTTACAGCCCAGCTGCGATCGCACTGACGCTATGGATCTGTGACCTTATCATTCTGGATAAGCATTTCGTCAGAATATCCTGTCCTCAGTAGGGCCACTATTTCTAATTATATGCTTATTCCTTTCACTACCACGTACATGTGCAAATTGGGATTTTTTGTGCTCACACAAATGAAGACAAGCACAGAAACTGACTGAATGCTGGGCCTGATATTCGTGTTGCGCTCTCCTCCTGCACCACGGACTGAAATGCACTACAAAAACGCAGACAGGCCCAGCTATCCCATTAGCAATGTTGAAAAGGATACAACATGTTTTGTATAATTTGTAATCTTTTTGTAATTATTTCATATTTTGTTACAATATTGCTGGTTCAATTGAATGTTGAAAATAAGAATACATGGGCTATATGTTTTTTTATAGCTGTATGTCCAATTAGGCACTTATTGGATACCTTCTTTAAACATTGCTGGTTCAATTGTTCAGAGAGAAGTGATCACTCAGTCTGAGATAGCTTATTAACAATTGCAGTAGGCGTACAAGTTCTGAAATAACAATACAATAACAGTAAAATATCCTCATTCTTGTGCAATAATGGTCAAATCCACCTTTATTTTGTGATTTACGAATAATCTCTATTGGCTTGGGTCGCGAAGGCTTGTGACTTTTAAAATATGGGTCCCCAGAAAAAAAGTTTGGGAAACACTGTGTTAGTATACCGAAAATGTCAGTAAATCGAGATGGTGCTGCTGTCTGTCCTGTCGAAAACCATTCACAGGTGCCGTTTGTGTTTTTTACCGATTCTTCCTGTTAAAAGACAGACAGTCCGTCTGTCCAATCAGGAGGGTCTGTCTCCTGCTAGATAGGCCCTACCTTTTCCGTCGAAGTTAATGTTGTTGTGTTTTCCTATTTGCCGTTGTGTTTTCCTATTTGCCGTTGTGGTTTCCTATTCGCCGTTGTTTTCCTATTTGCCGTTGTGTTTTCCTATTCGTCGTTGTGTTTTCCTATTCGCCGTTGTGTTTTGCGATTTGCCATTGTTTATGCGCTTCATAGCCACCGTACAAATATTATGTTAAGCGCGAGCATAGATTGTTGACATGGCTATCTGGAGCAAAGACGAACATTAATACTTTTAACTTTTTTATTAACTATTAACCACAATAGGAAATGATATATATATATTTAAACAATATTAGTCTTGCCTTCAGAAGCTTTTGTTAAACACACCCATTATTCTTTTTTTGATCGTGTCATCAAGCCAGACTGCTTTTGTGGGACAATGAAGGTCCCCAGTGACTATGTTTCACCCCACTTACATTTGAGGGAAACGTCTTGTAGCCTATATGGTTCTGTGAATATTCCCCTTTCAAAGGCAAATGTTCAATAAAGTATATTTTAGACACAGTTCTCAAACTTTTATTTATTTCAAGTTCAAGTCTTTTATTTGTCAGGTACACAGAACAACACAAGGGGCCCTATCTTGCACCCAGCGCAATTGACTTAGTCAACGACGCAAGTGTCATTCCTAGTTTGAACTTGACGCAAAGCCGACTTTTCCCTCCACAGACGCACTTCAAAATGACTTTGCGCTCCCGTGGGCGGTTCAGCGAAAAAGGAGGCGTGTTCTGGCGCAAACATTCCCTGGTGCTATTTTGCAGTTTCCGAAAAACAATTCCGCCACTGACCGGGAAAAACGTGGCCTAAAGTCAATGGGATAATATTCAGATGCTATTTTAAGGGCGCAAGCTTGGTCCGTGCACACTGCTGGCGAGGCCAGGGTCTTCTGTCTGCAAAGCTACGTTACATTGTTTTGATTTATGGCGTGTTACATTTCTTCAATGATTATAAAAAGATTTTCATAAGACATTTCTATGTATGTGAACTTCATTTGTAACAACGGTGGCAATTTCCTCCCATGATTGTTTAACCGAAGCTAATTTGGTTAGGTTTCTTCTCCCATGCCCATCAGAATTTGGTTTATTCGCCATGAAGCTTATGTTACACAAATACGCGATTTGCTGTGGTAGGAAGGTGCAAACAATAAACATATGCTGGTATAAATTAAGTACATTACTTAAACTAATTCTAAGAACTAAACAATTTAAAAATATAACAATTTAAACAAATTAAATATATGTAAAAATAAGAATAATAATTTGAATGAGTAGCATGAGTGGGCAGTTTAGTGCAATGAGAAAACTGCTCTGCCTTTCTCATACAATGTCACTTCTCTATCTTTTACGGCCCTGACGACAACGTCGATCTCCTCGGCTGTGAACCGCTGGCATGAGCCTGGCAAATCCGCCATTATAATAGCAATTCGCCATGGAACAAGCGCTGCTCTTAAAGGGGATGTGAGATGATGCTCTGATTGGTTTATTGCACGTTACGCCCCCAAACCACACCCATTAGTAATGTAGCTACTTCAAACCAACCCTTTTTAAATTTGCGCCAGGCGCAAAATCATGTATCCCGCCGGCAAAATAACAACCAAGCTGAAGTCACGCCCACAAAGTTACTTGCGCTTTGCGTTTTGATACTTGTGTTTCACATTGTCTAAATAGGGGGGAAGGTCAGACTGGGCACTGAAATTCTTAAGACAAGACAACGCAAGCACCTGGCATAACATAACATATAAGTACACAGAACATAAATTACATCTATGCTGAGCTTAAATAAGTGAAACATACAGATAGCAATAAATAATCAACCATACTAACCCTAATACTAAAACTTCCTCAGTTACAGATAACAATAAATAATACACTATACTAAACCTAAATGCATTACATTATTACATTATTACCAAGTCTTGTTAGATCACGTTATATCCATTAATAGGCGTTTGGTTTTGTAGGATGAACATATAAAACACAGGACACATTTCTACACTGATAATAAATTGAAGGCAGTGTGAATTTTGTGGCATTTCGTTTGAATATAAAGTTGACAGTAAGCTATGGTAAGTCTGCATTATGGAAGATTTCGGTTACCAAAATAACTATTAAGCTTTCTTTGCCTGGCGAGAACAACGACAGAGCTGTTCATGTTAACAGTTTATTTCATCCGATACAATGCGTTGAAAATCATACTCTTATCACGAAGAAAAAAAGCAACATATGTGATGAGTTCCATCTATAATAGTCCTATATTTAGCCCTACAACCTATAACTAAAAAACAAGTGAAAGGAATACTATACAGTGACAGAATACATTTCTGTTAAGTTTGCATCATGTTTGCTGATTCTTATCGGACTTGTACCGCATTCTGCCCATAGATTCTGCCACTGCAATGCCTTAGCTCACATGCTCGTAACCATATAAATCTATGCTTGCGATTAGTTGTCACAAAGTATGACGTGTACAGCTAGTTGCAAGCGTGCACGAGGTCTCGGAGTTAGGGAAAAAAAGAGCCACTGTTTAAAGCTAGACCGGAAAAGTCGGAAGTGGAAAGATGGCCACGTCCTAGTCTCGCAGTCTCGCTTGCCTCACTGCGCCACTGAGCACTTTTCATAGAAATGAATGGGGACGCCATCTTCGAAGACAAAAGTAGCTTACTCTAGTTATATTAACTCTATGGCTAGAGAGCCACCACAGAGCCACGTCATTATGTCACTGTGTACGTCTCATCTTTCCCAGCAACGCTAGCGCGGCAGCACCAAACACAAAGCAGAGCCCATCAAAAGGCTGTTTATCAATCCGAAGAATGCTAACAGTGCGTTCACACTGCAGCGGAGTGGGGCGTCAGCTTCCAATTAATTTTCAATTAAACCAGGCACTGACGCTCGCATAGGGCATTGTGGGAAGGAGAGCGGAGAGTTGCAGCAGAGCCTGTTTAAGGAGAGCCTGCCCACTCCCTATTAAGCCCCATTGTACCAAATTTTGTTGCAGTTCCACTGAGTGATCGCGGTCGAGTGCAAAATGAATGGGAGTATATAGAGCTAAACGGCTACATTTGTCTCTTTCACCTGATTGTCGTTGAGAAATCTCAGATTTGATTGTAGTTTTTGCATGTTCAACATGCATTACAGTTCGAAAGTTGAATGAACGAGTACTTGTGTCCTTTCGATTTCTTACAGGGTAAGTCGTTGTTGCCCATAACACGCTAGCAACTGACTACGACCAGAGATCCTGCTTGATGGCATCCGAAGCAGAACCAGAATAGCAGAGCATTAGCAACATTAGCAACAACATAAGCAAACCAAAACTCTTTCTAGCATGTGTATTGACAGGGAGAGCCTCCCCTGTCAGCTGTTTTGTCGATGCCTCGAGAGAAAAGTGGCAGTAACCAGAGCTTGCCGTCAAGCAGTATCTCGGGCCGTACAATGTGTATGACGTCAATGACATTTTAAAAGGCTTTTTAGAACAGAAAGGTGACTTTTTAAAAATCTATCCCCCAGCGGTGTGTATTTTTTTGCCTCCCCTTTCAAATTCAACATTCAAATTACTAGACAAAAAATTATATCCTGAGAAAAGTGGATTTTGAGGGGTATAGCTCCATGGACCTCCATTCATTCTGCCCTCGACCGTTAGCGCCCTCATATTGAACTAAAGTGGAACTGCAACCAGTTCACAACCTGGAAGTTTCCAGAGAGTGGGAGTTCTCGCCATATTAGACATCCTCTGGGTTGCAGGTTGGATTTTCTCAACTTTATGTAATTGAGGAATGTGAAAACGCTAGCGTTGGCCAATCGGATTGGTTTCTTGTTTCTTGTAACGTAGCAACCGTTGGTAATGGTAAACATTTTCTAGGTTTCAAGATGTAGGAGAAACTTATCGTATATGTGTCTACACACCCACTTGTTTTATATGCCTCTGTACGATTAAACAGACGTTAACAAAAAATATATACCTGGCGCAGGGTTGCCGAGGTTGTCGGTGTCCCTGTAGTCCAGGTAAAATAATTTTTTTCAGCATAGATCATTTCTATGAGGTGTCCAGAACAACATACTAAAAGTCCTAAGAAATCCTAGTTGTGGAAAAATTCTCATCAATCCGAGATGTGTGCCAATAAGGCCAGGCAATATCACACCCCAATGGGGCTATTTTATTCCTTTACTCCTATCAAAATTAAACTTTACACAAGAAAAATACCCATGAAAAGTAAACATTTTTATATTACAGGTTTCTTTGAAAATGAATTGTAATATGCAGATGAGCTATACACTAATCGAATATGCCCAAAATACACCCAAATAGGAATAATTTTTTCCTTTGCTCCTACCACAATAAAACTTTACATAGTAAAAGTATACATGAAAAGTAACTTTTTTTGTATTACAAGTTTCTTTTGAAATTATATTGAACATGCACATGAGCGCCACACTTATTGAATATGTCCTAATTTGCATAGGCAGAAACACCATTCATTTGTATGACAAATACATTGGCCCAATCTTCATCCAATCATCCTACTGCCAATGGGTGATGGCAATGCTGCTTTTAGACTGGCCTCTAACCTGAAAACTGCCTGGCTTGGTAGTACCTGCCAGGGGTATAACCCCCGCCGGTATAGTCTTCAGGGTCACGGAGGCACATAAGCCTCCCCACCACGACAAAGTAACAACAATCCCCAGTGGAACCTCAAACTCCGGCACTGCACTACAGTGGATCTCATCCTATCTGTTGGGAAGATCCTACCAGGTCTCCTGGGGAGACAAAGTTTTAGGACCCCGCCAGCTCTCCACTGGTGTCCCACAGGGCTCTGTCCTTGGACCCCTCCTCTTCTCCCTGTACACCACCTCACTTGGACCAATCATCACCTCCCATGGCTTCTCCTACGCTGCTACGCTGACGACATGCAGCTGTTCCTGTTGTTCCCCCCGACTGATCCGGGGATCTCAGCTGGGATTGAGGATTGATCACAGACATCTCCGCCTGGATGACCAAGCACCACCTCCAGCTGAATCCCGCCAAAACAACTTCTCATCATCCCGGCCAAACCCTCCATCTCCCACGATCTCTCAATCATCATGGGATCTGCGATGGTGACCGCTTCATACTCTGCCAGGAACCTCTGGGTTACCATGGATGAAAAGCTCTCCCTCACAGCCCACATTTCTGCAGTCACCCGGTCATGTAAATTCACCCTGTACAACATCCAGAAGATCAGGAGATACCTGTTTGAGAATTCCACCTAGCTGCTAGTCCAAGCACTTGTCCTCTCAAAGTTGGACTACTGCATCTCGCTGCTCGCCGGTCTCCCAGCATGCGCAACCCGCCCTCTCCAGAGCATTCAGAACGCAGCAACCCGCTTGGTCTTCAATCTACCCAGACGCTCCCATGTTACCCCGCTCCTCATCTCTCTCCACTGGCTACCCATCACTGCCCATATCAGATTCAAGTCCCTGGTACTGACCTTCTGAGCGGTGAACGGAACTGCACCCGACTACATCAAGTCTCTCCTCCAGCCTTACACCCCCACCCGTCACCTACGGTCTTCTTCTGACAACCGTCTGGTGGTCCCACCTCTCAAGAGCGCCTGGTCCCAACACAAGCTCTTCTCCTCTCTGGCCCCCAAGTGGTGGAATCAACTCCCCACCGCCATCAGAGACACTGACTGTCTCCCCACGTTCAAGAAAAGGCTCAAGACGCACTTGTTCCGGTATTTAGGAATGATTGGCTGGACCTGATGTTAGTTTCCTCCAGGATCACAAGGACTCTTATTGAGAGACTTGTTGCTCTTGTTGGTTAGTTGTAACTGACTTAAAATGATTGTACTCGCTTAGAAAAATATTATTGTTGCTTGCTTTTTCCACAGGTACACTCTTGCATTTCTGAGGTTCATGTTGTTTAATTGTAACTTGTCTAACTACATGCTCTTATGGTTTTTCCCTTTGGGACTTATTTGGTTTTACAAAATGTATGCTTCCTGTTTTGGCTACCCGCAATGTTTGGGGCTATCTCGTTGTTATGATCAGTGTCCTATGCACTTTGGTAAAGCTCTCTCTTGGAAGTCACTTTGGATAAAAGTGTCTGCTAAATGCATTAATGTAAATGCAACTCTCCATCCAATGTCAACAGCTGCAAAGTTCCATAGTTTTCGGGTCTTTACCAAATGATTGGAGTGGAAAAGGGGAAGTGAACGTATGGACCCAAAAGACTGGGGGTGGCATGTTTTTGATGGGAGATTTAAGCCAATAATGACCATCAGGTCATTGGCAGTAGGATGATTGGATGAAGATTGGGCCGATGTATTTGTCATACATATGAATGGTGTTTCTGCCTATGCAAATTAGGACATATTCAATAAGTATGGCGCCTATTTGGGTGTATTTTGGGCATATTCGATTAGTGTATAGCTCATTTGCATATTAAAATTCATTTTCAAAGAAACCTGTAATACAACAAATGTTATTTTTCATGGGTAGTTTCATTGTGTAAAGTTTCATTTTGATAGGAGTAAAGGAAAAAAATAGCCCCATTGGGGTGTGATATTGCCTGGCCTTATTGGCACACATCTCGGATTGATGAGAATTAAACATATTTATAGTGAACTACAACTCTGTATTAACTGTAGTTAATACAGGGTTATAGTTTGTGTAAAACGGTGTCATGGACAAGTGTGCAGACATGGGTTCATGTACTGGCAATATATTGATCGTTATTGATATACAGGTGCTCCTGACTCAATCAAAATACAGCTTTTACTCGGCATGATGCAAGGAATCAGATTCGCTGACTAGATGTTGCATGATCTTGTCAACTAGGCTATACAGCACTTCATATATTTTCCATTAACATTCGCTGGATTATGGCCACTACACATTTACTGTATGGCTAGCGAGTCACTGCCAACCAGCATTTCAACGTTGAATGTCAATCGTGTGCTGGGTGAACTAGACTAGCTAGACTACTGTAGTATCAGAAACCCTGCGCCAGGTATATATATTTTTTGTTAACCCTCGCTGTATAGTGCTTGTGTATTACATTTGTGTTAAATATAGGGTCATACTTAATAAAGTTCAAAACAAACTCAAAATGTGTGTTTCTAAAAACTTACAGCAATGGTGGTCAAAGGATTCTGTTCATCTTGTTGGTCGCGGTAACCCCGCCCCTGAGGCAAGCGGATCTTACTTGGTTCCTACTTTAGCCAAGCTCTGTTGTGGTGCTAGTTAAGAACCACTTTCCCTGGTTCGGAGCCGGTTCTTATAGCCTGACGTTGTCATACTCATAATTCTAGTCAGAATATGAGTCTGATAACTCTCCATTGGGCTGTGACTATGGGGCGTGTTTCAACCGAACAAATGCCTCTTCGCTCAATTGGATAGACCTACAACCAATCAGAGCAACGTAATATCAGAGAATGTCTAATTTAGAGAGAACTGCCACTCTCGGGAAACTTCCGGGTTCTGAACTGGTTGAAGTTCCATGTGAGGGTGCTAACGAGCGAGTGCAGAATGAATGGAGGTCTATGGAGCGGTACCCCTCAAAATCCACTTTTCTCAGGTTAAAATTTTGTGTCTAGTAATTTGAATTCTGAATTCGAAAGGGGAGGCAAAAATAATACACACTGCTGGCTGTTAGATTGTTTTAAAGTCGCCTTTCTGTTCTAAAAAGCTTTTGAAAATGTCATTGACGTCATACTCATCGTACGACCAGAGCTACTGCTTTACGGCAAGCTCTGGTCACTTACTTTTTTCTCTCAGGGCATCGACAACACAGCTGACAGGTTAGGCTCTCCCTGTCAATACACATGCTAGAAAGAGTTTTTGCTTTCTAATGTTGTTGCTAATGTTGCTAATGCTCTGACATTCTGATTCCGCTTCGGATGCCATCAAGCGGGAGCTCTGGTCGTATCAGTCCTTCACTAACCAATCAGCATTCATTAGCAGAATGCTAGCGTGTTATGGGCAACAACGACTCACCCTGTAAGAAATCAAAAGGACATAAGTACTCGTTCATTCAACTTTCGACCTATAATCCATGTTGAACATGCAAAAACTACAATCAAATCGGAGATTTCTCAACGACAATCAGGCGAAAGAGACAAATTTAGCCGTTTAGCTCCATAGACTCCCATTCAACATGCACTCGCTTGCAATCACCCCCAGTGGAACTTTGGTGGAACTGCTGCCAAATTCGGTACAATGGGGCTTAATAGGGAGTGGCAAGGCTCTCCTTAAACAGGCTCTGGTAATATGTTGAAAAACGAATTCAACCCAAGCGCTCTTTCGTGACGTTGATTACGTTACTGTTGATCATCTGTCCATCATCGTATAAAGCCCGCCCTGACAATTTAATTGGTCCAAACAGCTCCTGTTCGGACATACTTTTTCCCCAAACGTGCCCCCCCCCAGACCCAACTTCCCGACCCATTTTTTTGTGGGCGGGGATAAGTTGGGCTGGCAGTAGTGATGGGAAGTTCGGACCATTTTACTGATTCGGTTCTTTGAATATCGTTCAGTAAAATGAACAAATCTTTTTTAGAGTCATTCGTTCATTTCAAGGGGGGGGGGGGGGTGCAAACACGTATCTTACACGTATCATATTCTCAAGTAGGTTAGTGCATGTGCACCAGCAGATACTATTTTAGAACAAATTCCTGCATTAAAATAATGTATCATGACAGTTTGTACGATTTGGTCATCTATTATCACACTAGCATTTCTTTATTACGGCAAACAATTACGCTGCATTGAACTATAAGTAAAGTACAAAAAAAGTTAAAATAACAAAACCTGTAATTATTAGGCTACTTGTGAACAACTATCATTCACGTCTTAATAAACCTAGTAATGCAAAAGTGAACAAGGTTAACAAATTATTTCTGTGTCCTCTTCAGGTCACGTGAAAAAGGATCCAAAGACTCGTACCCGGCAGATGAACAAATCGTTCACCTCCCAACCTGTACTGGTAGCTAGGGGAAACAAACGATTCGTTCATTTCCCAACTCGGTCTTTCTACGAGTCATTGGATCCTTTTTTCACATGACCCGCATTGTATTTTTTAGTAAAGGAAACAGTTTCCTCATTCCTTTCGCGTGGCTGCTGTTTTAGTAAGACGTGAATGATATTCGCTCAAGTCATCATACTGACTGGTTTTGTTATTTTCACTTTACATTTACACTTACAGTTTAGTGCAGTGTAATTGTTTGCCGTGATAATTAAATGCTGGTGTGATTATAAAGGACCATTTAAAACCATACAAACTGTCATGTTGTACTGTATTTGTACTGTAGGAGTCAGGTGGCTGAGCGGTGGGGAATCGGGCTAGTAATCTGAAGATCGTCAGTTTGATTCCCGGCTGAGCCAAATGACGCTGTGTCCTTGGGCGAGGCACTTCACCCTACTTGCCTCGGGGGGAATGTCCCTGTACTTACTGTAATCCGCTCTGGACAAGGGCGTCTGCTAAATGACTAAATGTAATGTAAATGTATTTAATAGAGGTTTTCTTAAAAAATATATGATCTGCCACACAAATGTGCAATTCAAGTGAAATGGTCTTATATTATATGGAAAGTTCTGTGTAAGAAACACTTGATTTAAAACTGAACTTTGAGTGACATTGTCCATAGGAGGGGGGCATGCAGCAAGTTCACAGTTCACACCAATTGAAAGAGGTCAGGTTACACATGTAGGGCCTACTGCACTTCATGTTGGTGCCAAATAAGGGTGGAGCCGGTGTTGAAGTACAGCTGTCAGTCATGGTTGTCTCCAAGGGGACTGTGGCCCTTCCCCACCCTCCCGCACAGTTTTGCATTAGTTGACTTGCGAGTCATCTTGAAGTTAGTGTGTCACTTTGAATGAAATGCCAAATTAATCAAATGTGATGTAAAATGTTTTTATTGTAACCCAAAATCCCAATATTGCAACATGTTACATTTATTAATAATTGACTCTTTGCATATAACAATAACACACTTTACATTATAGAAAACAGTATACAACCGTATGTTTTTTTAAGTTAAAAAAGTTTGTCAAGCAGAGCTTTGTAACAAAATATAAATATATATATATATATTTATATTTATATATATTATATATCTCGAAAGTATAGACATAAATAAGGTTAAATACAAATTAAATTAAATCGCACTATACAGCCACAAATAGATAACAATAACAGTAATTAAATCACACTAAAAATCCAAGACCAAGTCGGGAAATGAACGAATCGTTCATTTCTAGCTACCAGTACAGAGCCTATGCAGGTCACGTGAAAAATGATCCAAAGACTCGTAGAAAGACCGAGTCGGGAAATGAACTAATCATTTTTGTTTACTTGGACGAGCCTATTCAACAGTCCCGATGCGCGGCCACGAGAAAATGAACGAATCACTCTTTGAGAGGACTCGTTACTCCCGAGTCCTTGTAAGGATTCGTTCAAAATGAACAAATCGTTCACGAACGACACATCACTAGCTGGCAGCCAGGCTACAGTTCTTAGGCTGTCGAAAGAGAAAGAACTGGTTCGAGATTAAGCACTGGCTTCGAACCAGCACCCAAGATGAGTTGGTGGAAAAGGGGTATTTGAGAGGAGAGAAGCTCTATATTGGAACGACCTGTCCCAAGGCCATGCAACACAGTTACACACATTGACAAGCATGTTATACACAGACTAATACAAGTTCAGGTTTGCTTTATTTGTAATTTCACCATAATTAGTGTACATACCTACAGTGTAACACAAATTCAAGCAACACACAGAAACACACTTTAACAGCTGTAAAACGGACAAATACTGTCTATAAATGAACTGTGACCAGAGATAAGTAGATACCGACCAGAACGTATATATGATGTTGGATATCTAGATTGACATCTGAATCAAATCTGATAGTATAGTACCAACTGGCTAGTACCAACATCTCAGCCATTGAACTCTGGACCCCGGTGCAGTCTGGTTGATGACACCAAAAAACAGCCACTAGGGAGGAAGAATTGTTACCCCCCCCCCCCCCCACACACACACACACACAAACAAGAAATAGGTGCTGTCATTATGTAGCATTATGCTTCTGAAAAAGTTTATGATGGAAGGTTTAGTTATGTAACACCCTTTCACCAGCAGGTGAAACTATATAAATGTTATATATATATATAATATATATATATAATATATATAATACTAATTATGATAATATATTGTATTATCTCTGTGTCTAGGTTACGCCCCATAGACGTGGAGTTCATGAAGAGGTTGGGGAAGATAGTGAGCATTGTACCAGTCATCGCCAAAGCAGACACACTCACAATTGAGGAGAGACTGGAGTTCAAACAGAGGGTGAGGAGAATACACACTATGCAGATTATCAACCTTACAGAGACGAGTTTTAAAATCTACTCTCAAGTGCCTGCTCTTCATCTAATATAATCTATTCATCCTTGTTCTTTGTATACAATCTATTAATCTCTCTCACCTCTCTTTACCCACTCTGCCATTTCTGTATCTTTTCTTCCGTCCTCCTCGACCCATTTCCCTCCTCTCTCTCCTTCTATGTTTCTCACCTTCACCATTCTCTCCTACTCTCTTCTATTTCTGTCTATCTTATCCCTCTCTTACACTCAGCCTCCAATGGGAGTGAGAGAAAAGCTAGGCTTTGGTACAGTACCCATCCTAACTCCTCAAGAAAACCTCTCCACACACCAGCAATACTGTCTCTTTCTTCAATACTACACACTTTGTTTGTGTACATGATATAGTGTAGCTTGCAGGCCGAGGTTTTCTTTGAAATGTGATCCTACAGTACACTACTGCGGAATTTTTACACGAGAATCGCCTTAATAAATAATGGTACCACTGTGTAAACAAAGCACTTATTTTCCTGTTGACTTTTGAACCCTGACAGATAAGGCAGGACCTGCAGACTCATGGAATATGTGTGTACCCTGAGAAGGAGTATGACGAGGACACAGAGGATAGGATACTCAACAACAAGATTCGGGTAAATGTATTTGAAAGGACATCAACTCCATCTTCGGTTAAAGTGTTCAATATATTCAATGATACCATGTCATGACACATTCTGCAGGTCTTGTACATTACTACAAAGTATGTATAGGCCACGTTCACCTTGTCCCTTAGTTACATTTCGAAGGGAGGGAGGGATACAAGCTGTGCAGGCATGCAAACTCCTCACCTTTAGGTGAGAATCACAAGGGGGGCATGCCTGTGCTTTGCAACTTCACACCTGGCTCTGGAACTAATTGTCACTCCTAATGCCGAAACCTCACAGCCAATCAGGGGCAGAGTGGGGAGAGGTTTTTTACATTGATCTAGCCTCTTAATTTTGCTCTCAAAGTGCACTTTAAAATTAAATACATTTTCGTACGGGGAAGCATGCCCCTGGACCCCCCTAGAGCAGCGTTCCCCAACCACCAGTCCGCGGACCGATACTGGTCCATGGGTCATTTGGTACCGGGCCGCACAGAAAAAACAATAACATTATTTCCTTTTAATTGATTATCTGAAAGACGTTTTAGTCTGAAAAAATTACCGGATTCTCTCCTTCTCTGCGGGCCTTTTCCTCTGAGCCAAAAACAAAGTTTAGCAAGTTTGTAGGGCTTCATTGAGTGGTAACTATCACGCGCATCTCTTCCTCTTGAAACATGACACGTGATAGTTACCACTCGATGAAGCCTGTTTGAGACAACAACACTGCCGGTGTTTTGGATGAAGGCTGATATCACCACAAAAGCACTGAAAACCCTGCTTCCATTTCCAACATCTTTTGTGAAATGGGATTTTCCACTGTCGTCTCGTTTACACACAAAAGTGGGACTGACAGATTGAAAGCTAGACTAGCTAGTAACAATATAACAATGGAAAACCAGGCTAAGAAACGTAAAGATGCAGCTGCAAGATTAAGAGACAAAAAGACATGACATTCATTAGACATGGTTTTACCAATTGAAAAACGGCTATGTTTATTTTACATAAAGCTCCAATTTTTTCATTTTTTGCTCAAATCAGCAAAAAAAATATTGCGCACTCCGCGCGCTCACATTACATGTGAAAGTCGCTGTCTAAGATCACATCAAACCCAGAATGTGCATGCATTAGCAGGGCAGCCGTGGTGGCAGGGGCCGGTTCTGGTGGGCCAGTTTGGATCAGGGGCGTAGCCACGGGTAGGCCTGGGCAGGCACAGGCCTACCCAATTTGTTCTAAGGCCTAACCAAAAACGAAAATATCTACGAAACATTATGCACCGGGTGCACATCGCAAAGTAAATAAGTAAAAAATAACTGAAAAGATGCCTATCCATATTTTTCTAGGCCTACCCAAAAATATGTTTCTGGCTACGCCCCTGGTTTGGATCGAAGTCCATGGCCTATCTTTCCTCCCAGTCCGTCCCTGCCGGTCCATGTAAATATGTCTTCCATGAAACAGGTCCATGGCGCAAAAAAGGTTGGGAACCGCTGCCCTAGAGGGTCGGGGGTTCGCCATATTGTTCTCACCTTTTTACCCCTGACCTGTTTGCATGCCTGGCTGTGCAAGTAAGCGTCTTAGAGTAATGGTTGAAATTAACACCCTTTGCAGTGTTTTTAGTTATGTGTCTGCTGTGGACGTCACTCTCGTGTGTTAATGTCGCACTTGCAGGAAAGCATTCCGTTTGCAGTGGTGGGGACGGACAAGGAGCACCAGGTGAATGGGAACAAGGTCCTGGGTAGAAAAACAAAATGGGGGATCATAGAGGGTGAGTGTTCAACAGATGCTTAATCTCTACTACTGAAAGACAGTACTTTTTGGTGACATTATCTCATGATAATCTAAACACATTTAAAGTTTTCACTCGTTCGACATTCCTGAGACAGCAACGCGCGCAGGTAGTCTATACGTGTTGCCTTCCCAGTCTGTAAAAATGTATGCTAAATAAGTAATTTTTGGGACGAAAACAACAAGTTAGCTAGCACCAGCTATCGAAGGAGTGAAAACTTTAAATAGTAGAGTAGAATAAACTGGTTTAAATAAGCCTAAATACAAAACTTCCTACCTAGCAACCATGACAGTTTCCTGCTAACACGCGTACCTATCTCAGGAATTTAAGGTCGGCATAGCGGCGGATGCGTCCTTGCTTCGGAACGGCATTGTGACGTCAGGTGGGACACTATTTGGCCCTAGGACACTATTTGGCTTGCAGAGCCAGGCTACCGCCCTTCTCTCTGCTTTGCCCGCCCAAATTATCTGGCCCATGAAAAACTGAGCTACGATCGTGCGAAGGCAAGTGCGATATCGGTTTTCCTGGAGAGACATCATGGCTAGCAAACGAACGAAGCATAACAGTTGCTCAGTGTTTGGATGTACAAATCAAAACAAAAGTATTTTTTAAGTTCCTTCATCCAAGCCTCTGCACAACCAGTATTAGGGGGGACAGACCAAAAATTTCCTATCAGTTTTGCCCCGTTTTCTTTCAATTGTTGTGACATTGCCCATTATTTTCAAATAACTTGATTTGAACACATCTGTTTGTTTATGATGGACAAAAAGTATACACTAATTGTATTATAAATGATATACTTTATTTATTAAATAAGTTATGAAACTTATGGTCCAAAATGTAGTAATTGCCTGTGAAAAAAAAACCTACAGGTTGATAGCTCTCAGAGTACAATTGGGCACCTCTGCATCCATGGTGAAGGTTCAGGGGAGCAACTTTTATCTATTACTTCTATACTAGCTATGACAGTTTGGCTTAACAGGGAGTCACCCCATTACAGGGCCCCCTGTCTCATATCACCATACTGTACTACTTTTAATCCTACCTGTATCTACTTTTATAAACATAGTCCGTTTTAATATTGCAAAGCTAAGTCTGTCAGTGCTGCACAGGCCCACTTGATCAGACAACCCAATGCTAAAACCAAGCAAATGACTACTTGCCCAATACAGCCTGAATATTATATACCCATCGCAAGACTACAAACCTATTTATAAATCCTAACCTCATTCTCGTAATAATCTGTTAGAAATGGGTATTCTACCACTGAGCTGGCAACTCTGTCATCTTCCTCCTCTTCATAATCTATTAAGAACCCATCTTTCCCATTAAAACTAACTACTCTGCCTGGCCACCAACATACACTATCGTCCTCACTGCTAATAAACATGTGCGCTATTCTTTTCCCTACAAGATCCTCTGCACTAACCGGTATTAATACTAGTTTATTTTCCTGGTATTCGGTCCATAAGGGCAACCAGTACTTTTTTCTATAGCCATCATATTTTATTTTGAATTTTTTTTTATATTTTGTTCTTTTACAATCTATAACTGTCCCATTAAACCACCTATCTAACCCACACTCTACATACAAATGTTTAACTCTCTTACCAAGTAACTGCTGTGGCATTTCAATACTTGGAAGTCTGACTATACTCAACCCTCCCCTCCTCCGCCCCAGATCTTGTGCCTTAAGGTGCTGTTTAGCAGCATCCCTCAAAAACTATACCTTCCTATCAGCAACAAGATCAGCCGGTGCAGCTCCAAACCCTTCATCTAAACTAGTGTCTACAGGCTTGATGGCATTAACTACAACACTCTTCAGATTACTGATGAGCTGATCTACTGGGAGCCTCTTGCCATATTTTGATATATTTAAAATCCCACTATTCACTATCCCTCATTTTTCTGCCCCAACACAAAACGACAGAACTTTAACTGATCAACTACTGCTATTATTAAATCTCTCCCTAAATTACTTACCTGTTCATTAACCTCTAACTCGCTTGTCCATAGTCCACTATACTTACCAAACTTCAAGAGTGAGCTGTTGTTTCCTGCGCACTGCTTGAACCTCTCTTACTACCTGGCCATCCTGTTGGTTTCTAAGCACAGGCAATCTATCTTCTCTAATGCTATGCATTCTTTCACAGTTGTCCGAGCTGAGGCGAGATCTTTAGCTCTTCTATCTGGATCGAACCCTGACAACCATTTCCAGGACCTATTCTGCTTAAACATGACCATACCCTCTAATGCTATTTTACTTGCCCTGAACTTTGATCTAATCAAATATCCCAAAATCCCTCTCGCATGAAACATTTGTTTTGGGAACTGATCTGAGGACATGATACTGATCTTCAGACACATCATCATACCATCCATGTTCCAAGTGGTCCGCTACCAACCTACAGCAAACTTTCATTAAACTAACAAATACAAGTTCTAGAACTTGTTGAGTCATAGCATCAAACTCTTCTGACTTGACTCCAACAACTTATCTAAGATGGGTCCTCTGTAGATGTCTACATCCTCAAACAGAGTGACCTCACCAGACATGAAAATCCCTCACCTTTCGGCGAAAATCGCCGTTTTGAAACCAAAATAGGTGACCTACGTGAATCGTGTAGATTCGATGAGAAATTGTTTTGGGGGGGGGGGTGGTATTCATATTCAGTGAAATGCGAACAGGTGCGTGTGTCAGAAGGTAGCGCGAGTGCATGGAAATATTAACGCAAAGGTCCTTGCATCACCAGTGCAGACCACCATCAGAAGCTGAAAGCACTCCTGGCCTCTGCGATTTACTTGACTGAATTTGGTGAATGATGTTTTCAATCATTTTATATTTTCTGGTATATTTAAGTTTAGTTATTCAGGAGCTCTGTTGACATAGACTTAGCTAACGTTAGCTACAGCTTGATGAATTGAGTCATTGAACACAGAAGAAGAGAACGCAACGTTAGCCAGCTAGCTAAAGCTCCGGTTGAAAATTCCAAATGAACGTATGCAGCCCTTGGTGCCTGTTACACACAACAGTGACACTGACAGAAAAGCTAATTTGAGACAATATAAAGATGGAAAACCAGGCTAAGAAACGTAAACGTAATTACCTTCACAAGACAACGTTTTACCAATTGGACAAACGGCTGTTTGTTTCTATGGAAGTTTATTAGACTCTTTATTCAAATGGTAATGCATTTGTCAAATGGCAATTCAATGCACAAAGTGACAATGCAATCCGCAATTCAAATGGAGAAGCAGTTGTCAAATGGCAATTCAATGTGCACATGACAATGCAATCTGCAATTCAGTTTGTATTATTTTGAATAAAAATGCTTATTGCATTGCATTTCATATTGACATGGTCTTTTCGACTCTTTATTCAAATGGAGATTCAATGTGGTAGCTAAACAGCGCCCCCAGTCTATTGCATTAGCATTTACTTGTCAAATGGAAATGCAATCTGTCAGTTCTCCCATCAAGGCGGGTCCCCACTAGCTTGGCTGCCAGCCCAACTTCTCCCGCCCACAAAAAAATGTGTTTGGGAAGTTGGGTCTGGAGGGTCTCTTATTGGGGACAACTACAGAAAACCCAGAATCGGGACGGACCAATGAAATTGCCAGGGCGGGCTTTATACGATGATGGACAGATGATCAACAGTAACGTAATCAACAACGTCACGAAAGAGCCCTTGGGTTGAATTAGTTTTCAACAAACAACATAATACGTTGCTCTGATTGGTTGTAGGTCTTTACAATTTTTCAGACTCTTCTGACTAGAATTATGAGTATGACAACATCAGGCTAGGCCCTATTGAGGGTAAGACCCAACTGTACTCTGCTTCTGAGTGGCTACTATGGCGTGAAATTAGTCCCAGGAGAGCGAGCTCTGTAAAAACGATTTGTAACTTGCAAAAAAGATGTGTCTCTGTAGAAGAAGGCAAGATTTGTGAACTTGCAAAAAAGATTTGTGTACTTGAAAAAAAGTTTTGTGTCTCCGTAGAAGAAGGCCCACAACCATCTAAACCCATCAAATATAGCCAGTTTCTGTGTGTAGTATCATTGGACATTTTCGTCTGTCTATCACACATGATCTAGGTCGTAGTAAGTTTAATAGTATTTTAATGTAAATATGTATACAGATATTTAATTAGACAACCAGTCATTAAACCTACCATTAGTTGGACAATGTGCAGCTAAATGGCAGGGAACTGGCGCGAAATATAGTGGTTTTCATTCGAAATGTATTATTTACTGCCAGTGTAACATAGTTATCTGGGTTCAGATTAAATTCCACTAAATTGGCAGAACTACGCCACCTGCTGTTCAAATGTGTACCTGCTCAGTAGCTGTAGCGCAGCATTTAATTCCTCATAGCAACTGAGGATTTTCAGAAAGGTAACATGTAGTGAATGCTTGTGGAGGACAATATAATGTAAATAACGTGAAAAGTATTTAAAGGTTGACCCAGTTGTTAGGTCAAAAATTGTAAAATTGTTCATTGGACACACAATTCTGCCTGCTGAATTTGTGAATAAAACCTTGTACAATAACAAAACTTTCAATGAAATGGTACATTTGTCTAGACAATATATAATGCAAATTAAACAAGCCTGGTGTATTCCTGGCCTTAGGGTTAGAGACCAACACCTGTGTCACAGGTTGATATGCGGAACTCCAGTGACAAGCTGAACATGGCATAATTGTCATAGTTTCCAAAAGCATCTTCAGGGACTGACACAACATGGTCTGGTTGTCTAATTAAATATCCGTATACATGTTTACATTAAAAAAACTATTCAACTTACTACGACCCTTATCCATTAGTTTATACTATTAAGAGTGTGTTAACTGAATAATCTTTAAATGTTGCATTAAAGATACATGCCCATGGATATTTTGAACTATTAAACATTACCAAATGACTCGCCATTGAAATCATCAGCATTCTAGTTTTGTTCTTATTCGCTGACGTTCTTTGTGTGATACAGACAAAAATGTCCAATGATACTACACACAGAAATGGCTATATTTGATTGGCGTAGATGGTTTTGGGAGCAGTGTTCCCGCCTTCTTCTACGGAGACACAAAACCTTTTTTTACAAGTACACAAATCTTTTTCTTCTACGAAGACAAAAAACTGTTTTTACAAGTACACAAATATTTTTTGCAAGTTACAAATATTTTTTGCAAGTACACAAATCTTGCCTTCTTCTACGGAGACACAAAACTTTTTTTCTTTGCAAGTCCACGAATCATTTTCTACAGAGACACAAATCTTCTTTGCAAGTTACAAATCGTTTTTACAGAGCTTGCTCTCCTGGCACTAATTTCACGCCATAGTAGCCACTCAGAAGCAGGGTCTTACCCTCAATAGGGGTGGGGCCCCGTCTTGATGGGGGAACTGACAGATTGCATTTCCATTTGAATTTTACAACAAAAAGAGCGTGATGACAAGTAAATGCTAATGCAATAGACTGGGGGCGCTGTTTAGCTACCACATTGAATCTCCATAATACAAACTGAATTGCGGATTGCTTTGTCATTTGCACATTGAATTGCCATTTGACAACTACTTTACCATTTGAATTGCGGATTGCATTGTCACTTTGCGCATTGAATTGCCATTTGACAAATGCATTGCCATTTGAATAAAGAGTCTAATAAACTTCTATATGTTTCAAGATCCAAAAACCGCTTCGCTTGCATTAACCATGGAAGTCCCTAACTAGCATCACATCAGACAGAATTTGCATGCATAAGCAAGGCGCTCGGTGTGGTGGCGTATACGGGACCGGTTCTGGTGGGCCGGTCTGGATCAAAGTCCAGCGCCTATTTTTACTTCCAGTCCGTCCCTGCCATTCTATCAATAAGCAGACCTGCCAACCTGTACGTAATTTGTGTAACAAATACGCATTTTGACTTCAAAATACGCTGGTACTTGTATTGGCTGTCAATCATGATGGAAGAGTAGACAAGTTAAGTTACAGCATGTCCACCATATTTTGGGGGGGGTTGTGCACCCTTGTGTTCTCTTCGGGTCATTCTGACCCATCAGTCATTGTGACCCACCGTCGTTTGCAACAACTTTCCCGCATACAAAAACAAAATGAAGCATTTTCTTTTAACTGTTGGGCTGTCTCAGACCCCCCACATTGCAAAGGTTAAAATACAATTATTTTTATTTGCTTTTGTATTGGGTAAAATTGGGTAAACACAACGATGATTCGTTATGAACCTTTTGGTCATGTGACCCGAAGGTAGCACAAGGGTTAAGCCATTTGTGGTGCCCTTACCACATTGTGCCTCATATACTGTAAATGTTAGACCCAGTGACAGACATCAAAAATGTCATTTTGACTTGTCTCACAGGCATCATGAGACGCACAGGGTGGAGTTTCTACAACTTCACGCCCATATGGAGGCGGTAGCTCAAACACCTCACCTAGACATGAGGCTTTATCACGAACTCTGACTAAATTATTAAATCGTTTTATCAGCTTACTTACAAAAGTATGTATTCTCTTCCATATGTTATCATCGAAGTCACATTCGTGGAGTTTATAGTTATTTTGAACTATATTAGACGTTACAAGGTGCGCAGGCATTTTAAATGCTAATTTGTGACTATGCATAATAATCTCGATCATGATCCCATTTGTTAATGTTTCTAATGGTAATTTGCCACAAACCCTAAGACTATTTGGATCTAAAATGATACCTAAACTTTTGCAACTGTGTTGCTCCCCCTCACCTGCGAATGTCATTTCAGTAGTTCTTGTCTTTTTATCTGCCATAGAATTTCTTTTCTTGCAAAATTGATTGCTGGAAAGAAAGAATATTTCCGCTTTTTTTTGTAATAGATTTGCATTTCCTGACAGACAAAAAAGGTAATGATTGGTTCCAATTGGTGCTACGTGACAAAAACATTTGCATATCACTACCATGAATCGTTTTGGTAGAAAAATGTATTAAAAAAGTCACCAAGAGAGTGGGTTTTATATTACCAATGTTTGTTTTTTGTTCTGCACACTGAAAAGATACATGTAAAGTGTCTAAAATATATATTTTTAAACCAGTAACCATGATCGATACTTGCATCCGCATACGGGTATATATATAAGGGCTAGCAACTATTTGCTGTGTGTTAATCAATCGGTGTGAGCATTTGAAGCAGCCTTGTCTGAGTTCAGCGCGGGAGTTTCTGAGGCACACAGGGTCTGACGTCACAGGTTGCACAAAGACTCATTCAGGGAGCTGTCAGTCCAGATAGTGTCCTAGGGCCAATTAGTGTCCTACCTGACATCACAATGCCGTTCTGAAGCAAGGACGCGTCCGTCGCTATGCCGACCTTAAATTCCTGAGATATCTACGCGTGCTAGCAGGAAACTGTCATAGTTGCTATACTGGTTACCAGGTAGGAAGTTTTGGCTTATTTAAACCAGTTTATTCTACTCTTCGATTTTAAATTTTAACTCGTTCAATAGCTGGTGCTAGCTAGCTAGTTGTTTTCGTCCAAAAAAGACCGAGAAGGCAACACGTATAGTATTCCACCTGCGCGTGTTGCTATCTCGGGAATGTCGAACGAGTGAACATTTAAAATAGTAGAGTAGAATAAACTGGTTTAAATAAGCCTAGATTCAAAACGTCCTACCCTACCTGGTAACCAGTATAGCAACCATGACTCTTTCCTGCTAGCACGTGTAGATATCTCAGGAATTTAAGGTTGGCATTGCAACGGTAGTGTCCTTGCTTTGGAACGGCATTGTGACATCAGGTAGGACACTATGGCCCCGTCCACACTAGCCCGGGTAAATTTAGAAACGCATACATATGTCTGCGTTTGCACCTCCCGTCCACACTAATACGGCGTATTCGGATACTGAAAACGGAGCTTTTCGAATACGCTCCCCTAGCCAGAGACATTTGAAAACGCCGGGTACACGTAGTAGTGTGGACGGGGTCGCCGGAGCTTTTCAGATACAATGACGCTCAGTTGCCATGGCACTGGGGTAGCTTGTGCTCTAGAGGGTATAAAGTCAAGATGGAAAGTGAAAGAAATATGCTGCTCCATCTCTATAACTTATTTATAAGTTAGTGTAACTGTTTTTTGTATGACAATTTTTGTTTAAACCTCAAAACAAGTGTCAGTCTCAGCTGATTGCATGCATGTAAACAGAGCAGCGTGGCGGGAGGGGGTGACAGAAGTGGCGTAACCATGACAACGATTCTCATGTATCCGTGTTAGTGTGGCCGGCAAACATTTGGAAAACGATGTGAAAACGCTAGTGTGGACGGAGATCGTTTTCAATTCGAATAAGCGTATTTGTACTTACCCGGGCTAGTGTGGACGGCGCCTATTTGGCCCTAGGACACTATTTGGCCTGACAGAGCCAAAAAACAAAATGTATGTCTTTCGATTTTTTATTTTTTTGACTGATGACGTTTTTTTACGTAACGTTGCTTTTCAGGAAGTGTCAGGGTGGTGCCGACATACCTTTTAAACAACCTTTTTCTCAATAGAATGTTCAGATTTCAATGCATTTCCATCAACATGTCTTCAACTAGATTTTTCAAAAAATGCATATGTTTTAAAATTGACTAAATATACCTTATTTTGAAGAAACAACCTACTCTTTCGTTTGAGATATGTCTCCCGGTGGTGTCAACCTTTTATGCAAGGTAGCCAAAGCAACAAAAACTATAAACAGTATTTTCATAAACTTTTGTCAATGTTTATTGCAACATTGGATAGCATTAAGGTGTAAGTGTCTACATGTTAATTGGCATATTTCTTTTTAATATCTCGCTAGTAGTCGCTAGTTATACATATATATCCGCCTTTCCCCGTGTTGAAATTTGTGGGGAACCTCTGCAAACCAGGGTGATCAGATGAGAATGGGCAAATTTGAAGCATCTTACAGCAACGGGGCTACGAGCCAGCTGAGTTACTGTCGCTAATGTGAAGGTAGATGGCATCAAGTGTGTGTGTGAATACAAATGCTGTAACGCGAGTATAGTACACTTCTTTGTTATTTGGATAACCGTTCTGCTGTTGGTGTTATGGCTTGCGATATCCGCCTTTCTCCTCATTGAAATTAGTGTGCACCTCTGCAAACCAGGGTGATCAGATGAGAATGGCTAAATTCGAGGTATCTTACAGCAACGGGGGCTACGAGCCATTGCGAAACATCCGTTGAAAACATTAGCGCATGTTGCCGCCCCTCTCCTCCTCATTTGCATTTAAAGCTACAGACACAGCGCATTTTGAGGAAAGCTCATTAAGGGACTGCTCATAGTGGCTGTAATTATGCACCAAGGCTAAATTTCGGGAAAGATACTTCAGATACAGTAAATAAAAAGCATCCAAAAACGGCATATCATGTGACCCTTAATGTACCGTGTTTCTTCGATTAAACGCTGCCCTCGATTAAACGCCGCATCAAAAATGAACATTGTGTAATAAACGCCGCCCCAGAAATACAGTAGGAGCAGCATGTCCTGAAATACCTTGTAGCAGCAGACCATATTTCTTAGATTAAACGTCGCCCTCAAATAAATGCCGCCCTCGCATAAACGGCGCACCAAAAATGAACAATGTGTAATAAATCGAAGTTTAATTGAATAAATACGGTAATTACGAAAAAATCTATTCTGCCTAAGGCCCCCAAAAGGCTTGGGCCAGCCCTGGCTATGACGGTAGTAGCACTGTTTAGCCTCGATTTGAGCAGATTTCTAAAAAACTTGGAAAAATAACATTAACTAGCTAGATGATGTACACTGCAAGCTAAATGTACATGCCTTGTTTGGCCAATTCAGTCGATTGTGGGAGAAACTCCAGCCATACCACTAGCTACTTTTGGGGGAGAAGAATTCCGGTTTCCCACGTCTCCACTCCAGTCACTAGAATGGTCATAACTTTGAATCAAAATATGATATTTTTAATCTGTCTTCTGTTCTACATTGCCCACAGATTTGTCGATATTCCACCTATTCAAAGTATTTCTCCATCTTGTAATTAAAGTGGTAAAAGATTAAGTTGTCTGATGAGGTATGGTGGATGGAGAAGTTTTTGTAAAAAAATGGCTGCCTGAAATCACCTTGATAAAATATGATTTGCTTAAGTAATCGTATATTTATTCACATCATAAAAATCCCCTAGTTCTCCTCTTCAATATGGTATAAACAGTTAGGTGTATGATTTAATATGAAAATGCATAAAATATGCATATGAATATCATATTTCAACAGCATATGGAATGTTCAGAATTTTGGCTTAGGCAGTAAAGGGTTAAACATTATTTTATTTTGAGACATTTTGCTTACTGCCAGTACTGTAGCCTTTTATGCTTGACAACTTTTAGGTTGATGTTCACAACTTTGTGGCCAGCTTTGTGGTATTAAAAAGCATGTAAGAGGAGATCTGTCTCTTGTCTCTCTAAGAATACTGTGTCTCTAAGACTTTGAGTATATTTGGACATATATATATATATATTACATATATCGTTATTTGGCAACTGCATCTCAGGTGATATTATGGAGTAATCCAAAAGTAATGTAACTAGTAGTGTAACTAGTTACTTTCAGCAGTGAGTAATCTAGTAAAGTAAAGCATTAATTTTTTTTAAAGTAACTAGTAATGTGTAATCAATTACTTTTTTTGAGTAACTACCCCAACACTGGTCATAATTATGATGATGATTGATGATTTCTGTCATGATGATCCTGAATGAATTGACAGTCAGTGGACGATAGTGTCTGACAATAAGATCAAGATCATGGTAATGTTTACATTTAAGGTAGACATGAAGAAAAGCAAAGGGGCACAAGAAAAGGGAGCCCTTGTAGAGTACCATTATCTAACAAAGGCAATATGACTTGTCATGGTCAAGGTGAACTTTATAGTTTCTAACTTGCAAATTAGCTTGATTCAATTAGTTTTAACGCTCAAGTTTGTACACATCATGTGCTTAAGCACCTAAATGCTATCAGATTAACCTGCATTGCCACCTAGTGGTTTGAATGAACAGCAGGTTGCTGCCACTGACCATACTGACTAAAAACATGTCTGTGAACATTCCAAAATGTTTGTGAACTTTTTGTTGAACTAGATACTAAAACTATTCTGTCATTTTGTATTTCTTTGCAGTGGAAAATGTGGCACATTGCGAGTTTTCCAACTTGCGCAACCTGCTAATCAGGTGAGTTCTGTTTGCATGTGTTGGAGTAGGTCAACATACTGATGTTTATTAATAAAATCCCATTAAATAGTTTAAGATAGATTTTGGGTAACTGGCTTCTCTTGGTAATGAGCACCTGAACATGAAGCAATCCCCCACAAAAAGAAAGAGAGACCCTCACATGCAATGCATTTCTTGTGTGAGGGTAGAGGAACTTTCTCTTGTCACATGAGTCACATGCCCTTCTAAACTTTGGTCAAGTCTGGTTTGACCTCTGGTTAAAGGCAACAGGTCCAGCCTATAGATATGATTAAAAAAAAGAAAAGGCTTCTTTGCTGACAACTGAATGAAAGAACAGCACTGAGAAATCACAGAAAGCCTTGGCTCTGATTAAGGAACATTAAATATGGAGTCATGTAAAATTAATGTGTTATTTTGTTTCAGTTCCTATGCTTGTTAGCCTAACACAGGGGTGGGAAACTTTTTTTTTTGCAAAGGGCCATTTGGATATTTATAAAATCATTCTGGGGCCGTACAGACTAACCATTATCAACTTAAAAATGTGCCTGCTATATTTGGTCAAACATTTAATTAACTCACCCCTAATTTGATGGCTGGAACTGCTTCTCTTTGTGAGGTTTGTGATGTTAGCCGGCACGGATGCAGTCTGCTTTGAGTAGGGTTGCAGTAAACATTTCTGGGGGGGTATCATGATTATGGAAAGGGATTGTATAATTTTTGATATTGCTACTATTTTTGAGACTGCTTATCGATCCGAGTGTTAATCAGGCGCGAAGCCACACGTAAACATTCGGGGCTTGAGCCAAACCAATAACGTATTCTAATTCTGTTTGATTTGCTAGAAAGGAATTCCTCACTTAATGCGAGCAACATTTTTTTGAACATTGGTACGGTCCTCTTCCACATATTAAAATAATGCTGCTGCCAACGAATAATGCACCTAATAATATGGTTCCTGCAGTGCCATGGCGGGCCGGACCAAATGATATGCGGCCCGCGGGCCAGACTGCCCCACCCCTGGCCTAACACATATAGATTAACATATATATAGACAATTATGTCTGATCTGGTGGGTTTTGAAAAGGTTTTGGTTATGTTCTTTCCCCCAAGATCTCACCTGCAAGACCTGAAGGGCGTCACCCATTACATCCATTACGAGACATACAGGGTGCGGAGGCTGAACGAGAGCAACATGAACGTCAGTGCACTGGGATTTTCCTCCTTCCCGCTCAAGAACGGAACTTCAGACAAGAGCGACACGGAGAGCCACCTCTGAGAGGATGGGAGGACAGGAATGCTTGTTGTGTGTGCACCTTCCTGCTCACAGCTTTTTTTTAACACTGCATTTCACTGTAACTACCAATGGAAAAAATCTATATTTCTCTCCACTCTGACCCCTTATCAAAATAATAAAGAATTTATGAGTGAGTAAGGAATATTTTTTTTACCCCAAATAAGGAAAGATGTTTGTTTTGTGTTTTTGTTTTTGACCTGCGTTTGCAAAAAATCTTAGTTAAAGGTTTTACTAAAGACATTGTGTGAATTGCGTTTTCTGTAGAATAAGTAGGCCATTTATATTACACAGTCCAGTCAAAAGGGGATGTTGTCGGTGAGGTCATTTATCCGTTTTTTACAAATTGTGAAAGAGCAGATTGTAAGATTTCAAACTATTATGTTTCATGCATTGAAATCGAATAGTTGAAGGACATACGCGTATCTGAATATTGTTTAACCTGGAAAGCTCTAGCCCAGATAATCGGTTTAAAAGATTTTTGACCTTTTCATGCCTTCAGAGAGGTGTGGTCGTTTTGTGTTAATCATTAGAAGCATCGAGCACCGGCCGCAGTGACGGAAAAAAAACAATATTCGCACTCGATCCTAGATATGTGTATTTTTTTCTGACTACATTGCACTGTACCTGGCCTGATTATGGTTCAAGTTATGTGTTAAGTTGTTGGTGCAAATTGCATCTTCTGAAAACAGCCTGAAAGATGTAGCCTATTCACGGCTTACCAGGTAAAAAAAAAATAATAATCTAGTGTACAATACAATGCCTGAAAATAGCCAATTAATTATATTTAGTCCGTGGATGTAGGCTAAAATGAAAGTATGATAAAAATGTATGGCAAACACGCAGAAGGCATGCTTGAAAGTTGACACAACTACTTGTGAAACATTATATTTAAGAATTTGATCTTGACTTCAGACCAAATCTGCCACTCACTACTTGATTAGCTCGCGAAAGCTCGGCCCTCGCACCAAATCTCACGCCAAGGTTTTTGAAAAAGTTGACAGCCCTGCAAACATAGCCTACATACAAAACATTACAACTAGTATCACCGTGTTAGCTAAGTTGCCCAGGGAAAAACCGTCTGTATTCTGATGCAAATCAAATCACATCACGCATGATGTGTCCACAACTCAACTGGAAGCTTAGGTAAATAAGAACAAGTTATGAGTATTTAGTGATCCCAAACATGTTGTTTAATATATTGAGTGGCTTCTTCAACACTTTAACTTTTGTAATATTCACGAAAATTAAAACTGTAACGGACAATACGGGATACAGACAACGTCCCCTTTTTTGACTGGACCGTGTCATATCTTAGTGTTGGGGAAGTTCGGATCATTTTCATAGGTGCGTTCGACATGGATTGGCTGTTTGCTCACTTTACTTTATTTATAATAAAACTTTATTAACGTCTAACGTCTTTTCGTTAGTGAAGAGGCGGACTAAAACCCTTTCTTTAACACATTTTGAATTCAATTAAACAGTTTGGTCCGGATTTGAGCGTTGGCAAAATTGAAAGTGTCAGAATAATTAGAAAACACGCGTCAAAGTTGTCGTGTGTGAGTCTGGCCAATCATGAAATAGCTGTGTCTTCATTAGAACCTGTGCAGTTGCTCTTGAGAAAATGCGCTCGGCTACACAGCCGGCAGTTCATCGAATCGATCTCACGGTACTTTGATGGCTACGTCACAGTGGCCTAGCCTTGGCGCCGTCTCAAGTCGGACAAAAAATCTAACCAGAATTCACTGTTTCAAGTCAGCCGGCTGCAGCGCTGCATGAAGTCAGTCCATGTTGAACGCACCTAATGACTCAGTTCTTTTTTATTTTGTTCAGTAAAATGAACAAATTTGAAAAACAAATTTCAAATTCAAACTTGAAGCTGAGAATGCCACTGGCTGCTTCAAGTCAGCCGGGCTGCAGGCGACGCAGGCGCTGCATGAAGTCGATAGCACCTAGCTACACTGCACTGAACTGTACGGAGCCCCCTTTCTGCTGCACACAATAAACTTTCTGGTGCGCACGAATATCTTCTCAGACACTGTTACTTGTAAGCGCACGCCTAGTGGCAGGGTGAGAGGGAGGTTTATTGTCCTTTCCCGAAAGTAACGAATATAACACTTTAGTGGCGCGGTGGCCTTGCACATGGTGGTGATTGGAAAGGGGAGTGGAACGGTGTCCTGATTGGGGCCCAGGTAATTAAGGGGAGGAGTTAATTATTTTTGAACTCCCGGATGGCGGAAAGAATGGGGGGAACCTCAGAGTTGTTTGAGTGGACGTCACCCTGGATACTGACCGGTTGTCCCCCTGGGTTTCTGTTGCCGATCCTTTCTTTTCCTTTTTTCCAACGCCGTGCTTAAGGTACCGAGTAGCTCCGCGTGCTTAAGGTACCGAGTATGTAATGTAATCTGAATATTACCAACCGCGAGCGAGCTGTCCGCCAAACCGAACGGCGGCTTGGGCTGTCCTGGAGACCGGGGTGGGAGTCTACCTGGCTGGAGTGAGTGTTCCCGTGTGTCCTTTCACTCTTCACCTGTCTGGGCCTGCCGAGGTTAGCTTTAGCATCAGGTTTAGTCGACCAACTTACCCCCTAGACAACGACGACCGTAACAATCACCAATAAAAAATAAAGCTGTGCGAGTTGCAGCATATTGCTGCTGCCATCAACTGTGCCAGTGATACCCCGAGTCGAGACACAATTTGAAAACAAAAGCGTTTTGTTATGAACGGTATTAAAGTTTGGACTGATAACGAGACATACGATGATGTAAATATATTAAGTTATATTTTGTTATACACTGTTCTGCAGTTATCTAAATGTTGGATATATTATGTTATCCCGTATTCCATGCTGTCGGGGTATCTCCTGCACCCATAGTGGACAATGTGATGTTGAGACAGCACTGAATTTTGATTTAAGATTTGAGTTGGATTTTAAGGTGTTTATGGAACAATTATCACTCAGTACAAGCGCAAATAGCACTGCTGGATTTAATCTTCATGACAATGATGATATGGAGTGAAAAAAACGTGTGTGGGGGAAAACAAAATATATAAATATTATGAGTAATCGTTCTTCCCACGTTTACTTTCTGCAGTCTGACTACAGTACGGTCATCTGTGTCGCCAATTCCCACCGTTTCCAAAATGTGGTCAGAGGTCAGATTTTGTGTGGAGGGCCGCACATTCTCCCGTCAAGTTTGTTTTTTTATAATTCACAACCTTTGCATGGGAAGTGGTGTAGGCTACGCACATTTTCAGCCCTGTTTTGTGCGTAGGCCTACGCCATGTTTATGAGACCCCTGGGGCCCGTTCGTCGTAAAGGTTGAAGCTAAGTTAATCAATTGTCCCTTTAGCCCGTTAACATTAGCGAGCTAACTGAGAACCACAAATATCGGTTCGTCGACGGCTGATCCGCATCCAAATCATGTGGTTAATTTCAATCAGGCTAAACTTATCAGGGCAAGTGCACGAGCACGTCCTTCTTCAAAAGGCAGGAAAGGTCGATCACAAACCGTGATTTTGTAACGGTATGATGGCGGAAAAGACGAAAGAGAGAGTGGTGATATTCTCGCCATCTGAGCAAACTATTATAATGAGTCTATGAAGACAATAAGCATATTATGGCTAAATCAAACACCGCCACCGCTGCCAGAGCAAGACAGGCAGCTTGGTAAAAAAATTGCCGATAAACTAAATGGTATTTTGGTAAAATGTATATGCTCATCTTTAGTGCCTTATTACCCCGATCAATCAGATCACATTTCTTTAAATGTCCCTGCTGGCAGTAGGCTTAATGGAAATTAATCATCGAATGAGATCTTGGTAGCGAACATAATGTTATCAACTCTTTCAGAATAAGTATAAAAGGCCAAAGAGTATCTAATTGAGACAAATTCATAGACACTTATGAGGATATATATAGGCCTACTGAAAGCGCATGTACTAGGGTGATATCAGGTAAAATGGGCCACTTACATCGTTTGGGACAATAATAGGCTACAATACCATGCATTTTCCATGTGTTTTTATGATTACTAATGGACTAATAATCTTTTGTTGAAATGATGTAATACAATTATTTAGTGTCAGGTAAAATGGACCAGCTGTTCAGGTAAAATGGGCCAGTGAAACTGCAAAGGGAAATAGTAATTTACCATAAATTTAAATTTTAAAACACAGTTGCTCATACAGCCACATAACATTTAAACTGCATTAAACAAACATTCATATGTGCCATGATAAAAAAAAATATCCTGAAGCCCAGACTCGTCACAGTTCCATATATATGTGACAGTGTGCCCTCAATACACAGCTCGACCAAAAGGCTCTCATACTGGTTAAACCACTGGCTAACCACCTCTGTGTTGAGTCCAGCAGCCCGTGCTGCAGACAGGACCTCTGGCTTGCACATCCCAAGCTCTGGGTTGCACTTTAGAAAGTTCTTAAACCAGTCATATCCGGCCCTCCCTGCTGTCTTGGAGAAACCAGATATGTTGTTCCTGCCTGCAAAATCAAAGGCCACTTGCTGGATATCACGTTTTGTGAAGGGAAACCCCTTCTGCACCAATGTGTTGAGGGTGGCAGCAAGCTCCCTTTCCGCCTCCTGTGGAAGGTAGGGCTTCCGCCCTGACACATGTTCACTGCCAGTCACCTTTCCACTGATGCGTCTTTGCAGTGTGGATCGCGGCACACCCCATGCTCTTGATAAGAGGTGCACACTCACTGTAATTCCTTTCTTCTCTCCCTCCATGTATTAATCTAAGGCCCCCTTCATCCTCTCCTCTTTCCACAGATTGTATTTGTTTGGCCTTCCTTTCCATCCCTGTTTTATCTTTGTATCCTTTCCTCTCTGGTCCTTGCTCCTCCTCTCTTTTCTCTCTTTTTCCTTCTCCCGCCATACTCACTGTACATAAAATATCTACTACCATTATTACTGTTGGGGGGGGTCATGGTGTGACTCACACACACACTCCAACACATATGTATGTGTGTTTGTGAGGGACACAGATGATGTCCCATTTTAGCTGAAACCATGTTGCCCATTTTACCTCAGTGGGTTAAGGTAAATTGGGCCACCAAGAAAAACATCACTTTTTCAAAAAATGTGTTCATATACCAAACTAACAACATTATTTCTGATTGATGCCATCAAGACAGATATTATGCATAGTTTTTTTATGCGCATGTAAAAAAAAAAAAAAGATTTATCATCCTTAGAATAGTTTAGTTAGATTTGGTATGCCAGGCTACTTACCATGCAGCTTTCTGGTGCAGTCTTGTTTGAATTATTAGCCCGCCCACCATTGCAACCATAAAGCAATCAAATCCCCTGTTACTTGTCAGGGCTGGGACCCCCAAACCTTAAATTGCCCATTTTACCTGATGGCCCATTTGACCTGATATCACCCTATAAATATGTATCTGCATGTAGGCCTATGTGTAAATCCGTCTTTGATTTCATTGACTGGGACATGACATGCCAGGGAATATGATTAATTGATTCATCAGCTGGTTATGCGCCAAGTACACTTTTCTTACAGCAACGCATGCTGCGGCTTTGCCGATGTTTTCTGCATCGCCTATCCTGTATAAAAATGTAGCCTACCTGACGCGAAAAACCATGCAGAGAGTCTGAAGCACAGTAAAAGTTTCAAGTAGCTTTATTGTCAATTTCTTCACGTCAAGACATAAAAAGGAATCGATATGACGTTTAATTCCCACTCTCCCACAGTGAAACATAAAAAGCACAGGCACAACAGATAAGACATTTCTTAAAACATAGCGTTACATATTCACATTCACATATATACACAAATGTCAGACACCCTACTGAAGGCTTACAAATGTATGTCACACACATAGGGTCTTATGTCCAAAGTACGTAAGTAAGAAAGAAACTTTCAATATAATTCAGATTTGTGATTAATTTTATCTCAGTTTCCCATTGAGATTTTCATTCTGTATAGACTACTATTCCTGCCATTTCTTACAAATTGATGTTGTACATTTCATTGGCATGTTCAAACATGCTATTTTTATTTTATTTGGTATTATTTTTAATTTCCTGATGATGCAACATCTTTGGAAGAAGTCAATAGAAAATAAATTTTTGACCCACATTTGAAATAAAAGGCTAACAGTGTACCCAAACAACATTCAAAATTAATAACATTCCAACTTGAATGTGAGGGTCAGAGTATGAATCCAACATGTCTTTGAATTCCATCCTTACCACTAAGTGAGCAGCACCGTTTTTTGTTTAGAGTAGATAATCAATAAAAATTACAATTAAAGTTACACCCTCAAATCTCTGTGTTCTCAGTTTGTTCACAGTTCATTTGCTGTTGATTAACATCGAATCAATGAATTTATACCAAAGCTTGACCAAAGCTTTTGTACATAAATAAATACATACATTGTAGGGGTCTTTCAGTTTTAACAAACTGTAAGCCTAACCCCGAACTCTTCGGTTCCAGAAGAGCTTATTTGAATTAGTTAAATCAACTTGGAATATATCCACTCTGAGTTAAGCGTGGGCATGAAGACTATAAAAAGCCAACATCAATGGAACTCCGTGACACCCGGTGACAAACATCCTCCTTGCTGACTGAGTCAATGCATACATTTGAATGCAGTAGCCAGTCCATACAGTCGCAGCCTAAAGTATTGGCAGTGACATACATTTTATGTTTTCAAAGTTCGCTGCTTCAGTCGTTGTGGTGTTGATTCACATTGTGACTCAATTATTGTGCTGAGTGATTTACATTTATTCATTTAGCAGACGCTTTTATACAAAGCGACTAGTGTGATCAGATGGATTTTAAATGAAAGCTTTATTTGCCATCCAACATTTAAATTGATCACAAAAACTCACATTTCACTGTTTTTGGGCCCTGGCATTAAATAACTGCTAACATCTTACATTTACATTTATTTATTTAGCAGACGCTAAAAAGCGACTTCCAAGAGAGAGCTTTACAAAGTGCATAGGTCACTGATAATAACAACAAGATAGCCCCAAAACATTGCGGGTAGCCAAAACATGAAGCACATATTGTAAACAACCAAAATAAGTGCCAAAGGGAAGAACCATAAGTTACTTAAGTAGTTAAGCAAGATACAATTAAACAACATGAATCGCTATAAGTGCAAGTGTGCCTGTAGAAAAGCAAGCAACAGTAAAAAGGCTGTGTAAGGCTGCAGGAGAGACTTGATGTAGTTGGGTGCAGTCCCGTTCACTGCTCGGAAGGTTAGTACCAGGGTCTTGAATCTGATACGGGCCATGATGGGTAGCCAGTGGAGAGAGATGAGGAGCGGGGTAACATGATAGGGTCTGGGTAGATTGTAGACCAGGTTGGCCGCTGCGTTCTGAATCCTCTGAAGAGGGCGGGTAGAGCATGCTGTGGGACCAGCGAGCAGCGAGTTGCAGTAGTCCACCTTGGAGAGGACAAGTGCTTGGACTAGCAGCTGGGTGGAGTGCTCAGACAGGTATCTTCTGACATATCTCGATATCACAATTTTTTGTTGTTAATTCGGAAGATCCTTAATAAACTCCTTGTTTTGTTCGACCCCGGTGTCCTCGCACTACTTTGAGCTGTCCCGCTGAGGGCTGTGTAGCCTCTCGTGGCGTCACAATGTAAAAAAAATCATCCACAAACACTGAACCAGCAAACGCAAAACTCAAAATGTGTCACTGCCAATACTCTTAGCTACGACTGTACATTGAGTATTTAACCACACTGTCCGTTAATATTACAGGTGAAAAAGTAGTGGGATGTAATAAAATAAAATAGCATGTTGGTGCATCCCACAGACGCAAAGCGCACTTGGCAGCAGCTTATTTTTATTTATTTTTTGCTAAGGCCTATAAGATTGAGATTGTAGCCTATGTAAACTTGGTTTTAATTATATTTGACATGATACAAAGTACATTTCAGTTAGTGTTGTAGTAGCAGTAACCCCGTACAGAATGCTTTTCATCACAGAATGATGATGATGATGTGTTAGAATAATTCCACAAGAAATGCTGGTCGCTGGAGTCAAAGTAGATCAACGGTTTATTCTTGCAGCAAGGAGACAAGTCTATGGCGATAGAGTGCTCTAAAATCTAGTCTTCATGCATGATTATTTATACAACATTGGTGAAAATTCTCCTCCCCCGCAAAGCAGCTGTCTAGCTGATGATATTTAGTGTATTACATGACATTTAGTCATTTAGCAAACACTCTTATCCAGAGAGACTTACAGTAAGTACAGGGACATTGCCCCGAGGCAAGTAAGGTGCCCAAGGACACAGCGTCATTTTGGCTCAGCCGGGAATCGAACTGGCGACCTTCAGATTACTAGTCCGATTCCCCACCGCTCAGCCACCTGACTCCCCCAACTAGGAACTGACATAACATTTCATCCACAACCGGATTGAACAAAGAGGAGGAGAGTGTTTCATATCTATTTTGCACACAAGCCAAGTAGGGTGAAGTGCCTTGCCCAAGGACACAACGTCAATTGGCACGGTGGGAAATTGATCCAGCAACCTTCTGATTACTAGCCCACCTCCCTCACCGCTCAGCCATCTGACTCCAGTTACCAGTAAAGGAGTTGTACAAACAGCATCTCATGCTGACCAAGAGATTGTGTACTTCGGGCAGAAGATTAGGAAGGCTGATCTTGATATTGATTTGCTGGAACACCAGTTACAGGTGGGTGCATGGTCACAGGTGAATAAAGTTAATTGTAGGAACAATATTATACTCATTGTTGGATTTCTATTTGTAGGCAGTAAAGAAGGCCAAATCAATAATGTATCTCTATTTCAGTACAAAAAGCATTTCATCGGTTCTGTGCACATCCATGGTGTGTGTAACATAAGCAATGTGAATGTTGCAAACATAAATTAAGGACCTGTTGAAAAAATATAGCATAAACCATCTTAAAATTAGAAGCTGGTCTATGCTGGTTTGTGCTGGTCACTAAACTGGTAATGTGATGGTCTTGCTGGGAGACTAGCTTGGGTATGTGCTGGTCAAGTTGATAACTAAATTGGTAATGTTATGGTCTTTTTGGAGGATCATATTGCTTGTACTACATAGATGGTCTCCCAGCAAGAAAATTACATTACCATCTTAGTAACCACCTTTTTAAGTCCAACTAAAAGGCATACAGTGTCTCCTGATCTTCTCAGAGGTGAAATGATTCATTCTGCATCCAAATTAACTTAGACGTACAAATGATAGCAAGTCTTAAGTTTGATTCATTAGGTTATTTATCAAAGATCCTGTAAAGCAAATTCCACGATTTGCTTCTCAGTACATTATATACATGTAAAATGAGTCCCTGAAAGCATGTGCATAGCACAAAAACTTTGTTTCACTGAAATGTGAACAGTTTCTCTTCAGTTTTCAGCTCAGGTTTTGTATAGGCTGGGCCAAAACCCGACCAATGCAACCCAGCTGGTACAATGCAAAGCCAAAAGCAATTAATACATAAAACACTCAAAAGACTGCAGGTAGGTCTGTTCTGATATCTTCAATTGATTTAACTAGTGTTGCTGTTGTTGCTAGATTCGAGGGGGCAGAGCTTCAGCTCCTTCAGGCGGCATGCCCCCCCAGTGTCAAGCAGAGAAGACTGCTTATTTTCTCACAATTTCAAAGCTTAATTAACATACTTTTCAGTTTGTTTTTTTTGTATTTTGGGGGATTTGGATGGGTAGTTAACAACACATTCTTCTGTGGTGTGATGAACTCAAAACTCATTTTCAATTCCACTTTACAGGATATTTAAAGAAAATCACCATTGTCAAATACCTTATTTCACAATGGTACCTTATTTGACAATGTAACAAAGACATGGGTATAACATTCATGTGATCTTCACTCAAATACTGCAAGCACTTTAGCAAATGAATCAAAATATATTTACACTAGTGCACAGTGCCCGTGATGCAGTGATTAAGATGTCAGTGAAACATACAAACACAGATTCCTTGAACTGTAGATGCCCATGATAAAATTTGTGGAACACGCATAGAGATTCCTGTAATTATAGATATGGCACAGTGCCCATGATGATATTGGTGACATGATATATTGGTTCTTTGTTCAATTGTCTTACCAGCACAAACATCTAAACATTTAGTTCATGACAGAACTCATTACATGCAGGCCCGGATGCAGCCTGCTTTGACTGGGGGGGCAGTGAACATTTCTAGGGGGGCATCACGATAACGGAAGGGGGTCGTTTAATTTTTTATATAACCATTATGTTAGCATTTTTGAGTCTGCTTCACGATCCGAGTGTTAATCAGGCACGGAGCCATACGTGATAAACATTCGGGGCTTAACCCAAACCCATGACATATCCTGGGTTTGGTGTGATGCTGCCATGCTGGATATAGGATCGTCCACAGTACGAGCGCGCACAGCGCGCAAGCAAAATTTTTGGGCATTCATTTGAGTGCAAAATAGTTTATTGAGCTCTATGTAAATTAAACCGCCGCCGTTTCCTTTGGTAAAACCCTTGTCTATCAAGGTGATGTCTTTATAATTTCTGGCTCAAAATTATCGACAGGGGAAGCAGAAACATGCATGTAGCTTGGCTGAGTACTCTAACCAAGTATGAGTGCGATGCCTACCTTGGCTAACATGTGCACGTTTGCAGAACAGGCTGCATTGGATTGCCGTCATTCAAACCATGCTCGCCTTCAACCACAGCAGGGGTAACGTTGGTACCGAGAGACAGGGAAGTGCTTCCACTAGGACCAGCACGCTCAGCCTGCTCTGGAGTAGGCTATGAGTTTAATATCCCTTGTCGCAGGGGCAGTAGTAGATGGTTTGGGGATCCGAAATCGATGCATGATAAAAGGTTTTTCTCTGTAGGTACAAACACGCACGCAAAGAACAATCGATGGCTAACGGAGCTAAAAGACTAGCCTACTGTAAACGTCTTTAACCAGTGTATCTTCTACGAAAACAAATAAAGAATAAAACTGAAACAGAAGTATGAAATTCCAGGGTTTAACATTAAACACCAATGCTAAACTTTACTATTCGTCAAATCCTCCACAAAAGGCCGATATACGATAACTTCGAGAACAAGTGAGTGGCAAGAGATTCGAGGTTGATTTCACATTTATCGGTAAACGTGGATGCGGAGCTCTAACCTACGTTGCCATCAACCAGACAATCATTGGGGAATCTTTTTAAAAGATTGGAAAAAAAAAAGAAGAAGCATATTACTGAAAGCAGTAACATACTTTTTCATAACTTCAACATGTAACCATATTGGCTGAAGTCAGAAAGAGCTTGGAGGGGTGGGGGTGGGGGGGGGGGGGGGGGGGGGGCAGAAATCTGAGGGGGCGCAGCAGAAATCTGGGGGGCGCAGCCCACCCCAGACCCCCCCTGGATCCGGCTCTCAGTATTGCAAACTGAGGTTCTCCAGGACTCCCTGCATGAACAAGATTCAACTGCTTCCTACAAAAAAGCCATTGCCGAGTGAAGGTCCTTCCTTGAGTAATTGATATCTCTGAGAAAAAAAAATTACGTTTGAGAGGCAGACCCATTAGCCACGTGTCTGTTGATGTCATTGGGTAAGTGCGTCACTGAGAAAATGTTTTGTTTTTTTCTTTTTTTGAGAAAGGTAAGTGTTAATGCTGTAATTTCAAATATTCTAACTAGCAGCTGGAATGGAAGTGTTTTTTGGTTTTAAGAAGAAATTATTTTAACTGTTCTGCTGCTTGAATACCTGCATATTTTTCATTTATTTGGTCTATGTGACTATGAAAATCTTGGTCCTGTACTCATTGACTCAAGGAGTGGATTAATGGATGCAGTGCATGTTAAGAAAGAAAAACCTTTCAAATTGTGTTGAAGTGTTGATTAAAACATCTCTTAATAAATAAATAAATGCTAAAGACAAGATGCTTCTGGTGCCTTAATTTGAGATTAATTAACTTGTTTTTATTGTGCTGTTTTAAGACATTGTGTCATGTTTTAAACTTTTTTGGCTAGTTATTAACCTTAATTCAAGGTATAAATTCTTAGTCAGCTGAATTAAGAGAATAAAATGCTTATTTTAAGATTAGTTATGCTAGTTATTAATCTTATTTCAAGATATAAATTCTAATTGTGAGCTCAATTAAGAGAATAACATGCTTATTTTAAGTTACTCTGTCTCAAATAAATATGATTTCATAGCTAGCATAATTAAGATCAGTTTGCTTGAATTCTAGCCTTTTTGTCTAGTTTTAAGGCACATTCAGATTTTTCAGTGGCTAGACTTTTTTTTGCTAGTTTTAAGAATTCTAACCTAGCAAATTTTTCTTACCCCATTGGCAGATTTTTTTGCTCAATACAAGATAATTTGACTAGATTTTGGAATATTAGGCTTATTTCTAGAGGGGCATTTTTTGCAGTGCAGAAGCACCAAGACCGCAAATCGTTTCTTTGACTACCACTCGAAATATTTACAATATAAATTCTGTGCAATCAATATTAGAATGTATGGCCGAAATAGGTCTCTGTGATATTTGATTTCCCTTTAATGTCATTTATATACACTATTTCATTAAAAATACACTTAATAGAAAAGTCAGCTAGCAGTTTATGGCACATTTCAAAACGTCCGTTCTGGTGATAACAATTTTTTAACGGCAAACTATAAATGTAGCTATTGTTCTTGCATTTTAACTGTTCCTTTACTACCTAAATATTTAAAAAGCCCAACTAGCCTGAGGTTTAGCTACTGCAAGCTCCAAATATAAGCGAACAATGCAAACTGTGGCAAATTATTTAGCTAGAGCTAGCTCGCTCTAACTAGAAAAACTGCTCTGCCTCTGGTCTGGTTTCATTCGGTTTGCACTGTTACCGATCACAATGCTAGCTAGCACTACCCAGCTAAATTTTCCTGTCAGATTTGTTGACACTACAATACATATATATTTTAATGTCTAACCTCTGTGACTGAGCACTGACGATTGAAAGGCAAAATATGTCACTATATCAGAAGCAACAATGCTAGTTAGCATTACTGTACCCAGTTACATTTTCCTCAGATCTTTTGACGCTAGAATATATATATATATGTTTATTTATTTATGTCTTACCTCTGTGAGTGACAATTGAAAAGCAAATAGTTGGCAAAATATCAGTAGCACTGAAGATCTGGAACGTGAAGATCAAAGGGTTGGGGAAATCTCAAATGACAAGCCGTTTGATTTTGTCAAGGTTTGCAATGCAGGTAGCGTAGCTCGAAAGCCAAGTGACCGGATTGCTTGTAATACCTCAATATATACAATGGTCATGGTGAATACTCGATTTTTATTGGCTGCAGGGGTGTCTGTATAATCAGGTGATAAAGAGCACCGACTAAGTGGGGGGGGGGGGTCGGACAGACCTGCCCCCACTGCTAAAAAAAATCCTAGGGGAAACACTTGAGTATTGCCTACTGCTACTTACCGTTTTGAATTATGGTTTTATATTTATTTTGTATTTGCTCCCACGATCGTTTGCCACTGCAGGATTGCAACTAAAATAATACACCAACATAAGTTTAATGTTGTGAAATGAACAAGGGTAATTATGGTCACATCTTCAATAAGTCATGTAGCTTATGCATTTACAGTGTATGCTATTTTCTGCCAGCTTGGCAGAATAGCAAACGTGTACCAGGTACACGTTTAACCCCACCAAACCTGGCTCTCCTCTTGCTGACATACATTTCACGACATATCGCGCTGCACCTGAACTGCTCCAAACTTTTCCCAAACTTTTTTCTTGTTAATTGCTATATATTATATTTTACTTCATTTATTTTGCCCTTACCGATTTAATCTATACATCTACTGTCTTATTTATAGGTTTACTCAGCGCGGCTTTCTTCCTTGGAGCTCGACGCTACTGTTCCTGTTGAACTAGCCAACTCAACGCTCTTGACGGATTATCTTGGCTGGCATAAACTATTAACGTAAATAAGCTATAATGTCTCACGACCACCCACTTTGTCCTACATGTGCCATTTTGTTTGAAAAGTTGACTATGTTAGAGAGTCGCGTCCAGACGCTTGAGGAAGAACGTTTGCTAGTAACTTTAGATGCGACTGGCGCAACGTCACAGACAGGGAGTCCTAGCGTGAGGGAGGACTCAAGTTTATCCCCACCGGTTTCACCTTTGCAGCATGGTGGGAGTGGGACTCCTCAGACGTTAGTGATCAGTGACTCCATCACTTGTAACATTAGATTAGACCAACCAGTGACAGTTTACTGTGTACCAGGGGTCAGAGCTACCGACATAGAAGGTAATCTTAGGGTGCTGGCTAGCACAAGGGCTAAGGCAAAGTCCCCAGCTAAGGCACATGGCACACGCACTCATGATAGGTATGAGAATACCTATGATGTTAGGCTGAGGCAGTCAGAGGTCACGAAGGTTAATATAGCTCGGGCATGTGACCTTGCTCAAAAGATGAGTCGGCATTGAGTAATGGTCTCTGGCCCACTACCTGTTAGGGGGACTGACGAGATCTACAGCAGGCTTGTCTCTCTCAACCGCTGTTTGGCTTGCTTATGCTCAGAATCAGGTTTAGGATTTGTAGATCTTGGTCTCGTTTCTGGGCCAAACCTGGCTTGTTGAAAAGTGACGGGCTCCATCCTAGCTGGAGAGGTGCTTTTCTTTTGTCTAGGATTATTGAAGCAATTTTAAAGCAGGCCTGACACTCACTAGAACAAGCCGGGCCACAGTCTCTTAGAGAGTCGGATAGGTATGTTGATAGGCATGTTGTGAACTGTTGGGGGCCCGATAGCTCAGCTTGTAGTGTAGCCAGTGTGATTGCTGATCTCGTTTTTCCCATTGAGATGGTGTCAGTCTCCCTCACTTTTTCCAAGTTCCGGCTCTCAATTATTAGGAATTATACCAATTTAATGTATTCAGCCTTGCTCACCCATTGCTCTTCCTACCAAGTTTTCTGACAACAGTGCCACCTTTTCAGAAGAAGTATCTACGTCTAAAGCTGCCAAAAACCCATACTGGAATGTTGGGCTCCTAAACATCAGATCTCTACCCACAAAGGCCGTTTCGATTAATCAGACATGAAAATCCCTCACCTTTCGGCGAAAATCGCCGTTTTGAAACCAAAATGGGTGACCTACGTGAATCATGTAGATTTGATGAGAAATTGTTGTGGGGGGGGGGTTGGTATTCATATTCAGTGAAATGAGAACAGGTGCATATGTCAGAAGGCAGCGCGAGTGCATGGTAATATTAACGCGAAGGTCCTTGCATCACCAGTGCAGACCACCATCAGAGGCTGAAAGCACTCCTGGCCTCGGCGATTTACTTGACTGAATTTGGTGAATGATGTTTTCAATAATTTTTATATTTTCTGGTATATTTAAGTTTAGTTATTCAGGAGCTCTGTTGACATAGACTTACCTAACGTTAGCTACAGCTTGATGAATTGAGTCATTGAACACAGCAGAAGAGAACGCAACGTTAGCCAGCTAGCTAAAGTTCCGGTGGAAAATTCCAAATGAACGTATGCAGCCCTTAGTGCCGCTTACACACAACAGTGACACTGACAGAAGAGCTAATTTGAGACAATAAAGATGGAAAACCAGGCTAAGAAACGTAAACGTAATTACCTTCACAACACAACGTTTTACCAATTGGACAAACGGCTGTTTGTTTCAAGCTCCAAAAACCGCTTCGCTCGCATTAACCATGGAAGTCCCTAACTAGCATCACATCAGACAGAATTTGCATGCATTAGCAAGGCGCTCGGTGTAAATATTTTAATTAACGTTGGAGTTGATAGTTTAAACCTACAGTTTTGTTAAAAATAAAAAATTGTAAAAAGTTGTTTTGTTTTTTTTGGGAAAATGAATCGTTTAGATTAATCGAATAATCGATAAAATAGTCTACAGATTAATCAAAAGAAAAATAGTCGTTAGTGGCAGCCCTAGTGTGTTGTACTGTAAAAAGGTCAACATGTCCACATGTTCTGGACTCAGGCTAGCTCTTTTCTTGGAAACTATGTTTCCAGCTGCGGAGAAGAGACGCTCGGAAGGTGTTGATGTGGCAGGTACACACAAGTAAGATTTTGCCAGAACAGCCAGGGAGGGAAACCGTGCCTCATTTGCTTTCCACCACTGTAGAGGATCTGTACTTTTAGGCAGAGGCTGTTCCCCAAAATACTTGAGAATCTCTTCTCTCACTGATGACATCTGCCTCATCCCCACTGTCATTCTGGCTAGCTGTTTCTTCTGAGTCCGACCCAAGCAATGTGTCCAGCAACGACACAGACCTCTTCTCTGTAACACCTGCTCCTGTTTGGGACTCTGTGGGATGCTGCTGTTGCTGACTCTCTATCACTCTCCTCTTTGCTTCTAGTGCAAGGGCTTGCACTTTCCCCTGCAGTTTCAGGCTTTCATCTGGGGACAGGAATTTCATTCTGCGAAACCTGGGATCCAGGGCAGCTGCAATTACACTGGTGTTTGTAGCAGCATCTTTGAAGGCCATCTCAACCTCCCACCTTTTTGTGATTTCATTTGCTGCAGCAGCCTGAAATCCCTGCACATGGATGTTGTCAAAGGCTGCATTTTGTGTGGACTTCATCAGTCCTTTAGTAAGTGCAGGTAGAGAGGAGAGGGTCACATATGACTCCCCACTAAGATAAACAGTAGCACACTCAAATGGCTTGAGAGCTTGTTCTAGCTCCTCCAACAGGCTCCACTGTTCAGCTTTGAGGTCAAGGAAATGCTTGGCTCTTTTTGTTACTTCTGGGTCTGACAGAGTTGCTGTAACAGGCCACCTCTGCTCTAGCAGGCAGCTGATCATGTAGTAAGAGCTGTTCCATCTCACACTAACATCTTGAATCAGTTTGTGTTCAGGTTTGCCCATTTGTTTTTGTTTTGTTTTCAGCTTTGAGTTGGCCATTTCACTCTTTTTAAAATGTTCCACCAAGCACCTTGCAGCTCCAATTGATTTGTTGATTTGTGGATTCTTCAGTGCTTGATTTAACACTAGTTGTAATGTGTGGCCAGCACAGCGGATTGAAGATATCCCATGCCTCTCTTCCAACAACTTGAGGGCTGCTACTACATTAGCAGCATTGTCATGCACCACAGCCTTGATTCTACTTGCAGGAATTCCAAACTTCTCAATTGCTGTTTCAATCCAGGATGCAATATTCATTGCAGTGTGTTTCTCTTCAAGTGGCATAGTAGTCAAACTATAGCTTACAAGCTCCCAGTCGTTGTTAATAAAATGGCAGGTTATGCCCAAGTATGCTTCTGTGGCAACACTTGTCCATGCATCTGTAGTTAAACTGACCATGGAACCGGAAGAGGAGAGGGCAAGCTTGACCTTCTGGAATTCGTCCTCATATTTCTTCTCCATCATGTTGGTGAAGCATGTTCTCTTAGGGAGAACGTAGCCTGGTTGGAATTTTTTAACCATAGCACGGAAACCCTCATCTTCTACCATTGACAGGGGTCTCATGTCTTTGATGATCATGTTAAGGACACTATCAGTAAGAGCTTCTGCAAATTGTGGTGAGCAATCCTTCTTTTGCAGGAATTCATTCATGTGGCTTTGCCTTTTACTAAAAGAAAGAGAGTAGAAAAACAAATACATCCTAATTATTTAACATGTATTAATGAAGACAGTAATATTCTCTATGATCCTTTGACTTACACCTTTCATTTTATTGATCACAATTACTCAAACGGTATTTATTGTATTTATGACATTCCCCACACAAAGAAATGTGCTTCAAATAATGGCAGAAATAAATATTTAGATAAAGTACATAACATATCCCAACAAGCCCAACATGAACGAACACACACTCCTTTTAAACCCAAAATTCCAAGGTGCTGGTTCTGGGCTGGTGCTTATGCCAGTTCGGTAATGATTCTAGTGATACTCGCCAATTATCGAAGAACAAGGTACATTTACCACAGACTAGAGCCGGAGTAGGGCTACGTCTTTGAATCACTTCATATGCCTCCGTTGTCCTAGCAATGCATCATGGTTACGGCAAGTTGGCTAAATAGCAAGAGCTATCCTATCAACCAACGTGGCTTTAATAATGCGTGTATTTAGCAGCTACAATTACAAAACGTATTTAAAAAGCTCTCCCTACTTATGGTAATCTAATAAACATGAATAGACAACACTTACGGTGGTGTTGCCTTTTCTAGCGGTCCATCATCCAGAATAGCGCCTCCATGCTTCCTTTTCAGGTGCTCGTGCATAGCGCTAGTGCTGCTGTCGTATGCCATTTGAACTTTGCACAATGTACAAACCACCTTATTGTTTGGTGATAAGTTGAAGTATTCCCATACTTTTGAACCCTTGGGTCTTTGGGGACGTTTCGTAACCAAGTCGGACTCTGCTGCAGATGCCATGATTTTTTTTAACTGGAGCTTTGACTGATTTTTTTTAAACTGGAGCGCTGACTGGAACCGACCAATGACTCGAGCCAACAACGACTGACTTGATGCATGCAGCAAAAACGTAGTGATATTGACGAAGAAGATTTGCGGTTATAACATTTAAAAAAGATGCGTCGATTTTAAATGTTTGATGTCGACGCATTTTCAGCGTCGACGTCATCGACGACGTCGACTAATCGTGGCAGCCCTAATACACATACATATATGCATATGACCAAAATTTCTACAACAGGTAGCATGCACCCGGACCTCCTTAGAGGCATAGACGGATTACCGCATTGGCAAAGTGGGCGTGTGCCCAGGGCCCCAGAGCCAATGGGGGCCCTTGGCCTTCAGAGTTTTTTTTTTTTGTAAAAAATAATAAAATAAAAGAATTAAAAAATATATATTGGAATGGATATGGTTTTGAAAATGTAGTATGACAATAAAATAATTTGAATTTTTGAGAAATTATAAGATTAAATGTGTGATGACACAATGACGTACGCATGCTGGAGGTCAAACCGTTTGAACCGTCGAAACGTACAATGCGTTTTCAAAATGGAGAATAGATCGCTGAGTGGAGCAGCTAAAAGAAAGCAAAGGAAAGAAAAAGAAGCCAAAGATGTCTCTGTGTTGCAGCAAATTCCGTCCATCTCCTCATTTTTCACCAGAAAAGTGAGGCAAGGTGATGGTGGGCCTACTGACAGCAGCGGTGTCAGTACCACAACTGCAGCGGACAATGCTAGCTCTAGCATTACTACGGCGGGCTGCAGCCTGGCGGTAGCAGCCGAGACAGGTCAGACCGAGCTAAGTCCTGTCACATCGCCAGTGGATGAGATATTGGCGGCCGGGAACGAACCTGAGAGTGCGGTACAGCAGAGGGATGATGATGAAGACTCCTGGTGTGAAACTGTTACTGATCCTGCGCTGTGGGGAAATATATTCAGTGGCAAAGTAAAGAGTGTTCTTATTGAAAGAGGTCCCTCTTCATTTCACAACAGACGAAGGAAATATCCTGCATCGACGAGAGACTGTGGACTAGGTGGTCGAGTTCGTTCATTAACTAATGACATGATGTGCAGTCGCCTGCCAAATGGTCAACTAGCCCCAGAGGAATGGTTGGTGTATTCACAATCAACTGGACATGTCTTTTGCTTTGCCTGCAAAATTTTGGGGGCAACAAATGCATTTGTGGACGTTTTTTGCGACTGGATACATCCACATCGCATTACAGAACATGAGAGGAGCCCAGTTCATATGTCCAACATGCTGACACTGATGCAGAGGATGAGTGGATCTTGCGCAATCGACTCAGCGCTGATAAAGCAAACTTCGGATGCGAGGGAATATTGGAAGGACGTTCTCCGACGTGTGGTGGGAGTGATCAAGTTTTTTGGAGAAAGAGGACTGGCATTCAGAGGGAATGACGAGCTCATTGGATCGCCAAAAAACGGCAACTATTTGGGAATATTAGAGTTAATATCCCAATTTGACCCATTTCTGGCAGAGCATATAAAAACATATGGCCAGAAGGGCAGAGGGAGCGTCTCATATTTGTCGTCAACAATATGTGAAGAGTTTATTGACATGATGGGAGAAAAAACCAGGCAAGTAATTGCAGAAGATCTCCGTGATGCAAAGTATTTCTCTATCATTGTAGATTCCACTCCTGACCTCTCTCATGTTGATCAGTTAACATTTATCTTCAGATTTGTTAGCAAGCAAGGTAACATAGTGGAGCGTTTCCTGGCATTTGAGCCAATTCATAGCCATACAGGCCAAAGTCTAGCAGATTGTGTGACTGCCATGGTGGAGAATCTTGGGCTGGATTTATCTAACTGTAGAGGACAATCATTCGATAATGCCAGCAACATGTCGGGCCGGTACAATGGACTGCAGGCACATTTGAAGCAAAAAAAAAACATTAATCCACTATGTGCCTTGTGCTGCGCATTCTCTAAATTTAGTGGGTGTGAACAGCATAGAGGGAAGCAGTCTAGAAGTGGGACAGTATTTTGATTTATGACAATCCTTGTACACATTTTGCGCAGGATCCACTCACAGGTGGGAGCGAGTTTTTCGGAACTCTGATATTCACATAGACTTAACATTAAAATCACTGTCAAACACTCGGTGGAGCTGCCAAGCTGACTCGACTAAAGCTCTTTGGCAAAACTATGTTAAAATAAGGGAGGCATTGAAGAGCATATCTGAAGATGAAACTGAGAAAAGAGACACCCGAAGTGAGGCCAGGACACTTGCTGTAAAATTAAATAAACTGGAAACTGCGTTCATGGCTAATTTCTGGAATACAATTCTGGCTCGTTTCCAACTGACAAGTTTACAGCTCCAAAAAGCTGACATAGACCTCATGACAGCTGTGCGCCTTCTTAAATCTCTGCGTGATTTTGTATTAGCACAGAGAGGTCTTTTCACAGACTTTGAAAGGGAAGTCTTAGCTGTGCCAGGCGTGTGCCAGATGTACAAATATGACCTCCAGCGCACCAGAAAGCGCAAACGGTTTGAGGATGACAGCGCAGAAAAAGATGCGGTATTTGATGGGAAAAGCAAATTCCAAATAGAAACATTCAATGTGGCTATCGATAAGTTAGTCAGCTGTCTCAGTCACAGAATTGATGCATACAAGCACCTGTGTGGTCTGTTTGGTGTTCTTTTCATGCTGGAAAACACACCTGACTGAGTTAATAAACAAAGCGAACTCACTTGCCTCTGCCTATCCCGCTGACCTGGACAGCAATCTTGGAAATGAACTGATTCACTTCAGAGCTTTCATCAGATCAGACGGACAGAATGTGCCTCCACCGAAATGTCTGAAAACAATACTTGATTGTAGATTACCGTCAACATTTCCTAATGTGTACATTGCCATAAGACTGTATCTGACGCTTCCTGTGACAAACTGCGAGGGAGAACGGTCATTCTCTCAAATGGCCAGAATAAAAAATGAACTAAGGACAAAAATGACCCAGAGACGCCTGAACAGTTTATCACTCATGGCTATAGAGTCCGAACTCGTTCGAGACATGACTTTGATGATCTGATAAAGGACTTCTCATCAAAGTAATCCCGGAAAAAGCCTACGTTTTAGGTGAGTCTCACTGTGGTTTTGTGTGGTCCTAGCTGTGGCTCTTTACTGATGTTGATTCATGTTGCCTTTATTACTTTAACGATTTGTGTCATATGGTTGCCTATGTTTTAATTAAGGTGTGTTTTACTCTATAATACTGCGAGGACTGGCTGTGTGCTTGCAGTCTCTCCCATAATATGTTTATTGTGCTGTACGTGGCACGTGCCAAATAAAACAGACCTAAAATGAGTTATTTTTGTGTGGTTGTGTGTTGCCCGGTGTTATGTGCATAATGGGAAGCCGCCGTTCCGCGCGCACTGTTTGCGTGTGTAGACAGGGGCCCGTGGCGAGTTTGTGTCCAGGGCCCATGGTCATGATAATCCGTCTGTGCTTAGAGGGGTAATATCCTTCTCACCTTTTTCACCCCTGACCCGTTTTCATGCCTGTTAATGATCTGATGTCTGAATGCAGCCTGGACCTGATTGGAATCACCGAAACCTGGTTAAAACCTGACAAATATTCCCCCCTGAATGAAGCATCGCCTCCGGATTTTGCGTATTCACACATCCCTCGTGTCTCAAAGAAAGGTGGTGGTGTTGCTATGATATATAAAGCTAGCTTCAACCTCAGCCTAAAATCTGTAAATACCTTTAAATCATTTGAGATCATTTGCATGAAACCACCAACTACTTTAAAAATGATTAATTCTTCTACTGTTGCCCCCCCCTCCCTCATTTTGTATAGTTACTCTATACCGGCCTCCCTGCCCATATTCCCTCTTCCTAGAGGACTTTGCAGATTTTAGTGCTGATCTTGTGACATATACTGACAATATCTTAATTATAGGTGATTTTAACATTCATGTGGATGACCCAAAAGATCCTCTAAGTAAGGCCTTTACTGCTCTAATGGATTCCACAGGTCTCACCTACCCATATTCACTCGCATACATTGGATTTAGTTATCACGCGGGGAATCAAGATTAGTGACGTCATTGTCCACCCCCACAATCCTATATTATCAGACCACTGTCTGGTTACCTTTAAAATGGATTTCTGCCAGAGCCTTGGAGGCACCCAGAATATTTCTACTAGCCGCTGCATAACCCCAAACACAGCTCTGGAACTGGCTAGTATTCTACCCGCTGCACTAGAAGCACTTGACATCCCATATAAATCATTAAATGCTAAAACAAGGGATCTGAATTTGGTTCTTCAACTATCCCTAGATTCTGTTGCACCACTCAAACCAAGGAAAAGAAAAGACAAGAAACTGGCTCCATGGTATTCAGAGGAAACCCGCACTCTCAAGAGGTCCACTACAAAAGTGGCGTACCACTAAATTGGAGGTTTTCCGCCTGGCCTGGAAGGACAGCCAAATGGAGTACAAGCAAGTCCTCATCAAGTCCAGATCAGAATATTTCTCTAAGTTGATTAGTAAGAACAAACACAATTCCTATTTGATACTGATGCAAAACTCACTAAGAAAAGTACACTCAATGTTAGTTCAGATCTCTCTCCCAATGATTTCTTAGATTTCTTTGACCAAAAAATCCATGCAATAAGGGACAAACTACAGACTAGTCCTGGAGGAGTGGCCATCAACACTGATTTTCCCTCTATACCCAGCATGCTGCATGTTGAGGTTCTCACTCACTTTAACCCTATTTCTATGGAAGCGCACATCAAGCTGATAAATTCCTCGAAACCTACAAGTTGCCTTCTCGATCCCCTCCCTGCCAAACTTTGTAGGGAACTTTTCCCTATTATTGGACCACCCATGCTTAGTATTATTAATGAATCTATTGTAACTGGACAAGTCCCTGACGATTTCAAACAAGCTATTATTAAGCCCCTTCTTAAAAAACCAAACCTGGATCCAGGTTGTCTAAGCAACTACAGGCCAATTTCAAATTTGCCATTTCTCTCAAATCTTAGAAAAAGCTGTGGCACAACAGCTCACTGAGCACCTCTCCTCAAATCAGCTTTATGAACCTCTCCAGTCTGGATTTCGTCTTCACTACAGCACTGAAACTGCATTAGCCAAGGTAGTCAATGATCTATTATTAGCCTCTGACGCGGGCTCTATCTGTCCTGGTTCTTCTTGACCTAAATGCAGCTTTTGACACTGTGGATCATGAGATTCTCCTGGAACGTATGGAGAACTATGTTGGGATTTCTGGTACTTAACTTCAGTGGTTTAGATCCTATCTATCTGATAGATCACAATATGTCCACTATGATGGCTGCTCATCCAGGAGCTCCACTGTAAAATACGGAGTACCACAGGGTTCAGTTCCAGGACCTCTGTTATTTTCACTCATATGTTGCCTTTAGGAAACATAATTAGAAGCTCTGGGGTAAATTTTCACTGTTATACCGAGGTTCAAGTTTTCGGCCCTAAAAAATACAGAAATAATTGATCCAATCTGACCTTAGACTTAGATGCCGTCAAAGTATCTCAAAGCCAGCTGGTAAGAAATCTAGGAGTCACATTGGACCCAGACCTTTCGTTTTAGTACCATATTAAGCAAATCACCAGAACCGCATTTTTCCATCTACATAATATTATAAAAATTCCTCTCAAAGGAAGATGCTGATAAACTAATACATGCTTTTGTTATGTCCCGATTGGACTACTGCAATGTGTTGTACTCTGGCCTCCCAATTACCAACCTAAAAAAATTACAACGGGTGCAAAATGCTGCTGTTAGACTAATGACTAAAACAAAAAAAGTTCGATCATATAACATCGACTCTTATCTATTTACACTGGCTCCCTATCCAAGCCAGAGCTGATTTCAAAGTTTTACTACTAATTTACTAATCTCTGCATGGATTGGCACCACTGTACCTCTCCGGTCTCCTTGCACCCTATTGCCCCGCAAGGACTCTAAGATCTCAAGATGCCGGCTATCTGGTAATACCCCAAATTAAAAAAACTGCTGGAGATAGGGCATTCTCATATAGAGCACCTCTTCTCTGGAACAAATTACCTGTCTCAATTAAGGAGGCTGATACTGTTTCGACATTTAAAACTAGATTAAAAACGTTCTTGTTTTTTTTTCTTGCCCATCTAGATGTTACAAATAAAGTAAACCTGTTACTGTATATTGTTACTGTTATAGTTCCGTTGCTGTACATTGTTATTGTTATCGTTTTTGTTACTAGTTGGACACAACCGAGGACTGGTTGTTTTCATCATAAATATAACCTATTTTAGAGTTCTTTCTCCTGGAACAGATTTCATGTTCCAACCGAGGGGGGCTGTCGCTGTCTTGGTGTGTGGGGCTGCATCAAATACCCTTTTAGCTCTGTTAAATTGCTGCACTAGCCCACGTTTAACCGGTGGGGATCTCATTCTATTATGACTGTAACTGTTAGCTGCTCCTGGCATTCTCTAATCCCTGCTCTCATCTCTCTGTCCCCCCCCACACATCCCCTGTGGTGTGGGGGGTTTGAGCTGTCAGGACCTGCCTGGTCATCGGTCTACCAACGCTGGACCAGGTCATCAACTGGAATCCAGTCTCCAAGATGGCCAACAGCGAGTTTCCCGGTCCCATCCAACGTCTATAAAGCCAAACAATGGATTTTGGTGTTTCAAAACTCATTGACACTGTATGGCTATGTTTAGCTTGTGTTCTGCTCCTCTCTCTTACCAACCGCCACTGGAGGAGGGGATCCCTCTCTGAATTGCTCCTCCATTTTTCTCCCGTTGGGAGTTTTTCCTTGTCTTCCTTGAGGGTTTAGGTTGGTTGAGGGGCAGTTCTATGGGCGTATGTAAAGCCCTCTGTGACATGACCTCTGTAAAAAGGGCTATACAAATACATTTGATTTGATTCATTTTCTGGCTATTTTTTCAGAAGCATCCCTTACAAAAAAGAAGTATACTATAAGTATACTAAAATATGGATAGTACACTTTTAGTTCACTCTTGATATACTTTTAAGAAGTATACTTAGAAAATAGTTCACTTTTGATATACTTTTAAGTATGCTTTGAAAATAGTTCACTTTTGTAAGAAGTGTATTTAGAAAATAGTTCACTTTTGATTTACTTTTAAGAAAGTTTTCAAAACATTTCACTTCTGATATACTTTTAAGAAGTATGCTTAGAAACAGACAATGGTATACATTTCTTCTGGAGTGGGATGTACGTTTTCTATTATTATACAACAAAAACAGTCAAAATAATTTAAGTACATTACAGGTTACAGGTAACATTTTTTAGATCCATCTCATTCTAATTATTAATGTTTATAAAAAGGTTATACTGTCAAACAGAAGAACGAAATAACGACATGAAAAAAATTAATTGTATTTATTCGTTTATTTGACAGGGACAATGCAGTTAAACATAGCTACAGAGCAAAGTTTGGAGCTGATGTGATGCACATAGAGTTTATAGCAAAAGCTCATTTTCAACTCCCGTCCCTGGATGGGCCTTTCTACAATAGCACATTATAAAAACAATATACCATTTAAAAAATACAGAATAGAAAAATACTCATTCAGAACACATGCATTCTAAGAACTAATTCGAAGGGTACACAATGCAATTGTACTAGTTGAAAACTCATTCACGCTCATACATTTACATTTCAGCCATGCCTTAAGCCTAAAGGTGAACATTTTAAACTCAGAAATGATCTTAATCTCTGTGGGCAGTGAATTCCACAGAAGATAGCGTGGCTCATTGGCTGGTCAATTCCCATGATGCAAGGCGGTAAATAGTGTTAAAATGTGCTGATAAGTTTGCCGTTTGTTCGAAATACAAATGTAACTTAATGAATATAGTTTTATAGATGTGTCTGCTTAGAATGTAGTGTTTTGTTGCGTGGTAATTGTCATTGTTGTGCTGGTTTACCATTGTAACCATGAATGACTGTTACATATCATAAGAACAGCTGGATTCTTGCATCGGTAAGGCTTTCGCAGTGAATGACAACTTTCAGCTTAGTAGCGAGGGCCCCATTTTCACCAAGTGACTTAAGATCTGAGGGGAACCTGAACATTTTAATACATTAGTAAGTCATAGTATAATTACATTTAGAAGTTTACTTCTTTAAGTATAATAAATAAAAGTGCACTTGAAAGTATTGCAACGTATACTTTGAGGCTCTTTAGGAAGTATACTTCATGAACTGAAAGTGCACTACACAGGTTACTTTAGAGTATTCCAAGGCATACTTTTAAGTACTTTAGGAAGTATACTTGATGAACTGAAAGTGCACTACACAGGTTAGAGTATTCCAAAGTATACTTTGAAGTACTTTAGGAAGTATACTTGATGAACTGAAAGTGCACTACACAGGCTACTTTGCAGTATTTACATACCAAACTAGTATTTAGTACCTTGAAATACACTATAAGTGTACTTTAAAGTGTACTAAATTACCTAAAAAGTGGGCCAATTCAGTTTACTTAGTACAAAAAAAGTATATAAATAAGTACACTGCTAGTATACTTTAAGTAACATGATAATAGTATACTTTTTATACTAAGTATACTTACAAAATAAACTTGAAGTATACTTTTTTTTTGTAAGGGTTCTCTTCTAATACCGACTACGGCTAGTCTAGCTTGAGTCACTTGCTAAGTTAAGTATGTTGATGTGTTTAGAAACGTATTTAGCATTCTACCTATGCTAGATACAGGAGACGTTAGCATTGCTAATAACTGTTAGCGACAAAATCATACTGTACTTACAGCTTGTGGTTGCGATGAGCGTACGGTCGGAACAGAACATCTTTTCAGGTTCAGCTTCTTAGCAAATCCTGCTTGAAATTGTCCAAGGTTGTCAAAACTGTCTTGGGTGAAATGTTCGCCGGGATCTTCTCATAGACCAACAGCAGCCATGCCTGTCGAATGTTTGGCTCCTTGGGAAGACTATGAGTGTTAGCCTTCCCTGTACAGCCTGGAACACATCATTTTCTTCTTTCCAGATCTGGAAAGCTGGGTCTGAGCAAGAAGGAAGAAATGGTTGTGTTTGAAAAAGGAATCAAGATGCTTCCTGTTAGAATTGTGTGTGTTACGTGGAGAACTGTGTGTTGTGTTTTGCAAAATGTGTTTTATGAAATTGAAAACTGAGGCCCAAAATGTGTGTTTGGTTTTGCAGATTTGAGGAGTGGTTTGGTGTTAGGTGGTGTCAGGTTTCAGAAATTGTGTGAAAAGTAAGGAATTTGTGTGTAAGTATTTGAAAAAAATGGTAATTGCCTTTTTTAGACACTGGCTGGTAAAATGCCACACATGTGAACGAATGGATCAAACACGGGCGTCAGGTGTACAAGCACTAAAGTGCATAATTGTAAATATACCAATCAGGTGTAAGCACTACAAAAAGGAAAAGCAGGAACAGTGGTAGGGATAGGGAGAGGTAGACCTTGAGGCCGTGGAAGAATAAAAACACATTTACAGTATCCCTTTGTCCCACTTTACCAATTTTCACCCTATATTTTTTTATCTTCACTGAGTTTATATGATTGTCACTCTGCGCTTCTAATGATTGACACAAAAAAAATCACACCCTGTCTGAAGGTGGTTGATCTTTACAATCTGTAAAAAACGTAAAAAATTGCCTTGGCCGACAATGGCCCCTTTTACCAAAGCATGTCACATTTGTCATCATTTCTACGCATGTAACAGATGATTTCATAGATAGTTATAGACTGCACGTTTTTAAAATCAGACTTCGCAGAGAGGAACATATTAGTGTGTGATGTGATCCCTGTCTATCATACCAGCTAGATCATTACAAAAATGACACAGCAATCTAGTGCTAGCTGATAGGAGCTTACATAATGTTAGAGATTTAGTTGAACCAACCCCTTACCCTGGGTATTCCACCACAGCATTGTTGAGAAAGAAATTACCATTGAGTCAGGCTGACGCTGCAGTTATCCAGAACCCACGGGAGGTACACAGTGTGTGTACGTGTGTGATAGAGTCATAGGATGAAATTGCTGAAGATGTTCAAAATCAAAACATAATTTATTGACTTAAAAAGGTAAGCAACTACCTCTGTTCCCTGAGCTGCATGCAAGTCATGCACATAAGCATCAGCGTACTTTTTATTTCAGCAAAATAGGTGGCATGTTGGTTGCAGAGAGAGAGAGTGAGAGAATGGGGAGGGGCACTTTTGGGGATCGTAGACAAAGCTTAGCTGCCCTACTTTCCTCAATCCCCTTCCCACCTCCTTTCTCCAAACACTTTTCAGGCATGTGCATACAGGCCTTTGATGTGCCGGCCACTCCAGGCACTGTGCGTCAGCTCTGACGTCAATACACAGATAGAGAGAGAAGGGGAGAGGGGAAGAGGAGCTTCTGTGGGAGGAGGAACCAAGCTTACCTAAGCCTCAGCATAGCACACAGTAGAATTCTAACCAAGCCTAAAACTAACCAGTTTAGCCTATTAGCTTTGAAGGTTAGCATTTAGCTTAGCATTTAGCATGTTAGCATTTAGCATGGCACAACATTTGAATGGGAATAAAACAGGCATTGGAGAGAAAGGAGAGGAAAAGGCAAAACAGGTTGAAAATTACTTTCTGAAAAAAGAAAATGTTCACATGTGACAAACAAATAAGTTATTAGAATGTGTCATGATTCAGGAATAAAGCAGAGCAGTTGCAGGTTGTGGTGTTTTATTTTGAGCCCAGGAATAAACATAAACCAATCATTACACACAAGACATAACTCAAAATAAACCTAGCCCTTCATAAGGACACAGACACAAGGATACTGAGGGACTTAAGTAGTGCAGGTAATGATTGTCCAAAACAGTATGGGGTTGGATGATTAAGGCCCAGGCAATGCCCGATAGAAGGCCGGCGATACTGACTGCTTGAACATGCACAGAACAGGAAGATCTAACACAAGGGTGGATGTGACAGAATGGAGATAAACTTCCTAAATTACTTTTTAAAATGTGTGTGTCAGAATTAGAATCAGGTTTATTCGCCAAGTGTACACAAACATGTCATTTTCTTTGGTGGGCAGGTGTATACAATAAACAAATAAGACTCTTTAAAATGGCTGCAGTCTTTTAATATAACATTTTGAAAATGTACAACAAAATGCTAACAATTCCTAATAATTCTAAACAATACTGTATAATATAAAATATAAAGTAGAAGAGTGCAATAGGTTTGTTGCAGTGTGCAATAAAGTGACTGAGGGGAGCGTTAATGTAATACTACGTGCAGGTCCTCGAGAGATGTCAGATTGCAGCCGATCACCTTCTCAGCAGCGCGCATGATACGCTGCAGTCTGCCCTTATCCTTGGGAGTGGCAGCAGTGTACAGATGGTGATGGAAGTGGTGATGATGCTGTGTAGAAGTGCACCATCATTGTCTTTGGCAGGTTGAACTTCTTCAGCTGGAAGTACATCTTCTGTTGTGCATTCTTTTTTGAGGGAGCTGATGTACAGTTCCCAATTGAGGTCCTGGGAGATGATAGTGTCCAGGAAGCAGAAGGACTCCACAGTGTTGACTGGGGAGTCACACATGTTGATGGGGCTGAGTAAGTGTCAGTGTGGAGTAGAAATCGGACAATGACCATGTGTCCTTCAACACGTGTGTAACCAGGAATCCTGAAGAACTCAAGAAACCAAATCTTTCCTGTTTCCCAAATCAATGTCTGTATGTAGTAAGGGGAAGATTTGGATAATTAAATTCACACAAGTGGTAAATGTTTTCTTCTTTATGGAAAGGGAAACTGGTTAACCAGCAGAAACATCATATTTATTGAAAGACATTCGTTTTTGTTTTAACAGTTGAAAGATTTGTGTTTTAGTAAATCTAGTTTTAGTCTAAATGTCAGAGTGGACATTTACAGTATACAGTACAGCAAATGAAGGGCTTGGGGAATTACTGTAGTTGGACACTCTGTGGCCATCCTTTCCTATGTGATTGAGTGTAAGAGATCAAAAACTTTGTGTTTGAACCTTATAACACCAGTCAATTGAACCCTGCTTTTAAATAAAAGCAATCTGACAACACTGAGTTGTGAATGAGCAGTTCTGTTCAGCAGTTTTCAGTTTAAACAGAAAACTAAACAGAAAAAAAGAATGATCTCTTACCTTACGATTTAAGAATTTACCAAACACCTTATTTCTCATTAGGCTATCACAATTTGTTTCATATCTGTGTGCATGTGTAGTTTTAATTTGAACCCACTAAGTCTTTAGTCTTAATTTCACTAATTACAGAAACACTCATGGCAATAACACACACTCACAAACACGGTTACTTGGCAACCACCCACAGTTACTAAGATACTGATTGCAAAGGAACTGATTTCCATGGCAACAGCAGTGGCTTAGTCATCCACTGCAGTGTGAACCAGTGGCGGTTCTAGACTAATTTTACTGGGGGGCCCAAGGGGGGGCCAGTGTTTAATCAGAGGGGCACATAAAAAAACGGAAACAAATGATATTTAAACATTAAATACTTGAATTTGCTTTACATTAAAATCATACTAAATGCTCCGGCTCTCCCTCTTCCAGCTCCTCAGCTCTCTCAATGCCTTAATATTTTTCTCTAACTTCTTTATTTAATGGGGCAAAAAAGGCTGCAATGTCCCTTCCTCGGTTCATGATGACTACTAGAAGAAAAACGGGTAAAAAACAACAAAAAATACGTTTTTTTAAATATTTTTATTCAGTCAGCTCAGGGGGGCCACAGGGGGGGCCAGGGACATTTTTTACAGGGGCACTGGCCCCTGTAGGCCCCCGTGTAGAAACGCCCTTGGTGTGAACCCTTGTAATGTTACACATCTCAGAATATTTGGGAACGTAAGTGTGCATGTCTATGTGGGTTCAATGCACTGATATGTCATGCTCGAGTATGGTGTTCAAGTACAGGAGTTACAGTATTGATCTTGTGTCCATTAAGTAAGTACCTTAAAAGCATTTGCAATGTAAGTACATATTGCATTGTATTTTGTGTCATGACAAAAGCGTCACACAAACAAATTGACTTAAAATGTAAGATGTGGACAATCTGGGGTATTATATTGTGTGCGAGTGCAGTTGCGCTGTTGCATGACCATGGCTGACTTTGAGGGAAGTCGTTGTGTGGCAAGAATGAATGAGCCTCTATGACAAATGTGATGTTCACTACATCCTGATACTGGCCTTTCATTTACCCTCTCCTTGTGGTCCAGAGACTATCCCCTTCCCTCCCTTCAGTAGGTAGGAGGAAACCTATTGTTTTTGTTAGTATTCTTATTCTTCTTATTATTAGGGTTCCTCCGGTAGGAGGGAACCTATTGTTTTTGTGAGTATTCCTATTATTAGGGTTCCTCCGGTAGGAGGAAACCTATTGTTTTTGTTAGTATTATTATTATCATTATTAATATTTTTCTCCGCTAAATGGCCCAATAGCTCAAAAAGTCCTGGACCCGATTTTTTCAAATTTGGCCCAATGATACAACAGGTCACTCATTACTCCCAGACGGCTAGTGGCCCATAGGTGGCCCTATAAAACACGCTCAACCTACTGACACGTGCGAGCTTGGCGAGACACACACACATTCTTTATGGAAATGGTGTGCTGACCAAGCCCCACCCTTACCCTCATTTCGCTTCCAATCGCAGGTTGCCGTTATGAATATCAATTCTTTTTCGGCGGCCATTCGGTTGTTTTCAAATGGAATCGCATGATAAATCAAATCAAATGTATTTGTATAGCCCTTTTTACACGCAAGCATGTCACAGAGGGCTTCACATACGCCCATAGAACTGCCCCTCAACCAACCTAAACCCTCAAGGAAGACAAGGAAAAACTCCCAGAAAAACTCCCAACGGGAGAAAAAATGGAAGAAACCTTGGGAGGAGCAATTCAGAGAGGGATCCCCTCCTCCAGAGACGGTTGGCAAGAGAGAGGAGCAGAACACAAGCTAAACATAGTCATACAGTGTCAATGGGTTTTGAAACACCAAAAATCCATTGTTCGGCTTTATAGACGTTGGATGGGACCTGGAAACTCGCTGTTGGCCGTCATGGAGGCTGGTTTCCGGTTGACGACCTGGTCCAGCGTTGGTAGACCAACGACCAGGCAGGTCCTGACAGCTCAGACCCCCCACACCACAGGGGATAGAGAATGCCAGAAGCAGCTAACAGTTTCAGTCGTAATAGAATTAGATCCCCACCGGACTAGTGCAGCAATTTAACAAAGCTAAGAGGGTATTTGATGCAGCCCCACACACCAAGACAGCGACAGCCCCCCTTGGTTGGAACATGAAATCTGTTCCAGGGGAAACAACTCTAAAATAGGTTATATTTATACGAATAAGGATGAAAACAACCAGCCCCCCGTTGTCTCCAACTAGTAAACTATAACAATAAAAATATACAGCAACGGAACTATTACAGTAACAATATACAATAACAGGTTTACTTTATTTGTAACATTTAAATGGGCAGTGTGAACATAAGCTAAAATTACAATTTAAAAGTTACATGTGATACACACATAGGCAAACGCACACCCCAGGTTTACATAGAAAGTACATACATTTAACAATCATAGGATCTAAACAAGAACGTTTTTAATCTAGTTTTAAATGTCGAAACAGTATCAGCCTCCTTAATTGAGACAGGTAATTTGTTCCAGAGAAGAGGTGCTCTATATGAGAACGCCCTACCTCCAGCAGTTTTTTTCTTAATTTTGGGTATTACCAGATAGCCGGCATCTTGAGATCTTAAGAGTCCTTGCGGGGCAATAGGGTGCAAGGAGACCGGAGAGGTACAGTGGTGCCAATCCATGTAGAGATTTGTAAGTTAGTAGTAAAACTTTGAAATCAGCTCTGGCTTGGATAGGGAGCCAGTGTAAAGAGATAAGAGTAGAGGTTATATGCTCAAACTTTCTTGTTTTTGTCAATAGTCTAGCAGCAGCATTTTGTACCCGCTGTAAATTTTTCAAGTAGGTAATTGGGAGGCCAGAGAACAACACATTGCAGTAGTCCAATCGGGACGTAACAAAAGCATACTAGTTTTTCAGCATCATCCTTTGAGAGGAATTTTCGTATTTTGGCAATATTACGTAGATGGAAAAATGCAGTTCTGGTGATTTGTTTAATATGGTACTCAAACGAAAGGTCTGGGTTCAATGTGACTCCTAAATTTTTTATATAATGATATACCGGTTTGGAGGAAGCCACATTCGGTAAGTCCTATTTTTACAAATGTTAACTTAGAATCAATGATTGGGTTCGTGAAAGTACACTACTCTTGAATTATGGTAAAGATTTGAGCACTTTGAGACCTTTAGATCGTGAGTTTGAATTGACCGAAAACCGACTCCAAAAGTACTCCAAAAGTAGCTAGCTTTTTCCCTCTGTGTAATTACTGAATCATGTAGCATCTCGGCGATTTCATCCAAAAGGTAGAGGAGGGCAGCTTTTAGGAGAACAAGCGATTCCCCACAGACCTGTCGGCTCAGAATTTTTATTTGGGTCGAGAAAGTCTTTGTAATAAGCCTATGCGCCAGGGAGACCGCATAGACTCAGGCGGCATCCATGTTTTGGTCGCGTCATGTTCACAAGTTCACCATTTCAAAGTTCGATCGACACCAAAAATGTCTGAGGGCAGCCTTTTAGGAGATGTGGGAATTGTGCTTTTAGCCAGATGCTCCGATTATTTTTGTGATTTGTGCAAAACTTTGTACATTGTTTTGACTTAGCCTCAATGACAGACTCGGCTCGCTCACTCACTGGCAGTGTGTAAACGATATCGTAATTCACTAAATTCTAGTCCTAAAACGTCAGGGAGGGCTGCTTTTTGTAAACAAGTGTCTACTGAAGATAGCCAGTATATAGGATCCTTCAAAACAAGCCTATTTCATTTGTCATTTTCCTGGGAAAGCGAACTACGTTAGCCAGGCTAGTTAAACTCGGTCAGCCTATTTAAAAGTCTTTGACAGTCAGAATCACTGTTTACAGGCTAAGGTCGAACTGGTCTTTGGTCAGATGTGTATAATGACCAGTTCGGAGCTAAATACTCTTGCTAGAGCCTGGAATCGAGCCAAATGTTTGGAGTGACTGTGCATGGCCGGGTCTCCATCAGTTCAACACATTTGGATTCAAGCTCAAGTAATGCCACTGCATTTCACAGTCAAAACTGTAGTTTATGTCAAGTGTAGATGTACAAAGGTTCATTTTTCACAACTGACATGGATCCTTTCTTCACCTTTACAGGTCTGGAGGGTCATGCAGAGGCCTGCTCAACACAGTTCAACAGAGGATGCTGAGAGAAAACAGATCCCTTGCTGGACTACCCCCCTCTAGCTGGACAGCTTTTCTTCAGCCCTGATCCCAGGACAGCTTCATCCAGCTGGCCTGCCCTGACTGCCTGCCTGCAGGCCCTGCTTACCCCTGCCTGCAGGCCCTGCTTGCCCCTGCCTGCCAGCCCTCCAGAGACAGTCACCCCACAGACACAGTAGCTCTGCAGACTGCTTTTTTGAGGACATTGATGAAAAAGGACTAACTAGCATTTTTACTTTGATGAAAGTCTAAATGTTTAATCCTTTCCATGTCCCAGCATGCCAAGCTGCTGACTTTTAGGGTCTTAAGTAATGAAACCAGTTCAAGTTATAGACTTTTGACTTGAATCCAATGATCAGTCATCTGAATAAAAACCACTCAAGAGAAGTACTGCTTCTTGGATGATTTGTGTTCCACACAGTACATCTCACACATTTGCCTTTGTTTCCATGGGATTCATGGAATTGCTAGTTTCTGCTCCACAATTGTGTAATTAAAAATGTAATTTAGGACAGCAATTACCTTTTTGTGTTATCCTTTCACATTACACACATTTAGTCAATGTTCTTAAACTCAACCGATTGTTGTCATTTTACCATAATGTTCATATTGAACAGACATCAGTGTTTGGGAAAATTACTGTTTATTTCCACTTTTGATTTGTATTTCCATCGTAAATTTGGTCTTTAATTTCAATTGGAAGTGTTATTAAAAGGTTTTAAGTCTTAAATTTAACTTGTTTACACCTGTAGACACCCTGTGAAGCCCCCACCCCCCACTCCAGAGACAGTTGGTGACAGAGAGGTGCAGACATTAAGTTAAACATAGTTATGCCTTAAGTGTAGAGTAAAAAAGAGACTAAATGTGGATGTAAATGGATGTTGACACTCAGTTCTCTGAGTTGGTGCATGTCAGTTTAAGCAAAGGTTGTCTTTTAAACCTTTAGGTTTAAAAATAATTCAGATTTGACTGGAACTCTCTCTTTTATACATTTATAGTTGGATTTGACATTTAACAGCCATGTAATTGGGGTGTGCTTGCCTTCTGCGAGCACAAACCATTGTTATCTCACATATATATTTATTTTTATTATTGTTTATTTTCGCGCCCCTAAAGCTCAGTCAATATTTGGACTACATAGACAAAGTTGATGTCAAAAGGTTTGTCTTGGTCACAATTGCGTTGGTTCTATTGGGATTTATGTTCCGTTGCACGGATTAGGTTTTAATTACGTTTTTGTGCCAAAACTAAAGCTAACGGTAGCTAACTTGCTAGCCACAGTCACTGACGCTACTGACGTCACTAACGTCACAAAATATCGCGTGACCACCTCAAGCAGAACATTAGTTTAGCAGCTCGTTAACTTCTGGGAAATAGCTAGGCTAACTGCTGTACTGCAAGGGAGCTGCAGAAACACCACAAGCAAAGAGGCCAGGGTGATAACTATTTACTCATTTTACTTTGTGATATGAAACACAATTGTGAAGTGTAATGTACAATATAAGCTGATATAAGGAAGTAGTTACATCTACTTTCGGAAACAGTAGTCTACTATTTCACTGAAGCATTAGCATCATGACATTAGCCTCTGTTGCCCGGGTAACACATACAACAGCGGTCTATGATGCATCTGTTTTCAATCGTTAAAATAAACAATCTTCACAAATACATTTTCGTTGTAGGATTTATTATGACATTAGATTACAAGTAAACGATTTGTTGGTGAAATTACCATTACCTGTGGTTTCAAACCAGTGTAGCTCACTGCAACACTGTAGCCTAGTCCTGTAGCTAACAAAAACATCTCCACAGCTGTTTACAGTACTATATGGTAGGAAGTCAAACGGCGGCACATGGTCGGCACTACCCTTACTTAAATCAAAAGGTGAAACTATCTGACTAGTGACTACTAACCTGAACTCCATTGCCACAGCCTAAACTTCAATCTGTTAATGAAAATAATTAATTTCAGCCTAGACCGTCAAACGGAAGTAACGTTAAATTGAATTCAACCAACGCTATCGCTACCAAGACAGTCTTGTAGTTGTAGCCTACAATTTACCGGGGCAGCTTCTCCACACAGCAGGGCTATATCGCATTTTGCCTTGTTACTGACAATGATTGCTACCACTGACATTTTTATGAATGAGTGATTTTTCCCTAAATAAATGTCAAGCTTATTTACGTTTTTGGGGGCATATTTTCAGTTAGCAGATGATACTATTTGAATTGCGATTCCATCTGAGATAGCTAGCTACTGCTGGAAACGTTGTTGTTAAAATACATTTCAAAGGGGGTTCTTTATTAATGAATGAATGCAATATGAGTAGGTTAAATGCCTGAAAATATAATGAGAAGGGAAAAACTTACAATGACGTTTAAGTCATAGAGATTAGGTCAATTTTTACACCGGTCTGCCAAATGTATTGATTGATTCAACTATGAGGTTGCTGATCACCATTCCCTCTTGCAGGGGAAATGAGAAGACAACTATTTCATTCTTCTCTTCACTCTTAGTATTTTGAGTTGTAAATGAGCAGAAAAAAATCTGCTTTTAAATCTATGTAATCTTTATAAATAATAAGTAGGCTATGCATTTTTATATAAAATATACAGAAATATCAGTTGTAAAATGTAATTTAAATACGGACCCCTACAACCAAGACAAGCAAGCACACCCTACAATTTCCCCAGAAATTGTACCCTCTCTAATTCAATAAGCAAGTTGTTTTACTCAAACAACCATAACACAGTACGTATGGTATACAAATCTGCAGTCAGATTTGGAGAAATTGTTAGCTTGGATGTTATCTTGCCATATACATGGGGTTTTGATGATGATGCGCACGTAGCTTCATGGCAGAAAGACGCGTTCCATTTCAGGAGACTCCGAGACCTTAGCGCGTCACTAGCATCTCGTCATATCACACAGTCGGAGCACAGCTAGATCATCAGCGTCAGCGCTCTTGGGTACCCAGCATGCAGTGTGGCATGTCAGGTAGGGAGTCAGGTGGCTGAGCGGTGAGGGAATCGGGCTAGTTATCAGAAGGTTGCCAGTTCGATTCCCGGCTGTGCCAAATTACGTTGTGTCCTTGGGCAAGGCACTTCACCCTACTTGCCTCGGGGGGAATGTCCCTGTACTTACTGTAAGTCGTTCTGGATAAGAGCGTCTGCTAAATGTAATGTAAATGTCAAAAAACGCCAAAACTTGTGGAAAATAGTTTGGTTACAACAGCTATGCAAGGGTTTTCAGTTGTTGCGTTCGTTCAGTTAGATGTTTGTAATATTGTTGTTTGTTAGTTAAAATAATCTTGTTGGTCACCCTGAGAGTGCATGTTGTGTGGTTTAATGGGAAGTGAGAGTCTGCTATTGTACATCAATGTCCGTAAGGAGTTGATCATGGGCTGTGCCATAAACCTTTTGCCAATGAGGCTATTCTTGACCGTAAGTTGACTGTGGTTCTGGAAAGCGGTCTTCAAGCCATCTTTGAGAAATTCTGGAAACAGTGTTGTGAGCAATGTGTTTTGACTGTGAGAGGCAATTTTTGCTTGTCATCTAAACCTCATGCTTCCGCTACAGCATCAACAATTTCACCTTGGTATGTCAAATATGATTGAATTTGAGTAGTAAATGTCGCGCCTAGCAGCACGCTCAAGCACAGATCCTCCCAGGTCACAGACAATACCTAGAAACAGAGTATGTTTATACAAGTTTATTTTCACAAAAAGGCAGGACTGTGGCACAGAACAGTTGTATCTGGGACCTACTAGGTGCTGGACATAGACCCCCCTTACTGGCCAACTATGCTTTAACCGGCGAGCCCCCCCACAGAACAATATCACCCCACAGCAAGGTACTTAAGGACCCACAACAAAGCCACAGCAAAGTCACCACTAAATCACCGCAAAGTCACTACCAAGAGGGGAGTAGTCTGGGGCTGTGCAATAGCTGGCCATGGTGGGCCCTGCTCCCACTCCTAACAGTCCTTTGTCCTCTCCAACAGCCTGCAGTACTGACGAATATAAATTGGTACTAGTTGGTCGGTCCCTACTGACCAGTATTAAAAACAATTAAACAGGCAGTCTATGCAGTAGCCTTGCGCTGAATACCGTTGGTAAAGCGTGCAGTCCCCGTCCAGTACGGCCGACACCCGCCTTCGCCTGCTCCAGCGCTGACCCTGATCTGCGCACCGCTGTCCGTTCCGAAAGCCTCCGTAATGGCGCTGGTGACGCGCTTCTCCACCTGGAGGACTCCCCTCAAGCTGCAGAGAACGAAAGTGCAGGACAGGACTGCTAGGCAAACTCACACCCCTCAACCAGACCGAGCTAGTGAAACAGAAGCACAGTGAGGTGGAGTAATGGACTTCCCTTCGCAAGGCGAACGTAGAGCAGATTGACCGTTAGCATCGACCTTAGACCAGGCACCGCGTCCGGAGCCTCCCCAGGGTCCCTTCTCACCCTAAATCCCACCCTTGCACTAGGGGTCTCTCTACCTGGTCCTCCCCCTTCTCCCATAGCCCAACCCCCTGGACAGGGGCGCAGGCTATTCTGGTGAAGAGACCGTGTGGGCCCATCCTTCGCTTCGGGGCGCACCATATAGACCGGCTGGACTACATTGAGCTGGGAGACAATGACCAAAGGTTCTGGAGTCCATTATGGCCCCAGTTTGCCCCTGGAGCGCCGTCTGAAGTTTCTACACAATACCCTCTCCCCAGGGACCAAGGGAAGGGCTTTGGCCCTCCGATTGTATCTATTCTGAACCCACCCCTGCCGGTGGCGACTGTGCCCCTGCACGCATTTATACGCTGCTACCAACTGACGCTGATGATGCTGTACCCAGTCGTCTGTTGTAGCCCGGACTTGGGGTGGGGTCATGCCCAGGGCAGCATCAACTGGGAGTCGGGCATGTCGCCCAAACAAGACATAAAAGGGAGCCAGACCAGTGGAGCTGTGTGGAGTGTTGTTATAGGCCTGCAGCAAGTACGGAAACTGCTCTGTCCATTGGGCTTGCCGATCCTGGTCCAAGGTGTTCAATAGCCCCAAGAGAGTCTGATTGAACCGCTCACAAGCCCCGTTGCCCTGCGGGTGATAGGGGGTTGTACGGCTCTTTGTGCACCCATACACCTGGCAAAGCTGTCTCATCAAGTCTAATTCAAAAGCTCCCCCCCGGTCAGTTAGGATACGTTCTGGACACCCAAACACCTGAATCACATTCCTCCACAACACCCTCATTGTAGTCTGGGCTGTCTGGTTCTTCGTAGGTACTGCCACTGCATATTTGGAAAACAAATCTGTCATAACCAATATATATGGATATGCATCATTTACCCGCCCCAATGAAAGGTTATCTAAGGCCAAGATCTCAAATGGGTAGTGACTCACCACCGCGTGGAGGGGGGCCCTCACCTCTCGTCCCGCATGTCCCAGTACGCTTTGCTGACACTCAGCTGTCCAGCGTTGGGAGTCTCTAACCAACCCCTCCCAGTAGACCCGGCAACTGAGCTGCCCACCTCTGTTCTATCGCCCCTAGGTTGGCTGACTGGAGATGAGTCAAGGGACGATTATCTGTGTATACCTTAAACACTGCCCCCCACAGGTAATCCTTGAATGTTTTGGTGACCGCCCACTTCAGTGCCAGAAATTCCAGTTTGAAGGAAGTATAGTTTTGGTCATTCCTCTCGGGTGGATGGAGGCTAAGGCTTGTGTAAGCCATTACCCTCTCTTTTCCCTCCTGCACTTGCGCCAACACAGCGCCAAGGCCTTGTAAACTGGCGTCAGTGTAGAGGCGGAAAGGGGCATTAAAGTCTGCAAAAGCCAACACTGGGGCCTGGAAGAGAGCTCCCTTAAGACCCTCAAAGGCAGCCTGACAAGCTGGAGTTCAGGTTATGCCTGCCTTCTTTGTATTCCCCGTTCCCTGCAGTAAGCTATTTAATGGGCCTGCAACCTTGGAGAACCCCGAAACGAAGCGGCGATAGTAGCAAGACACTCCCGTAGCCATAAGATAAACAGCCCCACCCCCTTCCCAGTTTGTTGATTACAGGTGAAGAAACGGGCTCGCAGCTGGACTAAGGTGGCTTTCTCTCCATACAGCCCCCCTAGTACCTGAAATATCTTAGCTGGGGTATCGCGTTCTGCAGGAAGTAGTAACAGGATCTCTCGCCTAGCCTCCCCTTGTAGTGCGCTTAACACAAAGTCTACCTGTTGGGCTTGGTTAAGATGCTGGGCACGTAGAAAGGTTTCAATTTGGATGCGCCAATCAGCGCTGAATACTGTCGGTGAAGTGTGAAGAGTCCCCGTCCAGTACGGCCGACACCCGCCTTCACCAGCGCTGACCCTGATCTTCGCACCGCTGTCCGTTCCGAAAGCCTCCGTAATGGCGCTGGTGACGCGCTGCTCCACCTGGAGGACTCCCCTCAAGCTGCAGAGAACGAAAGTGCAGGACAGGACTGCTAGGCAAACTCACACCCCTCAACCAGACCGAGCTAGTGAAACAGAAGCACAGTGAGGTGGAGTAATGGACTTCCCTTCGCAAGGCGAACGTAGAGCAGATTGACCGTTATCCTCGACCTTAGACCAGGCACCGCGTCCGGAGCCTCCCCAGGGTCCCTTCTCACTCCGTTGTTGCCAGAGCTTTCGAATTGCTAGCGCTCCCGTCCGTCGTGTCGATCTCCCCCCCACGTTCGTCCAATGTCCTCTCTTATACAGGGAACGGACCTATCCCCACATACTACACCATTCCCTTCCCATCAAGCGAATTGCCCGGTAATTGGCAGTTAGCCAATTGCCCGGTAATTGGCAATTAGCTTTGCAGCAGCCTTTGTAGGCCATAGCAACGCCCCCAATACAGACACATTCAACACACCAGTCCAGTATAGTATCCACATAATACACATGGCATTTACACTAAAACATTACAGTACACTTGACATATTAACTTTGGCTGAATCTAACAACTCTTACCACAGAAGAAACAGCGTACTTTTGTATACATTAACTGAACATGACAATATTCAACACTGAGAATAGCTCAATGGACTGGGACAGTGACCTGTAAAGTATAAGATTGTAGGTTTGAATCCAGCCGCAGTCTTTTAGCCTGTCTTAAATTGGATTATCTGTTTCGTTAAACAGGATGACATCATTATGAAATACCATGCGCAATTCCACTTTGAAATGTCAACCGCTTTTTAACCTTTGTCCCAAAGCTGACCAAAGCTGATACTTTGCCCTTTCTACTCTTACATTCTCAACAGTTGGTGTGTAGCAGAGAGGATGGAGATGCTGCCTTGGAAACTTATGCTCATGAGTTCATATCCCCATTCAGCCTATTGTAGTTGGCCCAACATGAAGTAGTCTTGCTCTCTTGTTGTCCAACTCTTGACCTTCTACAATGTACATTTTTATAATATTTTGCCATTTTGCGGAGGAACCCGCATCGCTGCTCTCAGCTATATTTATTCCTTATTCCTTTATTATTTATTCCTCCGGTAAGAGGAAACCTATTGTTTTTGTTAGTATTCTTCTTATTATTATTATTATTATTATATTCTTCCGCTAAATGGCCCAATAGCTCAAAAAGTCCTGGGGTCTCATTTATAAAACTGTGCGTAGGATTCTTACTAAAAGTGTACGTACGCCCAAAAGCCTAAAATGGCATACGCACACAAAAATTCAGATTTATAAAACCGTGCGTACGCACACCGTAAATCACAGATTACCCACAAGTGTGCGTACGTGAATCAGCATTGTACCCCGCCCTGAACACGCCCATTTTTAACCATAAATAGTCAATGCAAAGCACCTCATGAATGCAAATCTAGTATCTAATCATGACCTTGGCATACGATTGTTCTTTACGGTGAATCATAGCGCACGACAACTTCTCAGACACTGTTAGCCTATTGGTGGAGCCCGGAAATTCCGAAAATGTGGTGGCCGGTAGATCACCAATTTAAAAAAAAACTGTGCGAGTGGCGTCAACTGTGGCAGTGATACTGCGAGTCGAGATACAATTTGAAAACAAAAGCGTTTTGTTATGAACAGTAATCTATTAAAGTCTGGACTGATAACGAGGACGTAGAGTGTAGCGATTGCACGGGAGCTTGACGACTGTATTTCCAGTTTTTGACATATGAGGATATTTGCACAGTATTAAATAAATATATTTAGTTATATACTGTGTTCTGCAGTTATCTAAAGGATATGTGATGTTATCCTGTATTCCATGCAGTCGGGGAATCTTCCCCTCCTGAACTCCCGTAGTGGACAATCTGATGGTGAGGAAGCGCTGAATTTGTATTTAAAATTTGAGTTGGATTGTACAAGGTGTTTATGGAACAAGAATCACTCAGTACAAGCGCAAATAACACTGCTGGATGTAATCTTCATGATAATTATGAAATTGAATGAAAAAAACGTGTGTGAGGAAAACAAAATATATAAATATTACGAGTAATGTTCTTCCCACATTCAATTTCTGCAGTCTGACTACAGTACGGTAATCTGCGTCACCAATTCCAACTGTTTTCAAAATGTGCGTAGGCCTACGGGAGGGTCAGAGTTTGCGTGGAGGACCGCACATTCTCCCGTCAAGTTTGTTTTTTATAAATTTGATAAACCTTTGCGTGGAAAGTGGCGTACGCACATTTTCAGCCCCGTTTTGTGCGTACGCAAGCTTTATAAATGAGACCCCTGGACCCGATTTTTTCCAGTTTGGCTCAATGATACAACAGGTCACTCATTACTCCCAGACGGATAGTGGCCCATGTGCGCCCATAGGTGGCGCTATAAAACACGCCCAAAGTCTACGTGATTTCCCCAGCGCCCCATTACTCCAAAATGCCAGAAAATTTGTATACATGCCTTATTTCTCATGGGGAACAAAAAAGCCTCAAGGACCCATATTGTCAGAATTTTCTGTACTGTCCAAATTTGATACAACCTTCAAAACCCTTCTCCTCATAAACCATAGATCCAATCGACTTGAAATTTGTTCCAGATGTGTAGAATACATGTTTTTATAAATGGTCAAATTGAATAAGAAATGCAATACAAAATGGCTGAAAGGGGTGTATTTATGTAAATGTGCATATTGCCTCAATATCTTTGTGTCAATAAATCGAATATAATTTTGACTGATTGTTTTTCAAACCTAATAGGGTTCAAGACTACATCACTCTGAGGTACCATAAACAATTTCACCTTGGTATGTCAATATAATGATTGAATTAAATTGAATTGCTCCACAGCGCGCGCTCCAAATTCTCACAGGCTCATCCTGCTCCTTGACACAAGGATGAACACCTGTCTCGCTTTGCGCTTTTTACACATTTTAACCTAGAATCAATGATTGGGTTCGTGAAAGTACACTACTCTTGAATTATGGTGAAGGTTTGAGCACTTTGAGACCTTTAGATCGTGAGTTTGAAGTGACGGAAAACCGAACTCGAAAAGTAGCTAGCTTTTTCCCTCTGTGTAATTACTGAATCATGTAGCTTCTCGGCAAATTCATCAAAAAGGTAGAGGAGGGCAGCTTTTAGGAGAACAAGCGAATCCCCACAGACTGGGAGCCAGGGAGACCGCATAGGCTTAGGCGGCATCCATGTTTTGGTCGCATCATGTTCATAAGTTCACCATTTTACAGTTCGGTCGACACCAAAAATGTCGAGGAGGGCAGCCTTTAGGAGATGTGGGTATTGTGCTTTTAGCCAGATGCTCCGATTATTTTTGTGATTTGTTGAAAACTTGCAAGTGGAGTGAGACTGCGTCCTGGCGGTACATTGTTTTAACTTGACCTCATAGACAGACTCTGTTCGCTCACTGTCTGTATGTAAACAATATTGTCTTTCACTCAGTTCAACTCCTAATATGTCAGGAAGGGCTGATTTTTGTAGACAAGAGCCTGCTGAAGATAGGCTTGTTTTGAAAGATCTTATATACTGGCTATTTCATTCGTCATTTGCCTGAGAAAGCGACCTGTTAGCCAGGCTAGTTTCACTCGGTCAGCCTATTTAAAGTAAGTAAGTAAGTAAGTAAGACTTTATTTATATAGCACATTTCATACAGGAATTGCAGCTCAAGGTGCTTTACATAAAATCAACAAAAACAATAATACATGTGATAAAAGTAATAGATCTAAAACATATAACAAACCAGACTAGCCGCACTATCTGCGGTGTCTCCATCCGTCTTGGATCCAAGCTGCCTCGTGTAGTTTCCAAACATATAACAACCCAGACAAGCCGCACTCTATCTGCGGTCTCTCGAATCCGTCTTTGATCCGAGCTGCCACTTGCAGTTTCCACACACAACAACCCAGACAAGCTGCACTCTATCTGCGGTCTCTCGAATCTGTCTTAGACCCGAGCTGCCACTTGCAGTTTCCAAACATATAACAAAACACATGCACTCTTGCAGCCTTTGTCGTTTCTCAATTAAAATAAAAATTAAATAAAAAAATTAAGTAAAATTATAAAATTATTATAATTATAAATCACAGAATAACAAAATACAATAACTCAACAAAATGGATAAAATGTAACACATAAGCAATAGTGCAAGTCAAACACAAGCCGCAATTTTTGCGGGAATACAAAGCAAATCTGTAAAAACGATAATATAACTACTACCAATTGTAAGGCCCTTCTGAGATAAAAATGTGTTAAATGCTTTGGTAAAAAGGTAGGTTTTAAGCTGTCTTTTAAAAATGTCTAGTGTATTTGCTTCTCTGATATTTATGGGTAATTTATTCCATAGTTTTGGGGCGTAATTGGCACAGGCAGCATCACCAATCTTCTTATGGCTGCTTCTGGCGACCTCTAATAGGCCTGCATTTGATGATTGCAGTGTTCTAGCTGGTGTGTAGTTTATAAGAGAGTTAGCAATGTAGCTAGGTCCTTGTCCATGTAGAGCTTTGTATGTGAGGAATAGGACCTTAAAGTCAATTCTGAAGGTAACAGGGAGCCAGTGTAAAGTAGCTAGGACAGGACTAATGTGTTCTCTCCTTTTAGTTTTGGTTAATAATCTAGCTGCAGAATTTTGAATGAGCTGTAGTCTTTCAGTGTTTTTTTTGGGAAGACCAGCGAAAAGTGCGTTACAGTAGTCCAGCCGGCTGGATATAAAAGCATGAATTAACTTCTCTGCATCATTTTGGTCTATGAATAGTCATACCTTTGCTATATTCCTCAGGTGAAAGAAAGCAGTTTTGGTCACTTTATTAATGTGGGAGTTGAAATTCAAATCTGAGTCCAGGATTACACCGAGACTTGTCACCTCTGGTTTAAGCCAGGGGGTTAAACTTCCTAGATTCTTATCAAGCATCTCTCTTTTGGATTTGGGGCCACATAGTAGGATTTCAGTTTTGTCTTCATTTAATTTAAGAAAGTTATCATTCATCCATTTGTTTATTGCCAACAGGCAGCTGGTAATGGAATTGATGGCCGTTGCATCGTTGGGTTCAGTGGATATATATAGTTGTGTGTCGTCCGCATAGCTATGGAAATTCATGTTATGTTCTCTTATTATGTCACCGAGTGGTAACATAGAAAGAGAGAAAAGTAATGGACCTTCCAGTAAGGTAATGGGCAGCTTCCTTGAGCAACCCTGTAGCAGTTCTCATGTTTCTTAGACCTATGGTCTCCTAAACTAACTTCCTAAACTTCCTTCCTGTGATATATGTTTTCATCCAGTTTAATACACTATCCGTGAACCCAATAAGATTTTCCAGTCTATTGATTGGGATGTTGTGATCAATGGTATCAAATGCTGCACTGAGATCTAAAAGGATAAGGATAGAGACTTTATTTGCATCAGAGTTTAGTCTGAGGTCGCCAATTATTTTGGTGAGAGCAGTTTCAGTACTGTGATATTTCCTGAAACCTGACTGCGAGACTTCCAGAATGTTATTTTCTTCAAGAAAATAATTTAGGTGGACTGAAACTATCTTTTCCAGTACTTTACTAATAAATGGAAGGTTTGATATTGGTCTGTAATTTGCGAGTAGACTGTTATCTAATTTGGGTTTCTTTAATAGGGGCTTTACAACAGCTGTTTTGAAGGCATCTGGGAAGACGCCAGTTCTAATGGATGTGTTTATAATCTCTAGCACCGGACCTGAGACACTATCAAACACTCGCTTAAAGAATGTTGTGGGTATAGGATCAATATCTGAGGTTGTGGAGTTAGATTCACTGACTAGAATCTAGATGGGAAAAGCTTTATTTTTCACCACTGACATGGACCCTTTTTTCACTTTTACAGGTCATGCAGAGGCCTGCTCAACAGAGTGCAACAGAGCATAATGAGAGCAACAAGAGAGGATGCTGAGTTGATACGCGGGTTTTCTATACATGTGTGAGGTTGTCTCTTGCTGTGGTTAAGTGGTCACGCAGCAGGTCTCGGACAATACACATATAGATAGAGAATGTGCTACTTTCACCTTTAGAAAGAGCAACATGCAGAAAATAGCACAAATGATGAGTGATGAATGAACCGCTTGGGTTGTTCTCCCTGTGCATTAAGTTGTGGAATGTATACCGTTTAAGGACATGTTTTGGTGGGTGCTATATTTGTATGTTACAGCTCATGCAAATAAAGTTTATCTAAGAGACATGTTAGTCAGTCATGCCAACCACTTTGCCTGTCGTGGTGACCTGATCCGAGCAGCTCGATTAATAAACAAAGTCAACTCTTTTTCATTGTGGTGCGTTCCTTGGCCCATCCTCCGACGGAATATCATCATAACATGAGTGTAACAGAGGATGCAATAGAGAATGCTGAGGGCATCACAGACCCCTTGCTGGATAGCTTCTCTTCTGTCCTGCCCCCAAGACAGCTTCATCCAGCTGGCCTGCCCTGCCTGCCTACCCCTGCCTTGATATCTCAGAAGATCACAGAATTACAGCTGTTTAAACTTCAGCCAAATCTTATTAAGCGTGCCACAGGACAAATAGCTTACTTTTCAATGCAGTAACTGACCACAATTGTTCTCAACTCTGAGAATAGCTCAGTAGGCTAAGACAGTGCACTGCAAGGAGCAAGGTCATATGTTCAAATCCAGCTGCAGTCTTTTGGCCTGTCATAATTTTGATTATCTGTTTAGTTAAATAGGATGACATCATTCTGATATACCATGTGCAATTTCACCTTGAAATGTCAACTGTTTCTTAACCTTTGTCCCAAAGCTGACCAAAGCTAATACTCAAATCACAGTTGGAGCACAGCTAGATAATCAGCGTCAGCGCCCCTTGGGTACCCAGCATGCAGAAACTTGTGTTAAATTGTGCGGTTACAACAGCCGTGCGAGGGATTTCATTTGTTGTGTTTGTTCAGTAAGATGTTTGTAATGTTAATGTTTATCAGTTAATATAATCTTGTTGGTCACCCTGATTGTGCATGTTGTGTATTTGAATAGGACCAGAAAGTTGGTTGCTATACTGCCATAAGCTATTCTCGCTAGGAGCTGAACATGGGCTCTGCCCTGGCCTGGTTGCCCACATGACTATTGTTAATTGTGCATTGACTGAGATTCTGGAAAGAGATCAATTAAGTAGAGTAAAAATATCTGCAGTTTTTCAGTCATCTTGGGGAAAATGTGTCAATTGTGGGAAGCATGTTTTTGGACTACCCCTAAACCTCATGTGGCCACCGCAGTATTTCTCCTTTGGCATGACCTGTGCTGGGAGAGCGGAAAACAGCATGGATGGAAGTTGTGTGTGGACAGATGTGTCTTTATATACGGTGAAATGGAATAAGAAATGCAATACAAAATGACTATTTTTAAAATACAAAATGACTGTACAAATGACTGTAAAGGGTTGTATTTATGTAAATGTCCACATTGCCTCAATATCTCCACTTAGGTTAGAATAGGTTATAGGGTTGAAATAGGTTTTATGTGCATTCAGGGTTAGTATAGTGTATTATTTATTGTTATATGTAATTTACGAAAAAAAAGTCTGACCTTGTGTTGTTCTGTGTACCTGACAAATAAAAGACTTGAACTTGAATATGTTTGTGTCAATAAATCAGATTTCATTTTGACTGATGGTTTTTCAAACCTTATTGGCTTTGAGATTCCATCTTTCTGAAGTAGTACCATATGCAATTTCATGCAATTTGACGTTGAAATGTAGACAGTTTCTTAACCTTTGTCCCAAATCTGACCAAAGGTAATACTCTGCGTTTTCTATTTTATAAAATGTTAACAGTTGGTGTGTAGTAGAGAGGATAGAGAGACTGACTTACAACCTTGTGCTCATGAGTTCAAATCCCCATTCAGCCTATTGTTGTTGGCCAAATATGAAGTTGTTTGCTTCTACATTGTACATTTTTTTGATATTTTGCCATCTTGAGGAGGAACCTGCATCGCTGCTTGCAGCTATATTTATTGTTTATTTTCGCCCCCCTAAGGATCAGTCAAAATTTGGACAACATAGACAACGTCGCTGTCAAAATGTTTGTCTTGGTCACAATTCCGTTGCTTCTATTGGGATTTACGTTCCGTTGCACGGTTTAAGAGGTTACAACGTTTTTGTGGCAAAAAGTGCCTTAAGTCGACAAAGGGTACTCATTGCTAGCTATGTCACCACGTCAGAACACGTTAGCAACGACGCATGGATACAACGTGCATTGATGTGCTGTTGCACAGCCAGTATCGTGCCGTGGAGTACTAGCAGCACATGTACATTTGAGGCATTCTACGAAAGCGGTACAATTTAAGTCCCTCTGACCTTTTTCAGTGTATTTTATCTATTGGGTCATCAAAATCTATTTTTAAAAGCTTTTTATATACATTGAAATATAGTCTTTAATAAAGTATAAAAACATTAAATGCATTGCAACTTTATATCAGAAATTATTTTGTTTTTCCAGTTGACACCATCTATTTTAAAATGTCCCTCATGAACTTCTATGGAAGTGTACTTGGGTTATAACTAATAACATTTTGAAAAAGTCCATACATTTTGACTTTCACCTAAACCTGTGCTTTTTTGATGGTAATGTTTTTTTCTAAATAAGTGTATGATTATTAATTAAAATCACATTATCTAATTCTTTACCTCAGTAACCACTCAACCCCGTTGTACAAATAATTCCTCGCCCATTAAAAAAATGAACTGATCCATATGTGACACCAACCACAGGACGTGACATCACAAAAGTCTTCTGAACCACATCATACAGACACAGGCAAGTTATCACCTTCTTGTATAACTATTTCAGTAATTTATCTTTTGATATTGTGGTCGTCAAGCTAAACAACTCAAACTTGTTACGTGAAATAAAGATAGAAAACTACTACTTGTGGAAATATTTATTGTTATTTCAGAAATATGTGATTTTTAAGAACATGTGGAGCAGTGGCCATCATGATAAAGAAATCACAACCCCGTCACACTCAACCCCGTTACTTATTTGATCATAACAGGGTTGTGTGACTGTGACGGGGTTGTGTTTTTAACACTTTGGTCGTGAAGTTACCCAATAACATTAATAACAAGCCATGTTAAAGCTGTGTGTGCACGTGTATTCTGCTTAGATTTTAATGTTGTTAAGTAAATTTCTCTGAAGGAATGTTGTCTTTAATGATATCAATTTAAACATCTACAGACACCTATGAGTCTGTGATGGGACCTACAACAGCTGCAGAAAGACAGAGGCAGTATCATGCACGCCTGAATGCTGACCCTGAAAGAAGTGAGAAATACTTGCACAATGAGCGCCAGAAATGGAGAAAAAATGTAGGCAGGGACTAAAAAAGGAATCAATGAGTTCAGTGAAAGAGAACAGCGGCAGAAGCGTAGTGGAGAGAAGCTTACAAAAGAAGCAAGGAGAAAAGAGAGGCACTGAGAAACTTTCCTTCACAAAGTCCCAATCATGCCCCAGAGCAGTATCCACAGCCAGGACCTTCAAGGTAGAGCAATGAGAAGTTAAGAGCGTTGAAAATGACTAGGTTGAGTGTTAGAAGAGTTAGAAAATGAAAAATGTAGAGCAGGGGTGTCAAACTCATTTTGGTTCGGGGGCCACATTCAGCACAATCTAATCTCAAATGGGCCGGGCCAGTAAAATAATATCAAAATAACCCATAAATACCTTTGTACCCTTTTTTTTCCAATATTTCAATATAATGCCTTAAATGTATCATTGAGCCTACATAACTCACACATCATAATGGATCTACAAAGGCGCAAAACATGTATTCACAGATATGCCTATGGAACTGAAAAAGTTGCTTTGCACTTTGATTAAAACAATTTGTTTATTTCAATGTACAGTAGATACATTTTCACATCTGACCACCTGAACTGACTCGCCACACTATGCACAAACTAAGATGGGAGCTATGAAGAACGTTATCACCCTGCAAAAACCCATAAAGGTGATCATGTGAGCATGAGCAATAGTGTTACACCAGACCAAACTATTTTGTGCTGAAACTGCTGTCTGATATTATACTGCACAATGTTCATGGTCTTTAAATATTACATTACCACAGTAAATGTTATTTTTCACAGAACTCTATTCTTCAGAGTGCAAAAAGTATCTTAAAGAGCATTGCAGGAATAAGACTTACTCGCTGTTTAAAACCCTCCCTTCTCTTTCTCTCACTGCGGCCTACCTACTGCAGCCACCAACATAGCCTTCATTTTAGCCTTCACGATTGCATCAATATCAGGTGTCAAATAACGCTATCTCGTTATCTAACGCTATCTAGCAATAAGGTAGCTAGCTTTCACCGCTGTATCACTGACCTCTCGGCTACGGGTAAAAACTGACTGCTGTTTCTTCAGACCCGCTAACAATTCATTTATCTTCTCTATTCTCAGTTGTCCTCGCAAATTGTTGTATTTTTCACCATGAGTCATAGTGGCGCCGAATATTATATTCCTTGAGCACTGATACTAGCTGATGACACACTAAGCAAACTGATTTCCCATTAACTTCTGTGAATAAATAAGAATCAGTCAATTTTTCTTGGAAAACTCTGCACTCTGTGTCAACTTTTCTCTTTTTTGACAAAGACATTTTGGTAATGAGGGTGCAACCATGGGTAATTTTGACAACAACAGCTTAATAACGATAAGGCAAGATTGCCAGTCACGTGGGAGCATTGCTGTCACGTGCTGGTTACTTCCGGATCTCTCGTTTTGTCAGTGCGACCTCTGCTGAACAAATTTGGAATCTGTCCTTTTTTTTTTTTTTTTGGACGTCATCTCGCGGGCCGGATTGAACCATCTGGCGGGCCGGTTTTGGCCCGTGGGCCGTATATTCGACACCTCTGATATAGAGAATGCTTACTCTTAGATGTTGAGGTTGCATGTGATGGGTTTTGCTTAGTGAAAAATAATCCTATGGATGGCTGTTTGCCATTTAGCCAGCCATCAACCGGATTAACTTTTACTACAGAGCTGTGATTTATTTAGTCCTTTTCCCGATATTATTTTCCCTGTTTTTCCTTCATGAAATATTTGCATCATTATTTATTTATTTTGTTTGTAGGCAACATGTGGAGGGGAAGAAAAAAATTAGAAAAGAAAGAAACAGGCTGCGGAAAAAATAAAACTTCAGCAAAGACTGGACAAAGAAAGAAAACAGAAAGAAAAATACAAAAAGAGGTGCCAACGTTTTAAGAAGCATTCCGATTCACCACAGTCAAAAGTGAATGAGCTAACTGCAAATTGCCCTGTAAACCCCAGAATCCGGAAGACGTTGCTGTATCACCAATCACTGATTAAAGACATCAGTAATAAATATCATCTGACCACAAAAGAAAGAGAAAGACAACTAATTGCAAAAGTGACAACAGGGAGAATTGTCAAAAAATACAGGTTGCAGAGATTTGCTGAGGATTCGCTTGGTTTTTCGAGGAAGCGTTGGCAACATAAGGATAGTCTTAGCTTTGAAAAGAAGAAGACCAACAGGTTTAATTGATGAATTCAAGAACAGAGTGAAGACGTTCTATGTAAGAGATGTCAGTAGGATAACAACAGGGACCAAACAAACACAGGGAACAAAGTCAAAATGCAAAAAAGGTTCCTGGTGGATTATTGAAAAATCTCCAAAGAAGATTTTTAACAGAGAACTCTGATGAAAATATCTCATTCTCTGTTTTGCCATCTTCAACCTTTTTGGGTTGTTAATCCGACGATCTCAGAACGAGACACATGCATGTGTAAGTTGCATGAAAATCTGACCTTTGTGGCTGAGAAGCTCAACCAGCTGAAACTTATTGAGACCGACAATCTTGAAAACTTGTTACAGATGGTGTGTTGCAACTCCTCCAACAAGAGCTGCATGTACGGAGAGTGTGTCCACTGCAAGGACAAGAATGGCCCAATCTCAAGTACATATAACAGTACAACCAAAGTATATTTCACCCAGTGGATAAAAGAAGATAAGGAGATGGATAAAAAGAAAGAGGGAGAAGCTAGAGGTCATCTGTCAAGGTCATCATCAAGAAATCTGTGGAGGGCACACAGGAAAACCTAACTGAGCTGTTCCACAGCTACCTACAGCGGTTCAAACTGCATCACTTCAACATTAAGCAGCAGTATGCCTACTGCCGCGAGTTGAAGAAGAACATGTCAGGGGAAGAGGCATTGATACATATAGACTTTTCAGAAAATTATAGCTGCAAGTACAGCTCCCAGATCCAAGCAGTCCACTTTGGGGTTTCACACCAGCAAGCCACTCTGCATACGGGATAAGTGTATGTTGGTGGACAACCAGAGCCTTTGTGCTTCAGCACAGTCTCCCCCTGCAGACATAAAGGCCCTCCAGCAATATGGCAACACCTCAGTCCTGTGCTGGATTACATTCAAGCCACACATCCACAAGTATCTGTGCTGCACTTTTGTAGCGATGGCCCCTGTAATCAGTACAAAAACCGAGGCAACTTCTTCCTTTTCAGCACAGAATTAGACAGAAGAGGACTCAAGGCTGGCAAAGGGGCGAGATATCCCAGATGCACACGAGCTGTTCAAGGTCTTGACCGAGACAAACACAACAGTGAAACTGTTCTTTGTGAAGAACGAGGATATTGAAAGAGCAATGGAGAAAATGCCAAAGCATATACCAGCAGTTCCAGGAACAATGAGAATCCACCAGGTCATTACTTTGGCTCCAAGAGAACTGATACACCGTGATGTCAGCTGCATGTGCTAAACACGGAAGCAGTTTAACTGCATGTGCTTCAACACGCAGAGTTTCAGTTTTGGCCAGAAGGTACAAGTTGCTGTGCCCAAACCAGCCAGTGAAAGGAATCCACAGCCACAGACAGAAAGGGAAATCCAGTGGGGAAGTCCAGAGCTGGTTGGGCAGTGGTGCGTGCTCAGATATGACCAAGAGCTGTATCCAGGTATCATCCTTAGCACAGATGAAACACATGTCCAAGTTAAATGTATGCATCGTGTTGGGCCCAACCGGTTCTTCTGGCCGAGTCGGGATGATATCTTCTGGTACCTCTTTGATGATGTCCTTGAAATAATTCCACCCCCAAAGTCTGTGACAAAGCGTCATGTGGAGATATCGAAAGAGGTGTGGGTCAGACTTTGAATGCCATGAAGCAAGAGGCGCATAGGCACAAACACCCACTTGCACAAACACACACAAATGCCAAAAGCACTCAAGTTATGTTTGATTTTGATGACTTATTCAGTAGGTAAAACATTTTCTAATGTATGCTATGTTGTTGTTTTCATAGTTTGTCCTGCAGTTGGGTTAATAAAACTCTGTTCAATTGCAATTTAGATCAATTGTCTTTCTTAAATGGTTACATAATGAAATACAATGTGTACTGGAATTCTTACGGTAAAATTTAGTTGAAAATCACATTATTGATATGTTAAGGCAAGGTCGGACTGGGATCGAAAAACAGCCCGGGACTTTGAAACACAGATCCCCCCCCTCCCCTTCACTTCACTTTCTCCCTCACTTTCTTTTTCCATACTTGTCTCTGTTTCTGCATCTGCTATTTGATGTTGCAAAAGAACAATAATCAGTTAACTATATTCACTAATGACAATCAATTCAACAAACTAATTTCCATATAATAACCCTGTTAACAGACTAACTCTATTGTGTGCAGTTGCAGTGTTGCACCTGACATAGTCTCTCCACTGGACCCTGTCACCACAGCAGCCTCAATCTCTTGCCCTGTGTCACCTGTGGCTGCTTTATTACACAGAACAGAAAATCAGGACAATTGCATTTGAGCCACATTGCACTTTACATATTATTTTAAGTCAAAAAACATTTGTGCATATTTAGATGAGTGCCTTTTTCTCTTGGCTATTTATTTTACTTCATTTAAAATGTATAGCCTATATATTGGCTAACAGTACTACAAAATGTATAATGTTTTTAGAAAAATTAAAACAATATGGTTTGGATTGATATTTGAATTTTCTAAATGTCAAAAATACAGCTGCTTATAGCTGTTTGCACCTGGCGCCTCTTGTACAGCCTCATCGTCGGGCTGCAAACTCTCCTCCTCCATCTTTTGATGGCTTAAACATTTATTCTTGTGCAGAATTTGCTTGCAGTGCCCGTTGTGTTTTTTTATCTCTAGCTTTTTCAGCGCCTTTTTCTCCTTTTCTTTTCCTTTTCATTTCTTTGCTAAAGAACCAACAATGTTAGCTAAATTAGCTTCAACTAATTGGCTGTACCCGGAAAAAGATAGATTTTTGACCAGTCGTGATCTGTAAAATGGACGGAAAAGTGCACCGTTCAAGTTTACACGGGGGAAATGCCCACCACTACCCTTTGGATTTTGGCTTGCTCCAGTTAAACAGCTGATTGGTTTTAAGGCCGTCTTCAAGTGAGCATAAACCTTTTTTTTTTCTTGAATAGTGCCGTGGCCGTAGCGGCTGTTTGTTTGACCGGCCGTTCGGGAAATCTCCCGAGTCTCCCGATGGCCAGTCCGACCCTGTGTTAAGCTGTATTTGTCACTTCAACCCCGTTACCATCTTCAACCCCTTTACTCTTGTCTCAACCCCGTCACCCCAATATTTACTTTGTAAAAATGTTTACGCTTATGAAAAAAAAAAAAAATCTTTGTTGAACTATGTCTGAAGTGTTCAGAGTAATCTTAAGAATATTGATTTTAGTTCAAATTCTGAAATTGAACCACATATTTGATGAAAAGGTATGATAACACAAAAACTGCCCATTTCAGGCTTTAGTAAGCACAATTATTAAATTGTATGTTACTTCTATATTTGCAGTTATTGAATTATTTTGAGGGACATCTAATTAATAGGAAACTGTTGATTTCATTAAAAATAAATGTTATAATCATATTCAGACAGCTTCCATAGTGTCCATAATGGGGTTGAAGAATACTTGTGTCCATGTCAAAAATAATGAACAATAATAATAGGGAATGGCAAAATATTATAAAAATGTACATTGTAGAAGGTCAAGAGTTGGACAACAAGAGGGCAAAACTACTTCATGTTGGGCCAACTACAATAGGCTAAATGGGGATTTTGAACTCATGAGCATAAGGTTACAAGGCAGCCTCTATCCTCTCTGCAACACACCAACTGTTGAGAATGTAAGAGTAAAAAGGCCAGAGTATTAGCTTTGGTCAGCTTTGGGACAAAGGTTAAGAAGCTGTTGACATTTCAAAGTGGAATTGCATGAAATTGCGCATGGTATTTCATAATGATGTCCTCTTGTTTAACTAAACAGATATTCAAATGTAAGACAGGCTAAAAGACTGCGGCTGGATTCAAACCTACAACTTGTGCTTTGCAGGTCACTGTCCCAGTCCATTGATCTATTCTCAGTGTTGAATATTGTCATGTTCAGTTACTGAATAAAAACGTAAGCTGTTTCTTCTGTGGGAAGAGTTGATGGATTCAGCCAAAGTTTAAACTACTCAAATTCAATCATATTTTGACATACCAAGGTGAAATTGTTGATGGTACTTCAGAGTGATGTCATCTTGAATCCAATAAGGTTTAAAACCATCCCTCCTACCGGAGGGAGGAGGGATGCCACCTTCCTCTTACCGGAGGAACCCTAATAATATTATAAATGTGAGAGAACAATGGTTGTGCTCGCCAAAGGCGTGAGCACACCCAAAAATACAAAATGACACTGATTACTTAAAAAAAAAATGTGCACAATTCAAGCAATACAATTACAAAAATATAACTGCAAGCAGTAATGGCGGATTCCTCCAAACACTGCGAACCATTGAAAAATGTTTATTTTTGACAAATTGTAACTGTATAGAAAAATGTATGCTGCAGAATTACCAATGGCATACCAAATCTGAAATGCAATACCATCAAGATCCACAAGGGCCTTTATTTCAAGCCAGTAAGTGAAGGAAGGGGGCTTGGTGAGCTTATCCATTCCAGAAAGCCTTGTATCTTTATGCATTAAGGCGTGGCCTGTAGCGCCACCTATGGGTAATGGTGGACCATTTGTGGTGTGGTAGTTACTCTTGGCCTATACTATTAATGTTTCAGGATTTTAAAAACTTTTTACCATTGCATATAAAATCGGAAATGCAATACCAACAGGATCCACATGGGCTTTGGGTAAAGTGTGGTAGTTACTCTTGGCCTGTACTGTCAATGTGTCAGGATTTGGAGACCTTTTTACTATTGCATACAAAGTAGGAAATGCAATGACACCAAGGTCCTCAAGGGCCTATGCTGATATTCAAGGAATGAGTGGGGGCTTGGTCAGCCCACACAGTCCTGATATGTTGCGTGTGTGTCTTGCCAAGCCCGCGCGTGTCAAGGGAAGAATGAGTGTCTGAGAATTTGGAGCATGCGCGGGGAGGAGCAGGGGACACATTTCATTGTAAATTTCCCTAGAAATTAGCCAAGCATGCATGTTTCAAAGATTCACCAAAAATCGACCTTTCATCTTAGAGTCAACTTTTTCTCAGATTTGTGTACTAAACATTCTCAAGAGTCTTCATATGAACTTGTTTGACTGGCTTACGTGTAAAGCATTGCGAACCATTGAAAAATGTATATTCTTGACAAATTGTAACTGTATAGAAAAATCAATGCTGCAGAATTTCCAATGGGATACCAAATCTGAAATGCAATAACATCAACATCCACAAGGGCCTTTATTTCAAGCCAAGAAGTGAAGCGCTTTAATCTTCACAAGAAGTGAAGTGCTTTGTGCTTTAGGGCGTGGCCTGTAGAGACACCTATTGGTAATGGTGGGCCATTTGTGGTGTGGTAGTTACTCTTGGCCTATACTATCAATGTTTCAGGATGTTTTTAACTTTTTACCATTGCATACAAAATCGGAAATGCAATACCAACAAGATCCACATGGGCTTTTGTTAAAGTGTTGTTGTTACTCTTGGCCTTTACTATCAATGTTTCAGGATTTGGATAACTTTTTACCATGGCAAACAAAATCTGAAATGCAATACCATCAAGATCCACATGGCCTTTGCAAAAGACCAAGGAACACTCTCCTGAAATGTTGCGTGTGCGTCTTGCCAAGCCCGCGCGTGTGTCAAGGGAAGACCTATGGGTAATAGTGGGCCATTTGTGGTGTGGTAGTTACTCTTGGTCTATACTATCAATGTTTCAGGATTTTTATAACTTTTTACCATTGTATACAAAATCGGAAAAGCAATACCAACAAGATCCACATGGGCTTTTTGTTAAAGTGTTTCTTTGCCTATACTATCTATGTTTCAGGATTTTGAGACCTTTTTACCATTGCATACAAAATCGGAAATGCAATACCATCAAGAGCCACATGGGCCTTTTTTTCAAGCCAATAAGTGAAGGGAGGGGGCTTGGTGAGCCTATCCATTCCAGAAAGCCTTGTATATTTGTGCTTTTTGGCGTGGCCTGTAGCGCCACCTATGGGTAATGGTGGGCCATTTGTGGTGTGGTAGTTACTCTTGGTCTATACTATCAATGTTTCAGGATTTTTATAACTTTTTACCATTGCATACAAAATCGGAAATGCAATACCAACAAGATCCACATGGGCTTTTGTTAAAGTGTTTCTCGGCCTACACTATCAATGTTTCAGGATTTGAGACCTTTTTACCATTGCATACAAAATCGGAAATGCAATACCATCAAGAGCCACATGGGCCTTTGCTAAAGACCAAGGAATGAGTGGGGGCTTGGTCAGCCCACACTCTCCTGAAATGTTGCGTGTGCGTCTTGGCCGCGCGTGTGTTAAGGGAAGGCTGAGTGTGTGTGAGATTTTGGAGCACGCGCGGGGAGGAGCAAGGGAGACATTCATTGGAAATTTGCCTAGAAATTAGCCAAGCAAGCATGTTTCAAATATTCACCAAAAATCGACCTTTCATCTTACAGTCAACTTTTTCACAGATTTGTGTTATGAACATTCTCAAGAGTTTTCATATGAACTTGTGATTGAATCAGAGTATCAGTTTTTGAATGGCTGATGTGTAAAGCATAATTTTAGCGTTAGCGATAAGTTCAATTTGCTTTATATCAATCATTTTTTGAGATATGAATTTGCCTTTGCACATGGTAACATGTTGTAGTGTCTTCCTCCGATCTACCAAGTTTAGTGTTGATATCTCAAAGATTTGCTGAGACATGACTTCACATCCTGTTTTGCGGCTTTTCTGATGAATTTGATTGGCTGTACCGGACAGACGGTTATGAGGATCAAAATTCCTTTGATAACTTTTGTGAGGCTTGGTCTGAAGATCATCTCTGGTGATTTTGAAGAAGATATGACAAAAATTGTAGGAGGAGTAGGCTTTCAAAGGTTTTTGATAAAACCGGAAATGGCGGGAAATCTATATAACCGGAAATTAACGCCATGGTGTGCGTTGAACTCGGCTTGATCCAGGGAATCCAATGGTACCTCATTTTTGAAAATGAGTCATACGGTTCAAAAGTTGCGTGTGTAAACACAAGTCCAACTTTGACCCATTGGTGGCGCTAGAGTGGTCTAATGGGAGACATGAAACTTGGTGTAGGTATAGAAGAAACTGTCCTTAATGAGTGTGCCAAATTTCACAAAAAGTTGTCGATGGGGTCTAGGGGCTGCCATTGACTCCCATGGTACAAGAATTACAAAATATAACTGCAAGCAGTAATGGCGGATTCCTCCAAACACTGCGAACCATTGAAAAATGTTTATTCTTGACTAATTTTAACTGTATAGAAAAATGTATGCTGCAGAATTGCATACCAAATCTGAAATGCAATACCATCAAGATCCACAAGGGCCTTTATTTCAAGCCAGTAAGTGAAGGAAGGGGGCTTGGTGAGCTTATCCATTCCAGAAAGCCTTATATCTTTATGCATTAAGGCGTGGCCTGTAGCGCCACCTATGGGTAATGGTGGGCCATTTGTGGTGTGGTAGTTACTCTTGGCCTATACTATTAATATTTCAGGATTTTAAAAACTTTTTACCATTGCATATAAAATCGGAAATGCAATACCAACAGCCTGTACTGCCTGTACTGTCAATGTGTCAGGATTTGGAGACCTTTTTACTATTGCATACAAAGTAGGAAATGCAATGACACCAAGGTCCTCAAGGGCCTATGCTGATATTCAAGGAATGAGTGTGGGCTTGGTAAGCCCACACAGTCCTGATATGTTACGTGTGTGTCTTGCCAAGCCCGCGCGTGTCAAGGGAAGAATGAGTGTGTGAGAATTTGGAGCATGCGCGGGGAGGAGCAGGGGACACATTTCATTGTAAATTTCCTTAGAAATTAGCCAAGCATGCATGTTTCAAAGATTCACCAAAAATCTACCTTTTATCTTAGAGTCAACTTTTTCTCAGATTTGTGTACTAAACATTCTCAAGAGTCTTCATATGAACTTGTTTGACTGGCTTACGTGTAAAGCATTGCGAACCATTCAAAAATGTATATTCTTGACAAATTGTAACTGTATAAAAAAATAAATGCTGCAGAATTTCCAATGGGATACCAAATCTGAAATGCAATAACATCAAGATCCACAAGGGCCTTTATTTTAAGCCAAGAAGTTAAGTGCTTTAATCTTCACAAGAAGTGAAGTGCTTTGTGCTTTAGGGCGTGGCCTGTAGCGCCACCTATGGGTAATGGTGGGCCATTTGTGGTGTGGTAGTTACTCTTGGCCTATACTATCAATGTTTCAGGATGTTTTTAACTTTTTACCATTGCATACAAAATCGGAAATGCAATACCAACAAGATCCACATGGGCTTTTGTTAAAGTGTTGTTGTTACTGTTGGCCTTTACTATCAATGTTTCAGGATTTGGAGAACTTTTTACCATGGCAAACAAAATCTGAAATGCAATACCATCAAGATCCACAAGGCCTTTGCAAAAGACCAAGGAATGAGTGGGGGCTTGGTAAGCCCACACTCTCCTGAAATGTTGCGTGTGCGTCTTGCCAAGTCCGCGCGTGTGTCAAGGGAAGACCTATGGGTAATAGTGGGCCATTTGTGGTGTGGTAGTTACTCTTGGTCTATACTATCAATGTTTCAGGATTTTTATAACTTTTTACCATTGCATACAAAATCGGAAATGCAATACCAACAAGATCCACATGGGCTTTTGTTAAAGTGTTTCTCGGCCTACACTATCATTGTTTCAGGATTTGAGACCTTTTTACCATTGCATACAAAATCGGAAATGCAATACCATCAAGAGCCACATGGGCCTTTGCTAAAGACCAAGGAATGAGTGGGGGCTTGGTCAGCCCACACTCTCCTGAAATGTTGCGTGTGCGTCTTGGCCGCGCGTGTGTCAAGGGAAGGCTGAGTGTGTGTGAGATTTTGGAGCACGCGCGGGGAGGAGCAGGGGAGACATTCATTGGAAATTTGCCTAGAAATTAGCCAAGCAAGCATGCTTCAAATATTCACCAAAAATCGACCTTTCATCTCACAGTCAACTTTTTCGCAGATTTGTGTTATGAACATTCTCAAGAGTCTTCATATGAACTTGTGATTGAATCAGAGTATCAGTTTTTGACAGGCTGATGTGTATAGCATTATTTTAGCGGTAGCGATAAGTTCAATTTGCTTTATATCAATCATTTTTAGAGATATGAATTTGCCTTTGCACATGGTAACATGTTGTAGTGTCTTCCTCCGATCTACCAAGTTTAGTGTTGATATCTCAAAGATTTGCTGAGACATGACTTCACATCCTGTTTGGCGGCTTTTCTGATTAATTTGATTGGCTGTACCGGACAGACGGTTATGAGGATCAAAATTCCTTTGATAACTTTTGTGAGGCTTGGTCTGAAGATCATCTCTGGTGATTTTGAAGAAGATATGACAAAAATTGTAGGAGGAGTAGGCTTTCAAAGGTTTTTGATAAAAACGGAAATGGCGGGAAGTCTATATAACCGGAAATTAACGCCATGGTGTGCGTTGAACTCGGCTTGATCCAGGGAATCCAATGGTACCTCATTTTTGAAAATGAGTCATACGGTTCAAAAGTTGCGTGTGTAAACACAAGTCCAACTTTGACCCATTGGTGGCGCTAGAGTGGTCTAATGAGAGACATGAAACTTGGTGTAGGTATAGAAGAAACTGTCCTTAATGAGTGTGCCAAATTTCACAAAAAGTTGTCGATGGGGTCTAGGGGCTGCCATTGACTCCCATGGTACAAGAATTACAAATAATAAAACCACCAATAACAATAGGTTTCCTCCTTACGGAGGAATCCTAAATATAACTGCAAGCAGTAATGGCGGATTCCTCCAAACACTGCAAACCATTGAACAATGTTTATTCTTGACAAATTGTAACTGTATAGAAGAATGTATGCTGCAGAATTACCAATGGCATACCAAATCTGAAATGCAATACCATCAAGATCCACAAGGGCCTTTATTTCAAGCCAGTAAGTGAAGGAAGGGGGCTTGGTGAGCTTATCCATTCCAGAAAGCCTTGTATCTTTATGCATTAAGGCGTGGCCTGTAGCGCCACCTATGGGTAATGGTGGGCCATTTGTGGTGTGGTAGTTACTCTTGGCCTATACTATTAATGTTTCAGGATTTTAAAAACTTTTTACCACTGCATATAAAATCGAAAATGCAATACCAACAGGATCCATATGGGCTTTGGGTAAAGTGTGGTAGTTACTCTTGGCCTGTACTGTCAATGTGTCAGGATTTGGAGACCTTTTTACTATTGCATACAAAGTAGGAAATGCAATGACACCAAGGTCCTCAAGGGCCTATGCTGATATTCAAGGAATGAGTTGGGGCTTGGTCAGCCCACACAGTCCTGATATGTTGCGTGTATGTCTTGCCAAGCCCGCGCGTGTCAAGGGAAGAATGAGTGTGTGAGAATTTGGAGCATGCGCGGGGAGGAGCAGGGGACACATTTCATTGTAAATTTCCCTAGAAATTAGCCAAGCATGCATGTTTCAAAGATTCACCAAAAATCGACCTTTCATCTTAGAGTCAACTTTTTCTCAGATTTGTGTACTAAACATTCTCAAGAGTCTTCATATGAACTTGTTTGACTGGCTTACATGTAAAGCATTGCGAACCATTGAAAAATGTATATTCTTGACAAATTGTAACTGTATAGAAAAATCAATGCTGCAGAATTTCCAATGGGATACCAAATCTGAAATGCAATAACATCAAGATCCACAAGGGCCTTTATTTCAAGCCAAGAAGTGAAGTGCTTTAATCTTCACAAGAAGTGAAGTGCTTTGTGCTTTAAGGCGTGGCCTGTAGCGACACCTATTGGTAATGGTGGGCCATTTGTGGTGTGGTAGTTACTCTTGGCCTATACTATCAATGTTTCAGGATGTTTTTAACTTTTTACCATTGCATACAAAATCGGAAAAATATACCAACAATATCCACATGGGCTTTTGTTAAAGTGTTGTTGTTACTGTTGGCCTTTACTATCAATGTTTCAGGATTTGGAGAACTTTTTACCATGGCAAACAAAATCTGAAATGCAATACCATCAAGATCCACAAGGCCTTTGCAAAAGACCAAGGAATGAGTGGGGGCTTGGTAAGCCCACACTCTCCTGAAATGTTGCGTGTGCGTCTTGCCAAGTCCGCGCGTGTGTCAAGGGAAGACCTATGGGTAATAGTGGGCCATTTGTGGTGTGGTAGTTACTCTTGGTCTATACTATCAATGTTTCAGGATTTTTATAACTTTTTACCATTGTATACAAAATCGGAAAAGCAATACCAACAAGATCCACATGGGCTTTTTGTTAAAGTGTTTCTTTGCCTTTACTATCTATGTTTCAGGATTTTGAGACCTTTTTACCATTGCATACAAAATCGGAAATGCAATACCATCAAGATCCACATGGGCCTTTTTTCAAGCCAATACGTGAAGGGAGGGGGCTTGGTGAACCTATCCATTCCAGAAAGCCTTGTATCTTTGTGCTTTTGGGCGTGGCCTATAGCGCCACCTATGGGTAATGGTGGGCCATTTGAGGTGTGGTATTTACTCTTGGTCTACACTATCAATGTTTCAGGATTTGAGACCTTTTTACCATTGCATACAAAATCGGAAATGCAATACCATCAAGAGCCACATGGGCCTTTGCTAAAGACCAAGGAATGAGTGGGGGCTTGGTCAGCCCACACTCTCCTGAAATGTTGCGTGTGCGTCTTGGCCGCGCGTGTGTCAAGGGAAGGCTGAGTGTGTGTGAGATTTTGGAGCACGCGCGGGGAGGAGCAAGGGAGACATTCATTGGAAATTTGCCTAGAAATTAGCCAAGCAAGCATGTTTCAAATATTCACCAAAAATCGACCTTTCATCTTACAGTCAACTTTTTCACAGATTTGTGTTATGAACATTCTCAAGAGTTTTCATATGAACTTGTGATTGAATCAGAGTATCAGTTTTTGAATGGCTGATGTGTAAAGCATAATTTTAGCGTTAGCGATAAGTTCAATTTGCTTTATATCAATCATTTTTTGAGATATGAATTTGCCTTTGCACATGGTAACATGTTGTAGTGTCTTCCTCCGATCTACCAAGTTTAGTGTTGATATCTCAAAGATTTGCTGAGACATGACTTCACATCCTGTTTGGCGGCTTTTCTGATGAATTTGATTGGCTGTACCGGACAGACGGTTATGAGGATCAAAATTCCTTTGATAACTTTTGTGAGGCTTGGTCTGAAGATCATCTCTGGTGATTTTGAAGAAGATATGACAAAAATTGTAGGAGGAGTAGGCTTTCAAAGGTTTTTGATAAAACCGGAAATGGCGGGAAATCTATATAACCGGAAATTAACGCCACGGTGTGCGTTGAACTCGGCTTGATCCAGGGAATCCAATGGTACCTCATTTTTGAAAATGAGTCATACGGTTCAAAAGTTGCGTGTGTAAACACAAGTCCAACTTTGACCCATTGGTGGCGCTAGAGTGGTCTAATGAGAGACATGAAACTTGGTGTAGGTATAGAAGAAACTGTCCTTAATGAGTGTGCCAAATTTCACAAAAAGTTGTCGATGGGGTCTAGGGGCTGCCATTGACTCCCATGGTACAAGAATTACAAATAATAAAACCACCAATAACAATAGGTTTCCTCCTTACGGAGGAATCCTAAATATAACTGCAAGCAGTAATGGCGGATTCCTCCAAACACTGCAAACCATTGAACAATGTTTATTCTTGACAAATTGTAACTGTATAGAAGAATGTATGCTGCAGAATTACCAATGGCATACCAAATCTGAAATGCAATACCATCAAGATCCACAAGGGCCTTTATTTCAAGCCAGTAAGTGAAGGAAGGGGGCTTGGTGAGCTTATCCATTCCAGAAAGCCTTGTATCTTTATGCATTAAGGCGTGGCCTGTAGCGCCACCTATGGGTAATGGTGGGCCATTTGTGGTGTGGTAGTTACTCTTGGCCTATACTATTAATGTTTCAGGATTTTAAAAACTTTTTACCACTGCATATAAAATCGAAAATGCAATACCAACAGGATCCATATGGGCTTTGGGTAAAGTGTGGTAGTTACTCTTGGCCTGTACTGTCAATGTGTCAGGATTTGGAGACCTTTTTACTATTGCATACAAAGTAGGAAATGCAATGACACCAAGGTCCTCAAGGGCCTATGTTGATATTCAAGGAATGAGTTGGGGCTTGGTCAGCCCACACAGTCCTGATATGTTGCGTGTATGTCTTGCCAAGCCCGCGCGTGTCAAGGGAAGAATGAGTGTGTGAGAATTTGGAGCATGCGCGGGGAGGAGCAGGGGACACATTTCATTGTAAATTTCCCTAGAAATTAGCCAAGCATGCATGTTTCAAAGATTCACCAAAAATCGACCTTTCATCTTAGAGTCAACTTTTTCTCAGATTTGTGTACTAAACATTCTCAAGAGTCTTCATATGAACTTGTTTGACTGGCTTACATGTAAAGCATTGCGAACCATTGAAAAATGTATATTCTTGACAAATTGTAACTGTATAGAAAAATCAATGCTGCAGAATTTCCAATGGGATACCAAATCTGAAATGCAATAACATCAAGATCCACAAGGGCCTTTATTTCAAGCCAAGAAGTGAAGTGCTTTAATCTTCACAAGAAGTGAAGTGCTTTGTGCTTTAAGGCGTGGCCTGTAGCGACACCTATTGGTAATGGTGGGCCATTTGTGGTGTGGTAGTTACTCTTGGCCTATACTATCAATGTTTCAGGATGTTTTTAACTTTTTACCATTGCATACAAAATCGGAAAAATATACCAACAATATCCACATGGGCTTTTGTTAAAGTGTTGTTGTTACTGTTGGCCTTTACTATCAATGTTTCAGGATTTGGAGAACTTTTTACCATGGCAAACAAAATCTGAAATGCAATACCATCAAGATCCACAAGGCCTTTGCAAAAGACCAAGGAATGAGTGGGGGCTTGGTAAGCCCACACTCTCCTGAAATGTTGCGTGTGCGTCTTGCCAAGTCCGCGCGTGTGTCAAGGGAAGACCTATGGGTAATAGTGGGCCATTTGTGGTGTGGTAGTTACTCTTGGTCTATACTATCAATGTTTCAGGATTTTTATAACTTTTTACCATTGTATACAAAATCGGAAAAGCAATACCAACAAGATCCACATGGGCTTTTTGTTAAAGTGTTTCTTTGCCTTTACTATCTATGTTTCAGGATTTTGAGACCTTTTTACCATTGCATACAAAATCGGAAATGCAATACCATCAAGATCCACATGGGCCTTTTTTCAAGCCAATACGTGAAGGGAGGGGGCTTGGTGAACCTATCCATTCCAGAAAGCCTTGTATCTTTGTGCTTTTGGGCGTGGCCTATAGCGCCACCTATGGGTAATGGTGGGCCATTTGAGGTGTGGTATTTACTCTTGGTCTACACTATCAATGTTTCAGGATTTGAGACCTTTTTACCATTGCATACAAAATCGGAAATGCAATACCATCAAGAGCCACATGGGCCTTTGCTAAAGACCAAGGAATGAGTGGGGGCTTGGTCAGCCCACACTCTCCTGAAATGTTGCGTGTGCGTCTTGGCCGCGCGTGTGTCAAGGGAAGGCTGAGTGTGTGTGAGATTTTGGAGCACGCGCGGGGAGGAGCAAGGGAGACATTCATTGGAAATTTGCCTAGAAATTAGCCAAGCAAGCATGTTTCAAATATTCACCAAAAATCGACCTTTCATCTTACAGTCAACTTTTTCACAGATTTGTGTTATGAACATTCTCAAGAGTTTTCATATGAACTTGTGATTGAATCAGAGTATCAGTTTTTGAATGGCTGATGTGTAAAGCATAATTTTAGCGTTAGCGATAAGTTCAATTTGCTTTATATCAATCATTTTTTGAGATATGAATTTGCCTTTGCACATGGTAACATGTTGTAGTGTCTTCCTCCGATCTACCAAGTTTAGTGTTGATATCTCAAAGATTTGCTGAGACATGACTTCACATCCTGTTTGGCGGCTTTTCTGATGAATTTGATTGGCTGTACCGGACAGACGGTTATGAGGATCAAAATTCCTTTGATAACTTTTGTGAGGCTTGGTCTGAAGATCATCTCTGGTGATTTTGAAGAAGATATGACAAATTGTAGGAGGAGTAGGCTTTCAAAGGTTTTTGATAAAACCGGAAATGGCGGGAAATCTTTATAACCGGAAATTAACGCCATGGTGTGCGTTGAACTCGGCTTTATCCAGGGAATCCAATGGTACCTCATTTTTGAAAATGAGTCATACGGTTCAAAAGTTGCGTGTGTAAACACAAGTCCAACTTTGACCCATTGGTGGCGCTAGAGTGGTCTAATGGGAGACATGAAACTTGGTGTAGGTATAGAAGAAACTGTCCTTAATGAGTGTGCCAAATTTCACAAAAAGTTGTCGATGGGTTTAGGGGCTGCCATTGACTCCCATGGTACAAGAATGACAAATAATAAAACCACCAATAACAATAGGTTTCCTCCTTACGGAGGAATCCTAATAAACAAACATACTAGAGATAAATGAATATCGCTGTGCAGGGAGAGGCAAGGAAAAGCCAACTGGGCTTATTTGAAGCCTCCACCTATATAATGGGGTGATTGACTGGGTTTTGGGGGTATTTCACACTTTTCCTTAAGGTCTCCGAATAGAGGGTTTTCACCGACGTCACATTCTGGGCGGTATCTGGGTAAGATTTAATGAAACAACCAATGGAAAAAAAGCATATCCTGTAATTTTTCTTGATTCTGCTACGTCTTCCGAAAGTTTTGTTCACCTACAAAGCAAACCGCTGGAGCTAAGCATCACTTTGAGCACAGTCATGATGTCCTGTTTTAATGTTACAACAAATTCACAACTTGTTTGACACAAACAATGACAACTTGACTGGCATTAAAAAATGTTTCCCAGATAATTAGCATCAGTTTTTCACAAATCTCTTAACCAACAGTTTTACAGCCTGTTCACTGACAACACCTGCTCAGAACAAGTAGTTCATAGTTGTAGCCGGTGTGTATCGGTGAAACTCACTCCTCAGGTAACTAAAAGGCCACCCGCATCAACAAATCTCCAGCTTATCGTTGGCATCGTTGGTAGTGGCAGCGTTTGGGATACCGGAGGTGGCAGGATCATCAGAATGTCACTCTTGCCTGTCTTCAAAACTTGAGAGCCCTGAAAACGTACAATTAAATGTATGTATATTGACTAGATATCATTTTGGAATGATTACATTAGTTGTTTCCACTTCTGAAGCAAACAGGATCGCCTTAGGTGGGTAAGGTTAGCACAACAGCTTATCCTAACAAACTATCGTGATTCAACTCAGCTTCATTTAGCTTTAACTATCTTGCTGAAAAATCAGGACAAACATGCATCTTGAATTATAGATTTACATGACAACACAGGTTATTTATTTGAATGAAACACAGTCAGGAACATGAAATAATGTTATCCCCATTGCCAATAAACTAGGCTAAATCATCACTCGACCTATGCTCTTGCGTTAGCATGCTAAACTAGTTTACATGTCTACACAGTCTAGGTGTTTTCACTATGTTCTTGCATTCCTTGCAAATCAGCGTTAATAAAAAGCAGATGAGCTGGAGTCGAGCTAACATTGACTCGACGGGCATGGCTGATGTTTGTCTATATACCGTAGCGTAGAAGATCCCTTTGCAGTTCGCTTTGCAGTTCGACCCTCGACACATTTGCCAAACCATTTCACTAAGGACGGTTTTGAAAACGTGGGACGATGTAAAGCGGGATTTGCTATGAAGTTGTTGCTGAAAAGAGGTGCGTTCCAACCTAATGTTAATCACAACCGTAAGCTGTAGTAAGGGATTTGTCGGTAACAGTTATCAGCAATGCCAACGTATCCTGTATCTAGCACCTGCCGTTCTCCAGTTCTTTCAAATAGATTATCTAGACAGGCGTTAGCAGTAGGTTACGGTGCTATTTGTTTTCTGGCTATTTTTTTTGGAAGCTTCCCTTCCAATGCCTACTACAGCTAGTCTAGCTAGAGTCATTTGCTAAGTAAGTTATGTTGATGTGTTTAGAAACATATTTAGCATTCTACCTATGCTAGATACAGCAAATGAATAAATGTATTGAACTTTCCAAGGATCTTCTCATAGAGAAACATCAGCCATGCTCGTTGAGTGTCTGGTTCCTTGTTATGAAAAGTGTCAGCATTCCCAGTACAGCCTGGAACACTGCATTTACGGCGCTCCATTTTCAATATCTTGAAAACTTTGAACTTTCTTATTCTTAATTCCTTTGGAAGTACAGAGCAGCGCGCAGCTAGCTTAAAAAGTGTCGGAGATCTACGCAACATCCGTTTATGTTCCTGGACCAGAAAAGCAGAGGGCGGGTAAATGTACATTTTGGGGCGTGACAAAGTTGAACTTGTGACGTCACAAGTTGCACTGTTTCAAAAGCTAGAGTTTGCAAGTTGCACTTTCAAAATAGCAGTGAGAAGTGTATTTTGATAGGAAAGAGGTTTCAATGGACTTTGAGGTTCACTGCACGTCTATTTTACACACCAAAGTGTCAACTGTCATCACTGTTTTAAACTATGACAAGGTAAATATATGTATAGGTGTACACAAGCACATAGCTTACATCTTTCTCTAGTTTTACCAGCCTTCAAATGTGGCCATCCCTTTCCCGGTTGCAAAAGCATGTTCCAAAACCTTAACCGCTAGCTTATATTATCATCTAGTAATATATTATTTTAGCATATACTTCTACTAAAACGGGGTGAGGGGATGCAATCCCACTACATTTGAGTGAGGGGTTGCGCTCTTACCACGAGGCCATACTCAGTTGAAGCATATGTGTAATTAATGTTATAAGAACCTAAAAATAAATATCATAAACGTAAAGTAGCAAAGACGTTACGTTGTTGATAATACAACAAGATATATGATAACATATTTTTGACACTTGCAAATCGAAACATTTGTCTCATAACCTTTATTTATCAAGTTGTCAATGACGATTTTGAGACTGACGTCTCGATGACTTGACGTCACTTGATTCCTTCCATCGCTCGATACAGTCGCCATACCATAAACTGACCAGCAGATGTCCCTATGGAGAAGATGTATCAAACGCTTCAAAAAAGCGATACCTTTTCGAGACAATTGTGTCAAATAGCTTGTTGCTTCAAAAAGCTTTGTTTCCCCCATCACTTGTTTAATCATGAAAAGCCAGGGACACAGAAACGGTACTCACATGACATGGGTAGCAGGACAAGACGAAAGACTGGACACAAAACAGAAACCTAAATACACAGAACCAAACGAGACACAGGTGGACACAATGACACTAACGAGAACGAGACACGTGAAGACAAAGGCTGTGTCTAATACCGCGCGCTTTGCGAAGTACACTGCAATACAGTGCACTGCAAAACAGTGCACTTACATATTCAGTGCACTTCGTCGCTGATAAGTGCTGTCTTAAATGGAACACTTACGTTAAACACTTGGCGGAAGTGACGGACGCAAATCTGCTCGCGACACCCACAAAACCTGCCAAAATGAACGCACTTTTCACCCCAAGCGGAAAAAGCTGCTGAAAGGGCTTGTCCTCTTCCACTATGTAGCCAAGATGGTGCCAGTTTAGGGCGAGTAGTGTCCATCGTTGTACACTGTTTTTTTGGACCGTTTGCAGTGCGCCATCCGGGTACTTTCAGTGCACTAAATTCTAATGGTTTTGTGTGTGAAGCGCCCTAAGCACTGAAAGTCAGTGCTCGAAGTGCACAAGTGCGCGGTAGTAGACACAGCTAAAGACAGGAAAACACTAGGGCAGGGCAAAACCAAAAACAACAAGTGGGCACGGCTGTGGCCATGACAGCCACTACAGACATATAGGATTTCTGTATTTGTTGTATGTGAGTGAGTGGGTGTTTTTGAAATAAAGAGCAAGAGCAAGGTAGAGACAGAGGGGTGTCTGTACTGAATGTGTGCTGCATGTGGATATACAGTACCAGTCAAAAGTTTGGACACATTTTCCCATGTGTCCAAACTTTTGACTGGTACTGTACACACAAAAACACACAGATACACATTGACACACACATACAGATACACACACACACACATACTCGTCTTTCCTCCTCAGGGGGTCCGCTAGATTTTAGCCCATATATGGGGCCCACCCTTTCCAATGGTCCTACACCTCTGTAAAAAATCAGGGAATGTAAAGCGCAGTTTCTAATCACAAATATCACTTCAAATTAACAAAGTTCACAACTTTGGTACACCAGTGTTATGGACACTTGTGGGGTCATGTTTTTAGTGTACAGCAATTGTGGGGACCACATTTACACACATGTACACTTTTCTAGGTTTTGTATCTTAGAGGGGACACAGTCAATAAACTATCTGGAGACAAATGTTTTTCGTATTTTGTCCTTGATTGGTAGGTGAAATTGCAGGACTTTGTGATTTACATTTTTATTTCAACTTCTACATCCGGCATCTAGTCTCCCATGCTCTTTTCCCTCAACAATAACCAACCTCCTGAACATCAAGTCAAGATCAGTCACTGTGTAGTTAACCTCAGTAAGAAACTGTCATTAGGTAGACTGGGCAGTACTCACAAAACACTAATTTGTTCACAATTTTTATTGAACTTTTTTTTTTTTTTTTTACCATTTATGAACTTATTAAACCAGTGTTATGTCTGAAGTAGGATCCCTCCCTCCCATGTAACAGAACAACTTGAACTGCACCAGGGGCATTTGCACCAGGACCTCAACATTTCACAATTTTACCTATCGCTGGACATTGTGAATGTCAATATCATTTGTACTGTACATTTCACTTCAACAAACACTTCATTGGAACCCTCCCTCCCTCACATTTTCCTTCTTAGGGAACAAATACGGTTTTTGATATACAATTTTACTGCTTTCCAGTCTCAATTTCTTGGGGATTGAGGTTCAGCAGTGATGCAGCGCTGACAGTCCATTTTTCCTGGAACTTTCTGCATCACTATGAAGTTGTTCAGATGCTTTTCTACGGCAGCCGATTCCTCTGGCATCCAGCTTCGTTTCACAGAAGTTTGTTTACCTAAGTAGATATACAAAGCTTTTATCATTCTTTCAGATGATTCCAATCACTGATCACTTTCCTCTGTTCTAACCATTAAGTCAACACGTGTAATGCCCAACAAGAAACTCGCCATCAATCTCCTTAATTTTGCTAAGCTCACCTCTCTTTTTTCCAGTCTCGCCTGTGCTTTGGTCGTCCCTTGTGGAAGTACATGATAGTGGGTCTTCCCTGCAAGCATCTCCTGACCCTTGTGCTCCTGGAGTACGGGCACCTAGATACAGAAGGTTTTATAATACAGATAAATCATAATCTTTAAGATGCCACCTATTACATCTCCTCTAAACAGTATGATTTCTCTGAACTCGCCTCTTTTTTTTGCTGACTTCCTCTTGAGCTTGCCTTTGTTTTGGTCATCATATTCTTGCATGGAGGTCACCCTGTCCCCATCTTCTGACCTCTGTGTTTCTGGCATACTAGCATGTTCTGTAGGCACCAAAAATATTTAGATCAACTAACCTTAATTGTCAATAAAACTGTCAAGACTAGGATGTTTATCATGCATACTAAGTAAAATGGTGAGAACTAGTGAAATCTACAGGCATTCAACTGTCCAAATCAACATGCAATGGTCATACATTTTCATATCTAATAAATCAGATCATAACGCATTAAGAAAAACAATCACACACACCTCCAACGTCTTGGTCTGAACACACCTCCATGGATTCATTCGCCATCTGCATCTCTGTGTCGATATCAACAGTCTCTAAAATGGTAATCGACAATAGGCATGAGTTGGAAAGCTAAAACTTGTGATAAACTCCGAAATTTGGTCTGATTTATATAAATACTTAACCTAAAAATGTTATGGTTATGGTTAATTCTAGCTCTTTTCACCAGTATGTAATGTTCTGAGTATGACAACTTCTTACTATCATACCTGAATTCTCTGTATTTGATTCAAATTGTTATTACATTATGCTCCTTTAACTTCCCACATTAAAAACATGACATCCACATATCTGAACAGTTAAAATAAAAAATATACTGTTATATTTTCACCAAATAATTGTGCACTAAAAAATATACTGTTATATTTTCACCAAATAATTGTGCACTAAGACTAAAATGCATTTTAGACTTAATGCCATTTGGATCAATGTGAATCTCATCCAGACTTTTCCCTTTGTATTCTCCAAGCCATCCCTGTTCTAGAGCCATGAGAACTTTGCTTATTTTAGCAAGCTGGAGAGTGCCCTCTGGAAGGCGGTAGTGCTTTATGTGGACGTCAATGTTATGTCCAAGAAAATCTGCCAACTGATCAAGTTCTGTAGTCTTGAGATTCAGAACGGTTGAAAGAGTTGCAATGTGTTTTCTCAGTTTAGTTGAGGTTAGTGCTTTGCGGTTTTTGACATCAACACATTCATGCACAAACTGTCTTATGCAGTCACAACCCCTGATGTAATGGACAGATTTCGGCAACGCAAACAAGAATCAATTTTCTTTCAGCACACCACATTCTTCTCGCTTCTCAATCAACATATCGAGCGATTCCCTCATCAGTGGAGTGAGAAGAACAGGGACTTTCCTTCCTCTCTTTCCTACTATGGTTATCCGGAATAAAATGTTTGCAAAGCTTCTGTGAGAGTTCTGTGAGAGGTAAGTTAACATCTTCATGCGCCTCTGATACATCTCTTGTTAAATACGATGTCAATGGCATTCTGGACACTTCTCCTTCCCTCCGGCGGTTGAAAAGGATTACTTGCGCCAGGGTCACCTTAGTGAGGTCTTTCCAGTTCTGGGGCGAAACCTCTTCTTTCAAGGCATTCAAGTGGTGCTGCTGTTTTGCAGACAAATGAGAATGGAGATTCAGGACATCCTCTGTGAAGGGCAAGAGTTGAGCAGTATTCCATTTGGACTGATTAATTTGAGTTAGAGCTTGGCTTGCTATGTCAAATCTCCAACTCTCTTTGTATAGCTGTGCGAATTCGTCTGCATTTTGAACTGCTTCCTTATCTGTTTTTTTCAAGCCTTCAGATTTTATAAACGTGGCCAAAGAATGCAAGGTGTGTCCAACTTTGCGAGCGTAAGATGGACGGTCAAATTGTCCAGTTTCATCACTTAACCCAGCCACGTGTCTTGCAGCTGTAACAGCGTGGTTGTAGTTTTCAGGTTTGATAAGCTCTCTCATTGTCTTCACAGGTGTAACTTCTTCCGCTGCTAGCATCAGCCTAGCAAGCTCTCTCAGCTTTTGTCTTATGTACTGGTGCTGGCTGGTTGCCCTTTCATTCTTTGTGAACAGTCTTTTCCCATACTCTAAAATGCAGCAGTCTTTTTTAACAGCAAGAGTAATCTTGTCTTGATTCATACAATTTAAGAACTTCCAGTATGCATTGTTAAATCCAGTTGGAGCAGGTTCAGCAAAAGCACACAGTGCTTGGACCCTTGTCATACCTGGTTTGGAGGTCAGTCTCTCAGGGTTCAATTTGCAGACCTGAAAATGTCGCCACATCGTTCTTTTTTTTAACCATCCAGAGCAGTACACACAATGCATAAACTCATGTCCTTCAGTTTCTTGCTTTGGCTGCTTGCATGGTACGAGTTTGCCTTTCTTACTCTCCAAGACCTCCCTGTTATGGACACAGTTACCTTTATTTCGGATATAGTCCAATTGCACTTTTCTTTCTTTGTAAAACTAATGGCTTTTGCAACATCAATCTCATTGCTGTGCTTACGCTGCAAGTGTCTGGACATCTTTTGAACTACTTGTTTACAATAAAGGCAGTGGTGTTTCTTGTTGTATCTCCTAGAACCATCCTCCTTTTTTGAAGCAGGTGGCATTGAAACACTTGACTCCTTATTAGTACATGTTTGCTCTATTTCCTTGTCATCAAGATTGGCCATGCTATCATGAAGTATTTGCCTGGAGTCATTACTTTTTTCCAAGCTTCTGCTCTGGCTGTTACACTTTGAGCTGCTTTGACTCATAGACTTTGAGCTGCTCTGAATGGTAGACATTTACATTACATTTACATTTATTCATTTAGCAGACGCTTTTATCCAAAGCGACTTCCAAAAGAGAGAGCTTTACAAAAGAGCATAGGTCACTGATCGTAACAACGAGATTGTCCCAAACATTGCAAGTAGCCAAAACATGAAGCATACATTGTGAAAAAGCTAAACAAGTGCCAAAAGGGAAGACCCATAAGAGCATGCAGTAATACAAGTTACGAATTAGAACAACAAGAACCACAAAAGTGCAGGACTGTACCTGTAGAACAACAATCAACAGTAAAATATTTCACAGCGAGTTCAAGACTTAGCTACGTTATATCTAACCTAAAAGAGCAATGAGTCACTTAATAAGAGTCATTGTGATCCTGGAGGAAACTAACTAACAAGTCCAGCCAAGCATTCTTAAGTGCCGTTGTACTCCCGGAACAAGTGCATCTTGAGCCTTTTCTTGAAGGTGGGGAGACAGTCTGTGTCCCTGATGGAGGTGGGGAGCTGGTTCCACCATTGTGGGGCCAGGCAGGAGAAGAGCTTGTGTTGGGACCGGGCAGTCTTGAGCGGTGGGACCACCAGGCGGTTGTCTGAAGAAGACCGTAGGTGACGGGTGGGGGTGTAAGGTTGCAGGAGAGACTTGATGTAGACGGGTGCAGTCCCGTTCACTGCTCGGAAGGTCAGTACCAGGGTCTTGAATCTGATACGGGCGTTGATGGGTAGCCAGTGGAGAGAGATGAGGAGCGGGGTAACATGGGAGCCTCTGGGTAGATTGTAGACCAGGCGGGTCGCTGCGTTCCGAATCCTCTGAAGAGGGCGGGTTGCACATGCTGGGAGACCAGCGAGCAGCGAGTTGCAGTAGTCCAACTTGGAGAGGACCAGTGCTTGGACTAGCAGGTGGGTGGAGTGCTCAGACAGGTATCTCCTGATCTTCCGGATGTTGTAGAGGGTAAATCTACAAGACCGGGAGACTGTGGCGATGTGGGCCGTAAGGGAGAGCTTGTCAGCTATGGTATCCCCAAAGTTCCTGGCAGAGGATGAGGGGGTCACCGTCGCAGATCCCAGGGTGATTGACAGATCGTGGGAGATGGAAGGTTAGCCGGGATGATGAGAAGTTCAGTTTTGGCGAGGTTCAGCTGGAGGTGGTGCTCGGTCATCCAGACGGAGATGTCTGCGAGGCAGGCTTCAATCCTAGCTGAGATCCCCGGATTGGTCGAGGGAACGACAAGTACAGCTGGGTGTCGTCGGCGTAGCAGTGGTAGGAGAAGCCATGGGAGGTGATGATTGGTCCAAGTGAGGTGGTGTACAGAGAGAAGAGGACGGAGCTCTGTGGGACACCGGTGGAGAGCTGGTGAGGGTCAGACAGTTTGCCTCCCCGGGAGACCTGGTAGGATCTTCCCGAGAGGTAGGATGAGATCCACTGGAGTGCAGTGCCAGTGATGCCCATCTCAGAAAGTCTGTAGAGCAGGATCTGGTGGTTAACCGTGTCAAACGCTGGAGAAAGGTCCAGCAGAATGATGACGGATGACCTCGAAGCCGCTCTGGAAAACTGGAGGGCAGTGGTGACTGAAAGGAGGGCAGTCTCTGTGGAGTGGCCGGTCTTGAAGCCCGATTGGTTGGGGTCAAGCAGGTTGTTCTGAGAGAGAAAGTTAGACAGTTGGTTAGATACAGCACGTTCAATTGTTTTAGAAAAGAAGGGTAGCAGTGATACCGGTCTGTAGTTTTGGAGGACAGTAGGGTTAAGGGAGGGTTTTTTGAGTAGAGGGGTAACTCTGGCCTGTTTGAAGGCAGAGGGGAAGGTGCCAGAGGTAAGAGAGGAGTTTAAGACATGGAGCAGAAAAGTGATGATAGAGGGGGAGATGGTTTGAAAGAGAGGGGAGGGGACAGGATCAAGGGGACAGGAGGTGGGGCGATGAGAGAGAATGAGGTCAGAGAGCTCTGACTCGGACAGGGGAGAGAAAGAGTTTAGACATTTAGTTGGGTCAGTCATGAGTGGTGAGGGGGTAAGAAAGGTGGGTTTAGGGAACCGACTGCTAATGTCTGAGACTTTTTCCTCAAAGAAGGAGGAGAAGTCATCTGCTGTCAGGGTGGAGGGGGGGGGGGTGGGGGAGGTGGGTTAAGAAGGGTGGAGAAGGTAGAAAAAAGTTTGTGGGGGTTTGAAGCAGAGTTAATTTTGTTAAGAAAGTAGAGGGTTTTAGCACCAGTTATGTGAGAAGAGAAGGATTTAAGGAGAGAGTGATACTTATCAAGGTCCAGACCGTCTTTGGACTTGCGCCATCTCCTCTCAGCTGCTCGAAGGGTGGACCACTCTTCACGAATAACATCCGTAAGCCACGGGCAGGACGGAGAAGATCGCGCAGGCCTGGTTGACAGGGGACAGAGAGAGTCAAGTGATGCAGTTAAAGTGGTTAACAGGGTGTCAGTGGCAGTGTTAGTGGGGTGGGACGAGAACTCGTCAATGGGAGGGAGGATGTTACAACCGAGGAGAAATGGGAGGGGGATAGGGAGCGGAGGTTGCGCCGGAAAGTTACGAGGGGAGGGGAGGTAGGAGGGGTTGGAGGGAGAGAGACAGAGAATTTGATAAAGAAGTGATCAGAAATGTGCAGTGGGGTTACAGAGGTTAGCTCAGTGATACAGTTACGTGTCAGGATGAGGTCTAGCTGTTTGCCTGCCTTGTGAGTTGCCGGTGTGCTCAGCAGCGTCAAGTCAAAGGAGGTCAGGAGGGACACGAAGTCGACAGCCTGCGTTCCCTGGAGGTGGATGTTGAAGTCCCCAAGGACTATCAGGGGGGTTCCATCATCCGGGAGTACGCTGAGGAGCATGTCCAGCTCCTCCACAAAGTCAGCAAGCGGTCCTGGTGGGCGATAAAGAACAATTAAGCATGCTTTGATATGATTAGTTATCATCACATAATGGTGTTCAAATGATCTGGCGGTAAAGGAGAGTGGTGTGGATGTGTATTAATATGAGGGGAAAGAAGCAAACTTGTCCCACCACCCCGTCCGGTTGAGCGGGGTGAGTGAGTGAAGGAGTGGTTGACGGACAGAGCAGCTGGAGGACAGAGCAGCTGGAGTTGCAGTGTTCTCTGGGCGGATCCACGTCTCTGTCAGCACAAGGGCATGAAGAGAAGCATGGGATGCAAACGCCGGGATGAAGTCTGCCTTGTTCACAGCAGACTGGCAGTTCCAGAGCCCTAAAGAAAGAGAGGGCAGGTGAAGAAGATCTGGATAGGTAGTGAAGGTTAGAAGTTGACCGTATATACTTTGTGACATATCTACGTCTACGGGTAGTGTAATGAACAGGAATGCTAAAGAAACACATGCTAGCTAAGAATAAGTTCTAGGTAGAATATGATCTAATTATGAATATAAATAGGTTGATACTTACAGAAGAGGTGATCCTCCTCGTCGGCCTTCCTCGGTGGACTCCGCAGGTAGACTTTGAGCAGCTCTGACTGGAAGACTGAGCTGCTATGACTGGCAGACGTTGAGCTGCTCTGACTCGTAGACTTTGAGCTGCTCTGACTCATAGACTTTGAGCTGCTCTGACGCGTAGACTTTGATCTGCTCTGACTTGTAGATGTAATTTAGTTCTTTATATTTTCCTGGGATATCTTCAGCACTGCAGTCACTGTCTGTGCTTTCTCATTAGGATTGGGTGCATATTCTTCCCCACTATCAGCACTTGAGTCTAACAACTCATCTCCTATAGGACTCATTTGAATCTTGAAAGAAAAAAAAAGACGGTAAACTTAAAAAGATATGTCAGACTATGTACAGCACAAGTACATTTACAAATAATGTGATACTGTGTAACAGCTTGAGTGTAAAATGTAGAATAAAACATTAAAATGCACACCCATGGCTATCCCTAGTGGCTGAGTTTGGTCAAAAATCCCTAATTTGCATGTTTGCCTCTCTAGTTAATAAACTTGATTTTGAGAAGCGCTACCCTTTAAGCGAAAAAGAGTAAAAGGTGGCTTACAAGATGGCCTATGCTTGTTCTTTCCCTTAGTGAAGCGAGTCTGAGTGAGGGATCCGTTGTATTGTCATCCATCTGCAACAAGACAGTTGTACATTTTCACTCACATCCTAATAAAATAAATAACTAGAGAAAAGATGGTTTGGGAAATTCAACATATTGGTATTCAAAGCATTAACGGCATACCAGAGTGTCTTTAGTCTTTACATCAGTTTTGTCCGATTGGACACTTGAACAATAGCTTAGAGACTCCTCATAGTCAGTGTCTTCCACTATGCTCTCACTTGAATCATAGAGAGCATCCGTAAAGTCTGGTACTCTTGTCAATCATCTGAAAGAAGAGAATTGTCAAGGTATAGTCAGTATGGTCACATCCTATTAAAACCAATCACAAGGGAAAGGGAAAATTGTGTAACATTATTTTACAGGTATTCAAAATATCAAAGGCATACCAAAATGCTTTTTGTCCTCCTCAGCATTGGCACAACTGGATGTAGACCCAGGTTATTCATAAAATAATTGGATTCATCCGTTTCATCAGCTTCATCCGTTTCATCCGTGTCTGGATAATCAACTAGAGAAAAACCTCTGACAGTACACATCTAAGTAAAATGAAAAACAAAATCAGGTTATCCAACGCCACCACCGGCTGTCCCTCATAACCATAGAGGAGGCAGATACGGCTACTATCCTTAAGGGCCCGGTCACCAATGTCTGATTGCTACAGAGACAGAACTACATACATATCTACATAACTCCATTACCTCTGGGCTAGCATCATCACAGGACGTCGTATGGTTAAGGCACGCCTCAGTCTCTACTCCCACAGCAGGAGCCTGCAAGATAGAATAGCAAGACTCATTAAGATCTGGTCAATATTGTTTGAATGGATATCTACAAAAGTCACGACTGAAAACCATTTCTGAATTAGCATCACTTAAAGCCAGGTGCAAGACCTGGTCTTTTCTAGATGTCTCAATAACACACAGGGGGCTGCAATGGATCACATTCAAAATATCGGTTATAAACACTCAAAAGCTCAAGATGCGCAACATTATGGTTCTAACAACTGGAGTTTAGATACTGAAAAGTGTTGGCCAAATGATTTAAAATCACTGACAATGTCATCTACACAGGAGGGCCCCATAAGGACAAGACTAGTTTCCAAGAAGAGTGTGTGTGAAGTTAAAAGGACCCCATGAGGACAAGACTAGACCCCAAGATGTGTGAGTGTGTCTGAAGTTTAAAGGACCCCATGAGGACAAGGCTAGAAACCAAGTGTGTGTGAGGTTAACTCCATCTGAATCTAAAATCCAAATCCATGCCCAGAGCCCCACAAGGGCTAGACTAGAAAGGAAGGTATGTGTCAGATTAACCCTGCTCCCTCAATCAGAGGTCTACCGATCACTCAAAACGAGGGACCCTGCTTGAAAAGCTCTATCAGAAATGCAATGTGAACACCTAACTTTCTTGATCCATAGGATAGGAATAAGCCATTCTGGTCCTGGACGTCAAAACTGTTCTGGTTTTCCTGTTTTACATGGCTGGTGCTGACATTCACCTGATAATCAAGCTCTGAATCCCTCTATTCAGAAGGATGGATGGAAACCATAAGTGTTTTGGCCTTCCAGGATGGGAATTGCCTATCCCTCACAGACTGCACAGGTCACCTACAGTCAACACAGTGTGTGACAATGGTGACCGTCTACATAAGTCCCTTACCTCTGGGCTAGCATCATCACAGGACGTCATATGGTTCAGGCACGCCTCAGTCTACACTACCACATAGGGAGCAAGTGTTTTTGTCACCTGGAATTTTAGATAAAAAAACAAGAACTAATAGATCAGATCATAGAGCTGAGAGATGATATGGATATCCTCATACACATATTGTGGCATAACGAGAGGACGTGTTGTAGAGGGGCGGTACGTTTCCCTCTGCGAATGGCTACCATGCCACAAGATGGCTGACGCCAGAACTACACCTCCCAGCATGCACCACGCCGACAGCTGCAAATGCCTCAGTCCTCTGATTGAGGCAGGAGCACAGGCGGGGGAGGGAGAGAGGATAAAAGGCTCAATACCGAGACCAAGAGAGAGAGAGCATACCTGGCACAAGCAGAGGTCGGTGCCAGACTTCTGAGTTTTGATACTTGGTAGAATCCAAGGCGTGGAACAACGTTTTTTGTTTGATGGAACTTTTTGTTTTGCTTCCGACCTGATTTTGGTAAATAAACCAGTTTATTTTGTTTAAACCCAGTTTAGCCTGCTCTGTCCGGTTTTTATGCACTGCCTTACACCCCGCATCGTGGTCTAGCCTCTCATGATACCACAATATATAAAGACCTATATATTTTAATTGGTGGCCAAGCCGCGAAGCGGCCAAGCCACATAAGTGATTCTACCTTTTCTTATTATTATTGGTGGCCAAGCCGCGAAGCGGCGAAGCCACATAAGTGATTCTACCTTTTCTTATTATTGGGATTCCTCCGTCAGGAGGACACCTATTGTTATTGTTAGTTTTATTATTTTTATTAGGGTTTTGAACATTTGACCCATTTTCAAAAATGAGATACCGTTGGATTCCCTGGATCAAGCCGAGTTCAATGCACACCATGGCGTCAATTTCCGGTTATATAAAGTTTCCGCTATTTCCGGTTTTATCAAAAACCTTTGAAAGCCTACTCCTCCTACAATTCTTGTCAAATCTTCTTAAAAATAACCAGAGATGATCTTCAGACTAAGCCGCACAAAAGTTATGGTAGAGCATTTTGATCCCCACAACCGTTTGTCCGTGACAGCCAATCAAAGTCATCAGGAAAGCCACCAAACAGGAAATGAAGTAATATCTCAGCAGTTCTTTGAGACAGTGACACCAAATTTGGTATGCCTACTCGGAACCTTAGTCTGAGGATGTCCTCCAAATATTGTGTCATGTGACTAAAAGGGGGCGTGGCCGGAAGCATAAACGTGTTTTGGCTACTAACTATTCAAGCGTTTACCTTAATAAAGTAATTTCTTTGTCTGTTGATGTCTTGTGAGATATCAAGCTTGACCATTGATAATATTTCATAACAACCGAATTGACGCGGCCGCCATTTTGGATTTCATGGAAAAGTGTAAAAACCTTTTACACGCCCCAAATTGTGTCCAATGTTTACTAAATTTGGCATAGATGATCTTCAGACCAAGCTTCACAAAGGTGTCACATGGACTTTCCATTTTCAAAACCGTTTGTTCGGTAGAGCCGATCAAAGGCGGCGGCAAAGCCGCAAAAGACACGTGAGAGCGTAACTCAGCAACCATTTGTGCGATTGTCACCAAACTTGGGTTCCATCGTTCCCACGAGGAGCAGAGGAGGCCTGTGGTGTTATACCAGAAAAAAAACAGTTTGAACACTCAGTACTTTGGAACGCAAACAGATATTTCAACCAAACTTGGTGTGTTGCAATGAGTGCAACAGGTTATTGTGACTTAATTGTTGCGCAAGTGCTATGGAGGCCATGTCCTGCTCTGGACTGCTTGGCCCCTCCATTGCTGCTTGCAACTATATTTATTAGGGGCCAAGCAGCGAAGCTGCGAGGCACCTATTGTAATTGGTAGTAGCACCACCAATGGGTCAAAGTTGGACTTGTGTTTACACACGCAACTTTTGAACCGTATGACTCATTTTCAAAAATGAGGTACCATTGGATTTCCTGGATCAAGACGAGTTTAACGCACACCATGGCGTTAATTTCCGGTTATATAGATTTCCCGCCATTTCCGGTTTTATCAAAAACCTTTGAAAGCCTACTCCTCCTACAATTTTTGTCATATCTTCTTCAAAATCACCAGAGATGATCTTCAGACTAAGCCTCACAAAATTTATCAAAGGAATTTTGATCCTCATAACCGTCTGTCCGGTACAGCCAATCAAATTCATCAGAAAAGCCGCCAAACAGGATGTCATGTCTCAGCAAATCTTTGAGATATCAACACTAAACTTGGTAGATCGGAGGAAGACACTGCAACATGTTACCATGTGCAAAGGCAAATTCATATCACTAAAAATGATTGATATAAAGCAAATTGAACTTATCGCTAACGCTAAAATAATGCTTTACACATCAGCCAGTCAAAAACTGATACTCTGATTCAATCACAAGTTCATATGAAGACTCTTGAGAATGTTCATAACACAAATCTGTGAAAAAGTTGACTGTAAGATGAAAGGTCGATTTTTGGTGAATATTTGAAACATGCTTGCTTGGCTAATTTCTAGGCAAATATCCAATGAATGTCTCCCCTGCTCCTCCCCGGGCGTGCTCCAAAATCTCACACACACTCAGCCTTCCCTTCCCAAGACGCACACGCAACATTTCAGGAGAGTGTGGGCTGACCAAGCCCCCACTCATTCCTTGGTCTTTAGCAAAGGCCCATGTGGCTCTTGATGGTATTGCATTTCCGATTTTGTATGCAATGGTAAAAAGGTCTCAAATCCTGAAACATTGATAGTGTAGGCCGAGAAACACTTTAACAAAAGCCCATGTGGATCTTGTTGGTATTGCATTTCCGATTTTGTATGCAATGGTAAAAAGTTATAAAAATCCTGAAACATTGATAGTATAGACCAAGAGTAACTACCACACCACAAATGGCCCACTATTACCCATAGGTCTTCCCTTGACACACGCGCGGGCTTGGCAAGACACACACGCAACATTTCAGGAGAGTGTGGGCTTACCAAGCCCCCACTCATTCCTTGGTCTTTTGCAAAGGCCTTGTGGATCTTGATGGTATTGCATTTCAGATTTTGTTTGCCATGTTAAAAAGTTCTCCAAATCCTGAAACATTAATAGTAAAGGCCAACAGTAACAACAACACTTTAACAAAAGCCCATGTGGATCTTGTTGGTATTGCATTTCCGATTTTGTATGCAATGGTAAAAAGTTAAAAACATCCTGAAACATTGATAGTATAGGCCAAGAGTAACTACCACACCACAAATGGCCCACCATTACCAATAGGTGTCACTACAGGCCACGCCCTAAAGCACAAAGCACTTCACTTCTTGTGAAGATTAAAGCACTTCACTTCTTGGCTTGACATAAAGGCCCTTGTGGATCTTGATGTTATTGCATTTCAGATTTGGTATCCCATTGGAAATTCTGCAGCATTGATTTTTCTGTACAGTTACAATTTGCCAAGTAAATAAATTTTTCAATGGTTCGCAATGCTTTACACGTAAGCCAGTCAAACAAGTTCATATGAAGACTCTTGAGAATGTTTAGTACACAAATCTGAGAAAAAGTTGATTCTAAGATGAAAGGTCAATTTTTGGTGAATCTTTGAAACATGCATGCTTGGCTAATTTCTAGGGAAATTTACAATGAAATGTGTCCCCTGTTCCTCCCCGCGCATGCTCCAAATTCTCACACACTCATTCTTCCCTTGACACGCGGGGGCTTGACAAGACACACACGCAACATATCAGGACTGTGTGGGCTGACCAAGCCCCCACTCATTCCTTGAATATCAGCATAGGCCCTTGAGGACCTTGGTGTCATTGCATTTCCTACTTTGTATGCAATAGTAAAAAAGTCTCCAAATCCTGACACATTGACAGTACAGGCCAAGAGTAACTACCACACTTTACCCAAAGCCCATGTGGATCCTGTTGGTATTGCATTTCCGATTTTATATGCAATGGTAAAACGTTTTTAAAATCCTGAAACATTAATAGTATAGGCCAACAGTAACTACCACACCACAAATGGCCCACCATTACCCATAGGTGGTGCTACAGGCCACGCCTTAATGCATAAAGATACAAGGCTTTCTGGAATGGATAAGCTCACCAAGCCCCCTTCCTTCACTTACTGGCTTGAAATAAAGGCCCTTGTGGATCTTGATGGTATTGCATTTCAGATTTGGTATGCCATTGGTAATTCTGCAGCATACATTTTTCTATACAGTTACAATTTGTCAAGAATAAACATTTTTCAATGGTTCGCAGTGTTTGGAGGAATCCGCCATTACTGCTTGCAGTTATATTTATTATTAGGATTCCTCCGTAAGGAGGAAACCTATTGTTATTGTTAGTTTTATTCTTTTTTTTATTCTTGTACCATGGAAGTCAATGGCAGCCCCTAGAACCATATGGTAACTTTTTGAGAAATTTGGCACACTCATTAAGGACAGTTACTTCTATACTTACATTAAGTTTCATGTCTCCCATTAGACCACTCTAGCGCCACCAACGGGTCAAAGTTGGACGCAACTTTTGAACCGTATGACCGATTTTCACAAATGAGGTACCATTGGATTCCCTGGATCAAGCCGAGTTCAACTATGACGTCAATTTCCGGTTATATAGATTTTCCGCTATTTCCGGTTTTATCAAAAACCTTTGAAAGCCTACTCCTCCTACAATTTTTGTCAAAACTTCTTAAAAATGACCAGAGATGATCTTCAGACCAAGCCTCACAAAAGTTATCGATTAGAATTGTGATCCTCACAACCGTTTGTCCGGTACAGCCAATCAAATTCAGCAGAAAAGCAGCCAAACAGGAAGTGAAGTCATATCTCAGCAAATCTTCAAGATATCAACACCAAACTTGGTATGATGACTCGGAACCCTCTTCTGAGGATATCTAGACAATTTGGTGTCATGTGATCACTGGGCGTGGCCGCAGGAAGCAAAAATGTGTTTTGGCCAATAACTATTGATTTGTTTGCCTTTATTGAGTGATTCCTTTGTCTCATGATATCTTGGGACATCCCGTGTGTGACTCATAATAATTTGTGATAATAGCCGAATTTATGCGGCCGCCATTTTGAATTCAATGAAAAACGTTTTTTCTGTACTCCTCCTACACATGTTGTCAAATCTTCACCAAATTTAGCAGAGATTATCTTCAGACCAAGCCTCACAAAAGCTAACACATGGTTTTCTGATTTTCGAAACCGTTTTTCCGGTACAGGCAATCAAAATGTGCCGTTAAGCCAGCAAACAGGAAGTTGGGTTGTATCTCAACAAATCTTTGATGGATTCACACCAAACTTGCTGCGTGTACTTGTTACCCTCTTCTGAGGATGTCTAAAATGTTTTCTGGGTTATTTGACTGCTTGGCCACCTCATTGCTGCTTGCAGCTATATTTGGAATTGGTCAGATTTGGTATCCCCTTGGTAAGTCAGCAGCATTGATTTTTCTATACAGTTACAATTTGTCAAGAATAAAAAAAATTCAATGGTTCACAATGTTTGGAGGAATCCGCCATTACTGCTTGCAGTTATATTTATTATTATTATTATTAGGGGCCAAGCAGCGAAGCTGCGAGGCACCTATTGTTATTGTTAGTATTATTATTAGGATTCCTCCGTAAGGAGGAAACCTATTGTTATTGGTGGTTTTATTATTTGTAATTCTTGTACCATGGGAGTCAATGGCAGCCCCTAGACCCCATCGACAACTTTTTGTGAAATTTGGCACACTCATTAAGGACAGTTTCTTCTATACCTACACCAAGTTTCATGTCTCCCATTAGATCACTCTAGCGCCACCAATGGGTCAAAGTTGGACTTGTGTTTACACACGCAACTTTTGAACCGTATGACTCATTTTCAAAAATGAGGTACCATTGGATTCCCTGGATCAAGCCGAGTTCAACGCACACCATGGCGTTAATTTCCGGTTATATAGATTTCCCGCCATTTCCGGTTTTATCAAAAACCTTTGAAAGCCTACTCCTCCTACAATTTTTGTCATATCTTCTTCAAAATCACCAGAGATGATCTTCAGACCAAGCCTCACAAAAGTTATCAAAGGAATTTTGATCCTCATAACCGTCTGTCCGGTACAGCCAATCAAATTCATCAGAAAAGCCGCAAAACAGGATGTGAAGTCATGTCTCAGCAAATCTTTGAGATATCAACACTAAACTTGGTAGATCGGAGGAAGACACTACAACATGTTACCATGTGCAAAGGCAAATTCATATCTCAAAAAATGATTGATATAAAGCAAATTGAACTTATCGCTAACGCTAAAATTATGCTTTACACATCAGCCATTCAAAAACTGATACTCTGATTCAATCACAAGTTCATATGAAAACTCTTGAGAATGTTCATAACACAAATCTGTGAAAAAGTTGACTGTAAGATGAAAGGTCGATTTTTGGTGAATATTTGAAACATGCTTGCTTGGCTAATTTCTAGGCAAATTTCCAATGAATGTCTCCCTTGCTCCTCCCCGCGCGTGCTCCAAAATCTCACACACACTCAGCCTTCCCTTGACACACGCGCGGCCAAGACGCACACGCAACATTTCAGGAGAGTGTGGGCTGACCAAGCCCCCACTCATTCCTTGGTCTTTAGCAAAGGCCCATGTGGCTCTTGATGGTATTGCATTTCCGATTTTGTATGCAATGGTAAAAAGGTCTCAAATCCTGAAACATTGATAGTGTAGGCCGAGAAACACTTTAACAAAAGCCCATGTGGATCTTGTTGGTATTGCATTTCCGATTTTGTATGCAATGGTAAAAAGTTATAAAAATCCTGAAACATTGATAGTATAGACCAAGAGTAACTACCACACCACAAATGGCCCACCATTACCCATAGGTGGCGCTACAGGCCACGCCAAAAAGCACAAATATACAAGGCTTTCTGGAATGGATAGGCTCACCAAGCCCCCTCCCTTCACTTATTGGCTTGAAAAAAAGGCCCATGTGGCTCTTGATGGTATTGCATTTCCGATTTTGTATGCAATGGTAAAAAGGTCTCAAAATCCTGAAACATAGATAGTATAGGCAAAGAAACACTTTAACAAAAAGCCCATGTGGATCTTGTTGGTATTGCTTTTCCGATTTTGTATACAATGGTAAAAAGTTATAAAAATCCTGAAACATTGATAGTATAGACCAAGAGTAACTACCACACCACAAATGGCCCACTATTACCCATAGGTCTTCCCTTGACACACGCGCGGGCTTGGCAAGACGCACACGCAACATTTCAGGAGAGTGTTCCTTGGTCTTTTGCAAAGGCCATGTGGATCTTGATGGTATTGCATTTCAGATTTTGTTTGCCATGGTAAAAAGTTATCCAAATCCTGAAACATTGATAGTAAAGGCCAACAGTAACAACAACACTTTAACAAAAGCCCATGTGGATCTTGTTGGTATTGCATTTCCGATTTTGTATGCAATGGTAAAAAGTTAAAAACATCCTGAAACATTGATAGTATAGGCCAAGAGTAACTACCACACCACAAATGGCCCACCATTACCAATAGGTGTCGCTACAGGCCACGCCCTAAAGCACAAAGCACTTCACTTCTTGTGAAGATTAAAGCGCTTCACTTCTTGGCTTGAAATAAAGGCCCTTGTGGATGTTGATGTTATTGCATTTCAGATTTGGTATCCCATTGGAAATTCTGCAGCATTGATTTTTCTATACAGTTACAATTTGTCAAGAATATACATTTTTCAATGGTTCGCAATGCTTTACACGTAAGCCAGTCAAACAAGTTCATATGAAGACTCTTGAGAATGTTTAGTACACAAATCTGAGAAAAAGTTGACTCTAAGATGAAAGGTCGATTTTTGGTGAATCTTTGAAACATGCATGCTTGGCTAATTTCTAGGGAAATTTACAATGAAATGTGTCCCCCGCTCCTCCCCGCGCATGCTCCAAATTCTCACACACTCACTCTTCCCTTGACACGCGCGGGCTTGGCAAGACACACACGCAATATATCAGGACTGTGTGGGCTGACCAAGCCCCCACTCATTCCTTGAATATCAGCATAGGCCCTTGAGGACCTTGGTGTCATTGCATTTCCTACTTTGTATGAAATAGTAAAAAGGTCTCCAGATCCTGACACATTGACAGTACAGGCCAAGAGTAACTACCACACTTTACCCAAAGCCCATGTGGATCCTGTTGGTATTGCATTTCCGATTTTATATGCAATGGTAAAAAGTTTTTAAAATCCTGAAACATTAATAGTATAGGCCAACAGTAACTACCACACCACAAATGGCCCACCATTACCCATAGGTGGCGCTACAGGCCACGCCTTAATGCATAAAGATACAAGGCTTTCTGGAATGGATAAGCTCACCAAGCCCCCTTCCTTCACTTACTGGCTTGAAATTAAGGCCCTTGTGGATCTTGATGGTATTGCATTTCAGATTTGGTATGCCATTGGTAATTCTGCAGCATACATTTTTCTATACAGTTACAATTTGTCAAGAATAAACATTTTTCAATGGTTCGCAGTGTTTGGAGGAATCCGCCATTACTGCTTGCAGTTATATTTAGGATTCCTCCGTAAGGAGGAAACCTATTGTTATTGGTGGTTTTATTATTTGTAATTCTTGTACCATGGGAGTCAATGGCAGCCCCTAGACCCCATCGACAACTTTTTGTGAAATTTGGCACACTCATTAAGGACAGTTTCTTCTATACCTACACCAAGTTTCATGTCTCCCATTAGACCACTCTAGCGCCACCAATGGGTCAAAGTTGGACTTGTGTTTACACACGCAACTTTTGAACCGTATGACTCATTTTCAAAAATGAAGTACCATTGGATTCCCTGGATCAAGCCGAGTTCAACGCACACCATGGCGTTAATTTCCGGTTATATAGATTTCCCGCCATTTCCGGTTTTATCAAAAACCTTTGAAAGCCTACTCCTCCTACAATTTTTGTCATATCTTCTTCAAACTCACCAGAGATGATCTTCAGACCAAGCCTCACAAAAGTTATCAATGGAATTTTGATCCTCATAACCGTCTGTCCGGTACAGCCAATCAAATTCATCAGAAAAGCCGCCAAACAGGATGTGAAGTCATGTCTCAGCAAATCTTTGAGATATCAACACTAAACTTGGTAGATCGGAGGAAGACACTACAACATGTTACCAGGTGCAAAGGCAAATTCATATCTCAAAAAATGATTGATATAAAGCAAATTGAACTTATCGCTAACGCTAAAATAATGCTTTACACATCAGCCAGTCAAAAACTGATACTCTGATTCAATCACAAGTTCATATGAAGACTCTTGAGAATGTTCATAACACAAATCTGTGAAAAAGTTGACTGTAAGATGAAAGGTCGATTTTTGGTGAATATTTGAAACATGCTTGCTTGGCTAATTTCTAGGCAAATTTCCAATGAATGTCTCCCCTGCTCCTCCCCGCGCGTGCTCCAAAATCTCACACACACACTCAGCCTTCCCTTGACACACGCGCGGCCAAGACGCACACGCAACATTTCAGGAGAGTGTGGGCTGACCAAGCCCCCACTCATTCCTTGGTCTTTAGCAAAGGCCCATGTGGCTCTTGATGGTATTGCATTTCCGATTTTGTATGCAATGGTAAAAAGGTCTCAAATCCTGAAACATTGATAGTGTAGGCCGAGAAACACTTTAACAAAAGCCCATGTGGATCTTGTTGGTATTGCATTTCCGATTTTGTATACAATGGTAAAAAGTTATAAAAATCCTGAAACATTGATAGTATAGACCAAGAGTAACTACCACACCACAAATGGCCCACCATTACCCATAGGTGGCGCTACAGGCCACGCCTTAATGCATAAAGATACAAGGCTTTCTAGAATGGATAAGCTCACCAAGCCCCCTTCCTTCACTTACTGGCTTGAAATAAAGGCCCTTGTGGATCTTGATGGTATTTCTGATTTGGTATGCCATTGGTAATTCTGCAGCATACATTTTTCTATACAGTTACAATTTGTCAAGAATAAACATTTTTCAATGGTTCGCAGTGTTTGGAGGAATCCGCCATTACTGCTTGCAGTTATATTTAGGATTCCTCCGTAAGGAGGAAACCTATTGTTATTGGTGGTTTTATTATTTGTAATTCTTGTACCATGGGAGTCAATGGCAGCCCCTAGACCCCATCGACAACTTTTTGTGAAATTTGGCACACTCATTAAGGACAGTTTCTTCTATACCTACACCAAGTTTCATGTCTCCCATTAGACCACTCTAGCGCCACCAATGGGTCAAAGTTGGACTTGTGTTTACACACGCAACTTTTGAACCGTATGACTCATTTTCAAAAATGAGGTACCAATGGATTCCCTGGATCAAGCCGAGTTCAACGCACACCATGGCGTTAATTTCCGGTTATATAGATTTCCCGCCATTTCCGGTTTTATCAAAAACCTTTGAAAGCCTACTCCTCCTACAATTTTTGTCATATCTTCTTCAAAATCACCAGAGATGATTTTCAGACCAAGCCTCACAAAAGTTATCAAAGGAATTTTGATCCTCATAACCGTCTGTCCGGTACAGCCAATCAAATTCATCAGAAAAGCCACAAAACAGGATGTGAAGTCATGTCTCAGCAAATCTTTGAGATATCAACACTAAACTTGGTAGATCGGAGGAAGACACTACAACATGTTACCATGTGCAAAGGCAAATTCATATCTCAAAAAATGATTGATATAAAGCAAATTGAACTTATCGCTAACGCTAAAATTATGCTTTACACATCAGCCATTCAAAAACTGATACTCTGATTCAATCACAAGTTCATATGAAAACTCTTGAGAATGTTCATAACACAAATCTGTGAAAAAGTTGACTGTAAGATGAAAGGCCGATTTTTGGTGAATATTTGAAACATGCTTGCTTGGCTAATTTCTAGGCAAATTTCCAATGAATGTCTCCCTTGCTCCTCCCCGCGCGTGCTCCAAAATCTCACACACACTCAGCCTTCCCTTGACACACGCGCGGCCAAGACGCACACGCAACATTTCAGGAGAGTGTGGGCTGACCAAGCCCCCACTCATTCCTTGGTCTTTAGCAAAGGCCCATGTGGCTCTTGATGGTATTGCATTTCCGATTTTGTATGCAATGGTAAAAAGGTCTCAAATCCTGAAACATTGATAGTGTAGGCCGAGAAACACTTTAACAAAAGCCCATGTGGATCTTGTTGGTATTGCATTTCCGATTTTGTATGCAATGGTAAAAAGTTATAAAAATCCTGAAACATTGATAGTATAGACCAAGAGTAACTACCACACCACAAATGGCCCACCATTACCCATAGGTGGCGCTACAGGCCACGCCAAAAAGCACAAATATACAAGGCTTTCTGGAATGGATAGGCTCACCAAGCCCCCTCCCTTCACTTATTGGCTTGAAAAAAAGGCCCATGTGGCTCTTGATGGTATTGCATTTCCGATTTTGTATGCAATGGTAAAAAGGTCTCAAAATCCTGAAACATAGATAGTATAGGCAAAGAAACACTTTAACAAAAAGCCCATGTGGATCTTGTTGGTATTGCTTTTCCGATTTTGTATACAATGGTAAAAAGTTATAAAAATCCTGAAACATTGATAGTATAGACCAAGAGTAACTACCACACCACAAATGGCCCACTATTACCCATAGGTCTTCCCTTGACACACGCGCGGGCTTGGCAAGACGCACACGCAACATTTCAGGAGAGTGTTCCTTGGTCTTTTGCAAAGGCCATGTGGATCTTGATGGTATTGCATTTCAGATTTTGTTTGCCATGGTAAAAAGTTATCCAAATCCTGAAACATTGATAGTAAAGGCCAAGAGTAACAACAACACTTTAACAAAAGCCCATGTGGATCTTGTTGGTATTGCATTTCCGATTTTGTATGCAATGGTAAAAAGTTAAAAACATCCTGAAACATTGATAGTATAGGCCAAGAGTAACTACCACACCACAAATGGCCCACCATTACCAATAGGTGTCGCTACAGGCCACGCCCTAAAGCACAAAGCACTTCACTTCTTGTGAAGATTAAAGCGCTTCACTTCTTGGCTTGAAATAAAGGCCCTTGTGGATGTTGATGTTATTGCATTTCAGATTTGGTATCCCATTGGAAATTCTGCAGCATTGATTTTTCTATACAGTTACAATTTGTCAAGAATATACATTTTTCAATGGTTCGCAATGCTTTACACGTAAGCCAGTCAAACAAGTTCATATGAAGACTCTTGAGAATGTTTAGTACACAAATCTGAGAAAAAGTTGACTCTAAGATGAAAGGTCGATTTTTGGTGAATCTTTGAAACATGCATGCTTGGCTAATTTCTAGGGAAATTTACAATGAAATGTGTCCCCTGCTCCTCCCCGCGCATGCTCCAAATTCTCAGACACTCATTCTTCCCTTGACACGCGCGGGCTTGGCAAGACACACACGCAACATATCAGGACTGTGTGGGCTGACCAAGCCCCCACTCATTCCTTGAATATCAGCATAGGCCCTTGAGGACCTTGGTGTCATTGCATTTCCTACTTTGTATGCAATAGTAAAAAGGTCTCCAAATCCTGACACATTGACAGTACAGGCCAAGAGTAACTACCACACTTTACCCAAAGCCCATGTGGATCCTGTTGGTATTGCATTTCCGATTTTATATGCAATGGTAAAAAGTTTTTAAAATCCTGAAACATTAATAGTATAGGCCAAGAGTAACTACCACACCACAAATGGTCCACCATTACCCATAGGTGGCGCTACAGGCCACGCCTTAATGCATAAAGATACAAGGCTTTCTGGAATGGATAGGCTCACCAAGCCCCCTCCCTTCACTTACTGGCTTGAAAAAAAGGCCCATGTGGCTCTTGATGGTATTGCATTTCCGATTTTGTATGCAATGGTAAAAAGGTCTCAAAATCCTGAAACATAGATAGTATAGGCAAAGAAACACTTTAACAAAAAGCCCATGTGGATCTTGTTGGTATTGCTTTTCCGATTTTGTATACAATGGTAAAAAGTTATAAAAATCCTGAAACATTGATAGTATAGACCAAGAGTAACTACCACACCACAAATGGCCCACTATTACCCATAGGTCTTCCCTTGACACACGCGCGGGCTTGGCAAGACGCACACGCAACATTTCAGGAGAGTGTTCCTTGGTCTTTTGCAAAGGCCATGTGGATCTTGATGGTATTGCATTTCAGATTTTGTTTGCCATGGTAAAAAGTTATCCAAATCCTGAAACATTGATAGTAAAGGCCAAGAGTAACAACAACACTTTAACAAAAGCCCATGTGGATCTTGTTGGTATTGCATTTCCGATTTTGTATGCAATGGTAAAAAGTTAAAAACATCCTGAAACATTGATAGTATAGGCCAAGAGTAACTACCACACCACAAATGGCCCACCATTACCAATAGGTGTCGCTACAGGCCACGCCCTAAAGCACAAAGCACTTCACTTCTTGTGAAGATTAAAGCGCTTCACTTCTTGGCTTGAAATAAAGGCCCTTGTGGATGTTGATGTTATTGCATTTCAGATTTGGTATCCCATTGGAAATTCTGCAGCATTGATTTTTCTATACAGTTACAATTTGTCAAGAATATACATTTTTCAATGGTTCGCAATGCTTTACACGTAAGCCAGTCAAACAAGTTCATATGAAGACTCTTGAGAATGTTTAGTACACAAATCTGAGAAAAAGTTGACTCTAAGATGAAAGGTCGATTTTTGGTGAATCTTTGAAACATGCATGCTTGGCTAATTTCTAGGGAAATTTACAATGAAATGTGTCCCCTGCTCCTCCCCGCGCATGCTCCAAATTCTCAGACACTCATTCTTCCCTTGACACGCGCGGGCTTGGCAAGACACACACGCAACATATCAGGACTGTGTGGGCTGACCAAGCCCCCACTCATTCCTTGAATATCAGCATAGGCCCTTGAGGACCTTGGTGTCATTGCATTTCCTACTTTGTATGCAATAGTAAAAAGGTCTCCAAATCCTGACACATTGACAGTACAGGCCAAGAGTAACTACCACACTTTACCCAAAGCCCATGTGGATCCTGTTGGTATTGCATTTCCGATTTTATATGCAATGGTAAAAAGTTTTTAAAATCCTGAAACATTAATAGTATAGGCCAAGAGTAACTACCACACCACAAATGGTCCACCATTACCCATAGGTGGCGCTACAGGCCACGCCTTAATGCATAAAGATACAAGGCTTTCTGGAATGGATAGGCTCACCAAGCCCCCTCCCTTCACTTACTGGCTTGAAAAAAAGGCCCATGTGGCTCTTGATGGTATTGCATTTCCGATTTTGTATGCAATGGTAAAAAGGTCTCAAAATCCTGAAACATAGATAGTATAGGCAAAGAAACACTTTAACAAAAAGCCCATGTGGATCTTGTTGGTATTGCTTTTCCGATTTTGTATACAATGGTAAAAAGTTATAAAAATCCTGAAACATTGATAGTATAGACCAAGAGTAACTACCACACCACAAATGGCCCACTATTACCCATAGGTCTTCCCTTGACACACGCGCGGGCTTGGCAAGACGCACACGCAACATTTCAGGAGAGTGTTCCTTGGTCTTTTGCAAAGGCCATGTGGATCTTGATGGTATTGCATTTCAGATTTTGTTTGCCATGGTAAAAAGTTATCCAAATCCTGAAACATTGATAGTAAAGGCCAAGAGTAACAACAACACTTTAACAAAAGCCCATGTGGATCTTGTTGGTATTGCATTTCCGATTTTATATGCAATGGTAAAAAGTTAAAAACATCCTGAAACATTGATAGTATAGGCCAAGAGTAACTACCACACCACAAATGGCCCACCATTACCAATAGGTGTCGCTACAGGCCACGCCCTAAAGCACAAAGCACTTCACTTCTTGTGAAGATTAAAGCGCTTCACTTCTTGGCTTGAAATAAAGGCCCTTGTGGATGTTGATGTTATTGCATTTCAGATTTGGTATCCCATTGGAAATTCTGCAGCATTGATTTTTCTATACAGTTACAATTTGTCAAGAATATACATTTTTCAATGGTTCGCAATGCTTTACACGTAAGCCAGTCAAACAAGTTCATATGAAGACTCTTGAGAATGTTTAGTACACAAATCTGAGAAAAAGTTGACTCTAAGATGAAAGGTCGATTTTTGGTGAATCTTTGAAACATGCATGCTTGGCTAATTTCTAGGGAAATTTACAATGAAATGTGTCCCCCGCTCCTCCCCGCGCATGCTCCAAATTCTCACACACTCACTCTTCCCTTGACACGCGCGGGCTTGGCAAGACACACACGCAATATATCAGGACTGTGTGGGCTGACCAAGCCCCCACTCATTCCTTGAATATCAGCATAGGCCCTTGAGGACCTTGGTGTCATTGCATTTCCTACTTTGTATGAAATAGTAAAAAGGTCTCCAGATCCTGACACATTGACAGTACAGGCCAAGAGTAACTACCACACTTTACCCAAAGCCCATGTGGATCCTGTTGGTATTGCATTTCCGATTTTATATGCAATGGTAAAAAGTTTTTAAAATCCTGAAACATTAATAGTATAGGCCAACAGTAACTACCACACCACAAATGGCCCACCATTACCCATAGGTGGCGCTACAGGCCACGCCTTAATGCATAAAGATACAAGGCTTTCTGGAATGGATAAGCTCACCAAGCCCCCTTCCTTCACTTACTGGCTTGAAATTAAGGCCCTTGTGGATCTTGATGGTATTGCATTTCAGATTTGGTATGCCATTGGTAATTCTGCAGCATACATTTTTCTATACAGTTACAATTTGTCAAGAATAAACATTTTTCAATGGTTCGCAGTGTTTGGAGGAATCCGCCATTACTGCTTGCAGTTATATTTAGGATTCCTCCGTAAGGAGGAAACCTATTGTTATTGGTGGTTTTATTATTTGTAATTCTTGTACCATGGGAGTCAATGGCAGCCCCTAGACCCCATCGACAACTTTTTGTGAAATTTGGCACACTCATTAAGGACAGTTTCTTCTATACCTACACCAAGTTTCATGTCTCCCATTAGACCACTCTAGCGCCACCAATGGGTCAAAGTTGGACTTGTGTTTACACACGCAACTTTTGAACCGTATGACTCATTTTCAAAAATGAAGTACCATTGGATTCCCTGGATCAAGCCGAGTTCAACGCACACCATGGCGTTAATTTCCGGTTATATAGATTTCCCGCCATTTCCGGTTTTATCAAAAACCTTTGAAAGCCTACTCCTCCTACAATTTTTGTCATATCTTCTTCAAACTCACCAGAGATGATCTTCAGACCAAGCCTCACAAAAGTTATCAATGGAATTTTGATCCTCATAACCGTCTGTCCGGTACAGCCAATCAAATTCATCAGAAAAGCCGCCAAACAGGATGTGAAGTCATGTCTCAGCAAATCTTTGAGATATCAACACTAAACTTGGTAGATCGGAGGAAGACACTACAACATGTTACCAGGTGCAAAGGCAAATTCATATCTCAAAAAATGATTGATATAAAGCAAATTGAACTTATCGCTAACGCTAAAATAATGCTTTACACATCAGCCAGTCAAAAACTGATACTCTGATTCAATCACAAGTTCATATGAAGACTCTTGAGAATGTTCATAACACAAATCTGTGAAAAAGTTGACTGTAAGATGAAAGGTCGATTTTTGGTGAATATTTGAAACATGCTTGCTTGGCTAATTTCTAGGCAAATTTCCAATGAATGTCTCCCCTGCTCCTCCCCGCGCGTGCTCCAAAATCTCACACACACACTCAGCCTTCCCTTGACACACGCGCGGCCAAGACGCACACGCAACATTTCAGGAGAGTGTGGGCTGACCAAGCCCCCACTCATTCCTTGGTCTTTAGCAAAGGCCCATGTGGCTCTTGATGGTATTGCATTTCCGATTTTGTATGCAATGGTAAAAAGGTCTCAAATCCTGAAACATTGATAGTGTAGGCCGAGAAACACTTTAACAAAAGCCCATGTGGATCTTGTTGGTATTGCATTTCCGATTTTGTATACAATGGTAAAAAGTTATAAAAATCCTGAAACATTGATAGTATAGACCAAGAGTAACTACCACACCACAAATGGCCCACCATTACCCATAGGTGGCGCTACAGGCCACGCCTTAATGCATAAAGATACAAGGCTTTCTAGAATGGATAAGCTCACCAAGCCCCCTTCCTTCACTTACTGGCTTGAAATAAAGGCCCTTGTGGATCTTGATGGTATTTCTGATTTGGTATGCCATTGGTAATTCTGCAGCATACATTTTTCTATACAGTTACAATTTGTCAAGAATAAACATTTTTCAATGGTTCGCAGTGTTTGGAGGAATCCGCCATTACTGCTTGCAGTTATATTTAGGATTCCTCCGTAAGGAGGAAACCTATTGTTATTGGTGGTTTTATTATTTGTAATTCTTGTACCATGGGAGTCAATGGCAGCCCCTAGACCCCATCGACAACTTTTTGTGAAATTTGGCACACTCATTAAGGACAGTTTCTTCTATACCTACACCAAGTTTCATGTCTCCCATTAGACCACTCTAGCGCCACCAATGGGTCAAAGTTGGACTTGTGTTTACACACGCAACTTTTGAACCGTATGACTCATTTTCAAAAATGAGGTACCAATGGATTCCCTGGATCAAGCCGAGTTCAACGCACACCATGGCGTTAATTTCCGGTTATATAGATTTCCCGCCATTTCCGGTTTTATCAAAAACCTTTGAAAGCCTACTCCTCCTACAATTTTTGTCATATCTTCTTCAAAATCACCAGAGATGATTTTCAGACCAAGCCTCACAAAAGTTATCAAAGGAATTTTGATCCTCATAACCGTCTGTCCGGTACAGCCAATCAAATTCATCAGAAAAGCCACAAAACAGGATGTGAAGTCATGTCTCAGCAAATCTTTGAGATATCAACACTAAACTTGGTAGATCGGAGGAAGACACTACAACATGTTACCATGTGCAAAGGCAAATTCATATCTCAAAAAATGATTGATATAAAGCAAATTGAACTTATCGCTAACGCTAAAATTATGCTTTACACATCAGCCATTCAAAAACTGATACTCTGATTCAATCACAAGTTCATATGAAAACTCTTGAGAATGTTCATAACACAAATCTGTGAAAAAGTTGACTGTAAGATGAAAGGCCGATTTTTGGTGAATATTTGAAACATGCTTGCTTGGCTAATTTCTAGGCAAATTTCCAATGAATGTCTCCCTTGCTCCTCCCCGCGCGTGCTCCAAAATCTCACACACACTCAGCCTTCCCTTGACACACGCGCGGCCAAGACGCACACGCAACATTTCAGGAGAGTGTGGGCTGACCAAGCCCCCACTCATTCCTTGGTCTTTAGCAAAGGCCCATGTGGCTCTTGATGGTATTGCATTTCCGATTTTGTATGCAATGGTAAAAAGGTCTCAAATCCTGAAACATTGATAGTGTAGGCCGAGAAACACTTTAACAAAAGCCCATGTGGATCTTGTTGGTATTGCATTTCCGATTTTGTATGCAATGGTAAAAAGTTATAAAAATCCTGAAACATTGATAGTATAGACCAAGAGTAACTACCACACCACAAATGGCCCACCATTACCCATAGGTGGCGCTACAGGCCACGCCAAAAAGCACAAATATACAAGGCTTTCTGGAATGGATAGGCTCACCAAGCCCCCTCCCTTCACTTATTGGCTTGAAAAAAAGGCCCATGTGGCTCTTGATGGTATTGCATTTCCGATTTTGTATGCAATGGTAAAAAGGTCTCAAAATCCTGAAACATAGATAGTATAGGCAAAGAAACACTTTAACAAAAAGCCCATGTGGATCTTGTTGGTATTGCTTTTCCGATTTTGTATACAATGGTAAAAAGTTATAAAAATCCTGAAACATTGATAGTATAGACCAAGAGTAACTACCACACCACAAATGGCCCACTATTACCCATAGGTCTTCCCTTGACACACGCGCGGGCTTGGCAAGACGCACACGCAACATTTCAGGAGAGTGTTCCTTGGTCTTTTGCAAAGGCCATGTGGATCTTGATGGTATTGCATTTCAGATTTTGTTTGCCATGGTAAAAAGTTATCCAAATCCTGAAACATTGATAGTAAAGGCCAAGAGTAACAACAACACTTTAACAAAAGCCCATGTGGATCTTGTTGGTATTGCATTTCCGATTTTGTATGCAATGGTAAAAAGTTAAAAACATCCTGAAACATTGATAGTATAGGCCAAGAGTAACTACCACACCACAAATGGCCCACCATTACCAATAGGTGTCGCTACAGGCCACGCCCTAAAGCACAAAGCACTTCACTTCTTGTGAAGATTAAAGCGCTTCACTTCTTGGCTTGAAATAAAGGCCCTTGTGGATGTTGATGTTATTGCATTTCAGATTTGGTATCCCATTGGAAATTCTGCAGCATTGATTTTTCTATACAGTTACAATTTGTCAAGAATATACATTTTTCAATGGTTCGCAATGCTTTACACGTAAGCCAGTCAAACAAGTTCATATGAAGACTCTTGAGAATGTTTAGTACACAAATCTGAGAAAAAGTTGACTCTAAGATGAAAGGTCGATTTTTGGTGAATCTTTGAAACATGCATGCTTGGCTAATTTCTAGGGAAATTTACAATGAAATGTGTCCCCTGCTCCTCCCCGCGCATGCTCCAAATTCTCAGACACTCATTCTTCCCTTGACACGCGCGGGCTTGGCAAGACACACACGCAACATATCAGGACTGTGTGGGCTGACCAAGCCCCCACTCATTCCTTGAATATCAGCATAGGCCCTTGAGGACCTTGGTGTCATTGCATTTCCTACTTTGTATGCAATAGTAAAAAGGTCTCCAAATCCTGACACATTGACAGTACAGGCCAAGAGTAACTACCACACTTTACCCAAAGCCCATGTGGATCCTGTTGGTATTGCATTTCCGATTTTATATGCAATGGTAAAAAGTTTTTAAAATCCTGAAACATTAATAGTATAGGCCAAGAGTAACTACCACACCACAAATGGTCCACCATTACCCATAGGTGGCGCTACAGGCCACGCCTTAATGCATAAAGATACAAGGCTTTCTGGAATGGATAGGCTCACCAAGCCCCCTCCCTTCACTTACTGGCTTGAAAAAAAGGCCCATGTGGCTCTTGATGGTATTGCATTTCCGATTTTGTATGCAATGGTAAAAAGGTCTCAAAATCCTGAAACATAGATAGTATAGGCAAAGAAACACTTTAACAAAAAGCCCATGTGGATCTTGTTGGTATTGCTTTTCCGATTTTGTATACAATGGTAAAAAGTTATAAAAATCCTGAAACATTGATAGTATAGACCAAGAGTAACTACCACACCACAAATGGCCCACTATTACCCATAGGTCTTCCCTTGACACACGCGCGGGCTTGGCAAGACGCACACGCAACATTTCAGGAGAGTGTTCCTTGGTCTTTTGCAAAGGCCATGTGGATCTTGATGGTATTGCATTTCAGATTTTGTTTGCCATGGTAAAAAGTTATCCAAATCCTGAAACATTGATAGTAAAGGCCAAGAGTAACAACAACACTTTAACAAAAGCCCATGTGGATCTTGTTGGTATTGCATTTCCGATTTTATATGCAATGGTAAAAAGTTAAAAACATCCTGAAACATTGATAGTATAGGCCAAGAGTAACTACCACACCACAAATGGCCCACCATTACCAATAGGTGTCGCTACAGGCCACGCCCTAAAGCACAAAGCACTTCACTTCTTGTGAAGATTAAAGCGCTTCACTTCTTGGCTTGAAATAAAGGCCCTTGTGGATGTTGATGTTATTGCATTTCAGATTTGGTATCCCATTGGAAATTCTGCAGCATTGATTTTTCTATACAGTTACAATTTGTCAAGAATATACATTTTTCAATGGTTCGCAATGCTTTACACGTAAGCCAGTCAAACAAGTTCATATGAAGACTCTTGAGAATGTTTAGTACACAAATCTGAGAAAAAGTTGACTCTAAGATGAAAGGTCGATTTTTGGTGAATCTTTGAAACATGCATGCTTGGCTAATTTCTAGGGAAATTTACAATGAAATGTGTCCCCTGCTCCTCCCCGCGCATGCTCCAAATTCTCAGACACTCATTCTTCCCTTGACACGCGCGGGCTTGGCAAGACACACACGCAACATATCAGGACTGTGTGGGCTGACCAAGCCCCCACTCATTCCTTGAATATCAGCATAGGCCCTTGAGGACCTTGGTGTCATTGCATTTCCTACTTTGTATGCAATAGTAAAAAGGTCTCCAAATCCTGACACATTGACAGTACAGGCCAAGAGTAACTACCACACTTTACCCAAAGCCCATGTGGATCCTGTTGGTATTGCATTTCCGATTTTATATGCAATGGTAAAAAGTTTTTAAAATCCTGAAACATTAATAGTATAGGCCAAGAGTAACTACCACACCACAAATGGTCCACCATTACCCATAGGTGGCGCTACAGGCCACGCCTTAATGCATAAAGATACAAGGCTTTCTGGAATGGATAAGCTCACCAAGCCCCCTTCCTTCACTTACTGGCTTGAAATAAAGGCCCTTGTGGATCTTGATGGTATTGCATTTCAGATTTGGTATGCCATTGGTAATTCTGCAGCATACATTTTTCTATACAGTTACAATTTGTCAAAAATAAACATTTTTCAATGGTTCGCAGTGTTTGGAGGAATCCGCCATTACTGCTTGCAGTTATATTTATTATTATTATTCTTAGGACTGGGTGTCTATGGCAGCCCCCATAAGCGCATGGTCGAAAGTTTTGAAATTTGGCACACTCATTGGGGACAGTCCCCTGGTCCAATTCACAAAGTTTCATGTCCCATACTTGGGCACTCTAGCGCCACCAACGGGTCAAAGTTGGACTTATGTTTACACACGCAACTTTTGAACCGTATGACCCATTTTCAAAAATGAGATACCGTTGGATTCCGTGGATCAAGCCGAGTTCAATGCACACCATGGCGTCAATTTCCGGTTATATAGAGTGTCCGCTATTTCCGGTTTTATCAAAAACCTTTGAAAGCCTACTCCTCCTACAATTTTTGTCAAATCTTCTTAAAAATTACCAGAGATGATCTTCAGACTAAGCCGCACAAAAGTTATGGTAGAGCATTTTGATCCCCACAACCGTTTGTCCGTGACAGCCAATCAAAGTCATCAGGAAAGCCACCAAACAGGAAATGAAGTAATATCTCAGCAGTTCTTTGAGACAGTGACACCAAATTTGGTATGCCTACTCGGAACCTTATTCTGAGGATGTCCTCCAAAGATTGTGTCATGTGACTAAAAAGGGGCGTGGCCGGAAGCATAAACGTGTTTTGGCTAATAACTAGTTTCTAGTCTCCCATTCCAACCATCTAGCGCCACCTATGGGTCAAAGTTGAAGGTGTGTTTACACATGTTACTTTTGAACCATATGCCCCATTGTCCAAAATGAGGTATCGTTGGATTCCCTGGATCAAGACGAGTTCAACGCACTCTATGACATCATACCCAGTTCCATAGATTCTCCGCCATTTTGAATGTAAAGAAAAAGCGTTTTTTCGCTACTCCTCCTACAATTCTTGTTGAATCTTCTTCAAAATTGCCACAGATGATCTTCAGACCAAGCCTCACAAAAATTATCCCCTGGAGCTTTAATTTTCGCAACCTTTTGTTAGTTACAGCCACATCAAATTTATGTGGCTGAATTGATGTGGCCGCCATTTTGAATATACCGTTTTTTCGCTACCTCTCCTATAAGGTTTGTCCAATCTTCACCAAATTTGGCACAGATCATCTTCAGACCAAGCCTCACAAGTTTTTTTTGATTATCTACACCTATCGACTGGAACAGCATATCAAAGTCGTCAGCCAATCAAAGTCGTCAACCAAGCCACCATAAAAGAAGTGAGGTCATATCTCAGCACCTCTTTAATGCATTGACACCAAATTTGGTATAGGGACTAGGGACACTGTTCTAAAGAGGTCCAAAATAGGTCATGCCATTTCACCTCTAGGTGACGCTGCAATAAGTAAAAATTTGGCACCATTAATCTTCAGATCAAGCCTCACAAAAGACATCACGTTTTTTTGGATTTTCTACACTTTTGACTGGAACAGCCAATCAAAGTCGTCAGCCAATCAAAGTCGTCAACCAAGCCACCATAAAAGAAGTGAGGTCATATCTCAGCACCTCTTTAATGCATTGACACCAAATTTGGTATAGGGACTAGGGACACTGTTCTAAAGAGGTCCAAAATAGTTCATGCCATTTCACCTCTAGGTGGCGCTGCAATAAGTAAAAAATTGGCACCATTTATCTTCAAGCCTCACAAAAGACATCAAGTTTTTTTTATGTTCTACACTTTTGACTGGAACAGCCAATCAAAGTCGTCAACCAAGCCACCATAAAAGAAGTGAGGTCATATCTCAGCACCTCCTTACTGCATTGACACCAAATTTGGTATAGGGACTAGGGACACTGTTCTAAAGAGGTCCAAATAGGTCATGCCATTTCACCTCTAGGTGGCGCTGCAATAAGCAAAAAATTGTCATTTATCTTCAGATCAAGCCTCACAAACCCTTTCACGTTTCGGTAAAGCTGATCAAATTCGGCGATAAAGCCGCCAAAACAGGACGTGAGATCATATCTCAGGAAATATTTGCTGAAACGACATCAAACTTGGTACAGGTGCTCAGGACCGTGTTCCAAAGAGGTCCACAAAAGGTTGTGTCATCTAACTGATAGGGGGCGATCCTGTGTCTGACACATGTTAAATTGTGATACCAGCTGAATTGATGTGGCCGCCATTTTAAATGAATGAACTGTTTTTGGTAAATATCAAATATTCACCTCATTTGGCACAGATTATCTTCAGACCACAATCACCTTTACATGTCAAAATAGAACTGAATTACAGCTGTTTAAACTTTGGACAAATCACATTTTTACCCAGTAAATGAAATCTGTGATTTCCAGCACTGAGAATAGCTCACTAGGATAAGTTGGTGTCCTGGCAATGCCAACGTCAGAGGTTCGAATCCAGCCAAAGCTGACAAGCTTGTCATGTCTCTGATTCTCTGTTTAGCGAGACTGTAAGCCACTGCAAAGGAAGCCAGGTACACCGCAGTCACTAGATGTTGAAAGTTTCTTCTGGGTCATCTGACCTGCTTGGCCACCACATTGCTGCTTGCAGCTATATTTGATTGTTGACTTCCTTTTACCATCGAGAGAAATACAAATTGTCTGGACTAGACGTGTTCAAACACTATAAATGATCAAAATATGCAACTATATCTTATCTAAATCACTCACCTTTTCACGTCATGGCCATTTAGAATCCCCATAGTTGTAATTTATTTCAGTTCCTGCTTCTATATTTTGTACAGCAAATAGGCACAAATGTGGCATGCCATTTACTATGATTTTTTTCATTATGCAGTTTGGAGATTTGTGGTTGTCATTTACTAATCTTCCAAGAGATCCATCTTCACTGGTTTCAATTATACTAAAAAGGTAAAAGAAAAGTATCCAATAATTGTTTTAATAGCCATTTCAAACTATGTCGCAAATTAACTGACTGCATGACGTGATGGGAGGATGCCATGGTCTAGATTAATCTATTCCCACCTTAAGTATCAATACTCAATCTGTGATTGCTGTTATAATCAAAAACTGATTCACTAAGCAGGTGATTAAAATATTGTTGCTTTTATTTATGCTTTTAACTATTCAATTAACTATTGGTTTTAGATTTAAACTACTTAAATGTCCCTGATGTCTACCAAATATTTAGCTTGACATGCTTACCACCAGTTACGTTTCTGCCATTCAAATTCAAACAGAAAAGTACATTCCGTCTGTGAATAGTTTCTTGATTGGCATTCTTCCAATGATACAAGTTCACCCCTGTACTCCAACACGAAAGCACCTGATTCAATGGGCTGGGTGGTGAACACTCTTCTACCTATAAGGTCACAAATAAATGTACATGGCTGTTTGCATCATGGGTTCAATCATGCTCATCATCAAGTTTTAAATCATTACACAGGTATACAACATCATCTTTTGATAACTTATCAAATGGATGTCCAACATCAAACCCCAAATTACCTTTAGATCACTCATGCAAACTTGAAATGATTAAGGCCAGGTACCCCATTTTTGTCTATTAATCACATCAGAATGAGATGCTTCAGGTCTGCCTGTCATTTTTCACACAGCATGAAGGGGAACATCCATGTCCAAATACATCCCCCTCACACCACTATCTTATCTATTATGCCTATTTTTATCTATCTCTCCAATCAGTCAATCAATCTCCTCAATCAATTCATATATCTCCCAATCAATCAATCCCCCCACCCCAAATTTACCTATTGATCCCCTCAAACTATCATCCTATCTACCTACATCACCCCCGATCCCCCTCGCCCTCCATCTTGGTCTACCTATCTTGGCTTGGTTGGTGCTAAATATTTAACGCTACCCCGCTTATTTTTACTACCCTCAGTGATGCAGTTCAACTCAAAAGCACTATTCAACATTACGTGTACACGTCCTTTTGACTAAAATCGCATGAATGATTGTAATAATTAATGTGTTCTCTATCACTTCAGTTAGCATAAAAAGTTAGCTAAATCCAGTGCCGCCGATAGCCATTTTGGTTCCCTACGCATAATTCCTTTATGATGCCCCCCCCCCCCAGCATAAACAAAATATGTAAAATAAACAACCGTTTTTCAATTGGTAAAACTTAATTGTCTAGTGAAGGTGATGTATTTTTGTCTCTTAATTTTTCAGCTCCACCCTTTCGTTTCTTAGCTTGGTTTTCCAAATTCATTATAAACATGTAAAACTGAAAGCATGCAGCCAAGGAGCTCTCCACCTTTATTACTCATTTAAAAACTATTTGATCAATCAAATATAAAAAGCATCATAAAATGTACAATAAAGTAACATCTAGCTGGCGTCAGTTATTTCAAATGCATAGATAACATATTTGAGTGTGCTAAAATTAGCAATAACGTCAGCTAGTTCGAGGTGTATGCATAGGCTAAGTTAGCAGCACATTTACCGTATTTAACAATAATTAAACATGGACTTACCTGAAAGTGATGCACGGGCATCATTTCGCAGTTTATTTCTTTTTCTGCCCCTGACTCCTGTTGTCTTTTTGAGGACTTGGTGCCCTACGCACAGCGCGTAGTATGCGTTATGGGAGCGGCGGCACTGGCTAAATCGCTAGCTTTAACTTAACAGGCAGGTGTATGGATGGTTATAAAGCATAGCAAGCCAACCAATAATTACCAGCTTCATTAATGCAATTTCACTTTACTTGATGTGTTGTACTGCTGTGAGTAAAACTGATTTAGCAAAATTTGAAAACATTTGTTGGCTTTAGAGCTAGCGTTAGCTGTCATGATATAGCTAGCCAGTTAATAATTACTAGCCTGCCTTCCTAAATGCAATTTCACTCTAAAGCACCACAACATATCATACATACACATCTTAGTAAGATGATCTTACTACTCACCTACGTTTTAGTTTTGCTGTGAAGTGGTTCCACGGACAAATAAGTAGCGTTAGCTCTCTCAAATGCCATTAGGTCTTCAGAACACGTGTATTGTCAAACGTTGATAAGATCTCCATCCTGGAGTCTACTGACACGCACGCGCAACAAGCTACAAGATTGGGCGGAACTTCTGTGATTCTATTGGCTAAGTGCGCGGTAAGAGTGGGACTCTGTAACACATCCGGAAGTGTGTGTGTGTGCTGCATTACCGCGAAGATTCTTCAGGGGCAATATAGAGCAAAAAAATAACACACACATACACACCCGTAACTCATATTTGCTACATTTCGGGACATTCAAAGAAAAATCGACAGGCATATCAGGGAAGCCTCCTGAGCTAGTTTAAATGATAATCGGTGTCGGGCCCACCAGTACCAGACAGTACCAGTCCAAAGTTTGGACACATTTTCCCATTCATGTGTCCAAACTTTTGACCGGTACTGTAAAACAGAAAGTGACTGTGTAACCCTAACTGTTGTTTCTTTGTGCACAAGTCATGTGTGTGTACTGTATGGATTTCAAAAAGAAAAATAGCTTGAGACAAAATGTCATGTATATTATTGTATATAGCTAATTATGTGTACATGTGTTTACTTGAAACAATTTGAATCAAGAACGTAGTTCTATGTTAACGTGTGTGCCGCTGTGCGTTTGGTTGAACAGACGGCACGGCTTTATAAATAGAAAGCTCTCTACAGCTCCCTGGTTCTGTGCACTAAAAGCCAGTCAACCGCTGACTGCATTACAAGAAAAGGTAGCACCACCCCTTTATGTTCCTCTTTCTTCAATCTGTTGATGACAATAACAGGCCACCAAGGCTGTTAACTGGCTGGTAGGAGCAACACATGCTATCTCCTCACAAAATGCCCCGGCTCGGAAGTCCCTTGCCTGGGTATGTTCTCTAACAGGTGGGTTGAGCTGGAGTTTGACCCACTGTGAATGCAAGCATAAACCCTCAACAGTCTTCTACTATTCTAGTGGAATTCTCTAATATCCATTGGTTATTTGTCATTTTTGACTCAGGGCTGGGCTACTCATCACTCGAACACTGTTCGAGTGCACTCTGTCCCCACATGCATATCAGACAGATTTGTTTTCTATTTTGCTGCGATAATCTGTAAGTGCACATCTGTGGTCAGTCTTCATCAACCTAGTCATAACCTTAAATGTAGGGAAGAAAAGAACATGTCAATATGACCTGAGACTCAAGGCACGTGATGGTCCACTCAGGCGGCAGAGGCGCTAGATTTAATGCAAAGGCCTGAAGGTAGCGGATGCCTAGGCTTCACTCTGCGGCCAGCAAGACAGGTTTATGTAAGTGTGATAGAAATTAGCTGTTGGACTCATCAAAGAATCAAATTAACTGAACGTGTGGCTGATTGCTGTAGGGGGAGGGAAATGGCCATAAAGGGACTGGGCCGACGGTAGAGAGAAGATTGTCTTGGTTGAGCACTCACAAGGACTGCTGGCGACAGAGTTCGGCAGTGAGGGGGTCAAGTCGTTCCAGCTCTGGGGGGGTCTATTACCTCTTGTAGCCAGTTAGGGCTGGTGTTAGGTGAATGCCATGGTTTCCAATAACTGATCTACTGACTGTATGACCTTGGATCCTGCCACGCCGTCCAGTAAATGTTTTCCCCGGGAAGGTGGATGGCATCACAAACTCAGACCCCGGGGGAGGGTTTGAGTTTATGTGCTCATGAGTGGCACGTTAAGTAAACAGACAAAACAGACAGAGAACGGGGTACGAGGAGGGGACTACAGCCAGATATAGGGTATTTTGGTCTCCTCTTAAACGTCACAACGTAGCCTAGGTGCGTGCATTCATTCAGAGTGCTGGGGTAATTGCACTGACTCCGGTTGGAGTGTGCCGGTGTGCTGTGTTACAGCTTACATTATTACAGGTGTGCTTAGCTGGAGTTTTGCCTACCTCTGTGTGCCGTGATAACACTGACATGAGGGTTGTACTGTGGTTGACGGAGACCCAAGCTGCCCTAGTGCGGCTGTTATCCTCCTTGGTGCCCTCTAGCAGTCTAGACCTTTTTATGAATTATAGACGTAGGTTATGTCCGGCTTAACCCTTGTGTTCTCCTCGGGTCATTCTGACCCATCAGTCACAACTTTACCGCATACAGAAACAAAGTGAAGCATTTTCTCTTAACCGTTGGGCTGTCTCAGACCCCCCACATTGCGAAGGTTAAAAGAAAATTATTTTTATTTGCTTTTGTATTGGGTAAAATTGGGTAAACACAACAATGGTTCGTTATGAACCTTTTGGTCATGTGACCCGAAGGCAGCACAAGGGTTAATAAATACTTTTTGTTCTGTAATACCTTCGTCTGTGATTCTTCAAGACTCTGATGCTCTTAGCAGTAATTCCCTGCTACAGACAGACCCACATTTATTACATAAGAAACAAAAAAAAGGGTAGGAATGCAATCTTACTGTAGCATAGCTTGGACAAACTATTGTAGTTCTCAAAGTAAACAATGTATGGGAATTCAAACATATATTTTAAAATATTTTTACTAAACGTGATCCAGGAATAGTGGTAAACAAAAGCAATAATTAATGAATAAATAGTTAATTTTACATTGACTACAGTAAGTTATACTTTTCAAAGGGGGCTTTAAACTATTGTGATCCCTGTTTAATCGCACTGAAGAACAATCAGTCATTAAGTTCGAAAGACCACAGATCCATCGCACTGCATACTTGTAAGCTAAAAGACGACCAATGTAATGTCTATTAGCCTAAAATGCTTTATTGATATACTAGCAGCTTGTATCTCTTTAAATGCGACTGGCGTTCCACTGCGTGTGTGTGCATGTGTAAGGGAGACGGACGGAGGAGAAAAAAAGGGGTGGATGGAATCATTGTGAGGAGGCGGCATGAAGAGGCGCATCAGACAATGTTTTTTATTTAATTGATTTCCGGTTTAACTTCTCGGAAAAGCAGTTGTGCACCTCCAACATTAGATTGGATTTACGCATCAATGGCAGCATCGGTAGATGCTTCTCTTGTCTCCCGTTAGTAAGTAACGGGTAAGGCTGACCCTCTCCGTAATATATATGTATTTATTTTCATGTGCCCTGCAACGTTGTAGGAAACGTGATCAGAGCCGACGGGAACATTAAACCGATCATGGATTAATGCTCGTGTAAGCAGCATCGATGAAGAGGTAGGAGTTGATAACTAATCTGTCAAAAGTAGTTGACGTGCATGCAATGAATTGCCTTCAATTGTTGATGGGCGTATTGGACAGATGCCTACACGGGTTGGTGTATTGGGCACGTTGTCTTCCCCAGTAACCAAATAGGTTGTCAAGATGTTCCATTGCTGTGGAGATGAACGGGAATGTGCAGTATTTCTAACATAAATTCTATTCAGAGGCTGAGATTTGAGTTCTTGCCTTTGGGAAGGATGCCAGGCTCAGCTATGAGAAGGAACGCGATGGCAAACTGATGTCGTGAACACTTTCATTTGAGTATCAGAGCAGGGAACGATTATTGATTATACCTATGACGGAAATGCTTAAAATGCTTGCTTAAATTCTGGATAGGCCTAATGTTAGCATAAGGTCTAACCCCCTCCACATTGCAGTCCGACAGTTGAAATTAGTAAATCATTTTATGTTTCAGATTGAGAAAATTGTGAAAGAAGGCAATGTAAACAACATAAATCCTATGTATTATAGACTTTTTCTGACATTGGCCTAATCAGTGTGGGTGTAGAATTGGAACGTCAGGCTAGATATTACAGTGCATCCAGAATGTATTCACAGAGCTTCACTTTTTCCACATGTTATGTTACAGCCGTATTCCAAAATGAATTACATTCATTTTGGAATTTCAAGAAAGTTTGTTTAGTTTTTTTTACATTTATTCATTTAGCATACACTTTTATCCAAAGCGACTTCCAAGAGAGAGCTTTACAAAAGTGCATAGGTCACTGATCATAACAACGAGAAAGCCCCAAAACATTGTGGGTAGCCAAAACATGAAGCATACATTGTGAAAAACCAAATAAGTGCCAAAGTGAAAAACCATAAGATCATGTAGTTAAAGAAGTTACAATTAAACAAACTTGAAGTGCAAGAGTGTACCTGTAACTGGGAGACTAGTGAGGATTGAAGGAAAGATTAGTTTTTTCCGATTGCTTAGACACAAAAACGTTGGGAACGTTAGCAAAAATTTGTAATTAGTTACAGTTACTTATTTCAGAAGTAACTTACTGCATAGAAAAGTAATTAGTTACAAGGGAAATTAACATTATCAAATGAACGCACACAGATAGTTACAATATTTTAGTGTTGCACTGTACAGTGTGGGACACGACAACTGTAAAATGTTATATCATTGTATGTTGCTAATTAGTTGCCTGAAGGCAACGGACTCAACTGTTGACATAGGTCGCATGTCTTGACAACATACCTGGCAATCAGTCTATTTAGTTCTGCCTGGCTTAGAGACTGGAAATACTCAAGCCTCGGCTGTTTTGATGAAGTGGCTCTGACTGCTTGCTTGATCAGCGGAGCTAGCACTGGGTTCTTTCATGATTAGCTTTGTAGAAGCGTGTTGTTTTACTAGGTGCTTGTGAAGATTATAATTACTATCCTTCGCAGTGGATAAAGTTCTCGCACCTGCACACAAACTACAACTAACCAGTATATTTTTGATCCCTCATCTGGACAAGGGAAAAATAATGTCGATATTTCCATGACAAAAAGCTTGCACGGTCCGAACTGTCGGCCATTGTGTGGGCTGGTCTAAAATGTGGATTGATTCATTCATACACTGCGTCGCCTTAAACTTGTTTAAATTAGATTAAAAACAGGAAATTGGGGAATTCATGCAACAAAAAAGTAACAAGCCCATTTAAATTTCAGTAATGTAACTGCGTTATTTAATTGAAAAAAGTAATTAGTTACATTACTAGTTACCGCCAAAAGTAGTGGAGTTACAGTAACGCGTTACTTTGTAACCGCGTTATTCCCAACACTGAAAATAACACACAGTTAATGAAATCTGACACTCAAGGAGCAAAACAGAAGCCCAGACCTGCACAACTATACACTCTTAAAACAGATGTGTTAATATCAACACAAGTTGTGTCAATTCCCAACACACTAATGTGTCTATATAGGGACCACACAGTGTCTTACTTTTAACACATCTACTGTGTTAAAAACACACACACACATGATATGTGTTAAGATTTTCACACAGTAATTGTGTCAAATCTAACACAATATGTGTGGTCCCTATATAGACACATTAGTGTGTTGATAAATATTCATAATAATGATACACCTAATACACCCAATGTAGCAAAATGTTAATTTATCCTACAGTCATGGTAATAAATACATTTCCATACAATCAATACATTTCCTTACAATCAATACATTTCCATACAATCAATCAATACTTTTTAAGAATATCACATTCATTTAAACTTACACAATCTTGTACCTGGGATTTAAGTAAACCATATCTCCCCTGAAACTTGACATCAATGGTCTGACTCTGCGAGGTCATTAATGCTAACCACTTCAAACAAAAAAAAATTCCCACCACATAAGCATAGTAATGATCGTCAAAAAACTGAACTTATAAAATGTGGACAAACATTAATAATTCTTTGTCAGATTCTGGAAGGATGTGAATTATTTCACCAAACTGGCATTCACCTATTGTATCATATTTAAAGGGGACTACACTGCCTGTTCTATATGTGTCACGGCTACAGCCGTGCCCCCCTATTGTTTTTGGTTTTGCCCTGTCCAAGTGTTTCCCTGTCATTGTCGTGGGGAGTTGATTCCACCACTGGGGGGCCAGGCAGGAGAAGAGCTTGTGTTGGGACTGGGCGGTCTTGAGCGGTAGGACCACCAGGCGGTTGTCTGAAGAAGACCGTAGGTGGCGGGTGGGGGTGTAAGGCTGCAGGAGAGACTTGATGTAGTCGGGTGCAGTCCCGTTCACTGCTCGGAAGGTCAGTACCAGGGTCTTGAATCTGATGCGGGCCATGATGGGTAGCCAGTGGAGGGAGATGAGGAGCGGGCTAACGTGGGAGGGTCTGGGTAGATTGTAGACCAGGCGGGTCGCTGCGTTCTGAATCCTCTGAAGAGGGCGGGTTGAGCATGCTGGGAGACCGGCGAGCAGCGAGTTGCAGTAGTCCAACTTGGAGAGGACAAGCAGCTGGGTGGAGTGCTCAGACAGGTGTCTCTTGATCTTCAGGGTGTTGTAGAAGGTGGATCTACACGACCGGGAGACCGCAGCAAAGTGGGCCGTGAGGGAGAGCTTGTCATCAATGGTAACTCCAAGGTTCCTGGCAGAGGATGAGGGGGTCACCGTCGCAGATCCCAGGGTGATTGAGAGGTCGTGGGAGATGGAGGGTTTGGCCGGGATGATGAGAAGTTCTGTTTTGGCGAGGTTCAGCTGGAGGTGGTGCTCGATCATCCAGGCGGAGATGTCTGCGAGGCAGGCCTCAATCCTAGCTGAGATCCCCGGATTGGTTGGGGGGACAGGTACAGCTGGGTGTCGTCAGCGTAGCAGTGGTAGGAGAAGCCATGGGAGGTGATGATTGGTCCAAGTGAGGTGGTGTACAGAGAGAATAGGAGGGGTCCAAGGACGGAGCCCTGTGGGACACCGGTGGAGATCTGGCGAGGGTCTGACAGTTTGCCTCCCCAGGAGACCTGGTAGGATCTTCCCGACAGGTAGGATGTGATCCACTGGAGTGCTGTGCCAGTGCTGCCCATCTCAGAAAGTCTGTAGAGCAGGATCTGGTGGTTAACCGTATCAAACGCTGCAGAAAGGTCCAGCAGAATGATGACAGATGACCTCGAAGCCGCTCTGGCAGACTGGATGGCAGTGGTGACTGAAAGGAGGGCAGTCTCTGTGGAGTGGCCGGTCTTGAAGCCCGATTGGTTGGGGTCAAGAAGGTTGTTCTGAGAGAGAAAGTTAGACAGTGGGTTAGATACAGCACCTTCAATTGTTTTAGGGAAGAAGGGTAACAGTGATACCGGTCTGTAGTTCTGGAGGACGGCAGGGTTAAGGGAGGGTTTTTTGAGTAGATGGGTAACTCTGGCCTGTTTGAAGGCAGAGGGGAAGGTGCCAGAGGTAAGAGAGGAGTTTAGGACATGGAGCAGAAAAGTTATGATGGAGGGGGAGATGGTTTGAAAGAGAGGGGAAGGGACAGGATCAAGGGGACAGGAGGTGGGGCGATGAGAGAGAATGAGGTCAGAGAGCTCTGCCTCGGACAGGGGAGAGAAAGAGTTTAGACATTTAGTTGGGTCAGTCATGGAGGGTGAGGGGGTAGGAAAGGTGGGTTTAGGGTACCGACTGCTAATGTTGGCGACTTTTTTCTCAAAGAAGGAGGAGAAGTCGTCTGCTATCAGGGTGGAGGGAGGGGGTGGGGGAGGTGGGTTAAGAAAGGTGGAGAAGGTAGAGAAAAGTTTGTGGGGGTTTGAAGCAGAGTTAATTTTGTTCAGAAAGTAGAGGGTTTTAGCACCAGTTATGTGAGAAGAGAAGGATTTAAGGAGGGAGTGATATTTATCAAGGTCCAGACCGTGTTTGGACTTACGCCATCTCCTCTCAGCTGCTCGAAGGGTGGACCGTTCTTTACGAATAACATCCGTAAGCCACAGGCAGGAGGGAGAAGATCGTGCAGGCCTGGTTGACAGGGGACAGAGAGTCAAGTGATGCAGTTAAAGTGGTTAACAGGGTGTCGGTGGCAGTGTTAGTGGGGTGGGACGAGAACTCGTCAATGGGAAGGAGGGAGGATGTTACAATAGAGGAGAAACGGGAGGGGGATAGGGAGCGGAGGTTGCGCCGGAAAGTTACAAGGGGAGGGGAGGTAGGAGGGGTTGGAGGGAGAGAGACAGAGAATTGGATAAAGTAGTGATCAGAAAGGTGCAGTGGGGTTACAGAGGTTAGCTCAGTGATACAGTTACGTGTCAGGATGAGGTCTAGCTGTTTGCCTGCCTTGTGGGTCGCCGGTGTGCTCAGCAGCGTCAAGTCAAAGGAGGTCAGGAGGGACAAGAAGTCGACAGCCTGCGTTCCCTGGAGGTGGATGTTGAAGTCCCCAAGGACTATCAGGGGGGTTCCATCATCCGGGAGGACGCTGAGGAGCATGTCCAGCTCCTCCACAAAGTCAGCAAGCGGTCCTGGTGGGCGATAAAGAACAATTAAGCATGCTTTGATAGGATTAGTTATCATCACATAATGGTGTTCAAATGATTTGGCAGTAAAGGAGAGTGGTGTGGATGTGTATTTAATATGAGGGGAAAGAAGCAAACCTGTCCCACCACCCCGCCCGGTTGAGCGGGGTGAGTGAGTGAAGGAGTGGTTGACGGAGAGAGCAGCTGGAGTTGCACTGTTCTCTGGACGGATCCATATCTTTGTCAGCGCAAGGGCATGAAGAGAAGCATGGGATGCAAACGCCGGGATGAAGTCTGCCTTATTTACAGCAGACTGGCAGTTCCAGAGCCCTAAAGAAAGAGAGAGGGCAGGTGGAGAAGATCTGGATAGGTAGTGAAGGTTAGAAGTTGACCGTATATACTTTGTGACATATCTACCTACGTCTACGGGTAGTGTAATGAACAGGAATGCTAAGGAAACACATGCTAGCTATAAATAAGTTCAAGGTAGAATATAATCTAAATATGAATAGGTTGATACTTATCACAAGAGGTAATCCGCCCCTTCGGCCTTCCTCGGTGGACTCCCGCAGGTAGACTCCCTGTCTTTGTTCGACCGAGTCTTTGTGCACCGAGGCTGCCAGGCGAGTCTGCCTCTGTAGTGCCAGCCGCCTTAAATATGCAAGGCGCAGCTGACAATGACCCAAATTATTCCAAATGAATGTCTATGCATCCCTTACAGTGCGTTTACACTGCAGCGACGCAAATCGCTTGCCATCGCTAACCTTACCACAGTTCACCACGCCCGGGGGCATATCAAACGGATTAATGTAGAATTGTAGTCCACTATTGTAGTTGTCATGGCCAAGTGTGCAGACTTGGGTTTACGCACTCGCAACATCGATCAAAAAACAACTTGTATACAAAATACAAAACTGTTTAATAGACAGACGTTGACGTGTGTAAAAAAAAAAAACGTTTTATTATATTACTCAAAGTCGCTAATCTGTCGATACGACTAGGGAGTTCCAGCCGGGCTAATTAGCTAGTTACCATAGTATGAAGTTACGTAATGTGACGAGAGACTGAATTTGAAAGTACAAAAAAAAACACCAGGAGCACCGACAAGGTCGGCAACCCTGCGCCAGGCCTCATCTTTTTATTAATGTATTTGTACAAATACAGAGACGTATTGTACAGGACTAGATATGCAGCCACACAGGCGATTAGTTTCTCCTCCATCTTAAAAACTGAAAGCTAGAAATTTTTACCATGGTTGCTACGTTACGAGAAACAAGAAAACACTCCGATTGGCCATCGCTAGCGAAAATCGCTCTTCATTTGCATAAAGTTCCGAAAATCTCAACTCTATCGCGTTGCTACCCACAATGCACCACGCTGTCTAATAAGATACCTTGAAATACGTCACATAACGTTCATTTTTTAAGAGAGCATATGAGCTACCTTGCTGTCTTAATGGCGGCACGTATTACCCATAACTCTGTGCACGGGGTTACCGTGAGCAACAAGTTAAACAGAATCCTTTGACCGCCATTGCTCTAAGTTTTTATAATTCATATTTCAGCTAAACGGTACTTGTAAATCAGCATTTGAATAAAAATGTATCGAGAAATGGGCAGTGTAGTTGCTGAAAATGTACTTATTTTATTGATGACACTCCTAATTTGTAAATTTGCTCCGACTTTTCGATAACGTACAGTAGCTAGCATCGCAGTGCAGTGCAGACACTAGCTAGTTGCTGCGTTTTATCATAATCCTATCAAATGAGTGAAATACAAACACAAATGTTAAGAGCTATTGAGCCTGTATCTAACACAAGTTTAAATACAGCTTAACTTGACTTAGTGTGACAATAAACTCAATGCAATTGACTGCCGTCTGACAAAGCGCGCTAGTGCGAGCACATAAGTACACGCAGCGCGATGACGTACATCCTGTCTTAATAGGCTGTTCGAAAACAACGGTTTTTAAGATACCTTACCCCGAAGAGAGCTGTCTCGTTAGACACCTGTCTAGTAAGACATCAAGGATTAAGACAGCTGTCTAAGTTTTCCAACAGAGCCAATGTTTTATCAATTGAAAAAATGGCTGTTTGTTTGTTTTACATAAATCTAAAAAAAAAAGTTTCGCTCAAATCAGCCCATAAAAATGGTTTGGGCGCTACGCACGCTCGCATTAAGCATGGAAGTCCCTAACTAGCATCACATCAGGCACAGAATTTGCATGCATTAGCAGGGTGCTCGCTGTGGTGGCGTATACGGGACCGGTTCTGGTGGGCCGGTCTGGATCAAAGTCCAGGGCCTATTTTTACTCCCAGTCCGTCCCTGTTTTATACCATGGTCGCTTGTCAACAATTCATTTATGTTTTCAGGCGTTTTGCAATATAAATCTAACTTTTTTTTTACGTTAGCCAACTCTGATAATTCTAGTCCGATTCTAGTCCAACTGTACGGTTGACAAACAGTAAATATAATCTTACAGTATGTTTGAGAAGAAGATTTGCTTGCTAACCAGCCATGTCACTGTCCTAAAATCAATATCAAGATTTTCTAGAACAGAGTATCGGCCATATGCTAGTACTAGGCTACAGTACAGCCGCCGCCGCAGCCTGTGGAACGAGTTGAATAGCAAATGGATGTGACCGCATCAAAGTTGACATTTTCTCCAAACAGTAATTATAATTTGACAGTATGTTTAATAACAAGAGTAGCCAGCTATCGAGCCATGTCATTGTCCCGAAATTAAATCAAGATTTTTAAGAAGAAAATAATCGGCCATGTGTAGAGTTGCTGCTACTGTCGTGTTGGCCGCAGCCTGTCTGAAGTAGATTGACTAGTGAGGTGAATAACGAATGGGATAGGAGATGAGCAGTTACGTGACACTGACACAATACATTCAGAAAAGTGCCACATTCGGGACGGTATTCAAACAGGCATTGACTGTAATTTGAGCGATAGTTTGTGTCATCAATTGAAAAACTGATCTGGGACTTTTGACTCACTGTAAAAAAATATTTGACCAAGTCATGGTAACTTGTTTATTTAATTTACTTCAACTTGATATAGCTCATTTAAGACTACATATAGCTACATATAACCTACAAAAAAAAAGTTGACCTGGCAGAACATTACACAAAAAATGACTACATGCAAATGTAACTTAACATGATGCTTAATGCAATTTAAACTGATTTGTATGAGTTTTCAGTATTCAAATTTAGGTTTGTAAGTCAGTTTAATGAAATGCAAAAAAATCGAGTGGCTGGTGAACTTGATATTGTGAGTACACCACTCATGTGGGGGACTGCTCTTTGCGCATGTGCGAAAACACACATTTTAGCAGACGCCTTACTGAAGGAAGGAGCCAAAGGAAGGAGCCGAAGCGACTTACAAGTAATATCAAGGTCAATTATTGTAACTATTAGATTTGTGCTGTAGTTTATAATATACCGTGCTGTAATAACAAAATAACGTTGGAATAACGTAAGCCAACTTGTTAGTTAGACATGTCCAGGCATGTGTTCTTAGCTAGATTTCACCATATGTTCTTTGCTCACGAGCTACATCAGCAAAGCACCTCTTTTATGGAGCTAAATCAGAGCCAAATGTTTTGTTAATTCAAAAATAAAAATCTTTAGTTGAAAAACTAAAGCTTGACATTCAAAATGCAAGTTTTGGTCTAAAACTTGAAAAATAAATCCATGTATTAAAAGAAATTAGTGTAACAATTTTTTTTTCAGGTTGAATAACATTTAGAATAAATTCTGGAATTATTTTCAATAACTTATTAATATTCATTTTTCACTTTGACATTTTCACATAGTTTCAGATTTAATGTTTTCAGATTCGAAACTTTTTTTTGGCTTAAATTATTTTGTATTTATTTATTTTTATTCTTCCGACACGCAGTTCGCTTCATAAACAATTCCAGGCACCAACCTTAACCAAGAATACTCGTTCTTTTCAAGCCATTTGTAATTGAACTTTCATTTCCCCATGTTTCTAAGTTGAGTGGCTATCAACCATTGCTGTATTACCTGTATTGCCGATGCTTTACGCCATCAAAATCTCTGCAGTAGGCTACGCTCTGACCTTACCATAGATAACGCAGCGCATATAGCCTACGAAACAAATATTCGACCTGGCAGAACAGATTGCCTGCATTTTCGCAGTGACATGACTCAAATTTAATACAATTTAATACTTTTTAAGGCCTTATTTTTAGGAAAAGTGATTTAAAACTTTCTAAGGACCTGCGGCCACCCTGTGGAACAGCATTCCAACAATGATTTGAAATGATTAATCATTACTTTTAAAGGGAGAATAATTTTCACATAAACCTTAATATTTAGTATAGTATAAAAGTGAGAAATACCAAAACATAACGCATACATCTCCTGAAGGAGCTGAACGTTTTGATACCAAAATTGTAGGAATCGGTGAAAGTATGTAGGAGTAGTTAAAGGACAAAAAAACGGTGGAAGAACTAAGAAGTTGGAATAATAATCATTATAAAAAGAAACAGGAAAACAATAGTGAGAATGCTTAGCAGTATGCTCACAATAAAGAGAAACAGGAAAACAAACCACAATGAAATGATTAAATCGATTAAAATCGATTATTATAAGTGTTGGCAACAAATGTCATTATTGATTTGTTGTGTTGCGCGATTATTATGCCACTCAATAAGTCGCGGAGATGTTTGACTATTTAAAAAGAAACATTTAGTTGAGCAAGGAGCAGAGCGGAGGTAGAGGAAAGATCATTGGATAGACTGTTACGGTACAGCAATTTTCGGACCTTAAAACGGACTTGTTAGGCAAAAAGTTTCAAATGGTAGTTTTTAATGTTCTTTGTTCGAGCAGAGTTAACAATCTGGCAGAGCCTGAATGGTGAGCAGGGTCTACATATATCGTTGATTGCTGATCTGCCACAGGTGAGGATGGTTTTCTACCCTAGGAGACTCCGCCCATGCACACAAACACGGAAAAACAAAAAAAAGGAGGGAGTAGAACACAGGAACAAGAGAAACAGAAACAGTGTCACAGCCAGGGGTGTGACAGAGACGTTGTTGAGTAACGTTTTGAAACACATGGCAGAGAAGTCAGTACGACCTAAGTCATCTAAGGTATGTTTCACACTAAATACGTCTAAAAGGTGTGTTAGTTGACCGAGGTGAAGTTAGTTTCATATTCAACATTTGTCTCACATTCGGAAAACGCTACTTCGCAGCGTCACGTTAGGGACCGGGTGAAAACTACCCATACCATTTTGAAAAATGTAGACTTTTATTATATTTTTATGAATATAAAACCTCAAACAGACACCAGAGTGTCTTAACAATGTCTGGTATACTTTCACAGCCTTTACTTTTTCAATGAAGTTTCAAATAAAATTATAGAAAATCACTAATCTTTGAAAATAGCTTAATCCTCGCAAATCTTATCTTTTTTCAAAATTGTGTCAAAAAATCTTACAAATGGCCAACACCAGATTATTCTAATAAAGTCTGGCCTACTTCCACAACCTTTCAGTTTTCAAAAATGTTTTAAACAAAACTCAAATAAATTGCTTATCTCTGAAAATAGCATTAAATCCACGCTAACACTAATAACGTTTTCAATATTTGTGCCTGTTTGTGCACATTCTGCAGATTTTTTGCACTGTGAATTTGCACTGTGAGTTCAGATTTTGAATAAAGGGTTGGAAATTATTGCTTTTTTGTTTTTTTATCCAATTCATCGATTCATCGAAAAAAGAATCGACAGATTAATCAATTACTAAAATAATCGTTAGTTGCAGCCCTAATTCTCACAACTAGAAAAGGCTGTTTCAGTGAAACAGCAGTGAGAATGCTGAAAACCTGAATGGGGATAGCTGACCATGCTAAAAAAGCTGAAAATTGTGAACATTTTGTAGAAAGTTATAAGCTGAAGCTTCAAAGCGCCCAAAAGGTATTTTTGAAAGGGGCTCGAGCTGGACGAAGGCATAAAACTACAGAAAAGAGAAGAAAAATGCAAAAAGAGAAATAATTCAGAAGAATTTGAAAATTTAGTAGAAAGTCATTTGCTCAGGTTTCAAAAGGCCTGAAATGTATGTTAGAAAGGACCTGCCGCGAGATGAAGGCAGAAAAGTGCAGAAAAGATAAGAAAAATGCAAAGCAAAAAGTGAAAAAAATCAGAAAGAGAAACAATGCATAAAAATGTGAATTTTTGAAATGTGTGTATTTGAAACTGTCATAATTCACAATTGGCTGAATATTTGAAAAAGCTGAATCATTTGGGAATAGCTGAATGTATTGTGAACGTTTTAAAGGTTGAATGGTGTCTCTAGCTGAAAGTATGCTAAAGTAGTTAAGTTTGAAAGAGGATGAAGCTTTTTTAATGATATGAAAGGATTTACCATTACTTTTAAAGAGAGAATAATTTGCACCAAAAAAACTTAATATTTAAAGTATAAAAATGAGAAATACCAAAACATAAAGCACACATCTCCTGAATGAGCTGAACGTTTTGATACCAAAATTGTTGGAATCGGTGAAAGTATGCAGGAGTAGCTAAAGGACAAAAAAACCTACGGAAGAACTAAGAAGTTGGAATAATAATAATAAAGAGAAACAATGCTTAACAGCATTCTCACAATAAGTACGCAGAATAACAATAGTATTTTTGCTTGCAGCAAACACACTAAAAAATATAGCTGCAAGCAGCAATGAGGTGGCCAAGCAGTCAAATGACCCATAAAACACTTTAGAAATCCTCTGAACAGGGTTCAGAGTGCATACAGCAAGTTTGGTGTTAATCCATCAAAGATTTGCTGAGATACAACCCAACTTCCTGTTTGCCAGCTTAATGGCATATTTTGATTGGTTGTACCGGGCAAACAGTGTTGAAAATATTTGATGGCCTTTGTGAGGCTTGGTCTGAAGATAATCTCTGCCAAATTTGGTGAAGATTGGACAATATGTGTAAAAGAAGTAAAGAAAAAACGTTTTTCAATTAATTCAAAATGGCGGCCGGATCAATTCGGCTATTATCACAAGTTATCATGTATCACACACGGGATGTCCCAACATATCATGAGACAAAGGAATCACTTAATAAAGGCAAACAAATCAAATTGCCGATTTTGATTGGCTGTACCGGACAAACGGTTTTGAAAATCAAAGATCCTTTGATAACTTCTGTGAGGATTGGTCTGATGATAATGTGTGCCAATTCTGGGGAAGATTTGACAAAAATAGAAGTAGTTGAAGCGAAAAAACGTGTTTCCTTAAAATTCAAAATGGTGGAAAATCTATATAACCGGAAATTGACGTCATAGGGTGTATTGAACTCGTCTTGATCCAGGGAATCCAACATTTTTTGAAAATCGGTCATACGGTTCAAAAGTTACATGTGTAAACACAAGTCCAATTTTGACCAGTTGGTGGCGCTAGAGTGCTCCAATGAGAGACATGAAACTTGGTGAATATAAAGAGGGGACTGTGCTTAATGAGTGTGCCAAATTTCACAACTTTTTACCATACGGTTCTAGGGGCTGCCATAGACTCCAATGACAGAAGAAGTGTAATAATAATAATAAATATAACTGCAAGCAGTAATGGCGGATTCCTCCAAACACTGCGAACCATTGAAAAATGTTTATTTTTGACAAATTGTAACTGTATAGAAAAATGTATGCTGCAGAATTACCAATGGCATACCAAATCTGAAATGCAATACCATCAAGATCCACAAGGGCCTTTATTTCAAGCCAGTAAGTGAAGGAAGGGGGCTTGGTGAGCTTATCCATTCCAGAAAGCCTTGTATCTTTATGCATTAAGGCGTGGCCTGTAGCGCCACCTATGGGTAATGGTGGACCATTTGTGGTGTGGTAGTTACTCTTGGCCTATACTATTAATGTTTCAGGATTTTAAAAACTTTTTACCATTGCATATAAAATCGGAAATGCAATACCAACAGGATCCACATGGGCTTTGGGTAAAGTGTGGTAGTTACTCTTGGCCTGTACTGTCAATGTGTCAGGATTTGGAGACCTTTTTACTATTGCATACAAAGTAGGAAATGCAATGACACCAAGGTCCTCAAGGGCCTATGCTGATATTCAAGGAATGAGTGGGGGCTTGGTCAGCCCACACAGTCCTGATATGTTGCGTGTGTGTCTTGCCAAGCCTGCGCGTGTCAAGGGAAGAATGAGTGTCTGAGAATTTGGAGCATGCGCGGGGAGGAGCAGGGGACACATTTCATTGTAAATTTCCCTAGAAATTAGCCAAGCATGCATGTCCACATGGGCTTTTGTTAAAGTGTTTCTCGGCCTACACTATCAATGTTTCAGGATTTGAGACCTTTTTACCATTGCATACAAAATCGGAAATGCAATACCATCAAGAGCCACATGGGCCTTTGCTGAAGACCAAGGAATGAGTGGGGGCTTGGTCAGCCCACACTCTCCTGAAATGTTGCGTGTGCGTCTTGGCCGCGCGTGTGTCAAGGGAAGGCTGAGTGTGTGTGAGATTTTGGAGCACGCGCGGGGAGGAGCAAGGGAGACATTCATTGGAAATTTGCCTAGAAATTAGCCAAGCAAGCATGTTTCAAATATTCACCAAAAATCGACCTTTCATCTTACAGTCAACTGTTTCACAGATTTGTGTTATGAACATTCTCAAGAGTTTTCATATGAACTTGTGATTGAATCAGAGTATCAGTTTTTGAATGGCTGATGTGTAAAGCATAATTTTAGCGTTAGCGATAAGTTCAATTTGCTTTATATCAATCATTTTTTGAGATATGAATTTGCCTTTGCACATGGTAACATGTTGTAGTGTCTTCCTCCGATCTACCAAGTTTAGTGTTGATATCTCAAAGATTTGCTGAGACATGACTTCACATCCTGTTTTGCGGCTTTTCTGATGAATTTGATTGGCTGTACCGGACAGACGGTTATGAGGATCAAAATTCCTTTGATAACTTTTGTGAGGCTTGGTCTGAAGATCATCTCTGGTGATTTTGAAGAAGATATGACAAAAATTGTAGGAGGAGTAGGCTTTCAAAGGTTTTTGATAAAACCGGAAATGGCGGGAAATCTATATAACCGGAAATTAACGCCATGGTGTGCGTTGAACTCGGCTTGATCCAGGGAATCCAATGGTACCTCATTTTTGAAAATGAGTCATACGGTTCAAAAGTTGCGTGTGTAAACACAAGTCCAACTTTGACCCATTGGTGGCGCTAGAGTGGTCTAATGGGAGACATGAAACTTGGTGTAGGTATAGAAGAAACTGTCCTTAATGAGTGTGCCAAATTTCACAAAAAGTTGTCGATGGGGTCTAGGGGCTGCCATTGACTCCCATGGTACAAGAATTACAAATAATAAAACCACCAATAACAATAGGTTTCCTCCTTACGGAGGAATCCTAAATATAACTGCAAGCAGTAATGGCGGATTCCTCCAAACACTGCGAACCATTGAAAAATGTTTATTTTTGACAAATTGTAACTGTATAGAAAAATGTATGCTGCAGAATTACCAATGGCATACCAAATCTGAAATGCAATACCATCAAGATCCACAAGGGCCTTTATTTCAAGCCAGTAAGTGAAGGAAGGGGGCTTGGTGAGCTTATCCATTCCAGAAAGCCTTGTATCTTTATGCATTAAGGCGTGGCCTGTAGCGCCACCTATGGGTAATGGTGGACCATTTGTGGTGTGGTAGTTACTCTTGGCCTATACTATTAATGTTTCAGGATTTTAAAAACTTTTTACCATTGCATATAAAATCGGAAATGCAATACCAACAGGATCCACATGGGCTTTGGGTAAAGTGTGGTAGTTACTCTTGGCCTGTACTGTCAATGTGTCAGGATTTGGAGACCTTTTTACTATTGCATACAAAGTAGGAAATGCAATGACACCAAGGTCCTCAAGGGCCTATGCTGATATTCAAGGAATTAGTGGGGGCTTGGTCAGCCCACACAGTCCTGATATGTTGCGTGTGTGTCTTGCCAAGCCCGCGCGTGTCAAGGGAAGAATGAGTGTCTGAGAATTTGGAGCATGCGCGGGGAGGAGCAGGGGACACATTTCATTGTAAATTTCCCTAGAAATTAGCCAAGCATGCATGTTTCAAAGATTCACCAAAAATCGACCTTTCATCTTAGAGTCAACTTTTTCTCAGATTTGTGTACTAAACATTCTCAAGAGTCTTCATATGAACTTGTTTGACTGGCTTACGTGTAAAGCATTGCGAACCATTGAAAAATGTATATTCTTGACAAATTGTAACTGTATAGAAAAATCAATGCTGCAGAATTTCCAATGGGATACCAAATCTGAAATGCAATAACATCAAGATCCACAAGGGCCTTTATTTCAAGCCAAGAAGTGAAGCGCTTTAATCTTCACAAGAAGTGAAGTGCTTTGTGCTTTAGGGCGTGGCCTGTAGCGACACCTATTGGTAATGGTGGGCCATTTGTGGTGTGGTAGTTACTCTTGGCCTATACTATCAATGTTTCAGGATGTTTTTAACTTTTTACCATTGCATACAAAATCGGAAAAATATACCAACAATATCCACATGGGCTTTTGTTAAAGTGTTGTTGTTACTATTGGCCTTTACTATCAATGTTTCAGGATTTGGAGAACTTTTTACCATGGCAAACAAAATCTGAAATGCAATACCATCAAGATCCACAAGGCCTTTGCAAAAGACCAAGGAATGAGTGGGGGCTTGGTAAGCCCACACTCTCCTGAAATGTTGCGTGTGCGTCTTGCCAAGCCCGCGCGTGTGTCAAGGGAAGACCTATGGGTAATAGTGGGCCATTTGTGGTGTGGTAGTTACTCTTGGTCTATACTATCAATGTTTCAGGATTTTTATAACTTTTTACCATTGTATACAAAATCGGAAAAGCAATACCAACAAGATCCACATGGGCTTTTTGTTAAACTGTTTCTTTGCCTATACTATCTATGTTTCAGGATTTTGAGACCTTTTTACCATTGCATACAAAATCGGAAATGCAATACCATCAAGATCCACATGGGCCTTTTTTCAAGCCAATACGTGAAGGGAGGGGGCTTGGTGAACCTATCCATTCCAGAAAGCCTTGTATCTTTGTGCTTTTGGGCGTGGCCTATAGCGCCACCTATGGGTAATGGTGGGCCATTTGAGGTGTGGTATTTACTCTTGGTCTATACTATCAATGTTTCAGGATTTGAGACCTTTTTACCATTGCATACAAAATCGGAAATGCAATACCATCAAGAGCCACATGGGCCTTTGCTAAAGACCAAGGAATGAGTGGGGGCTTGGTCAGCCCACACTCTCCTGAAATGTTGCGTGTGCGTCTTGGCCGCGCGTGTGTCAAGGGAAGGCTGAGTGTGTGTGAGATTTTGGAGCACGCGCGGGGAGGAGCAGGGGAGACATTCATTGGAAATTTGCCTAGAAATTAGCCAAGCAAGCATGTTTCAAATATTCACCAAAAATCGACCTTTCATCTTACAGTCAACTTTTTCACAGATTTGTGTTATGAACATTCTCAAGAGTCTTCATATGAACTTGTGATTGAATCAGAGTATCAGTTTTTGACTGGCTGATGTGCAAAGCATTATTTTAGCGTTAGCGATAAGTTCAATTTGCTTTATATCAATCATTTTTAGAGATATGAATTTGCCTTTGCACATGGTAATATGTTGTAGTGTCTTCCTCCGATCTACCAAGTTTAGTGTTGATATCTCAAAGATTTGCTGAGACATGACTTCACATCCTGTTTGGCGGCTTTTCTGATGAATTTGATTGGCTGTACCGGACAGACGGTTATGAGGATCAAAATTCCTTTGATAACTTTTGTGAGGCTTGGTTTGAAGATCATCTCTGGTGATTTTGAAGAATATATGACAAAAATTGTAGGAGGAGTAGGCTTTCAAAGGTTTTTGATAAAACCGGAAATGGCGGGAAATCTATATAACCGGAAATTAACGCCATGGTGTGCGTTGAACTCGGCTTGATCCAGGGAATCCAATGGTACCTCATTTTTGAAAATTAGTCATACGGTTCAAAAGTTGCGTGTGTAAACACAAGTCCAACTTTGACCCATTGGTGGCGCTAGAGTGGTCTAATGGGAGACATGAAACTTGGTGTAGGTATAGAAGAAACTGTCCTTAATGAGTGTGCCAAATTTCACAAAAAGTTGTCGATGGGGTCTAGGGGCTGCCATTGACTCCCATGGTACAAGAATTACAAATAATAAAACCACCAATAACAATAGGTTTCCTCCTTACGGAGGAATCCTAATAATAAAACCACCAATAACAATAGGTTTCCTCCTTACGGAGGAATCCTAATAAAACTAACAATAACAATAGGTTTCCTCCTTACGGAGGAATCCTAATAAGAAAAGGTAGAATCACTTATGTGGCTTCGCCGCTTTGCGGCTTGGCCACCAATAAGAAAAGGTAGAATCACTTATGTGGCTTCGCCGCTTCGCGGCTTGGCCACCAATAATAAGAAAAGGTAGAATCACTTATGTGGCTTCGCCGCTTCGCGGCTTGGCCACCAATAATAATAAGAAAAGGTAGAATCACTTATGTGGCTTCGCCGCTTCGCGGCTTGGCCACCAATAATAATAAGAAGAAAAGGTAGAATCACTTATGTGGCTTCGCCGCTTTGCGGCTTGGCCACCAATAATAATAATAAGAAAAGGTAGAATCACTTATGTGGCTTCGCGGCTTGGCCACCAATAACTAGAGGGGGTACAATTTCTGGGGAAATTGTAGGGTGTGCTTGCTTGCTTCAGTTGCAGGTGGGTCCGTTTTCCCTTCTAGTGATATTTTCAAGCATTTAGCCTACTTATATTGCATAATTCATTCAGAACACCCTTTGAAACAAGGAACCCCCTTTGAAACAAGCTACTGTAACAACGTTGTCACTGGCAGTATTTCAGATGGAATTGCGATTCAAATAGTACCGTCTGCTAACTGAAAAAAAGCCCCCCAAAACGTAAATAAGTTCGATATAGGACATTTCAGCCTGACGTCACAACAACAAATATCTTACTTCCGGGTGGATAACGTCGATCTTGGCTAGCGATAGTTAACCTTAACAACCCATTGAAGCCAACAGGATTTTCCATGTCATTTAACCACGAACACATTTTATGATTTATGATTATAACACGTTTCATGATTATGCTTGTGAACTGAAGAACGAGACGTTCCTGATGTCGTTGCTGTTGATATTGTTAGCGAATAACGGTATATTTTAACGGTGTATCAAACTTGTATACAGTGACTGAGATCGCTAGCTACTGCTGTAGCTACAGTATCCAACTTAACGATTAAAGATTTTCTGGACTGCGTGAGCTTTCTAGCTATCTGTCTGGACACAATAATTTTCCTTTGGGGGTTAATTAAGTACTTATCTATCTTATTGACTATGGAAACTTTATCATTGTAATTATGAGCAGTTTTGAGGATTTGTGGATCGATGAGCAAGCAGAGTTGACAGTAGAAAGGTAAATGTTGGTTAAAGCAAACATTAAGATTTCTTATCAGTTAAATACTGAGTGTTTCATATAGTAGGTATATATAGCATATATATAAATTGTTTTCATTTATTTCAAGTTCAAGTCTTTTATTGTCCGATGCACATTCTTAAGACAACGCATTATGTACTTACTGTAAATGCTGTGTTTACTGTGTGTGTACTGTACAAATTACTGTAAATAATGAAATATTTGTATTTTGCTTTCATGGCCATTTTATAATAGTGTTTGGCCTAGCAAAATTTTAGCTGCTTTCTCCCCTTGAGGAATGAAGGCATGACCAGTGTGGCACCACATTTAGCCAGTTCTTCAACAATCAAAAAAAACATGTCTGCCATAACCTGATCTCCTGAATTGATGTAAGTCAGACTGTGCACTGATCTCCTTGTCTGATATTCTTCCTCCCCACATCTTGGAAACAAATGATATTGAGCCATAGGGCTTGATACATATTAGAGCCTTGAGTGTGTTATGATGTTTGTAGTTTGACCTGAGGTCTAGGCCCTAGGCCTGAAATTGAATGGCCTGTAAATGAAAAACTCCAGCCAGATCACGCCACTGTGTGTGGTTTGTTTATTTACAACAACTGGAATAGTAACTCTCACGCTAGCAAGCTTGCACGATATGCTACCCAACGTTATGCTACCCAACAGCAACCCAACAAAAACGTTTTATAAATGATCTGTGAGGAAATGTCTTCCTTAAATCCGGTCATGAGTGGTTGGTTGCCAGCCTGTCCATTGCTACCGTTAGATGCAGCGAGACCGCCCGGTAAACGTAGACTAGGCTATTATAGCTGGATCTGTGCTAACGTTATCCACAGGTTCCGTTGGGTCGATTGCGATTTAACCGTGGCAAAGCGGAAAAAGCCTTATGCTTTACATGCCTGTGTACATTTGACATTACAACCCCAAACACAACAAGATTTCGGCATGACGTTAATCTTTTCGATCTAATCTTTTAAATGAACTACTATGCTATGCTACCATACTAACTGCTGTTGACAGGATGACAGTTATCCACCCGGAAGTGTCTTGGCAACCTTTGTTTACAAACATTCTGATTAACGCTAATTTAGGGGGACATGGCTAATTCAAAAGCAGTTTGCTAGAGGCAAGCTAGATGTCGTTGCTATCCACACCACTGATTGTTTGAAAGCACAGGAAATTAGAACGTTTCTTTTGTAAGGGATAATGCGACGCGAAGCTGAAGCTTGGGGCTTATTTAACCAATAATGACCGGCGTTGTATACATTATCCCGCTTATTACACGGCTACTTGCCAACAAAAATAACTTAACACAGTCTGTCTTTTTACAATGTATTTGTTACCATTCGTATTGTTGATCAGCAGAGAAATAGTTCGCCAAAGACGTTGAACTTCTTCATAGACTGAGCATGAGAAAATTGTTCACCGCAGAACGTTGGGAAGCCCCATTCAAGTGAATGGAGCATTCTACAGCATTAAGAACAGCCGTGTAATAAGACATAATAAAGTTTAGGTATAGCTGTGGCATTGAAGACAGTACTCTAGCTTACTACTACACTGCCAGTGTAGCGAGCCGAGTCTGTGACTCTGTGGCTAACGTCAAAACAAAACGCAGTCTCACTCAAATTCCAAGTTTTACACAAATAACAAACTATGCTGACCCGCTGGCTGTCGCAATCGCCATATCTTTAAAACACTGCTGTCAATTTAGATGTAGAATTGACCCTGGTACGAAATTAAGAAAATACTCACCAGACGCAGATCGACAGTTGACTGAGTGTCAACACTGTTGTTACTTCCGCAATCGTCAATGGAGGCTGAGAGGCTCTCAAGTAGCAAACAAATCAACGTTTTTACAGCAACTATATTAAAATCTCACCACCTGGCTGTTTTCACAATAGTCATATCGTCATAATATTTCCCTCTATCTGAAAATTCAAAGACTGTCACGACCTAAATCAAAAATGCGAGATTGCAGTTCCACTCGAAATCGCTTCCTCTACAAAGCCAAATGGTTGGGATTTTTTTGGGGTGGTATTTTTCACTCGTAATCCAAGCTCCAACTTCCGTACTAGAATGTCTCTATCACGTTGAATCCATGCGTCCTTGCTAACATGTGTTGACGTGGTGACGTAGCTAGCACAGATTACCCTTCGTCGACTAAAGGCACTTTGACGCCACAAAAACGTTGTAACCTCCTAAACTGTGCAACGGAACGTAAATCCCAATACAAGCAACTCAATCGCTACCAAGACGAAACTTTTGACACCTTGGTTGTCTATGTAGTCCAAATATTGACAAAGTTTTAGGGGTGGGAAAATAAATAAATAATAATATATATGTGAGATTACAATGGTTTGTGCTAGCCAAAGGCAAGCACACCCCAATAAGAAAAGGTAGAATCACTTATGTGGCTTCGCCGCTTCGCGGCTTGGCCACCAATAATAAGAAAAGGTAGAATCACTTATGTGGCTTCGCCGCTTCGCGGCTTGGCCACCAATAATAAGAAAAGGTAGAATCACTTATGTGGCTTCGCCGCTTCGCGGCTTGGCCACCAAATATATATGTGAGATAACAATGGTTTGTGCTCGCCGAAGGCAAGCACACCCCAATTAGCTTATATTGTACATTACACATCACAATTGTGTGTCATTTCACTAAGTAAAATGTGCAAATAGTTATCACCCAGGCCTCTTTGCTTGTGGCGTTTCTGCAGCTGCCTTGCAGTAAAGCAGTTAGTCTAGCCATCTCCCAGAAGTTACTGAGCTGCTAAACTAATGTTCTGCTCGAGATAGTCAAGCAAATTTTTGTGACATCAGTGACGTTAGTGGCGGCAATGACTGTGGCTAGCAAGTTAGCCGAAGGCAAGCACACCCCAATAATTAGCCTGACGTTGTCATACTCATAATTCTAGTCAGAATATGAGTCTGAAAACTCTCCGTTGGGCTGTGACTACGGGGCGTTTCAACCGAATTCGTAAAACAAATACCTCTTTGCTCAATTGGATAGACCTACAACCAATCAGAGCAACATCATATGTCGTTTGTTGAAAACAAATTCAACCCAAGGGCTCTTTCGTGACGTTGTTGATTACGTTACATTTACATTTATTCATTTAGCAGACGCTTTTATCCAAAGCGACTTCCAAGAGAGAGCTTTACAAAAGAGCATAGGTCACTGATCATAACGACGAGATTGTCCCAAACATTGCAAGTAGCCAAAACATGAAGCATACATTGTGAAAAAGCTAAACAAGTGCCAAAAGGGAAGACCCATAAGAGCATGCAGTTATACAAGTTACAAATTAAAAACAACATGAACCACAAAAGTGTAGGACTGTACCTGTAGAAGAACAATCAACAGTAAAATATTTCACAGCGAGTACAAGACTTAGCTTCAGTATGTCTAACCTAAAAGAGCAATGAGTCACTTAATAAGAGTCATTGTGATCCTGGAGAAAACTAACTAACAAGTCCAGCCAAGCATTCTTAAGTGCCGTTGTACTCCCGGAACAAGTGCGTCTTGAGCCTTTTCTTGAAAGTGGGGAGACAGTCAGTGTCCCTGATGGAGGTGGGGAGCTGGTTCCACCACTGGGGGGCCAGGCAGGAGAAGAGCTTGTGTTGGGACCGGGCAGTCTTGAGCGGTGGGACCACCAGGCGGTTGTCTGAAGAAGACCGTAGGTGACGGGTGGGCGTGTAAGGTTGCAGGAGAGACTTGATGTAGACGGGTGCAGTCCCGTTCACTGCTCGGAAGGTCAGTACCAGGGTCTTGAATCTGATATGAGCGTTGATGGGTAGCCAGTGGAGAGAGATGAGGAGCGGGGTAACATGGGAGTATCTGGGTAGATTGTAGACCAGGCGGGCCGCTGCGTTCTGAATCCTCTGAAGAGGGCGGGTTGCACATGCTGGGAGACCAGCGAGCAGCGAGTTGCAGTAGTCCAACTTGGAGAGGACCAGTGCTTGGAATAGCAGCTGGGTGGAGTGCTCAGACAGGTATCTCCTGATCTTCCGGATGTTGTAGAGGGTAAATCTACAAGACCGGGAGACTGCGGCGATGTGGGCCGTGAGGGAGAGCTCGTCATCCATGGTAACCCCAAGGTTCCTGGCAGAGGATGAGGGGGTCACCATCGCAGATCCCAGGGTGATTGACAGATCGTGGGAGATGGAGGGTTTAGCCGGGATGATGAGAAGTTCAGTTTTGGCAAGGTTCAGCTGGAGGTGGTGCTCGGTCATCCAGGCGGAGATGTCTGCGAGGCAGGCTTCAATCCTTGCTGAGATCCCCGGATCGGTCGGGGGGAACGACAGGTACACCAGGGTGTCGTCGGTGAAGCAGTGGTAGGAGAAGACATGGGAGGTGATGATTGATCCAAGTGAGGTGGTGTACAGAGGAGGGGTCCAAGGACGGAGCCCTGTGGGACACCGGTGGAGATCTGGTGAGGGTCAGACAGTTTGCCTCCCCAGGAGACCTGGTAGGATCTTCCCGAGAGGTAGGATGAGATCCACTGGAGTGCAGTGCCAGTGATGCCCATCTCAGAACGTCTGTAGAGCAGGATCTGGTGGTTAACCGTGTCAAACGCTGCAGAAAGGTCCAGCAGAATGATGACGGATGACCTCGAAGCCGCTCTGGCAGACTGGAGGGCAGTGGTGACTGAAAGGAGGGCAGTCTCTGTGGAGTGGCCGGTCTTGAAGCCTGATTGGTTGGGGTCAAGCAGTAATAATACGCAAGTAAGCAATAATACTACGTAGAAACACTTAAAGATCGAAATATGCTTCTGCGTCTCCGTTTACGTTACTGTTGATCATCTGTCCATCATTGTATAAAGCCCGCCCTGGCAATTTCATTGGTCCGCCCAGATCCTGGTTTTATGTAGTTGTTCCCAATATGAGACCCTCCAGACCCAACTTCCCGACCAAATTTTTTTGTGGGGGCGGGGAGAAGTTGGGCAGGCAGCCAGGCAACCCAATAATAATAATAATACATAGAAACACTTAAAGGTCGAAATATGCTTCTGCGTCTCCGTTTACAGATGGGCGGGCGCACGGATTCGCACGGATACGGACGGATAGACTGCGTTCATGGTTCTCCGTACGCTGTGGGTGCTGAAAACAAGTCACCGCCAGAAGAGTAGGTGGCGCAACGTTTTTTTGTAAGACGTCGTTGAGTGTTTATGTACCTCGGTTACCGAGAAGTCGGAGCAAATTTACAAATTAGCCGTTTAATCAATAAAATATGCCCATTTTCAACAACTACACTGCCCATTTCTCGTCAAATTTTAATTCAGATGCTGATTTACATGTACTGTTTATATGAAATATTAATTGTAAAAACTTACAGCAATGGCAGTCAAAGGATTCTGATCTTCTTGTTTATCACGGCAACCCCGCCCCTGACGTGAGCAGTTCTTAATACTGACCAATCACAGCCAAATCATAGCTCTCCGAAATTACGACGGATAGTGAGAAAATTCAGGAGGTGCACGTCAAGCTCTCCGAGGCTTTCCAAGGGCTGACAGAGAGCTCGTAGAGGGCGTTCCACGGAGACGAGGGCGTTCCCATGTCTCCGTTTTTCGAAAAACGCAGAAGCATATATTGGCCAATAAAACTAACAAAAACAATAGGTGCCACAGCTGCTTGGCCCCTAATAAATTAGTGATGTTACGCTCGATACCGTGCTCACGAAGCAGTATCGACCTTTCGAAACAATTTGTAACGATACAAACGTGTTGAGCGTGGCTTCAAATGGGCAAAAACTATGTGATTAGAGTATAAGTGTCGAAGTGACGTCCGAAGCATCGGACGTCACACGAGCAGCTGAGACAAACGGCGTTTTATTAAAACGCTTACAAGACATCAGACATCACTAATATTCGTAGGTTATAAAGAGGAGACATAGGCCTATTCACAAACACTACATTCATTGACAGAACCAGAGATACAGATAGATTGCCAGAGCTAGATAGACAGAGATAGATACAGATATGAGATTGTAGGTGTACACAAGCACATAGCCTACATCTTTCTCTAGTTTTACCAGCCTTCAAATGTGGCCATCCCTTTCCCAGTTGCAAAAGCATGTTCCAAAACCTTAACCACTAGCTTACATTATCATATAGTAATATATTCTTTTAGCATATACGTCTACTAAAACGGGGTGAGGGGATGCGATCTCACTACGTCTGAGTGAGGGGTTGCGCTCTTACCACGAGGCCATACTCCGTTGAACTGTATGTGTAATTAATGTGATAAGAACCTAAAAATAAATATCATAAACGTAAAGTAGCCTAGCAAAGACGTTAAGTTGTTTATAATACAACAAGATATATGATAACATATTTTTGACACTTGCAAATCGAAACATTTGTCACATAACCTTTATTTATCAAGTTGTCAATGACGATTGTGAGACTGAAGTCTTGAGGACTTGACGTCACTTGATTCCTTCCATCGCTTGATACAGTCGCCATACCATAAACTGACCAGCAGAAGTCTCTATGGAGAAGATGTATCGAACGCTTCGAAAAAGCGATACTTTTTCGAGACAATTGTGTCAAATAGCTCGTTGCTTCGAAAAGCTTTGTTTCCCCCATCACTATAATAAATACAGCTGAAAGCAGCAATGAAGGGGCCAGGCATTATACAGCACGACATGGTCTACATGCAACAAGCAGGTCACAACAAGCTATTGCACTCATGCAATACACCCAGTTTGGTTTACATATCTGTGTGTTCAGAAAAAGCCATCATAAATAAAAAAGAATTAAAATGTGTCTGTGATCTGTAGCATTACCTATGGTCTAAAATGAGTCCAGCAAAATTTTTTGCATGCTATCTAGTTTGCTAGTTTACACTTTTAGAGTGACAGATTTAATTACCGAAGCCAACAGCCAACCAACACACAAATCTAAATAAACACTACCTCGGCAATATACAATGAAATAATGCTTTTTCAAACTACATAAATGCCCCAACGGTATCCTTTTTGTCCTGCAGCAAAGCATGCTGGGAACCAAGAGCATCTCCACTACAATGTGTCCTGTTTGTGGACTTCAGCTCTGCCTTTAATACCATCATCCCCGCTCTGTTTCAGGACAAGCTCTCCCAGCTGAACGTGCCTGATTCCACCTGCAGGTGGATCACAGACTTCCTGTCTGACAGGAAGCAGTGCGTTAAGCTGGGAACACAGGTCTCTGATTCCCGGTCCATCAGCACTGGATCTCCCCAGGGCTGCGTCCTTTCTCCTCTACTCTTCTCCCTGTACACCAACAGCTGCACCTCCAGTCATCCTTCCGTGAAACTCCTGAAGTTTGCGTACGACACCACCTTCATTGGGCTCATCTCTGGTGGAGACGAGTCTGATTATAGGTGGGAAGCAGACAACCTGGTGACCTGGTGCAGCCAGAACAACCTAGAGCTCAATGCTCTCAAGACAGTGGAGATGGTTGTGGACTTCAGGAAGAACACAGCCCCACTCACCCCCATCACCCTGTGTGACTCCCCAGTCAACACTGTGGAGTCCTTCCGCTTCCTGGGCACTATCCTCTCCCAGGACCTCAAGTGGGAACTGAACATTAGCTCCCTCACCAAGAAAGCACAACAGAGGATGTACTTCCTGCGGCAGCTGAAGAAATTCAACCTGCCAAAGACAATGATGGTGCACTTCTACACAGCCATCATTGAGTCCATCCTCACCTCCTCCATCACCACCTGGTACGCTGTTGCCACTGCCAAGGACAAGAGCAGGCTGCAGCGTATCATCCGCACTGCAGAGAAGGTGATTGGCTGCAATCTGCCTTCCCTCGAGGACCTGCACACCTCGAGGACCGTGAGGACTCCTCCCACCCTGGACATTCCCTGTTTCAGTCCCTCCCCTCTGACAGAAGGCTGCGATCCATCAGGACCAAAACCTCACGCCATACAAACAGTTTCTTCCCTTCCGCTGTTGGCCTCCTCAACAAGGCCAAAGCTCACACTGACTGAATGTCCTCAAAAACTTTTTGCACTACACTCAACTCCTGTAATATTTGTATTTTATATTGTATTTTATATTGTAAATTGGCAACTTATATTCTACTTTATTGTATATTCTATTTTATTTTAATTGTATTCCACTTAGTACTGCTAGTTTATGTATTCTTAGTATAGTTAGACCACATATTTAAATTTAAGATTCCGATATGTTTACTGTATGCACCTTCCTGCCAAAGCAAATTCCTTGTCTGTGCAAACTTTCATGGCGAATAAATCCCATTCTGATTCTGAATGCTGTACTGTTCTTTTAGTGTTGCATATACCAAGTACATATGGTTAACGTAACAATGATTTTGATGTCAGAAAAGTTGTTAATTGTTCTTGTATGCTTGTTGAAAAGGTATAAATTGTATTTATTACAAATACAAAATAAAATGGCAGACTCGGGGATTGAACCTACAACCTTCTGACTTATATACATGCGTCTCATCCATTACACCACTGACTTCACTCTATCATGTGAGGTTTGCTAAACAAATGATGCAAGAAATCCGATGCGCTGACAAGCAGCATCTTATCTACAAAGTAAAATTGTTCTGGCTCTTCTTAAGTAGAAATCCCCTCAGAATGAAACATTACCATTATCATTATACAGCTTGACGGCTACTGTGATGTGCCTGGATTCCTGTTTCACTAAACAGATAATCAGTATCATGACAGACTTGAAGGCTGTGGCTGGATTTGAACCTATGACCTTGCACTTCACAGGAGACCATGTTATCCCAGTGAGCTATTGTCAGTACTGTGACTTCCTGAAGATAATCTGTGTCAAAAACAGTGAAGATTGGACAAACTTTGACAGAAAGGGTAGCGGAAAAGCTTTAAAAAATTATTTCAAAATGGCAGCTGCATCAATTTGGCTGGTATCATAAGTTAACACGTGCGTGACATCACTGATTTAAGGTAAACAAACAGTTATTGGCCAAAACTCATTTTTGCTTTCTGTGGCCCCTCCCTTCACATGACACCAAATTATTTGGACATCCTCAGAAGAGGGTCCCGAGTCCCTGTACCAAGTTTGATGTCAATGCAGCAAGGATTCCCTGAGATATGACCTCAGTTCCTTTTTGGCGGCTTTGTTGACATCTTTGATTTGCTGTAACTGACAAACGATTTAAAGAATCAAAAATCCCCCCAAAAATCAAAAACTGTTTTGGGGCTTGGTCTTGAGATCATGTGTGCAAAATCTGGGGATGATTGAACACAATTTGTGACCTGTGAAACATTTCTAAGCTTTTTGAAGCAGAAATTGCGGAAAATCAAAATGACCGGAAATGAAGCAATTGAGTGCATTGAATTCGTCTTGATCCAAGGAATCCAAAGGTACCTCATTTTTGAAAATAGGATAAACGATTCAAAAGTAATGTATGTAAACACACATTCAACTTTGCCCCATTGGTGGCGCTATAGTGCTTAAGACACTGTCATGACACTTGGTGACAAGAGCCACTGTACTGTCCCCAATCACTGCCAAATTTCAAAACTTTCCCACAAGTGTTTTCTATGGGCTGCAATAGACTAACACATAATGTAAATGCTAAAGCTTCGCTGCTTGGCCCATAATAATAATAGAACTAACAAAAACAATAGGTGCCACAGCAGGGGCCCGTTCGTCGTAAGGGTTGAAGCTAAGTTAATCAATTGTCCCTTTAGCCCGTTAACATTAGCGAGCTAACTGAGAACCGCAAATATCGGTTCGTCGACGGCTGATCTGCATCCAAATCATGTGGTTAATTTCAATCAGGCTAAACTTATCAGGGCAAGTGCACGAGCACGTCCTACTTCAAAAGGCAGGAAAGGTCGATCACCAAAACCGTGATTTTCTAACGGTATGATGGCGGAAAAGACGAAAGAGAGAGCAGTGATATTCTTGCCATCTGAGCAAACTATTATAATGAGTCTCTACGAAGACAATAAGCATATTATCATGGCTAAGTCAAATACCGCCACCGCTGCCAGAGCAAGACAGGCAGCTTGGCAAAAAAATTGCCGATAAACTAAATGCGTATTTTGGTAAAATGAATAGGCTCATCTTTAGTGCCTTGTTACCCCAATCAATCAGATCACAATTCTTTAAATGTGCCTGCTGGCAGTAGGCTTAATGGAAATTAATCATTGAATGAGATCTTGCTAGCGAAAATAATGATATAAACTCTTTCAGAATAAGTATAAAAACAAGGCCAAAGAGTATCTAATTGATACAAATTCATAGACACTTATGAGGATATACGTAGGCCTACTAAAAGCGCTTATATCATGTACTATAAATGTGTCTATGCATGTAGGCCTATGTCTAAATCCCTCTTTGATTTCATTGACTGGGACATGGCCAGTGAATAATTGATTCCTCAGCTGTTTAAGTGCCAATAGCCTACACTTTTCTTACAGCAACGCATGCTGCGGCTTTGCCAATGTTTTCTACATTGCCTATAGGCCTACTGTATAAAAATGTACCTGACGCAAAAAACCTCAAGGCTATGCATAGAATCTTAAGCACAGTAAAAGTTTCAAGTAGCTTTATTGTCAATTTCTTCACATGTTAGTACATAAAAAGGAATCGATATGACGTTTCCCACTCTCCCACAGTGAAACATAAAAAGTACAGGCACACAGATAAGACACGACATTTCTTAAAACATAGCGTTACATATTCACATACAGTAGTATAAGCTCATAAAGCTTGCTGCGGCGTGTGATATTTGCAATGCACAGCCCGAGAAGGTCTTGCAAATAATGAGTCCTTTTCGGTTGGCGATTGCGAAGAACTCTTTAATTGGTATGGAAAGCTAATCGAACTACAATATATCTCCTTGGTCAACTGGGTCTCTCAAAAAGGGAGCTGCCAATTATTTTCCGGGGGTGTGGCAAGCTTATCCAGCTACACTTACGTTAGCCTGCTCTGGGGCAGGTTAGTGCTAATTGATTGTTACTATGGTGATTTATCGAAAGTTGCTTCCACAAACCAAAAAAGGGGCGTTTTTTTTTATCTTAGCCTGAAAATTAGCTCGCTAATCCGCTTAGCGAACTACGACGTATACCCCCCCGCTTCGCTGCTGCTGCTTGGCCCCTAATAATAATAAAACTAACTAAAACAATAGGTGCCACAGCAGCTTCGCTGTTGCTGCTTGGCCCCTAATAATAATAAAACTAACTAAAACAATAGGTGCCACCTGCTCGGCCCCTAATAAGAATACGTACAAAAAAACTTAAGGTGTTTCTACGCTTCGCGGCTTGGCCACCAATAAAAAATAAATAATCAGTATGCAGAATAACAATAGTGTTTTTGCTTTCAGCAAACACACTAATAATAATAAGAAGATATATGTGAGAGATTTGTTCTCTCACATATATGCCAAAGGCAAAGCACACCCAATTATTGAAAATGTTTAATGTTTAGGAAATAAATCTGTTAATTGAATTTAGGTTTTCAAAAGAAAATTAAGAATGAAGAAAATTAAAATATTGTGATATGTATTGTATCGTACACCCAGTATCGTGAAACATATTGTATCGTGAGCTGAGTCTAAGGTGTAAGGTACCTCTTCTAATACACAGACAGGTGTTGTCAACATCTACAACAGGCCTAAAACACTGGTAGAAATCTTTTGAGAAATATTTAATAAAGCAAAGACATGATGAGTGAGTACAATACATCAAGGGAGGAGGTTGATTGAGATGTGGACTCAGAGACATTATTCTGCCAGACATACAATAATTGATAACTTGGATCAGTGCAAATGCATCTTATTGACAATGCCAAGGGCGTTGTCAGACATAAAGCTCTCCTGGGGCATAGGCCCCTATTCATATCCCTTTTTTTCTTCCAAGCTTGCTGCACATAATATACTACTCTTCTATAGTAACTCCCCTTTCTTAACCCACTATACAACAGTTCAGATACACAAGTTTGATATCAGCTTTAGCAGGAACATCAATAGTTCATGTGAGCGCGCACATTTCTTTTGCATTCATTTGAGCGCAAATACTTTTTTTTTAGCTTCATGTAATATTGTTTTTATGGTTTAGTCAAAATAAGATCATTGGTAGGCCTATCATTTAGAAACTTTCTTTAGTTATGTAATGTTTTCTTAGCATACCTCAATTCTGACTTGCGCGCCGAGTCCGACACCTGAACTTCTGTGTGCGTGCTGTAGTGGCTATTTAGTTTTCGGTTTAAATGCTTTGATTTTACAAGCGTTGATTGGGATACTGCTTTGGCATAACACATCTTTACATGTAAGCTCCACCGCTGATAATGTCGCTTTCACGATCCTGTACACAGTTACTCATGAAGTGACGGTGCGCTTTGCTCACAGCACACGTGCCCCAGTAAAAAAGGGTCTAACGACACCCCTGGTCCATCATTAGCTAAGACAAAACAAGCCTACTTTATTGTTGATTAAGTTGAATTAAAAAAGGAAAATGACAAAATGATCTCTGCTCCCACAAACAAGCTTTAGTTATAGTGGCAAACTTGTGCTTTCCAGTCAGTGTCTAGTACTGATGGCCATACCAAGACTGGTCCTGCTTGAAAAGCATCCAACCCTCCAGTCTCTATTGTTTTGTTGTTGCTATTGTTCTGTGAGAAGCCTTTAAAAAAGAAAACTAGTCACAGTCACGGTTGAGTTGTCGTTCTTCAAAGCAAACCGATCAACTATATCCTCATTAGGGCTGTCCCCCCCACTCCCCGATTTTCTGGTCGATATGCTCTTGGCCGACTAAGATTTTTTTAGTCGAGCTGCCATATGGCAGTGTGAGATCTGATTCCCTCTTGTGTCATCATTGCTGAATTAACGAAATGTTCAACAGAAATTGTAGATTATATTTTTTAAGACATATAATCAAACTCAAAAAATATATAATTTAAAAGAAAAGGTGTTACTGTTTTCCCTTTCGTTAATCTGCGCTTTGTTTTGTTTTGGTATTTTGCACATGGCACGAGCACAATTGGCTGCAGAACTACAAACGCCATAGCCTACTTTGTCTGTGTTATTAGTCAAAATGGCAAAGAAATCTGTGGTATGGCAGCATTTCATTAAAGTACATTTACAAAGTACCGGGTGATTCGAAAAACGTTGAATGCAAACTCTGGTTTATTTTTCAACGGTTTATTTTTCATAGTTTGACGTCGAATATGATGTAGCCTACCACCTGAAAAACGTAAGTTGGTCTAGCCCAGGGGTCGGCAACCAGCGGCTCCAGAGCCGCATGCGGCTCTTTAGCGCCGCCCTAGTGGCTCCCTGGAGATTTTTCAAAAATATGAAAAAGATGGTGTGAACTTATTTTTATTTTAATTATTAAAACAGAAATGTTTTAATATTGTTCTGTCTGCTTTGTCTGTCTGCTTCTGCTTCGTTCTGTCTACAAAGATTTATGTCATAGCCTGCGACACACGTTTCTTTCAGTTCGGCGTCGTGCCAGACAGGTGGCTGTTGCAAACAAACCGGCGGGTGTGTCATGGGCCCCAAAGGGAAAAAGTGAAAGACAGCTGAGGGGAACAGAGGATTCAACAGTTCTTGGACCGAATCATTTGCTTTCATTGCCAATGCGGAAGGATTGCTTGAATGTTTGCTTTGTAATGAGAAGTTGTCAAATAACAAAAAGAGTAACGTGGAAAGACATTTCCAGGGAAGCCATGCTATATTTGCAGCCGAGTACCCAGTTGGGAGTGAGAGAAAAAGTGCGATTGCATTACTTCTGGAGAAATTAGACGAGCGCAAAGATAGATTTAAGAAGTGGATTGCATCTCCAAACTCCACTACTGCTGCTAGTTTTGTTCTAACCCGGGAGATAATAAATTACAGGGCTGCCAACTCTCACGCATTGACCGTGAGACACGCTTTTCAACCATTTCACACGCTCTCAAGCCACACCTTGCATATCTCACGCTGAAAAGGCAACGCCAACCAAGTTGCCCTGTTAACGTTGTAAACAGGGCCGGGCTGGGTAATCGGGAAAGTTCCCGGTGGGCCGCTTCACTTTTGGCCGGTCGAGGATTTTTTGTTGTTGACATTGACTCACGTTTGTATTATCTTCTCTTAAAGTAGGCTACACAGTTTTCGCTTTCTGACACAGCAGCCTCTGCATGGGTTGTACCATGTGAGGGAGTTCTCGCCTCCCAAATAGCGTTGGTTGGGTCCATAGCCCGTCTTTTCCAAAAAGTTTTCTCAGATAGGCTACCAATAGCTGGGCCCCTACCGTAACGATACGCGTCAGCGAGGATGGATGGGATCAGGGCTGGAGTGATGGCATCACTAGACAAGGTTTTTTGATAAACGTCTATGTTTATTTTACATAAAGCTCAATTAAACTATTTTGCGCTCCAATAATGGCAAAAAAAATTCTCTCGCGCGCTATGTGCGCTCGCATAGCGAGTGGGGCCAAATACCAAATCTCACTCCAAGGTTTTTGCAAAAGTTGGCAGCCCTGAATAAAGCATGGAAAATAGAAGGCTAATATAGCTAGACACTTACAGCATGTGTTGCCTTTATTATAAGGCTTATATAAGGCTTTCAATTTTTTTGCGGCTCCAGACAGATTTGTTTTTGTTTTTTTTGGTCCAAAATGGCTCTTTCAACATTTTGGGTTGCCGACCCCTGGCCTAAACAATAAATTAGGTAATTTGGCTTTCATAACTCAGTGCCTACCCTCTTACTGACATCACCGCACGTCACTGACCGTTAGGTAGGTAGAGCAAGCGGCCCCATTATCATCCATTCAAACTCTCTAACGTTCCAGACCCCATTATCGTCCACCAGGGATGTGCACAGGCTATGGCTAAGGTTGCCCGGGCAACTGCCCGTTTGCATTCCACGAGTCAAAGTGCCCCTCCGAGGAAAATAAATAAATAATAGTGAATTTAAACAGCTGCAGAATTTCATGTGGACCTAGATTTAAAAAATCACCACCCAAAACATTTCATAAAGTAGCCTTTTTCACTTCCAATCAATAAGCCTATGGACAACGAGAGTGGAAGTCACAAGGGGGAGGGGGCTATGCCCCCTACTCTGTTTACTCTGCGGTACTGCATGCGACCGCCACCTGAGCCTGCATTTTCTTGCACTTAAGAGACGGTCACGTTTATTTTATTCTGTGTCAAAAAAAACGTTGCTTTAACTTGTCAGAAAAGATGAGTTTTAAGTTGTTGAAATGTATAACAAATGAACAATCATCATCAAGTTTTTTGAAATCAATTAAAATCTTCATAAATTCAGGCTCATTTTGCCACGTTTAGCCTAAATAATCAGACGGCTAGCTGGCCTCCCAGACAACCAGCCTGTTATCCAATGCTAATTTTTTGGTAGGAAAACTAAGCTACATGTCTGCTGATGGTTAGTTTAAAACATTTTGTTTTAACAAGAAGAATAAATGATGGAAGTACATTACATTTAGTCATTTAGCAAACGCTCTTATCCAGAGCGACTTACAGTAAGTACAGAGACATTCCCCCCGAGGCAAGTAGGGTGAAGTGCCTTGCCCAAGGACACACTGTCATTTGGCACGGCGGGGAATCGATCCGGCAACCTTCTGATTACTAGCCCGACTCCAAGTAATGCATTACATGAATTATTATCATTAGTAGGCAGGCTTTTATTTTTTTTTGGGGGGGGGGGGGGGGCGCCCTTTTTTCAGGCCAGAGCAACGGCCCTTCAAATTCCTGTGCATGTCCCTGTCGTCCACAACCGTTTCTTCTGTTAATTTCTTAAAGAAGATATGCAGCAGCAACAAAATACATTAACTCATCGATGAGTACACATCTTATATTGCTGCACACCAAATTACAGCTTCTTACTTTAAGATTTGAGTATGGAAATATGCTCTCAAATTGTATGTGTAGCATCTGCCTTAAGCAGCGTCAAACTTGACTTTTCTCCATTGAAAGTGGTTGGGTGGACAATAATGGGGCCCCTTGGCTAACTGCTAAAATCAGGAAAATAAAATGTCTAGGCATATCCTTATTGGAATTTAAAACCGGAATGTTATACTATATGTGTGTATCTATATGTTAAAGTACAATGCTGTGACATAACGTTTTTAATTTGTTTTATATTTACATTTTGGTAAACTTTCTAATGAGCGTCGAGAGCTAGAGGGATGATAATGGGACCCCTTACGCTAACGTTAGCACTACAGCTTAGCAAACAAACTAACGTGATTAAACTCAGCTTCAGTTAGCTCTAGCTATCTTGCTGAAAAATAGATCTGGACAAACATGCATCTTGAATTATAGATTGACATAAAAACAGGGGTTATTTATTTGAATGAAACACGGTCAGGAACATGAAATAATGTTAGCCCCATTGCCAATTAACTAGGCTAAATCATCACACATTCTACCTATGCACTTGCGTTAGCAAGCTAAACTAGTTTACGTGCCTACAGTAGAGCCTGTTTAACAGTAGCGGAGCGGTGGGAGGGGTGTCCGGGGTGGCACTGGACACCCCTAACATCTGAATGGCCACCCCAGGTGCCACCCCAAAATTTAATTTGCTATTGGAAATGTTATGCTGATTGACATCTCACTTGACCTTCTTAGAGAGAGGCATTTATTTTGCTGCGTTGCAGTGCATTATTCAAATCGAAGAGAGACGTTTGTTGCCAGATACAGAAGAATAAGAAGAACAGTCAGCAGAATAGAGAATATTTCCACAGCTCCACAAGCTCTTTTAGCGATTGACAAAGGCATAATATTTGAAGTAAATTTAAGGTTTGCATTGGGTTTAGGTTTCCAGAATTTTATTTACGAATGTTGATTAGCCTAGCTGTGTAAGTTAATGTTAGAACTTCGACTCCAATAACAGACAAACTGAGACTGTCAGTAGGCTACCGTAATTTTTTGAAAATAAACCACGGCTTGTACTCCGATTTTACAGTTTTCTTGTGCTTGTGCAGCTTATATTTCGAAGCAGTTTATAATCCGGTTTTACAACAAAAAAGTGGCTTTGTCTCAAGATCTCTACAGACCGTGCAGCGAATTTAATGCTCAACACTTGAACGGGGGCTTATTACTTGAAAGAGGAATTATTTAGGCTACCGTGTCGTTTCAGTTACACTATCAGGGCTTGGAAATACTTGCTAAAGTAGGCGAATGGCTAGTAGACCCAGTGAAATGTTATAGGCTAGCTAGCTATAGCAAAATAACGCTAGCATTGCTTACAACCTTACTAATTCAACTTTGGTAGTGTAACCGAGCTCTTTGTAAGTTTGTTTTAGATATAATTGTATATGATCTTCTGCACAATAAGACACAAACGCGGTCTCTTTTCATAACTTGTATTTTACCACTGCTCTTCTTGACATCGCTCTTCGTACAGCCCTCACTGATTTCACATATGCTGTCAGCATCAAGCCTATGGCCACTCCCGTGGGACAAAACACCCGTGTTCGTTATCACCAGAAAGGTCTGCTACAGTAGGCTATCCTCAGGATTTGCAAGCGAGCTAAACTTATTCTATATCTAAAATAATTGTGTAGACATAGTTTGGAGACATTGTTTGGAGTGTTGTGTTTGTTCTGTTTTGAAATGTATAATGTTATGGTCTTGTGAGAATGAGTGTTCACCCTGATTGGGAATGTTGTCTAGTTAGATGGCAAGTAATCAATCGTGAGCATTGGTCAGCTCAACGTTAACTGGCGCAACGGTAACGTTGTTTGCTTTCTAAGTGCGTCTTGTATTCCAATGCTGTTTATACTCCGATTTACAAACACAAAATGCTCATTCTGGGGGGGTGCGCCTTATACACAATGCGGCTTATTTTCCAAAAAATACAATAATCAGATAGACGAGATATCAGTTCCCAATTTGGCCTAACAGTAACATTGTGTTTTCATCTGTGTTAGTTGGTACAATAAATAATACCTCCACTGTGTACTAGCTTGTACACTGATATTCTAAAATTATACATCCAAAGGGTTTCTTATCACACAGATTTGATTTTGTCTTGTTTAGGCCAATTCCAAAACTTTTCTTTGCTATTAGTTAACATAATATATATGAACATAAATATTATACTGTAAATGTGTGATGTTGCTGGGCAGTCCATTTCTGCTTGATTTCTGCTACCTGTCAAGTCAAATTGCAGTGTTTTTTAGGGTGTGTAAATTCACTTTGTTTTGTAAATAAACTATGCACTGTGTTATTTCTGTAACACATAAATGCTGTTATAAATCCCTGCTTGAGCTTTTTTTCCTAAAAATACTTTGGATTTTCCAGCACTTATAGAGCCAGATTACACAGTATATATTAATGAAAACAGTGACCCAAGACTCTGGACTATGGACCCCCTAAAGTAGCCTTGACCACCCCATGTATAAAACTCTAGTTCCGCCACTGCTGTTTAAGGAGATACTTGCCACTCCCTATTAAGCCCCATTGTACCGAATTTGGCGGTTCCACTGGGGGTGATCGCGAGCGAGTGCATGTTGAATGGGAGTCTATGGAGCTAAACGGCTAAATTTGTCTCTTTCAACCTGATTGTCGTTGAGAAATATCCGATTTGATTGTAGTTTTTGCGAAATATCCGATTTGATTCTAGTTTTTGCATGTTCAACATGGATTATAGGTCGAAAGTTAAATGAACAAGTACTTTTGTCTTTTAGATTTCTTACAGGGTGAGTCGTTGTTGCCCATAACACGCTAGCATTCTGCTAATGAATGCTGATTGGTTAGTGAAGGACTAATATGACCAGAGCTCCTGCTTCATGGCATCTGAAGCGGAATCAGAATGTCAGAGCATCAGCAACATTAGCAACAACATTAGCAAGCCAAAACTCTTTCGAGCATGTGTATTGGCAGGGAGAGCCTAACCTGTCAGCTGTGTTGTCGATGCCCTGAGAGAAAAAAGTAAGTGACCAGAGCTTGCCGTAAAGCAGTAGCTCTGGTCGTACGATATGTATGACGTCAATAACATTTTCAAAAGCTTTTTAGAACAGAAAGGCGACTTTAAAACAATGTAACAGCCAGCAGGGTGTATTTTTTTGCCTCCCCTTTCGAATTCAGAATTCAAACTACTAGACAAAAAATTATATCCTGAGAAAAGTGGATTTTGAGGGGTACCGCTCCATAGAACTCCATTCATTCTGCACTCGCTCGTTAGCGCCCTCACATGGAACTTCAACAAGTTCAGAACTCGGAAGTTTCCCGAGAGTGGCAGTTTTCTCTATATTAGCCATTCTCTGTTTACACCATAGAGTTAATATAACTAGACTAATATTATTTAAATATATATAATTTCCTATTGTGGTTAACAGTTAAAGTATTAATCTTCGTCTTTGCTCCAGATAGACATGTCAACAATCTATGCTCGCGCTTAACATAATATATTTGCCATCATGTCATGAACGTTTTTACGAAAAATCTAATCTGTTTGAAAATAACGGGAATATGTGTGACAACGATTTGCTAAACTTGCTACAATAAGTTAGGCAACTCAAGCCATTTCTCCCTGTGCTCATTCAATATAAGTCTATGGCTCATTCAGCTCAATTGGCTATCGGCCAATGTGAACTTTTGTGCTCGTGCCCTGTTAGTATCTGAAGGCACATTTGCAGGCAACTTTTCTTGACATAAGCAAATAAATGGGCTGCTAGTTTACCCATTTCGGATTGGTTTCAATCTTAGCAAAAATCAGGAAAAATTATTCTATGAAAAAGCTAGTAGGTCTAGTATGAGCGAGGTTCGAGAATCGTACTCAAATTATTGGGGGAGATAGTTTTGTAAATGTTGACTGGAGTTAATAGAATAAAAACGACCGGAAGACACGGGAACCTAACCGTAAATGCAATACCACCTACATCCACCGGGGCCGTTGCTTCAAGGCGAGGGGCGAGGGATGGGGGCTTGGTTTACACCGAGTGCCTCCAATATGGCCGCGCATCCGGGTTACCGCCCAGAACGTGACGTCGGTGAAAACCCTCTGTTGGCTTTCCGGACAATTTCATAAGCGCTGTTTCATTTTTTAAAAACGAAAGTAAATAGAAAGCTATACTCAATGGCCAATAAAACATAATCAACACAATTAATTTACATAATAAGTAGACTAATACAAACAATGGTCCAAATGTGTTACTTTAAATTATTGTGTGTACGATTTGTTAGTATTTCTGCCAGCGTCACAGCTTGGGTTGAAAGGGTATGTCAATTAAGAAAGGCGGTGTTAGGAGGCAAGGCTACCGCAGCTCCCTCTGAGCTTTCTGTGTTCCGTTTTGCTGATGTAAGGTTGGCTGGTAAGGCCCATGGCGGCTTTTATTTATGTTCGCTCTTGCTGGCGAATCTTACATTGTTCAATTCGCTGACATTGTGGAAATGATGTGCGGATGAGGAAAGACCATGTTCCCAATTATACACACAGTAATGACAGTATATCTCCTTTTATCGTCGCATTCAACGCTATAACCTAGTAGTGTTCTCAGACTCGCACCGCAACAATTTGACAACATCCTTTTCTCCGCCATTCCCCACGGATGCTGATGTCATGGCGATGCTGTAAATATAGAGCCCTGTTTCGTTTGGATACGAGGCAACACACTGGGAACCATAGCGGTTTTGTTGAAAGGTAAGGAGTGCAATGCGGATTCAGACGATACTGGGCATCGCACGTCTTTTTTTTTGTGGTGCGGAGCGAGCATCCCTGCTTGCTAGAGCTGCTGCCCTGTCCGTGCTATTTGTATGTGATTATCGTTACCTACATGTTATAGACAAGCCTATTGTCTCAGGCTATAGATGGGTCAACATCGTTAAAACCCCTGTGATTGTGTCATCACAATCATCACAATGCCGTGAATTTAGACAATTTAACTGAAATGTCATTATACGTTTGCCCGTAGGCCAGATCGCCACAATCATGACAGAATAGTAGGTTATTAGCCTACTGGAGTTTGTGTATTGTGTATTGTGTGCGTCTGTTTTCAACATTTTATCGTATCTTATTATCAACATAAGGGTATCCAGCTTTGTTCCTGGGAAAATAACCAGACTACACCAAGTGGCCTGTTAGTTGCTAATGTAGACTACAGCCTAAATAATTACATAATAGCAGTGATGGTTCCTTTGCTATCGGCTAGCACAAAAGCAGTCGACTGAAGGCTATCGGAGTATTTCAACTATACTATAGCTTTAAGGGGGTGTCGCACAGTAAAATAATAATATCTAAACGCAAAATGCAATGTCCTCATGGATTGTTTACTGTAGTAGGCTACTTAAACAATGGCTTGTCGAAAACAACGTTGTAGGAGAGGGAAAAGCGTGGGCTGGCCGCTAGTTGCAGCTCCAGCCTAATTATGGTGACCAGATTTCTGAGACAAATTCCGGGACATGTTCAGTTGAGACACACCAACTTCAACACATACAATGTATTTATCTTTTTAAACGAAAAACAGGGACACTGACTGGACCTTTTTTCTTAAGATAGTGTAGCGCTTGTAAGCGTTGTAGAATTTAATAGGAACACCGCTCTTGACTCTTATTTATCACCAGCACCTTTTCCGACGGACAGTTCGTAAACCAATCAAAGTAGCCAACATTCACAATCAGGGTGAACACTTAAACCCTTCAAACCACAGACCATCACATTATACACATCAAAACAGAACGAACACAACAATAAAACTCCTTTACAATGCTTATCTAACTAAGGTAAAACCTTATACTTCTTAGCTCTTCCGCCTGCCGCGGTGCACTCTGGACACCAAGAGCACTGTCGCTACAGTAGTTTATCATACCCTTGTTCTCATAAATCGCAAAGGAAGTGTCAAAACAAAGAGTTTTCTACTTAAAACTGTTCACAAAGTGGCTGAAATTAAGACTTGTAAAGGTAAAAACCTTTATCCAAATAATAAGAACCAATATCAGTGATAAGAACGTTGTTAAGTGATAAGTGACTGGTCTGCACAGATGGGTGACAGGTGTAGGTTTTTCCAGCATAGAAATTAAGATTAGTAAAGGTAACAACCTTTACTTCTGACCTTTTGTCAGATTGTTCTGCCCATAATGTGTTCTTAAGTAACTTTAACCTTGAAGTGTTTGTATGCTCATCTGACGTGAGCACCTTGTCATTTTAACGACCTCTAAGTAGCAATCCAGTCTAGTGAAAATGTCATAGTACTCTTAGTTAGCTAGTATCTCTAATGTTAATTAGTTAGCAAGTACAGCTGCGGCTGACACCTGCCACATACATTGTTGACATGCACATTATTACAAATTGTACATACACAGGGACATGCACAGGCTATGCCTAAGGTTGTCCGGGCAACTGCCCGTTTTCCCTCCTCGAGTCAAAGTGCCCCTCCAAGGAAAATAAATAAATAATAGTGAATTTAAACAGCTGCAGAATTTCATGTACACCTCAATTTTAAAAATCGCCACCTGAAACATTTCATAAAGTAGCCTTATTCACTTCTCATCGATAAGCCTATGGGCACAGTGGCGGATTTAGTGATTTGGGGGCCCCAGGCGAAAACAGGCATGGGGCCCCCTTAACTCCTATTCTCACTCGTTTCAATCCATATAATAATGATTAAAATAATAATAACCAGAGAGTGTACAATTTCTAGAGAAATTGTAGGGTGTGCTTGCGTCGGTTGTAGCAGGGTCCGTTTATTAACTGTAATTTTTACAACTGATATTTCTGTATATTTTATATAAAAATGCGTATGCCTATACTATTTATGGAGATTGCATAGATTTAAAAGTATACATTTTTTGCTGCTCATTTACAATTCATAATACAAAAAGTGAAGTATAGGATGAAACGGTTGTCTTATTTCCCCTGCAAGAGGGAATATTGATAAGCTATAGCCGCCTCAGTTGAAAAGTTGGATCAAACGAAGATATTGGGCAATCCGGTGTAAAACGGTGCTAACCTCTATGACACCTTCTAGCGATATTTTCAAGCATTTAGCCTAGGCTACTCATATTGCATTAATTCATTAAGAACACCCTTTGAAACAAGTTATTGTAGCCTACAACATTGTGACCGGCAGTATTTCAGATGGAATCGTGATTCAAACAATACCATCTGCTGACTGAAAATATGCCCCCCAAAACGTAAATAAGCTTGACATTTATTTAGGGGGAAATGGCTAATTCAAAAAAAGTTTGCTGGAAGTAATCATTGTCAGTAACAATGCCAAATTTGGTCTCAGTATAGAGACCTGCGTGGAGAAGCTGACCCTGATAAATTGTGCAACGAGCAAGCTAGCCTACAGTAGCTGCTGTTGCTAGCCAAACTTCACTGAGCAGCACTTGCTTACACTCCTCTTTTGTCTTTCTCTTTTGTGCTCCGCTTGGGGAGTTGCGTTTCATTTAGCAAATTGATTTTTGCATTCATTTCACTCTTCTACTGTCTCATATTAACCAACTGAAATTACGTGCTTTGCTGCGCAGTTACTGCAATCGATGGAATAGTCCACAGTAGAATGGGGTGGGAGGGGAAGCCTGCATTGACACAAATAGAATAAACGATCTGTTGGTACTTTGTTGATACTTTTGGGGATGGTTTTGACTTTTAATTGATTTATATTATTATTATTATAGTTATTATTGATCAAATAGTATTTTATGGTCTTTCAAGGGGTCCCCTGGCAGCTGGGGGCCCCAGGCGGCTGCCTACTTTGCCTAATGGGTAAATCCGCCCCCGTATAGGCAACAAGAGCGGAAGTCACAAGGGGGAGGGGGGTATGCCCCCTACTGTTTACCCTGCTGTACTGCACGCAACCGCCACCTGAGCCTTCTTTTCTTCCACTTAAGACAGTAGCGGTTAGAACCGAAACTGTACTGTCCTGTAGCTAGTGGTACGTGCCAGTGGAGCTAGTGGTACGTGCCAGTGCCTCCGCTGGCACAGGACAGTTACTGTTCTGTTGATAGTGGTAGCAAGTTTCTCGTGGCAGTTGCATTGGGTGTCTTGCAGCGTTTGTTTACTGTCATGTAGACTAACTGCCCCGCGGCCATTTTAGAATAGGAGAACAGGCTACTTTTATTTTTTTTATATGTGTGGCGGCCTGCGGAAACCCGTGGATGTTGCGGCCGCTCATTGTAGCCATAAAAGATCAAAAATCGTTTTCTGTCAAAATTGAGATTTTTGATGTTTTGTATTGTTAACACCCTAAACTTCATTGTAATGTACAAAAAGTATATGATTACTTGGACATGTGAGCTTGCAAGATTTTCAAGCCATGTCAAATCAAATGCTTAGTTTGCCTGCTCTTTTGAGTGCTGCAGCAGCCCATAACAACTGATCAATGAAATAACTTGCTGAGAAGTTATTAACCCTATACAATTACATTCACAACGTCATTACGAACAAAAGGATTTTCTCCCAAATCACTTTTTGACACAGGTCGACTTTAAAATGTAACTTCAGTTGTGATAAAGATATCTTAAGGGATTTAATGAGTGAGTGATTTAAACAGATTTGTATCCAGGAGAGTTTGTAGTTTCCAATATGTATAAAATCCAGAAAGTACATTTGCAATCATAGGGTGTCATTTATTGATATATCATATGAAAATAATGAAGTATTATTAACAACTATATTTACTCAAAAGTATCTAAATGCAAATGTAGTAATGTACATACTTTGACTTCAGTTATTACAATTAATTATATACGGCACTAGGTGGCGCTGATAACAACACAACAATGTGCATTAGGAGAGTACAACTGTGGCTCATGTGCACGCTTAAATTCCGTTTTTTTCATAATTTCATAGTTTGTTACTAATTCATTTTGTGTGTACAAGTCTGCTTTACAGTCACACCATTACACTATATGCAATATAATGTCTAAATTGACTACTTTGTATGGTGAGCTTGTAGTGAGATATCAAAAGTATGGTATGGAGTCTGTTAGCACAAACAGTTTAACTTATTTTTTAAAATAAGTTTATAGCCTGTTCTCCTATTCTAAAATGGCCGCGGGGCAGTTAGTTGACATGACAGTAAACAAAAGCTGCAAGACACCCAATGCAACTGCCACAAGACACTTGCGTACCACTATCAACAGAACAGTGACTGTCATGTACCAGTGGAGGCGCTGTCACGTACCACTAGCTACTGTCATGTACCAGCGGAGGCACTGACATGTACCACTCGCTCCACTGGCACGTACCACTAGCTACAGAACAGTACTGTTTCGGTTCTAACCGCCTATCACTTAAGAGACGGTCACGGTTGTTTTATTGTGTGTCGATAAAAAACTGCTTTGACGTTGTCAGAAAAGGTGAGTTTTAAGTTGTAGAAATGTATAACAAACTAACAATCATCATCAAGTTTTATGAAATCAATTAAAATCTTCATAAATCCAGGCTCTGTTTGCCACGTTTAGCCTAAATAATCAGACGGCTATCTGCCCATTATCACAATTTTTTGGTAGGAAAACTAAGCTACATGTCTGCTGATGGTTAGTCTAAAACATTTAGTTTTAACAAGAAGAATAAATGATGGAAGTTATGCATTACATGAATTATCATTAGTAGGCAGGCTATTTTTGTTCTTGGGGGGTGCCCTTTTTCAGGCCAGAGCAACTGCCCTTCAAAATTCCTGTGCACGTCCCTCTGCATACATATTATCTATATAATAATTATAGGTTAAATAATATATGACAGATGATAAGCAATGATGCTTACAAGAATCACCGTTCGTCAACCACCTATCACAATGCAATCTTGTCTTGTACTCGATTAGTCAGAGCTAACTGGCTGAATGAATAAAAGGACACAATCTCTCGCGCTGCATATTCAATAGCCAATCAAAATACTACAAAGACGGGCATTCTAGAACATCTTTGTGCTCTGAGCTCAATTGCCGCCTTGGCTGCTGGCTTACTTGCTTGAGCCTGTGGCGTGTAGGCTACGCGACTAAACGTTTGGTCATTGTTTTTCTTTCACTCTTTTTAAAATTTGTGTTCTGGGTGTGTTGTTGATCACATTGAAAACCAGGGACATTTCCGGGGACAGCTCCAGCTGGGGACCAGTGACGTGCGGTGATGTCAGCAGAGCCTATTTAAGGAGAGCCTTGCCACTCCCTATTAAGCCCATTGTACCGAATTTGGCTGCAGTTCCACCAGAGTTCCACTGGGGGTGATCGCGAGCGAGTGCATGTTGAATGGGAGTCTATGGAGCTAAACGGCTACATTTGTCTCTTTCGCCTGATTGTCGTTGAAAAATCTCCGATTTGATTGTAGTTTGTGCATGTTCAACATGGATTATAGGTCGAAAGTTGAATTAACGAGTACTTATGTCATTTTGATTTCTTACATGGTGAGTCGTAGTTGCCCATAACACGCTAGCATTCTGCTAATGAATGCTGATTGGTTAGTGAAGGACTGATACGACCAGAGCTCCTGCTTGATGGCATCCGAAGCGGAATCAGAATGTCAGAGCATTAGCAACATTAGCAACAACATTAGCAAGCCAAAACTCTTTCTAGCATGTGTACCGATGGGGAGAGCCTAACCTGTCAGCTGTGTTGTCGATGCCCTGAGAGAAAAAAGTAAGTGACCAGAGCTTGCTGTCAAGCAGTAGCTCTGGTTGTACGATGTGTATGACGTCAATGACATTTTCAAAAGCTTTTTAGAACAGAAAGGCTTTAAAACAATCCAACAGCCAGCAGTGTGTATTTTTTTGCCTCCCCTTTCGAATTCAGCATTCAAATAACTATTACTAATTTATTGTTTAGGCTAATAGGCTACGTCAAAACAGTACGCACAAGCGCGGCACACATGCACAGTTGATATCAAGAAATGTCCAATCAGGATGACATATCTTACTCTCATGACGTGACATATCTTAGTCTCTCTCTCTCGCACACGCACGCACACACACCAATGTCCAGCATCAGAATGCAACCATCTTTATCCTTAATTATTGCACAACGGCCAATTATGTTTGTCCGTCAGCATCAATGAGAACACACACAGGCTTAATTGAATATGAAGGCAAATGGCTTGCAGTCGGCATTAATTCAACCAATTCAAAATTAAACCCAAAATAGTTTCTGACTCACCAATCGGTAGATTACTTGTAGATAAAATCCATCCGCCGCTGACTGCTAGCACAGCCACAGCTCTTTTTTTGTCATACCAGTCCCTTAAAACGAGCGGACAATTTTTGGTCCCTTTTGCTGGTGTAGTTCAGGCAAGGTTGGCATAGGCCTCCCCTCTTGCTAGCAACTCATTTTTGCCATTAAAATCGAGCTTTGAAAAATGTCTTAGTTCTACGATATGGGGAGATACTGCTGCCGTCATTTTCACTTTGAATTTCGCGGGGATTACGCTTACCTGGTGTAATGACGTCAGCTGCGCAAATGTCCAGTAATATTTCGATTTTAATTGGTCCATGTTTGATACGTAACGTAGATGATTCCTGGCATAACATATTTACGTGCAAAGGCACAGCAGAGTTGTGCTTTTCGACGTACATGTTAAAGAATACACAATCGTTTTTCGTTGTCGTCCGCAATGAATGGACAGTAAAAGCACTGCTTATTCTACCATCTTGTTGTATTTGATTATGCGTAACTGCTACATTTGTCATCGTAACGTCTAAACAATTGGAATAACACATATTGCACATATAAATCACAAGAATAATCAGTAAAAATACAAATACAAGTTTATTAAATACAATTATTTAATAAAAAAATGTAAGTTTGAATTTTGGCAGGGTAGGCAGTGCCTACCTTGCCTACCCTGACTGCACGTCACTGCTAACGGTGCGTGTCCACTACAGTGGAGCGGCGTGTTGGCTTCCAATCCATTTTCAACTAAACCAGGCGTTGACGCTCTCGTATGCTCCCACAATGCCCTACACCAGCGTCAACGCCCAGTTTCATTGAAAATGGATTGGAAGCCGACGCTCCGTGCTGCTCCTCTGTAGTGGACACGCACCGTAACGGTGCGTTCACACTGCAGACTTTTTTACCGCTCAGCACCGCCGGTCTTCCCACAGTGCACCACGCTCGGGGGCGTGCCAGACAGATTCATTCAGAGCTGTAGTTCTCTTAAATCACTGTTGTAGTTCTATAATGTCATGGCAAATGTGCAGACAAAATAAAACTTTTACACACATTAAGCAAGAATCCGACACGCTTTCTAGATCTGACATGATCTTATCTTCAGCACACAATAGGTAAACTTTTTCCACACTTTTTTTAGGCCGAGTGAAAGATTAAATGCCACCCGCACTCTATGTAACGGGTCTTTTTCCGGCTGGAAAAAAAGATGCATCAGACATAAACGTTGACATGTGTAACCTTTTATTATATTACTCGAAATCTGTGCAAATCATTCGCTAGATTATGACTTGCCTCTACACATTCACTGTATGGATAGCGAGTGGCCGCCAGCCAGCATTTCAGCGTTGAATGTCAATCGTGTGCCGGGTGAGCTAGCTAGACTATGCAGCTAGCACAGAAGAAAGTTACGTAATGTGAAGAAACTGAATTAAAGTACAAAATACAACAAACCAAGGACGCCGACAACCTCAGCAACCCTGCGCCAGGCATATTTTTTTTTTGTTTACGTCTCTGTAATCTAACATAGACGTATCATACAATACTGGGTAGGAAGACACATACGATGAGTTGCTCTTCCATCTTGAAAATTGTCAAACCTAGAAATGTTTACCATTACCAACAGTTGCTACGTTACAAGAAACAAGAAACCAACCCGATTGACCATCGCTGGCGTTTTCACGCTCCTCATTTACATAAAGTTCAGAAAATCTAACTTTCGCTGCCCCGCTCGCCTTCCCACAATGCCCTATGCGAGCGTCGCCGCCCCGCTCACCTTCCCACAATGCCCTACGCGGGCGTCAACGCCTGGTTTCATTGAAAATGAATGGGAAGCCCGCCCCGCTGCAGTGTGAACGCACCGTAACGGTGCGTTCACACTGCAGCGTTTTTTAACGCTCTGCACCGCTGGCCTTCCCACAGTGCACCATGGTCGGGGGCTTGTTAGAAAAGTTAATACAGAGTTGTAGTTCTCTAAGGTCACTGCTGTAGTTTGTGTAAACATTTGGCAAACATTTGGAAAACTATATGAAAACGCTAGTGTGGAGGGAGATCGTTAGTTTTTTATTGATTGTATATTTTGAGTTTTATTCACATTCATTCTGCAGGTACAATGCATTGTGACAATCAAATTTGATTAGGTTAAAATCAATAAATAATCGTGATAATTTATTGTGATCTCAATATTGATCAAAATAATCGTGATTATCATTTTGGCCATAATCTTGCAGCCCTACTATTGTGTATATACTCACTATACATGAGCTCTTTCTGTCTATCCCCATCTCTCTCCAGGTTCCCAATGTTGAACATGTCCACCCCCAGCGAGCTCAAGTCTCCCTGCATGACTCGAAACGGCATGGTCAAACTGCCCCCCCAACCTAACGGCCTGGGCAGCGCCAGCATCACCAAGGGTACACCTGCCGCCAAGAACCGCCTGTGCCAGTCCTCCTCGGTGCCCTCCATCCTGCCCCCACCCTCCTCCATGCCCTATCATCACCTTGACCCCCTCAACCCCTTGCCCCCTACTGTTGTCTCGCTCCCGGGGGCCGATCTGGACGGCAGCAGCCCCCTAATGGGGCTCAAGCCCTCCCAGCTGCGCCAGCTGCCCCTCACCTTAACCAAGCCCCTACTCCTGGAGCGCCAGCTGGTCCTGGACGAGAAGCTTCTAAACCGGCTGCTGTGGTACTTCACCACGGCTGAAAAGTGCATACTGGCCCAGGTGTGTAAAACCTGGAGGAAAGTGCTATACCAGCCAAAGTTCTGGGATGGTGTGACGCCCATCCTCCATGCCAAGGAGCTGTATGCCATGCTGCCCAGTGGGGAAAAGGAGTTTGTCAGCCTGCAAGCCTTTGCCCTTAGGGGCTTCCAGGCCTTCTGCCTGGTGGGAGTGTCAGATCTGGACATATGCGAGTTCATCGACAACTACCCACTGTCAAAGAAAGGCGTGAAGTCAGTCAGCCTGAAGAGGTCCACTATAACAGATGCAGGTCTCGAGGTGAGTTTAGTGGTGTTCCTGGAAGCCGACAAGGTTTGGTGGAAGAGAATGAAAGAAATGCATTGAAAGTTTGTCCTGAGGTGCTCCTGTAACATTGTACAATATACTATCAATGTTTCGCACCACATCCCTGTGTTATGCTGGTGTATTATAAACCTCTTAACACAGCAGCACAACACTGCAAATTAGACTGACTATGTCAGGGTTCATTCAACTTAGGCTTAAGAGGGGCAGTTGTCTTATATTCAGATGTTTAAGTAAATATGTATAGTCCTGTTTAGATACTTGGTAGGCACTATATTGATTTTCTGCATACACGTGATTGCTGTTCTGGACAAATTCATACCTAAACATTTAAAATAATTTAGTAACGTATGCATACATTTGTATGCCACACATTTTGTCAGTTGTCCACTGGCAAATGGGCATGATTAAACTAAACTAAATGTAACCTTTTTACTTGTGGTAAAACTTAACTTTAAAAAGTTAGGAGAACCCATCTAAAGGAGCACCACAACTAAAATCTTTATGTTCTAGATTTATTTTGTGCGCTAGTTAGCTCTCTGTCACGTGACAACTGAGCGCAGTGACAAGGAGTGACTGATGGATAATTTACATTTATTCATTTTAGCAGACGCTTTTATCCAAAGTTTATCCAAAGATAATATTAATATTTGATTATAAATCTAAAATCTGCATTGAAGATTAGAATTTAAAGGTGAAGTACAATTGGTTATGTAACGTTGGATTAAATGGTGGACCACTGTATCAGCTCACAGCAGGCAAATACTGTGCAGTCGGGTAATTAGCGAGTCTTTTGTAAAGATATTAAAACAGGTCGCACATAACTATTATTTGCACTCGCACAAATGCTCTCAAATATATTTTGAGGTTGCACAGACACAATTTTGGGAGAATATGCGACCAGTCTTGTTCATCTACGCAACATCTACATCCATGCACAAATGATAAACCAGAACTTGCTTGCTGTGACAATTTCTGGATAAGAGGAATTCTGCTGGGTCACTACCTGTTATGTTAGCCCTTTGGAATGCCATGTCACATGATCCACCTGGTGGTCACTTGATTTAGAGCAAGGTTTTGTGAACAACAATGGGTCTTTATTCTTTTGCTCTACACTGCACCTGTCTACTTGAATGCTATACCTTGTTATGGACAGAAACTTTATACTTAACTTTCTCTTGAGTGCAGCCTGCTCAACTGTTTTTGTGTGCTAGTGTCTTTTACTAGTGCACAGTGCCGGAGATGTAGTCAGTGATTAAGATGCCAGTGAAACACACTAACACAGATTACTTGAATTATAGATTGTGCAATGTGCCATACATGCCATATGTGCAAGCGCACAAGACAATAAGTATGGTTAGACCTTTATAAAATGCTTTCCAAAACATAATTAGGTTGCTTGCTGTTTAAATGTTGATAATTTACAGTATTTATGAATAAACATAATGAAGTGCTGTGGTCTTAACATTTCTCTAAATTTCTTGGAGAGAGAAGGGAAAGAGATGGATACATGTGAAAGAGGGGACAAAAAGTTGGACCCCCCACATCATTCAGATGAAAGTGTGTTAATGTACAGTTGCTGTCTTTAGCGTCTGTGTCCTTAGCTGGGAGAAGGTGCACCTGAAATAATTTACAACACCATAACAAATTGAATGTGTGTGCATCCTATGGATGTTTTTTTTTCTCTGCAGGTGATGTTGGAGCAGATGCAGGGCCTAATGCACTTGGAACTGTCTGGGTGTAACGACTTTACAGAGGCAGGCCTTTGGTCTAGTCTTAATGCACGGCTAACTTCCCTTAGTGTTAGCGATTGCATCAATGTAGCAGATGACGCCATTGCTGCCATCTCCCAGCTACTGCCCAACTTGTCAGAGCTCAGCTTGCAAGCCTATCATGTCACCGACACAGCTATGGCCTACTTCACAGCTAAACAGGTAAGATCATTTTTGCATCAACTGCATGCTGATCGCTCACGAAATAAGATATTATGTCATAATAAGGAGTATAAGCTTACACCACCAATAAGCAACGCCAAATCCCGTTACATACAGGTTTTAAGTGCTTATTTGCACCAGGCAGAAGATACATTAATGTTAGAACCTTAATGAGGCTTATACCCCAGACAAGCCTGTGGGTCCATCCCTCAATTTCTCCATTTAGCAAATCTGAGTAATTTAGGGAATGTTAAAATGAAATAATGTATCATAAACTGAAAAAGGTTTTACAGCAAAACTGTTAATTGTATAATTATTTGTTTTAGGATGTCCACGGATGAGAACACACACAGGATTTTCCTTGAAATAGAAAACACATGAGAAAACATGAGTTAAAAATGTTTTGGGCAAAAGCTATCACTAGAGAGATTTGTACTGTAGGACCCAAAACACTGGCCATTGGCAAGCTTGGTTGGAGCAGATTGGTCCTTAATAATAACGGCTTAAATTAGCAGGCAGACATTTCCTCAAACTAGCTAGAAACAACAATTTGTCAAAATGTCTATAAATGAGACATAGCATGATGCAATTTCTCAGTTCTAATGCTGCTCTCCGATATAATACCAACTCAAAACAATTACAGGATAAAATAATATCAATAGTGTCCAGATAATCATCAACTCTGTTTCTCACTCCCCATCAAGGGCTACACCACTCACACTCTGCGGCTCCACTCATGCTGGGAGATTACTAACCATGGCGTGGTCAACATGGTGCACAGCCTGCCCAACCTGACTGCACTCAGCCTCTCTGGCTGCTCCAAGATCACGGACGATGGCGTGGAACTAGTGGCTGAGAACCTACGTAAACTCCGCAGTCTGGACTTGTCCTGGTGCCCGCGCATAACAGACATGGCTCTGGAGTATATCGCCTGCGACCTGCATAAGCTTGAGGAACTGGTGCTTGACAGGTGAGTGCTTTGGTAAAGATTTGGGGCCTCATGTTTAAACGTTGTGTACGCACAAAAAGCTTGCGTACACTGGTTTTCACGCACACTTTGTGATGTATAAAGATTTACTTGACGTGAGAATGTGCGGACCGTCCGCAAAGTCTTGTCTGGCTATGTAACATGGCAAATTCTAACTGAAAAGTGCCGAGACTCACCAAACATTACAAAACAATGTTTCCACTAGTACGTTTATGACGTTGACTATTCAAAAAACATTAAAATAAAAGTTGGATCATTAATGTGGATAATCACATCAAAATGCCAAAACCCAAAACGGGAAATACTATATAGCCTTCTGTTTATACCGCCACCACTTAATAACTTCTGTTAAACTTGAGGCTGTCAAACGAACGACAAAATCACTCAGGAAATGCATGTCACGCTAACCCTATAGCTGCCATGCTGTTACGATGCGCCACCACTAAAGTTTTATATCGGACCATTTATTCTTAATTTCTGCCATGGTCCGGTTCTCTGAACCCACAGCATTGATGGCCCTATAATAATAATGATAATTTTATTTGTAATGCACTTTACATTTAGCTAAATATAAAAGTGCTGCAGGTTAAAAACAAGAAAGGGCGCAAATAGTGAGTTTTCCACTCTGCCGACTTTCTTTTGTCACTAATACCTGATGACAGGCCGCCAAACAGGACACATTTTCTCGCCTCCACCTCTGTTGTCAGAACCTCAATCTCACAGTCCCCGTATCTCTCGAATGAACGCTGCGGCGTTTAACGTTCATTTTTGGTCCGGCGTTTCTTCGAGGAAGGCGTTTATTCGAAGAAATACGGTAATTCAGTCAAATGACCTCAGGAGCGCATTTATAGTCCATCTGCATATTAATTTAGGGGAGGAGGCAAAGCGGGGTCAGTGGCTCGTTCACCTGCGGTCAATCTTACGTTGATTGTGATTTATAAAGGAAAGGTGCGCAGGACCTGCCGTACGACCGGTTTTATAACTGTGAATATTTCTGTGCGTAGATACTTTTCGAGTTTTGGCCGTACACCATCTTCTGGTATGAAAGCTGCGCAATCCTTTTTACATGAGGCCCCTGGTGTTTGGACGAGCACTGGATATAATGAACAAGATGGAGGATATCTGGGGAAAAGTTTGTATAGACAGGATTCTTGAAAATCTCTCACACAAGAATAATAATAATCTTTGTAGGTTATTAGCTAGCTTGAAATATTAAATACAGATCTTGCCCAGAGGTGAAAGAACATGATTAGTCTAGCTCTACAAGGTTGTGCTGGTGGCATTTAATGAAGAGGTTGTGGGGTTTCTCATTTTTTGTTTGAGACCTGTATGCTTTTGCTTCAATTATTGTTGTGTCCCCTTTGTTGTTGATCTTAATGTCCGCTTCGCGTCGGGGTGCTGTTCGCCCTGTCGGGGCTTATTTTCCCGATAATGACCAGCGTTTTATACATTATCCCTTACTAATTTGACCTTGAATATGATGGCATACCACCTGAAAAACGTAAGTTGGCCTAGCCCTATTTCGCTCATGCTAACGTGATGGGTTGAAAAATGAATATGCCTATAAGAATCGCATCCAAATCGAATGACATTATCTTCTCCGGCCAAGACAACAAAATATTTCTCTGTTGCACCGTTCCCCACTCGGCTTCTACGTAAGTTCGCATGCTGCAAGTTCAGGCAGTGATAAGTGCGCTCTGATGATTTTCATGTTAAACAAACTATATTTTTAATTTGTAGTATATTGTAAGAGATACTAAATACCATCGGAATTCGGTTACAACAGGACTGGTGATACGAGTCTTATTATTAGTAGGCTATTAGCGGCCGAATCTGCAATGTCCAGCAGCCATTGAGTCAGATTGCGAAAATGTTTGTACGTTTTTTTTTTTTTTGTGAAAAAAAAGAAAAGCGTTTCAAATTTTGATTAGTCGATATTCAGACCTTTTAGTCAAGTCTTGGTCGACCAAAGAAAATCTTAGTTGGGGACAGCCCTACAAAATATGACAGATATACAGCTGTTTGAACTTGGACCAAATTTGACAAAGCTTGCAATTGGAGAAACGGCTTATTTTATTATCCAGTTACTGAACATTATGTAAGCCATGTCTGGGAATGGCTCAATTGGCTGAGATTTTGTGCTGGTAAGCAAAGGGTTGTAGGTTCAAAACCAGTCAGAGGCATAGTCTTTTATTTTTTATTTTGATAAAATGGTTTCTAGGCTTCCGATCAATCCTCCGGTTGTAAAACAAAGCAATGCATGTTTATTTGAACCCATCACAACACTCCGATCATCTGTTTAGCGAGACTGTAAACCACTGCAAAACAAGCCAGGTTCACCACTGTAGATAGCTACTTGTAGTCTAGGCATGGTAGTGTCAGGTTCACAACCGAAATATCTCTAATGAAGTTAATTGATTGTTCAGGTGGACCTGTTGCACAAATTCATTTCAGTAGCCTAAGCCAGGACACATCGCCACTGATGCTAGGCATGATTCGAAATTCCCTTCCATGACAAGTTATGGCACCCCACAGTTTTTTTTAAACTTCGAGTAAGCTATTCTTTACAGCAGCAACCCAGGCATCCTGTTGTCCCGTTTTTATAGTAAATGTACAAGCAGTTTCAACTTTGGCTGAATCTAACAACTCTTACCACAGGAGAAACGGCTTTCTTTTTCATACAGTAACTGAACATGACAATATTCAACACTGAGAATAGGAGTAATAGGAGTAACATCCGGTGCCCCTAAGAGATGGCCTCGACAACGAAAGCTCCGCAAAAACCTAGCTTTTTGTTTGTCATTTTAGTGTTAGTTACTTGTTTTTTCAACGTTATATTGTTGTTTATTCAGTACGACCGGCAGACACTTCTGGACATGAAGTTGTCACTTGGCAAGGATTATTTTACGAACTTTAATTCCACTTTTCGGAGTGCGAGCTCAGACTGCAGCTGGCCCTTTGTTGTTCCGCCATTCTGTTTACCTGCAAGATGGAGGAAGAAGAAACGAGGCCGGCGTGCTGGAGTTCTTGTTCGAACTCGGAAACGGTGCTTCAAACCTGCTTTTCCAACCATCTCACTAGCTAACGTTCAGTCCATCGACAACAAAATGGATGAACTTAACGCTCGTGTCAAATTCCAACGGGACATCAGGAACTGCTGTGTACTGGCGTTCGTCGAGACCTGGCTGTCTCCGGAGATCTCTGATGCAGCGGTTACACCGTTGGGATTCACCATATACCGCCAGGACAGAACAGCTGATTCAGGGAAGTGCAGGGGCGGAGGGGTCTGTGTTATGGGTAACTTAGCCTGACGTTGTCATACTCATAATTCTAGTCAGAATATGAGTCTGAAAACTCTCCGTTGGACTTTTAGTACGGAGCGTGTTTCAACCAAACCCGTAAAACAAATGCCTCTACGCTCAATTGGATAGACCTACAACCAATCAGAGCAACATATTATGTTGTTTGTTGAAAACGAATTCAACCCAAGGGCTCTTTCGTGATGTTGTTGATTACGTTACTGTTGATCATCTGTCCATCATCGTATAAAGCCCGCCCTGGCAATTTCCCTGGTCCGTCCCGATTCTGGGTTTTCTGTAGACCCTCCAGACCCAACTTCCCGAACACATTTTTTTGTGGGCGGGAGAAGTTGGGCAGGCAGCCAGGCTAATGGGTAACTCTCTCTGGGCTACGGATGTAGCGGTATTAGCATCTCACAGCTCTCCGGTCCTGCTAACTGTAAAAATCAGACCCTTATATCTACCTTGGGAATTCACTGCGGTCGTCATGAGTGCGATCTACATCTCTCCCCAGGAAGACAAGGCCGCTGCTTTGGATGAACTGTATGGGATTATCAATGGTCTGGAAAATGTGCACCCAGAGGCAGCCTTCATTGTTGTTGGTGATTTCAACAGAGCAAACATTAAGAAAGTCCTGCCCAAGTACTATCAGCATATTGACTTCTTCACATGTGGAGACCAGATCCTTGACCATTGTTATACAACATTCAAGGGGAGTTACAAACCCCTCCCCTGCCCTGCTTTTGGGAAGGCTGATCACACCTCCATTCTTCTCCTCCCCGCATATGAACAAAAACTTACAGGTCAGACCGGTTCAGAGGTCAGTTCACCTATGGAGTGACAAGTGTATGGCGACCCTCCAGGACTGCTTTGACACCACTGACTGGCTGATGTTCAGGGAGGCAGCAGATGGGGACATGAACGAATACTCAGACACTGTCTCCAGCTACATCCAGCACTGCATTGATGACGTTGTCCCCAAGAAGGTTGTACGGTCTTTCCCAAATCAGAAGCCCTGGGTTGATGCTGCGGTCCGGGCCAAGCTGAGAGCCCGCACTGTCGCCTTTAACTCTGGGGACCCTGATGGGTACAGGAAGGCCAGATACAACCTTCTGAAGGCCATCAAAGCAGCGAAAAGGGCTTACAGAACCAAGGTGGAGTCCAGCTACCATGGCTCTGACCCCAGGCGCATGTGGAGTGGACTTAAAGCCATTACAGACTACAAAGGGAGAGGCTACAATGAGACCCAGTCCTCTGTCCTACTGCCAGACGAGCTGAACTCCTTCCACGCTCGTTTTGAGATGGACAGTGACCCCCTTGCAGTGTAGCTACCTGAAGGCCAAGCCAGCGGTGTGCCTACACTAACTGTAGCCGAGGTGAGGCTGTGCTTTAAGATCAACCCTCGCAAGGCACCTGGCCCAGACGGCATTTTAGGTAGGGCCCTCAGGGGCTGCGCTGACCAGCTGGCAGGGGTCTTCAGTGACATCTTCAACCTCTCCCTTAACCTGTCTGTACTCCCCACCTGCTTCAAGAGGACCACCATTATCCCTGTGCCCAAGAACACCAAGGTCACATGTCTGAACGACTATCGCCCGATAGCACTGACCTCTGTCATCATGAAGTGCTTCGAGTGGCTAGTCAAATCATTCATCTGCTCTTTGCTGCCCCTCACACTGGACCCTATGCACACCGCTCTCTCCCACCTGGACGAGGGGAATACATACGTGAGGATGCTGTACATTGACTACAGCTCTGCATTCAACACCATCATCCCCTCCAGACTGGTGTCCGAACTTGTGGACCTGGGACTAAGCACCTCCCTCTGCAAGTGGATCTTCAGGGATGCAAACAGCGCGCCTTTCGGCGCCTCTCGCTTTTTTCACGGCAGTTTGGGTGACATATGTGAATCGTGCAGATCCGAAGAGTTTTTTTTTAAGGGGGGGGGGGGGGTCTGATTAAAGCCTAATTTCATCAACAGTAATTCTGGATTGCCTCTACCAAATAAGAAATCGCAAGGTTTCATTAGCCATACCATAAACTTAGCACTCCTCATTTCAGTGTAATTTTGGCAAACAACTAGCTACTGTATTTGCTTGGCTGTATTGTTCAGTGTGTGACACTGGTACCAAATAGCAACAACCGTGTCCCATAGCAACGTTTGCGTGAGTTTTGGCGCGTTTACAATTTGGCACGTGAATCTGTCACCGCAACAAATTTCTCCGTGAGAGACCAGACCAGAGTTTGGCGCCGCGCCTTCCCGTACTGGCAACTGGTGAGATCGCTGGAGGTAAGGATATTTTTGGTTTATAATGTTATAAAATCTACTAGTCATGTAATTTATAAAACATTTCAACTAGCTAGGCCTATACATTGGGTAGGTAATATGTTGTGTGTGTGTGTAACCTATAACATTACGTCTTAGCTACATAAAGTTCACCTGTAAAAGACCTAGTGCTAGCTTGCAGGTAAATTATGGATGGCTGTAGCCACATAAGTCATTTGCATGTCATGCATTTTTATATTAAATTGGCTACTTTCGCCTATCTTGAGTGACAAGCTGCGTTATTTTCAAATGGTGCAAACTCATGGATGTACTATGGTTAACGTCTAGATTTCCCTTGACTTTGTTTGCTGTTGCTTAGCTAGCATTGCGTTGGAAAGGGGCAGAGTGAACTATTTGCAGTCCGTTATGATATTTCCTAAAATATTCAACTCTATTAATTTGCAGAATGAGGGAAATTGAGGAAAGTGAAGCACTTCTTGTGCAACAGATTGATAGAGGCTGTAAAAAGCAGTTGGAAATGGTCTTGGCTGAAACTTGAAACTACAATTAAGGTCAATGCAGTCGAACACACATTCATACTCTCTGACGTTTTTAAGAAAATTTAAAAAAAGGGTAGTGCTAAATGCACTCTCTGCATGAAGGAGATTAACTACAGTAGCAGAGGGGTGCATGCCCTGTTTGCACACTGTCAGACATCCATACACACAAACAGAGTGACCTCAATCTTATCAACTCAAAGTGTGGCTCAACTCCTCCGTAAGGAAGATCCTTTACCAGGTACTCAGAACCAGGCCTCAGCAGCAGAAAAGATCAGGGAAAGTGTTAAGCTTCCAGTGCCTATGTGTAATTGCATTGCTAATGGAGAGGTGAGTGTGTGTGTGTGTGTGTTGAAGACTAGTTAAACAAAAATAATTCAAATCACAAAATGTGTTTAAAATGAATTAGTAATTTGAATTTTCTTTCTCTATTTACTAGGTAATGGTCCTGGCAGTTATTGCTGAGCACTCTTTACCTCTGACAATGGCACCTGTGTTGGTGGAGTTAAGCCAGTGTCTAGCTGCAGACAAGGCAGCCCTCAGCCAAATGAAACTGTCCCGCACTGCAGCTACGAACAAAATGGTGTATGGTATGGGCCATATATTTGCGGAGAAAACATTCTCCAAATTACGACAATACCCCTTCTCTCTGAATGTGGATGAGAGTACCTCCAGTAGTAATAAGAAGGTCCTTTCTATGCTCGTCAGCCACTTCAACGATGAGCTGAATGGGGTTGTGGTTGAACACCTGGGCTCCCTTGAAGTTGTAAAAGTCAGTTTAGCCAGTTTGGAGAGGTTGATGTTTGACTTTTTTCAGAAAAACAACATTCCTTGGTCAAACCTAATCAGCATAATGCTAGACTCATGCAATGTGATGCGTGGGAGCAAATCAGGGCTGGAGACAAGGATCCGAGAGAAGCATTGTCTCACTCTGCTGGATGTGGATGGTGACTCTTGCCATCACGTTCACAACGCTGCAAAGAGATTTGCAGAACCTTTTGAAAACTACTTGGAGCAGCTCTTTGCAGACATACACACAGACCATCGATGGGCATCAGATCAGGTATCTGAACATACATTACATTTTTTATGAAAAATCAGTTTCTAACTAGTCTATTAACTGTTTTCAGTGTTACTAGTAGTTTAAGATATGTTATGTCTTTACTTACAGTTGGCGTACCTGAAGGAAATAGCAGAGTTTCTGGACATACCTGCCACCAATCCCCAGCAATTTGTCTCCCATCGCTGGTTGTCAGCTTATGATGTAGGGATCAACACGAAAAGAATGTTACCTGTGTTCAGAGTGCTCTACTTTGGATTTATGGGAAAGCAGGACCAAGAACTGTACAACGAAATATTACTTGTCCCAGGTAAATTATTATTATTATATCTTATTAGCCTAAAAAGTACTCATACTGTTAAAATCTTTGCAACATTTTATGTATACCATTGGTATTGCACAAACTTTAAATGCGTATGCACTGTTATATATTGTATCTTTGTCTTTTTATAAAGGAATGACTGACTTGGGGAAGAAAAGGAAGGCCCGAATTGTAAAGAAGATTTGGGTGGAAAACCAAAAAGTAGATCTTAATCTTAGTGTGTACCTTGGTGTCCTCCCAATTTTGATGGAATACGTCATGGTCTTTCAAGTGAGTATTTTTGTATACAGTGTATGCAACTCAACATAGAAGTAAGATGATTCTGATGTTTATTGAAAAACAACAGGAAGTTCAGTCAGTTGTAAAAATTCGATTTTTATGTTCATTGAAGGGAAGTAAAACCTTGGTTCACAAGCTTCATGACAAGCAACTTGAAGTGTTCATCAACTTTCTTGCCTGCTTCATCAAGCCCGAGCATCTGAAGACGTCGCTAAACAAATTGCTAGAATTGGACTTGGCCAATAACACACTTCACTCCCAGATTTATGTTGGGAAAGTCGCAGAAGACCTGATTGCAGCCCATCCAAAGCATCCGGTTAGTATTTTAAATTAAGTTTACTACTACTTTAAATTTTCTTTTCGTTTTAGCGGTTCAGAACAGCAGTATACCTTCATGCTGCCACCTACTGGTTAAAAAATGCAACAGCGTAATCGCGAAAGGACAGCATATGGGACTAATGGAACATGTATTGTAATTATTCTTTCCGTTTGACTGATTTGTACATTTATATGTAGACTGTTAAAACTGTTTAACATCTTGTACATTTAAAATGTATTTTTATTAATTGTTTAGGAAAGTAAAAATTATTTCCTTTGGGGGGAAAACAGTATTGAGAAACTTGCCATTGTGCTGCAGCCATGAAACCTGAGGATAAACATGTTTCTGTATGTTATGTGTTGCAGATAATCATGGATTTTATTGGGAAGGTGACCAAGGCATATACAGCTTGTGGCAAGTACATGCAGAACAAACTGCCTCTCAAAAGTAGGACCCTACAGGCCTTGTCCTCCATTGATCCTGTGGTGAGGGGCCGTTCCCAAGCTGTTACTCAGCTGAAGGAGTTGGCTAGGATAATGAAGCATTTAGTGCCCCTAGAGAGTGACATCACCCAGGAGATCATAAGATACAATGTGGAGCCCAACCTGGCCAAGTATGAAGACGGAGATGACATAGTGATGTGGTTGGCCCATGTAATGAGTTTGGGGAAGTATCCAGCTCTCAGCCAGGTTGTCACTGGTAGAGTCCTCCTTTAGCCTCATGGGAGATGTGATGGACACTAAAAGGTCTAACATGAAGATCTCCACCTTTGATGCAGTGCAGACTGTGAAGTATGTGCTGAGGTCCAGGGGCAAGACTGGCATTGGCATGTTTAAAAGAGATGACATCAACATGGGGCCAGTTGATAAAATTATCTGCCAGAACATTAGGGCTGCAGGGAAAAGGGACAAGACGGACAGAGGCAAAGCAGAAGAGGCAGGTGGAGTATGGCTGCAGTGCCACGTGAGAGTGCCGAGAAGGCCAAGACCTCTGCTCTGGCCAAAGAGAGTCAGACACCTCTCCTGTTCAGAAAATGAATGCAGCCAGACGGAAGGCCCAGGATACGCGTCAGGAGGTGGCCAGGAAGAAGAGGAGGAAGGAGTAAAACGTGCTAGATACTTTAATAAAAGTGTATGTTTCTGAATAAAAAATGTAATTGAAACTTCTAAATTAGTGTTGGTGTATTTTGATTTTCAGAATTTCATTTTACTTTGTGCCTATAGGGGTGGGCCGGGGATGTCGGGGGGTTGGTGGCAATGTAACTATATGGATATTTGCCACGGGGCGAGGGATTCAATTACCTCTCTCTTTTTTGACCATACATGTGTTTGCATCCCTGGATCTTCCACTTCCTGACGGGGAGGCCACAGGTGGTGATAATCGGTGACCGCACCTCATCTGTACTGATCACCAACACAGGCACCCCCCAGGGCTGTGTGCTCAGCCCTCTCCTGTTCTCCTTGTTCACCCACGACTTTGCGGCAACGCACAGCTCCAACCTCCTTGTTAAGTTTGCTGACGACACAACCATTGTGGGCTTCATCTCTGACAGTGACGAGTCAGCCTACAGAGAGGAGGTTGACACCCTGACATCATGGTGTCAGGACAATAACCTCTCTCTTAACATCAGCAAGACCAAGGAGATGATCGTGGATTATAGGAGGCGGCAGGAGGAGGAGCATGCACCCCTACTCATCAATGGATCGGAAGTGGAGAAGGTCAGCTGCTTCAAGTTCCACGGGGTGAACATCAGCAATGACCTCACCTGGTCTGTTCACACGGACAAGGTGGTCAAAGAGGCCCGTAAGCGCCTCTTCTTCCTGAGGAGACTGAAGGTTTTGTATGGACTCAGTCATCCTCACTAACCTTTACAGATGCACTATAGAGAGCATTCTGACTGGTTGTATTACAGTGTGGTATGGGAGCTGCACAGACCGGGACCGCAAGGCCCTACGAAGTGTGGTCCGTTCTGCTGAGTTCATCATCGGCAGGAAGCTCCCAGCCCTACAGGACACCTACCACACATGTTGCCTAAGGAAAGCCGACAGGATTCTAAGAGACTGTTCCCACCCTTCCTTCAGTCTCTTTACCCCGTTGCCTTCTGGCAGGCGTTACCGCAGCATCCGGTTGCGCACACGCAGACTGGACAACAGGATCTACCCAAGGGCCATCAGGCTTCTGAATGGACACTGATATGGACATTGATTTACTGCACACTAGTCACTTATACACTGTCACTTTCAGCTACTGGTTGCACTATCAGTTACATTGCACTACTGTACCTCACTGTACCTCGCCACCAGGTTCCTGTATGGTCATTGACATAGTCACTGATCTGCAAATTTGCACTATTGTACTGTACTCCACTTAGGTTAGAATAGGTTATAGGGTTGAAACAGGTTTTTTTGTGCATTTAGGGTTAGTATAGTGTACTATTTATTGTTATCTGTAATTTAGGAAGTTTTAGTATTAGGGTTGGTATAGTCGATTATTTATTGTTCGGTATATTTAGGAAGTTTCACTTATTTAAGCCCGGTGTCCCCCAGAAAGAGGTGGTGGAAGTGGCCGGGGAGAGGGAAGCCTGGGCCTCCCTGCTTAGGTCGTTGCCCCCGCGACCCGATCCCTGGACAAGCGGCAGATGACGACGATGACTTATTTAAGCTCAGCATAGATGTAAATTATGTTCCTTGTACTTATGTTATGTTATGCCAGGTGCTTGAGTTGTCTTGTCTTAAGAATTTTAGTGCCCAGTATAACCTTGTGTTGTTCTGTGTACTTGACAAATAAAAGACTTGAACTTGAACTTGAGCTCAATGGGCTGGGATGGTGACCTGTAAAGTATAAGGTCGTAGGTTAGAATCCAGCCATAGTCTTTTGGCCTTTCATAATTTTGATTATCTGTTTAGTTCAACAGGATTACATCATTCTGAAGTACCACAAACAATTTCACCTTGATATGTCAAAATATGATTGAATTAAAGCAGTTTCAACGTTGGCTGAATCTTACAACCCTTACCACAGGAGAAACAGCTTACTTTTTTATACAGTAACTGAACATGACAATATTCAACACTGAGAATAGCTCAATGGGCTGGGATGGTGTCCTGTAAAAGGTAGTAGGTTGGAATCCAGCCATTGTCTTTTGGCCTGTCATAATTTTGATTATATGTTTAGTTAAACAGGATGACATCATTCTGAAATACCATGCACAATTTCATGCAATTTCACCTTGAAATGTAAACCGTTTCTTAACCTTTGTCCCAAAGCTGACCAAAGCTAATATACTGCTCTTTCTATTCATGCAATCTCAACGGTTGGTGTGTAGCAGAGAGGATGGAGAGACTGACTTGTAACCTCATGCTCATGAGTTCAAATCCCCATTCAGCCTGTTGTTGGCCAAACATTAAGTAGTTTTGCTCTCTTGTTGTCCAACTCACGGTCTTCTACAGTGTGCATGTATATTTTGCCATTTTGCGGAGGAACCCTCATCGCTGCTTGCAGCTATATTTTAAATCTTATCTTTGGCAGCATTTTAGGTTAGTCAATTCTGTCTGCTTCTTTGCTAGGAAGAAGTAATTTCAGCACAAATTTCCCTTTACCTGCCATATTTGCATAATTTCCTATGCTTGTCCACTTATGTTTTGTAGGCTATTTACTTCTACCACTTTTTATTTTTGTTTGCATTATTTGTATTGTACTCCTCCTCAATATATGATGAAGTAACAGTCTACCTTTTAATCATGAGAATAAAGTTATTTTAAAAACTGAGTTATTAGTGACCTTTGTTTTACAATGCATCAATTCCCTAACCATATAGATACAGTACATTTGGTTTCCATCTCTTTGATACAAATGGGCTGCCTGCTATCTGTGTTTTGTAAAAGAATGGCTGACTGCACTCTTACTAACTGATCTGCTTGTCTCTCCTCTCTCACTTGCTTTACAGGTGTGTACGGATCACAGACACAGGTCTAGGGTACCTCTCCACTATGTCCTCACTAAGGAGCCTCTACCTGCGCTGGTGCTGTCAGGTACTGTACACACACACACACACACACACACACACACACACACTAGTGTTGTCACTGTACCAACATTTGAGTAGTCGGTACCAATACCAGTGAAATTTCACGGTACTCAATACTATCGATACCAAAGCAAAAATAGGTTACTGAACAACTCTCATTTGATTACAGTAACAGTCACCTACAATATTTAAGGTTGTAGCATACTTATTACAACAGAACATTAATAAAATCACAATGCATGTTAGGCCTTAAGGCAAAAAATGTGTGTGGACTGAGTGTAAACATTAAGCAAACTCAGCAGATGACTTAGATATCATTTGTAGAGTTCAAAAATATACATTTTGACTTGAACATAACTTAACAACTTTTAGTCGAGCCCCTGCAGCATTAGCTGCTTGTCCGGTGTTGCCAATTTATCGACTTTGTCGTTAGATTTAGAGACTTTTCGCCGTCCCTAGTGCATAAAAAATGTAGCAACTTTTCAGAGAGCCACCAGCAACTTCTGGTGAGATTTTTTTTGGGGGGCAAGCTGCTTGGGTACCGGGTAGACCCGGTACTTTGTAGTAGCGTAACTACAGAAATTCTGGTATCAAACTGTTTTTTTGTTTTTTTACCAACTTGGTACCGGATTACTGTTTTTTATGACAAGACTAAGAAACACAATGTGTTAACACTGTTGTGACCTCTCCTTTCGTATGCACCAGTATTATGTATTTGTGGTATACTGAAAACCATAAAGACATGAACTGATGTTTGCAAATTGGTTTCTGGTGATTAACTATGTTCTTATTGTCATCTGCCTCACACCCAAAGTATTTCCAGATGTGGCTCTTGCACTATTCTTGTCGCCAACTTTTAGTCAAGCCCCTGCAGCATTAGCTGCTTGTCCGGTGTTGCCAATTTATCGACTTTGTCGTTAGATTTAAAAACTTTTCGCCTTCCCTAGTGCATAAAAAATGTAGCAACTTTTCAGACAGCCACCAGCAACTTCTGGTGAGATTTTTTTTGGGGGGCAAGCTGCTTGGGTACCAGGTAGACCCGGTACTTTGTAGTAGCGTAACTACAGAAATTCTGGTATCAAACTGTTTTTTTACCAACTTGGTACCGGATTACTGTTTTTTATGACAAGACTAACAAACAAAATGCACAGAATGTGTGTGTATGTATCGTAATACATACACACACACACACACACACACACACACAAAATGTATATAGTCTGGGCCCACACACAAAGACACACACTCACCATTCAGTCCTATAACATTTAAATAATAAGAAGTTGTTTGATACTGATACAGGTGAAGATGGTTAAAGTTATAAATTGCTGATGCCTCATCCTATATCAATCCATCCTGCGTTCTTTGTTTCTGTTCATGTACAGGTACAGGACTTCGGTCTGCAGCATTTGTTTGGCATGAGGAGTCTGCGCCTACTCTCTCTTGCAGGTATCTTCTCGATCTCTTTTTTTCTCTCTTTCTCCTGAGCATAATTTTTTTCCTAGTAACCCTTAACTTGATTAAAGATCTAAAAGATCAGAAATCTAAATTCTTCAGAAGCACAGCACCACTTGAAATCTGATATGTTGCTAGGCTATACCCAAGAGTCCAGATCTGGACATACCGTATATGAACTGTAGACCCTTAAGTTGACTTCAGGTCAACTTAAGGGTCAAGCATTCAATTCTTCATTCGTCTATTTGTCTCTCTCTTTCTCTACACACACACAAATTTCCCACTCTCTTTTCATCCACCTATTATGAAGAGTCTCTCTGAGCTGTAAAAGTGAGTTTATCCTTTTGGTACCAGTTGACATACTGTATTACTCTATAATTCAGGCGTTGTATCAAAAACATCTCATACTTTATGATATCAATAAAACGCTCACTTTCATGACATCCAACCAACTACACTGCTATGATCCAAACTGACTGGATCTGTACTGAGGGAAATGGGGCTTCCTCAAACATTGAGTTGCTTGTTAGACTGTGTTCTAGGTCTGTAAAATCAAGTCAAAACTCGGATCAAGCATAACTGTTCCGCATTCTGTTCCAAATGTGCCTTTTCTTCATTGATGATGCAAGTACGCTGATCCTGTTACAGGGGAACTATCGGCAGGAACATACTTTGTGCTTGTTTCCCTTGCCCATAAATGTACGCATGAGCAAAAATGATGGAGCAGTATACCAAAGATCCTCTGACGTGCTGCAAGATGAAAACAAGAAACGGTGTAGTGGTAGTAGTAATAATACATGAGCTGGCTCGCAATTAGACATGAATACATACATTAATAATACCCCTCCTCTGTCACCATGGTTATTGCTGGTGTAAAAAATCTGAAGTAGTTGACAACGTATTTTGTCACGTACATTTTAAAAACATTTGTAAATGCTTTGTTGCTGAGCTGCCTCCTAGTGGACATAGCTTTTAAACACCCATGTTGACATAAAGCTGTGGTACCCAAAGTGGGGGCGCAGAGCCATTGCAGGGGGGGGCGCGGATGGAATGAACCAATCAATCAATAAATGACACTACTAGCATAACATGGACACGTTTTTGACGAGAGCTCCCACGTCAACGCAAAGCAGAGGATGAAACATTGCAAAATGTGCTTCCAAAGCTATTTCCTTCCAAGGCAAAGACTAGAAAATATGACGACACATATCTTGTTTGCCTTCACCTGTAGCTTACAACGGTGGGTAATGAGCAGGCCCAAACATAATTTGCAAGCGCAGAATTCCGACAAAAACCCGCAGAATTTCAAATACAAATGCATTGTTCTGAGGCTAAATGTAAATAAACTTGTCAATTCATATTACGTCTCTATTCTTTTGAAATAACCTGTAAACTGAACCCATTGCCACCAGTGTAGGTTGGTCTGTAATAGCAATCGAAGGAAGTCTGTCAACCCTGAAACTGATACACCAACATTCACGTTTGACTAGCTACTGCAGCCAATATAAAAACGTTTGCAAAAAATGCTGAAATTCAGCCCTGAAGAACTGACACAGAATCACTTATCAACCAAAATTACAATAGACGGGGCCAAGGATTTTTCAGCTGATCTTTGAGGATGGATCAATATTTTTTTGCAAAGTTTGTCAACATTCATCGACCATATTTGGCGTCAAACTATTGTGGAACATCTTCGGTCGGTCCGACATAAGAGCAGGAAGGCTAGCGGAATTCTGCAGATTTTCAGTCTGAATAACCGCAGAAGATTTGAAAAAAAATCAGCAGATTTTGTTTGGGCTTGGTAATTAGGAAAGGCCTGTGTTGTCTGTCTTAAAGTGCTAGCTTGTGACAGCTTGAAGCCAAACAAGCTAAGACGCCACTTGGAGACAAGTGGGGGGGGGGGGGTACGTATGTGTGTACGTATGTAGGTACACACTTTCTTTCTTATGCAGGGGGCCCAGCACAGAAAGTCTGGGAACCACAGACATAAAGAATGCAGTGGAGTATGTGAACAATGCCACATGCGTAGCTTTTACGTACGTGCATGCGTACACATACAAAACTAGAGTATACTGAGGCCTTAATTCAAAAGGATTTTAAAGCTGTCACTTTCAGCTGACTAATCAGTAGTTAACTAATCAAATTTCTTTGACCAGCGTAAAATAATACTTGTGACCCTTGAGAGCTGTTATAAAACCCATACGCACACTAATGAATAAAGAATCAATAATCGTTACTGTGATTGTATTTGAGTATAATGTGCTCCTGCACAGTACAGTGTTCATTTTAGGACATCCTCAGATCTCAGACTAAAGTGTCAGACTCAAACGAAAAGGCGTCAAGTCTCAGACCAAAAGTCATCAGACTCAGTCGAAACGGCTTCAGTCTCAGAAAGACCTCCGTCATTCTCAGACAAAACGCTCTCAAACTAAACAGCGTCATTCTCAGACAAAACATTCTCAAACCAAACGCCGTAATTCTCAGACAAAATGCTCTCAAACCAAACGCCATCATTCTCAGACAAAACGCCCTCAAACTAAACTTTTTTAATCAAAGCTAGCTAGATGAGGGAGCTGTTGACTAGCTTTCTGAATTAGCTTAAGTAGCAGCTTTTAAAGTGAATACCATGGTGTTATTTCTGTCAACTGGTAGAGCAAGAAAATGTACTTTTGATATTATACAAAATAGTTGTTTTCTGCAAGCTAGTTCACTCGTGTAAAGTAAACCCATGTGTAGTCCTCCAGTTGCCATGGATACTACAAACTCCACCATGTCCTAAATTGAACACCTAGTGTTCATTTTAGGACATCCTCAGATCTCAGACAGCGTCAAACTAAACGGCATCAGAAAAACCTTTGTCAGACAGCATTGTCTCTGACTTTTTTATTATTATTGTAGAGATACAGATAGGCCTACAACACAACAATCATGTACAGCACAGGCTGATATATCGAACCAGAGCCTGTCTAAATATTATTATATGAAATATTAATATTGAACATAGGATATGTCATCATGATGCGACACATACAGCCTACAAAAAACTTTATACCGAGTGTGCATCCTTCTAAAATGGTGAGTTTGCAAGTCATAATTTTTTTTTTTTGTTGTCACATTATGTGCTTGACTGGATTTAGAACCCTTAAATACAATATAAATTTAAGTTGGCAAGTGCAAATGTCTACTTATTGTCTTGTCATTACAACGTTGTTATTTATGTTTCAATGTCAGTGCGTGAGCTAGCAATAAAACTGCTAACGTTAGCTTGAGTAACATTTTCAAACCAAACAATTTGGTTTGAGTGTTTTGTCTGAGAATGATGGCGTTTGGCTTGAGAGCGTTTTTTCTGAGAATGACGGCGTTTGGTTTGAGAGCATTTTGTCTGATAATGATGGCGTTTGGTTTGAGAGCGTTTTGTCTGAGAATGATGGCATTTGGTTTGAGAGCGTTTTGTCTGAGAATGATGGCATTTGGTTTGAGAGCGTTTTGTCTGAGAATGATGGCGTTTGGTTTGGGAGCGTTTTGTCTGAGAATGATGGCGTTTGGTTTGGGAGCGTTTTGTCTGAGAATGATGGCGTTTGATTTGGGAGCGTTTTGTCTGAGAATGATGGCGTTTGGTTTGAGAGCGTTTGGTCTGAGAATGACAGAGGTTTTTCTGAGACTGAAACCGTTTTGCCTGAGTCTGACGACTTTTGGTCTGAGACTTGACACCTTTGTGTTTGAGTCTGACACTTGAGTCTGAGATCTGAGGATGACTTAAAATGATCACCGTAGCACAGCTGTTACCTAGAAAGTCAAGTCAGGTCAGTTGTTCCTGAAAGGAAATCTGCCCCCTGCTGCTGATATCCAGTTTTGCATGCTGGAAACAGGTAATCTAGAAGTTGCAAGCGTTAATAGATGGGTGTAGCTAACCATATCTCTCTTGTTATCTCTTCCTCTCTTCATCACCCTCCCCCATAGGCTGTCCCCTCCTGACCACCACTGGCTTATCCGGTCTAATCCAGCTCCAGGACTTGGAGGAATTGGAGCTGACCAACTGTCCTGGGGCAACGGCTGAGCTCTTCAAGTACTACTCCCAGCACCTGCCTCGCTGCATGGTTATCGAGTAGGCCCACCAGCCTCTTCTGCTCCTTTTCCTCCTCCACCTTATGACAACCACACAGACAGCCAAACTACCACCCTTCCTTGTGCCCCTGTGGCTTGTCATTCCCCCTCACCTCTCCGCCCAACTCAAAAAGACCGCCAGACAGATCATTTTATTGGACACAATTGAATGATATTTTAGAATATCACTTGATTGTGAATGTTTTATCCCTCACCCCAGCAAATGATGATGGATGATTCTTGAAGGGATGGAGCTCTGTCTCCTGTTATGAAACCAGTAGGGAACTGTGGGGATGCCAATCAACGTCAGTGTCTGTGAAACACTGTTCAAATAAAATTTACATTAGGAAGAAAAAAAAAGGGGATGGAATTGGAACATCCTGTGGATTTACGAGGGATGACAATACGTGAGCATTTATGTTCAGTACAAATACGGATTTCATCAAGAGATCACCCCACGGATGGGAGAAAAAAGGGAAAAGTGTGATTTGTGGATTACTGTGAACACACCCACATGCATCCATGGGAAATTAAACAGGTAATTCATCAATATGAAATCTAGGTTTGGGGTTCCCAATGTCCTGTGTAAACATTATTTTTCATAAAAGTCTGAAAGGCGAGTAGAGCTCTCTCGGTTCAAGGCAAGATTAAAGCAAGACTGACGGACACAAGAAAGAGAAAGAAAAAAGGAAAGAGAAAGAAAGATTGAATGAAAGAAGAGAGAATGAATGAATGAATGAATGAGGGATTTCGCAAAATGTGTCTGACATTTTGGGGCTGTAAGGCTGGGTGTCAACCATGTTTGGATCCGCACACCTCTCTTTCAGGACTACACCTCTTTTCAATTTTCTGTCTGATCCAAAAATATAAAATGTTTAAAGTCAAGAAAAATTAGATTTTAAGCATTGAAGCTGCACGCTTAACTTGCTTCTTTTCATGCAATTTCTTTTTTCAACCTCTGTTTGATGTTATTGTCATTACAATTTTTTTGTAAAGACATTTTTTGGGGGGGTGATTTTATTAACTTTTTTGTTGGGGGGGGGGGGGTTCATATTCGATTTGAGGCTCCAGGCATATCAAGGGAAGACAGACCAGGAAGTTGTTGAAGCTACTGTACCTAGCAAACACTGGGAGTTTGTTTTCTCTGTCCCAACGGCCACCTTCCAGGTTTACAATAGATAATAAAATGTTGGTCATCTGATCAGATCCTGTGTTGAAAGCAAAAGGTTAGGAGAGAGGGGGAAATTATCCACTTTTTGGACATAAAGGACTTGGCCACAAACTGTACATACAATAGATTATCTTATTTCAAGCTTGGCCTTTTTTATTCTTTCTTCCAAAAGTAACTTTTAGTCCATCTTTGTGTCAATTTAATATTTAGTGGCTTTTGGGCAGACTTCAATATTTATGAATAATGTTAATTCTCAAATGATGACATGGCAACTAAACCTTTGTTTCCTATGTGTTGTTGTGTGGCTATGATGCTGTTCTCACCAGTTGGACACCATTTTACTTGGATTCACAGGAATGTTTTTTTAGTAGGATGGTTTTACTGACACCTGGATGGATGGTTTAGTTGGTTTTATTGTCACATGCTTTACAGCTGTAAAGTGTCAGTTAATTACAGTGTGCAAACATGCACGCACACACATGCGCAACGTCTTTCACTTAGTGAGAGAATGCTTTTGATCCCCTGCTGATTTTGTACGTTTGCCCACTGACAAAGAAATGATCAGTCTATAATTTTAATGTTAGGTTTATTTGAACAGTGAAAGACAGAATAACAACAACAAAATCCAGAAAACACATGTCAAAATAGTTATACATTTAATTAGCATTTTAGTGAAATAAGTATTTGTCCCCCTCTCAATCAGAAAGACTTCTGGCTCCCAAGTGTCTTTTATACAGTGTGCTCCTAATCTCAGTTTGTTACCTGAATAAAAGACACCTGTCCACAGAAGCAATCAATCAGATTCCAAACTCTCCACCATGGCCAAGACCAAAGAGCAAGGATGTCAGTGACAAGATTGTAGACCTACACAAGGCTGGAATGGGATACAAGACCATCGCCAAGCTGATTGGTGACAACAGTTAGTGTGATTATTTGCAAATGGAAGAAACACAAAATAACTGTCAATCTCCCTTGGTCTGGTGCTCCATGGAAGATCTCACCTTGTGGAGTTGCAATGATCATGAGAACTGTGAGGAATCAGCCCAGAAACATTATGCTTTGGGGGTGTTTTTCTGCTAAGGGGACAGGACAACTTCACCGCATCAATGGGACGATGAACGAGGCCATGTTCCTACAAATCTTGGGTGAGAACCTCCTTACCTCTAGCCTGGCTCTGCCCTCCTACGTACTTCTGCTCAATTTAGATTTTGCTTCTGTACTAGGTCTGGCCATGAGGTACGCAAGTCAGATGTCTCCGGTCAATCAGCGAACAGAGGGAGTGGCGCTTGTGTTGTAGTTCCATAATGGCCGCGGAGAAAGATGCGAGCGAAGCCATTCGATCCGTTGTTGCAACGCTGCTGAATATCCCTAAGCTAAAGCCGGAGCAAGAACAAGTTTTACTTACTTTGTTGGTGGCCATAATGTTGTGGCCCTCCTCCCCACGGGGTTCGGGAACAGTTTGATTTTCCAGCTACGGCAGTTATCTCTGTTACAGTAGTGGTGAAGGAATTGGCTAAGGCGAACGCTAGCGATTGGTTATGGAAGATCAGAGTGGCTCTGGGCAGATCCAATCGTTTTAAACTTCAACAGAGTATCCGCCTACAAGGAAGTCAACGCTTGTCAATGGAGCGAGGCCAGACTCTACAAATGAAATGTACGAGAGTCAGGTTCGGACCAGGCTACCTTCCCTCAGCCAGGGCATTGAATATGGGTCGTGGATGGGTATTCCAGCATGACAATGACCCAAAACACACAGCCAAGGCAACAAAGGAGTGGCTCAAGAAGAACCACATAAGGCTAGCCAGTCACCAGACCTTAATCCCATATGGCCTGATGGTGTTTTGAGCCGTCACCATCGCAGCTGTTGCCTGGAAGTCGCGTCCCGCCTCCTACCGGCTGAGCCAATCATAGAACAGAGGCTTCTGCTCCAAGCTTGTCAGTTTAGTGAAGACGTTAATTTGAGATTTGAGTGGGCGACGGTTTGAATTTGTGATTTGAGCAAAGCAGAGCCAAGCAGCTAGCTGACAAAGGTAAGTTGCCTACATTATCTTAAAAAAATACTTTGATAGTACGCTAAGTTTTTTTTTTTTTTTTTGCAGTGTGTGTCTGTACCTATATATCCTATGTGTGATGGTTAGCAGTACATATCACTACTGATGTTAGCTAGCTATTAGCAGTTTTAAATCACTTCATGTAGCTAGCTTTTAGATGTTTTAAACCAAGGCACTTAACTTAAAAAACGTTGTTTTCAACCTGCTTACAAGGTTTATGTTAACACCACTCATTTAGCTAGTACCATCTTATTTAGAGCAATGCTAGCATGAGCTTTGGATAGCTCTGAGGCATCTTGAGTAGTGTTGACTGCTAGGCTGCCTAGTAGTTGGTATACAGGTTAACTCACAGGCATTTAGCTGGTTTTTAGATACCTGTAAGACATCTAGACAGACCGATTAAGAGGGGCTGACTCCCAGGCTGCTTACGAACACTAGATTACTGTCAGGCAGCCAATTGTCTTTGGATGCCTGTGAGGCACTTGATTTGGAGACTGTTTGACTTGGTATAAGGATAACTTGAGGCAGCCACCTGTCTTTGGATAACTAGCAAATAACTACAAATCTGGATAAACAACTAGTTGTATTTTAACACCACTAATTTAGCTTGCACTATCTTATTATTTAGCCCAATGCTAGCATTAGGTTTGGATAAGTCAGAGGCATCTTGAGTAGTGTTGACTGCTAGGCTGCCTAGTAGTCGGTATACAGGTTAACTCAGAGGCATCCAGTTGGTTTTAGATACCTGTAATGCATCTAGACCAGGGGTGTTCAATCCTGGTCCTCGAGAGCCCCTGTCCTGCCTGTTTTAGATGTTTTCCTGCTCCAGCACACCATATTCAAATGAATGGGTTGTTATCAAGCTCTGTGGAAGCCAGGTAACAGGCAGCCAATTGTCTTAGTAAAGTGCCTTGGTTTAAAACAGCTAAAAGCTATCTAACATCAGTAGTGCTATGTAGTGCTAACCATCACACATGGGATATATAGGTACACACACACACACTGCTTAAATAAAGCACTAAGCCTACTATCATTTTATTTTAATTTTAAGATAATGTAGGCAACTTACCTTTGTCAGCTAGCTGCTTGGCTCTGCTTTGCTCACATCGCAAATTCAAACCACCGCCCACTCAAATCGCAAATTAATGTCTTCTTTAAACTGACAAACTTTGGAGCAGAAGCTTCTGTTCTATGATTGGCTCAGCCGGTGGGAGACAAGACGTGACTTCCAGGCTTGGAAGTCGATGGTGAGGGCTCAAAACACCATCGGGCGAAAATCTGTGGAGGGAGCTGAAGGTTCGATTTGCCAAACGTCAGCCTCAAAACCTTAATGACTTGGAAAATATCTGCATCTCCTGCAAGAGGAGTAGGACAAAATTCCTCCTGAGATGTGTGAAAACCTGGTGGCGAACTTCAAGAAACGTCTGACCTCTGTGATTGCCAACAAGGGTTTTGCCACAAAGTACTAAGTCATGTTTTGCAGAGTGGTCAAATACTTATTTCACTCATTAAAATGAAAATCCATTTATAACAATTTTGACATTCCTTTTTCTGGATTTTTTTTTGTTATTCTGTCTCTCTGTTCAAATAAACCTACCATTAAAATGATAGACTGATCATTTATTTGTCAGTGGGCAAACTTACAAAATCAGCAAGGGATCAAATCATATTTTCCCTCACTGTATACACACTGTATCAGTCACTTATTCACACTGTACACATGTCTGCTGCACCTGTGTGTATGCCAAATGCAAACTGACCATTAAGCATTACTTTGAAATGAAACTTGGAATGAGCTTTTACAAATGGGACTTATAGACTTATATGGTTTTTTTGATCCCCCAGTACACTGTATATTTTTTATTATTCGATTTGATAAAGTATGTTCTATAGAGTAAAGCATATAATGTTTTGGTCATCATTAGAATATTTAAGTGTTTATCAGTATGCTATTTTAATGAAATAGCTTGAATTTAATCAAACGTAAGACTTTAAGGGAACATTTGAAATCAAGCAAACATTTTCCCAGAGAACATTGTGAAGTGGCAAATATCAAATGAATAGTCATGTTTAAAGAAGCAGACGTTCATTGAAAGCTGTTAAAATAACTGACATTTTAATGTTTTTCTTTTGTTTTGTTTTTATTATTTGAGATGTTTATTATTAATAATGTGAATATTTATTACAAGAAATATTGTCAAGCTAAATACAGTCTGTTAATATAGCTTGGTGTTCATCACATTTAAGTAATTTTTTGCAGTGTATCAGAGGAAAGGTGCCTTGAGAGTGAGATAGGAATAGCAAGGGAAAAATACTTTGTAACTAGACTCTTTTATTTGTTTTCGATTTTGATTATGTGAATCACACGTCCAGTCACCATCCCTTTTCCTACCAAAGGGTTGTCTGCCCACGATGATGACCAGCATAGTAGAACCTAATAAGTTACTTAGTTGTCCCTGTTTACATTGTCCTATTGCTGTCTTGGTGTAGAGACAACACAGGGGTCCCTTTCCTCTCCCAAACAAGGGGTCCAGGGACAGTTACCTAACAGTTACAGTTACAACATTTACTTAAAAGTGAATTTGTTGAGGTAGCCAGTCTTAGGAACTGGATATGTGGATTTAAGTACTCTGTTGGCATCCACTATTAGTCTGAAGGAAAGGGGCTAAGAGAGTAACTCTGTATTGAGGCATACAGTCATCAAGAAGTACAGTTAATAGAAAAATATGTTATGTTTAGGAAAGAGTTGATGGTGCAGGTATGATCTAAATGTAGTACATCCCAATGTTAATCCCAATTTAACTATGTTGCATATGACACACCTCTGATGCTTGGCTTGGTTCTAGGCTTGGTGTCTGAAATTACCTGAAATCCATTAGCAAGGTTGTTTTTGTGAAAGGAATGTTCTTTTTTGTTTACTCATTCATCAGGGATGATTTGTTTGTGCATATTTGTCTTAAACTATTTATTTATTAATTTATTAAATCAATTATTTATGTGATTTATGTATTGCTTTAAATCAGGATTGTCATGGGTTTGGAATGTTCTGGAGTGATCTCAAGGTTTCTGTGTTGTAAGGCAAAAAGTGCTGGTGCTAGCCAAGGAAACAATCTCTTCTTACCCATTCTCACTCCAACATTTGGTACACAAGGCATCACATTCAGTGTGGAGCTGGAGTTGAAGCTGCAGCAGTATATTGAGGCATAAATGTTACACATGTTTTTCATAGACCAAGGATATTTAAGGTTTGACATATTCTTTGACATCAGTATCTAGCAACTCTGGGCTAGTGAACAATTAATCGATGGCTGTGTACCGGTTACAGAATAACTGTGTGTGCATTGTTTTTACCTTGTGTCAATGCTGAGGCATGTTGCGTTTGGTAGTTTATTTGAATGATCAGCCATCACTGATGGGCTTGACAAGGGGTACATGGGACTCAACAGCAACTGACACTGTATTTGTACTGCTTCTTGACCATAGCTGTTCTTGTTATGTTGCTAAGTGTAATGTCTTGCGGACGGTGTATGCCGATTTCAGAGATTCAAACCAGTACATTTCCAATGGGTAAGCTAGTTTTCCCAGGCTGGCAGTGGGGTTTGTCTTCTGAAATATGTACAGGTCTGAATGGTTGCTTATTTTTTAGACATGGTTGAAATACTAATTGCAAAGCAGGGTAAACTGTACAGAGAACACCAACATCTGCAGTAACAGTTCCAAATATGCTAACTCTTCAAGTAAATCATATGGGTACTTGACTCTAACTGGTACTTGACCCAGGATTAATTCAACTCTTCTGTTGCCACCATTTTGAGCTGATGACAGTGAACCATTTCCAAAAAGAGTAATAAATGAATAGTTCATTGGTAATATATGTACAGTATACCAAATGCACCAGGGGTGCACAATTACAATTCAAAGAGGTCTATTGACTGCTGGTGTTTCTGATTGACTGTATAATTTGAGACCACTATAATTCGAGACCACTATCAACTCGACAGAAAACGTCCCTCTGTATGCCTGCGCCTCGTCCATACATTTTATGTAGCGGTACAAGTTATCCCAGAGCCGGCCCTATGGTTTTGGCGGGCCCTAAACTGGAAAAATAAAAGTGTAGGGGGCCCTTGGATTGGCAATTTTTTAAATGTTTTTTTGGGGGTGCCCTGAGCCAATTGCTAAACAAATGTGTAGTTTGTTTATTGGGTCGGGCCGGCCCTGAGTTATCCCTTACTTAAATACAAGATATGGCGTGTGAGATCTGAGCTGGTTGAAATGCATGAGTCTGAACACGGTGAATGTGTGAGACTTGAGTCCTGTGTCTAACGTGCGATATGATTTGGGGCGTCATTCTTGTATATGTAGGCCCTATAGCTGATAAACAAAGTATTGACACTCGCTGCAGTAAGGATAAAAGCATATTTGTCTGTCCACTTCTTTGAAAGTTTGATTTTCTGTATTGACTTTACTGACCTTTGCGCTCACAATTCTACAACTTTTCTCGCTTCAGCTTTTGCTTCTTTCACTGTCTGTCTACTAACATGCACTGTAAACTTTTGTTTTGATTGTCTTGAGATTCGTGATGTGATTTAAATAATGCACATAATAGGATAACACATCGTAGTATGGAGCGCTGTCTGGGACTTTCCCTGCTGCGCTGAGTCACCGCAGTATGTGTTCATTGAAAGAAACGGTTGCTTCATCAGTATTTAATTTAACAATTATTTATGAGAAATGTGTCGAGGTCCAGATAGAACCTTCACTCAACCGACCGAGGTCCGCCAATTGTGCACCCCTGGTATCATTCTTATGTAATGGTAAATAAACAAATAAAAAACGTAATTGTCAGGAAGAGGCTTTTCAGTCAAAAGATCTGAGTATTAAATCAATTTTGTCTACATCAAATCCTCACATCGGTCCCTAACCTATAGGCTGTCATCTTCTGTGAAGTTGATGAAATTGGGAAGTATTGTGGTGGGATTGTATTTAGGCATGATATTCATTTTCCCTTCTTTCATCAGAGTTAATTACATGAACTGTAACATTTTAGCATCAATGTGGGAAAAAAACTTAATTCAGATACTGAAGTGGTTTTAAAGAGCACTGGACATGGGCAAAAAAAATCTGAAAGGCAGAGCTTACCACAAAGTAATGTGTGTGTTTGTGTATCTGTGCTGCAAGTTAAAGAAACAAAACTGAAGCGCATATTGAGCTTGTCTCAATGCACCAATCTCCGGATACTCAAAACTCAAATTAACTTAATTGAATTGTGGTTCTGAATTTGTGGCAAGGTTGTGTTAAAAATCTGCTACATATGTCTGCCTTGCAAATTGTTAATAAAAACATTCAAATCCAAAGTTCAAATCCATCATCGCCATTTTGACACTGGATATTTCTGTATAGCCTGTATGTAATCTTGACATAACCCATGTTAAGGCCACTAAGCTGAAACGGATGACCTCTTTCTTTCACTACCTTAACATCGTTAAACAACTTATGTTTCTGGTGTACATTGTTTCACTTTTTTTCAAGGGCATTTTCTGTATTTTTCACGTTACACGAGACCAACTCATAAAAGGTAAAATTGTATTAATGACTAACAACAAAACCATGTTGGTAAATTTATGGAGGAGGGTTTCATGGTGGTAGAGTTCAGGGGTAACAAAGTAATATATTCGAACCTGATAAAGAGTGCTTTTTCCAAATGAAGTGAATCTGGATTTAAAGGACCAGTTAATAAAAGAAGCCTAATGTCTACTTACAAGCCATCGAGAAGGATTGATATCTGCTCTATGGGAGAGTGCCAATAACCATGAGCATGTATATTTGTAATTCAGGAGAAAGATTTCTTTAAGATAACAAATGTACTTTTAAGCAGAAGAGAGACTATGGGCGCTATTGCAAGTCTAACACATGAATTGGTTTCTTAATTGTGGGAAATCTCAAAAACTAATTTCAACTGACTAACCACTATGTTGAAAACTTAAGTTTAAACCATGGCAGTAATTTGATAAATTCTACCCTCCTTGATTGTCCATTAAATGAATGATGGTTTACATTTGGCTGTAGAGTGCATGTTGTTTTGAGTAACATCTCTGCCTCCAACTAACAACTATCAGTTTGGTGTATTAATTTATTATTTGAAACATCAAGGTTGTAAAGGATTAGTTTGGCAGGACTCGGGGAATGGGGTTCATTCTTTTCTGTAAATAATACGTATTTTTTTCCTTCTTAATTACAAGAAATTTGGTTAACTCTGATTTATGGCTGCAGTGCCTTGTTAGACGAGCATTGTTGTTTTTGAGATGTTTTGGTTCCAGTCTGCACCGTTTTAGTAAAAGTTGTAAAGAAATTAACGCTGTGTCCTGCATTTTTTTATTTCTATTGTTCCTTCCTGACCCGCAATTTGAGTCAGAAAAGAGTGACACAACATTTGAACATCAGGACATCAGTTAACCGTGATGGCAATGGAGTAGGCAATGTTCAGATTCTCTGAGAACAATTCCTTCTTTCCTCTTTTCCTTTCAAGAAATCCCACCTCTTACATAACTACTGATGTGAAAAAACTGATGTTTGTCTTTGACCACCCAATTATTGTAATGGCCTCAAATATGTTAGGGGACGATGGAGAGGCCAGAACTGTTTGACGCACAGCGGCACCTATGGTACGTAGCCAGCGCATTGAACAGTGAACAGAAAGTTTCACTTTAACTACTCAGTAGGAGCGCCATCAATACCCAGACCCAGGGGCGGACTGGCCATCGGGGATACAGGGGGAGTCCCCGGAGGGCCGACGGGGTGGGGATGGTCTAAAATATCGCCCCACTTCCATCACCAACCGACCTTCCCTCTGACATCGCTAGCATCTCATACTATTCCATATTACACATCTTGATAACGTATAAATTGTTCTAAGACCTTCAGTAGGCTCCAATCACTGACTGATATTTATACTCCTCCTCGCGATCTGTATTCACACTCATGCTGCCTATTTTTCGAAAATGTTCTGAAGTGTCTTACGAACCTCGGAATTTCAATGTAAGAAATGAAACATATATGATATAATTTCTTTGTAATCATCCAAAATAATGTGTATGTGTATTTTTCCAAGTAGGCCAAGGCCGATACGTGCGATGCATTGAGTGGGCAACGCACTGTATATTGTGTGGGCCGCGCGCTGTTTACTGAGTGGGCTGGTCTGACAGTATAACTCCCGGGTTACTTTTTTTCTCCAGTCCGCCCCTGCCCAGACCATGGTATAAACAAAGACGAGGTACTTATTACTTTATGAAAGTGAGGAGACACATTACTAAAGGAAGTGTGTGTAGGTTAGGTGTGTTCTTACCGTTTGCTTTCCCATAGTGTTTACCTACACACATCACTGTAACATGCTATTTTCCTCTCCAAGCACAGGTCACCCAAGGCATTAATGCGGTGGCCGCATTTCGAAAGTTCCCCAATTTACCAAGAAAACTGCAAATGTGGCAACTCTGCCTGAGTAGATCTCATCTGGAATCTCATTCAATACAAGTGACAACAGCTGTGAGTAAAACTATGCTAGGACAGTGCAAATCATCTGCTGGCACTGAGGCTTGACTGCTCAAGCTATATAATTTCACCCTTCGAATTTGCAGATTGAATTTTTTTGTATTGAATTTTGGGGATCTAAATCTTACTGTTTATATGTGAGCAACCTGCATTTCCGAGCCTTACATTTTTGGATCCCAATTTTTTTTTTTTATGAATTCATATGTGAATTTGGTGTCAATTGGTTAGATTGGTCACTTGCTAACAAATTAGTTTTACAAACATCAATTTATGTTTTCATGCGTTTTGCAATAAAAATCTAAATGTTTTTCAACGTTAACCACTCTTGATATCTTTAGTCTGCTTAGAACTCATACCGGCTTTCCTTTGGCTGAGCTATTAGCCAGAATGATAACGTTATGCTACAAATATTTAAAGACAATAACATTGTGTACGGTTGACAAACTGTAAATATAATGTGATATGGGTGTGGCTCCAGAGGGTGTGACGATAAGGCCACACCTAAGGCTTGTGCCAATATAACTGGGTGTGAGGTTGTAGGTCACATCCGTACTTGAGGTGCACGCCGGCAACATTGTTTGTCATGTACATGTGGCGGGGTGCTTCCGAATACGCCCCTCTCACAAATGGGGTGAGAGACCCTCAGTCGAGAATACTGTAACTTAAGGCTAGGTTCCCTACTCATGTCCTGTCCAATCAAATGAACTGTTACAGAGGCGGTGGTATCAAAAATATATACAAAGTTTATTACATCCAGTGTTATCAGACATTCTAAAACTGGTTGTTCCCATCCTTGATTGTGATTGGCTATATCGCGTTCCATGCCGTTGTAAAATCCAGCATAACCTCACAGATTGTCCTCATAACATTCTTTAACATTCCATATTACTGTGCATCAAATATTTCAAATTGAAAAAGACGGCAAAAATGTCAATCTGGCTGTTGCGTGGCAACGATTTATGTAGGAACTATACTTTGTAGTAGCGGAAGAATGACGGTTTATTATTAAACTGTTTTGTTTCTAATAGTTTTTATTGATGAAACCATATCAAATATTTGTAGTAACAGTTTTAGAAAAGCAATAAGCCCCGCAAGTCCGTGGTTTACGCTGGTTTAGGCTTATTGCTTAAGTAGGCTCTATGAAAATAGCAAACACTTAAGGGCAGGGGCGTAATTGTGGGCCTACTAGTCTTGGGCCTAGAATGGCTGGTTGGTTGACCTCCCAAATTGAGGACTACTAAAACACACAAGATTTAGGGATGTAAATATAGCCACATCTAAATATCACAACAACCAGTAGACATTACATAAATAACACTCACAACAAGCGTATCTGCCAGGTTAGCAAGCCCCACACAACCAAGGCTCACAAGAGGTAGAACCCCAAAACAATAAGCACAGAACAGCCCCTTCAACAAAGACAAAAATGAGAACACAAAGAAAGAAAACATGGGGAAAACAGTGGCAGTCGCTCCACACTACCGACGCTTGTCCACCATCAATGTTCAGCTGGGGAGACCGCTCAACCACCCATAGCAAATGCGTAAAGCATTAAACCGCCCAGCCATTAATAGCCTCCGGTACACTCAATTTAAACCTTTGCGGGCGTCATTAAGGAAGCCGCATGTCAGCTGTGAGCTGCCTAAAAGCTCCTGGGTCCTAAAGCTACCCGGTTACATAAGTTTGAGTCTTTTTAACGTGTCTTAAAAATGTTGTATGTTAGTCATCAAATGCAAGACTGCGCAAGTAAATGTTGTATACTGGTGCGTGGGTTGGTTTGTAGTCGGGGCTGATTGTGTCGCCTTAACGGCTTTCTGTGTTTTGGGTATGTGTTTTACCTATAATGATTTTAATTATGTATGGTTGCTAAATGTCTTGTATTGTTGCCTTGTCTTATTTCAAATTGTTTGTTTCCTAGATGTGGTCTATGTCACTGTTTCCTGGAGCGGTTAAACGCTTTTGTTAAATACCCAATTTACTACTGAGCCTTATAATAAAATCTATATTTTTATACTAATTCTCAGTGCTTTAGTGAGGGAAACCTTGGTGTACTGGGCATTACAATAATTTGACAGTATGTTTGACAAGAAGATTCTTGCTGGACAGCTATGTCATTGTCCCCAAATCAATATCATGATTTTCACAAACAAAGTATCTGCCATATACAAGTACTGTACTAGGCTATAGTACATTTACATTACATTTACATTTATTCATTTAGCAGACGCTTTTTTCCAAAGCGACTTCCAAGAGAGAGCTTTACAAAGTGCTTAGGTCACTGATAATAACAACAAGATAGCCCCATAGCATTGCGGGTAGCCAAAAACAAGAAGTACATATTGTGAACAACCAAAAGATAAGTGCTAAAGGGAAGAAACCATAAGAGCATGTAGTTAAGCAAGTTAAAATTAAACAACATGAATCTCTAAGTGCAAGTGTACCTGTAGGAAAGCAATAAAAATAGGATTAACTAAAATAGAATACAACAGTTTAAATCAGCTACGACTAACCAACAAGAGCAACAGTCTAAGCAAGTCATTCAGATCCTTGAGGAAACTAGCATTGGGTTGAGCAAACCATTCCTAAGTACCGTTGTACTCCCGAAACAGTGCGTCTTGAGCCTTCTCTTGAAGGCGGAGAGACAGTCTGTGTCTCTGATGGAGGTGGGGAGTTGATTCCACCACTGGGGGGCCAGGCAGGAGAAGAGCTTGTGTTGGGACCAGGCGGTCTTGAGCGTAGGGACCACCAGGCGGTTGTCTGAAGAAGACCGTAGGTGGCGGGTGGGGGTGTAAGGCTGCAGGAGAGACTTGATGTAGTCGGGTGCAGTCCCGTTCACTGCACGGAAGGTCAGTACCAGGGTCTTGAATCTGATGCGGGCCGTTATGGGTAGCCAGTGGAGGGAGATGAGGAGCGGGGTAACGTGGGAGCACCTGGGTAGATTGTAGACCAGGCGGGCCGCCGCATTCTGAATCCTCTGAAGAGGGCGGTTGCGCATGCTGAGAGACCGGCGAGTAGCGGGTTGCAGTTGTCCAACTTGGAGAGGACAAGTGCTTGGACAAGCAGCTGGGTGGAGTGCTCAGACAGGTATCTCCTGATCTTCCGGATGTTGTAGAGGGTGAATCTACACGACCGGGAGACCGCAGCAATGTGGGCCGTGAGGGAGAGCTCGTCATCCATGGTAACTCCAAGGTTCCTGGCAGAGGATGAGGGGGTCACCGTCGCAGATCCCAGGGTGATTGAGAGGTCGTGGGAGATGAAGGGTTTAGCCGGGATGATGAGAAGTTCCGTTTTGGCAAGGTTCAGCTGGAGGTGGTGCTCGGTCATCCAGGCGGAGATGTCTGCGAGGCAGGCCTCAATCCTAGCTGAGATCCCCGGATCGGTCGGGGGGAACGACAGGTACAGCTGCGTGTCTTCAGCGTAGCAGTGGTAGGAGAAGCCATGGGAGGTGATGATTGGTCCGAGTGAGGTGGTGTACAGAGAGAAGAGGAGGGGTCCAAGGACGGAGCCCTGTGGGACACCCGTGGAGAGCTGGCGAGAGAGTCTGACAGTTTGCCTCCCCAGGAGACCTGGTAGGATCTTCCCGACAGGTAGGATGAGATCCACTGGAGTGCAGTGCCCGTGATGCCCATCTCAGAAAGTTTGGAGAGCAGGATCTGGTGGTTAACCGTATCAAACGCCGCAGAAAGGTCCAGCAGAATGATGACGGATGACCTCGAAGCCGCTCTGGCAGACTGGAGGGCAGTGGTGACTGAAAGGAGGGCAGTCTCTGTGGAGTGGCTGGTCTTGAAGCCCGATTGGTTGGGGTCAAGCAGGTTGTTCTGAGAAAGAAAGTTAGACAGTTGGTTAGGGTAACAGGGTAACAGTGATACCGGTCTGTAGTTCTGGAGGACGGCAGGGTTAAGGGAGGGTTTTTTGAGTAGAGGGGTAACTCTGGCCTGTATGAAGGCAGAGGGGAAGGTGCCAGAGGTAAGAGAGGCGTTTAGGACATGGAGCAGAAAAGTTATGATAGAGGGGGAGATGGTTTGAAAGAGAGGGGAGGGGACAGGATCAAGGGGACAGGAGGTGGGGCGATGAGAGAGAATGAGGTCAGAGAGCTCTGCCTCGGACAGGGGAGAGAAAGAGTTTAGACATTTAGTTGGGTCAGTCATGGACGGTGAGGGGGTAGGAAAGGTGGGTTTAGGGTCCCAATGGCTAATGTTGGCGACTTTTTTCTCAAAGAAGGAGGAGAAGTCGTCTGCTGTCAGGGTGGAGGGAGGGGGTGGGGGAGGTGGGTTAAGAAAGGTGGAGAAGGTAGAGAAAAGTTTGTGGGGGTTTGAAGCAGAGTTAATTTTGTTCAGAAAGTAGAGGGTTTTAGCACCAGTTATGTGAAAAGAGAAGGATTTAAGGAGGGAGTGATATTTATCAAGGTCCAGACCGTGTTTGGACTTACGCCATCTCCTCTCAGCTGCTCGAAGGGTGGACCGTTCTTTACGAATAACATCCGTAAGCCACAGGCAGGAGGGAGAAGATCGTGCAGGCCTGGTTGACTGGACAGAGAGTCAAGTGATGCAGTTAAAGTGGTTAACAGGGTGTCGGTGGCAGTGTTAGTGGGGTGGGACGAGAACTCGTCGAATGGGAAGGAGGGAGGATTTTACAATAGAGGAGAAATGGGAGGGGGATAGGGAGCGGAGGTTGCGCCGGAAAGTTACGAGGGGAGGGGAGGTAGGAGGTGTTGGAGGGAGAGAGACAGAGAATTGGATAAAGTAGTGATCAGAAATGTGCAGTGGGGTTACAGAGGTTACCTCAGTGATACAGTTACATGTCAGGATGAGGTCTAGCTGTTTGCCTGCCTTGTGGGTCGCCGGTGTGCTCAGCAGCGTCAGGTCGTAGGAGGTCAGGAGGGACAAGAAAACGACAGCCTGCGTTCCTTGGAGGTGGATGTTGAAGTCCCCAAGGACTATCAGGGGGTTACATCATCCGGGAGGACGCTGAGGAGCATGTCCAGCTCCTCCACAAAGCCGGCTAGCGGTCCTGGTGGGCGATAAAGAACAATTAAGCATGCTTTGATAGGATCAGTTAGCATCACATAATGGTGTTCAAATGATGTGGCAGTAACAGAGAGTGGTGTGGATGTGTATTTAATATGTGGGGAAAAAAGCAAACCTGTCCCACCACCCCGCCCGGTTGAGCGGGGTGAGTGAGTGAAGGAGTGGTTGACGGAGAGAGCAGCTAGAGTTGCAGTGTTCTCTGGGCGGATCCACGTCTCTGTCAGCGCAACGGCATGAAGAGAAACCTGGGATGCAAACGCTGGGATGATGTCTACCTTGTTCACAGCAGACTGGCAGTTCCAGAGCCCTAAAGAGCCAGTACAGTGCCAGGAAAGCCAGTACAGTGTAGCAAGGTGAACAGATGTGAGATGATCGCATCAAAGTTGACATATTCTCCTAAAGGTTATAATTTGAGGGCTATGTTCGACAACAAGACTAGCCAGCTATCCAGCCATGTTATTGTCCCCAAATCAAGATTTTTACGGACAAAATAATCAGAATAAAGTGTTGGCCACAGCCTATCTGAAGTAGATTGACTAGACTACAGTAGCGAGGGGAATAGTGAATGTGATGTGAGATGAGCGGTTATGTGACACACAGTAAATTCAGAAAAGTAACATTTTCCAAATAGGTTAAAAGAAATATTGAAGTCACTCGTTGTAAGTACATGTTAGCTTGTTAAAGTCTTTCAAAATTGTAAACGGAGGCTTTGACTGCGTCCCTGTTGTTATGGTTACATATTTCAGACACTTTGTACAGGCTCATTCAAAATCATGATGTAAAAAGGGCGGCCGCATCAATTCGGCTATTATCACAAATGATGATGGGTCACTGTGACAAAGTGGGTGAGAACATGCCTGGACTCACCACATGTCACGTTGGGGCCATGAGGTCTGGTGAGTCTTACCAGTTACATTTGTACATACTGTACTTGGTTTAGGTTGGAGTATTTGGTTTCAGTTATTGTCAAACACAGTTACAATCTTTGTTTCGTAATGATACCTTTTATTTATGTTGCAGGATAAACAGAACAAATGTTGTTTCATTTCTGCACACTCACAGTTCTTTGTTCAGATCCACCATTCAGGACTCCGGTTTGGGAGGGGGCCGCCCAGCACTTCCTGATTTTATGGTGGAGGTGATGTCAGAGATGACATCATGGGTTGAACCAAGTGGAGGCGGGTACTGTGTGTATTCATGTATGTGTCTGTTGCGTCGGATGGCTGAGATCACCCGCATCTTGGTTTGGGCAGTCTGAAGAGGGCTAGGGGTAGGGGACCCACCCTATAAAGTCAGTGAAGGGTTGCTTGATGAGGGGGAAGGTGGTGCTGCCACGACGAGGTAATTTTGTGTTGGTTGATTATGATTTGAACCTGCTAAGTATTTTGTTTTTTGCTTTTGTTTTGATGGTTCGAGGAGTGAAGAACCTCGTTATTAAATGCTCAATTCCTGCAAATCTCCTGAGTCCACCGAGTCTGCTTGCCTCCCACATTTTCTGGACGTTTGAGCCACACTACCCTACAGTCACACATGGGACGTCCCAAGACATCATGAGACAAAGGAATCACTTAATAAAGGCAAACAAATCAACAGTTATTGGCCAAAACACATTTTTGCTTCTTGCGGCCACGCCCAGTGATCACATGACACCAAATTAACTGCCCAGCCTCAGAAGAGGGTTCCGAGTCATTGTATTAAGTTTGGTGTTGATTTCTCAAAGATTAGCTGAGATATGACCCAACTTCCTGTTTGGTTGCTTTGTTGCCGATTTTGATTGGCTGTACCGGACAAACGGTTTTGAAAATCAAATATCCTTTGATGAATTCTGTGAGGGTTGGTCTGATGATGATGTGTGCCAATTATGGGGATGATTTGACAAATATTGAAGGAGGAGTAGGCTTTCAAAGGTTTTCGATAAAACCGGAAATGGCAGGAAATCTATATAACCGGAAATTGACGCCAAAGGTTGTGTTGAACTCGTCTCGATCCAGGGAATCCAACGGTACCTCATTTTTGAAAATCGGTTATACGGTTCAAAAGTTACGTGTGTAAACACAAGTCTAAATTTGACCAGTTGGTGGTGCTAGAGTGCTCCAATGAGAGACATGAAACTTAGTGAATATAAAGAGGGGACTGTGCTTAATGAGTGTGCCAAATTTCACAACTTTTTACCATACGGTTCTATGGGCTGCCATAGACTCCAATGGGAGAAGAAGATGTGTAAATATAGCTGCAAGCAGCAATGAGGTGGCCAAGCAGTCAAATGACCCATAAAACATGTTATACATCCTCAGAAGAGGGTAAAGAGTACACGCAGCAAGTTTGGTGCGAATCCATCAAAGATTTGCTGAGATACGACCCAACTTCCTGTTACCTGGCCTAACGGCACATTTTGATTGCCTGTACCGGGCAAAAGGTTCTGAAAATCAAAAAATCGTGTGAAGGCCTTCGTGAGGCTTGGTCTGAAGATACTCTCTGCCAAATTTGGTGAAGATTGGACAACATGTGTAGGAGGAGTAAAGAAAAAACGTTTTTCAATGAATTCAAAATGGTGGCCGCATAAATTCGGCTATTATTACAAGTTATGATGTATCACACACGGGATGTCCCAACATATCATGAGACAAAGGAATCACTTAATAAAAGCAAACAAAGCAACAGTTGTTGGCCAAAACACATTTTTGCTTCCTGCGGCCACGCCCAGTGATCACATGACACCAAATTAATTGGACAGCCTCAGAAGAGGGTTCCGAGTCAACATACCAAGTTTGGTGTTGATTTCTCAAAGATTTGCTGAGATATGGCCCAACTTCCTGTTAGGTTGCTTTGTTGCCGGTTTTGAAAATCAAATATCCTTTGATAACTTCTGTGAGGGTTGGTCAGATGATGATGTGTGCCAATTATGGGGATGATTTGACAAAAATTGGAGGAGTAGGCTTTTAAAGGTTTTTGATAAAACCAGAAATAGCGGAAAATCTATATAACCGGAAATTGACGCCATGGTGTGCATTGCACTCGGCTTGATCCAGGGAATCCAATGGTACCTCATTTTTGAAAATGGGACATACGGTTCAAAAGTTGCATGTATAAACACAACTCCAACTTTGACCCATTGGTGGTGCCAGAGTGCCAAAGTATGGGACATGAAACTTTGTGAATTGGACCAGGGGACTTTCCCTGAGCTTCGCCGCTTTGCGGCTTGGCCACCAATAATAATACTAACAGTAACAATAGGTTTCCTCCTGACGGAGGAATCCTAAATATAACTGCAAGCAGTAATGGCGGATTCCTCCAAACACTGCGAACCATTGAAAAAGTTTATTTTTGACAAATTGTAACTGTATGAAAAAATCAATTCTGCAGAATTACCAATGGGATACCAAATCTGAAATGCAATACCATCAAGATCCACAAGGGCCTTTATTTCAAGCCAAGAAGTGAAGGGAGGGGGCTTGGTGAGCCTATCCATTCCAGAAAGCCTCGTATCTTTGTGCTTTAGGGCGTGGCCTGTAGCGCCACCTATGGGTAATGGTGGGCCATTTGTGGTATGGTAGTTACTCTTGGTCTATACTATCAAAAAAGCTAGACCAGAGCAAACCCCCCGCTCTCAGGGTACTGAGCTTCAGCTACCGGCCAGCTGCCCTGATGGGTCCGTGGTAGATCATTAATACGGGTTGTATCCTACAACGCTCGTGGCCTCCGAGTAGGACATACTGCTGCTGATAGATCAAGACGTTTGGTGGTGGACACATTGCTGGATGAGAGTGACATTGTCTGCCGTCAAGAAACCTGGATGGCCAAGCAAGATCTGGACAAATTGAACTCCCTACACAAGAACTTTCATGGTACTGGAAAGTCCACTACCGATCTCAGCATGAGGATGGTTTGTGGCAGGATAGCTGGTGGCCAACAAGGGTAATGCTGCTCCCTCAAGAAAACTGGACTGGTTAAAATTGACCAAAGAGGTTATGCACAGATATTCTCTATTAACTGACAGCTTACTTAGGAATGTTGAATTGCCTAGGGATGCCCTAATGTGCACGGATATGAACTGCAAGGATAAACATCATGCTGAAGAGCTCAGTGCCATGTATGATGATATTGTCAAATGTCTTTATGCTTCCAGTGAACCTTTTATTAGTCATAAGAGTAAGGTCCCTAACACAAGGCCTGGCTGGAATGAGTTTGTGTCTGAGCAACATGCTGCATCTAGAGAAGCCTTCAGAGTCTGGTCAGAGGCAGGCAGACCCAGACAGGGAGTGCTGCTTGATAACAAAAAACTCACAAATGCTAGATTTAAATATGCACTTGTTTTATTAAGAGAAATGAAAACACAATGAGAGCAGACTCGCTGGCCAGAAAAATGCAGAATAACAATCTTACTGACTTCTGGAAGGAGGTCAAGATCAAAAATAATAACAGAACTCCACTCCCTTGTGATATCGAGGGGGTCAGTTGTCCAGAGAAGATTGCTGATCTATGGCATGAGCACTACAGTAAACTATTTAATTGTGTTAAAAGTAACACAGTGAGAATTGTATCTCTAAAGGTAAAGGTATTTCTGCAGACTTGATAGTTAGATCAGTAGATATTTATGATGCCATCCACATGCTAGACAACAACAAAGCTTGTGGTATGGATTGCATTTCTGCAGAGCATCTAAAAAATGTCAGTTATAGACTCAGTCCATTACTAGCCATGTGTCTCACTGGAATTATGGTTCATGGTGTTCTACCGAACTCTATTATGTCAGTACTGTTAGTGTCTGTTGTTAAAGGTAAGGCTGGTAAACTGAACAGCATACTCGACCCATTGCATTGGCCAGTATTTTGTCTAAAGTGTTTGAGATAATTATTTTATTGAAATTGGAAATGTATATTCTGACTGCAGACAATCAGTTTGGTTTAAAAAGAAAACATGGTACTGATCTCTGTATCTATGCTCTGAAGGAGATTGTCTCTAGGTACACAAGTCTTAATTCATCTGTATTTTTATGCTTTATAGATGCTTTCGATCGAATTTGTCATGAAAAACTGTTTATGAAGCTGCTAGCGAGAGGTGTCCCTAAACCTCTTGTGAGGATTTTGGTGTTGTGGTATGCCAATCAAACTTTTCATGTTAAATGGGACAATGTTGTATCAGCTCCTTTCCATGTTGGTAACGGAGTTCGACAAGGAGGAATTTTATCTCCCTTTTTGTTTAATGTGTATATGGACAACTTATCAAGCCAGCTGAATAAGACAAATACAGGCTGTCTTGTTGGTGAATCTGTTGTCAATCATCTGATGTACGCAGATGATCTGGTCCTACTCAGCCTGTTGCAACAGACGCTGAGGGTGTGCTCTCAGTATGGCATAGATCATGATATAAAATATAATGCAAAGAAAAGCCACATAATGATAGTCAGAAGTAATCAGGACAGGAAATTAACCTTCCCTACCTTTTATTTATCTGGCAATCCCCTTGGTGTTTGTGAGGAAATCAAATATCTGGGTCATGTCTGATGATTGGACAGATGAAAACGATATATATCGACAGCGCTGTAAAATATATTCTCAGGCCAATATGTTATTAAGGAAGTTTTCTATGTGCTCAGATTCAGTTAAATATTCCCTGTTTAGAACCTACATAACACCATTGTACACTGCTCATTTGTGGTCTATGTACAGGAAAAGGAGTATACAGATACTGAAAGTAGCCTACAATGATGCTTTTAGATTGCTATTTAATGTGCCTAGGTGGCATAGTGCTCGTCAGTGGTTTGTGTCTAAGCACGTACCAACCTGTAAGGCACTCTTGAGACAACTGATGTATGGTTTCATGTGTCGACAGGAAAAGTCTGAGAAGTGAATAGTAGAGGCTCTGGTCAACCTTCTAAAGAGCTGCTATCGATTTACTTGGAACTTAAGACGACATTGGCACAAAAGTCTTCATACTTTTTAATGCACTGTATTATCTATGTTTTATCTTTTTTTTTTTTTTCTCCCTTTTTTATAGCTCTATGTCTGTTATTTTATATGGAACTTGGCGTCTGAAATAAAGATTTATATATATATATATATATATATATATATATATATATATATATATATACACATATAAATACATATAAATGTTTCAGGATTTGTATAACTTTTTACCATTGCATACGAAATCGGAAATGCAATACCTACAAGATCAGCTTTTGTTAAAGTGTTTCTTTGCCTTCAGTATCAATGTTTATGCATTTGGAGACCTTTTTACCATGGCATACAAAATCAGAAATAAAATACCATCAAGATCCACAAGACCTTTGCTAGAGACTAAGGAATGAGTGGGGGCTTGGTCAGCCCACACTCACTTGAAATGTTGCGTGTGCGTCTTGTCAAGCCTGCGCATGTGTCAAAGGAAGGCTGAGTGTGGGGATTTGGAGCACGCGCGGGCAGGAGGAGGGGAGAGAGGATTTAGCAAAAAAGCTCTAGAAATTAGCCAAGCATGTATATTTAAAATATTCACTAAAAAACTACTTTTCATCTTACATTCAACTTTTTTTCAGATTTTAATACTGAACATTCTCAAGAGTCTTCATATGAACTAGTGATAGTATCAGAGTATCCGTTTTAGACCGGTGGATGTTTAAAGCATTATTTTAGCATTAGCGATCAATTCGATTTTTCATTTTTTAAGATATTAAGTCAATTTTTCACATGGTAACATGATGTAGTGTCTTCCAGCGATATACCAACTTTGGTTCTGATATCTCAAAGATTTGCTGAGATTTGATCCAATTTCCTGTTTGGTTGCTTTGTTGCCGAATTTGATTGGCTGTACCGGACAAACGGTTGTGAGGATTAAAATTATTTTCAATAACTTTTGTGAGGCTTGGTCTGAAAATAATCTGTGGTCATTTTGAAGAAAATCTGACAAAAATTGTAGGAGGAGTAGGCTTTCAAATGTTTTTGATAAAACCGGAAATAGCGGAAAATCTATATAACCGGAAATTGACGCAAGAGTGTGCGATGAACTCGTCTTGATCCAGGGAATCCAATGGTACCTCATTTTTGAAAATGTGTAATACGTTTCAAAAGTTGCGTGTGTAAACACAAGTCCAACTTTGACCCATTGGTGGCGCTAGAGTGGTCTAATGGGAGACATGAAACTTGGTGTAGGTATAGAAGGAACTGTCCTTAATGAGTGTGCCAAATTTCACAAAAAGGGTGAAAGGGGCTGCCAATGACTTCCATGGTTCTAGAATAATAAGCCTCATAGTTGAATCAAAACGAATACATTTGGCAGACCAGTGTAAAACTGGACCTAATCTCTATGATTTAAACATAATTTTAAGTTGTTCCCTTCTTGTGATATTGTCAGGCATTTAGCCTACTCATGTTGCATTCATTCATTAATAAAGAACCCCCTTTGAAGCTTATTGTAACAACGACGTTACCGGGCATATAGCTATCTCAGATTGGATCGCGATTCAAATAGTACCATCTGCTAACTGAAAAATATGCCCCCATAAACGTAAATAAGCTTGACATTTATTTAGGGGAAAATCCCTCATTCAAAAAGCTCAGTGGTAGTGATCATTGTCAGTAAAAACGCGAAATAGCCCTGCGTGGAGAAGCTGCCCTGGTAAATTGTAGTACTACTAGCTACAGTCCAGTACTACCGAGTACTTCGTCTCGGTAGCGATTGCGTTGGTTGAATTCGATTTAACGTTCCGTTGTACGGTTTAGGCTGAAATGCATTATTTTCATGAACAGATTGACAAGTTTAGACTGTGGCAATGGAGTTTAGGTTAGAAGTCACTTGTCAGATAGTTTCACCTATTGAAAGACTTTTTAAGTAAGGGTAGTGTCGATTATGAACCGCTGTTTAACTTCCTGTAAACGGCTGTGCCTGTATGTTTTTGTTAGCTACTAGACTAGGCTACAGTGTTGCAGTGAGCTACTGTACACTGGTTTAAAACCACAGGTAATGATAATTTCACCCACACATCGTTTACTTGTAATTTAATGTCATAATAAATCCTACAACGAAAATGTATTTGTGAGGAATGTTTATTTAAACGATTGAAAACAGATGCATCATAAACCGCTGTAGTATGTGTTGCCCGGGAAACAGAGGCTAATGTCATGATGCTAATGCTTCAGCGAAATAGTAGACACTGTTTCCGAAAGTAGATGTACTTCCTTAATAATATAACCTTATATTGTACATTACTCATCACAATAGTGATGTCATATCACAAAGTAAAATGAGCAAATAGTTATCACCAAGGCCTCTTTGCTTGTGGCGTTTCTGCAGCTGCCGTGCAGTAAAGCAGTTAGCCTAGCCATCTCCCAGAAGTTAACGAGCTGCTAAACAAATGTTCTGCTAGAGATAGACACGCGAGTTTTTGTGACGTTTGTGACGTTAGTGGCATCAGTGACTGTGGCTAGCAAGTTAGCCACCGTTAGCTTCACTTTTCGCCAACAAAAACGTAATTTCTACTTAAACCAGCAACGGAACGTAAATCCCAATACAAGCAACTCCATGGCTACCAAGACTTAACATTTGACACCTTGGTTGTCTATGTAGTCCAAATATTAACAAAGTTTTAGGGGGGCATAAAGAAATAATAATAATAATATATATGTGAGATAACAATGGTTGTGCCCTTGCCGAAGGCAAAGCACACCCAATAAATATAGCTGCAAGCAGTAATGGCGGATTCCTCCAAACATTGCGAACCATTGAAAAATGTATATTCTTGAAAAATTGTAACTGTATAGACAAACCAATGCCGCAGACTTACCAATTGGATACCAAATCTGACCAAATCGCTGCAAGCAGCAATGAGGTGGCCAAGTAGTCAAATGAACCAGAAAACATTTTAGACATCCTCAAAAGAGGGTAACGAGTACAAGCAGCAAGTTTGGTGTGAATCCATCAAAGATTTGATGAGATACAACCCAACTTCCTGTTTGCTGGCTTAATGGCACATTTTGATTGCCTGTACCAGGCAAATGCTTTCTAAAATAAAAAAAACCATGTGATAACTTGTATGAGGCTTGGTCTGAAGATAATCTCTGCCAAATTTGGTGAAGATTGGACAACATGTGTAGGAGGAGTACAGAAAAAAACGTTTTTTCAATGAATTCAAAATGGCAGCCGCATCAATTCGGCTATTATCACAAATTATTATGAGTCACATACAGGATGTCCCAAGATATCATGAGACAAAGGAATCACTTAATAAAGGCAAACAAATCAAAAGTCATTGGCTCAAACACATTTTTGCTTCTTGCGGCCACGCCCAGTGATCACATGACACCAAATTGTGTGGACATCCTCAGAAGAGGGTTCCAAGTCATCTTACCAAGTTTGGTGTTGACATCTCAATGATTTGCCAAGATTTGATCTGATTTCCTGTTTGGTTGCTTTGTTGCCGATTATGATTGGCTGTACCGGACAAACGGTTTTGAAAATCAAATATCCTTTGATAACCTCTGTGTGGGTTGGTCTGATGATGATGTGTGCCAATTCTGGGGAAGATTGGAAAAAATTGTAGGAGGAGTAGGCTTTCAAAGGTTTTTGATAAAACCGGAAATGGCAGAAAATCTATAAAACCGGAAATGACGTCATAGGGTGCGTTGAACTCGTCTTGATCCAGGGAATCCATTGGTACCTCCTTTTTGAAAATCAGTCATACCGTTCAAAAGTTGCGTGTGTAAACACAAGTCCAACTTTGACCCATTGGTGGCGCTAGAGTGGTCTAATGGGAGACATGAAACTTGGTGTAGGTATAGAAGGAACTGTCTTTAATGAGTGTGCCAAATTTCACAAAAAGTTATCGAAGGGTTCTAGGGGCTGCCGTTGACTCCCATGGTACAAGAATTACAAATAATAAAACCACCAATAACAATAGGTTTCCTCCTTATGGGGGAATCCTAATAATACCACCAATAACAATAGGGTTCCCTCCTACCGGAGGAACCCTAATAATACTAACAATAACAATAGGTTTCCTCCTTACGGAGGAATCCTAAATATACCTGCAAGCAGTAATGGCGGATTCCTCCAAAAATTGCGAACCAGAGGGTATCGAGTACACTCAGCAAGTTTGGTGTGAATCCATCAAAGATTTGCTAAAATACGACCCAACTTCTTGTTTGCTGGCTTAATGGCACATTTTGATTGCCTGTAGCGGGCAAACGGTAAATCTATATAACCGGAAATTGACGTCATAGGGTGCGTTGAACTCGTCTTGATCCAGGGAATCCAAGGGTCTCTTGGATCCAAGGGTACCTTGGGTATCCAAGGGTACATTTTTGACAATCAGTCATACGGTTCAAAAGTTACGTGTGTAAACACAAGTCCAACTTTGACCCGTTGGTGGCGCTAGAGTGGTCTAATGGGAGGCATGTAACTTGGTAAGTTGGACCAGGGGACTGTCCTTAATGAGTGTGCCAAACACGTACACATACTTCCACAAACACTCACTCTCATTCACGCACACACACACAAACATTCATTCTCGTTCCCTGCCACACACTTTCGCACCCTCTCTCTGTGACTCTCTATTCCTTGTTGTTACTCGCTGAGTTGTGTTTGAGTTACCGAACGATAGACACGGGCTTTGCGGGGAGTAGCGCCACCGGCAAAAGATAAAAGAACGACTGCTCTCATAACTAGAAGCAAGGTTGTGTGAGCATGAAGCAGGAAGCGGCTCCATTGATAGACAGGAAGAGAAGCACTAGAGATTGTGTGTAATACTGACGGCAATCAGAAGTATCAGGGGACTGTGATTATTGTAAAATACACACAGAACAGTAACAACAAGTAAAGTTAATGTCGAACACATTAAGGATCCCAGAGTTCCAGTTTTGAATACAGTGACATTTTATAAATTGGCATACAAGATAACAGCAATATAAAATACTACTTCTTACTTATTCTACTTTGATTAGTGCACACAGACACAGTAGTATTTTTTGATTTAAAAAAACTAACAAAAAACTGAGAATTGACAGAATGCTCAGCTGTTAAACTTAAAAACATGGCAGATTGCCTAATAACAAATTCTGCCCTAGAAGAAATTTTGTCCCTGACGTGTCTTAACAGTAACACAATTGGCTGACTCTACAGGTCGGGCCCAGGTTGGAGCAGACCACAGTAGCCACTATCCTAGTGACTTCCATCTAAAAGTGCCAGTAGGGCACACAATAGTAGTGTGGGACAGGCCAGTCACATATCCATCTCTCAGTATCACCGTTGTTCCCAGTAGGCTAAGTGAGGATAGGAAGGTAGGATTATACTACCAGACCTCCCTAAGCAATAGACAAAAGAGGCTGGTGTAGGACCCCAACTTAGCTCCAGTGAGCTAACTGGGACAACTAATGAGCTATTTTGTAGAAATTAAGAAAACGGACGACCAACCAGAGTATCCCAGGTCCTTGGTCAGCAGAACACAACACATTTATACGGGGATCATTCGTGGGAAAAACTGTGGGAAGGCTTTGGACAGCCAGGTGACAGCTCCAATGGAGGTAATACAAAATAAAGATACCACCCAGACGACAACAAGTTAATTAAACAGTTCATGACGAAATGGCATGCTCGCAATTCAGTTTGGCCGAAAGGAGGATCCTTTGATTTAGCGTGCTGTGAGGAGGTGGAGGTCAACATAAAGTCCCATAAAAGTTTTGAAAGAAGACGAGGGAAAAGGAAGTGATAGGTTGGGTTAGAAAGGAAGGACACAGACGCCAGCAGATGGCAAGAAAAAGACAGAAAATACGAAGTGATGAAAGAAGACAGAGAAAATAACCAATCCAACAGAGACAGGAATAAAGGAAGCACAGGGACAGAGCCCCACCGCACCAGCGTGGCCATTGGAGCCACCCCCATATTTAGACTAACCCATTCAGAGTAGGACAGTATCCGTTCATGAACACAGGTCCTGAAGGAGAGACAATGACAGGTCAGCTACAGGGATATTTCACTTTTAGACAACGGAAGTGGAGTCAACTTAAGAGGGTCTTATCATTGGGACAACATGACCATCCAGACGTCCAACCTAAGGAGTGTGAGGAAACTGACGCAGCACCTTCAATGCAACCATCAACAGATTGCACATTAGGGGCATGCCCCAAACAAAGCAGCAGAGAGCAATCGCTGGAAGAGGACAACATCAATCAGAAATGTCAAGACTGGGAGGAGTCAATACAAAGGATGGAGTATGAAATAAACAACCTGAAGGCAAAATTACGAAACCACAGTGACTAGATGTCCACAAACTGGCCAACACCTGAAATCAGACCAAACGAGAACCCCCACAGCGCATGGCAACGGGTCAGCGGCAGAGGGACCGTGCACTCAAGTCATCACACACATGAAGAACAACCACAGTGTTGGGTGAGAGATGGAGGAAGACTTGGGAGAAGATCCAGCCTAACCGACAACCTAGATGGGAGGAGAACAGAGGATCCAGATGACCTGATCCAGCATTGCCCACTGGTGGTAAAAGGACCAGTGATGTTCCAGCCACAGACCCAACCTCCTGCTCCACCAGGACCAGTGATGTTCCAGCCACAGCCCCAACCTCCTGCTCCACCAGGACCAGTGATGTTCCAGCCACAGCCCCAACTTCCTGCTCCACCAGGACCAGTGATGTTCCCGCCACAGCCCCAACCTCCTGCTCCACCAGGACCAGTGCAGGCAGCACCAGTCAACCCCCCAGATACCACCCTGCCTACAATCCTAGGGTATGGCGTACCCTCAGATGACAACTATCGGTCCTGGAAGGGAAGAGGTGTACCTATGCAACGTGGAGGGAGACCCCGTGGGGGAGGAGGACGAGGCCAACCCCCACAGCAAGATGGACAAACACAGTCCAACCCCAATCTGACGAACAATCATCCACGAACTGCGTGCTGGGGATGTGGACAACAATGACATTACAAACGAGACTGTCCAACAAACCCGCCCGTGGGGCCAGCGGCAGGCTGGCAATAGAGGTGCCCAGAGAAGGCTGAGGGCGAAACGATGTCGCCAGTTATCTCATTACAGCCACGAGAAGAACCCACCATACCAGTTACAGTGCAAGGGCGAGAACATGCCTTCATGGTGGATACAGGAGCGACGTACTCATGCATTGGAAAAAATGGCTTAAATCTCCCCCTCTCAAGTTCATCCATCCGAACTGTAGGCTTTACTGGGAAAACACAAGTGATTCCACTTACGGAGCCACTCACAATGACAATTTAAGGAAAAACTATTGTAGCGCCTCTACTGTACTTAGCGCATTCTCCCATCAATCTAATAAGAAAATACATTCTCTGCATATTAAAAGCCAATATTGTGTGCACCCAAAGCGGCCTGCGAGTGGAGTTCCAAGAAGATCCCTCAGCAAACCAGATGATGCCACTGATGGTTGAAAAAAGGAACTACAATATGTCTTAAGTCCTCTAATGAATGTAACAACACAAGATCCCCAGAGCCAGACACCACCACTAGCGTACTGGCTACAATTGTGGCCCCACAAGAATCTTCATTGATCCAGTTAGGGGAAGAATGGGAGCCATGGATCCAAGCACTAGTAGGGGAACCAAGACCACAACAAATGCCGCTCCACTGCACTCTTCTATATGACAAACATCAAAGTCACATGGACTATTTCCTTTAATGTATTCATTTATTTTGCAGGGACATAGCCCACCAATCAACAGCAAAACTAAGAGGCTAATGTTCATCTGCTGTCCCCTGCCAGATGTTTGAAGGCAGCCTAAAATTATGCAGACTGTTGGATAGAGATGATTAAAAAAAACAAGTACTCTATCAACAAAAAGCTCCTGTAAAACACCCATCTTTCCAATAAAGAAGCCACACTCTAATGATTATTGATTGGTACGTGATCTGCGGGCTATTAACTCCATTGGAGACGTTCCAAAGGTGATTGTTCCTGATAACCACACCATACTATCCAACATTCCGCCAGGCACCAAATAGCACACAGTTGTTGACCTGTGCTTTTTTCTGTTTCAGTACATTCAGACTCACAACACCTATTTGTTTTCACCTTTGAAGGTAAACAAAGTACTTACAACCGATTACCCCAGGGATTCCTGGACAGTCTAACTGTGTTTCATCAGTGTTGGCCCAGGACTTGCAGAATATGCAGGTTACCAGTACTGTTATCCAGTAGGCTACATAAAGTAAGTAGGTACAAGTTACAGTTTGTGTCAGACGACAGTTGATTTTCTGGGCAGGCAGCTTAATGGGGATAGGAGACAGATAGCCCTGTCACAGATTGACACCATAGTCAAGGCTCCGAAGCATCAGACGATAGGGTTAATGCTTACCTTGTTGGGAATGACGGGATACAGTAGACCATGGATTTGTGATTATGCCCTCAAATCAGCACCTTTGCGAGCCCTTACTAGGGCTGCAGGGCAGGCAAGTAATGCTGCTACATTGCAGTGGACCAAAGAGGTGGAGGGAGCTTTTTAGCTCTCAATAGTGACATGCAATCCGCCCTCACCCTTGGCAATCCCATTTACTCAAAACCATTTCATCTTTATGTTGCAGAATGATCTGGATATGCTACTGCTGTATTGTTGAAAGACACGCCCATGGGGAAACAACCATTAGCCTATTACAGTACACAACTAGATAATGTAGAGGCAGGGCTGCCACCCTGCTATCAGAGACTGGCAGCCACTGTTCTTTGGTTTCAAACAAGCATCATCACTGACAATGGGACACCCAGTAATTTTCTACACATCCCATCAACTATATGCCTTATTCACAAGCCAACATTTAGTTTTAAAACAGGCCAGAAGAACTGATTACGAGGTCATACTGTCAGCTCCAGAACTAACCATTCAAAGGTGTGGCACGGTGAACCCATACCTGTGTTCATATCACTGATGTCTTTGCTGTTAGGGATGCGCATGGTGGTCACCATTGCGCCAGGGGGGTGATTATAGATCACTTTCAAATCGTACGGGGGTCATCATATTTAGCAGCCACAGTTGATAGTGTTACGCGAATGCAAAGTATGTGAACATTATAATATCAGGAAAGCATTTTCCGCTCCCATTTCACACAGTCCAACAGCAGACGGACCATTTAGACATCTAATGATAGACTATGTAGACAAAATGCAACGTATAAGAAGACTGAGATACACCTTGGTAGTGATCTGTCGGTTCAGTAGATGGGTAGAGGCAGTGCCAATTGTAGATCCAGATTCCTGATCAGTAGCAACATTTTCTGTGTAGAGAGGTCTTTCCAAGATTTGGGATCCCGGATAGCATAAGCTCAGACAATGGACTAGTTTCTGTGTCCAAAACATTTAAATTGGCATTATAACTGTTAACAATCAAACAAGGTCTGGCAGTGTTTATCATCCCCAGTCACAAGGGACAGTCGGGAGAGCCAATGGTACCTTGAAAACCAAGGTAGCAAAGATCATGGCTGATGGTAAGTTAAACTGGGTAGGCCTACAGACCTTACCGCCGGCACTAATGATGATACGCCCGAGTACTAACCGCCTGAAAACCAACCGCCTAAATACTAACCGCCCAAGTACTAACCCCCTGACATTTATAACACCGCATGAGATGACTACGGGAAGACTTCTTCCAGTTCCTTATTTTAGAGGACCCATTGAGGGTCCCTCACTTGAAGGAATTGGGAAGGGAGGTAGTGTTTTAACAGGCGAAAGGTGTCACCAAGGAAAGGGAATTAGAGATTCCAGAGAACCAGCAGACGGTTGCACCTGGAGATTGGGTCTACGCGAAGATGAACATGGAAGACAATCCCAACCGGCTGACTGACCAACAACCCAGACTGCCAGCAGAGACCCATCTCCACCAGCCCCACTGGACCAAGCCACGGTGTGGCCACCACCTTTCAGCTCACCAGGACCATCACACCGGATCCAGCGGCTCGATGACCCAGGAACCACCAGGCTACGGTCCAATGACCAACCACCACCTCCAGGAGTCCAGACCATGGAAGTTGAAGCAGAGGATCCAACGGGAGGAGAATCTCAGATGGAGACACGGATGAAGACACGACGACCTGCGCACTGGACCCTGGACCGCTGAGACCACACGGCAGATTGGAGACGTGTCACTGGTTAAGTTTAAAAGCCTCCAGAGACGGGTGTCCAAAAAGATAACACAATGTTTCAACACTGCATGAAGGAGAGGACGAGTACTTCAACGGTGGAGGCGTCGTTAAAAGGAAAAGAGCGTCAGAGAGATGGGTGATGGCATTTCAGCACTGGAATCAGGTGCTGACTCGCGAGAATGAGAGGCTGAAGATGACGCTGGAGAGCGTGCAGCAACGTTGGGGCAACTACAAACGCATGTACCCACTGGGCCCGCCATTACAAGATTATTACACCTAAAAGTAGTTGTACTAGTTCTCCTTCACCACTTAGTAGAAGTCACATTGTTTCCCAGTTGCGCAGCAGTTTTATGGTGTGTGAAGAGGTCTGTCCCTAAACCAGTGATCAGTTAACAACAATTAAAGAAAATGACTACCCTATTATTTCTCTACTGTTTAGAATGTTCTGAATATAATAAACAGTGTTTGATCCATACCAAGCAAAATTAAGCTCATGAGCACATAACCCTGGGTCTTATCTATTAATTATGTTTCTTGTATCATCGATGAATTGATATTATTCTATAGTTTTATTATGCCTGCATAGCCATAAGTTGGGTCTATGTAAGGTGGTGTGACTATGAAAGGCCTGTGTTAATAAGACAAGTCAGAGGTCACAATATTTCCAAAGTGTATTATGCCATGCAACTTTGTACGAGGAAAATAGAAGGAATGACAAGGCCATTTCTGTGAACGCTATCTAAAGACCTAAACAAAAGCTATCTAGCATACAATGTCCCTTTTCATTGCCTGCAAAGGCTATGTTAATCATTTTAGCAATTGGGTATTAGGGAAACGTCTTCAAGTGCATGAAATTACACATCACAAGATCAATAAAAAATGTGTGCCATATCCTAGTTTCTGTTCCCCTTTTTGTTTTGTTGTCACCATATTGTATTTGTTTTGCTGTTGTTGCAGCATTTTTGTATTGATGTCATTGTTCGTTTTGTTTGTCTTGTATACTGTTCAGAGATGCCCTTAAAGTTTAGGCCCTCAGCACAGGGATGCAGGGGTATGTGGGATGGGTAGAGGTGTTATTGTTAATTGAAACTTACTTCTGCAGGGGGCAGCAATGATGCATGACCCAGTTGCTCATTAGCCCATCATATGACCAACAGTCCTTGTGTGAGAGATATTTTCTGTCATAATGAAACGTAATACGTTATGCTAAAGAAACTGACCAATTTTTATGAGTAGTAGGACCTCAGTGCTAAGCTTCTCAGTGTGGCTGGTGGAGGAACAGGAAGCTAGCGATGACTCGGTTTGTCTTATATACTCAGGTAATGATGGGAACAGGTGTTCATGTCACATTATGAGCATTGTTTATCCTGATGACTCGCGGTATGTATGTCATTGGGGCTACGACGAGTTTCTAGTTACCCCAAACCTTTTACTTAACACCCCGCTATGCATTGCAATAAATTGATATTTCAATTGAGTTTTGGAAAGTAGAAAAGTCCACCAGGCCACGGTTGAGCTTTGCACATGATGACATGTTTATGTATTAGATTGAAATTAATAATACCCTGTTCTGTATTTCTGATGGTTCTACTGTCACAATGCACAATTGGGAAGTCTATGATTTTGTTGCCTAAGGTGTTTTTGAAAGTTTTTGTGTTCTATCAGAACTTATGTTCGTCCAGTATTGTTTCTGTTGAATAATTACAGTAGTGTTTCAAGTAGGGTTGTGATGGGACTTTGTAAGTCCCACAGGGGGGAATGTTGTGGAAAAAAACACCATACTGTTGTAATTATGAATATGGTTAATGATTATGGATTCAATGAAACTTGTAATCACCTTTGTAGTACATGCTATATTATAGGAAACCAGATGCAAAGCTGTTTGCTGATTATTGTTATTCCTAAACAATAGTCGGAGACATGAAGCCCAAAAATAAGGTTTAAATAATTAAAGGATGAGTGGGGGAGAGGAGCATGTGTATGCCTTCATAAAGGACCAGGATGCATAGCTGTAACTTATGAGACATATTTGTGGCCTTACGCCCAGAAGCCTAATGCAGCTGGCTGTTCAAGGTCAGAAAGTGCCTAATTGGAAGAAGTGTCTACGTAGGAAAGTACCTGTTTTGAATCCCCTGAGACAAGGGATCCGCTTTGTAAGATTACCTAATGTCTGCGAAACCAACAAAATATCGTACCATATTAACATACAATGGGGAGAAAGACTATATAAGTTAAATTGTACGGAGAAAAACTTCAGTCTGATCCCGGGATCACGCTCACGTTCTATTGGCAATCTTTGTTACCTGAGAACCAATAAAACACTTTGCATCAACCCTACTGAGTTCCAGTGCTGTTTTTAAATTTTGAGAAGTGACTGAAGATGTACAGAACCTTTGTTTCATCACAACCTGTTGCACTCATGCAACACACCACGTTTGGTTGAAATATCTGTTTGCGTTCAAGAGTACTGAGTGTTCAAATTGTTTTTTTCTTCTGGTATAACACCACAGGCCTCCTCTGCTCCTCATGGGAATGAAGTAACCGAAGTTTGGTGATGATCTGACTCATTTTTGCTGAGTTATGTTCTCACGTGTCTTTTGCGGCTTCGCCGCCGCCTTTGATCAGCTCTACCAAACAAACGGTTTTGAAAATGGAAGATCCATCCGAGACCTTTGTGAAGCTTGGTCTGAAGATCATCTGTGCCAAATTTAGTAAACATTGGACATAATTTGGGGCGTGCACAAGGTTTTTACACTTTTCCATTGAATCCAAAATGGCGGCCGCGTCAATTTGGTTGTTATGAAATATTATCAATGGTCAAGCTTGATATCTCACAAGACATCAACAGACAAAGAAATTACTTTATTGAAAAACAGTTTCTTATCCAATGCAACATAGAATTCCGTACACCTTACTCGTGTGGACAACACACTCTGCAGTGTATTTGTATGTTTGTAAATACTGTTTTTTGTGTTGTCAATAAATATTTGGTGTTAAATGTAAGCTATATATATGTAGCCTACTGTCTAAAACAGAGGTTGTCATGTAGTGTAGTCAAGTATGTGTAGAATGTGATTATTAATAGGACTAAGAAATCCACCCCTTTATTACCAAGATATAACATGTTGAATAACCAAATAAATGATAATATTATCAATACTAATTACTATTTTAAAAGGCAGAAGATTCTTGTAATCATTACAGAATACTGTATTTTTCGGATAAGGCTGCCCAACAACTAATACTATGGAGCTTTTTTTCTACTAAACTACAAGAATACACATCAAATAAAAATACAAAAGTAATGATAATCTATAGAAAAGGCTAGATGATAGGACATATAATCAGAGATATGACGAAAACAAGAGCAATGCAAAGGGTTACACCATTTTAGTGAGTGCTTGTTCCAACTGACAGGTGAAGCCAGGAGTCCAGTTTTGTGCAGTGTTGATGTCATTGGTGTCCAGTTGACCCACGGGATAGTAGTTCATAGTTTAGTACAGCAGACTCCAAAGAGCTGGATCTAGTGATCAGCTTTAACAGCAGCATCTGTACCTAGTTAGTGCGGTGTACAATTGTGCTGGTGCAAGTTGACAATTGTATTCACTCACTCTTGACTGACTCCCTGGTCATGAGAGGGGGCAGTGGAGTAGGCCCACACAATCTCCATACTCAAGTAGTAGTACAAGTAATTGTCAAAGATGCTTTACTGAAAGTCAAAGTATAATTTAAAATTATGTAATGAAATGAAAGTAGGACTAAGTAAATAGTAAACTTTTTAAGTATGTACAAAGTATGGAGAATGTGTCACATTATCTCCTGTGTAAAGAGATACAATATTTAATTATTGTGTCTTAATACCAACAATTTAACAATAAAAGCAGTTTCTTTTGTAGCTTATGCTTCTCTGAAACTAACATATTAATAAGGGGGAGGGGTGGGGACTTGTAAGATAAATTATTAGGCTATCCCAATGTCAGCATATAAAAAGAACCAATGCCGTCCCTGGTTCATGGGCCGGTCAATGGGCAAATTGTTATTCTTATTATTACTTTTTTATTTTACACCGGCCCAAAAGGTGCTTCTGCCAACCAGGCATTTGCCCGGTGTGACAAATTACCAGTCCAGGCCTATTTGACTTTACAGTTGGCCTTTGGGTTTTACCCCTTACTCCAATTCCTAGGAGTCGAAGGGTTTGGATATGTCACTGTCATTAATGTAACCGTACAGGTTCCAAATGTCTGACCCTTGGGTACACAACAATACAGAGACGTGATCGTAGAAAAAAGTAGGCTTTTATTGAAACGGTTTAAAAGTAATAATCGTATAAAATGGGACATAAGGAGGGATTCTTAATTAAGACGGCTAGACCAGGCGCCGGCAGTGACAATGTACACTATATGTGAAAGCTGCAGAAAGTGCCAGGGTACCCCAAATAGCCATGCGCACTGCAATTGTATGTGAAAGAGAAACAGGTGCAATCAATTCGGCACTTCAATCCTGTGTGTCAACGGTGCAACCAATTCATTAACGGGCGAACCCCACCGCACAATGTTACAGTGCGGCGTCTAGGGCTCTGGGCACGGGAATATGCAACACACAATTTACAAAGGCACTGCGGCAGCCAGTGGGGCGTCTAGTCGTCACTCACTATAATGTCAAGAGTTAAAACAGTGGGACTGCTTGCAGCCCAGCAATGTCAAGGGTTCCCCTGACCCAACCCACGGCGTAGCCAATCAGAATTCCGCCAGAGGTTGGGTGGATGAGGCTCTCCGTCCGGCCACGCCTATGGTCCCGGCGTAATTCTCCGTGCACTCACCACTCCGTCCCGGCTGGAGGTAAGGAAGCAAGAATTAGCACACTAAACCATTCTGAGATGGCCCAAATGTTTGGATGCGTGTGTAGTAACTTCCCTTTAGGCTGTGGAAGATGCGTGCGTTGATTTGACGGGATGTAGTCGTCTCGGCCGATGCTCGGCGCTCTACAGGGTGAGTAGCTCGATCCGTTTCTTGACGAGTGTATGTCTCTCTCTCGCGCGCCCGTCACTGCTCGTCATCGCCCAGAAATCACTCCCAGTTTGTCAGGGACCTCAGGTGTTAATGGGCAGCCGCAACCAATCCCATAGGCTGCCAATCAGCTACACAATCGGGGACACCTGCAGGGGGGCGTCTCAAGCACACACACACAATCCACAGAAGACAGGCTGTCCCACCCCCAAATATGTTCATTACATTTGCCTCCATTACATTAACACAAATTGTGATTGGATGAGAGAAAGTCTCAGCCTCTAAATGGACATGTGCAAATGTACTTTGTTAGCAGTTAAACAGGCCTTTGAAATATACAGGTCGCATGACCAAAAAGCTTTTGACGTTTCAAACATTCAGAAATCCATCTACAATAGTGTGAGAGGAAAATCAGAATCAGAATTTGGTTTTATTCACCGAGAAGGTTTACACAAACACGGAATTTACTGTGGCCGGAAGATGAAAACAATAAACACGGATCTTCAATCAAAAAGTATAAAACTACAGTAGTCTAACTAATCCTAGGAAATAACAATCGAAAAAATGAAACAATAACAATTCTAAAAGGTAAAATATAAATAAAAAAATAAAAAAATAATCATATAATAATAAGAATATGTATGGGCAATAGTGCAAATAAGTTGGCTTGCACGTAATGCAACAGGTTTCGGATGGACTAATAATAGATTATAGTTAAATGTCAGTGGGAGTCCTTGGCCTTGTTGAAGAGGCCAGTAGAGGATGGAAAGAAACTGTTGATGTGGCGTGAGGTTTTGGTCCTGATTGGACCGCAGCCTTCTGCCGGAGGGGAGTAGCTGGAACAGTGTCCAGGGTGTGAGGAGTCGGCCACAATCTTCCTCACTCGCCTCAGGGTCCTCGAGGTGTGCAGGTCCTCCAAGGTAGGCATATTGCACCCAACCACCTTCTCAGCAGCGCAGATGATACGCTGCAGTCTGCTCTTGTCCTTGTCAGTGGCAGCAGCGTACCAGACGGTGATAGAGGAGGTGAAGATGACTCAATGATGGCTTTGTAGAAGTGCATCATCATTGTCTTTGGCAGGTTGAATTTCTTCAGCTGCCGTAGGAAGTACATCCTCTGTTGTGCTTTCTTGGTGAGGGAGCTGATGTTCAGTTCCTACTTGAGGTCCTGGGAGAAGATAGTGCCCAGGAAGTGGAAGGACTCCACAGTGTTGACTGGGGAGTTGCACAGGGTGATGGGGGTGAGTGGGGCTGTATTCTTCCTGAAGTCCATATTCACTGTCTTAAGACCATTGAGCTCTAAGGTGTTCTGGCTGCACCATGTCACCAGAATGTAAGCTTCCCAGCTGTAATCAGACTCATCCCCGTCAGGGAAGATCCCAATGAGGGTGGTGTCGTTCACAAACTTTTTTGATAGTGCAGTTGTTGCTGTACAGGGAGAAGAGCAGAGGGGAAAGGATGCAGCCCTGAGGAGATCTGGTGCTGATGGACCGGGAGTCAGAGACGTGTGTTCCCAGTTTAACACACTGCTTCCTGTCTGACAGTAATCCACCTGCAGGTGGAGTCAGGCACGTTCAGCTGGGAGAGCTTGTACTATAGCAGGGCGGGATGATGGTATTTAAGGCAGAGTTAAAGTCCACAAACAGGATCCTGGTGTAGAATGCTCGGGAGTCCAGGTGCTGTAGGGTGAAGTGGAGGGCCATGTTAACTGCGTCGTCCACAGACCTGTTGGCTCTGTAGGCAAACAGCAGGGGGTCCAGGAGGGGGTCTGTGATGACTTTGAGGTGTGCCAGCACCAGGCGCTCAAAATACTTCATTACCACAGAGGTTAAGGCGACGGGTCTGTAGTCATTCTGTCCTGTTGGCCTTGGCTTTTTGGGCACAGGGATGATGGTGGAGGACTTGAGACAGGCTGGCACATGGCATGTCTCCAATGAGGTGTTGAAGATGGTGGTGAACACCGGAGACAACTGGTCAGTGCAGTGCTTGAGGGTGGCTGGAGATACAGAGTCCGGCCCAGCTGCTTTGCGAGGGTTCTGCCTCTTGAAAAGTCTGCTAACTTCTCCCTCCTGAATGGAGAGAGTTGTCACTGTGGTGGGGGGGGGGCTCTTTGGTGGGGAGGTGCAGTTCAGGACAGTCCAGTTGTTTTTCAAATCTGTAGAAACTCTGGAACTCTTTCAGGTCGTTGGTCAGCTGGGAGTCGTAAAAAATGTGGGGGGCTCTGGGCTAGTAGTTGGTGATCTGCCCGAGCCCTCTCCAGACAGAAGCAGTGTGATTAGCAGAAAATTTGTGTTTTAGTCTCTCTGAGTACAACCATGCAAAATGAACAAAATAATGAATGTGCAACATGTATGCCCAGTCAATGAAATTTGAGGATAGGTCAAGTGACCAAAAAACTATTGAAGTTTGAAATACTAAAAAATTTTCTGAAAATAGTTTGAGGTGAAAATGAAAAATCTAAAGGCTGTGCAACATGTATACATAGTCAATGAACACTCTGAAATGGATTTGAGGATGATAGGTCACATGACCAAAAAGCTATTGAAGTTTCAAACTTTTAGAAATTCACTGAAAATTGTGTGAGGTGAAAATGAAAAAACTAAAGGCTGTGCAACATTATGCATAGTCAATGAACACTGAAATAGATTTGAGGATGATAGGTTACATGACGAAAAAGCGATTGAAGTTTTAAGATTTATTTTGAATTAAAAAACATGTTGTTACAACCTGATATGAAAATAAAAACAAAAATATAGCTGCAAGCAGCGATGCGGGTTCCTCCGCAAAATGGCAAATTATTATAAACATGTACACTGTAGAAGATCGAGCGTTGGACAACAAAAGAGCAAAACTACTTCATGTTTGGCCAACAACAGGCCAGTCTCTCTATCCTCTCTGCTACACACCAACTGTTGAGATTGTATGAAAAGAAAAGGCAGAGTATTAGCTTTGGTCAGCTTTGGGACAAAGGTTAAGAAACAATTGACATTTCAAGGTGAAATTGCATGAAATTGTGCATGGTATTTCAGAATGATGTTATCCTGTTTAACTAAACAGATAATCAAAATGATGACAGGCCAAATGATAATGGCTGGATTCCAACCTACTACCTTATACTTTACAGGTCACCATCCCAGCCCATTGAGCTATTCTCAGTGTTGAATAGTGTCATGTTCAGTAACTGTATTAAAAAGTAAGATGTTTATCCTGTGGTAAGCGTTGTTAGATTCAGCCAAAGTTGAAACTGCTTGTACATTTCCTATGGGACAAAAATGGGACAACGGGATGACTGGGTTGCTGCTGTAAAGAATAACTTACTTATAGTTTTTTTTAAAGGTTGTTTGGAGTGCCATAACTTGTCATGGAAGGGAATTTCAAATCATGCCTAGCATCAGTGGGGATGTGTCCTGGCTTAGGTTACTGAAATGAATCAGTAACCTAATAGGGTTAATTAATAGGGTTCCCTCTTACCGGAGGAACCCTATTAAAGTCTCGCGAATTACCAAGTGTCAATTGGTAGCGCAGGCAGTGCCGCCGCTCCCATAACGCGCACTACGCGCTGTGCGTAGGGCACCAAGTTCTGAGGGGGCACCAAAAATTTGCCTGCTGATAAATCATCATAGTTATTATAATTATAATGCCGATATTATTTCAGTAGGCCTATATAAATATTACGCACCTTTTAGGCATGTTTATCACAAAACAGGCAAAACAAGAGATATATTTAATTGCTCAAAACGTTACGATGGTGCCCCCCACCCACCCCCACCCCACAAAAAAACAAATACACACTCAACTTCACCCAAGTTCGCCGTGGGTGCCCTTTTCTATCTCAGTGGCCTGACGAACTTTGACAGTAGGCTAGGTAAACTTTTCGAAAATGGCCTCAAAAAGACGACAGGAGTCAGGGGCAGAAAAAGAAATAAACTGCAAGATGATGCCCGTGCATTACTTTCAGGTAAGTCCATGTTTAATTATTTTTAAATACGGGAAATATGCTGCTAACTTATAGTTAGCCTATGCATACACCTCAAACTAGCTGACGTTATTGCTAATTTTAGCACACTCAAATATGTTAGGTGCAAACTAAATTTTGATTTTACTGTTAAACAATATCTATGCATTTGAAATAACTGACACCAGCTAGATGTTACTTTACTGTACATTCTATGATGCTTTTATATTCGATTGATCAAATAGTTTTAAAATGAGTAATAAAGGTGGAGAGCTCCTAGGCTGCATGCTTTCAGTTTTAAATGTTTATAATTAATTTGGAAAACCATGCTAAGAAATGTAAGGGTGGGGCTGAAAAATTAAGAGACAAAAATACATCATGCACTCAAATAAAGGCCCCGAAATTTTGCTCGCTCGCATTGCGCGCTCGCATTGCGCGCTCGCATTGCGCGCTCGCATTGCGCGCTCGCATTGCGCGCTCGCATTGCGCGCTCGCATTGCGCGCTCGCATTGCGCGCTCGCATTGCGCGCTCGCATTGCGCGCTCGCATTGCGCGCTCGCATTGCGCGCTCGCATTAACTCCGTAACCAGCATCATATCAAACACTGAATGTGGATGCATTGACAGGGCAGCTGTGGTGGTGGTGGTGGTGGGGGGGGGGGGGGAATTATGCGTAGGGCACCAAAATGGCTAGCGGCGGCACTGAGCGCAGGGCTCAAATATATAGCTTGCCAATTGCGAAATGTGATGGAAAAACGATTGGCCACAATATACCCTGACCTAGCTGGCGTCAGTTACTTGTAAAATGCATAGATAATGTTTAACAGTAAAATCTCAATTTAGCTTGCACCTAACATATTTGGGTATGCTAACATTAGCAATAACGTCAGCTAATTCGAGGTGTATGCATAGGCTAACGATTAAATTAGCAGCACATTTCCCATATTTAACAATGATTAAACACGGACTTACCTGAAAGTGATGCACGGGCATAATCTGTAGTGATGTTACGCTCGATACCGTGCTCACGAAGCGGTATCGACCTTTCGAAACAATTTGTACCGATACAAACGTGTCGAGCGTAGCTTCAAATTGCCAAAAACCACGTGATCAGAGTCAAAGTGTCGAAGTGAGGTCACACGAGCAGCTGAGACAAACGGCGTTTTTTTCTAACGCTTACAAGACATCAGACATCACTAATATTCGTAGGTTATAAAGAGGAGACATAGGCCTATTTAAGGACACTACATTCAATGACAGAACCAGAGATACAGGTAGATTGCCAGAGCTAGATAGACAAAGATAGATACAAATATGAGATAGTAGGTGTACATAAGCACATAGCCTACATCATTCTCTAGTTTTACCAGCCTTCAAATGTGGCCATCCCTTTCCCGGTTGCAAAAGCATGTTCCAAAACCTTACCCGCTAGCTTACATTATCATCTAGTAATATATTCTTTTATCATATACTTCTACTAAAACGGGATGAGGGGATGCGATCTCACTACATTTGAGTGAGGGGCTGCGCTCTTACCACGAGGCCATACACAGTTGAGGAATATGTGTAATTAATGTTAAAAGAACCCTAAAAATAAATATCATAAACGTAAAGTAGCCTAGCAAAGACGTTACATTGTTTATAATACAACAAGATATATGATAACATATTTTTGACACTTGCAAATCGAAACATTTGTCACATAACCTTAATTTATCAAGTTGTCAATGACGATTATGAGACTGACGTCTCGAGGACTTGACGTCACTTGAGTCCTTCCATCGCTCGATACAGTCGCCATACCATAAACTGACCAGCAGATGTCCCTATGGAGAAGATGTATCGAACGCTTCGAAAAAGCGATACTTTTTCGAGACAATTGTGTCAAATAGCTCGTTGCTTCGAAAAGCTTCGTTTCCCCCATCACTAATAATCTGGCAGTTTCTTTCTCTTTCTTTTTTCTGCCCCTGACTCCTCATGTCTTTTTGAGGCCATTTTCGAAAACTTGACCTAGACTACACTGTCAAAGTTTGTCAGGCCACTGAGATAGGAAAGGGCACCCACGGCGTATGGAACGCGGAGTTAGTCAAAATTAAATAAATAAATAAATAGGTAAATGAATAGGCCTAGATAAATACATAAATAAATGTCTATGAAATAAACTCTGAAATAAAACAAAGATTGCAATAAATATGTAAATAAAGCATTATATTATTATATAGCTGAATCCATTACCGACATCAATAAATACATTTATTTATTTCAAAATGACGTTTTTGTAAAGACACCATTTATTTAATGGGACTTTTGTTTCCTAATGCCACATTTATTTATTTTTTGAGACGTGTACACACCACATTTATTTCCACACCACATTTATTTCTGTGCTGTATTTATTTCCGATCTCACATGTAAACGAGAGGGGCGTGGTTATCTTCAGACCAAAGCAGCTGCACACAAGATCGAAGGCAGATAAGGACACCTAGATTCGGTAGATAATGGAAGACATTTGTCAGAGATCGCATGCTGGCCTTATAGATAAAATTGATCAGCATGGCTTGTCAGGATATATTTTTGACACACATAGTAGATTTTGTAGAGGTACGTGGGCGGATAAGTGCTCTACAGAACATAGATATTGAAGTCTTAAATAGTTTGAGACTTATCGAGCACTGTTCGTGTGCAAGATGTACAGGTAGTGGGGGGTGATTAGTGCCAGGTAATGTTAGCTAACACAGCTAGCAACCGTCGCTACGCCTAACAAAGAAGACAATCACTACCACCACTACATTGCTCTGCTATTCTAGCTAGAATATTCCTGCTTCTCCCTCAGCTCATCCTCGTTCTCTTTGACTCTTGGCACGGGGGCGGGACAGCGACTAAATTGCCGGTTGGAGTGAGGAGGTTCTTTGTCCTGTACTAGGTCGATAAGGCACCTAGCTATAGCTATCTAGCCTCACCATTATGCCATGCCGGTATTACCATTGCTTTGTTATTATTGGCAATTTAAAGTTGCAACTAACCAAGAAGTGTCCAGACCAAGGGTTAGTCAGGTGGCTGAGCGTTCAGGGAGTTGGGCTAGTAATCTGAAGGTCACCAGTCCGATTCCCGGCCACACCGAATGATGTTGTGTCCTAGGGCAAGGCACTTCACCCTACTTGTCTCGGGGGGAATGTCCCTGTACTTACTGTAAGTCGCTCTGGATAAGAGTGTCTGCTAAATGACACCAAAAAAGACCAAGACCCATTCAACACGGTACAAAATACCCAAACCCAGATATTATAATTTATGGAATTATTCAATATTAAATCAAACCACTAGCACGAGACTCCAAACAGCACAACACTACTAGCTCTACAGTAGCTAGCTCTAGCTGAAATGGCCACACTGATGTCGTTCTTTATTATTTTGCCAGCTAGCCAGCCATTTGGCCTACAGTTGCCGACTTCAAGACCGGTGATAGCCAACATACCACCTAGGAAGACGTAGTGGTGGCAGTGATTGTTAGCTTTGCAGACCAGTTACACGTCACACGAGCAAAAGCAATGTTTACAAAGGTAACTTCAGCGCTACCTCGTAGCTATCAAAGACCAAGTCCCCACACGTAGGCTACTAGGTCACCACCATCACTCCCATTGGGAACCAATGATAAAAAGGCAGAGACGACATTGTCATTATGGGCAAAGATTGTCTACATTGTATACTTTTCGGCAGTGCGATGCCACTGTCACCTCCCATACAGGTAGCCTAGCTATCTAGGAATCTAGGTGTGCATCCACGCCCCTCTCGTTTGCATGTGAGATCGGAAATAAATACAGCACAGAAATAAATGTGGTGCGTAAAAGTCTCAAAAAATAAATAAATGTGACATTAGGGAAAAAAAGTCTCATGAGATAAATAAATGTATTTATTTATTGATGTCGGTAAATGGATTCAGCTATATAATTATATAATGCTATATTTATATATTAATTGCCGTCTTTTTTTATTTCAGAGTTTATTTCATAGCCATATTTATTTATATATATATTTATCTATTTATTTACCTATTTATTTATTTAATTTTGACTAACTCTGCGTTCCATAACGGCGAACTTGGGAAGTTGAATGTGTATTTGTTCTGGGGGTGGGGGGGCACACTCGTAACTTTTTTTGACAATTAAATATATCTCTTGTTCTGCCTGTTTTGTGATATACATGCCTAAAAGGTGCCTAATATTTCTATACTGAAATAATATCGGCATTACAATTACTATAATGCAAAGCTGTTGACTGATTAGTATTAGGCTACCACTAAAACATAGAAGACATAGAAGCCACAATGTGGAAGACCAGATAGTTTGAGTGCAAGAGAGAGAAGTGTGTGTGTGACTCCATTTTGGCCACAAAACTTATGAGGTACGGCAGAACCTCTTCATCTGCTAATTTTATGCGTTTTCCGAGTGCATGTTCATCCACGGACCAGGTTCCGGTGTTGTATCACCCGATGCATGACTCTCTGGATTGGCACCCCCTCGCGGGAGCGCGCGCGATTCAGAGTGAAGGATTTCGTCTTGATATTGCATCCGAAAGAAGGGGAGACAGAAGTCTCACATTATACCGTCTTTGTTGTTGAATTCAAGAGAAGGATGTCTTATCTGTGTAAATATCAGATGCTATTTTCAACACAAAATCCTTAAAATTCGTCATTCAAACGGTATAGTAAAGAACGCGAACCAACATTCTTGCTCCACGACATTGCATTCTGAGGAAATAAACCCCAGTATGATAATGATTATTGTATTTTGTGTAGCAGGTTCAAAGTATTTCGCATGGCTCTTCGTGCGTAGGGTGGGTTACTCAGACAGGTTGAAAACAACAGCCTTCTGATCCAGAATCAGCTGTCCTGAAAAGGGACCAAAGGTTCACATGCCTAGCCGACAAAAGACAAGTACTAAAAACAATGTATCAACCATGTATCAACATGAAAAGAACCATCAAATCCTTTTTTAAGATAGGAAATATTATTCTTACTGTTTAAATCAATTAAATAAATGAAAAAATAAAACATAATAATCCCTCACCTACCATGGACTGTTCTGTTTTCAGACCTGTCCACCCTATACATACACATGTATTGGTATTCAATTTATGATATTAAATGTACATAATGCTGGCGTAGAAGGATAGAAACGTATGCGGGGGGAGAGCATTTCATGGCAGGTTTCCCATTAGATGTAAGTGCAATGCATCCCCTGTTGTTTCGTGTATTTTCTTTGTTACTAATGTTTATTGAGGTACATCTTCACAAAGTATTTCTTTGTTAAGGCAGTTCTGTATATCCCAGCATCAAATGATTCTTACTGTACACTGAGGGCACTAGTATGAGTAAGCACAGTAAGTTTCAGGCATGTCACACTGTCCTAGTCAGGGTAAACAGGGGGTGCATTGCACTTACATCCCATGGAAAACCTGCCATGAAATGCTCTCCCCCCGCATACAATTCTATCCTTTTACGCCAGCATTATGTACATTTAATAGCATAAATTGAATACCAATACATGTGTATGTATAGGGTGGACAGGTCTGAAAACAGAATAGTCCATGGTAGGTGAGGGATTTTTTTCCCATTTATTTCATTGACTTAAACAATAAGAATAATATTTCCTATCTTAAAAAAGGATTTGATGGTTCTTTTGATGTTGATACATTGTTTTTAGCACTTGTCTTTTGAAAGCTAGGCATGTGAACCTTTGGTCCCTTTTCAGGACAGCTGATTCTGGATCAGAAGGCTGTTGTTTTCGACCTGTCTGAGTAACCCACCCTATGCACAGGCTAACTGCATTAAAATCGCATGCCTTTGAACCTATACATTAGTATGAAGCCATGTGAAATACTTGGAACCGTGTAGCAATAATCATGATCATACTGGGGGGGGTATATTTCCTCAGAATGCGATGTCATGGAGCAAGAATGTTGGTTCGCGTATACCGTTTGAATGACGAATTTTAAGGATTGTGTTAAATAGCATCTGATATTTACACAGATAACAGACATCCTTCTCTTGAATTCAACAACAAAGACGGTATAACGTGAGACTTCTGTCTCCCCTTCTTTTGGATGCGATATCAAGACGAAATCCTTCACTCTTTGAATCGCGCGCGCTCCCGCGAAGGGGTGCCATCCAGAGAGTCAACACCTGTTAGACTCTCCTTCAAAATAACCTATTTATTTTAATAAAATTAATAAACTAGAGCACTGAAACCGAAGTTTGATGCAAACATATTTGTATGTTTGTCATTTTGTATGTCTGTCCATGTATTGTCCATGTCCCGTCCGTATGTAGAAAATAGTTTAGCAGTTTCTTTAGTGTCCAAAATAATATGTTGAAAAAATGCTTGCACAGTCGATGTAGTTCTGGTCATAACTGTCAGCCTACGTTTTTTTGCAAGTGGGTAGGAGATTGTAGCCTAAAGCAAACATCTGTTGCATGTAGGCTATCAATAAATAATATATTTTTTTAAACCCAGCAACGTTAATTTCACAGATCAATGTCAGTTTTTTTAAATATCGATCTTGCCATAGCCTAGCATAAATTATTAACTATTGTCAACCATCACAAATTTCATGAACCGCGTGTGTGAAGTCAATGAACGAATCAATCCTAATTCACAATATATTTACAATATAACCTACAAAGATATTTTTAATTTATAAATCTGCAGAATGTTATTCATCCCTCAGTGTATGCGTGCTCACGTGACAGGCTACGGTTTATTACAACCCACACAGACATAGGCTACATTTGGCTTGTAGAAGTCTCATTTTCAACCCCATTTCTCGAAGTGGCAATACTCCCATATCGATGATAGAATTTTGTTAAAAGATGACAAGGTTCTACCTAATTGCATGCCTATTTGCTATTCTTTCAGTCACTGCTTCGCATGAAGAGGTCATTGATGACATCCTAAGCAGTCTAGCCAAGGGCGCATTGTTCCTGGAGATTGAGCACCAAAATATAAATCTCGACGGAGTGGTTGGCTATTTGATATTACAGGGTAAGTTAAATATTTTTGAGAAGGTGTATTTGAATGGTTACTCAATCGTATTAAAACATACGCCTATCTCTCTCATTTCATCATGGGATTGCTTGACTATTGTTGGCTCTGCGCTAGCCAACGACGCATATTTGCTTGTATCCTGTCCGATTTACAGATGTTTACCTTAATGGCTAGGGCTATATATAGGCCCTAGTATTATATCAATCAGTCTATTTTTAACAGTGTTGCATATTTTGGTAATACTCCCTTCTCTTTTATGGTAAATCCATGTTGTCTCGTCCCGCTGTAGCTGAATTTAAAGAGGCAATCCGGACATGGCCGCACACAGACCCGGTCAGCTGGGCTCAGCGCACCTCAGCGGTAGCACTGGTTAGGCGGCTGGATCAGAGTATCGAGAAAGCAGTCTCGGCACTAGCAGAAAACGATCCAAAATACTACCGAGGTAATAATAGGCCTACACATGACAACCTTCTTCTTTGATTATGCTGAAATGGGTTTTGACTTTTACATCAGGGACCTGGAACTGTTTTTGTCAACTTTTCAGATAAATGTATCATAAACTACGTAATTTCTCTCACACTGAATATTCAATATTTATTTAATTTGGCTATGAGTGTTTCTCAACTGGTGGGTCGACCAAAAAGTAGGTCGCGAGCTGGTGTGGAGAGGGTCGCGACCAACTTTTATTTTTATAAGTTACAGAATTTCCGATCCAAAAGTGGGTCCTGAGGTTAGACCAGTTGAGAAACACTGGGCTAGGTTATAGTTGTCCATTCTCTTGGTTCCCCATGCAGAGTTTCAGCCCTTGCTGACCTGGACCTTCTGGGTAGTGCCACATGAGTGGAGCTCCACAGACGCCTCCCTGGCCTACCACTCCACCAGGGCCATGGAGTGTTATGATGAGCAGCTCAGCGACAAATGCATGACACTGCTCCTTGGCACATGGTAAACACACATAGACTGTACTTCCATATATGTCTTGCACTTCCCTCTTACATTTAAACACTTCTCTTTTACACATTTATAAACACACACTTACACACACAAGCCTGAACACACACAGCATCAACTGACTAAGTTCGACATGTTGCTTCATGCCAAGAACATTGTACAAATGGAGCTTCAGACAGCTATCGAATGCCATCGACTTTCACAAGGGCCAAGAAAGAGTGGAATATTATCCCAAGAAGACTTATCTCAGACTGATTTGCATCTTCTTTTTTGTGGACAGGAAAAACAACGGGACTCCCTGCATTGTGACAAAGTCTTGCCGAGATACAATGACACACTTTGGTTGCCCTCACTACTCCCTCTCCCACCAGCTCCTCTATTTCATGATTGGGTCCATGGTGAGATGCCCACACTGGAATCTTGAATCTACTAGAATCTTACAAACTTTAGAATGAGTTCCAAATTAGAATTTCCCACATTAATATCTCTGACACACAGTCGAATGTCAGACAGAGTGTGTGGTTGAGATTCATGATGGTGTTAAGATGATACATTTTGCCCAGCCCATATCAAGTTACTCAGCTTCAGTAGTCCTGCTGAAGGACTTGTTCCAGCTACCTGTTTTATTTGAACTCACAGTCCTCTCGCTCCCTCAGAAAGGCTGCTCAAACATGTTGAAGGGAGATATGCGGGCGTCACGTGCCAACCTGACAGAGCAAGACTACCAGAGGATCTTCTGCTCCAACATGATGAAGAGCAATCAGGACATTATCAAGAATGGCTTCACCGGCCAAAGCCAGGACATCTTTATCGAAAACAGTGAGTGTTTTGAAAATGCTAAAAAGGGAAGAGAATAGTTTGTGTTTAAATGCCAACACTGCAAAAAAGGTCTGCTAAAATAAACAACATTTAAAGAGAAATTGACTTGTGAAATTATCTTGCTGCATGGACAGATAATTTTAATCGACAAAATATCTTAAATAAGTTGGTTCCAGTCTAGAAATAAGTAGGCTTAAGAATATACCACAAATTAAAAGATAGAAACTAGTAAATCATTTTTTAAACAAGATAATAAATATTATATTTCCAGAACTAAGATTTTATATCTTGGCAAGCAGAAAAATTTGCAGTGAAGGAAAAACTGTGGTTCTACTTCTTTTCAGGAGGAGAATCTATTCTGCGTAAATAGTTGTGTTGCATGTGTATTTCCCATGCTTAAAAGTGTGTTGTTATCTTTTATCTTTATTCCCAGTACTTCTGTGTGGATTGGCTGGCTTCTCTGATTTCTACAAACCTGATTGGCTGAAGCATATTCTGAGTTTCCAAGACCAGGAAACTGGATGCTTTGGGAAAGATGGTAAATGCAGCTTGACAACTGTGACATTTAATTGTAATGTAATTGTTAGTTCTGCTTTGTATAGATTTGATTGATGTATTTAGCACAATATTCTACCTACACTTTAGCTTGCCTTCTGATTGCATTAGGGGACCAGATTACCTTCATAATTAACAGCCATTAACAGTCCTTGTACCATAGTATCATATAGGTGTGTGTGGTAGGGGAAATTGTGTCAAAAGCCATTTAAATACTTTTACATAATATCCAACAGACATCTAAAATAAGTGTTCAAGCAAAAAACAAATATTGCATAGGTTTCAGATGTGTGTGTGAGGTAACCTGTCAAGTGACAGTGTTTTGTGAAGTCTTCCTATGGCTTGCTCTCCAGAAAGAGTGATCTCCCAGATAATTGGAGAGGAGCTGCTGGAGGCATTGCAACCACAACGAAGAGTGAAGAGGAGAGAGAAAACACTGAGAGGTGCGTGTTGAATGAAGATCTTAAAACTTTCACATAGAAACTACTGATGAAGAAAGTGTTTTGTCCGTCTCTTTATTAACGGAGTGACTATGTTCAGTTGAGTTCTGGATTTTTATAATTATTATCAATCTGCAGATTTAGAGACAGACCTCTGACAATAAATGGCAACATAACACCAGGCTTAGGTGTCAATTATGTCTCTCTGCTCTAAAGGCCGGAGGACCATCTATTATAGGGCACAAGAAAGTAAACATAGATAGTGACAGTCAGGCAGTAAAGGTGTTACAAGAGTCACAGAGAAAAAGATTCACAGCTCCCAGCCCATGACCACTCTCAGAGCGGAAAGAAATCATAGGTGGAGCTCTCCCTGTTGTCATCACAAGAGACGTTTACCCAGTACTTTCTTCTGACCCTGAACATCTATTCAATCTGACAAATATATACAATCATCAATTATCAATAGCAATCTCACATGAGAACATAGTAACTAGTATCCAATGACTAGTTCTATTGATTAGAGAAATTCATAAATACACAGGAAATCCCAGTTACCTCCACTCTACTGCTTATCAGTATTCAGAGTAATAGTTATTTGAGGCCTCCTCTATCCCCCTGCAGACGGCTGCTCGAGTCACATGACTGGTGTGGCGGTGAGTGCACTGGGAGGGTACCTCAACTTCTACCTGACGGAGCAGGACATCACGAAGAGACCACTCAGTTGAACTTCAGACGCCACACCACACCTGGCCAAAATAGAGTTGAAATGAGCTTGACTTCTTCACTGATTTAGTTGTCATGCCTGGGCAATGGAAAACAAAACACAATCCAGTTCAAAGTCATTGTGTGATTGTTACTTTGCCCAGGTGTGATGAGCTGAGCGCAGGGTATATCGAAGGGTAAACAGTAGACTGTTGCAGATGAAATGTATAGATACAACAAATAAAACCCAAATGCTGATCAATACACTGCACTACTGCATGTATTAGAGACAAGACTGTTCTACTCAACATGTCGTTGTTGGAAATGTTAATTGGCGTTAAATTAACTACCGGTAGTTATTTTGTAGTTGAAAGGTTGATAATTAGAAAATGTTCAGCAATTTTTTCACAGAATTTGTCATGCAGCATGTTTTGTTTTCACATTTGCGCCTACTGAATGCCACCCTGTCACATTTCAGTAACTTGGACTACTAAAAAGCAATACCTGCATACTATTTGATAGATTAAGACTATTGTATAATTAATTGTAGAATTATATTGTATAATTCTGTAGAAATAAAAAATAAAACAACAACAATATTATTACCGGTTTGAACATGTTGTTTTAAATAACTGTTTGCCAAAACTATCCCAACTAAATAAAAGTACTTAAACTATACAAGTGCATGAGAGAAGTCAAAGCAACTATCAGAACCTCCCTAGAAACGACATTTCCTGATATGGACTGTGAAGAGAAATGCTATAATTTGAACACAAGGAAGGAGCGAACTGACCATAGAAGGCTCCAACTCAAGCAATCGTTGGCACGGACTGCGGACCACACCCAGTGGTGTAGTCAGTGCCGCCGCTCCCATAACGCGCACTACGCGCTGTACGTAGGGTGCCAAGTCCTGAGAGGGCACCAAAATTGCCAACTGAAAAATCATCATAGTTATTGTCGTCGAAATAATCGCCTACATTTTTAACCAATATCAAAATGTAACACAGCACGGAAACAGCAGCAAAGTATGATGCAAAGTGTTTATTCTAATCTAACACAAAGGATTGATTCCAACAAACGTGAGTAGACCCCGGAGTCTGACTGCAATTTTTCTCTGGACATTTGCTTATATATTTGTTCTCCATTATTTTTGATATTTTACCATTGGTACATTATATGTGGTCACAGATTCATATATGCATTTCACACTCGGTTGGTCCATTGTCACAGAATTTAAATAGCCTGGACTTTCCCTAACTTTCTCCCATCCAGTGCCCACGTGAGGCCTTGCGGCCCAGCTGCACAGGTTATACTGAGTTTAAAGACATAAATCTGTACTATGATATCTGGGCCTTGTAGTTCCCTATCTGGGCCTTGTAGTTCCCTATCTGGGTCTTGTAGTCCTTCCGGGAAGAAACCTACACACACACTTCTCTCTCTTGCACTCAAACTATCTATCTGGTCTTCCACATTTTGGCTTCTATGTCTTCTATGTTTTAGTGGTAATACTAATCAGTCAACAGCTTTGTCAAAAACATATTACTTATATTACTTTTCAGTAATATAGCATATAAAAGTAAAAAGGTGATTAAGAGGTTCATTTTCAATCATATAATATATTAAAAAAAATCCTATTACAGCAGTGTGATGTTTTTTTCCACAACATTTCCCCCTGTGGGACTGACAAAGTTCCAACACACTACGGTAAATATTCAATAGAAGCAGAACTGGAAGAATATAACTACTGATAGAATACAAACCTTTCAATAACACCTTAGGCTACTAATTCATACACTTCCTGAGTATGCATTGTAACAGTAGAACCATCATAAATACAGAACAGGGTATTGTTAATTTCCATCTTATATATAAATGTAATCATGTGCAAAGCTCAACCTAGGTTGGTTGTCTTTACTTCTTTACTACACTCGCTAAAGCTTCCAGCTTATTGCACACATAGCGGGGGAGTGAAAGTTTACAGGTGTGGGGAAATAGAAACTCCCCGTAACCTTAATGACACGCATAGCGCGAGCCATCAGGGTCAACTATGCTTATTATGCGACATGAGTATCTGTTCCAGCCTTTACCTAAGTATATGTGACAAACTGAGTCATTGCTAGTCGTCATACTGTACCTTCCTGCTTATTCACCATCCACACCAAGTAGCTCTGCACTAAGGTCCTATTACTCATATCAAATTGGTCCGTTTCATGAGCATAAGTGTTTATGTTTCATCATGACAGCTAATATCTCTCACACAAGGTCTGTTGGTCCTATGATGGGCTTGTGAGCAATAGGGTCTTGTATGTTACTGTACCCTGCAGAAGTAAGGGGCAGTTAACAATAACACCTCTACCTATCCCACATAACCTTGCATCCTTGTGCTGAGGGCCTAAACTTTAAGGGCATCTCTGAAACAACAAACAAACAATGACATTAATACAGAAAGAGAAAAAAGACCAAGATCAAGGTATGTTTGCATGATTAATTCGTTTTTAACCATAAACATTTACTGTCTAGAGATACATGCGTCAATCAAGCCCTCAATGTTAGCTAGAGCTAGCTATATCATTTTAGTGTAACACTTAGACTAGCTATCTAACAAAATATAACAATAGCTAGATCCCCTCGTTAAAATGGGCATTTCTTTTGTATGCATTCACCTAGGTGGATTTACCAAGGCGAATGCATTCTAGCTAAATACATTTCAAAATAAATGTCAATTGCCATTGAACTTTGCTATAAGGTAGGTTTGCTAACTAGGCTACGTTGTGAGCTAACGTAAAGTGGCTAGTCGTGAGAATATTGTTTTCCTGTTTCTCTTTCTTATTATTATTATTGTGAGAATGCTGTTAAGCATTGATGTGATTCTCTCTGCCCAGCTTGTTAGCGATCACAGCTGCGCCATCACCGTGGCAACCAAACAGACACGCACGATGAAAGCAGAATTGGGTGACGTTTTGGAAACTGCCAAAAGAGTTGTATTTCTGACCGCACAGACACATAAAGGATATCAATGGTTTCGGCAGAGTCTTGGGTCTCGGAAAATATTATTTTTGGGATTGGACGAACAGTTTTGCGTCTAGGTTAAATTGTTTGAGGTGTGGATTCTAGCTACACTTCTCATAATCGAGCTAGCGTGATGGCGCTCCATAACTAATAACGTTTCGACTTTTTTTCCACAATCGACCAAATTGGCCAAACAAGGTATGTAGCCTACATTGAGTTTACAGTGTAAATAATCTAGCTAGATCATTTTTATTTTAGCAAGTTTTACAGAAATCTGCAAACATCAAGGCTCGACTGTCATAGCTGACCGTCATGAACAGCCAAACCAGGGCTGGGGTAAATGTTTGCTGCAGCTGGCGTTAATCCTACGAACAAACGCTTCATAACTGGAAAGTTTTTACTTTGAATTGACGATATTGAATACATGTAAAGTAACTTGTCTTTACTCTAAATATTTTCTTCTTTTTCAATTTGAAGTTGTAGATCTACTAATGTAGGAAATCTTCCATTGCATCCTCTCTCTGGGTTCCCGCCTTCGGTTATTATTCAAGCCTACGGTGCTAAAACATACTACTTTGACACACTTGCAAGAAATGATCCGCTGGTTAGATATAGCATCATCTTGTTATTTACGTATAAAAAACTCAGCAGGGACAAGACAACATCGGCAACCCTGCACTATGAATTATTATTTTGATGTCATCTTAAATTAACCCTGTCAACACAATATGGGCTGCCCACATGGGGCCCAGTCAGTTTTGTCATGGGGTTCCATAGGGGCCCCATGTGGGCAAGCCCATATGGGCTGAAGGTGGGCTTCGGGTGGGCCCTAGCTAAATCCCACATGGGCAACCCAGGTTACTCCCATCTAGGACCCACTAGCTGGGCCCCATGTGGGCTGATTATGGGTCCCTGATAGTACTACGTACCCTATGGTGATTTATTTAAACAAGTTACAATAACAAAGAGACCAGTAATACAATTAATTACATTTTTATTTGTTTTAGAATGCAAAAAAAAATCAGTAGCACAAACATAAATTCGATACCACACAAAGAATGATCGAAAACTTGCATAAACCTTAACCTTATTTCACACATTAGATTTTTTTTTCATGTCTTTCAATTATAATTTTATCTATACATGTTAAAATATTCCACATCATTTCTATTAGAGTTCAACAATTCCCTAAAGTTCATAGTTAAGACTATTTCTTACTTTTCCACATCTTCATACTCCTTTAGCTGATTCATATACATTCAAGCCATCAATGTAGTTCAGCTCCAAGTCAAATACTATTTTTACAGTTTTTACAAGTTTTTTATCGATGTCTTTCAACTTATTCATCATTTGATCAAGAAATGTTATTCAAACCTCTATATATTTTACCCAGGGAGTTTTGCATTCTAGAACTTAGTAGAACTTTCTTGATGATGTAATATTACACACTGCACATTTAATAGGCTATGTTTAAAGGTGCACTGTGTAATATGACATCATCAAGAAAGTTCTACAACGTTCTAGAATGCAACATTCCCTGGGTAACCCCAACCCTTTCGAATAATAACAGAAGCTACAGTGGCTTTTAAGGACAAGAACAATTCTACATTTTAAACAATGCACCTGATGACATTCCAACTATGACACTTTCAAGATGGCGGCACTAGGCCTTGGTCCAAAATATGCAGAAATATGGACATATATAAGCGAAAAAATAATAATTCAAAAAAAAATAATCAGCTATTATGCACTAAATTAAACCTACTTATGGATGTTATAATTATTTTCTACAAAATCTGCTAGGAAATAAAACAGCGCTGTCAAAGAGACAGCATCTGCTCATTAGCAACCTGTCGCACTAGTGTGAGTGGACTTGTATTCATCATATTATGGCTCCTCAAATGTCTGAAGTCTTTGTTGAGGGGTGGCCTGTCGGACCTGTCGATTACCCCCCCCCGGCCCTAGAACCAATGATCCATTTGGAGATGGCCTTCTCTGCATCTTTACGGGTAATATTGCTGGTCATCTGGTTTTTCTTCATGCCTCCTGCAAGAAATAAATATAACGGTCATTTACTTACTGTATGTGCCAACACAACTCTCCACCAGGACTGTAAAGGCAACTATGTTAAGAAAAGCGCTGTATAAATTAAGATTATACACACTCTTTAACACACCAGTTAGGCATCTTGGAGACATGAGCAAACATACTGCTCAGCCAGGACAACAAACATTACATAATGTTAAGGTATTATAAACAACTTTCCAGTATCTGTACAACACTTAAAACATTATCCACATGCACACCTACCATATATCACTTCAAACAACTTCAAGGTCTTAAACTCCCTCTTCCCGTTTCGGCCCAGAAGGTTGTAATTCCTAGACAGGCCGTGGTCTAGGAGGAACGCCATCATCCTTCTTGTGGCCTTATCAATAGTTGCCCCCCCAATGTCAGCCACAGCTGCGACCTGAGGGGAAACAAAGGCAATACAAAGCAAATGTATCAACCTGAAAGAACTACCATAAGCATGGGTGTGAGCACACTTGGGAAGTTTCAGATGAAATTCACTGCTAGCCCGCTAATAAAATTGAATTAAGTTGTACTACCCTAAACTTAACATATAGTACATACCAGTTCAGACATGACGTTTGTGTTCGACAGTTTTTCCTCCATGTTCATGACATCTTGAACCGTCTTTAAGGGGAAACCCTCTGAGGTAGAAGAGACGGTGGTTCCACGCTGTTGTAACAGCGTTTGCAGCATCCTCCCGTGAATCTTTTGTGTTTCTTTCAGCTCCTCAAGGAGGGTTAAGATGCGCACGAACATGGAGTCTCTTACTGGAGATGGAGCGGTAGGCGGTGACCTTAAGCTGGATGTAGCGTAGGATGGAGCGGTAGGTGGTGACCTGAGGCTGGATGGTGCGGTAGGTGGTGGCCCGAGGCTGGATGTAGCGTAGGATGGAGCGGTAGGTGGTGACCTGAGGCTCGATGTAGCGAAGGATGGAGCGGTAGGTGGTGACCTGAGGCTGGATGTAGCGTAGGATGGAGCGGTAGGTGGTGACCCGAGGCTGGATGGAGCGTAGGATGGAGCGGTAGGTGGTGACCTGAGGCTGGATGTGGCGGTAGGTGGTGACCTGAGGCTGGATGGAGCGGTAGGTCCGATGGGGCTGTCATCATCCTCATCCTCACTTGTAAAAATGACTTTCCTAGAAATGTTTAATACAAGCACAATCAATGAGTTAAAGCATTTTAAACATGTGATGTTTACTTTTATTAATTTATTACATTTAATATTATCTATTATTTAATCATATATCTCTTGTATTTTGTCAGTTTTGGAAAAAGTGACAGCCCTAGTATACATCCCTCATTTTGACAGATTTGAACACAATACACTTAACAAAAGTCTCACAAAACTTTCCCTCCCTGTATCATTGGGAGAGTGTCAGCATCCATTGAGTATGTACCATTTCACGATTCAAATAGACTCACCTCCTTTTGCGCTGTCCTTTTCCCAAGTTCTCGGAATCAGACTCGGTCAGGACATCTGTATTTTCCTCGTACTCAACCAATTTTGAGCGGGCAACTCCATACGTTGCTGTGGGAGACAAACAAATGTGTGGCAGTGAATAATGATGACAGGCGTTCTATACATAATCCCTTACTTAATACACATGAATTTGAGATTACCAGCTTTTCTCTTGACCGTCAACTTGAATGTTGCCCAATCAGTGTGCGGCTCCAGTTGTTCTGCGACCGCCTTTGCCATGTTGATCTTGGCTGGTGGCCAGTAACATTCGTCCTCCTCACCCCCGGTAAACCATTTCGTTGGAATAACTGCCAATCCGCCATTATTTTCAAATGCCACTACGGCGAAAGGCAACATGCTTAAAGAAAAAAAAAACATAAAATACATACAGTTGCGAGAAAAAGTGAAAATGCAGAAATTCAAGTAATCCCAAAGGGTTCACATACTTTTTCTTGCAAATGTGAATAAAAAAACAAATCGGTAAATCAAAACGAACAATAAAAAAATAAAAAAATAGCACTAGTGCAGGAGTGGCAATGCCACGTATCCAGTCTTGAATGGCAACAAAACCATTTTTGTTTTGAACTCCTCATCAGGTAACAGCTGCAAGTATTCCAAGACGTGAGGAGTCCATTGGATAGTTGAAAAAGTTTTTTTCAGTTTCAAAGAAATTACACAGGACTTCAACAGTTCCAGAATGTGACAAAATGTTCCGCACAATAAGAACCCTTCCCCCCACAAAAACAGTTATCGCCACGAGAGGAGGAGATCATTGTCTGTCCATCATTGTAACGCCTGTATTGATCCCATGTTGCAGTTGAATTAATCATAGGTCCAGAAAAGTGGAGCTGTTTAAGTGGGCTGCAAACTGATTTGCTCTTTTGGCTTGCCACTTTCTGTTTCTCATGGAGCCGCCTGACTAGTGGTTGGAGAGGGTTTTGAGGCCGACCGACACGTTTAAGTTTACCTAAAAATGTCTTGAAGGGAAATGCTGAAATACTATCTAACGGGCCGAATTTCCGTGCATCTTGAGCTAAGTGGATCAATGAATGCATGTTATAGCTGACAAAATCATTGCCATAAATTGCAGCAAAATCTGTTACGAAGAGTTTCAAAATCTCCTCAGCATAGTCTAAATTGTCAGGAGAACATAAGGCAGGACTCAGAAGAATTCTCATAGACACAGATAGAAGTAAAACGTTTCTGTACATTCTACTGGGAATATTATTGAGGAGAACAACAGGGCCAGTGTTAAGTAAAAATTGCCAAAGCTCTGTAGCTTTCCATTTACCAAATTCAAACATGGATCGTGGTTTCCTTGCAAAATTGCTAAGTATATATTGCCTGATAGACACCATATAAGCATACATTACAATAAAAAAATGCATAGCTTGCCTGGATTTCTGCGGCCCCTTTAACCAAAGAAATATTAACTTGCGCATTGCGCCCAAGCACACAAGGTGCATATAATCTAAAACAAAACTGCTAACTAATCCTATACCCAGATCATTTAGGGGGGAGGCTGACAGTTGGTGCTGTTGATAGCCTTGCCTTTCAAATTGCTCGTCTGTCCTGAGCTCTGCTGATATTTCAGGATAAACCACCTTCCCATTAATGTACTGGCCTTTTTGAGTGCACCTCTCACACCCGTAATACCCAGTGTGGCCTTTGGAGCATTTAAGAAAGACCCGCGCAGGTGCATCACAAATAAAAGCATCGGGTAATGGTACACTGAAATGTACACCATTGTACACAATACCTCTCTGAGAAACGGCTTTCATATCTACAGTGAATTCTTGCAAATACTCTTGGACATTTTTGGGTTTGGACGCACCGGAGTACACTCCGATTACAAACAGACTACACTGGAATTTCCTTCATCTTTCCCAGAATAGGCCACAGACTCATACTGGAGCTACGAAATAAGGGCAATCTATTTATATTAATTCGAAGTGTGAGAGTATCTGTCATATTTGCTAAATGTCCAAGAGATGTTAGTTCAGCTATGAGAGCATTTTCGATTCCAAAGTGGTAGTAGGACCCTCCATCCACAGCCAAAACATCGCAAGATCTGTCAGTAGACATAAGAGTTCTGGCATCCATTGGGATATCAAGGCCCTTCCTCCTTAGGATTTTAAGAAGTACAGACAGCGCTGTTTGTGGTATGTTGAATTCTGAAGCCCATTCTGCAAGCCCACATTCATCATCATCATTATCCTCTTCCAAGTCGGAACATGCATCTCCATGCGAATCACAGTCACTATCACCAGCAGGCACCCAGTTTTCAGAATCCAAATCATCAAATGAGGAAATGTTGCAATCATAAAAGACAGAGGAATTCTCTTCAAAATCATTTGATGACTTCTCAAAACAGTTCTGATCACCAGCATCTTAGAAAGTATCCATGGAATCTTCTCTTTCAGAGTCCTTTAACAAATCATCTTGTGGGTATTCCCTTTCACAGCGATCCTCATCGATTTCAGAGTCTTTTGCCAACAAATCATCCATCATCAACTCATTTTCAACAAGACGCAAATGTTCCTCCACTTTCGCTGATATTTTCCTCTTTTTAGTTCTTTCTGAACACGCCATTGTTTCTAAAAAAGAAGAAGAAAGTATTTAAGTTTTTAGCTATGATTAAAAACTGCTTGTTAAAACTAGTATTAATAGAACTTTTTTTAAATTTAATTTCATTAACTGCTCTTACAGGGACTACAGGTAAGTATTTAAAAAGTGTCCTTAGCGACAAAAATACTTATTTTTAGTGTCAAATTACTCTTGAACATATATACACAGGTAAGTATTACATACAGTCAAATTACATAAAAAAAATTAAATCCCAGATCAGTAATATCACATTTCTCCAGACTGAATAATCTATGAATTTGTATAATTACCTACTGTGTGTCTCACTGCTTTTACTTTAAACTTCTATGGATTATACTAATTATAACTGAATTATCTAACATAACTAGTGTTTGACCCACAGCCATTTACTATATTATTTTCACACAGATTACAATTAAAGTTTTAAACACTGACAACCGCACACTACTTTGTCATGCAAAAACGTCATGCAATGCTGCTTTAACCTTCATGACTGGGGAACACCCAGAGGATGTGCCGTTAGCATTTACTAGCGATTAGCATTATCTTAGCCTGCTAAACAATACAGTTTTCACTCCTTATTGCTCACACAGAAAAGTAGTAGCTGTGTGTACAGTGTACACGACGGGCTAGCGAACAAACAAACACACACACACACACACTCTCTCGTTTGTCGTCTTTGCCGCGCGCGGGAGCGCAACGTTGTGTGTATGAGAGTGTGTGAGCACGCCTATACAGCGCTGACACACACACACACACATTCTGCAGACTAATAAGATAATAAGTGAAAATAATATCCAGTCTAACAGAACTGCTATTACAACAAGAACTAATAATATCACCACAGCTAAAATCACGTTTATTTCTGGAAAAGAGTACGGCAAAGAGGCGAATTTAGCTTGTTGAGACTATAGCCTAACCATCTCTCTCCTTCTCATGTTTGTGCGCGCTGCGCTCACCTCCTTAACTTTCTCCATAGCCCATCAAAAAAGAACCAAATTGTCCCTCTTCAAAACAACTACACAACGTACTCATCCAATTCGAGAAAACCGGAGGGAAGGCAACAGACAAGAAACAAGCACAAGTGGAAAAAGCAGACGATAAATTGTAGCTTGTGCTACAGCTTGTTTTAACCACTTGCTAACTAGGCCTGTTTGACTACCTTGCTAACAAGTTTACAACCAAATCCTTCCAAACAATATATGTAAGTCAACCACTCAAAATAAACTCAAAACATGCTTGATATTAACTTAATAAATTGGACTTGTATGTTCAACACCATGCTTTAACCAGGTTTAATTACCATAGCTAGCTGAAAGCTGCTAGTTAGGCTGAAACCTCATTGGTTTACGTTCAAAACTGGATAACCGAACACTCTCCAAAAAAGCTTTTAGTAAACCTCATGCGTGAAAAATACATCCCCCGTTTAAGTATACATAGAGGCAGATTCTTACCTGTTTTTTCGTGTTAAACTGATGGTGTCTGAAATCCGATCGTCATGCGACTGACTGCTGCAGAAGTTATCAGACAAAGACGCTCTGACGTTGGTACTGGTACTGAAGGCGGGAATTTTTTAGGCGGCAAATTCAAAAAACTATATTTTTGAAAGGCGGCAAAGTGACGTTTTTTTTTTGCTCCGTGATGGGGTGGAACTGGGAAACCTAGATAGTACAATAATGTAATAAAATAATAGTAAATGTATTTTATTACAATATTGTCTGTTGAAATTCATATTTTGTCTTAAACCACTATTAAAGTGCAATGGCTACACTTCTAGCTAAAAAGCCTGAAAACATTTGAAAAAAAGTGGAACTAGCCAGTGACTGTTGTTAAAATAAGCCTATAACAAAAGCATCCATAATACATTTTCAATATGTTAAGAGTGGAGCCCAGCTGGAACCCACTTATGCCCATGCGTAGTTTAGCCCATCTTATGCCCATCTACTGCCCATGTGGGGCCCAACAACAAAGCCCACTTTGAGCCCATGCCCAGCCTAAGCCCATCTAGCCCAAGTGAGGGCCCATGTGGGGCCCAACTAGACGTGTTTGCAGGGAAGTGTCTGAACAGGACTGGGTGTGCAGGCACGCATGATTAGTTTCTCCGTCTTGAACCTGAAACCTAGATTGTAGGTTAGAAATGTTGCCAATGACCAATGGTTGCTATGTTCTTCCAGCAAGTTCAAGTCATTCCAGTGTTGTCCTCTTACCTTCAAATTCGTTCAACCCAAACTTCAGCAACTGTTTTTCTGCTCAATTTTCAAATTTTCCTGCAGCTCATCTTTCTGAAATGTTCCCCTTTTTGTTTTTTCTTATTATTTTCTTCCATTTTCTGCCTTCGTCTTGCTCCAGGTCCTTTCAAAAATACATTTCACAGCAGTATCTTCCAACTGCCAGTACTTTTGCATTTTTTCCCTCTTCTCTGTATTTTTCTGCCTTCATCTTGCTGCAGGTCCTTTCTAACATACATTTCAGGCCTTTTGAAACTCCAGCTAATATTTTTTGCTAAATGTTCACATTTTTATGCATTGTTTCTCTTCTTTCTGATTTTTTAAATCTTTTCTGTAGTTGTATGCCTTTGTCCAGCTCCAGTCCCTATTTAAAATACCTTTCGGGAGCTTTGAAGCTTCAGCTTATAACAGCTTTCAAAAAAATAACACAATTTTCAGCTTTTTAAGCATGGTCAGCTATCCCCATTCAGGTTTTCAGCATTTTCACTACTGTTTCGCAGGAACAGCCTTTTCTAGATTTTTGCCCCCCTAAGGCTCAGTCAATATTTGGACTACATAGACAACGGCTGTGCCAAAATGTTTGTCTTGGTCTCGATTGAGTTGCTTGTATCCGGATTTACGTTCCGTTGCACAGTTTAGGAGGTTACAACGTTTTTGTGGGGACAAAGTGCCTTTTGTCGACAAAGGGTAACCTGTGCTAGCTACGTCACCACGTCAACACACGTTAGCAACGACGTATGTATACAACGTGATGGAGACTTTCTAGCTCGCAAATTGGAGCTTGGATTACAAGTGAAAAATACCACCCCAAAAAAATCTCAACCATGTAGCTTTGTAGAGAAAGCGATTTTGAGTGGAACTGCAATCTTGCATTTTTGATTTAGGTCGTGACAGTCTTTGAAATTTGAGCGAGTGCAGGTCGCCCGTGAGACCGCCTCGTCTTTTAGGCGGCAGCCATGCTAGAAAGTGTCATAGGAGTATTTTTTGTAGCTAATTTTATAGTTCAAATTTACACTAAAAAACTGAAAGAGGAAAATGTTATGACGATATGACTATTGTGAAAACAGCCAGGTGGTGAGATTTTAATACAGGTTGCTGTAAAAACGTTGATTAATTTCGTACCAGGGTCAATTCTACATCTAAATAGACAGCGGTGTTTTAAAGGGGGCAATTGACTGCAAAACCGATTTTACCTTGTCATAGTTGGATAACGACAGTTCGGTGGGTAAAATTAACATACCGTGAATATCAAAGTCCATTGACACCTCTTTCCTATTCAAATCTCAAAAAGAAAAAATGTGTCTGTAAAACGCTAGCTTTTCAACAAAGCTACCCGTCCTACGTAGGACCGGGGACCGCCCTTTTTGGCTCTGGTCTTCCCTGTACAGGGAAGGCTAACACTCACAGTCTTCCCAAGGAGCCAAACATTCAACAGGCATGGCTGCTGTTGTCTTATGAGAAGATCCCGGCGAAGTTCGACACTCAATCATTCATTTGCTCTGAACATTTCACCCAAGACAGTTTTGACAACCTTGGACAATTGCAAGCAGGATTTGCTAGGAAGCTGAACCTGGAAAGAGGTGCTGTTCTGACCTTATGTTCATTGCATGCGCAAGCTATAAGGACAGTATGATGTTGTGCTAACAGTTATTAGCAATGCTAACGTTTCCTGTATAATATAGCATACCAGGTAGAATGCTAAATACGTTTCTACACACATCAAATGACTCTAGCTAGACTAGCTGTAGTTGGCATTAGAAGGGAAGCTTCCGATAAATAGCCAGAAAACAGCAGTCTGGCTTATTGCCAACGCCTGTCTAGATAATCTATTTGAAAGAACTGGAGAGAGGCAGGTAATTGATACAGGATACGTTAGCATTGCTAGTAACTGTTACTAGTAACGCCTAGACTGTAGGCATGTAAACAAGTTTAGCTTGCTAACGCAAGAGCATAGGTAGAATGTGTGCTAATTTAGCTTAGTTTATTGGCAATGGGGCTAACGTTGATTCATGTTCCTGACTGTGTTACATTCAAATAAATAGCCTGTGTAATGTAAATCTTCAATTCACGATGCATGTTTGTCCAGATCTTGGTCATGTTATTTAGAGCTAGCTAGCTAACTGAAGCCGAGTAGAATAAGGATATGGTTTGGTTGCTAAGCTGTAGCCTAACGTTCTACCCACCCAAGTCAATCCAGTTTGCTTCAACAACAGAAGTGGAAACAAGTAATGTTATCATTTCAAATGATATATAGTCAATATGTTGAAAACAATGTTGTGTAGACACAATAGATTTATTTGCGCGTTTTTATTTCAAGTCTCCAACTTCGGTGTTTCAGCGAGTGCTGCTGTTGGCCGTTTTGCATTTTTGCTCCCCAGCTTCAGTCGTTGAAAACCAACCAATCAGCGCAAAGCTTATCTAAATATTAATGAGAACACCATAAAATGAGAAATCCAGTGTTTTTTCCCGGGAACATTTCAGAGGATCTGTCAGTGGGCATAGAACAGCACCCGGGCCATTTTCAACACAACCAATGTTACATACCCTATTCAGAGACCTTAAGGAACAGTGTGAAATACCCCAAAAAAACAGTCAATTTCCCCTTTAAAGATATGGCAATTGTGAAGACAGCCAGCGGGTCAGCATAGTTTGTTATTTGTGTAAAACTTGGAATTTGAGTGAGACTGCGTCTTGTTTTGACGTTACTGTAGCCACAGGTAGGGAGGACAAACCCGTTTGAGCATTTTTCCTGAAATACGTTTTATCAGTTATTCCTGGGGAAATTATGGAAGTAAATTACATATTAACAATACTAAAATACGTGTGCACAGTAATATCAACAATATTTGCTAAATGTAGACGTTTTTAAAGGTTTTGTAATTTTACCTCGAAGCTACTTCCGTTAATCAGCAGTTTGTGAAAAAGAGGCTAGTTTTACGACAGCGACTTTGGATGTAGACTACTTTAATACAGTTACATTAACAAACCTCTTGCTTGTAAAATATTTTGTTTTAAATACGATGGGAACACATCACATTAACAATTCTAAAATGCTTGACACGCCAAATGTTGTCTTTTTTTGTCAAGCGTCCCTGAAGCTCAGATTCCGAGTCGAGTTCCATTAAGCTATTTCGTTGCAGTGAATGGGTGCAGGCACTCATCGGACTTAAACTCAAATATCTCAAAAGTCCCAACTGGAAAATGTTAGCAGTTTCACAGTCCTTTAGAGGACATTTTCCTGAACAGATTGACATCAAGTTAAGGTTGTGGCATTAAAGTTCAGGTTAGTAGCCAAGGGTGTAAACAACACTCGGCGAATAACAGACGTCTTAAACTGTTAAAATGCAGGTGCCAGAATCGGGACAGTATTCACACAGGCATTGGCTCAATCCTAGTTTTGTGTGAGGTAATGCCGGGAAATATCAAACTGAGGCTGGAACGTATCGGCAAAGCCGAGGTTTGATATTTCCCGGCATGACCGAACGGTCGAGGTTAGTAAGTAGTTTATTATATGGCATTTTTAGCTTCTTTTCATTTTGTAAACGAAAATAAATGGTACCTCGAGGCTAATTGTAGCTAGCTCTCAAGTTTTCTCACGGTTTGTTTCATGTGTTGCCTTGCAACTCATTAGAAAGCGGACAACATGATTCTGCTAAAATGGCTTTAATTTCAACACAAAATAACGACACAAGTGATTCAAAGAGTCTAGTCTTCATCCTCCCTTTCGATGACAAATCTTTTCAGCATCATCTGGATAGTAAAACTTCGCAGCTGACTCGTCGATATCGCTCATTTTGTAGCTGAAGTCAGAGGGCAATACCAATCCGTATTGACCGGCGAGGAGGGCAATACGCGGCTGGCATGACTACCCATTAGTCAATCAGAAAGCTCGTACTGGCGTTGCCATATAATAATATGTCTTATTACACGGCTGTTCTTGCTGTAGAATGCTCCATTCACTTAAATAGGGCTTCTCAACGGTCTGCGTTGAACAATTTTCTCATATTTGACCATTGTTATGCATATTTGACCGCTGTCAAGGGAAGTGGCCTTTCTGCCTAGGATTCACGTCTTTCTTAGCACTCCGCAAGTAGTCCGGTAACTTTTCAACCCCAGCGTACTCAGTTGCTTAGCAACGTCAGCTGATTTGAAGCCTAAGTAATGCTCAAAGTCTATGAAGTTCAACGTCTTTGGCAAACTATTTCTCTGCTGATCAACAATATGAATGGTAACAAATACATTGTAAAAATACACACTGTGTTAAGTTATTTTTATTAGCAAGTACACAGCAAATTTGAAAGTGTTAAATCAACACTCGCAGTGCTAAAATTAACACTTTTTAGGGGTTTATATAGGTCCACACTAAATAGAGTTAAACCAACACTTTAAATAGTGTTACTTTTTTAACACTTACTTAGTGTAAAAACAACACTGTAAGTGTTTACCATTAACACCATTAGTGTTTCACCCCCTCATTTAAACCGAGTGTTGAAATTACACTAGGTGTGTTAATATCCCAACACCAAGAGATTTATTTCCACACTTATAGTTCTCATACAAACCCTGATTAAGGTAATGAAGTTTAATTGGTATTTTGCCTAAAAATACATGTGTGCAATGTGCATTTAATTAAATAAGTAAAAACACAGTTTTTATTTTACACAACAAATTTTATTTTCAACAACAGTTGAAACAATTACACCAAATACACAAAGGAAGGTATAATATACTCCCCATCATCTGACCGATATGTACATTGCAGATCAAAAGGCCTGTAGAACTTCAAGCTGTTGGCTTTTACAAGTTCACCCAACTCACAGTATCTCTCTACTTTAAATGCATGATGATGTTCTGAAAAATTTTCTGTGAAAAGTTTGTCGACAATAAAAGACACCGTGCTGTCAATGAAGAGTATTTTTCGAATCTCACTGAAAACAGGAATTTCATTCTCAATTTCATTGCATACAATGAGGTCTGGTCTATATTCTGTCCCATCTAGTTTAACCCAGCTCATGGAAAGCATGCTTGTTTGTGTTGGATTATGTAGCATTCCCGCCAACTTTTCACCATCTTCAACATCATTCCAACAAAATGTTTTCATTGGTCCACACTCAACTTGACTGAATGGTGTCGTTTCCCAAAGATAGCCGATTGACATCTGATGACTTTTTGCCAGAGATTTGGTGATGCTTTTGAAATTCTTTAGTGTATTTTTTTTTAACTTTATGCTTAGCCTCGAACCTCATGCTCCACATGTGGACTAACAGTCCAATTTTGCGAAAACAGGCTGGATAATGCACCATAAAATGGTGTTTGGGCAGCAACTTTTTTTGTGGATACAACTCTTTAAATAACTCATGGTGCTCAATTGTTAAATGCTTCAGGAGGACAGTCATGCCTTTAGAAATACAAGGGGAAAACACCAGATTTAGAATTTGAAGTAAGAGCAGGAGCAAATGCCAATTTTTATCACCTATCCCTACAATATCACCAAACAGCAACGGAATGTTTCCGACAAGACAGAGTGACTGGATAGAATTGAGCCCTATGCTATTTCCACTGTGCTCTAGATTAACCTTTGTGGGACGATTTTTTCTCTCCAAATATCCATAATCATACGAATATATTCTGGAGAGCAATTCACTGCGTGTAACAAAATGTTCCGAAAGATACTCAAACAATAGTTTCATTTCAAATTGTACAACTCCTTCTAGGAGATCATGCATCACATCTAGAGAGTAGTTGTGGCACACATGAAAATACTGGAGACTATGTGTTGACTTGAGTTGAGGGTCAGATTTTAACTCGCTGCAGTGCTGTTCATAAATTGAACGATCACGCAAAATAACTTTAACATCATCCTCACTGTAAACCAACTGGATATCAGCCTTTTCAGTTAAACATAGACGACAGGAGTAATGCCCACTAAATGATTCTGTGAACCCAAGTATTGAGTGCATCCCCAAGTTGTCTCCAATTATTTGGCATATTGTGCCATAAACTCTACTCGTTGATATGGGTAGTTCAATTCCATCTGTCTCTAGAATCTTTATGTCACGGATCAACGGTTCCAGGATGGGGTCAAATCCATACTTTTTTACATCTTGCGCATGAAATAAAGCAATCAAATGGATATTCATCAGTCTTGAATTAAATTTGGGAGGTAGATTTCGAAGCACAAAATAAAGAGCACTAACCTTGTGTACTCCACGTTTTGAACCAAGAGGGTTTGCGGTTTCAAAGTCATCGTAGTACACCTGAATTTGTAAAGCACTGGGATGTTTAGAGAATAATGGATGACTCTGGAAGTAACTTCCATCACAAAAGTCCTCAAAATGTGATTTCTGCCTTCCTGTTAATTCTGTCAGCAGAGTACATACATTTACATTTCGACACATACATTTTAAAGTTTCCAAAATTGGGACATACAAATATGTATCTTTACTGGGACCTGATCATAACATCCAGTTTTTTTGTTTCTCCTCAGTTTGTATCTCATGCCAAGCACAATTTCAACTGGTTCCACAACACCCCATTTTTCATTGAAATAATTAGTTATTTTTGTTTTGGTGTTAAACATGGAAAACTGACTCTCAAAATGAGCTAAACTTTCTTCGACAGCTGATCTGACAGGGTTATTAGGAGGAATGACAGAAATAACACCTTGACGAGTTTGGGTATGCATTTCTGTAGTGAGGTCCTCAAGGTCTGAAACAACTGATGATACTAAGCTATTGGCTACTCCACTGCACTGTAATTTGTCTACAATTGAGGCACATATATCTGCCGTCTCTCTCCTGGAAAAGCTGTCATTCTCAGTGAGAGCAACTTGGGGATCACTTTCTCCAACAAACAAAGAACCTGGCTGATTATTATAAACATTTTGAGATGACTGTTCACCTGATGACAAATCAAAAGCAGGACTGCCATCAACAGCATGAAAACGTTTCAAATGCTTTCGAAACCCAGAATATGAGCAAAACTGTCGACTACAGCCACTCTGCGCACACAACAACTTAAACTTAAGCGAAGGATAGAAACTGTGTGCGACTCTTAAATGAGCTATCAATGAGTGGCTGTTTGCATGCAAACTTTTACAGAGGAAACACTAACATTTAAACTAATTTAAAAGCTTTGCACGCAGTTCCCTTACTCTGGGAGACTCACTTGAAAGACCAACGTCTATGTTGTAAACTGTGGTCTGCAGGAAGGTAAAGAAGTTGACCAGTGCTTCCTCGTAGGACAAGTTGAAGACATAGTGAACTTTTGAAAAGTTCATCAAAGGCACTTAAGGAGCTGGTTCCAGAGCAAGGGATAAGGCGCTTGTCCACAACAACATAAAAGTGGTCGATCCTGCCCTTGATCCTTCCTGATCCCAGTAGAAATGGCTGGTGGCCCTCCCTCCCACTGAGATGGCCTTCAATACTGTTGCAGGACTGAAAAAAAATTGATTAAACAGGAAAAAAACGAATAACAATGTGAAATGATACATGCATTAAACCTGCTACTGTTAACTTCCTCACATTCAAATGAACTAAAATATAACTAAAATCAATAAAATATATGACACACCTTAACCCATTATGTGCCTGACAAACCCAGTTGCTTTGTGTATTAAAATGAAAGGATAACCATTAAAGGAACACCCCCCCCACCACCAGAATTTTTTGCTAATTCACCCTCAGCCAAACCAAGCTATGTGACTGACTTGCTTCATTAGAACAAAGAGTTGTACATGGAAATTGGAGAGCTGTAGGTCAATATAATGCAAGCAATCAGTTAGAAATTCTAAAAGGTACATTTATACAGTCACATGCCAGCAATTTTCAATCCTGGTCGTGACCCACGGCTCTGCACATGTTGAATTTCTCACTTATTCAACTAACCTGTTTCAGATCTTCACCTCATTAGGGAAGAGATACATGAACTAGACTGAAGGCTCAAATGAAAATAATGTCATTTACACACAATCAGCTTGTTTCAAACCTGTATACATTTCTTTGTACTGTTGAACACAAAGGAAGATATTTTGAAGAGTTTGTAAACAGGCCACTTTGGGCAGTCATTGACTTCCACAATAGGAAAAGTAGTATGACAGTCACTGGCTGCCTAAAGCAGCTAGTTTACAAACATTCTTCAAAATATGTGTTCAGCAGTAGAACAATTTATACAGGTTTGGAACAACCTGAGGGTGACATTTTTGGGTGAGACATCCTATCCTTATGCGTGTCAGGTCAGAGGGAAAATGTGCAGAGGCTTCAGTCCCAAGGACAATTAATGAAAACCACTGCATTCTAGGGTTTATAACCCAAATCTTTGCAACAGCATTGTGAGTTTTACCTTATGAAAATGCACAAGTCAACAGCCTCTGTTGGACTGATCTTGGTCTTCTTCCTCCCTGGAGGAGGAGGCAGGAGATGCAACAGCAGCAGGACAGATGACATGTCACTGTCCCAATCTGAATGAGTACATGGGGGATAAATAAATAAATAAAAAAGACTTGGTGCTCACAAAAGCAAGAAACCAAAGCAAATATTAAATTATAACATCCTCACAAATAATGCCAACCATTTTCAGATCCTTGTCCACCAGCTGCATTGAGAAGACACCAAATTTCTGCTGTTGAAGTAAGAGACTTGGCTTCATTGATGATCTTTTGCTTGAATGCAGTCTCCCACCTCTTAAGAAACTTGTTGGATGTTTCAGCATTGAACAGCAGAGCAAAGTCCTGATTTATCTGATGACAAAGCATTTTAACAAAATTTCTAAGAGGATACTTGGGACTTTTTTTTTATCCTTTACCACCAAAATGGATAGTGTGCATGTTGATAGACTTTAAAAGAATTCAAGTAAACACACATTCATGATTTCTCAGTCTATCACTATGTCTGAAAGGCATGTACGAGCCAGAGTGATAAATATATGAACAAATGACTCAAAGTAGCAATTATGTTAAAGAGTAACCAAAAGCAGGCATAACTAAAATACACTTAAACAATCTTTGAAAAGTGGAATAAAAGTTTTATTTACCAATCCTTTTACATCCAAATATCTTGGGAACACATCAAGGACGTCAGCTGATCGGTCAGGATTATGGACAAGTTCTTGTCGATGCTTAAAAGTTTCCTTCATCTTCTGCATTGCTTCAGTTTCATCAGCTGTGTGGACAAGGAAAGAAATTGCCTCTCTGCATGCTTCTCCTTCAAGTTGTTGTACATCATCTATCCTCTTTCGTCGACTTGGTCCTCCACTTTCAGTCATCTCTAAACGAACACGTTTTGGGTTTTTCCTCGACAACGTTTTAAGGCGCCAGGAGATGAACCCTGTTCCCTTTCCCGGATCGTAGAAATGCTCCTGTCAAAAAAGACAAGAGAACACTGTAAAATTTGAACAAATTGTCATTATGTTGCATAAAATTTAGAATTTCTATTACATGCCACAAAAAAGGAGCATATAACATACAAAGTAGTTTATGTTTCAAGTACATCAATACAAACGATTCTTACATAGCCTTTTGCTGAAAATGGGTCTTTCGGGCTAGGAAAGAGAGAAATAATGCCCAAAGCACAAGTTTCCCGCTGTTTGCGGCTGGGGATCCTCCTGTAATGTAAAAATGTTATATATATATATATATATATATACATACATACATACATACATACATACATACATACATACATACATACATACATACATACATATATATATATATGTGTATATATACATATATATATATATACATATACATATACATGTATATGTATATATATATATGTATATATATATGTATATAGAACCTCAACCCCCAGCACATGCACTGACACACTTTCACTCTCTTCATATGTATGTATGTATATATATATATATATATATATATATATATATACATACATACATACATACATACATACATACATACATACATACATACATACATACATACATACATGCATGCATGTATGTATGTATGCATGTATGTATGTATGTATGTATGTATGTATGTATATATATACACATATATATACATATATATATACATACACATACATATACATATACATACACATACATATATATATATATATATATATATATATACACACACACATATACATATGGTCAACGGTCTTGTTTTCTACATCGACAGCTGTGTGTTTTTATTGCATCTGTGCTTTAAAGTCTTACCCATGAATTTCTGTCATGTGACTGACAACAATATTAACAAGCTGACGTCTGGTGCTGTGCTTTAAAGTTTTTGCTGTCTGGTATTCTTCAAGCACTTCCTCACCACCAGATTTTTTCTCCAGTGCATCTTGGACAGTCTGATTAAACATTGCCCACAATACAGGGGAACACATGAAGACTAATGAAATTGTGAAATTATAGGGAAAAGTTAACCATAAGGAAAAACATGCATACATGCCCGTTTTGCCTTTTCAGCGTCTATGCTGCCCATTGCCGTTTGATTTTCCACTGCACTCTGGGTCTCGTCATGGTCAGTTGAAGAGAGTGAAAGTGTGTCAGTGCATGTGCTGGGGGTTGAGGTTCTTGTAGGTGAAAACTCTTGACAGAAAAAAGTAAAACATAATTTTAATGTTTTCTCTAAAGGCATTAAATCCAAAAACAAAATCAGAATGTTCTTCTGAAGCAATCATTTTCCATCACAAATAAAAATTAAAGGGTTAGTTCAACAAAAAAATTAAAATGTCATTACTCACACACATTACTTAATACCTCCATTCAGCTTCGGAAAGGCAGATATTTCTGATGGAATCAGAGCTTTCTGAACCATCCTTAGGCAGCTACATCATTGCAACTTTCAAGGCCCAGTGCTGTGCTGCCCTTTACTAATTAGATGGTGTAGACTTACCCTCAAACAAACCAGCAATATTTTCCGGAGATCTTACAGTTAGGCATAAATGTGGACTGCCTTCGATCAATTCATGGAAGATGTCCTCTTCCACATTGGTGTCGGTGTCATCAAAGACTTGAAGAGCTGCAGTTATGGCTAAGCCAAATTTGCCCTTAACTTAAAAGTAATGTTAAGAGCATAAAACAAATATAAATAAGTTTTTTTAGTCACCATGCACTAAGAATAAACAGTAGCCTACTTTTGTCAATGGCACTTGTTAATGTTCATTAAAAAAGTGAACATTTTCTAATACATTATAAAAATCAAAAGTTGTAGGCTTATCTGTAAACATAAATGCACTATGAACTTAAAAAAAAAGGTTATTTCTTTTGTAACTAATACTTAAGTTAGTTAATGGTAAAGAAACACATGAAATTCTATGCTTTTTGGCGTAAACGTCATACCCAAATTAAGTGGTACAGCTCCCATATACTTTGACACTCTAGGGCACATGTGTCAAACTCAAGGCCCGCGGGCCAAATGTGGCCCGCCACGTCATTTTATGTGGCCCGCAAAAGATTAAATGGTGTATTGAAATAAGTCTTCGCTGCTTTACAGCGTGCATTGACCATAAACTACATCTCTCACAATGCATTTCTATTATGTTACGGCAAAGTGACAACTTTGCAGTGTATGCACATCCGTAATCGGTACAGTGATTCTTAACGTTTCAACAAATTAGACCATAGTGTTAACATACACAAGCCTCGTGTACTTGAGTTGGCGTATACTTCAAGCATATTTATATTTGACCAAGTACATTTCTAAGCTTCTTACAGTGTCATTGAGAAAATCTTGGAACGTAGAATCGCTGAGCTATTTCACAAATGTCTTAACACCTTGATACTGAACTTTAACCAGCATGTTGAAAGCTGTTGGTCAAGAAAAGAAAAAAGAAAAATGATTGACGTTGTTAATAGTAAAGAAGTTCCCGTGAACACCCCACAAATGTTACATTAAAGTGAAATTAGAGCAAATTAATTTGTATCTACTATAATGGAATTGTAGTAGCCTACATATTGAAGATGAAGTATACACGTGGTCTCATATGATGAGCACATGATAACTTAAGTCATACTGGCAGAGTTCAGCTAAGCGCTTCTTGCTTGATTGATGGATAAATGATCTCTGCTGCCTTTTACATTGCAGAGAAGTGTAATCGCTGTAGGTATAGACTATGCTATACTTGTAAAATATTGACCATCAGAAGCTGCGCGTTTTAGGTAACGTCACTGTGTCCAATCCCGACCGTTTTTTAGCTAACATTCTGATAAAATACCACTTCAAATATTGATAAAAATGATTGTATCACGTTTTCAGCGGATTTACTGATTTCACGTTAAGCTTTAACTTCTTACCTTTCGAACAAAATACTGTATTTTTTTTTTGAGTTAGCTTATCCTTTACTAGAGCCGATAAAGACGCTGTTTACCACCACCTGCTGGATGTTTTGTTGAACTCTTCTCATGTCATAGTAAAAAGCGTCACCCGAGCGTCACCCGAGTGGTCTTTCGGCTTTCTCTCATCAATGTAACTTTCCTAAATTATTTAGACATGTAAACGTCCATATATGTTTATGAAATTTGACACGTAGATTGTTTGGTATGCCTAAAATAATATTACTTACACTTTGCTAGCAATTGCAAAAGAAAATGGTGGCAAAAAGACCGGAAACTGGGTGGGTTTGGACAATATTAGTTTACAGCGGTCGGGATTGGACACAGTGACGCTACACATAAAAATAAATAAAGATTTGCGCGTTACTGCTGCTCACTCGTCTCGTCTCGTCATCTTCCGCTTGTCCGGGGATCGGGTCGCGGGGGCAACGACCTAAGCAGGGAGGCCCAGGCTTCCCTCTCCCCGGCCACTTCCACCACCTCTTCCTGGGGGACCCCGAGGCGTTCCCAGGCCAGCCGAGTGACATAGTCCCTCCAGCGTGTCCTGGGTCTTCCCCGGGGCCTCTTCCCAGTGGGACGTGCCCGGAACACCTCACCAGGGAGGCGTCCAGGAGGCATCCTAATCAGATGCCCGAGCCACCTCAGCTGGCTCCTCTCGACGCGGAGGAGCAGCGGTTCTACTCTGAGCCCCTCCCGGATGACCGAGCTTCTCACCCTATCTCTAAGGGAGAGCCCGGACACCCTGCGGAGAAAGCTCATTTCGGCCGCTTGTATTCGCGATCTCGTTCTTTCGGTCACTACCCATAGTTCGTGACCATAGGTGAGGGTAGGAACGTAGATCGACTGGTAAATAGAGAGCTTCGCCTTTCGACTCAGCTGCTCGACTGCTGCTCACTTAAAACGTCAAATAACGTTCAGTTATACTAAAATATTGTATTGAACGCCTTATTTTAGCAGCACAAATAACGTGAGCACCGAGAAGGGAGTGTGGATGCTGTAATTTGCCTCATTAACCTGTGAATTAGTTAGCTTCACACATGTGATCGTTCGAAAGCGGGCCCCACAGAGTACCGTCACACATGTGATTCTGAACATTCCAACCGTCTATTTTTCTGTAGACAAACTATGACAAACGCTATATTATGGATTAAAAATGTACAATTAGGAGGCTAAGAAGCAGCACTAGCAGGTAGTAGCATAGCACGAGTAGTATGCTAGGTAACGGAACCTAACTATAGCTAGCTAGCTTCCGTTTTGCAAAAATAACTCACTCTGGTGGAAGCGTCTGAAATATTTAGAACTCACTCATTAACAGGTTAAACAGTTAACATTAAGCTAAATCAAATACTTTATCCTGTTATCTATCACAGATTCTAAGATACAAGAACAGTTCAAAACTGCTAGCTTAAATAAACTATGCAACTCTTACCTCAGTTTGCCTGCGAACTAGCAAAATGGCCTCAAGATCCTATCGATGGTCTGTCGTCGTACTTGAAAGGAAATAAAGTTAGCACACGGACAATGTTGAGAAACGTACTAATAATAGTATTCTGAATTGTGAGAAACGTAAATGAAACATGAAAATTGGTAAAAACTCAATTGGTTATCAAATATACCTGTTTGAACTCTCCTCTGCTCGTGGTCGCTGCGGAAGAAATTTAGATTTCCTGTGTGCTTACATTATTCACTAATCAAGAGAACTAGTCATTGGATACTAGTTAGTATGTTCTCATGTAAGCAAACAGGAAATCTACATTTCTTCCACATCGCGTCCGCCATTAATCAAAAAGGAAACGATGCGCAAGAACCAGAAATCAGATCAACCCATCACCAGTGTCAATTATGTAAACTCGCTGTAATTACGCTGACTCCGACTACTGATTCATTCTGCAAGTGTTGATGCCATTCAAATCAACACCAGAATCAACACTTTTCAACTCTGAAAAATTAACACCATAAAAATAACTCAAAACTACACTGAATATTTTGCTGTGTAGTCGGGTAATAAGCGGGATAATGTATAGAACGCCGGTCATTATCGGGGAAATAAGCCCCTTCATGGAGAAATAAAACACTTCGACACAACAACTGCCAAAACTTTATGTACCTACAGGCCAATTTGCACATGCTAACATACTGTTTTCAAAACTGTTAAACTTCAGTTCAAAACAATAACATCATCTAAAACTGAATGAGACAGAAATTTGCTAAATTTCTACAGTAATATTGTAATGAAATATATTTCAAATCAAAAAATAAAATGCTATAAAACAATCTCTATGGAAGGGTTGTAATAAGTGAGGAAAGGGATGCAGAGAGAATAAATCAGCCAACATTTGTATGGGACAATGTGGCATTTCACCACTCCCGTGCAGTCACCGCGTGGTTTGCAGCCCATCCCAGAATGGTGTCACTTTTCTTCCCACCTTACTCTCCATTCCTCAACCCCCAATAAAATAATCATTTTCCTCATGGAGGTGGAAAGTTTACTGTATGACCACCATACACATGATCAAATGTCCCTCCTGGACGCAATGAATGCTGAATGCCTGGACATTGCCAGGGATGGATCAGGCATGCCAGAAGATTCTTTCCTAGGTGTATTGCCCTAGATGACATAAGATGTGATGTGGATGAGAACCTATGGCTAAATGCAGAAGATTACAGTACCATTCCTATTGAATCTGTATCAGTGTGTATACAAATTATTGTATTCTGGAATGAGTGAGAAAAAAAAGAAAGGTATACAACATATTGAAGCATACTGCCTAATGTCTGATTCATTCCAGTAACATATATTGCAGTGAATTCTAAACAGTAGAGAGGTGTCCTTGTTTTACATAAAACTTTGGATAATGCTACCTGTTGTTAGTGATTTTTAGGTCATTGTTTTGTGGGTGACAAAGTATGTTTTTTGGCTGTCAACCTTTGCTAGTTTTATGGAAGAATGAGTTGATTTTGAGACATGTATGAAGTGATTGGGTAGTTTTAGTTCATTTTTAATGTGAAATTAACTGCTGTGCCGAGCTGAAAGTTGGGAAAACTGTGTGAAGAGTTTTGAAAAAGTGACCTAAGTATTGAGAAATGTGTCCTAGCGACTGTAAAAAACTGTAATCCCATGAAAGTTTTTTTTTTTTTTTTTTTTGACAAGGAATTTGCTTTGGCAGGAAAGTGCATACATTAAACATATAGGAATCTTAAAATTTGAAATATGAGGTCTAAACTATACTAAGGGTATGAAAACAATCATTTACTGTCTAAATATGGGGTGGCTCCAATGGTCATACTGGTGGGGCTCTGTCCCTATACTTCCTTTATTCCTGTCTCTGTAGGATTGGTTATATAATCTTGGTTATTTAGTATAATCTCTTATTGCTCTGGTTTTTAAATTTATGGGGCTTTATGTTGACCTCCACCTCCTCACAGCACACTAAATCAAAGGATCCGCCTTTCAGCCAACCTGAATTGCTTTTCTTCATGAACTGTTGAATTAACTTTTTGGTCTGGGTGGCGTTTTTATTTTTTTATTTGTATTACCTCCACTGGAGCCGTCACCTGGCTATCCAAAGCCTTCCCACTGTTTTTCCCGTGAATGGTCCCCGTATACATTGTGTTCCACTGACCAAGGACCTGGGAAACTCTGTCATCGGTTTCCCTGGTTTTCTTAATTTCTACCAAATAGCTTATTTGTCGTCCTAATTAGTTTGATTTTGATTTGATTTGATTTAGTTTTATTTCAGACATATCCACATACAAAACAAAATGAAAAGCATGGAAATACAACAATGTTTTCACAAAAAAAAACAAAAAAACAAAACCAAACAAATTATCTGTGTTGTTGAGATATGCTTGAAAAGGAGCAGGAAGAAGTTTACACTTATTTAATCCTGCCCCTTTCCTCCACACCACACTTGCCATTTACATACAACCCAATATACTATAAATCTTTTATATTTTATATATTTATACAATGCATATATCTATATTTATATTTATAAACAATCAATATATCCATATCTACATACATATCTATACAATCAGTATTTATATCCATATAATTATAATTTCCTTCTTAATTCACACCCTCATCCCTGTACCTTATGAAAATCATTGATTTGAACCTTCTTTTAAACTGGATCATGTTTGGACATTGCTTTAGCTCCGTGCTCATCCCATTCCACAGTTTCACACCCCCAATTGAGATGCAATTACATTTTAGAGTCGTGCGTACCGCCAGTGTCTTAAAGTTTAACTGTTGCCTCAAATTGTAACCCCCCTCTCGGTCAAAGAAAAGTTTTTGTATGTTACCTGGTAGCAGTTTATTTCTAGCTTTGAACATGATTTCTGCAACTTGATATTCAACCAGGTCATTGAACTTTATGATACTGGAATGTAAAAAGAGGAGGTTGGCGTGATCATAATATCCAGCTTTGTTGATTATTCTTATGGCTCGTTTTTGAAGTGTGACTAGTGGTTGCAGTGAACTTTTGTAAGTGGTCCCCCAGACCTCCACACAATAATTTAAATAAGGTAAGATCATTGAGCAGTAAAGAATATGCAATAATTTGTGATCCAATATATGCTTTGCTTTACCCAGGACTGAGATGCTTCATGACAGTTTAGATTTACTGTATCATGATTTATGTGAGGTTTCCAGGATAGCTTGTGGTCTATTGTCACACCCAAGAATTTATTTACATACACTCTTTCAATATTGACATTTACATCACTATTTAAATTACAATTTCCAAACAACATGATTTTTGTTTTGCTTAAATTCAATGATAATGTATTATTGTCAAACCACCTTTTTAATTTGCTAATTTCAGATGTAATTGACTCCAGAAGCTGCTGCAAGTCCTCTCCCGTACAAAAAATATTTGTGTCATCTGCAAATAACACAAATTGTAAAATATTTGATGTTTTACATATGTCATTTATGTAGAGAATAAAAAGAATTGGCCCTAACACTGACCCCTGGGGGACCCCACAAGCAATGTCCAAACAAGCTGACACGTATTCACCCATCTTCACAAACTGTTGCCTGTTCTGTAGATTGCTCCTCAGCCAGTTTAATACAACCCCCCTGATACCATACCGTTCTAATTTATTAATTAATATATCATGATTTATGGTATCAAATGCTTTTTTGAGATCAATAAATACACCAGCTGCATATTTATTTTGGTCCAGGGAATTTGTAATCTTTTCAATTAGCTCAATGACTGCTAATGAGGTGGATCGGTTGTGTCTGAATCCGTATTGGCTGTCAGTTAGTAAATTGTGTTTATTGATGAATTTATTAAGCATTCAAAATCATATAACTTGTAGTCTGTGTATTCAGATCTTAACAGTATATGGCCCCCTGTAGGCACGGGCAAATCCGTCTCAGTCATCATTTTCTATTATCAGTTAGATAACATGCCCATGCCAATAAGACTGCGGGTGCAGGCCATTCCCTCAAACCAGAATCTTTTCGGTATAACTGTTGCATCCACGACGCAAATAGGCACTCCTGCCCGCATCCATCCACACAGTCCCATAAAGAAACTATAAAATATAGGCCTACATCAAGCAACAAGTGCAACCAGGTTGAGAACAAAATAAATAATTTGGTTCACAATAAGTCCAAAGTGAAAATCAAAAATAGGCTCAGGTGCAATCCTGAGAAAAAAAAGAAGAAAAAAAAAGATCTGGGGGAAGTCCCCGCGGCAGAAAACAAAAGTAGTGCTATATAGGCCTATGAAAAAGCAGCGATAGCAGAGGCAGTGTGGTTTTAACAGTTTATAGAGCTTGAGGCTGCGTCTCCATGGAAGCATTATAGATCCAGATCGATTAACAGAAAATATAGGCCTACTATATACAGTCATAATGAAGGTGGAAAAGTGCTTCATACCTTGTTCCAATAGGCGTGCAGAACTCCATTCAAAACTTAAAAGACATAGAACTATGAGGATAGAGGCTTTTCGAACGCCCTTCAAAAGAAGTAGAAAATAGAATGAATATCCAGCCAAAAACGTGGCTAGTCTAGGCATGGAATTCCTATATTACCCAAAACCATATTTGGCATCATCTTCATTTGTAGCGGTTCAGGTCTTTCAGCTCCCTAATCATCAACACTTTCTCCGCTTCAGGCGAGGGGCCATTCAACCTTATCAACACCTTGCAATCTCTAGTCCAGGTTGCCTTTATTTTGTGTTCCTTCCATAGCTGCCGTGCTACTCTAGCAATCTCAGCATTTTTAGATGTTAGGTGTTTGTTGACGTACACTGCCGTGCCTTTGAGCTTTTTCCCCTGCATCAATAGCTCTGTTTTGTGTTTCGACTCACAAAATGATTCTGGGCTTGATCGCGCGGTCCTTACTTGGTAGAATGTGACAAGATGCGATGTTGCTCTTGTCCAGGTGGATGTTCCTACTTTGAAGAAAGGATATTACCTGCGATTCGACCGATTCTTGATCTTGCAAGCTTAAACTTTCCTCGCCGTCTCTCTTGGTTGCCGCGGCAGCATACGTCCTCGGTTTAACACCAAGGCCGCTTATTATTACATGTTCTTTGCGGGTGAACAGTTCCAGGTCTTAGATTTTACGTTCCAGTTCATCCATCTTCAACACTTTGTTTTCAAGCACAGCAATCCTGCGATCTTTTGCAGCCATACTTTCTCTGAGTTCTTTGACTTCTGCCAAAATGTTTGTGATCTCAGTTTGCTTTGCTGCAACGTCTTTTATATCTAGCGTCAATTTCTTCAGTGTTTCATTCATTTCTCTTATTGTTTCTTCCATTCTTTTGACGGCGGCCATTTTGATTGCTGACGGACGGCCCTGAAAATCAAGAGGTTTTCTGAAGCTTGGTTGAGGTCCTACACCAGCTGATATATTGTTACTTAAACTTTTATAATCCTCGCTTAACCTACTGGGAACAATGGTAATACTGTGGGATGGATGTGTGGCTGGCTTTTCCCGTACTGCTATGGTCTGCACTACGGGCACTTTCAAACGGAAGTCATCAGAATAGAAGCTACTGCAGTCTGTTCCAAACTCTGGGCCAGACCTGTAGAATCAAACCAATTATATAATGCTTGTTGCCAAGACATGCCAGGGAAAAACGTATTTTGGGACTGTATCAATGATTTGATAGACAGTTTTGAGTATTTCAGCTGAGCATCTCTTCAGTTCTCAATTAATAAATATGTGTGTGTTTGTTTCAATCAAGGTAAAACAAGTAAGAAGTAGAATTTTGTCAATATTATCGAGTATGTCAATTCGTTAGAGTGACACACCGACTACCACTGGATCTTCTCGGGTATTTGATATGTTCAATGATAATTTACCTTGCAAATGCAAGCACAGTTTCTAGCGTCTCTCCTCTCAACTTGTTATAAAAGGTCCTTGTTCTCTTATCTATTGCAGCCCAATAAATCAGCTACAACTTCAGTAAAAACGGGAAAACGAGAGGTAGAGAGCCACAAAGAAGGAATGGGTGTGTGCGTGTTTGTGTGAAGTGAGTGTGTGTGTGTGTGTGTGTGTGTGTGTGAGTGAGGTGTGCGTGTATGTGCGAGGGAGGGAGAGGGAGAATTAGGATTGTATCACTATTATTTAGTATTTAAATGTATTGTAATGTCATACTGTCTTTAAACTGGAACTCTCAGGTCTTTGATATGTTTAAAATTATCTTTTTGCTTCATTTAATAAACAATACTTTGCACAAATCCCTGTCCTGTTCCTCTGACTTTGGATTGGTGTTAGTGTTACACGGGCCTCCTATCTACTGTAGCTCAGAAAATCAAAACATAGCTTAGTGAGTTCAGTGTGAGTGTGTGTGAGGATGTGTATGTGTGAGTAGCGAGAGTGTGTGTGAATGAATGAGAGTGGGAGAGTGTGTGCGGTGTGTGTGGGTGTGTGAATGTGAGTGAGCTTGTGTGAGTGTGTGTGAATGGGAGTGTGCGTTGTGTGTGAGGGGTGTGTGTAGATGTGTGGTGTGAGAGTGTGTGTGTGTGGGTGTGTGAATGAGAGGGAAAGTGAGTGTGTGTGTGTGAGGGGTGTGTGTTGATGTGTGGTGAGTGGGTGTGTGTGTGTGGAGAGAGTGTGTGTGTGTGTGTAGTGAGTTTGAGTGTTGTGTGTGTGTGTGTGAATGGGAGAGGGGGGTGGTGTGAGGGAGGTGTGTGTGTGGGGGGTGTAAGGAGGAGTAAGGAGATACAGGCTTTCCCCCTTTTTTTATCCCCTGCTGCCCGTGCAGAAAGCAAGCAGCGCCAGTCCCTACTGGCCACGTCTACCACGGTTAAGTGGAGAGTGGTGTTCCAGGAGAGGTACGCTAGCTTGCCTGCCGCCCAGTCCAGCAAATACATCTAAATATGTTGTCTTTCCCTACTCTACCGTCTTCCTTAACTCAGTCTACGAGAGAGGTGAGTCTGTCTGTGTTCGGGAGGTGTAGTGTGTATGTGTGGGTGAGATAGAGAGAGACTGCTCCGAGGGTGGGGCATAGTGGGAGGTTGACCACTCCAGTTTTGAGACAGCTGCTGGGTGTAGCTCTGCACTGAGTGAGTGGGAGAGTTTTAGAGAGAGAGAGAAAGATCAGGGGTTTCAGCACCCAGTCAGTTACAACGATTTACAGGTTGTTTTGCTCTAAAATATAATTGTCTCTGGTTTTAAGGGAAAACTATTGCCGGTTACGGGGCGGCTTGTGATTAAAACTTAATATTTTGCGGTTCGGGGATGTTATGTAAGCTTTTTTCGTTGGAGATATATGTCAGCCTAATTTTCTCAGTTTTATAGTTAAAGTATTCTCATGTGAAGTAGCCTGGTAATATTTTGCCTAACCTATGCCCGAAAATAAGCTGCTCAACTTATGGGTTTTACACTTTTTTTCGCTGTTTTAGTGGCGGATAAAATTAGTTTTTTTGTTTTTCTATGGTTTGGCTCGCTAATACTAAATCCTTAAGGGACACTCGGGGAAAGTTAGTCAATTTTGTAACCAATTTAGATGTGTCTTTTAATACATTAAGAAAAACGGACAATGTCCGTCCAACACCGCTTCTAGTGAGTGCCCTAAACGGGACGCGCTGATCAGTTCGCTGTCTCGCCTGAACTCACAGCTGACGCGGCCGGTCTGGTTGTTCGCTCCTCTCTATTTATCAAGCTATACAGTAATATATGAGACGTAAGCAAATTTTACATGCAAAAATTAATATGCTTTGAGCCCAAGCCCTAAAGACCTCTTGTCTTTAACATATTATTTTAGGCAGTAAAGAAAATATAAGCGAGAATTCATATGTTTTGATGCTGTCAGAAATATTATTTTATCAAGTATTGCACAGTTAGTCGGTGAAAAAGTTTAAGAAAGTTTATTGCTCGCGGCCGGCCCACAAGGAGAAAAAACATCACACGCCATTGTGCTACAAGTTTGTCTGGTTCACAAGTCTTCAAGTAAGACTATTTATTGGTGAGAAGTCTCCTCCCCTGCATATCAGCTGACAATATGATCGATCCCAGAGACAGAGTGCGCGTGCACGTGGAAACTTTCAGAGTTCTCTGACCCTAGGTTTGACCATATGAGTCACTCAGTACAGATAAGGTTAACACATTTATTACACCTCTAGCATACTAATGGTCAACCTAGGTCAGTTTGTCTACGTAAGCCTAGTGTTGTCTATAAGTCATGTGTGGAGAGGGTTCTCTGCTGGCAAGGAATGCTGAACACAGAATCTTTCTTATTACAGGATAACAGTTACATCTTCAATTTTTCCAACAGATTCCAAGCCCTAAAGACCTCTTGTTTTTAACATGTTATTTTAGGCAGTAAAGAAAATATGAGCGAGAATTAATGTTTTGAGCCCAAGCCCTAAAGACCTCTTGTCTTTAACATATTATTTTAGGCAGTAAAGAAAATATGCAGGAGTTATTATGCATTGAGCCCAAGCTCTAAGGACCTAAGCGAATCTATACAAAAATTAATATGCCTTGAGCCCAAGCTCTAAGGACCCAAGCGAATCTATATGCAAGAATTAATATGCTTTGAGCCCAAGCCCTAAAGACCTATTGTCTTTAATATATTATTTTAGACAGTAAAGAAGATATAAGCAAAAATTAATGTTTCGAGCCCAAGCCCTAAAGACCTCGTCTTTAACATATTATTTTAGACAGTAAAGAAGATATAAGCGAAAATTCATGTTTCGAGCCCAAGCCCTAAAGACCTTGTCTTTAACATATTATTTTAGACAGTGAAGAGAGAATGATAGTGGCTATATTCGAAACTATGTTTCTACACACGGTCGAGACATACACAATACATGGACAGACATACAAAATGACAAACAAACAAATATGTTTGCATCAAACTTTGGTTTCAGTGCTGTAGTTTATTAATTTAATTAAAATAAATAGGTTCTTTTTAAGGAGAGACTTACCGGAACCTGGTCCGTGGATGAACATGCACTCGGACAATGCATAGAATTAGCAGATGAAAAGGTTCTGCCGTACCTTATAAGTTTTGTGGCCAAAGCGTAGTCCGACTGCTTGTCCCCCACGGATCCAGGCTGGTCTCATCAATCTCCTGGATGCCAGCTCGCCAAATTGTCGTCGAAATAATCGCCTACGTTTTTAAACAATATCAAAATGTAAGACAGCACAAAAACGGCATTAAAGTATGATGCAACGTGTTTATTCGAATATAACACAAAGGATTGATTCCAACAAACATGATTAGACCCCGGAGTCTGACTGAAATTTTTCTACAGACATTTGCTTGTATATTTGTTCTCCATTATTTTATGATATTTTATCATTGGTACATTATATGTGATCACAGATTCATGTATGCATTTCACACTCGGTTGGTCCATTGTCACAGAATTTGAATAGCCTGGACTTTCGCTAACTTTCTCCTTCCAGGGCCCACGTGAGGCCTTGCAGCCCAGCTGCACAGGTTATACTGAGTTTAAAGACATAAATCTGTCCTATGATATCTGGGCCTTGTAGTTCCCTATCTGGGTCTTGTAGTCCTTCCAGGAAGAAACCTACACACACACTTCTCTCTCTTGCACTCAAACTATCTATCTATCTGGTCTTCCACATTTGGCCTCTATGTCTTCTATGTTTAAGTGGTAATACTAATCAGTCAACAGCTTTGCATCTGGTTTTCAGTAATATAGCATATAAAAGTAAAAAGGTGATTAAGAGGTTCATTTTCTTTCTTTTTTTACATTTATTTATATTTTATTAGTGTTCAGAATTTCACATACACATATTTCAAGTTTTTCAGATTCTATGTATAAAGAGAAGTAAAAGAAAAACAAACAAACACATATACAAATAATGAAACAAAAACAAAACCATAGTAACAAAACTAAAAATAAAGCAGGGAGAAATCATTTTCCATAGAGTAAAGAAATACAGTCAGGCCATTTATCTGTGACATAATTGCACCACTGCTTAAAACTCATTCAACAGCATACATTAAAGCAAAATGGGAAAATGGATCTGGGATAGATATTTCCGAGGAAGACATTAATATGGGGGTATCAAATGGAAATGTACTAGTTCAATGAGCTGGTGAGTTTAACTGGAAAAACTGTATAAGATATTTCATTACACCATCTCAGACATCTCACTATAGCGATAACATTCCTGTTTGCTGGAGAAAGTGCAAACCATTACCACATCTTCTGGGACTGTCCCATTATTAAAAATGTTTGGAAGGCAGTACACAATGCTTTAGAGGACATCTTTCGCGAGGACATTCCTTTGGACTTTAAAATTCTGTACCTTGGAAATATACCTCAAAGTTGGCTGAAAGGGGACAGACACTTGATAAATGCAATGCTGGTGGCCAGTAAAAAGACTATTACCAGAAAATGGTTATTACCGGAGTGTCCTACTATTACATCATGGAGAGACATTGTAACAGAAATCTACAGAATGGAACAGATTACAGCTCATGTTAACCAAAGAATGGAAACATTTCTTAAGATCTAGAAAGCGTTTATATATGGCTGATATCACCCTTTTACTGCAATTTGACTTATATGCTCTTTTAAACAGTTCTGAGACTGGAGTTTGCCTCTGTTACCTCAACACTTTTGTTGTCTAAAGAAGTCTTGTTTCTCTAACAGATACTTTTCTTGAATCATTTCAAAACTAAACAGTATGTTTCCATTCATAATATTGCATAAAGCTGTTATTCCATTATCTCTCCATTTTTAGAATCTGGTGTCCATTTTATTTGGTGTGAAGTCTGAGTCATATCCACACCATTTAAGGGACGGTAGATCTCCTTCTAGTTTATATTCTCTAATTATATTTTTCCACGCCTCAAGGGTCAATTTTACCCATGGATTATCAGAACTGTTTATGTAGTGTTGCAGTCTAGAGTCAGCTATGATTGCTTGTATTGGAATGGGAAATATTTCTTATTCAATGTCTTTCCACTGTGCATTATATGAGGGATTGCACCAGCATATTATAGCTCTTGTCTGGGCGGCATAGTAGTATTCCTTGAGGGATGGCAGACCCCACCCTCCCTTCTCCTTTACTAACTGCAGTGTTTTGAGACAAACCCTTGGTCTCTTGCCTTGCCACAAGTATCTAGACAACATTTTGTCCCATTCATTAAGCTGGCCCTGAGTAACTTCTATTGGTAGGGTTTGAAATAGATATAACAATCTGGGTAATATGTTCATTTTAATAGATTGTATTCTTGAGCTGAAACTAAAGAAAGGTACGAGGTTCCATCTTGTGACATCTTCTTTGATTTTTTTGTGTATGGGTGAGTAGTTATATTCTGATAGTTTTGACAGATGTTTTAGAATAGTTATGCCCAGGTACTTAAAGGATTATGCTTGCCATGACCATGGATGTTTGCTCTCCATTTCGGATGTTGGATTATAATTATACGCTAGCACTTGGGTTTTACCCACATTAACTTTATATCCTGATAATTGCCCATATTTCTCAAGTTCCAGCATCAGCTGGGGCAAAGAGTGTGTTGGCTGGCTAAGATAAACTAGTACATTATCTGCATAGCATGCTAGCTTATGCTCTCTTTCCGCAAGTTGAATGCCTCTTATTTCTCTGTCTTGTCTTATATATAGTGGGCTAGTGGTTCAAGGAAAAGTGCAAATAATATTGGTGACCATGCACAGCCCTGTCTTATACCTCTTTCCAGGGTAAACCTATTTGATAAATAATCATTGACCTTGACCCTTGCCGTAGGGTTATTGTATAATGATTGTATGGTTTTAATAATCCAGGCATGGAAACCAAATCTATGGAGAGTTCTGTAAAGAAAATCCCAATTGACGGAATCAAAAGCCTTCTCAGCATCGATACTAATTACTATTGCTTCCATTTTGTTCTTTGCTATATGATTCATAATATGTAACGTCCTTCGTATATTGTCTTGTGTTTGACGTTGGTGTATGAAGCCTGTCTGATCGTTGTGGATCAATTTAGTCATAAACTTTTCAAGTCTTCTGGCCATAATAGAAGTGAACATCTTATTATCTATATTTAAAACAGATATTGGTCTGTGTGACGCACACTCCGTTTTATCCTTGCCTTCCTTTGGAATGGCAGAAATAATGGCCTCCTTCCAACAAGGAGGTGTTTGTGCCTTTTCCAGGACTCAGTTTAGTGTAGGAAGTATGATAGGAATCAAGTCATTTTTAAACTCCTTGTACCACTCAGCCGTATAACCATTCGGAACCTGGAGGCGTACCTGCTTTTAGTCTGCTAATTGCCGCTTGCAGTTCATTTTCTGTTATCACAGCGATTAGCTCTTGGTTTTGCTCTTCATTAAGAGTGGGTAATTTCAGGGTGTTCAAGAAAGTATCAATCTGGGCTATGCCTCCTCCTGGGACTCTTGTATACAATTTTTTGTAAAATGCTTCAAATGCTCCATGAATCTCACTTAGTTTGTTTTTGATCTCCTTTGTTCTAGGGTGTCGTATTTTATGAACTGTATTTTCAGCTAGTTTTTTCTTCAGTTTCCATGCCAGTTTTTTCATTGATTTTGGGCCACTTTCATAATGTCTCTGCTTCAGATACATGACGTTTCTTTTAATGTCTTGTGTGGTTAAACTTCTAATTTCATTTCTGATTTTCTCAATTTCCTGAAATGTATTTCCATCTGAACTGGTCTTATGTTTTGATTCTAAATTCTTTCATACTTTGTTGTAGCTCCTCTAGAGCCTTTTTTAGGATTCCTCCGTAAGGAGGAAACCTATTGTTATTGGTGGTTTTATTATTTGTAATTCTTGTACCATGGGAGTCAATGGCAGCCCCTAGACCCCATCGACAACTTTTGGTGAAATTTGGCACACTCATTAAGGACAGTTTCTTCTATACCTACACCAAGTTTCATGTCTCCCATTAGACCACTCTAGCGCCACCAATGGGTCAAAGTTGGACTTGTGTTTACACACGCAACTTTTGAACCGTATGACTCATTTTCAAAAATGAGGTACCATTGGATTCCCTGGATCAAGCCGAGTTCAACGCACACCATGGCGTTAATTTCCGGTTATATAGATTTCCCGCCATTTCCGGTTTTATCAAAAACCTTTGAAAGCCTACTCCTCCTACAATTTTTGTCATATCTTCTTCAAAATCACCAGAGATGATCTTCAGACCAAGCCTCACAAAAGTTATCGAAGGAATTTTGATCCTCATAACCGTCTGTCCGGTACAGCCAATCAAATTCATCAGAAAAGCCGCCAAACAGGATGTGAAGTCATGTCTCAGCAAATCTTTGAGATATCAACACTAAACTTGGTAGATCGGAGGAAGACACTACAACATGTTACCATGTGCAAAAGCAAATTCATATCTCAAAAAATGATTGATATAAAGCAAATTGAACTTATCGCTAACGCTAAAATAATGCTTTACACATCAGCCAGTCAAAAACTGATACTCTGATTCAATCACAAGTTCATATGAAGACTCTTGAGAATGTTCATAACACAAATCTGTGAAAAAGTTGACTGTAAGATGAAAGGTCGATTTTTGGTGAATATTTGAAACATGCTTGCTTGGCTAATTTCTAGGCAAATTTCCAATGAATGTCTCCCCTGCTCCTCCCCGCGCGTGCTCCAAAATCTCACACACACTCAGCCTTCCCTTGACACACGCGCGGCCAAGACGCACACGCAACATTTCAGGAGAGTGTGGGCTGACCAAGCCCCCACTCATTCCTTGGTCTTTAGCAAAGGCCCATGTGGCTCTTGATGGTATTGCATTTCCGATTTTGTATGCGATGGTAAAAAGGTCTCAAATCCTGAAACATTGATAGTGTAGGCCGAGAAACACTTTAACAAAAGCCCATGTGGATCTTGTTGGTATTGCATTTCCGATTTTGTATGCAATGGTAAAATGTTATAAAAATCCTGAAACATTGATAGTATAGACCAAGAGTAACTACCACACCACAAATGGCCCACCATTACCCATAGGTGGCGCTACAGGCCACGCCCAAAAGCACAAAGATACAAGGCTTTCTGGAATGGATAGGCTCACCAAGCCCCCTCCCTTCACTTATTGGCTTGAAAAAAAGGCCCATGTGGATCTTGATGGTATTGCATTTCCGATTTTGTATGCAATGGTAAAAAGGTCTCAAAATCCTGAAACATAGATAGTATAGGCAAATAAAAACTTTAACAAAAAGCCCATGTGGATCTTGTTGGTATTGCTTTTCCGATTTTGTATACAATGGTAAAAAGTTATAAAAATCCTGAAACATTGATAGTATATACCAAGAGTAACTACCACACCACAAATGGCCCACTATTACCCATAGGTCTTCCCTTGACACACGCGAACATTCTCAAGAGTCTTCATATGAACTTGTGATTGAATCAGAGTGTGCTTGGCAAGACGCACACGCAACATTTCAGGAGAGTGTGGGCTTACCAAGCCCCCACTCATTCCTTGGTCTTTTGCAAAGGCCTTGTGGATCTTGATGGTATTGCATTTCAGATTTTGTTTGCCATGGTAAAAAGTTAAAAACATCCTGAAACATTGATAGTATAGGCCAAGAGTAACAACAACACTTTAACAAAAGCCCATGTGGATCTTGTTGGTATTGCATTTCCGATTTTGTATGCAATGGTAAAAAGTTAAAAACATCCTGAAACATTGATAGTATAGGCCAAGAGTAACTACCACACCACAAATGGCCCACCATTACCAATAGGTGTCGCTACAGGCCACGCCCTAAAGCACAAAGCACTTCACTTCTTGTGAAGATTAAAGCACTTCACTTCTTGGCTTGAAATAAAGGCCCTTGTGGATCTTGATGTTATTGCATTTCAGATTTGGTATCCCATTAGAAATTCTGCAGCATTGATTTTTCTATACAGTTACAATTTGTCAAGAATATACATTTTTCAATGGTTCGCAATGCTTTACACGTAAGCCAGTCAAACAAGTTCATATGAAGACTCTTGAGAATGTTTAGTACACAAATCTGAGAAAAAGTTGACTCTAAGATGAAAGGTCGATTTTTGGTGAATCTTTGAAACATGCATGCTTGGCTAATTTCTAGGGAAATTTACAATGAAATGTGTCCCCCGCTCCTCCCCGCGCATGCTCCAAATTCTCACACACTCATTCTTCCCTTGACACGCGCGGGCTTGGCAAGACACACACGCAATATATCAGGACTGTGTGGGCTGACCAAGCCCCCACTCATTCCTTGAATATCAGCATAGGCCCTTGAGGACCTTGGTGTCATTGCATTTCCTACTTTGTATGAAATAGTAAAAAGGTCTCCAGATCCTGACACATTGACAGTACAGGCCAAGAGTAACTACCACACTTTACCCAAAGCCCATGTGGATCCTGTTGGTATTGCATTTCCGATTTTATATGCAATGGTAAAAAGTTTTTAAAATCCTGAAACATTAATAGTATAGGCCAAGAGTAACTACCACACCACAAATGGCCCACCATTACCCATAGGTGGCGCTACAGGCCACGCCTTAATGCATAAAGATACAAGGCTTTCTGGAATGGATAAGCTCACCAAGCCCCCTTCCTTCACTTACTGGCTTGAAATTAAGGCCCTTGTGGATCTTGATGGTATTGCATTTCAGATTTGGTATGCCATTGGTAATTCTGCAGCATACATTTTTCTATACAGTTACAATTTGTCAAGAATAAACATTTTTCAATGGTTCGCAGTGTTTGGAGGAATCCGCCATTACTGCTTGCAGTTATATTTTTTGTTGTCTTTTCTCATGTGAGGCTATTGCTATAATTTGTCTTCCTAAAACAGCTTTCATAGTATCCCACAATATAAGAGGTGAGACCACATCATTATCATTAAATTCTAGGAAGACACTCATTTTTTTTCTAATATCTTGTTTGAAATAAGGATCATTGAGAAGGCCAGAGTTTAGTTTCCCTAAAGTATTTCGGGGTGGTAGGTCAAGGTCAACAGTTAGATAAATAGGTGCATGGTCACTCAAATCAATCGTCCCAATATCACATGTATGTATTTTATCTCTATCCCTCCCAAATGTTATAAAGTAATCTATTCTTGTGTAAATGGAGTGAGGAGCGGAGTAGTGGGTGTAATCTCTTCTTTGTGGGAATAGTTCTCTCCATATATCAATAAGTCCCACATCCTCACTTTGGATCTCAATATCCATCCCCATGCTTTCTGTAGGATTTCTTCTTTAGTCATGTATCTGAGGAATCGAATCACTATTGACCGTGGCTTGTCTTCCCCAGTAGGTTTAGGAACAAGTGCCCTATGCTCTCTCGATATCAATTGCCGAGGCTTCTGGTATTTCCAGTTTATCACGCAGGAGCTTTTCCACAAACTCCACCATTGATGTCCCTTCTGCGTCTTCTGGTACATTGAACATTCTGATATTTTTCCGTCTGGATCTACCTTCTAGGTCTAGCAGTTTATTCTCAAGTTGGGTCACTTCTTTTATCAGTTTTGTTACAACTTGTTCCATATTCTGGGTGCGGTCTTCTACCTCACCAACGCGATTCTCCATTTCCTCAACTTTTTGGTAAACTTTAGTGAGTTCAGATTTGATGTTGTCTAGTTGTTTGTTCATATCTTGACAAAAAACTCGAAACTCCTCTAGTACTTTAGCCAGGCTAGCTGCTGTGCCTTGATTTGAGCTAGCATCTCCATGAGGTGAGCTAGAATTTACTCGGCCAACTAACTCGGTTTGCTGTTCAGTACCTTTTTTTCCTGTTGTTTCCCTTGTACTTGATTTCGGCCCCGACATTTTGACCGTGTATAAGTAAAAAATTATATTATTTGAGTATTTTTGGGGCGAAATATATTGATTTTTGGAGGAGCTCTGTTCTTAAGCAGCCATTCGCTGTGCTGACGTCACCGGAACCCAAGAGGTTCATTTTCAATCATATAATCTATACCCTTTTCTCCATCTTCATAATTACAGCAGTGTGATGTTTTTTCCACAACTCTACCCATCAACGACCGTATCAGACTCAAGATCCTGGTATTGACTTTCTGAGCAGTGAACGGGACTGCACCCGACTACATGAAGTCTCTCCTGCAGCATTACACCCCCACCCGTCACCTACGGTCTTCTTCAGACAACCGCCTGGTGGTCCCACCGCTCAAGACCGCCCAAACCCAACACAAGCTCTTCTCCTGCCTGGCCCCCCAATGGTGGAACCAGCTCCCCACCTCCATCAGGGACACTGACTGTCTCCCCACCTTCAAGAAAAGACTCAAGACACACTTGTTCCGGGAGTACAACGGCACTTCGGAATGTTTGCTTGATTGGACCTGATGTTAGTTTCCTCCAGGATCACAATGACTCTTATTGAGAGACTTGTTGCTCTTGTAGGTTAGTTATAACAAAGTTAACTCTTGAACTTTTGTACTCGCTGTGAAATATTTCACTGTTGATTATTCTTCTACAGGTACAGTCTTGCACTTTTTGGGGTTCATGTTGTTTTAATTTGTAACTTGTATAACCGCATGCTCTTATGGGTCTTCCCTTTGGCACTTGTTTAGTTTTTCACAATGTATGCTTCATGTTTTGGCTGCTTGCAGTGTTTGGGACTACCTCGTTGTTATGATCAGGGACCTATGCTCTTTTGTAAAGCTCTCTCTTGGAAGTCGCTTTGGATAAAAGCGTCTGCTAAATGCATAAATGTAAATGTAATGGTAACCCTTCCTTTTACAGTCCCTTAAGTACTAGGTATTTACATAGAAAGTAAAGGGTATGTTTTGTGTTTTATTGGGTATTACCGATTGGTACCAAGGTGGTAAATACCTAGAGAATTCGAAGTATTTTTGCATTAACTAAATACTAACGTGCTGGTCATTACTGGGTATGTTTTCTGTATTATTGGGTATTACCGATTGGTACCAAGGTGGTAAATACAGCGATAATTTTAAGTATTTACCCATTAACTATTTACAAACGTGCTGGTTATTACTGGGTAATTTTCACTGGTCCTAATTAGGTAAAGACAGAAGACAAAACTTAGTATTTACCTGGAAACGTATAAATATTACTATTTAAATACCGCTGGTAGTGAGTTGGTATCTACAGGAGATATATATGGTAAATTGTAATGTGTTATTGGGTAAATACCACTGCTACTAAGTAAGTAAAGACGGCCAAGCTCCAGCAGAATTATTAAAAAAATACTCTACTATTACCCTGCAGTTACCTAAGGTTAATGTCGGTAACAGTCCACGTCTAATGAGAATATAAGATAGTACTTTCCAATAAAATACCTTTTCAGATACATTTATCGATGATGGCCTCATTTACTTGGCTGGTATACCTACCTCCGCGGGAAGAGTTTCCTCTACTATCATGGTAAATCTTCTTGTTCCTGCGTATGTTTGGACTATTTACTTAGTAATCTGAAACTGGACTGTAAAAGGAAGCTGTGTTTGTTTCCATGGTGTTACCAGGTTCCCACCATATTCTTTGTGAGCAAATACCACTTTGTCAATGTTACCCTTAGTATAAACTTGTACTATACGTTCCAAGGCAATACCAGGTAAAACATGGCTATGTACTCAGTAAGTAATCTGAAACTGGACTGTAAAAGGAAGCCGTGTTTGTTACCACGGTGTTACCGGGCTCTTACCGTATTCTTTGTAAGCGAATACCACTTTGTCAATGTTACCCTTAGTATGTACTTGTACTATACGTTCCAAGGCGATACCAGGTAAAACATGGCTATATACTCAGTACGTAATCTGAAACTGGACTGTAAAAGGAAGCCGTGTTTGTTTCCATGGTGCTACCAGGCTCTTACCATATCCTTTTCAACTGTTCATTCCCTTTTCATGCAATAAACACAAACTTGGATTATGTTTCAAAGGAAAACGTGACACTTCACTCTGTAAATTTTAACATTATTGACCAAACATGAACAAATACAAAGGTTAAATCTATACAAACCTCAATATAAAAAATCAAAATTCAATAACTTCATATACCATAGAACATGTCAGTATTAGTTTGGCCCCTATGGTTTGTCTTTCTACAGCTCCTGTAACATAAAACATAGTATACAAATATCTAAGATTCTACCTATTTTATTTTAGAATACAGAATAATCGATTGCCACATTTATCTGAGTGTATCCTGTGTGGTAGCCAAGGATGCTGTGGTAGTTTTGGTTCTTTAGAAGTGGTTGCACACTGGGCATAGTGTTTCCTTGCCAGCAGCCTCTCCCCTTGGAGCCTTCTTATTAAGCTTTTACCGCCTTGAGGCATCCTCTGAAGTAATATTTTTGTAAATGTCATACTACTAAAACAGATGTTCAATGAGTTTAAGTTGTATTAGCACTCAGTAGCTTCGTTTTCTTACTGAGAAAAACTGTGGACGCAGATATCACGCATCGTGAGATTAAAATGGCTAGCAAAGATAAAAAAGCAAATTTTGGCCTCAAAAAATCCAGTTTCAGATTACGTACTGAGTATATAGCCATGTTTTACCTGGTATCGCCTTGGAACGTATAGTACAAGTTCATACTAAGGGTAACATTGACAAAGTGGTATTCGCTTACAAAGAATACGGTAAGAGCCCGGTAACACCGTGGTAACAAACACAGCTTCCTTTTACAGTCCAGTTTCAGATTACTTACTGAGTACATAGCCATGTTTTACCTGGTATTGCCTTGGAACTTAAAGTACAAGTTCATACTAAGGGTAACATTGACAAAATGGTATACGCTCACAAAGAATATGGTAAGAACCTGGTATCACCATGGTAATAAACACAGCTTCCTTTTAAAGTCCAGTTTCAGATTACTTACTGAGTACATAGCCATGTTTTACCTGGTATCGTCATGGAACGTATAGTACAAGTTCAAACTAAGGGTAACATTGACAAAGTGGTATTTGCTTACAAAGAATACGGTAAGAGCCCGGTAACCCCGTGGTAACAAACACGGCTTCCTTTTACAGTCCAGTTTCAGATTACTTACCTAGTACATAGCAATGTTTTACCTGGTATTGCCTTGGAACGTATAGTACAAGTTTATACTAAGGGTAACATTGACAAAGTGGTATTCGCTCACAAAGAATATGGTAAGAACCTGGTAACACCATGGAAACAAACACGGCTTCCTTTTACAGTCCAGTTTCAGATTACTTACTGAGTAAATAGCCCAAACATGCGCAGGAACATACCCAGTAACCAAGAAGATTTACCATGATAGTAGAGGAAACTCTTCCCGTGGAGGTAGGTATACCAGCCAAGTAAATGAGGCCATCATCGATAAATGTATCTGAAAAGGTATTTTATTGGAAAGTACTATCTTATATTCTCATTAGACGTGGACTGTTAACGTCATTAACCTTAGGTAACTGCAGGGTAATAGTAGAGTATTTTTTTTGTAATTCTGCTGGAGCTTGGCCGTTTTTACCTACTTAGTAGCAGTGGTATTTACCCAATAACACATTATAATTTACCATATATATCTCCTGTAGATACCAACTCACTACCAGCGGTATTTAAATAGTAATATTTATAAGTTTCCAGGAAAATACTAAATTTTGTCTTCTGTCTTTACCTAATTAGGACCAGTGAAAATTACCCAGTAATGACCAGCACGTTAGTATTTAGTTAATGGGTAAATACTTATCTAGGTATTTACCACCTTGGTACCAATCGGTAATACCCAATAAAACACAAAACATACCCTTTACTTTCTATGTAAATACCTAGTACTTAGGGGACTGTAAAAGGAAGGGTTACCAATGTAATGACCTGCAGCAAGATGAAGGCAGAAAAGTACAGAAAGAGAACAAAAAATCAAAAGTATTGGCAGTTGGAAGATACTGCTGCAGGGCTCCAGACTGCGACCAAATGGTCGCATTTTGCGACTTGTTTTTGAAACAGTGCGAGCATTTTTTACAAACACTCGCGCATGTGCAACCTACAAATTTTGAATTCATTGGGTGTGTACAATGTCAGCACACATTAGCAACGATGCATAGATACGACGTTCTAGTAAGATGGCAATATCAGTGTTCCTTCTGCATTAGTACCGTAGCTAAAAGTCTGGGAAAGTTGAGGCTATTTTTCGCAAGGTACCTATAAACCTAGCTAAAAGTCTTGGAAAGTTTAGGCTTTTTTCGCTAGGTTCCTACGAACATGTCTTAATCTGCCAGACAAGTGGGTTGCCCTTCGTTATTTTGGTGAGCAGTTTCACGAGCCTTTCTCATGGAGCCTAGCAGCTAAATAATTATTTAGCACTAGCGTTGCTACTCTCTCCCTGCCTGTGTTTCAGCTGTTGCGCTGTTATACTCAGCAAGTATTGTGTTGTGGTGTCGGAGGACTGACCGAAAAGTGCATCATACATTTAAGTCATTTAGCTAAAACTTACATGCATAGTAGTCTACGTAATGTCACATTAAATAATGGATTTAAACTCAAGCTCATATGGTGCGTCGCTGTATATCAGTTGTAAAAATGACAGTAAAATAACGGACCCAGGCACACCCCACAATTTCCCCAGAAATTGTCCCAGGGGCGATTCTAGGATCAGACCTTTAGGGGTGCTCAGCCCTCAATGAGAATGTGACATTGTGCACTCACTGAAACACCGAAAGTGGAGACTTGAAATAAAAACGCGCAAATAAATCTATTATGTCTACACAACACTGTTTTCAACAGATTGACTATGTATCATTTGAAATGATAACATTACTTGTTTCCACTTCTGTTGTTGAAGCAAACTGGATTGACTTGGATGGGTAGAACGTTAGGCTTAGCAACCTAACCATATCGTTATTCTACTCGGTTTCAGTTAGCTAGCTCTAGATATCTTGCTGAAAAATAACCTGACAAAGATCTGGACAAACATGCATCTTTAATTGTAGATTTACATGACACAGGTTATTTATTTGAATAAAACACAGGAACATGAAACAACGTTAGCCCCATTGCCAATAAACTAGGCTAAATTATCACACATTTTACCTATGCTCTTGCGTTAGCAAGCTAAACTAGTTTACATGCCTACTACATGTCTAGGTGTTACAAGTAACAGTTAACTACTAGCAATGCTAATGTATCCTGTATCTAGCACCTACCTTTCTCCAGTTCTTTCAAATAGATTATCTAAACAGGCATTAGCAAGAAGCCAGACTGCTGTCCGTTTTCTGAATATTTTTTCGGAAGCTTCCCTTCTAATACCGACTACAGCTAGTCTAGCTAGAGCCATTTGATGTATGTAGAAACGTACTTAGCATTCTACCTATGCTATATACAGGACACGTTAGCATTGCTAATAACTGTTAGCACAACATCATACTGTCCTTACAGCTTGCGGTTGCAATGAGCATACGGTCGGAACAGCACCTCTTTCCAGGTTCAGCTTCCTCGCAAATCCTGCTTTAAATTGTCCAAGGTTGTCAAAACTGTCTTGGGTAAAATGTTCAGAGCAAATGAATGATTGAGTGTCGAACTTTGCCGGGATCTTCTCATAAACAACAGCATCCATGCCTGTCGAATCTTTGGCCCCTTGGGAAGACTGAGTGTTAGCCTTCCCTGTACAGCCTGGAACACAGCATTTACGACCGTGGTCCATTTTCAATATCCTTGTTATAATTCAAAACGTTCTTCTTTGTAATTCCTTATAAGTAGCCTACACAGAGCAGCGCGCAGCTAAACTAGTATCAGAGATAGACGCTACCTCGGGCTGGTCTGGATGTACATTTTGGGGCGTGATAAAGATACAGACCAGAGCCAAAATGGGTGGTCCCCGGTCCTACGTCACACCGGTGGCTTTGTTGAAAAGCTAGCGTTTTACAGAATTTTTTTTTCTTTGATATTCACTGTATGTTCATTTTACCCACCGAACTGTCGTTATTCAACTATGACAAGGTAAAATCGGTTTTGCAATCAATTGCCCCTTAGAAAAAAAATTATAAAAGTGAGAAATACAAAAAGTCATAGCCATCATCTCCTGAAGGAGCTGAACGTTTTGATTCCAAAATTGTAGGAATTGGTGAAAGTATGCAGGACTTCCTGCTGAAAATGCGTTGGAATGCTGAAATTATTATTTTTTTATGGCTGAAAATACAGAAATGAGAATACCTGCAAGCTGAAATTAATTTAAAAAATGTATGATTCACACAAAAGAGGGAGTGTGGAAGCTGATCTGCATCATCTAACAAAGCTAAGTGCTTAAATACAATGCAGGAGAATACGTTTGAACGTTGTGAAGAAATAGTTGAATTTCAAGAGGCAGTGTGGAAGCTGAACTGCATCAACAAAGCTAAGATCTTAAATAGCCTACAATGTGGGAGAAGCTGAATTGTTAAATAGAAGAAGAAGTAGGCTAGCTAGTCGTAACAAGAATATAATACTTTTAACAGCTGAGATTATAGTTGGGACAGTAATATCAGTAGCAGATGTAGCCTATCATTGAGTGCGTTTACTTGGCTTTCTTAGTAGGATTCAATGTGTCAGTGGCGGCGGCACAGGGGGGGCGGTTGCCCCCTCAATAAAATCCACCGCAAATGTCGAGAGAAATTCACGGCGTGCGGCACTGCCGCGGAAAACGCAGTGTCCTTGTTCACTTACGTGTTGTGAACTCCTCGGGACCTTCCCGATGTGCGGAGGAGTCATGTGATAGGCAACGCACCAAATATGGAACTTGAATCTGTTGGCGTCCATCAGAGCCCCTCGGAAACTCTCGGGAAAAGTAAAAAATTCCCAGAGGCCAGCGCTGTCCGGGAAAGTTTTAGCCACGCCCATCATAGTAACATGGCTCAGAAAAGAAAATCTACAGCAGATCTCTCCGTGATATCATGATTACTACATGGACGGAAATCCCGGGGGGGATAGAGCCCCCCATACCTGGGAAAAGTATGATTTGTCCCCCCCAATAAATCCCTGTAAACATAACTATCTAATTTTCCTAAAATTAATAATACGAAATGAAAGTGTTTTGCTGATTATGGACACAATGGCGCTTTTGTAAAACTTTAAAAAGATTGCGAACCCCGCCCTTGGTCCCACAATGGTTTTATCCACAGCCGCCTCAGTGATGCAGGTGCGTGTGTGAAAATCTGACAGTATCTGTTTGTGTCATTGGTGGCTGATGTCCAGTAAGTAGTTGTAACAAAGGATTGGTTTTGACTTATTTCTACCACTCAATACAATAAAACATTCATAACTGTCACACTTTTCCCTGCATTGGTCATGTTAGCTAGTTATACAAGTAACATCACCTGCTTTTTGAATTAAAGTCAGTGAGAGAAGCTAGCAATGCAATAGTAGTGTTCTTTATCTGGCAAGGTGACTGATGACTACCAATGTGAGGTTAATCCGGTTAAGCGCACCATAGCAATTTCACTTTGTATTTGCAGGGTTTACTTGGCAGGGTTCACACATACTAGCTGCATTTGCATAGCTAGCAAACTAAGAGCAAACATTAGCTAGCACCTAATTCCATTTATGTGGTGTCGTCAAAAGATGGACATTTTGCTATCGTCTGTTTAATCCAAGATCAGCATGGATATTGTAGTTCTTTGAAATCCCTTTGCAATGGTTAGCGATACTGAACAGAACTACGCTATATTCTACCATTGTCATAATTATCTTAAATGGTTTCATTGCAAAAGCAAAATCATCAGTCTAGGGACTTGATGCACACGATCTGGAGTAAACTGACGATAGCAAAGATAATGGCAAATACCACACAAACGGAATTGGTGCTCGCTAGCTCTGCAAATTCAGCTATTCTGGGAAGCCAGCCAATATAAAACCAAAACATGAATTATATTAAAATGACACTCATACAGCTGTCAATCCTTGTCAATGCAATCCGTTTCACCTTTCCTAGCTGACTGTCTAGCTGGTAGATCGAAGCCTATTCTATAAGAATGGTAATACAATATAGAAGCCCATCTCCTACTGTGAATAACCTGCACATTTTGTGTGTGGTAGAAAAATGGCAGAGAAAAGCAAGACAGACATGAGAGAATTTTTCAGGACACCAAAACGCAAAGTAAGAACACTAGTGGCCTATCTCAAAGACTAGTTGATAAAATGTTCATAAAAATTATGTGAAAGCTAATTGAATGTTTCATAAGGATGTCATTAGGCAGAGCAGGCACCAGGTGACACACAGATAATAGAGCTGGAGACAGAGCAGGAACGTTTTTTGCCATTGTTATGCTTGCAAGCAATCGATGTTGGCATCTTTCGCATAAGGTTATCTCATCCAAACCCTGTTTTTCAAGAATCAAGTCCAACTTTCTTTGTTTAGTTTTTTGTTATCCAATATTTCTTTTACCAAAGAAAAGGTACAAATTCTGTATCATTCAACCTGTATCATAACAGGTCTTGGAAACGCCGTTGAGTTTGCCCGCACCGTCCGAGTCGGAGAACGTGCAGCCCGCACCGTCCGAGCCGGAAAAAGTGCAGCCCGCACCGTCCGAGCCGGAAAAAGCGCAGCCCGCACCGTCCGAGCCGGAGAAAGCGCAGCCCGTTGTTTGCCAGTCTGCTGGTTGTGACTGCAAAGGATGTGTCATTACAAGCCCTGATGCATTTCAGCCCAGGGATGCTGCTGTTCTCTGCGCCTTTCAGAACAAGGGTAGAATGTTCCTTCCAAGCTGGTTCAAGGACCGCAAGTGGATCACTTTGTGCACAAAACAGCGTAAGGTGTTCTGTGCCACCTGTCGGTATACCAAAGAGCACAAGCTCATCACCTTTTCGAATCATCAGGAGTCTGCCTTTGTGACCACCGGGTTCGAAAACGACAAAAAAGCAGTTGAGAAGTTTGACATTCAGGAGGGGGCAGACGCACACAAGGAAGCCAGCTTGAAGTGCTCTGCCATTGCCAGACAATCCATTGAAAGTCAACTCAATTCACAGATAGTAGAAAAACAGCAGCTACATCGGAATGGCCTCCTAAAACAACTGTCAGCCTTGACGTTTTTGCTAAGACAAGGGCTTGCTGTCCGAGGTCATCATGATAAGGATGGTAACCTTTATCATCTTCTGCAAACCTGGGCTGACGACAATGAAGTTGTTTGTTTGTGGCTATGTCAAGGACGCTTCATGACTCATATCAACGAACTGATCAACCTCATGGGTCATGATGTCTTGAGGTCGGTCCTTGCACGTAAAAAGGTGGTGATCCAGCGTGGTTTGCTATCATTGCCAATGAGGCAACTGATGTCTCGTGTAACGAGCAGCTAAACATCAGTGTCCAGTATGTAGACAATGACTACGAAGTTCACGAGGACAGTCTTGGCCTGTACAAGATGTCATCCACAGACGCCGCCAGCGTCAGCGCCAGAGGAGGTATCAAAGTTGTTGCAAAGAAAGGACTTAAGTGTGCAAGAGGCCGTGACCTTGGTTAACACACTTAAGTCCTACTATCTGCGCCACAGAGGAAACGGCTAGAGAGCTGGACATCGAAGAGCCAACAGTACCTCGCTACTGACGTCAGCCTAGGCGCCTAGACGATGGAAGTGAGCCCCACAGCCACGCCAGTCCAAAAGACTTCCATCGTCAGGTGTTCTTCCAGTCATGTGACCTCCTGATTGGTGAACTGTCAGAGAGGTTTAACCAGGCCGTTCTCAAGCCTCTGGTTGCCATGGAGAAGGTCCTCCTAGATGCTGCCAATGGCGAGGACGTAGCAGGGAGCATAGAGGAAGTCACAACCTCTGTCTTTGGGAAAGACCTGGACCCTCCCAAGCTGGCACGCCACCTCTCCATGCTTCCCGACGTCATCGAGCAGGCGCTCCCCGGGGTGAAGAAGTTGACGAGCATCAAAACTATCTGTTCTGCAATGGCCACATCGTCACATTACTCTACATTTTCACAGATTCACAAACTACTCAGACTGTACCTAACCATTCCCATCACATCTGCAACATCAGAGAGGGCATTCTCATCGCTGAAGAGACTCCTGACATACCTCCGCTCCACAATGACCGAACAACGACTCAACAACTGTATGATGCTACATGTGCACAAAGACATTGTAGATAGCATGGATCTGACAGCCATTGCGGCTGATTTCGCAGTGCTGAATGAAGAGAGAATGCGATACTTTGGAAAGTGACCATGAAACTAGTAGCTATAGACGATTTAACATGTAGAAACATTCTTTATTCTTATGCACATTGTGCATATTGGTATGTATATAATATCTACATGCCATGTACGCGCAGTTTTGTATTTATTTTAGTATAAAGGTTAGTTTACGTCTATTGTACTTTAACATGTGACGTAATTATAAGACCTACCGGCGCTGTGCAACTCATTTCTAATAAAGAGTTATTTGTAAGTGTTGAGAGCGTGTGGTGAGTTGACTATTTGAACTATCTAGTCCAGGGGTGTCAAACAAATTTTAGTTAAGGGGCCACATACTGCCCACTTTGATCTCAAGTGGGCCAGACCAGTAAAATCATAGCATAATAACACATACATAACGACAATATCTCTTGATGTTTAAATCATTGGTGAAGGTTTTAGATGATAAACCCTATTTTAAGGTCTTTCTATAGTAAACTAGAAATATAAAGACCAAAAACTCAGACATCAGCCCACTGTTTATCTGCCCGGGATCTCCTCTGCTGATTCCTTTGCTTTGTGACGCGTTTGACGTCAAACGCGTCGCAAAGCGCACAGCAATCACTGCTGCCTGTGGCAATGAGCGCTTCTGTCTCCGGAGCAGACATTGCATTTAGGCTGTTTTTGAAGCAATTACTGGATCGATTAACAGAAATTACAAAATGTTTGTACTCATAAACCTCCATATTATTAATAGATATTTGGATTCTGAATAGCAGTTACCTTTATAAAAATGAAATGTATGTATGTCTGTAATTTTCAAACTTTGCCAAGACATCCGACGGGCCGCCGAGCTGGACGCCCTGTTTGACACCCCTGATATAGTCAAATGTGTTAGAAACATTAAAGAACAGGAACATGTTAGTAGAAGGCTTTTTTATCGGCATAACAGTGAACATAACAAATCAAAAACTAGCAGAACCGAATTATGAACGACGAAACTGTAAACAAACGCAACGCAAAAAATTTTGTCCATCGACCTGTAGCCCATACCATGATTTTACAAGTCAAATCTGAAAATGAAAACATGATAATTGTTAAAGCACTTGCTGTCCTCAGTGTCACATGCATGGGTCAGTTTATTTTCGCGACAATCACACACCCTTCTCCAGAGAACGTAAGAGAAAAGTAGCTAAGTGTATAATGAATAAATTAATTTCAGCTTGAGGGTATTTTCTAATTTCTGTATTTTCAGCCATTAAAAAAAATAATTTCAGATTTCAGCATTCCAATGCATTTTCAGCAGGAAATGCCTTTTCTAGTTCCAACTTCTTAGTTCTTCCGTAGTTTTTTTGGCCTTTAACTAGTCCTGCATACTTTCACCGATTCCTACAATTTTGGTATCAAAACGTTCAGCTCCTTCAGGAGATGATGGCTATGACTTCTGGTATTTCTCACTTTTATACTTTTTATTCTCCCATTAAAAGTAATGGTAAATCCTTTCAAATCATTAAAACGCTTCCTCCTCTTTCAAACTTAACTAGTTCAGCATACTTTCAGCTAGAAAACACCATTGAAACTTTAAAATGTTCACAAGACATTCAGCTATTCCCAAATGATTCAGCTTTTTCAAATATTCAGCCAATTTTGAATCGTTACAGTTTTAAATACATGAAAAATGTAGCTCCTTCTTGATTTTTATGGTTGAGCAGCCAGCTCTTTTTTTGATATTCAACTACATTGACAAACAAATTCCTCTGACGTTCATATAGTTTAACTTACAGAAACAAGTTATACCTTAAAATGTAGGAAAACTTGTCCTCTTTCAGCCAATGTAACTACTAATGAGCTCACATTTACAGATTTTCAGCTTTGAGCCTTGAAGCGAGAGCAGCCTTTCAAATTATTTCACTAACTTCAATGGAGAGGTGGGTACAATTTGTCAGAGAATTTCGAAAGTAGACGTGTTTTTAAACTGCCGGTAGAGTCGTATTTCTGACCGCACAGACATTTAAAAGACATGTCTGGTTTCGGGAGAGTCTTGGGTCTCGGAAAATATCCTCATTTTTTGGATTGGACGTATAGGTTTGCGTCTAGGTTAACTTGTTTGAGGTGTGGATGCTAGCTAAATGTGTCATTCTCTCTGCCCAGTTCGTTAGCGAGTACAGCTACTCCATTGCCGTGGCAACATCGGCAACCCTGCACTATGGATTATTATTTTGATGTCATATTAAATTAAGTGTCTGAACAGGACTGGGTGTGCAGGCACGCATTATAAGTTTCTCCTCCGTCTTGAACCTGAAACCCAGATTCTATTTAAAAATGTTGCCAGTCTGTTGCCAATGAAATGACCAACGGTTGCTACGTTTTTCCAGCAAGTTCAAGTCATTCCAGTGTTGTCCTTTTACCTTCAAATTCGTTCAACCCAGACTTCGGCAACTGTTTTTCTGCTAAATTTTCACATTTTCCTGCAGCTCATCTTTCGGAATTTTTCCCTTTTGTTTAGCATTTTTCTTTTCTGCCTTCATCTTGCTCCAGGTCCTTTCAAAAATACCTTTTACAGCAGTACCTTCCAACTGCCAGTACTTTTGCATTTTTCTTCTCTTTTCTGTAATTTTTCTGCCTTCATCTCGCTGCAGGTCTTTTCTAGCATACATTTCAGGCCTTTTAAAACTCCAGCAAATAATTTTCTCCTACATTTTCACATTTTTATGTATTGTTTCTTTCCTTTCTGATTTTTTTCACTTTTTGTTTTGCATTTTTCTTTTCTTTTCTGTAGTTTCATGCCTTCGTCCAGCTCCAGCCCCCATTTAAAATACCTTTTGGGCGCATTGAAGCTTCAGCTTATAACTTTCTAAACATTTTCACACTTTTCAGCTTTTTTAGCATGGTTTTCAGCATTCTCACTGCTGTTTCGCAGGAACATACTCTGCTGGCTGCTCTTTTTCTGATATTCAACTAAATTGTCAAACAAATTCCTCTGACGTTCATATAGTTTAACTTACAGAAACAAGTTATACCTTAAAATGTAGGAAAACTTGTCTTCTTTCAGCCAATGTAACTACTGAAGAGCTCACATTGACAGATTTACAGCTTTGAGCCTTGAAGCCAAATTATCTCACTAACTTCAATGGAGAGGTGGGTAAAATTCGTCAAAGAATTTCTAAAGTAGACGTGTTTTTAAACTGCCGGTACAGTCGTATTTCTGAACGCACAGACATATAAAGGACATGTCTGGTTTCGGGAGAGTCTTGGGTCTCGGAAAATATCCTCATTTTTTGGATTGGACGTATAGGTTTGCGTCTAGGTTAACTTGTTTGAGGTGTGGATTCTAGCTACATTTGTTATTCTGTCTGCCCAGCTCGTTAGCGAGCACAGCTGCTCCATTGCCGTGGCAACCAAACAAACACACCAGGAAACCAAAAGGAACACGTTTTCGAAACTGTACATTATGGCTCTTTTCGAAAACTCTTAAAATGCGTCCTTCCTTCCTTTTAAGACAGCGAGGTCTGTTCGAAATGTCTTAAATCTTCTCTTCCTGTCTAATAAGATACCTTGAAATACGTCACATAACGGTCATTTTTTAAGAGAGCATCTGAGCTGCCTTGCTGTCTTAATGGCGGCACGTATTACCCATAATTCTGTGCGCGGGGTTACCGTAGGCAACAAGTTAAACAGAATCCTTTCACCGCCATTGCTCTACGTTTTTACAATTCATATTTCAGCTAAACGGTACTTATAAATCAGTATCTGAATAAAAATGTATCGAGAATTGGGCAGTGTAGTTGCTGAAAATGTACTTATTTTATTGATAACACTCCTAATTTGTAAATTTGCTCCGACTTTTCGATAACGAACAGTAGCTAGCATCGCAGTGCAGACACTAGTTGCTGCGTTTAATCATAATTCTATCAATTGAGTGAAATACAAACACAAATGTTATGAGCTATTGAGCTTATATCTAACACAAGTTTAAATACAGCTTAACTTGACTTACTGTGACAACAAACTCAATGCAATTGACTGCCGTCTGACAAAGTGCGCTAGTGCAAGCACATAAGTACACGCAGCGCGATGACGTGCATCCTGTCTTAATAGGCTGTTCGAAAACAACGGGTTTTAAGATACCTTACCCCGAAGAGAGCTGTCTCATTAGACACCTGTCTAGTAAGAAAGACATCAAGGATTAAGACAGCTGTCTAAGTTTTCGAACACAGCCATAGTCTATTTCTGACTGCACAGACATATAAAGAATATCTCTGGTTTCGGCAGAGGCTTGAGTCTCGGAAAATATCCGTATTTTTTGGATTGGACGTACAGTTTTGCGTCTAGGTTAACTTGTTTGAGGTGTGGATTCTAGCTGCATTTCTGTTATTCTCTGCCCTCTGCGCGTTAGCAATCATAGCTGCACCATCACTGTGGCTTCCACACTGCCTATTTTGTGTGACTCACACATTTGTCATAAACACATCATAAATGTATTTAAGCTTTTTGCTTGCGGGTATTTTCTCATTTCTGTATTTTCAGCAATAACAAAAAAATCGTCTTTCAAGAAAAGTTCAGCTCCTTCAGGAGATGTGTGCTATATGTTTTGGTATTTCTCACTTTTATACTTTTTAAAATAATAAGGTTTTTGTGCACTGGGAAGAGACCCAGGACACGCCGGCTAGCCTGGGAACGCCCCGGGGTCCCCCAGGAAGAGCTTGTGGAAGTGGCTGGGGAAAGGGAAGTCTGGGCCTCCCTGCTTAGATTGCTGCCCCCGCGACCCGACCCCCGGATAAGCGGTAGATGAGGAGACAAGGTTTTTGTGCAAATTATTCTCCCTTTAAAATTAATGGTTAATCCTTTCAAATCAATAAAAAAGCTTCCTCCTCTTTCAAACTTAACTACTTCAGCGTACCTTCAGATAGACACACCATTCAACCTTTAAAATGTTCACAAGACATTCAGCTTATAACTTTCTACTAAATGTTCACTATTTTCTGCTTTTTTAGCAGCTATCCCCATTCAGGTTTTCAGCATTCTCACTTTCATTTTCTAGTTATTATTTATTGTTTCTTTTCACCACCCTAAGGATGCCTCAATATTTGTACTACATAGACAACGGCGATGTCAAAAGGTTTGTCTTGGTAGCGATTGCGTTGGTTGTATTGGGATTTACGTTCCATTGCACGGTTTAAGTAGAAATTACGGTTTTGTGGCGAAAAGTGAAGCTAACGGTGGCTAACTTGCTAGCCACAGTCACTGACGCCACAAACGTCACTAACCTCACGACAACTCGCGTGACATCTCTAGCAGAACATTTGTTTAGCAGCTCGTTAACTTCTGGGAGATGGCTAGGCTAACTGCTTTACTGCAAGGCAGCTGCAGAAACGCCACAACCAAAGAGGCCTGGGTGATAACTATTTACTCATTTAACCTTTTGATATGACACACAATTGTGATGTGTAATGTACAGTATAAAGTAATATTATTAAGGAAGTGCATTTACTTTCGGAAACAGTAGGCTACTATTTCCCTGAAACATTAGTATCATGATATTAGCCTCTGTTGCCTGGCAACACATACTACAGCGGTCTATGATGCATCTATTTTCAATCGTTAAAATAAACATTCCTCACAAATAGGTGAGGTTTTAGGATTTTTTTCGTTGTAGGATTTATTATGCCATTACATTACAAGTAAACAATTTTTGAGTGAAATTATCATTACCTGTGGTTACAAACCAGTGTAGCTCACAGCAGCGTTGCCGCGTCGCCAACTACTGTACTACCTAGCTACTGTACAGCCTGTAAACTAGTTTAGCTTGCTAACGCAAGGGCACCTGCTTCTCCAGTTCTTTCAATAAATAATCTAGACAGGCATTTGCAATAGGCTAGACTGCTATTCGTTTTCTATTTAGCTATTTTTTGTAAGCTTCCCTTCTAATGCAGCTCAACAGCTAGCTAGAGTAATTTGCTAAGTAACCTTCGTTTCACTTCGGTCTGTTGGGGGCCCCCTTGGAGGGCGGGGCCCGTTTCAATTGAAACAGGTGAAACATAGGTAAGGCCGCGTCTGACCAAGGCTCTGTTAAAAAAATGTAGACAGCTGTCTTAATCCTTGATGTCTTACTAGACAGGTGTCTAACGAGACAGTTCTCTTCGGGGTAAGGTATCTTAAAAACCGATGTTTTCGAACAGCCTATTAAGACAGGATGTACGTCATCGCGCTGCGTGAACTTATGTGCTCGCACTAGCGCGCTTTGTCAGACGGCAGTCAATTGCATTGAGTTTATTGTCACACTAAGTCAAGTTAAGCTGTATTTAAACTTGTGTTAGATATAGGCTCAATAGCTCATAACATTTGTGTTTGTATTTCACTCATTTGATAGGATTATGATAAAACGCAGCAACTAGCTAGTGTCTGCACTGCACGGCGATGCTAGCTACTGTACGTTATCGAAAAGTCGGAGCAAATTTACAAATTAGGAGTGTCATCAATAAAATAAGTACATTTTCAGCAACTACACTGCCCACTTCTCGATACATTTTTATTCAGATGCTGATTTACAAGTACCGTTTAGCTGAAATATGAATTGTAAAAACGTAGAGCAATGGCGGTGAAAGGATTCTGTTTAACTTGTTGCTCACGGTAACCCCACGCACAGAGTTATGGGTAATATGTGCCGCCATTAAGACAGCAAGGCAGCTCATATGCTCTCTTAAAAAATGACCGTTATGTGACGTATTTCAAGGTATCTTATTAGACAGGAAGAGAATATTTAAGACATTTCGAACAGACCTCGCTGTCTTAAAAGGAGGGAAGGAAGGAAGGACGCATTTTAAGAGTTTTCGAACAGAGCCCACGACAGTCTAGTACAGTAGTAGTAGCCTACAATTTACCGGGGCAGTTTCACAGCAGGTCTATATCGCATTTTGACTTGTTACTGACAATTAGGTCCATTTTTACACCGGTCTGCCAAATGTATTCGTTTTGATTCAACTAAGAGGTGGCAACTTTGTTTCACGAGCATTCTTTGTTACTACAAACTTCTGCTGGGCGTGTAGCATATGGTCTAGCTGGCTAATTGTTACTAAGTAACAACTTTGTTGCAAGAGCATTCTTTGTACATTGCAAGCTAACAGTGTCCGGTAGGCTTCTTCGCTTTAAATAATGATGTCGCTATACATAATGATGTAAACCGAGACCACTAAGCCCTCATAGAAAATGTAAGGTCAAAGAAACAAAAGAAAGGTTTGAGGTTACGCTGAAAAATATTAATAAAATAGGCTAATGTAATAATAAAACTGCTAAATCCTTCTCTAACTACGCTCCTCTATCTTGCATATTGAAACATAACGTTTTTTAAGTCATCAATAAGCCTGTGCTTGCCCTCATTACTCAAATGATGCCGTTCAGGGCGGTAAAATGACAAAATAGGACGCGAGTGTCTCAGAAATAATATAGAGCTATTTGTCTTCATGGCCAACCAAGGAGAATATTGTGAATAAAAACAACACAGACACAGGCGGCAAATAAACAGGCAGATGTTAGCCTTGCATTGTTTGAAAAAGAAGAAGCGGGAAGCCCTAGTATATAAGAGGCAGATGTTGGATCATATCACACCATGGAAAACCAAAGTCTCCCCACGTCTGGATTGTTGGCAGCTCCTCGGTCTACTGGCTTGCATGGCACGTGGAGGAGGTCGGACTGTACCCCGACCTTGCACTGGAGTGCCATTTTGAATGGGTAGGGGTGAGGGGCATGAGGTGGGCAGACCTTGTACCTAAGCTCCGTGAGAAGCGTGGCATGCTTCCCAGCCCGGACATAATGGTGCTCCACGTCGGGGGAAACGACTTCAGACAAGTGACCGGGCTAGACCTGACGAGGCGGATGAAGCGAGACCTGGGGGCCATCATGGAGATGTTCCCAAACACTCTGCTAGTGTTTTCGGATATCCTGGAACGCTGCGTCTGGAGGTATCAGAGGAGCACCAGCGCTTCTGGTATCGACAGGGCAAGACGTCGAGTCAACGCAGCGGTGTCTAGCTTCATGGCCGACCGTGGGATGGGGAGCATTCAACACCCCCAAATACGACACGGTTTTGAGTGGATGTACCGACTCGACGGTGTCCACCTTGGAAACAATGTGTTCTTGGGAAACATCCAAGACGGTCTCCGAAGACTCCTGTGCTAGCCACAGCACACACAACAACGACTCTTTTAAGAGCCACCCAAAATGTTAAAAAAGAACAATTAGACCGTTCAAAGTGCCGTTGTATTTGTACAAACATGGGGTCTTACAGGGTTAAATGGTACCATCTTTATATCTTTGAAGTGTGTCATAAAAGCGGCGTCATGTAGGCTACATTGCGAGCTCAGCTCACTGTGTCCTACCTAGCGAGCAACTCTACATTCATACATCTCTGAGCTTGCTTTAAAATAACAGAAAATATTAATATATTTACGTTGAAACATTAAGATCCATCCATCCATCATCTGCCGCTTGTCCGGGGATCGGGTCGCGGGGGCAGCGACCTAAGCAGGGAGGCCCAGACTTCCCTCTCCCCGGCCACTTCCACCAGCTCTTCCTGGGGGACCCCGAGGCGTTCCCAGGCCAGCCGAGACACATAGTCCCTCCAGCGTGTCCTGGGTCTTCCCCGGGGCCTCTTCCGTGTGGGACGTGCCCGGAACACCTCACCAGGGAGGCGTCCAGGAGGCATCCTAATCAGATACCCGAGCCACTTCAGATGGCTCCTCTCGACGCGGAGGAGCAGCGGTTCTACTCTGAGCCCCTCCCAGATGACCGAGCTTCTCACCCTATCTCTAAGGGACAGCCCGGAGACCCTGCGGAGACAGCTCATTTCGGCCGCTTGTATTCGCGATCTCGTTCTTTCGGTCACCACCCATAGTTCGTGACCATAGGTGAGGGTAGGAACGTAGATCGACTGGTAAATAGAGAGCTTCGCCTTTCGACTCAGCTCCTTCTTCACCACGACGGACCGATGCAGAGCCCGCATCACTGCGGACGCCGCACCGATCCGCCTGTCGACCTCGCGCTCCATTCTTCCCTCACTCGTGAACAAGACCCCGAGATACTTGAACTCCTCCGCTTGGTTCAGGATCTCCACCCCGACCCGGAGATGGCACTCCACCCTTTTCCGGTCGATTACTATGGCCTCAGATTTGGAGGTGCTGATTCGCATCCCAGCCGCTTCACATTCGGTTGCGAACCGCTCCAGTGAGAGCTGAAGGTCGCGGCCCGATGAAGCCAACAGGACCACATCATCTGCAAAAAGCAGCGACCTGATCCTGAGGTCACCAAACCGGACCCCCTCAACTCCCTGGCTGCGCCTAGAAATTCTGTCCATATAGGTAATGAACAGAATCGGTGACAAAGGGCAGCCCTGGCGGAGTCCAACCCTCACCGGTAACAAGTTTGACTTACTTCCGGCAATGCGGACCAAACTCTGGCACCGGTCGTACAGGGACCGGACAGCCCCGATCAGGGAATCCGGTACCCCGTACTCTCAGAGCACCCCCCACATGAGCCCCCGAGGGACACGGTCGAACGCCTTTTTGCAAATCCACAAAACATGTGTAGACTGGTTGGGCGAACTCCCATGTACCCTCCAGGACTCCGCGGAGGGTATAGAGCTGGTCCACTGTTCCACGGCCAGGACGAACCACATTGCTCCTCCTGAATCCGAGGTTCGACAATCCGACGGACCCTCCTCTCCAGGACCCCTGAATAGACTTTCCCAGGGAGGCTGAGGAGTGTGATCCCCCTTAAGTTGGAGCACACCCTCCGGTCCCCCTTTTTAAAGAAGGGAACCACCACCCCAGTCTGCCAGTCCAGAGGCACTGTCCCCCACTGATACCTATTGTTTTTGTTAGTTTTATTATTATTATTATTATTATTAGGGGCCAAGCAGCAGCAAAGCTGCTGTGGCACCTATTGTTTTTGTTAGTTTTATTAGGGGCCACCTAATGTGGCACCTATTGTAATTGTTAGTTTTATTGTTATTAGGGGCCAAGCAGCAGCGAAGCTGCTGTGGCACCTATTGTAACTGTTAGTTTTATTATTATTATTATTATTATACTTAGGACTAGGAGTCTATGGCAGACCATAGAACCGATTCGTGCGATGTTTTGAAATTTGGCACACTGATTTGGAACAGTCTCCTGATTATCGTCACCAAGTTTCATGTTGATCCCTGAAGCACTATAGCGCCACCAAGGCGTGAAAGTTGGAGGTGCGTTTACGCCCACAACTTTTGAACCTTGAGACCGTTTTTCTTAATTGAGGTATCATTGGATTCCATGGATGCAGACGATTCGATTGAACCCTGTGATGTCATTTTCGTCATTATGGTTTTTCCGTCATTTGTATTTTAAGAAATACCAAATTTTTCAAACTCCTCTTAGGCCGTTGCTCCGATTTTCATGGAAATTGCAACAGATCATCTTCAGACCATGCCGACAAAAATGTATCAAAATTGTATCGATGAGTCAAACCGTTCACGAACAACGCACAAACGATTTTGACAAAGAGGACGCCAAAGCGGACGTGAGGCCTTAACTCTTTGACGGTTTACCGTATGGAGTCGAAACTTTGGAAATGTCATCACGAGCATGTAATCTAATCATTTTCTTACCCCAATAACCTTGCTATGTCAAAATATGACTGAACTAGAGAGCAAACAATTTCTGGGGAAATTGTGAGGGTGTGCTTGCGGCTGCCCCAGCTGCCCATAGTCTTCTGGTGTTTACATATTTAAAAAAGCATTTAAGTGTATGACTGCAGTTCTGACCATTGTGTTCCCTTGATGATAAGTTTGTAAAAATTACATGCATCACTCAGATGGAGGAGAGGTGATACTGGTTGGTTGGAAGAGAAGGAGGCCAATGTAGCTCATGAAGATGCAGCGCTAGGTAACTTATTAAATTGTAATCAGATAAACAACTTGTTGGTTGCCCAACAAGAGGAAGACACAGCATCTGCTTCTTCAACTCCTTAATCCTCTCAGGGCACCTGTTGCACCGGGTTAGAAACACATCAGCATAATGTAGCTAATTTTACACAATACATTAAGGATTAAAAAATCAACACCCATCTTTGCTATATTTAAAGGGTCAAATGTAGGCTATGGGACGTCAATATTACAGTTAGTCTAATTATGTGTTGGACCGTATTTCTCAAGTGGTGGGTCCCGACTCCCGACCCAAGTGGATCGCAAGCTGGTGTAGGACTTATTGATTCATAAAACCATCTAAACTCCATATATTAATGTTTTCTGTTATTTAAAAGCAAGCTCAGACGTATGAATGGAAAAGGCATCTTTGTAAACCATCCTGGTCTGTTGTTATGTGTAAACCGAACATTTCACTTAGCTACTTGACTTAAAATAATCACTTTGTATTCTACCAAAGACAACAAAATTGACTAGACTAGCTAGATTTTTTTTTTGCTAACTGGCTACCACTACGGCACTAGCTGGTGGCTGGACGATTTGTACAGTACCTCCCAGAAGAGGTCTGGAACGGAAGACTAACAAGGTAGCAAGTTAGCTGTAGCTAGGTCTAACACTTGGTAACACTGCAGATAGTAGCAGATGTGCTGGGGTAACAGCTAGAGCTAACTCCTCTGTGAAATAGCAGACCACTGTTTCCGAAAGTAGATCTACTCGCTTAGCTCTAATAATATCAGCGTAGTAGCTATAGAGCTATCATATTTAGCTAGCTAGCTACATTTCACAAACGTGTTTCATATCACAATGTAAAACGAAAACATTTGGCAGACCGGTGTAAAAATTGACCTATTGGCACACTTTTCACTCTCTGACATTTTTCTCTGCCATCATTTATGATAGAATATTCTAACCAGCAGCAAATATAACGTTATGGTCTAAGCTATAATTAAATATGTTTACAAGTACACAAATATTTTCTAAAATTTCGTGATTTAAGATTAAAGTCATGTTGTGCATTTGTGCCAACCAGCCCCATCACGGGGTTGGTTGGCACACAATATGTGGTTGGTTGGCACAATGTTAAAATGCTATAGTTACTCAAAATGAAGCAAGCAATAGAAACAATTTGAACATTGAATAAAATAGTTTAACCAATTAATCATTCTATAACATGTTTTATGCAATTTATTAGAAGGAATGTATGTATTAACCCTAAACCTATGTCTAATCCTCAGGATTAGGCAAAAAGACTGAAGAACGGAATGTTGACAACAATGTTCTCATAAGACAACATTTAAAAGGGAAAATAACCCCAACAGTAGCCTAACAGTAGCCCTCCTAGTAGCCCCTCTCCCCCATCACACCTATAATACATGTCTTAGCACTTTTTGATTAAATTAACTATATCTTCAAAATCACTGTGCCAACCAACCCCCTTCAAATTTAACCCAATTTTGTGATTAAATTATGTTGGCTAGCTACCTTCACTCATCACAAACTTTCAAATTGTAAATGAAAATGTAGCTGTTACCCATGTCTATTAACTACATGTATTTTTTTTTAAATATCTTTAGCTGACACAGTTTTATAATAAATTTAGTCCACAGACCACTTTTTTACTTTTGATACTATAAAAGTGAAATGTTACCCTCACCAAAACAGTTCGTGATTTTCAGATGTTTTAACATAGTAAATGAGTGCAGGTCGAGAAAGCAAACATTTTGATGTTACAATTTTGTTTCTGTGACCTCCAAAACGACCAAAAAATGCTGTGTGCCAACCAACCCCTGTAGCCAACCAACCCCGGTCTCCCCTACTTCCTTAATAATATTACCTTATATTGTACATTACACATCACAATTGTGTGTCATATCACAAAGTAAAACTAGAAAAGGCTGTTCCTGCGAAACAGCAGTGAGAATGCTGAAAACCTGAATGGGGATAGCTGACCATGCTAAAAAAGCTGAAAATAGTGAAAATTTAGTAGAAAGCTATAAGCTGAATGTCTTGTGAACATTTTAAAGGTTGAATGGTGTCTCTATCTGAAAGTATGCTGAAGTAGTTAAGTTTGAAAGAGGAGGACTGAAAGTATGCTGAAGTAGTTAAGTTTGAAAGAGGAAGCTTTTTTAATGATTTGAAAGGATTTACCATTACTTGTAAAGGGAGAATAATTTGCACAAAAACCTTAAAAAAAATTTAAGTATAAAAGGGAGAAATACCAAAACACAGCACACAACTCCTGAAGGAGCTGAACGTTTGTTTTTTTATATATATATTTTTTTTTATTGCTGAAAATACAGAAATGAGAAAATACCCGCAAGCTGAAAGCTGAAATGAATTTCAAAAATGTGTGAGTCACACAAAAGAGGCAGTGTGGAAGCTGAACTGCATGATCTAACAAAGCTAAGAGCTAAAATAGCCTACAATGCGGGAGAAGCTGAAAGCTGAACTGTTAAACAGGAGAAGAAGTAGGTTAGCTAGTCATAACAAGAATATTATCGTTTTAACAGCTGAAATTATAGTTGGGATAGTAATAGCAGTAGCAGATGTAGCCTACCATTGAGTGCATTTACTCGGCTTTCTTAGTAGGATTCAAACATACAAGAGGGCCGATACAAGAAGACACGGCGACACTTTGTTGCAGAAGGATGATGGTGTAAGTTTCGTCCGTGAAGCATACAACGATTAATAAAAAAGAATCATGTAGACGTGTTTATTGAGTAATCGCATAACTAATTACACATGTAAACGGAGTAATTGTATTATTGGCATGAACCGACAATTGCTAGTAATCGGGTTTGATGAATGATGAACTTTTTTGGTTCGTCGAGAATAACAGAAATTTGCCTTGCATCCATAACTCAAACAAGTTAAACTACACGCAAAACTACATGTCCAATCCCCCAAAAAACAGATATTTTCCGAGACCCAAGACTCTGCCGAAACCATTGATATCCTTTGTGTCTGTGCGGTCAGAAATACAACTCTTTTTGCAGTTTCCAAAACGTTACCCAATTCTGCTTTCATGGTACGTGTCTGTTTGGTTGCCACTGCAATGGAGCAGCTGTACTCGCTAACGAGCTGGGCAGAGAGAATGACACATTTAGCTAGCATCCACACCTCATACAAGTTAACCTAGACGCACAACTATACGTCCAGTCCAAAATATAAGGATATTTTCCGAGACCCAAGACTCTGCAGAAACCAGAGATGTCCTTTATATGTCTCTGCGGTCAGAAATACGACTCTACTACAGTTTCCAAAACGTGACCCAATTCTGCTTTCATGGTGCTTGTTTGTTTGGTTGCCACGGTGATGGTGCAGCTATGTTTGCTAACACGCTGAGGGCAGAGAATAACCAACATTTACCTAGCATCCACACCTCAAACAAGTTAACCTAGACGCAAAACTATACTTCCAATCCAAAAATTAGGATATTTTCCGAGACCCAAGACTCTCCCAAAACCAGACATGTCCTTTATATGTCTGTGCGGTCAGAAATACGACTCTACCGGCAGTTTAAAAACACGTCTACTTTCGAAATTCTCTGACGAATTTTACCAACCTCCCCATTGAAGTTAGTGAGAGAATTTGAAAGGCTGCTGCTCTCGCTTCAAGGCTCAAAGATGAACATCTGTAAATGTGAGCTCTTTAATAGTTACATTGCCTGAAAGAGGACAAGTTTTCCTACATTTTAAGGTATAACTTGTTTCTGTAAGTTAAACTATATGAACGTCAGAGGAATTTGTTTGTCAATTTAGTTGAATATCAGAAAAAGAGCTGCTCACTCTGCTGGCTGCTCAACCAAGAAGGAGCTAAATGTTTCATGTATTTAAAACTGTCAAGATTGAAAATTGGATGAATATTTGAAAAAGCGGAATCATTTGGGAATAGCTGAATGTCTTGTGAACATTTTAAAGTTTGAATGGTGTCTCTAGCTGAAAGTATGCTGAACTGGTTAAGTTTGAAAGAGCAGGAAGCTTTTTAATGATTTGAAAGGATTTACCATTACTTTTAATGGGAGAATAATTTGCACAAAAACCTTAAATGTCTAAAAAGTATAAAAGTGAGAAATACCAAAAGTCATAGCCATCATCTCCTGAAGGAGCTGAACATTTTGATACCAAAGTTGTAGGAATCGGTGAAAGTATGCAGGACTAGTTAAAGGCTAAAAAAACGGCGGAAGAACTAAGAAGTTGATATAATAACTAGAAAAGGCTGTTCCTGCGAAACAGCAGTGAGAATGCTGAAAACCTGAATGGGGATAGCTGACCATGCTAAAAAAGCTGAAAATAGTGAAAATTTTGTAGAAAGTTAGAAGCTGAATGTCTTGTGAACATTTTAAAGGTTGATTGGTGTCTATCTGAAAGTATGCTGAAGTAGTTAAGTTTGAAAGAGGAGGACTGAAAGTATGCTGAAGAAGTTAAGTTTGAAAGAGGAAGCTTTTTTAATGTATAAAAGGGAGAAATAGCAAAAGAAAAGAGAAGAAAAATGCTAAACAAAGTGAAGCAAATCAGAAAGAAGAGAAACAACGCATAGAAATGTGAACATTTAGCAAAAAAAAATTTGCTGGAGTTTCAAAAGGCCTGAAATGTATGTTAGAAAGGACCTGCAGCAAGACGAAGGCAGAAAAGTACAGAAAAGAGGGAAAAAATGCAAAAGTACTGGCAGTTGGAAGATACTGCTGTGAAATGTATTTTTGAAAGGACCTGGAGCAAGATGAAGGCATTAAACGAAAGAAAATAAGAAGAAAAATGCAAAACAAAAAGGGGAACATTTCAGAAAGATGAGCTGCAGGAAAATGTGAAAATTGAGCAGAAAACCAGTTGCTGAAGTCTGGGTTGAACGAATTTGAAGGTAAAAGGACAACACTGGAATGATTTGAACTTACTGGAAAAACGTAGCAACCGCTGATCATTGGCAACAGACTGGCAACATTTCTAACCTAGAATCTCAAAACGGAGGAGAAACTAATCATGCGTGCCTGCACACCCAGTCCTGTTCAGACACTATCAGTGAAAGTATGCAGGACTAGTTAAAGGCCAAACAACGGTGGAAGAACTGAGAAGTTGAAAAGCAATAATGAGAATGCTGAACAGCATTCTCACAATAATAATAATAATAATAAAGAGAAACAGAAAAACAATAGTGAGAATGCTTAACAGCATTCTCACAACTAGAACATGCATTTCCTGCTGAAAATGCGTTTGAATAATGAAATCTGAATTATTATTTTTTAAATGGCTGAAAATACAGAAATGAGAAAATACCTTCAAGCTGAAATTATTTTAACAAATGTATGACTTACTCAAAAGAGGGAGTGTGGAAGCTGAACTGCATCATCTAACAAAGCTCAGTGCTTAAAAACTATGCGGGAGAATACGTTTGAACGTTGTGAAGCAATCGAAGAAAAAGTTTAATTTCAAGAGGCAGTGTGGAAGCTGAACTGCATCAACAAAGCTATAAGAGCTTAAATTGCCTACAATGCGGGATAAGCTGAAAGTTGAACTGTTAAACAGAAGAAGTTATCGTTGTAACGAGAATATTATAGTTTTAACAGCTGAAATTATAGTTGGGATAGTAATATCAGTAGCAGATGTAGCCTATCATTGAGTGTGTTTACTCGTCTTTCCTAGTAGGATTCAATGTTTTGATTGAATGAAACATACAGCAGTAGTAGGGCTGATACGGGAAGACACGACGACACTTTGCTGCAGAAGAATGATGGTGCACGTTTTGTCCGTGGACCATACAACGATTAATAAAAAGAATCATGTAGACGTGTTTGAGTAATCGCATAACTAATTACACATGTAAACGGAGTAATCGTATTATTGGTATAAAGTGACAATTGCTATCGGGTTTTTCATGGTCAAGAGAACGCACTCAGTGGCGTAGTAGAAGAAAACAGTAGCATTAGCATAGTAGTTAGCAAAAGAGATATTAGCAGCATCTTCAGAATTAGTAGTTGTTGTGTGGCATAAGATATAGCAGTATCAGTAGTGGTAGTAGTTGTGTTGTGGTGCTCTTAGTCTTTTAATGAGACGACTTGACTGAATCGCTTGTTGTGTCTCCACTAATCAGCTAATACCAATCACCTGTGTAAGAGACTGGCGCTTGTTTGTGTGGTTGCCACGGTGATGGTGCAGCTATGGCTGCTAATGCGCTGAAGGCAGAGACTTCCAGAAATTTAGCAAGAATCCACACCTCAAACAAGTTAACGTAGACGCAAAACTATACGTCCAATCCAAAAAATAAAGATATTTTCCGAGACCCAAGACTCTGCCGAAACCAGAGATGTCCTTTATATGGCTGTGCGTTCAGAAATACGACTATAACGGCAGTTTATAAATCTTGTTATTTTTTGTTTTCTGTGACGAATTTGTCACCACATATGCATTGGACTCTATGGGGCAAGAGTTGGACGTTGTCTCGCTTTCGTGGGGCTCTGAACAAATGTGTAAGTCTTTTGGATTCCACAGACAACTGTCTACAACTAGCACAAAATTAGCTATCTATTGATCCAAAAACGAAGCATGAAGAGCGAAAATTGTGGCAATGCTGGCAAACTAGAAATATGTTTTCAACGACACCAGAAGCTTCCTTCCGCTCTAAGCGATTCAGTCTGCACTCTGGGCTTCCTCGTACACACCCATGTAAATCTCAGAAACGGTTCGAAAAAGTCATGAAACATAATCAGTGATATAAAAAAAAGTTGAATAGATATCAAAAAGCTGAATTAGTTTAAAAATAGTTTAGGGTTTTGTCAACGTTTTAAAGTTTAAATGGTGGCTCTAGCTGAAAGATTGAGGAAGAAGAAGGATTTGGAAGTTGAAGAAGTTAAAAGAAGTTTGAAAGGATTTGAAAGAAAACTCCATTGGAAACCCATGTTAAAAATATTATGAATATTGATTTATATTAATTCAACTATAAGAGGTACAAAGCTGAAAAGTGATAGCCCCCATGGCCTGAAACTGCTGAATTTTTTGATAGTTGAATGGTTTAAATAGCTGAAGATTTGAAGGCGCTGAAAGGTGCCACGGAAGAAATAGAAGATAAATAATAATAATAAGTTGAATAAAGATTCAAAGAACAATACTTGGAATACTGAAGCACCATTCCAACAATAATAATAATAAGTTGAATAAAGATTCAAAGAACAATACTCGGAATGCTGAAGCAGCATTCCAACAATAAAGATTCAAAGAACAATACTTGGAATGCTGAAGCAGCATTCCAACAATAATAAAGAGAAACAGGAAAACAATAGTGAGAATGCTTAACAGCATTCTCACAATAAAGAGAAACAGAAAACAATAGTGAGAATGTTTAACAGCATTTTCACAATAAAGAGAAACAGAAAAACAATAGTGAAAATGCTTAACAGCATTCTCACAAAAATGCAAAACAAAAAGGGGAACATTTGAGAAAGATGAGCTGCAGGACAATGTGAAAATTGAGCAGAAAACCAGTTGCTCAAGTCTGGGTTGAACGAATTTGAAGGTAAAAGGACAACACTGGAATGACTTGAACTTGCTGGAAAAACGTAGCAACCACTGGTCATTGGCAACAGACTGGCAAAATTTTTAAATTGAATCTAGGTTTCAGGTTCAAGACGAAGGAGAAACTTATAATGCGTGCCTGAACACCCAGTCCTGTTCAGACACTTAATTTAAGATGACATCCAAATAATAATCCATAGTGCAGGGTTGCCGATGTTGTCGTTGTCCCTGGTGAGTTTTTTATACGTAAATAATATCATGCTACATCTAACCAGCGGATCATTTCTTGCAAGTGTGTCAAAGTGGTATGTTTTAACACCGTAGGCTTGAATATATGGAGGACCAAACCTGCCAAAATTAAAAATAAATGAATAAATAAATAAATGTATGAATAAATGTACTTATACAAAAACAATGTCAATTGTTATTTACATTGCCATTTATTTCTGTATTTATTTGTTTTTGTATTTATTTATTTCTGTGTACATTTATTTCTGTATTTATTTATTTATGTGTACATTTATTTCTGTATTTCCTTGTCCTTAAGCTAATGAGGTAAGCTGTCAATCAATGTATGTCACGGTGTCACCTTAACCCCATTGGTTGATCGGTATCAGAGTGCGAAGATTGACTTTCCATGCCTGGGGTTGCTATGAATTGGTAAACAATTCATAATTCATACAATTGGTACCTTGGTAAACAAAAGACTGCACACACGCAACAGATAGCCAGGGATTTTAGAGTTTTGGCTAGCTAACCTTGCTAAAAAAAGTGCTAGTCAAGATGTTTTACTTTTTCGCGTTGAGGCTCTGGATACCAATTTGTACCATTTAGCTGCATGCAGAGTCATAAAGAGAAAGAGTTGCATCAATTGATTGGCTTTACGTTCATGGTACTGCACTGTAGGCTAGTTAGAACTAGAGCGAGCTAGCATCAGTTTCAAACACAGCAGCATCGTCGTTGAGGAACCGTTGTACTGTATTGTATGATGGAGCTGTGCCAAGGTAAGAATGTGTAAGTTCTTGGCCCATTTTCTGGCATCTAGTACATTTAACATTTCAGTATCTTAAAGTGCCGAGATTTTTTGATGCTAGCTAGAAATGTAGAAGCCAGAACGTAGCAAAAACAATGTGCTACGAAGTGAGTGATGACCTGTTTATGTAATGTTAAGTGTAGCTAGCTAATTTAGTGCACTATTTATATTTATTGAGAAACTAATGCCTACAAACAAGTTTGTGTGATAGGAAAGCTGTATTTAATTATTAATCCATAAATGTGGTCGCTTATTTGCACCAAAGTCTGGGTGTTGGTACAGTAAGAAATTGAATGATATTATACAGTATCAAGGAACCATCAAAGAACAGAGTACAACATATCAACATAAATACAATCAGGGCCGGCCCAACCCTTTATGGGGCCTTAAGCAGAATTGATTTAGGGGCTCCCCTGTGACGAAAATATTATTGATTATTTTTAATCCTTGATATTTCGCACACTATTAATCTAATGCTCTAATTACCAATGTTATTAGTTGTGTTGCTTACATGATAACATTGATTTATTTCGCCCTTGTAAAGTTTTTAATTTTAACAGTAACAAACCCAGATTGGTCATGTGATGATTTGAACTTTAAGTATTCAAAGTCTTACAGTACTAAGTGGTGTACCTAATGTGGTGTACTGAAAAGTAGCTAAATAAACCAGACAATGCATCTATTGTACACAAGTTAACCACTTTAATAGCTTATGGTTTAAACTAGCAATGTGCAAAAGTACAAAACATTCAACTCCAAATAACTTTAAGATACAGTATTTTCTTATTTCTTACAAAACTGATATGAAATTAAATACCTACAATATATACTGATCTGGGATTGTTGAAACCGGACCTGCTGTATCATCAACTGTAGCACTGGCACTTCTGGGCAGGAGGCGTTGGTTGTGGCCCAGCTCCAAAATATTTCAACAGTGCTCCTAGGGAAGATTCATATGAGTACATAGTAGACTGATCAGAAAATTCATTTAACAACATAAATGATTTTACACAGCAGCAAGCCATCTGTACACTTGAAAGCACAACTCTTAATCTATAACTAGCTAATTGAGGCATAATGATATTGAAATATTATAACAATGACCCCAAAAGGGTAGGATCTATGCAAGCTACTCTAGGCTAGCTTTGTTAGCGAGCTTAACTGTCAACTAGCCACTTTAGGTTAGCTCACAGCGTAGCCTAGTTAGCAAACCTACCTTATAGCAGTTCAATGGCAATCAACATTTATTTTGAAATGTATTTAGCTAGAATGCATTCGCCAAGGTAAATCCACCTAGGTGAATGCATACTAGCAAAAAAATGTCAATTTTAACGGGGGGGATTTAGCTATTGTTATATTTTGTTAGCTAGCTAGTCTAAGTGTTACACTAAAATAATAGCTAGCTAGCTCTAGCTAACATTGAAGGCTTGATTGACGCATGTATCTCTCGACAGTAAATGTTTATGGTTAAAAACGAATTAATCATGCAAACATACCTTGATCTTGCTGTTTTTTCTCTTCTTCTGTTTTCTTTTCTCTGCACCAGAGAAATATGTCTTTTTTTGTGACATTGCTTTTTGCCGTGTCAGATCGCGATTGCCGACTGATCTTTTCTGTTCTTGAACAATCGACAACGTTGTTGCTGTATGAGTGCTGACAAAGGCTAGCCTGGCTGCAAGCCCAAGTTCTCCCCTCCCACTAAAAAATTTGGTCGGGAATTTGGGTCTGGAGGGTCTCGTATTGGGAACAACTACATAAAACCAGGATCTGGGCGGACCAATGAAATAGCCAGGGCGGGCTTTATACGATGATGGACAGATGATCAACAGTAACGTAATCAACAACGTCACGAAAGAGCCCTTGGGTTGAATTCATTTTCAACAAACAACATATTACGTTGCTCTCATTGGTTGTAGGTCTATCCAATGGAGCGAAGAGGCATTTGTTTTACGAGTTCGGTTGAAACATGCCCCATAGTCACAGCCCAACGGAGAGTTTTCAGACTCATATTCTGACTAGAATTACGAGTATGACAACGTCAGGCTAGACAAAGGCATGTCCCCAAGATAATTTATTAAAACTGTAGTAGTAGGCTATTATCTTCATTGCCAGCCGGTAAACATAATATTGAGTTTATTGTAAATTTGTATAATTACTATTAACCTAATATAACTTTAAAATTAAGCTGTAACTTAAAGTCCTCTTGGGAGGCCCCCTGGTGGTCATGGGGCCCCAAGCAGCCGCTTAGTTCGCTTATGCCTTAGGCCGGCGCTGAAAACAAAGATCGATATTGTTAGGAAGTCAACTGTAGCTGAGGCGAATGACCAACAGAAAAAGACAAAATTCCAACTAAACTGCCAAGTCCATGCTTGCCAAGGGCAGAACACTCCCCGCCTGGCATCTGTAAAAGATGTCACATCAACATTAATTACCAAAAAGGATATGTTAGTCTTGCTTTCCCAACAGCAAGACAAATACTGTCACAGGTCTAAAGAAGTTCTTAACTGTCCCGTCTTTGGTCACTTTTAACTCCACTTTGCGTACTTTCCCATCCTGACCAGGAAAGACAGCTGTGATGATTGCCATAGGCCAAGTGTTGCGAGCTGCTTGGGAATCCCGCAGCAGGACAAGGTCATTGACTTGAATGTTGCGTTGTTCCTCTTGTCACTTTCGACAAGGTTGCAGTGTTTGGAGGTATTCTGCTCTCCATCTGTTCCAGAATCCGTATGCCATATGTTGCACCTGCATCCATTGTCGCTTGTAGAGGTCTTTTTCTACGAAGTCTACAGGAGGCGCCATTAGGTCCCCCTTTTGAGTGAGTAAAGTAGATGGTTTTAATAGAAAGGGCGAGTCTGGATCAGTTTGGACAGGGACAAATGGTCTGGCATTCATAATGGCGGACACCGGCCATGAGCGTGCATAGAACTTCATGTTAGAGAGCTGCTTTATTCTGCATCAGCATAGAATCCAAGATCTTACGAGTCCAAGATCTTACTCCTATCATGCGCTCCCAAACTCCTCCTGTGGGAGGCATGGGGAGGGTTGAATTGCCATGTGCAGCTTTTCTGGTTCATGTAGCTTTGGACATTTGGCTCTTTCATCACTTCACTCAATCCTAGCTCCTTGCTGGCCCCAACAAAATTTGTGCCACAGTCGGAGCGGAGTGTCTTTGTTTGACCCTGGATAGCAAAAAACCTCTGTATAGCATTGATGCAGCTCGAGCTTGCCATGGAATCAATGATTTCGATATGAACAGCACGGACGCTCATACAGGTGAATAATATGGCCCAGCATTTGCTCTGAGCCTGTCCTCTTCTGGTCTTATGAGCCGTTATGTTCCATGGCCCAAAGACATCCAATTCGACATGAGTGAATGGAGGTGACACGCAGAGTCGTTCTTTAGGCAAATCTGCCATCTTCTGTTCGTCTACACTGCCACGGAACTTCCTGCAAGTGATGCACTTGTGTATTACCTTACTAATGCACCTTTTCCCTCCTAGTAGCCATAGTCCTGCCGTACGTATGGCTCCTTCAGTAAAGAGACGCCCTTGATGGACAACTTTCTCATGACGATGGCGGATCAGAAGCAGGGAGACGTGGTGGACACTGGGTAAGATAAGGGGGTGCTTCTCATTGTTACCCATCTCTGCATTGGGTAGTCTGACACCAACTCTATTGATACCTCCTTCGTCCATGAAAGGATTCAGTCTTGAAAGTGGACTGTCTTTAGACACCGCTCTATTGTGAGACAGTGCTTTGATTTCCTCAGGAAAGGTTGTTCTTTGCACTGACTGGATGATGATGTTGTTTGCTTGCAACAGCTCTACGGCAGTAGGTTGATCACAGTGATGCCAGCCTTTGCATTTCACATCTTTTCCAGCAGGAGCAGACTTGAATGAGCGGGCCACATGAATGAGAGAAGACATAGCTTTGAGGAGGGTGGTCCACCGGGAGAATCTCTCAAACCGCTCAGGGATGAACTGCTTTACACTTGTTTGAGTGGCATATGTTGCTGCTTCAGGACGGATTTCAGCGTCGCGATCTGGATCGATCAGATGAAACGGCTCTTGTTTGATTGTGCTTGAGACACGCTGTTTGCACAAGAACGTTGGCCTGTCAGCCAGAAGGTGCTCGCCAACTGTGATACTAGAACTGGTCTTGAGGACTTCCGGTTATGGCAGCCACGTAGGAAGACGTGTTTCACAGTGCTCTGCTTTTGCTACTATAATTTCTACTGAAAACTCTCATTTGCAAAAAAAATATTATCGAACGGTGTTGGAGTGGATTCTAAGATGCCGAGGGGTGGCAAAAACAAGGGCCAAGCGTCTCCTACACAGCCGAAGTTAACGGACTTTCGTGTTCATAGCGAAACAAAGCAAGCTAACGAAGACAACATGGCGGCGGCGGTGGCAGCGGAGGAGGCCAGCGGAGAAGGTGAACTCGTGGGAGGAAGTGAAGGCGCAGTACTGGCTGCTTTAAGCTCTATGAAAAAGGAGTTTTCGTCAAGATTTGATGCAGTTTTGAGGGCGATTGAAAATATGAGGAAGGAGATAAGTGACTGCACCGAACGGGTCTTGCAGGCTGAGCTGCGTATATCAAGTGCTGAGGATGATGTCGTTGACTTGCAAGCTAAAGTACACACGCTGGAGTCACAAAATAAAACGCTGGAGGACAAGCTCTTGGATTTGGAGACCAGGTCTCGACTAAACAACCTGCGACTAGTTAACCTACCGGAGGGGGCCGAAGGACGGGATGCGTGCTCCTTTTTGGAAAAATGGATACCGGAGGTGCTTGGTGATACGGCTCTTCAGTCATCAGTGGTCATTGAGAGGGCGCACCGAGTCGGACCGGCGAGGGACGCCAAGATGCCGCCGAGAACACTGATCATGAAGCTCCTCAGCTACAAGGGCAAACAGGCAATTGTTGCTGCTGCACGGGCTAAAAAAGACATTCGGTACAAGGACCAGCAAATACGGTTCTACCCGGACTTGGCTACGGGAATACACCAACTGAGGAAAAAATTCGACCCGGTCCGTCAGGAGCTGCGCAATCTAGGGATCCGACATGGAGTGATTCATCCTGCGAAGATGCTGGTCACATATAAAGAACGAACCTACACTTTCAACACCCCGGCCGAGGTACAAGAGTTCATAAAGAAGATTCAGATGGACAACGGTGGGGGCTAAATCACACTTGCATGCAAACACACCGTGTAGTGTGGCCGACATGCATACACATGCAAAACACACGCATTATACACATTGATCTCATATATATGCGTAGGCGGTAACTTAAGCCTTACGTGTGGGGAAAGTATAAAAGGCACAAAGTATTAAAAAATAAAAAATAAAATGTTTTATAAATGTGGCTATTTAAAACTGTTAAAATTACTAATTAGAGCAAACTTATTACGCTGCAGATGAGTGTTTATTGAGGCCAAATCAAACAGAAGCAGAGACGGTTTGGTAAGAGAAAAGTAAACAGTGGTCTGACTGATCCTCACTTGGTGTGGAGTGGTCGTCAGCGATAGCAGAAGTCAGTATGTTTTGGGGGGGGCTTCCACGAGAGTGGGTAAAGGGGAATTGTTCATGTTCAGTGTATTGGATGTGGGTTCTAACGTCCAGGTTTGTTATGCTTCTCTGTACATTATTTTTATATTGCAAGGTAATCTGTTTTTCTTTTTTTTGTAAATGTCTCAAGGAGTAAAACTTAATTTTGTTTCTTGGAACTGCAGAGGTCTGCAAAAGCTTAAAAAAGTGAAACAAGTCATGAATAGATTAAAGGATATAGACTCCAAAGTGGTATTTCTACAAGAAACCCATCTTCTAGAGGAGGACAATAAAAAAATCAGGAGAAGGTGGCAAGGCAGCGTATTCACAGCTTCTTATTCATCCCAGGCCAGAGGAGTTATGACTCTTATTCATAATACTGTCCCATTTCAAGTGAAAAATGTAATCAAAGATAGAGGGGGAAGATATTTGATAGTCCAAGGCTCTTTATTATCAGTTAATCTAAATTTAGTAAATCTGTATGGTCCTAACGTTGATGATCCTAAATTTTTTGTAGATCTGTTCCTTTCTATCTCATCATTTACAGGACATCACATAATAGCAGGAGACTTTAACTGCACATTAAACCCCAATGTGGATAGATCCACAGGAATAGATCAATCACACAACCGGTGTAGAACAGTTATAATCCGTTGTATTAAAGAATTGAATCTGCTAGACATATGGAGAGAATTGAAACCACAAGCTAAAGCCTACTCTTGTCACTCTAACACATTTCAGACATACTCTCGAATTGATTATTTTTTAATCTCTTCAGAACTGCGGTCCAAAATTAATAACTGTTCCTATGGAAATATAGTGGTTTCAGATCATGCACCATGTTGCTTAGTGTATGTCGATAAACAAATGGCAAAAGATCCACCTAGATGGCACTTTCAGCACAAATGGTTACAAGATGAAGAATTTGTAAAATATATAGAAAAACAGATAAAAGAATTCTTTGAAATTAATACTACACAAACGTCTGCTTGTATAAAATGGGAAGCATTTAAAGCCTTTCTCAGAGGGCATATTATAAGTTATACAGGTTCTAAATCAAAAAAGGTGCGTGAGGACAGGTTACAATTGGAACATAAAATAAAGATTCTCCAGGAAAAAATATATGAGAAACTTGACCCACAAATGGAAAAGGATTTGCTTATTTTGAGAGCTGAATATGACAAGTTGTCTGCTTTCAGAGCTGCATCTAGTCTTCTAAGACTGAAGCAATCTTTTTATGAACAAGGCGATAAGTCGGGTAAATTATTAGCATGGCAGATAAAACAACTCCAAACTAGAACATCAATCACCACCATTATATCGAATGGGCACACTGTGGTCGATCCTGTAGAAATTAATGATGCCTTTAGAGATTATTATAAAGAATTGTATGACACAATAAATGAAACCAATGTACAAAATTTAAATAGGTTTTTAGATGACTTAACTATACCAAGTATCCCAAATGAACAAAAAGTAGATATGGATTTAGAAATTAATAAAGAAGAAATTGGGCACGCTATTGATAGTATGAAAACCGGAAAAAGTGCAGGACCGGATGGTCTCCCTATTGATCTATATAAAAAATTTAAGAACAAATTACTAACACCACTTCTTGAAATGTTTCTAGAGTCATTTCAGAATGGCTGTCTTCCGCCAGCTATGAATAGTGCTGTAATTACTCTACTGCCAAAACCGGGTAAACCCTCAAACAAATGTGAGAACATGAGACCCATCAGTTTATTAAATTCTGATCTTAAGATAATATGTAAGCTTTTAGCAAAACGATTACAGCCATTATTACCAAATATCATTAATAAAGATCAAAAAGGGTTTTATTACAGGAAGGCACGGTTTCCACAACGTAAGAAGAGTACTGAATATAATTTATGCCAACAAAGACATATCAGATACAGCACTTCTAACGTTAGATGCTGAAAAGGCCTTTGATAGAGTCACATGGCCTTATCTTTTCAATATTCTAGAAAGATTTGGGTGTGGAACTGACTTCATAAAATGGGTGCGGATAATATATAAAAATGCTACAGCGGAAATCTTAACAAATAGAAATATTTCAAAATCAATTAAAATCAGTAAAGGTTGCCGACAAGGTTGTCCTCTTTCCCCCCTTCTGTTTACATTAGCAATCGAACCTCTAGCAATAGCAGTACGTTCACACCCTCAATTTTGTGGAATAAGAGTAGGACCGATAGAACACCGAATTTCATTGTATTGTGATGATGTAATTTTATTCATGTCCAAACTAAATCAAACCATTCCGGCCTTGTCACAGCTAATAAAAACATTTGGTGATATTTCGGGATATAAAGTGAATAATACAAAATCTTCTATATTACTACTTAATGAACAGGACAGAAGAAACCCAACTTCTGAGGTAACCCAATTTAATAGTGTAGAACAGTTTAAATATTTAGGAGTACAGATACTGCCTAAACTAGAAAATGTTGTTAATGCAAATTATGAACCGTTAATGATTGAAATTAGTGAGTTGATTGAAAGATGGACGTCGCTACCAGTTTCTATAATTGGGAGAATTAATATCTTAAAAATGACTATATTGCCGAAATTCCTTTATTTATTCCAAAATATTCCTCTGCCACCACCTTCAGACTTGTTCTCAAAAATTAAAAAAATATTTGTTGGATTTATATGGAACAATAGAAGGGCGAGACTTCGTTTGTCTTTGTTGTATTTACCATTTGATCGAGGGGGATTAAAATGTCCAAATTTACTATGGTACTACTGGGCTGTGCAGCTGAGGTCTATTATGTTCTATTTCTCAACAAATGATACCCCTCATTGGAGCGAAATGGAATCCGAAGGTCTTAAAGTACCTCTTCCCTTATACATATACTCAGATACAGAAAAAAAACTACGTAAAAAAACGAAAAATCCAATTGTAAAACATATGATAAAGATATGGTATGATGTAAAAAAATATTTAAAAGAACCACAATCATTGTCATTATATAGTCCAATATGGGGTAACCAGTTATTTATACCAGGTAGAGCTGATGCAACATTTAAATCATGGAACTCTAAGGGACTCAAAATGATTAAAGACCTTTATTCAACTGATTCAGGTGTCATGATGTCTTTTGAGGAGTTGAGGTCTAAATTTAATCTTGATAGGAAACACTTTTTCAAGTACCTACAACTAAGAAGCTTTGTTAAAGTAAACCTAGACGATGCTCTTACTAGACCTCTACACTCAGATTTGGAAAAAATTACGACAAAAGACAGTTTGAAAAAGGGTATAATATCAGAGTATTATAAATTGATGACATCTTACTCTCCTGAAAGTTCACAGTATAAGTTGAATGCCTGGAGGGAAAATTTGCACCTTTCCGATCAAGATTGGAATGTAGCTTGTGCTGGTGCTCACACTAAGTCTAAAAATGTTCGTCTTAAACTGACTCAGTATAAATGGTTAATGAGGACATATGTGACACCTGTTGATTTAAATCGATACAACAAAAACATCCCTGACATTTGCACAAAATGTCTGGAATTTGAGGGAACATTGTTTCACTGTATATGGCAATGCAGAAAAATCAAAACGTTCTGGGAAGAGGTACGAGATATACTTGAGAAGATAATTTCAAAACAAATTTTACTTGACCCTAAGCTTTTTCTGTTAGGCTTATTCCCAGAAAAACACAATTATAGTAAAAATGAACGAGCATTCATAGACCTCGGCTTGCTGTACGCCAAAACATGTATTGCAATGTTATGGAAAAAGGTTAATAAACCTAACACAACTCAATGGATCAGACGGATGTTGTCATGCCTCCCTTTAGAAAAGATAACTTACATATTGAAAAATAAACAGCAACAATTTGAAAATATCTGGAGACCTTTCACGAACTATGTTAAAGATTTAGACTTAACAGAGGATCAAGACGATGAATAATTGTGAAAAAGTGGCTAATGTAGTTTCTAGGCTGGCAGAATTTATTTAATTTTTATTTATTTTTTCAATTGTATTTTACATGAGATATATTTACTAAACCTTGTAAAGATTACCACTTTTTTTAAACAGAAGAAGCACTGTTTTGTATTTTTTTTTTTTTTAATTTTTTTTTTGTTTTGTTACGTCATTGCAATAATGTAAGATTTTATTCCATATTATATGACTGTGACGGACTGTATTTTACGTTGTTAAACTGAAATAAAAATATTTTTGGCAAAAAAGAACTGGTCTTGAAGCGTAATCTGCTAGGTTATGCTCAGTAGGCACATAATGCCACTGCTCTGGACGGGTGAATTGTCTTATCCTTTGAACTCTGTTATGCACATATACATAGAAGCGCTTGTTTTTTTTGTATAAATATCCTAGAACAACTTTACTATCACAGTAGAAGTCTATGGCGTCTGGCTCAAAGTCAATTTAATCCACAATTAATTCTCCCATTTCTACTGCAAGCAATGCAGCACATAGTTCAAGCTGTGGTATAGTGAGGTCTAACTGAGGAGTTAACTTTGCCTTTCCTAGGATAAAACCAAGCTCGCAGGTCCCATCTTCATGCGTTGTTTTGAGGTAGGCCACTGCGCCAATTGCTTTGGTGGATGCATCTGAAAATATGTAGAGTTCCTTTCTTTTGGCCTTTGACAGAGAGGGCGTTGTATAGGCCCGAGGGATGTGCAGCTGTTCAAGATCCTTAAGTGAGTGACGCCATGTTTCCCACTCCATCCTCTTATTCTCAGGCAGACGTGAGTCCCACTCAAGGCTGTCCACTGAGAGTTCTTTGAGCAAGAGCCTTCCATGGATTATCACCGGAGCTGCAAATCCAATCGGGTCATACAGGCTGTTTACTGTTGATAGTACACCACGTCATGTGTATGGCTTGTCGTTGTCTGACACCTGGAAGGTGAACGTGTCTTCTACAATATCCCAGGTAAGTCCGAGGCTGCGTTGTGTGTGTGTGGTGTTTCTCCATTGAGGTCGAGATCTTTTATTTCTTTAGCGTGATCCTCTTTGGGAAAGGCTTTCAACACAGCAGAGCTGTTGGAGGCAATTTTGTGAAGCCTCAGATTGGACTCAGATAGCAAGGCCTGTGTACTCTGAAGGAGGTGAATGGCTTCAGCTTCTGTGGGCATTTAGGCGAGCCCATCATCCACATAGAAATTGCGCTCTATGAAATGCCCAGCAGCAGCACCGTATTCCTGTTCACAATTTCTTGCAGCCCGTCTCAACCCATATGTTGCCATGGCAGGAGAGGGGCTGTTACCGAACACATGGACTTTCATGCGGTATTCTATGATGTCCTTTGAGGGGTCGTTGTCACGATGCCATAAGAACCGTAGGTAATCTCTGTGGTCCTCCCTTACCACGAAACAGTGGAACATCTGTTGGACGTCTGCTATTATGGTGACGAGCTCCTTTCTGAAGCGGATCAGGACGCCTAACAGGCTGTTATTCAAGTCTGGCCCGGTCAGAAGGACGTCCTTCAGAGAAACACCGTAGTGTTGTGCGCTAGAGTCGAACACGATCCTGATCTGATTTGGCTTCTTGGGGTGATATATAAAGGTCGGTAGATACCGGCATTCTTGGTCTTGTGGAAGTGTTGGTGCGAACTCTGCGTCAAATATTTTCTGCATGGAGCCTATGAATTGTTCTTTCATTTTTGGTTTCTTTTCCAGTGTGCGACGCAGAGAGGAGAGACGACTGAGGGCCTGCTCTTTATTATTTGGAAGGTGTCGCCTAGGATGTTTAAAGGGAAGAGGTGCAACCCAGCTGTTGGCTTCATCTTTAGACATGTCTTCATCCATAATTCTCAAGAAGTTTTCATCTTCTATGGAAAGAGCAAGTTTGTTGTCATCTTTAGTTTTCTGAAAGACAAGGTTTCCTAATGTTTTTTCCTTTGTTTTGCTTTTCAGTGTGCGAGAGTTCTTTGATTTGAATGTGGCTGGCGCATGGAGTGAACAGTGAGGGGCATCCATTTTCTAGTACATTAGTCTTTGCACTGCAAACGTTTGGCTTGTGGGCATTTCCCAGGCACATCTCACCTACTAACACCCAGCCAAGATCAAGCATCTGGGCGAAGGGGGCGTCGTTAGGCCCATTGATGTGTTGTCTGACTTTATGTGCTCTGAGCACGTCTCTGCCTAGCAAAAGGAGGATGTGTGCATTTGGATCCAGGTGTGGGATTTGTGATGCAATAGACCTTAAGTGAGGATGTTGCATGGTCACTTCAGGCGTGGGTATTTCGGCCCTGTTATCCGGTATTTTGTTGCGTTCAATCAGAGTGGGGAGTGCAAAGCTGTTGCCACCACTAATTGGTTCTATCTGAAAACCATCGGCCCTTCTGCCGCTCGTCTCCACTACACCAGCACAGGTCTTTAAAGAATACGGTGCTTTGGTGTTGAAAACTTCAAAAAGATCGAAAAAGTTGGACCTGGCTAATGACCTATTGCTCTGATCATCGAGCATGCGAACATCCTTGTAGCCATCTCAGGCTTCCCGTGTGGATAGACTTTTACCAGACAAATCTTTTTACATGATCTTCCTGTGTGGCCTTCTCCGCAGTTTGTGTTGACAGTAGTGGATTGTTGCCGTTCTGCTCCCTCCCAGCCGTCCTTTACAGCAAGATCAGCGGCCTTTGATGACCAGGGGGGTGGACCAGGATGCAGAGCACTGATGTGATTCCTACTGTCAAACTCCACGCACTGAAGTTCAGCCTGGCACTGTTTTGCCAGATGAGTGCTAGATGCTAAGCACTTAAAACATATGCCATAATCTTTAAGAAATGCTTTTCTCTCCTCCAGTGTCTTTAACCTTAAGAGGGAGTCAGATGGCTGAGCGGTGAGGGAGTCGGGCAAGTAATCAGAAGGTTGCCACTTTTGAAGAGGGTGGGCCTTATCGTGGATAGGACAGTGCTTAGCCACATCATCTGATTTGTTTGCATTCTCATGACCAGTAGTGGAGTCTACGTCTGTCCCATGCACTGCCACAGCTGTTTTATTATTGAATTTGAGTGTTGGCCTGTCATGTGAATTGAAGCTGACGCTGGACAGAGTAAAGCTCGGTTCTAATTTTTGTTTTCGAGACACACAAAATCAGTGAAGAAAGAGAATGGAGGGTAAATAACATTGTGTTCGCTTTTGAACCTTGACCCTTGGTAGATCAACTTTTCTTGTAGCCCAAAGGGCAACTTTTCCATAATTAATTAGTTAATCCCACGGGCTGTGTCTAACACTATGAGTCCGGGCAGACACCCGTCTTCCTTTGCAGAGAGCAGCTCCATTAGAAGATCTCCTAACTCTCGTAGCTTGTGGTAGTCCCTACTGGAAATCTTGGGAAAGTGGTCTAGCTTGTTAAGAAGAGACTGCTCAATGGCTTCTGGAGAGCAGTAGACTTCTTCCAGCCGCACCCAGACCATCTGCAGGGCCGCATTGGGGTTTTCTATGTGGACTGATCTGAGCCGTTTGACGTATTGGAGGATTCTTTGCCCAGCCATTTTGACCGTTCAAACATGGCCACTAGATGGCGCTAAACTGCCAAATCTATTCTCCATGCTTGCCAAGGGCAGAACAGTGAGGGATCTTTTTTATCCCCTGCTGATTTTGTACGTTTGCCCACTGACAAAGAAATGATCAGTCTATCATTTTAATTGTAGGTTTATTTGAACAGTGAGAGAATAAGAATACAATAATAACAATCATAAATAATAAAAATCCAGAAAAAACGCATTCAAAATTGTTATAAATTGATTTGCATTTTAATGAGGGAAATACGTATTTGACCCCTCTGCAAAACATGACTTAGTAATTGGTGGCAAAACCCTTGATGGCAATCACAGAGGTCAGACATTTCTTGTAGTTGGCCATCAGGTTCACACATATCTCAGGAGGGATTTTCTCCCACTTCTCTTTGCAGATCTTCTCCACATTTGTTGTGTGCAAGAGAATGTTGAATGAGTAAAGTGCATTAAAGTGGCCTCAGATTTTTTATCTAGAGTAAAGAAATTAAGTGTTCTACTTAATAGTATACTAAATACTATAATATAATAGAATTTTTTTAAATTAAAACTTAAATAGACAATAAAGTTTTCCCACTTTACGAATATCACATGAAAGAATTTGAAGTTTGGTCGCAGAGGTTCAAAGAAGGGTCATGCTTCCTGTGTTTGTTCTTGTTTTTTCCTTATGATTAGTATACGGGAGACTGAGCTTTTTATAAAGGTATCATGTTTGATTATATGAAAATGCGTTCATGGCAAAAAGTGACATACAAAGCATGTGTCCCACTTTACTTGTATTCACCCGATCTCTCCCTCTGTATCTCTTTCTCTGTGGGATGAGGTCTACTTTGCCCTCCCCTCTGCACAAGCACACACACACATAGCAGGGTTCCAAAGAGGTAGAAAATTCCCAGAAAGCTTCTAGAAATTTGGAGGAATTTCGTAAAACAATTTTGCTTGGAAAGTATTAATTGACGCTTTCATCCAAAGCCGGGAACCTCGGTCCTCTTTATTTGTAGTCAATAATCAATTGATTCTACATTCAATTAGTAAGAAACATATTGAACAGAGGTGTCATGGTATTTTGGCCTGTCCTCTCTCAGGATAGCCCACTGCCAGCCCCTCAGGCAGTGGGCCAGGGTGGGCCACACACAGACCCTTTTCATAGCCTGGCTGTTCTGCCCCTTCTACCTGGGCACACTGGCCGTGCTGGCATACAAGCTGTGGAGGTACAGAGCGCCAATCCCCTCACTACCGGAACACACACTGGTAGAACACGCACAGCCATTAAAGGCATATGGATGTGGTATCTTTCTGATTTATATGGTGGCCGAGATGTGTCAACGCTTTACAAAAGCCACAGCACAATGCAAAAACAACACAAATACAAAATCCGAGGATTCATACAAATAGGACTAAGAGGTGAAGTGATTTATTGTTCAGGAGTGTGTCACAGTAGGCTGCAGAACATGCAAATAATTTCTAGATTGTACATGTAACTTGTTGTATTAGTTCTATTTTCAATAAAGATCTTTGAAGAGTAGATAAGCCTGTGTTCCAGAAGGTGTCAGGCTTTCCCCAGGAAGCTGTGGTCTCTGGGAGCACAACAAAACAAACAAAATCATCAATTACATACTAGTAACTATCAACTATGGTCAGAGCCTGTTTAAGGACAGCCTTGCCAGTCCCTATTAAGCCCCATTGTACCGAATTGTTCTGCAGTTCCACCAGAGTTCCACTGGGAGTGATCGCGGTCGAGTGCAAAATGAATGGGAGTCTATGGAGCTAAATGGCTAAATGTGTCTCTTTCGCCTGATTGTCGTTGAGAAATCTCAGATTTGATTGTAGTTTTTGCATGTTCAACATGGATTACAGGTCAAAAGTTGAATGAACGAGTACTTATGTCCTTTCGATTTCTTACAGGGAAAGTTGTTGTTTCCCATAACACGCTAGCATTCTGCTAACGAATGCTGATGGTTAGTGAAGGACTACGACCATAGATCCCGCTTGATAGAATAGGCTTTATTTGTCATTGTGCATTAGATATGTCAAGTGTACTGTAATGTTTTAGTGTAAATGCCATGTGTATAGTGCTGGACTGTTATGTGTTGAATGTGTCTGCATTGGGGACGTTGCTATGGCCTGCAAATGCCAATTACCGGGCAATTAGCTTGATGGGAAGGGAGTGGTGTAGTGTGTAGGGATAGGTCCATTCCCTGTATAAGAGGGGACGGTGGATGAACGTGGGGGGGAGAATGACACGACGGACGGGAGCGCTAGCAATTCGACAGCTCTGGCGACAACAGAGTGAGAAGGGACCCTGGGGAGGCTCCGGACGCGGTGCCTGGTATGGTGTCGAGGCTGACTGTCAACCTGCTCTATGTTCGCCTTGCGAAGGGAAGTTCATTACTCCACCTCACTGAGCTTCTGTTCCACTAGCTCGGTCTGTTGAAGGGTCTGAGTTTGCCTAAGCATTCCTGTCCCGCATTTTCGTTCTCTGCAGCTTGGGGGAGTCCTCGAGGTTGGGGAGCGGGGCGTCACCAGCGCTATTACGGAGGCATTCGTAATGGACAGCGGTGCGCAGATCAGGGTCTACGCTGGAGCAGGCGAAGGCGTGTGTCTGCTGTACTGGACAGTGACTGCACGCTTCACCCACGGTATTCAGCGCGGGGCTACTGCATAGACTGCCTGTTTCATTGTTTTTAATACTGGTGGGTAAGGACTGACCGACCAGTACCAATTTATATTTTTGTCAGTACTGCAGGCTGTGGGGGAGGACAAGGGACTGTTGGGTGTGGGAGCAGGGGTCCCCATGGTTGGCTATTGCCCAGCCCAAGACTACTCCCCTCTTGGTAGTGACTTTGTGGTGATTTTGTGGTTACTTTGCTGTGCTCTGCTGTGGCTTGTTGTGGGTCCTTAAAGTACCTTGCTGTGGGGTGATATTGTTCTGTGGGGGGACTCGCCAGTCAAGGCATAGCTGGCCAGTAAGGGGGGGTCTATATTTAGCACCTAGTGGGGTCCCAGATGCAACTCTTCTGTGCCACAGTCCTGCCTTTTTGTAAATATAAACGTACTCTGTGTCTGGGTATTGTCTGTGACCTGGGAGGATCAGGTACTTGAGCGTGCTGCTAGGTGTGATAGATACTCAACGAAATCCGCTTGTGCAACCACAAAAAAAACAATGCTTTCATCCACATACACCCTTCAACCACGATGCTTGCACGCACTCACACATGACTGTATTAAAAACATAAATAGTTGTGCAGGGTGGGGGGTAGGAGGGTTGTGTGGGTATTTAGTTCTGTGATGGCCCTGGGGATGAAACTGTTCTGTAGTCTGAAGGTGCGGGCTGTGGTGGCCCGGTAGCGTCTGCCAGAGGGCAGCAGGGAGAAGAGATGGTTTGCGGGGTGAGCCTTATCCTTCAAAATGCCACCTGCTCGGCGGAGACAGCGTGTCCTAAAGATGTCTTCCAGGGGAGGCAGTGGAAGTGATACAGTATGTGATGACACCTTCAATGCAACAGTGATAAAATTACTTAAGCAGCTCGGGAGATGGGTTGTTTCTCTTCAGTATTCGCAAGAAGTAGAGCCGCTGCTGTGCTTTCCTGACTGTGGCGGTTGTGTTCATCTTACATTTCAGGTCCTCTGAGAGCATAACCCCCAACGACTTAAAGCAGGAGGTCCTCTCCACTTCCTCACCATTGATAATGAGGGTTTGAGGGTTCGCCTTTTGCCGTCTGAAGTCGACTATGATCTCTTGTCTTCTTGACATTCAGGGTCAGGTTGTTTTCTTTACACCAGTCTGTCAACTTCGTCTCTGTAGGCACTTTCGTTTCCATTCATGATTTGTCCTACCACAGTCGTGTCATCTGCAAATTTGATCACTGTATTTGAAGGATGGGTGTTGGTGCTGTCACATGAGTAGATGGAGTAGAGCAGGGGACTCAATACACAGCCTTGTGGAGCTCCAGTTCTGAGAGACAGGCTTGATGATTGGTGAGGACCCAGTCTCACTGTCTGCGGGCGATCTGTTAAGAAATCCTTAATCCACATACACAGGCTGTAGCTGAGGCCTAGATCAAGGAGTTTGGTGATCAGCCGGTTAGGGACGATGGTATTAAAAGCTGAGCTGTAATCTATGAAGAGTAGTCTCACATGTCTCCTTCTGGTCCAGGTGTGTCAGCGTTGTATGGAGGGCTGTGACGATAGTGAACTCAGTGGACCTGTTTTCCCTGTATACATACTGATGCTGGTCCAGGGAGTGAGGGAGGGCAGCCTTAACGCGCTTCGCCATCAGCCTCTCAAAGCACTTGGCGATGATGGGAGTGAGCGCCACAGGTCTATAGTCATTTAAAGTGCTGATGTTGCTTTGCTTGGGCACTGGAATAATGATTGCCATTTTAAAACAGGTTGGTACGGCCGCTTTGGCTAGAGACATATTAAAAATGTCTGTAAAGACATCTGCAAGCTGGTATGCGCATTCTTGGAGCACTCTTCCTGGAATGGCATTTGGTACCTCTGCCTTCCTTGTGTTCACAGACCTGAGGATGCGTGTTACTTCCTCTGTTGTCACCATGGCTGTGTGCATAGAAATGGTTGAGCTCCTCTGCTAAGGAGGCATTGGTGTTTTGTGGGTGGGTTGTGCCTTCCCCTGTAGTTGGTGATCTGTTGTATGCCATGCCACACTTGTGTTGGGTCTCTGTTGGTGAAGTGGCCCTCAGTCTTCTCCCTGTACCTGGCTTTGGCCTGCTTGATGCCTTTTTTCAAGTTGTGCCTGGCTATGCTGTACTGTGGTCTGTGACCAGTGTTGGGTAAGTTACTTCAAAACAGTAATTATTTAATGATTACTAATTACTTCATCAATTTTGTATTTAAATTAATTTTGTAATTACTCTGTCTGAAAAGTAATTTAATTACTCAATAAGTAATGTAATACATTACTTCTTACAATCCCTATAAACCTTGACAGGATAGACAACAGCAAGGAAAGTCTTTCAATAATTAAATACAAGTCAAACTTGGAACAGTTTAGCCTTTGACCTTTTTAAAACATAGCCTACTAATACATTTTAGTAACACGTGTAGACTTCTTTCATCTTTAGTTACCAAACAATATGTGCATCACACAAAAGCTTAACTTTAAGTTAAACATGACATCACAGGATTCTACAGTACGCAGCAGTAGCATCTCTTCCTGCAATCTAGTTTGCAATAAAAAAATGTAAGCTCACCTTCAAACACTTTCTGCACTGGTGATGTAAATCAAGTTTTGCCTGATAAACAGGTGTTGCTGAGGTGTTATATGTCGATGCCAAAGTATATTCCTAGTCTGTGCAAACTTTCATGGCGATTAAAACCCTTTCTGATTCTGATGAACATGGATCACTGAAAACTGTCGATGCTGCCTTGTGAGGTGCTTCAGTAGGTTACTTGTGCTAGCCGCAGCCACGTATTTTTTTTTTCTCCCCAGGACATAGCTTGCACTTGACATTAATGTTCTTGTTAACTTGTGACAAAAAGGTAAAATACTTGGAATATTTCCATTCGTTAAAACAGCTAGAGCTACTTGCTTCCGCCGAGTCCGAAATCTTCCACTTCAAACCACTAGAGCCCGCGCTTATGCAGCAAAAACTTGCGTCTCCCGTGCAACTGCACTACAGCTAACGATTTTAAAGAGGCAGCGTTCACTTTTACCCTGAAACGATACATTTAGATTTTAATTCAATATTGATTTATACAGAACTGTTAATTCACAGTAGGTATATAACGCAAGTACATTACAAGTAACTGTAATTAAATTACCTAAAAATGAACAGTAATCCCTTGACTTTTTCAGTGGATAAGTAATTTAATTACAGTTATTGACCGCCCCATGGCATCCAAAGCAGAACCAGAATGTCAGACTATTAGCAACATTAGCAACAACATTTGCAAGCCAAAACTCTTTCTAGCGTGTGTATTGACAGGGAGAGCCTAACCTGTCAGCTGTGTTGTCAATGCCTCAAGAGAAAAGTGGAAGTAACCAGAGCTTGCCGTCAAGAAATAGCTCTGGTCGTACGATGTGTATGACGTCAATGACATTTTCAAAGGCTTTTTAGAACAGAAAGGCAACTTTCAAAAAATCTAACACCCAGCGGTGTGCTTTCTTTTGCCTCCCCTTTCAAATTCAGAATTCAAATTACTAGACAAAAAATTTTATCCTGAGAAAAGTGGATTTTAAGGGGTATAGCTCCATAGACCTCCATTCATTTTGCACTCGACCGTTAGCGCCCTCATATGGAACTTGAGTGGAACTGCAACCAGTTCAGAACCCGGAAGTTTCTCGAGAGTGGCAGTTCTCCCTATATTAGACATTCTCTGCTATGGTACTAGTATATAGAGCAGAATACAACAAGAAAAGGAGCAAGACAGTATGGCTGTCACAATATTTTGTCTAACGTATGGTTCATTATATTAGTTCTTGCTGACATGAGATTTCCAATGGGCTGAATTAAAAAAGTATTCCCCTGCAGTTGCATACAGCAGCATTAGATCGAGGGTGATAGCAAACAAGAGGAAGGTTCTTAAAAATATATATATTTTACGCAGTGCGAAAGATGACGTGTCCCCTGTATTCTATACAAATAGGTCAATAAATATTGACACAATTTTGGCTCTGTACGCCACCACAATGGATTTACAATGAAACAACCAAGATGCATTTAAAGTGCAGACTTTCAGCTTTAATTCAAGGGGTTGAACAAAAATATTGTATGAAACGTTTAGGAATTTTAATATACAGTACCCTTATTTCAGGGGCTCAAGAGTAATTGGACAAATTATTAAAATCATAAATAAAACGTTCATTGGAGAATCCTTTGCAGGCAATGACTGCTTAAAATCTGGAACCCATGGACATCACCAAATGCTGGCTTTCCTCCTTTGTGATGCTTGGCCAAGTCTTTACTGCAGCTGTCTTCAGTTGTGGTTTGTTCATGGGTCTCTCTGCCTTAAGTTTTGTCTTCTGCAAGTGAAATGCATGCTCAATTGGGTTGAGAACAAGTGATTGACTCGGCCATTGCAAAATCTTCCACAAATTTGCCTTAACTTTGCTGAATTTGGCTGAATCTGTGCAGACAATATATCCCTATCAGTGGCGATTTCTTTAAACGTCCCATGATATGACAATTTCACTTTAGGAGGTTATTTAACATTAATATCAGTTACCCTAGCCTGCCTTTGGTCCCCCAGTGGCTAGAATTTTTTATAGGTGTAAACCTAGCCCTGGATATTATTCTCTGCCTTTGAGAAAATTAAAGCTGAGACGCTCGGTTTTGAAAATGCTGGTTTTATGACGTCATAAGAGCGAAAGTTACCTCCCCTTTCTCTGCTTTGCCTGCCCAGAGAATCTGTCACGCCCATGAGAAACTGAGCTACTACGACCGTGCGTCGGTTTTTACTCGAGAGACATCATGGCTTGCAAACAAACAAAGTACACGAAAAGTTGCTCAGTGTTTGGTTGTACAAATGAAAAAAAAATTTTTAGTTTCTTCATCTGAGCCTCTGAAGACCCAGTGTCTTAATTTAATTTTCTCTGGAAATGTGTCGACACAACTTCCCAAAGTTTTGTATATCTGCGCCAAACATTTCAGCTACAGCTGTTTCCTCAACTTGGGCCAATACAAAGTTGGCCTTGCTGACCGTCTGAAACTAAATTCTGGATCAGTACCAACTCTCCTTGGTCCAGCTACAAACCTCAGACAAGTAAGTCAACTAACGCTTTATCATTTTGTTGCTTTACTGTATATGGTTACTTTGCTTGCCACCCTTAGAATGTGGCTGTAACATTAGCTCTGCAGCTAAGAGCTCAGTTACTGTCGCTAATGTAAAGGTAGATAGCATCAAGTATGTGTGTGAATACACACACTGTAACGCGAGAGTTGTACACTTCTTTGTTATTTTGATAACCATTCTGCTGTTGGTGTTATGGCGCGGGCGATATCCACCTTTCCCCTCATTGAAATGACTGAGTGTGCACCTGTGCAAACCAGGGTGATCAGATGAGAATGGGCAAATTCGAAGCATCTTACAGCAAGCCATTGCGATACATCCACTGTTTAAACATTAGCGCATGATGCCATCTCTCTCCTCCTTATTAGCATTTAAAGCTACAGACACAGAAACAGCACGTCGTGAGGAAAGCTCATTGTGGGACTGCTCGTAGTGTCTGTAATTATATACCAAGGCTGAATTTCGGGAAAGAGACTTCAGATACAGTCCCAGCTAACAAAATGACATCCCTAGGACGTCCCCTGAACGTCCCCTATTGTTATCAGGACGTCGCAAGGGAACGTCCCCATGACGTTTTTGTAGGGTCCCCTGAAAGTCCTGGGGACGTTGCAGACGTCCATGTAACATCCTCATAACATATAGGGGACGTTCATGGGACGTTTGTCTGCGACGTCATGGGGACGTTCTCTTGCGACGTCCTGATAACTTTCACATACCAAATGCAGAATCAATTTCTCAACCTTAATTTATAGTCACATTTATGCATATAAGGCAAAACTAAACTGAACGTGTTTACTTAAACTCAACAATGTAATTTAACTTCTATATTTTTTTTATCAACTTTAAGTATACCAGGCTGCTGCTAATTATTGTGTATTGTAACTTATGTGAATGTTTCTGAAAAAATATATATATAATTACAGTATAAACAAACACTTTTAAATTAATTAATTAATTAAAATGCATTTTAAAAGCCTGAATTCATTTTTTTATATTTTAATTGTGTCAACCCCTCCTCCTCCCCCTACTCCTATTCCTCATCCTCTCCCTCCTCCTCCTTGTCCTTGTCCTCCACCAGTTCGTCCGGAATCAACACCTGTAACATGAATTAGCTACAGTTAGACAGCAGATCAAATGCAAATAACATTAAGTGGAAGTGCATTTTATCCATATAATGCTCCTGGAGTTATTTTTAGGACCGTAACAAGTGGAACAGAAAGCTTCCCTGACCTTCATTATCCAGATATTTACCATATAACTAATCAACTTTCCTTCATCTTCTCATCGTGAACATTTGTGCAACGTAGAAACAGTAACGTCTGTAACGTCTGAGTCCGTAACCAGGACAACAATGACGCCAAGTGGCAATGACCATAGATATTAGGGTGACCAGACGTCCGGATTTCGGCCAGACGGTCCGGTTTTCCAGCCTTTTGTCCGGACCGCTGTTGCGTGTCCGTCTTTTCGCCCTTTCGTCCTCCTTTTTGACCCTTCCTGCCCACCGTCGCAATTTAACACTCACGTAAGTTTTCCTATGCCAAAAAGAAAGACCTCCTTCTAACCTACGTGGAGTTCAGAACTCCGCTTTGCCATAAGAGCAGCAAAGATCAATATCATACCTTCTGTAAGTTCTGTCGCATTGACGTGAGTAGTAGGGGGAAAGGGGGCTTTAAGCATGCCCCCCCCCCCCCCAAACACACGTGTTTATATTAGTGCTGTCAGTTTAATGCGTTATTAACGGCGTTAACGCAAACCCAAATTAACGGCGTACATTTTTTTATCGCGCGATTAACGCTATTTTTGGCCTAGCAAACTTTGTAGTTTTTTCACATGCTGTTGCAACAACTGCCGACGTTAGAAAAACTACAACACCACACCGGATCTAGCTAGACCGGAAACAAAACAACAGGCGCACACACTTGTTTAGCTTGCGAGCCGTCTAAAGAGTAGTTGCAGAGCCCGTTTACGAATATTAGACATTCTCTGATAGTAGGCTAACGTTACGTTTTGAGTGGATGGCGAGCGCGAGACGCCGAAATGGATGCCAATAAGATTTTAAATGGAAAGTTTACTTTTAAAAAGTTGCCAAATGGTTCCATTGACAAGACCAAAGTGATCTGTGTGTTTTGTCGTTGTAAACTGAGCTATCATCGCAGCACGTCCAGTCTGAAATACCACTTGATGGCCAAGCACACAGCTGATGCGATTCATGCAAATTCTCCGCCCCTCGTCAAAGCCAGGCGATTGCAATGTTGTTTTCAATAAAAAAAATAATTGCACAAAGTAATCCGAACCACTTTTCCATGGTGATAAGAGCATTAAAATTAGAAAAAAGAATGGGACAAAAAGAAATCAAGGGATATTTAGAATAGATAAAAATGTGCGATTAATTGTGATTAATCGCGAGTTAACTATGACATTAATGCGATTAAATATTTTAATCGTTTGACAGCACTAGTTTATATATCTATGGCAATGACAGCCAACTGTCATTATGATACTTTTCTTGCAAAACGTCTTGGTTCATTGTAACTCTAACTGTCCAAAAGTAGCTTGCTACTCTAGAGCTACTTGACCAGCGCTGTAGCCTTCACCTGTTCAAAAGTAGCTTCAGCTGTTTTGTATTTTCTGTATCCTTAAAGAGACAACACCTCTTGTGTGTAGGCATCCGATTTAGAGCTAGCTAGTGCTATCAATAACATTGTTAGCTAGCTACAGTACTGTAAAAATTAAGACGATACAACGTCTCAATTTAGCCGACTTAGAAAACCAGTGCCAACTCAAATTGTCTAGAAATTAATATACATTAATTTTCGATATGGCTATTTCACGTTAGATAAACATACAAATACATAGATATTAGAGCTCAAGTTTGTATTAAAACATATTTACCTCAAATTCTGTCCTTCGAGTGGCCCACCTTCACAGGAGTGCGCTAAATTACTCTAAACTAGACAACTAAAAAACACTATTAAAAACACAATAACAAATGAAGGACTCAAAATTGTATCTTATCCAATATGTAATGATGGTATGCAATCAATGACACAAGTCTGTGTTCTAGAAAGAGTGGTCTGGAGTTGCAGAGGTACGATAATATCAGCTTTAATGCAGCAGTTGGAAATCAACAAGTACAGAGCTCTGGGGCTGTCTACGTTTCCCTACCCGCAACAGAGTTTGGGTTGGTTCACAAAGTCCAACTGGCTATCTGTCCCTGCCCCAGCACATATTATACAGTGCAATTGAAACAGAAATATGAAAAGAGGGTTGAGCTTGTTCTCTCGTGCATCCGGGAGTTTGTTCTTCCCCACGCATCCCACCTGCTCGGGGTGCTGTCTCAGCCCGGTTTCAAGGTTGCTTCCGAGTTCATAAGACATACATTTAATAAGCACAATACATAACTTTAATACATGCATCCTTATGTTGCTGGAACGTCCCGAATGTCCCCCAAAAGTTTTTAACATAATAACAAACATAACATTATATTCCTGGAACGTCCCCTAAAAGTTTAAAATTAAATGTCTAACTGACTAAATTTTGACTTTTTAGGGACTTAACTAACGTCCAAAGAACGTCATAAGGACGTCCTAAGGATAACGTCACGGTATAACCTATAGGGGACCAAATAGGAACGTCACAGAATGTCCCCAGAACATCCCTTGTTAGCCGGCGTATAAGGGGACCACTAAGGCCTATATAAAAGCATAAAAAAAAAAAAAAACATGTCATGGGACCTTTAAGACTGCAAGGGAAGCTCGGCTTCCCCTAAAATGTACTAACATTTATGGTGAAATACGTCCCCATCCATTTCTATGAAAAGTGCTCAGTGGCCCAGTGAGGCAAGCGAGAGTGCGAGACTGGACGCGGCCATCTTTCCACTTCCGACTCTTCCGGTCTAGCTTTAAACAGTGGCTCTTTTTTTCCTTAGCTACGAGACCTCGTGCACGCTTGCACTAGCTTTACACGTCATACTTTGCGACAACCAGTCGCGAGCATAGTTTTTTATGGTTACGAACGTGTGAGCTAAGGCATTGCAGTGGCAGAATCTATGGGCAGAATGGGGTACAAGTCCGATAAGAATCAGAGACATGATGCAAACTTAACGGAAATGTATTCTGTCACTGTATAGTATTCCTTTCACTTGTTTTTTAGACATAGGCTATAGGGCTAAATATTGGGCTATTCTACATGGAACTCATCACATATGTTGCTTTTTTTCTTCGTGATATGATTATGATTTCCAACGCATTGTATCGGATTAAATCAACTGTTGATATGAACAGCTCCGTCGTTGTTCTCGCCAGGCAAAGAAAGCTTAATAGTTATTTTGGTAAATAACTTCCATAATGCAGACTTACCATAGCTTACTGTCAACTTTATATTCAAACGAAATGCCACGAAATTCACACTGCCTTCAATTTATCATCAGCGTAGAAATGTGGCCTGTGTTTTATATGTTCATCCTACAAAACCAAACGCCTATTGATAGATTAATGTGATCTAACAAGACTTGGAAATAGTGTAATAAATAAAGCTTGAGAACTTTTTCTAAAATATACTTTATTGAACATTTGCCTTCAAAAGGGGCATATTCACAGAACCATATAGGCTACAAGACGTTTCCATTAGATGTAAGTGGGGGTGAAACATTGTCACAGAGGACCTTCATTGTCCCACTAAAGCAGTCTGGCTTGATAACACTATCAAAGAAAGAATAATGGGTGTGTTTAACAAAAGCTTCTGAAGGCAAGACTAATATTATTTAAATAGATATAATTTCCTATTGTGGTTAACAGTTAAAGTCTTAATCTTCGTCTTTGCTCCAGATAGACATGTCAACAATCTATGCTCGCGCTTAACATAATATATTTGCCATCATGTCATGAACGTTTTTACGAAAAATCTAATCTGTTTTAAAATAACAGGAAAAAACTATATTAACAACATTTCATGTATGTGTGACAACCATTTGCTAAACTTGTTACAACAAGGCAGGCAACTCAAGCCATTTCTGCCTGTGCTCATTCAATATGTCTATGGCTCATTCAGCTCAATGTAAATCGGCTATCGGCCAATGTGAACTTTTGTGCTCGTGCCCTGTTAGTATCCGCGAGCACATTTGCAGGCAACTTTTATTGACGTAGGCAAATACATGGGGTGCTAGTTTACCCATTTCGGATTGGTTTCAAACTTACCAAAATCTGGAAAAATTATTCTATGAAAAAGCTAGTAGTATGAGCCAGGTTCGAGAATCGAACAAACTTTTTGGGGGGAGATGGTTTTTTAAATGTTGACTAGAGTTAATAGAATAAATACGACCGGAAGAGTCGGGAGCCTAACCGTAAATGCAATACCACCTACATCCACCGGGGCCGTTGTTTCAAGCCGAGGGGTGGGGGTCTGGTCTCTGCATATAGTAGCAGGTCGACTGACTTGATTTCCTCATCATACTAACCCGTAGCGTAACAGTGCATTTCCCTGTTGAAGCCCAGTGTCCATGGACTTCAATGGGGCTGCTTTGAACTGTTTTTTCCAGTGCTTCGAAACTATACGGTCATTAGACAAATGCTGCGATTATGTCCCGCCCACGGACGCTCAGTGTCTCTGGGGGTGAATGGAGGAGTGGGCTGACCTGGATGCCAGGCGTGATGATTGGAGAGTCTGTCGAAAGACTGCTGTAAGCCCTAAACTCTACCTGTAATTTGGATTGCCTCAGTTTGAAGCTTAGAGACTGTACTTTAACCCATATTCATTATTTAACTGTAACTTGAATATGTTTTGGTAAACAGCCAAAATAATGAAACTTGTGTCAGTGTCCAAATATTTATGGACCTAACTGTATGACACCATACAATTCTTCCATTGTAAGATAGGCAGCTTTTGAAAAGAGACAGAAGGAACTAAGGAACAATCTACCACCCGTTGATAATAGTTTGTAGATGCATAAGACATTTTTAGTCCATCAGGAAATGTATTTTCAGTTAACTTTGATGTTTCTGAATCAGCAATATTATAAATAAAAAATGTATTGATGCAAATTCCTGCTAATATTAAGTAAACAATACACTTGAGTTGATGACATCGTTAACACTTTTATTGTGAAAAAGACTTGCTTTCATACCGTTGCCTAGAAACTATACAATCAATAATTTAAAAACAAATGTTCAGCTTATTTTAAGAACACATGCTTACTCCTCAATTAAATTACTCAGCAGCATCAACCAAAGGAAAAATAGTGTTTACACCATTACATTTGCTTATAACACTCGTCCCTTATACAACTGAAAAGTTCTGTGGCCACCCCAGAGCCCTGACATAACATTGAGGTCACATAGCACATTCTTCAATCTGCATTAAATAAAAAATAAAATCCATAAAAGTCCCTTCGGGAAACAAAGCAATGTCAGACTGTATATAAAGAACACCAAGGAAGGTGCTTTGAAAAAAAACCCACCATACATTACTTCAGTCTTAAATTAATGGAAAAAAGGTTAAAGGTAGGTCCAGAAGGCGTGTACTACACCATATGATGTGCAACACCAGAAACAGCACCTTTACCACCCCTTCCGCTTTACAGACTAAAATGGCTGACTGGGGGGTTTCCATCCAGGCAAAAAACAACACAACAACCTTTCCTATTAACACAGAAAAGTAGGCTTCTGGAGAAAAAAGCTTATTTCAAAGGAAAAAAAAAAGTGTCAGGCATTGTGAAAGTTATTTTCTTTTTCTTCAGAGTTCATTCAAACATTACAATACTAGAGGCAGGCAAGCAATCAAATGACCACAAGCAGGCCAGGTGGCTATATATAGTAGCCTCTTAAGACCAGTAAGAAAGTTAACTAAAACACTTAAGTTAAAACTAGTTAATCATCACACACATACAGTATAACGGGAAAGGGGTACACTTGCAGCCCTTGTTAGAGAAAACAAAATGGCCTTTGTGTCAGAATCACCACTCAACCTTATGGCCCAGATTATTTATAAGTTAAGATCCCCACCAACATAAGATTCAAAGTCACAAAGTGTAATCAGACATTGAAATCAATGGTTGGTAAATCAAAATGTATCCTGGTGCCTGCAGGCTTCATTGGGTGATTCTGGAGTTTGAGGCAAGGGCCTCTCCCTGAGATAACAGAGTGGGGTTTAACCTAGCAGAAGCCCAGGGTTCAGGCCCAACACAACACTCTGGACAATCTGTGGTGTACTGAACGGGGTATGACGTCACAGGGGACATGGGTTGGGGGAGAGGTAGGACTCAAGAGAAGGAAGACGGGAAGGAGTAAACAACAAAAGGACAAAGAAAAAAACACAAATATATTAGAGGACTGGCGGTTCCTCTGGTTGATGGAGGGGGAAACAAGCAGTCTGAGTGATCCAGTAGACCGGTGCAGGATGGCGAGAAAGTAGCAGAAGGCTAGTTCGCTGATACTGGAACAGAGGGGGAGGGAGGAGTGAGAGGGGGAGGGAAGAGTGAGAAAGAGAAGGGGGGAGTGGGTCTGACTGTATAAAAAAAAATATATATAAAAAAGTAACTCCAGAGATCTATGAGAGAAACAAAAAAATGTATTATTCAGGAGCAATTAATAATGGGACAGTAGGGGAGTCAGTGCACAGATCTGGAGCAGAGGAAAGAGAAAGAGTGCATAGGGAGAACAAAGTGACAAGGATGGAACAGAGGAGGGAAGAGGGTGAGGAAACCAGAGGTGAAGAAGAAAAGGCGCAAAATGGATGGGGCAGAATAAAATGTAAAATTCATCGAGTCATATTATCAAACGTCGAGTAAGAAGAAAGAAGAAATTCAAGAGAAATTTTTTTGCATTTCCTTGTGAAATATAGTCAATTCATACATTCGAAGTCCATGAAGACTTTCTCCCTTTAAACAATGATTAGCGGATGACTTCTAAAGACTAGGCGTGATACTTTCTGCTTTGTTTATGCCAAATAATACCTCAACATACCCTTCACTTGGGCACTCTCTCATTCCATATTACTGAAACAGAGCCCGTGCCATGCTTTGATCAAAGTTGAAGAAGCAGCCTCAAATATGACTTATTTAAAAAAAGAACTTCCTCCACATGCTGTATAGCTAACACTGGGTACATGTTTTGGCCAGAGAGGAAGAAGTAAAGAAAAAACATTTGGAAATATCATTAACTGTGGGGATAATAAAAGAAAACCAAGAAAATAGTTTGGAGGATACTCAGAACTACAAAACTAGACATGGCAATAGGAAGCCAATAGGAATCCATGTTTACCCTCCAGACATTTGCTCTGTTGTGGTTGTCCATTGGCCAGGTTTGGAACAAGGAGGATATAGCCAGCAGTGATGTGGATATAGCTCACGTAGGACTTGTGTATGTAAAGGTCTCTGAGGCTGTGGTGGTCCTAAGACATCCTGGGGAACGAGCATTCTTGAGGGGTGGGATTCAACAACACATTTATGGCAAAGTGTAACAAGCAGCAAATGTGAGACATGAAAAGTGAAATTCATCAAGTGCTCTGAGCAGGATTCCCCCAGAACGACATCCAGAGGAATGAGAAGAGGAGGAAGGAGAGAGAAAGAAAGGGAAGCAAGAGGGGAAGAAACTGAGTGAAATGATACTCTGTCTGTGCCCACATGCCTCCCTTTGGTGACTGTGGGGAACGTGATGCGAATGGAAAGTTATCTTGAACCCGTCTCTTACTACATCTCCCAGAGGCCTTCAGTTCAATACAGAAACTTACAGATGATTCCCTAGTGGTAGGTCTAAGAAGGTGTGAGAGAGCTCAAGCACCATACAATACAAATCAGGATGGATTCATACAGACTTGGAGTGAAAGGTGCATGCTACTGAATCTAGCAATTGGTCGAGTCAATGGGTCATGCCAAAGAGCCCTTATTTTGAAAAGCGCAATGGTTAGTGGGCACCAGATGGTGCTAATGGATGTCTTCACAAGGGTTGTTATGGCATTAGTTATATCATTGATATTATAGGTAGTGATTGTTGAAATATCAACAGTGTTATACAGGGGTTACACAATGCAACTAGCCACACAGGAAGAAGGGAAGACTTTGAAACCTGAATAAACGACAGTGGATGAGCAGAAAAAGAAAAAGCAACTTTTTTGCATCCTGACACAACCGATTCCATTTCTAAACTCACATTAAAAATACAGGAGGACGTCAAGAGCTTCAAAAATGACTCATAGATACACAGTGATGTACAGAGTGTCTGGTAAAGTTACATTCAAATTTAACTGAGAATGACACTGTTTTGATGCATTGGTTATATTTCTTAACAGGCATGTGTCTTTCATTATATATATATTTTGTTATTGTGTGTGTGTATGTGTAAGGGGGGAGGGGGCGTTCTTTCTTAGGGTTCACAAGAAGGTCCACCGTTCAAAAAGTCTCACACATTTTCTTAGTTTTCATAATGGTTGGGGGCAGTGTGGTGGGTTGGATCGGAGTAGATGGGGGGGGTCTTCAGGTAGGGTAGGGTTCCATTCTACTGGAAGAGTGGCAGGGTGGGCAGCTGTTCCCAAGAGGTCCCCCTTCATCTGACTAAACATGACATGCATCCCCATACACCACCACTCCCTCCTCCCCCAGGGCTAAGACTATGAAATCTTGCAGTTGCTGCGTGTGCAGTTCTGGGGCGGGCTCTGGGGTGGCCGGATGGACTTGGAACGCTTCAGACTGTTGCCCTTGGAGCCACCAGCTGCGCTGGCAAGGGAGTAGGAGCGTCCATGCATCATGACGGCGTTCATGCCATTGGCCATAGAGAAGGACTTGAGGTGGGACTTGATGGCCACGGGCAGTGGCAGCTTGTCGATGAGGTGGACGGGCGTGCAGGACACAATCGCCCGGCAACACAGGTCCTGTAGGCTGAACACTGAGGATGGGGAGAGAGAGAGAGAGGGAGTGGGGGAAGAGAGGGAGAGAGTGGGGGAGAGGGAGATGAGGATTAGCCATGAAAGAGTTGAGACAAAATGCTACCGAACATTGCACCACATCCTATGAGTTAGAACCCAACACTTGACCAAGCCCCAAGAATCTAATATTCTTTTAATGTTGGTCGTCTTTCATCTAATCTAATCATTAATTTCACAGGAAACCTAGCAGTTCTTTTTTACCATACATTTCCAATCATAGTAAAGAGAAACTGGGAAGGATGGAAAGAGGTGTTGTTAAACACAGCCCTAGACCCAGAAATTTATGATGAATGGAACTCCAACAAGACTTAGAAATCCTACTTGACCAATCAACAATCACGGCTTTTAACAAGCATCTGGGGAAACCGGTGCTAATTCTGTCAAGTCCACTAAATACGATAAATGTTGGTTAAAAGCATTATCTTTAACCTCACACCGGAGGGGAACGTTCCAGGCACGTTCTTGGCAAATTGTAAGTGATTTACTCACTTAAGCGAGCCAGGAATTAATTTGCTGTGGGCAAGCTGGGACATAGATAATGCAATCAACTCTCCATCTGCGTCTCTTTTTCTTTCCCACTATAGATGGTCTGAACAAAGAAGTGATGACGGAGTAGGAGAGCAGAGAGAATGAGCTGAACACTGTCTGGACACCGTGGCTGCCATCTTGAAAGATGGCGGTGGTGTATTAGTGCCTATTGGCGTGCTTTGGATCTTGCTGGCGTAATGGGCAGCATCACAAGAGAAGCAGCTGGTGCACTTGAGACACTGCTCCCAAACCCTCTGCCCTCAAAACAGGACAAGCCATTAGGGTTTGGAGAAGGGGGTGAGGGGGACCAGAGGGCAAAGGAGGAAAGGGAAGGTGATTGATGGATGAAAGAGAGGGAGGGAGGAGGAGAGGGCCAGGAGAAAGCAGGATGGAGAAGGGTGGAGCGTGTCAGTGGAAGACACTGCAGAGACAAAAGGCAGGGAAGAGCAGCTGTGTGGACGAAGTCTTTAGCATAGACGACTTTGCCTCCATGCACACAGACACAAACACACAGATTATTCTGTAGCCATCCACACCTCGGTTGGGCTTCCAGAACTTTTCCATGCCGTGCCTCATGAGCACGATGCGTGACAGCTCCGTGAACGACTCAATGACGTTGAAGTTACACAGGGGGCTGACCTCGAAGAAAGTCATGCCGTTCTTTTCGGCGTACGCCCTTGCTTGCTCGGTGGGCACCTGCCGTTTGAACGCCAGATGGAGCCGGTTGCCCACTAGGATCCTGGGTACGCCTGGTGCATGCTAGGAAAGAAGGGGAGATTTTAAGATTAAGGTTTCAAAAATGTGTGTGTTATGGTTTTGTTACTTGTCCAGAGCACATACTGTGCTCAGCGTAAATGAGTACACCACCTTTGAAAAATAACATTTTAAACAATATCTCAATGAATACTAAAACAATTTTCCAAAATGTTGACAAGACTAAGTTTAATATAACATCTGTTTAACTTATAACATGAATGTAAAGTTAAAGGGGTCATTGATCGCAAAACCGAATTTACCTTGTCATAGTTGAATAACGACAGTTTGTAGGTAAAACGGACATACAGTGAACCTCAAAGTCCATTGACATCTCCTATGCCGTCACAAAGGTGGCTCCACCTTTTTGGCTCTGGACTGTACCTTTGTCATGCCCCAAAATTTACATACAGGCCAGTCCACTGGTGTTCTGGCCCAGGAACATAAATGGAGGTTGCGTAGATCTCAGACACTAGTTAAGCTGCACACTGCTCTGTGTACTTCCACGGGAATTACAAAGAAGAAAGTTTGGAAGTTTTTTAAGGATATTGAAAATGGACCACGGTCGTAATTGCAGTGTTCCAGGCTGTACAGGGAATGCTGACACTTTTCATAATCTTCCCAAGGAACCAAACACTCGATGGGCATGGCTGATGTTTGTCTATGAGAAGATCCCTGTGAAGTTGGACACTCAATTATTAATTTGCTCGAACCATTTTACCAAAGACAGTTTTAAAAACCTACAATTTAGGTTATTTAGGTAAACAATTAAAACAGAGAAGCTGTTGCTGAAAAGAGGTATTGTTCCGACCATATGCTCACCACAACCGCAAGCTGTAAGTATGATTTTGTCACTAACAGTTATTAGCAATGCTAACGTCTCCTGTATCCAGCATAGATAGAATGTGTGATGTTTATTGGCAATGGAGTTAACGTTTAACGTTTCATTTTCATGACTGTGTTTAATTCGAATAAATAACCTGTGTTGTCATCAGGGCTCGAAATTAACTTTTTGGCTTACCAGCCAAAATGGCTGGTAGATGAAAAAAAAAAACTATTTTTTACTGGCCCAAATTAATCCTGGCATTTGAAATTGTTTAACATAAACAACCTTTACCTAAGATTTTAATATCATTGTAAATCTCTTTCAGAATGGATTAAACAAAATCAACCAATTTTACTTTTTGAAATAATTTATTAATTCAGTGGGTTCCAGGGGCCTACTACTCCTCTTGCTCAATGTGAGATGGGCTGTCCTTGTCCATGAGGTTTGGTCTTCGCATTGGACCAGCTGGCTAAAAGCAGAATTCCCATATCTGTTGATATGCCCTGCTTGACTTTTTTGGGGTAAAACATTTGTTGTAGAATTGACCAAACTGTAAAATTATTAACTTTGTGACATGACGCGACCACGAAAGAGACATGTCTGCCACCTAGTAAGACTTTGCGGTCTATCTGGCGACGCACTCACTCAAATTTCCAGACTTTCATGACCCAAATCAAAATTCTGATGTGACAGATCAATGAGGAATTGCTTTCTCTCTTAAATGCTGTCATCCTTGACCTTTTTTGTCTTTTTAAATCAAACTATTTGTATTATCCGTGTCATTATCTAGCTGTTAAAAAAGCTATCTTCTCAGTTTTCTGCCACCTAGATGCGTGCACAACTGTTCATGTTGGCGTTGCAAGCTTTTTTAAACCATGACTGGCACGGTAGTCGGGAGCCAGCCCAAAAATCTACACACCATTGGCGCTTGCCAATTTCAAGCCCTGGTTGTCAAGTAAATCTACAATTCACGATACATGATTTGCTCCTTGTAAACCAACCAATCAGTGCGCAGCTCATCTAAGTATTCATGAGCATACCATAAAAGGGAGAAAACCTCTAGTTTCATTCTAGGGCTATTTCACAGGGTTGCATTAGGGCGCATAGAACAGCACCCGAGCCATTTTCAGACCAACCAATGTTACATACCCTATTTGGAGACCTTAAGGAACAGTGTGAAATACCCTATAAAATCAGTCAATGACCCCTTTAATAATATAATTTATAATACCATTTTTTTTGTTTAACTCAAATTAGGGTGATGCAAAAATGAGTACATCCCACTGAAAGTGTCTGGAGCAAAGCAACATTTTAGAATCCAAATCTCTAATTTAACAAGAATTTAACCACAGGTGAGTCTAATTATTCATCACACAGGTGTCCAGCAGACAGTTGACTATGATGTAAGCAGAGAGTAAGCAAACAAACCCCTAAAGTACCCATTAAATGTCTCTGGGCCCTGCTTGTCAATATAGCCCATCTACTATGAAATAAGCTGTTGGGCAGTGGCTAGTTGCTAATGCTAAGAGCTAATGTTTGTCTGCCATGGGAGTCTATGGAATTCTACAAGCATCTTGGAATGAGGCTCCTATACCGTGAGTCACTCCAAACTTAATTTTACTTGGTACATTCAATGGCCTTTTCTCTCTTTTCATGGGGGTTACTGGAAAGTGGAGAACCTTTTAGATGCAGAATGTATTCATAATTGTTTAGTTGTTAGGGTGTTGTGGTCAGTGCTATGACAGCATTGGTACTGCTTGGATTCTGCTTCCAGTCACTGTTGTACATTATTGTGTGTGTGTTTCAGGAAAGTCTGTGCTTGTGTGTGTAGCCGGTGTGTGGTGAAACTTACTCCTCAAGTATGTAACAGGCCACCTGCGTCAACAAATTGCTAGCTTTCCGTTGGCGTAGTTGGTAGTGGCTGCGCTTGGAAGTCGAGAGGTGGCAGGTTTCACTCCCAGTGGAAGCGAACATTGGCCGGTATGACTCTGACGGAGCTTGCAAGACCACGTCTGTTACATGTGCACCAGGGGCATGTTCTGTTCCGCGATTGTGTGCATTGAGGCGTGTGTCAGGCACAGAATGCTAAAGACAATCCTAGAGGGATGTTTCTTGTAAATCTCTCTGATGCTCATCCACCAATCAGGGTGGTGCAGACCACGAACCACCTGTGTAGCAGAGAGTCCACAGACAAAGCATGGTACCATCCACACCTTCCCCTACCCCCGACAAGGGAAGGGTCCTTCCCCTTTTGTCCTTATCTCCCAGAGTAGGAGCTTCAAATTCCTGACCCAGCATGGGGTCAGGAACAGAGACCATGGTCTCACATTGTCAGAACAAAAGGAATTACTTGTAGGAACTTACTTGTGTGGACTTACAAACATTTTCTAAAGGACTACATGGCTCATGGACACTAATTCAAGGACAGTAGTCGATGTGTTATAATGTGTTTGTCTCATTTACCTAGAACGTTGTTAATTGATGTTTGATTATAACTTCCCTTCAGGTATAGTTAAATCAGTCAATCTTGGTATCAAAATAATTGTATCATACTAACAAAACCAGTTATGAACGTTGTATTGTTATATTCTGAAGTTTGAGCATTCCATGGACATTTGAGATAATGGAACTCAAAACTATCAGCCACTTCACACCTCTGGGCAGGTCCCAGGACAACGCCCAGGTGGAAGTAACTGACCAATGAGAGAGGTCACCTTCACAGGGATGACCCCCTGTTCTTTGGGGTATTTAACCCCCAAACGTACAATCACCCCCGCTTGTTCGTAGGATAAACTTGTGGGTGAACGCGTCACTCTCTAACCTATTCCTCTTAACCTGCACCTTCACTGAGCGCCCGGAACTTTGACGAGAGATTCCGATTCTGTTCGTTGGACATAACGAACCATTTGACTCCGTTCTTCAAACCGACAAAAGTAACTGCGATTTGCAATATTTCTTACTTGTGACATATTGGCATGTTGTGATTGAATTGTTGATGTTTGATTGTATTCTACAAATGATTTGACTTAATCATCGTTAGGTCAGTTTCCATTGATCGTCCATTGTTACTGTAGAAGCCTCTTCCTATCTCTACCTCTTCCTCAACTTCTCCCCTCCCCTCCACACGCGCTCTACGCAACCATTGTGTAGCGCGCTCTCATTAGAATTTAGGCCTACTGTACTGCTTTAGCCCAACTAACCCATAACTTGTCTGGTATGTGTTCACTATAATTACATTCTCTTAAATAAATCATTGTGTATAATACTCGCTTATCTCTCACGTTATATGATCTGCTCTACTTTCATAGAATTTACTACTTAAGATTAGACTGATTATTACGAGTGCTATTATTCGATACTATTAAACAAGGTTTCCTCTGTCCCTTTCACGAATCAGAGGTGGTGCCCCCAAGAACTACTATACTTTATTAGAAATTAAGTATTACTAATCTTAAACGAGCAAACCACGCTACACCTGGTAACAGCCAATCTGGTTTCACTTCCAGGGGAATTCTTGAATTGAATTAGTGAGGCAGATATGGTAATCTACCTCTTAACAATTCACAGTAAATTACATTTACAAATATTACATTTAGTCATTTAGCAGATGCTCTTATCCAGAGCGACTTACAGTAAGTACAGGGACATTACCCCAAGGCAAGTAGGGTGAAGTGCCTTGCCCAAGGACAAAACGTAATTTGGCAAGGCCAGGGCAACCTTCTGATTGGTAGCCCGATTCCCTAAGGCATCTGACCCCCATAACCATTATATTCCAGTCTGTGCACATAGAGTGCACCAACCCCCTAGCCATGGACAGACTGGGAGTAAAAATAGGCCCTGGACTTTGATCCAGACCGGCCCACCAGAACCAGCCACCGTATACGCCACCACAGCTGCCTTGCCAATGCATGCACTTTGTGTTTGATGTGATGCTAGTTCCGGAGTTCCAGACTTAATGTGCGCGCAGCGCAAGAGCAAAAAATGTTTGGCCTTTATTTGAGCGCAAAATAGTTTTTTGAGCTTTATGTAAAATAAACATAGTCTAGTGAAGGTATTTTTGTCTCGTAATTTTTCAGCCCACCCTTACATTTCTTCCATCGTTATATAGTCTCTACTAGTTTTCGATCTGTCAGTGTCACTGTCGTGTGTAAGCTAGAAAAAGGGGGCAGGGCTAAGGGCTGCATAGACGTTCATTTGGAATAGACCAACCAGCCTGGGGGGAAAGGGGGGCCAGACAACCGTGTTGCTTCATCTTCTGCCGACATTTTTATTAGGAGTAATAGTAGGAATTCTCCCAGTGCTCCCGATGGCCAGTCCGCTAATGCCCCGAGCCCAGCTCTGATAAGGAGAGGGGCTGGCACAGAAACCTGTAGGAGGTACACCATTTCACAAACCTGCATTTAATGACCCATGTGAGAACCCCAAGGGTATCACATTGAGTCTTGGTGAGAATAAAGTTATTATAGAATTAAGTAAGGCCAGGGACCCTACCATCTAGACATGCCCCCCATCTCTGGCTCCAGTGCAGCTACTGCTTGTGGAGTACTCCACTACCAAGCCCAGTCTGAAAGTCTAGTCCTCTTCCCCCTCCCCCCACCTCACCTCGTCAATCTCCCGGATCCAGCGGTCGATGCCGTCAAAGGACCAACGGTTGGTGATGTCATACACCAGCAGGATGCCCTAAAGCCCAGAAAATGCAGACATATTAAACACTGTACAGTAGATTAGATGCAGGTAGGGTGATCACCATCAAACAAACCAAATGTGGGACAAATACTAAGTTTGTGTGGGACATGTTACCAACACTAAAACATAACCTGAAACTGTTATAATGTCTATCTAACTGATTAAAAACATTTGTATTATGCTTTGTTCTTTAGTACCTTCCAGAAAACACCATTATATCACAACGTAACATAAAATGTCTTTATTCTACTTGTCATTTAAATTCAACATCTCTGAGCCCAAAGGCAGCAGTCATCATGTAGATTACTAGACTGCAAACACTCTTTCTGTATCCCCTTCTACAGGCCTCATCCAGGTATATGTCCTAGCCCAGTCTTTACTTAAAGAACAATGGGCCTCATTCACCAATATCTTCCTACGTAATTTCTTAAATGTATTCTTAAGAAAGTTCCTAAAAAAAATCTTTGTGTGATTCATGAAGCGTTCTTAAACAGCAGAATTGTTTGCAGGTGTGTTCTTAGAATGATGAATCCCAATTTTTTGTAAGTCGAAAGCTCGTGCCCTGTTGCTCCTATTTAGCATAGGTAAACGCCCCGTTAATTCCCATAAAAGGACATGATATGGCAGGGCCGTGTGCACACTCAGAGAAATGTCAAAACAACGTGGTCAAGACGATGGAGGGATCGACAAAAGACGGAAAAACGTAATAATAATTCTGAAGTGGAGGTACAGGTGCAAGAAGTTAGCGACAAACGACACATCATATTTAATAGCGTCAGCTGTGGATACAAAGCAGTAAATAAAACTGATGCATGGAATGCTATTACTCATGCAGTGAACACTGCATCTGGAGAAGTGCGCAAAACTGATGAAGTGAAAAAATAAATGGTTTAAATCTGAATTCTTAAGCAAAAAAACATAACCTAGAAATCAGTTGACTGTTACAAATATCCATGAGGACTGCTCTTGGTAGCGTAAAGCGTTCCAACAGGTAGCCTACTCGTCGCTCTCTGCAAATATATTGGTATGGTCAAGGAAGATGTGATCCCTCCTCAGGGAACGCTCCGCAACATTTTGCAGCAGCAATAAATACGCCATTGTGTGGTGTAGTCCTAGTGTGCGGAAAAAGCCTACTTTGGGCCTTTAAATACAGTGATAAGTCACATATTTGATGGCAAAGTTCCCTGTTAACATAATTGATTTGAATTGAAGGTAAAGCAAGGCTAGTTTACAGTTTTTTGAATGACCCATCTCAGAGTAGCTTTATAGAATGTACGGTTACTGTATAAAAAAAAAAAAAGAAGACAGAAACATAATTGCTGCAGTAAAGGTTTCATTTGCAACAGGCCAAGAAATATGCAATACAGCTTCCATTTACAGTATTATCCTAGCTTTGGCCCTTCTCTGAGTGCCACCACACATTCTAACTCCCTCTTCATTGTGCAGGCATTACTGTATTCTTACTTTTTTGTGTTGCTCTATATTGTTCTTTTTCCACACCAGATCAGCCCAAAGAGGTTCTCTTTACTGTCTATACCATATGGTCATGCAATTGAAAGAACCTCAACACCTGAGTGTTTCCTAGTTGGGAATCAGCTGTGATGTACAGTATTTGCATAACTTCAGCTGTTTCTCAGTAGCAATAGAATAAAATACCGGGGATATATTTATGTTTCAATTCACAATATAAACGGCTGTTCCCTTTGACTTTAGCCAATAATTTAGGTTTTGAACATGACGTTATCTGTTTTGCTGACAGTGTGAAAGCATTAGTAAATTGGGCAGTAAAAATCGATTGTTTTGGTCTTGGTTGAGCTTGTGTGTAAAAGAAGTTCAAGCATAAAAAATGTGTATTTACTCTATGCATTTTGTGTCAAAGCTACAAGAAATGTGTTAATTGTATAGCCTACACAGACGGATATTGTGCTCACTGTGTTAAGAGTTTAGGAAACTTGCTAAAGGTATTGAAAAAACTGTCATAGCGATTGTAAAATACTGTATTTATATAGGCCTAGCACAATTCATACACAAGGGAAATTCCAATTGCTTTACAAATGAGCATAAGTATAAGTATAGTGTGTATTTATTAAAACAAACAAAAAATGTGTAAAATTATGAAATTATTAGTTGGAAAATTATAAAGGAGAGAAATATTCAATTTTAAATGAGAACGGACGAGAACGGTATAACTACTTATTTTGCGCAAACATGTCAGCTCTAAATTGTGCGTAAGAGTGCTCTTGGGTGTGCGTAAATTCTGTTCTCACCGAAGCACAAATAGCAAATAAGAAAACATTGGTGACTGCCAGAATCTTTGTGAAAACTGCGTAAGTGGGGTTTTAGAACAAATTTGTTTGTAAGAACATTTGGTGAATGAGGCCCAATCTCTTGTTTTGTTGCCATTATGCCACCTTGTAAAATGTTAATTTACCGAATTATCCATCTGTTTTCTGACAGGGAAGACATGGAACAAATCACCGATCCACATTTTGATTGACAGCCGTCACAACCTATAGTGTCCATGTTTACTCCTTTCTTTTCAAACATTGAATTTAAAAAACGGCTGTTGTATTTGTACTTCTGACGATTGCTGTTAAACATAGGTGAAAAACGATACCGCAAAAAGAATAAATAAAATGCTTTCTTAAAAAGGCTAAATAACCCATGTATGTTTTCTTAATATGATCATTACAAATCAACAGACCAATGACAATGCGGGACATTTTCTCAATATGCTACATGCGGGACAAGGGGTGAAAATGCAGGGCGGTACAACGCAAAGTGGGACGGGTGGTCACCCTAGATGCAGGTCCACATACAGGTGAGCGCACACAACATTATGTATATCACAGCACACACAAACGCAGATATCACACACACACTAGTAATTTTTCTCTCCACTTTCTCTTCAGAGAGCTAACCAGTCGACACTCAGCTTAGGGCTTACTCACTAATATATACAGCTCTAAGAAGACAAGCAGCTAGATAGCACAAGCATTATCTAGCATCCATTAGAAGTGGCTTTCAGAAGCGTATTCAATTCAATTAACTTTATTCTTCCATAAGGAAACACACACAGTTGGCATACCAAAAGGTCTGTCATAATTGGTCAACTAGTAGTAGTATAGTAGATTCATAGGCTTGTATTCATTCCAGAAGCAGCTGTCCCTTGTACTATGTTTTTAGAGATCCCTTCCTGGTGGTTTTCCTCAAGAGAACAGGTGTTGGTGTGTGTGTGTGTATATTTATTTATGCATGTCTTCAAGTGTTCATCACCTGAGCACCTCTGGAGTAGGACCTGAAGATGGTGCAGAAGCGGCCCTGGCCTGACGTGTCCCTGAGAGAGAGAGAGAGAGAGAGAGAGAGTTAAAGACGATAAGAGCAAATTAACTTAACCAAAACCCTTTGAACAGAGAGAAAGATGTGAAATCATAGAGGATTGTAGGGTTAAGAGAGTGGGGTTGAGTGCATTATATTGACCACTGAGTGAGAGGCAAAATTGATCCATCTGTCACTAGTAGCCAGGTCTTGTCCAGCTCTACTTATACCATTTCCGATACAGTAGTGCTCTCATGGTTGAGAGTGCAGGTGCATTCTTCCTGTTCTATATTTAAACAAGATGGCCTTCTAACAGCACCTTGTTAGTAGATCAGGTGATTTACTTCTGGGAATGGGAGGCTTTCTGTGTTTTGTAGGTTAAAGCTTGGTAATTCAATTGGATGAGTCTTTAGTCTACCTGTAATATCTTCTCTCTCCCTGTCTCTATTTTCATACAGGTCTATATTTATCTATACAGGTTTTCAAATAGTGCAAATGTTGACAGCAGAACCTCTATTTTTCATAAAACTGAAATAATTTTGTGCAAAACGTGTGTTTATTACAAACACATCTCTTTCTAATACTTGTCATAAGGACGAAGATTTATCCCATTTTCATTTAAAGTTAACTTAATTCTTGAAACAGAAATTAAATTCTCAAAGCTCTAAGTGCATTAGGCAAAATAGCCTATATGGTTCAGCACAACTACATAGATCACCTTCAGAAGGTCATATCTCATCCAAAACAATTAACTCATGCTTAAAAACCAAATAATTTTCTCATATAAATAATCAGTCTCTCTCTCAAAATGTTTCAATGTTTTGTCAGTATGGCAGTGGAACTTAGAAAATACTGTAGTAGATGTTTTCTTTCCAGAATACTATGTGTCTTCAATCTACCCGGACACTCCTCAGCTCCCTCCTCTGGCTTCCCATCACTGCCATATCAGATTCAAGACACTGACAACCGTCTAGTGGTCCCAACTCTCAAGAGCACCCACTCCCAACCCAAGCTCTTCTCCTGTCTGGCCCCCCAATGGTGGAATCACCTCCATCAGAGACACAGACTGTCTCCCCACTTTCAAGAAAAGGCTAAAGACACACTTGTTCCGGGAGTACAATGTTGTTGGTTAGTTATTTAATGGGCAAATACCCCCATGGGTGCCCGAGAGAGGGGGGGGGGGGGGGGGGTTAGCACCACAGTCGGACGGACACAAAGGTAACAGACCTAGGCAATTCACAAACGACTATGAGCAAGCAGTGTACATGCAGTAAAATCTGCAAGAACATCCATGGCTTAAAGATCCACCGAGCGAGGATGGAGTGCCTGTTGGGAGCAGATGCAACACAACGCACAGGTGTTACACCTGGTGAGACGCAGGAGGGGCCAGGCCTGGACTCACCCCACAGTGCCCAGAACCTCCAAGTGATGCAAACTAATCCCTTGAGCATCAAGTCTGACAGGAGGCAGATCAAATGGCCTGCAGCTAGCATGACCTCACTCTGGAAGCAGTTTGGTGATGATGTTGACCAAATACTGGAGGCAATGGCGAAAGGAGAGGCCGACAGGAAGCTACGAGCTATGACTACAATCATTGTCAGTTCATCGCAGCTGAACGGTTTGGCGAGGAGGAGACGAAAAGCTCCGGAACATCTTACTTAAAGAATCAAAGAGCTGTAAGGATCCACAACATCAGGCAGGAGATGAAAGCACTGAAATCCCAGTACAAAGCGGCAGGACAAGAGGAACGCATTGGCCTGGCCCAGCTAATGTGCATCCTTCGGAAAAACATCAGAGTTCTCCGCCAGGCTGAGTGGCATAGGATGTGGCGGCGCGAGAGGGCACGTAAACGTGCTGCTTTCATCGCTAACCCCAAGTTCACTAAGGATTTGCTGGGGCAGAAGCGCAGTGGCAAACTGGTCTCCTCGCAGGAAGACATAGACCAACATCTGAAGCAGACGTACAGCGACCAGCTTGACCTGGCAAATGCATTCGGTTCCATTCCACACAAGCTGGTTCAGCTCACCTTGAGAAAACATCATGTACCCAGCAGGTGTGGAGACCTCATCGCTGATTATTACAGCAATTTCATCCATTTGGCACAAGGTGGAGATCGGTATCATCACAGGGTGTACTATCTCTGTGACATTGTTCTCTCTAGCCATGAACATGCTCACTACGTCTGCTGAGCCAGAGTGCAGAGGGCCCCGCACAAATTCCGGACAACGGCAACCACCCATCAGGGCATTCATGGATGACCTCACAGTCATGACAGAATCAGTCCCAGGCTGCCGGTGGATTCTGAAGGGACTTGAAAAGCTGGTGGAGTGGGCCCGCATGCGTTTCAAACCCGCCAAATCAAGATCAATGGTGCTTAGGAAAGGGAAGGTGGGCAAGGTTTTTGACTGCTCTCTGAGAGACACAACATCTATCCAGTCGACCTGCACTGAGTTGGATGGCTGGCTGAAATCTGTGGACAAGTCAGGCCTACCTGGGAAGTTTAAAGCCTGGGTCTACCAACATGGCATTCTTCCCAGGATCCTGTGGGCCCTCCTTGTCTACGTGGTCCCTATCTCAACAGTTGAGACCTTGGAGAGGAGGGTCAGCAAACACCTCCGGAGATGGCCTGGATTACCAAGGAGCCTGAGCAGCATTGCACTCTACGGCGACACCAACAAACTGCGACTGCCTTTCAAATCCTTGGAGGAGGAATTCAAGGTAACTAGAGCCAGAGAAGTGGTTCAGTACAGGGACTCAAGTGATCCGAAGGTAGCTAAAGCAGGGATCCAAGTGAGGACTGGCAGGAAATGGAGGGCAGAGGAAGCAGTTCAAGAGGCAGATGCAAGGTTGCGTCACAGGAGCCTGGTGGGAGTGGTCACACAAGGTCGAGCAGGGCTAAGATCCTTTCCACATTTACATTTACATTTAGTCATTTAGTCATTTAGCAGACGCTCTTATCCAGAGCGACTTACAGTAAGTACAGGGACATTCCCCCCGAGGCAAGTAGGGTGAAGTGCCTTGCCCAAGGACACAACGTCTTTTTGCACGGCGGGGAATCGATCCGGCAACCTTCTGATAACTAGCCTGACTCCCTCACCGCTCAGCCATCTGACTCCCCACTTTCCAACTCCCCAAATGAACACCAGGGGGAAGGAAGGGCGACGACTTGTTCAGGAGGAGGTGAGAGCAACCGTAGAGGAGACAAGAACCTGCAAGGCAGTGGGAATGAAGAAACAGGGAGCTTGGACGAGGTGGGAGAATGCGGTTGAAAGGAAAGTGACCTGGGCTGAGCTTTGGAAATCCGAGCCTCAGGGCATCAAATTTCTCATCCAGGCAGTGCATGATGTGCTTCCAAGCCCGTCAAATCTGCACATATGGGGCATAGCAGAGACACCAGCATGCCCACTGTGTTCCAAGCGAGGAACCCTGGAACACATCCTCAGTTGCTGTACAAGGGCACTTTGAGATGGTCGGTACAGGTGGAGGCATGACCAAGCCCTCAAGACCATTGCTGAAGCTATCAGCGCAGGACTGGCGTGGGCAAAGCAGTTCCGACCCTCCAAGCAAACCATTGCCTTTGTCAAAGCTGGGGACAAGCCAACTCTTGCCAGAAGAACATCATCTGCAGGTATCCTGACGTCTGCAAGAGACAGGTAGTTGTTGGTGGACCTTGAACATCAGCTGAAGTTTCCCAGCCATATTGCAGTCACCACCCTGCGACCAGACATTGTCCTTGTGTCTTAGTCCACCAAGCAAGCAGTGCTGCTGGAGCTGACAGTCCCATGGGAAGATCACTTGGAAGAAGCTCTCCAAGTATGCAGGACTGGTCAGTGACTGCCAGCAGGCTGGCTGGAGAGCAAGGTGTTTCCCTGTGGAGGTTAGATGCAGAGGATTTGCAGCCCGTTCCTTGGCCAGAGCCTTCAGTAGTTTAGGCATTGAGGGTGAGAGAAAGAGGAGAGACATCCGCATTACCACAGATGCGGCAGAGAGAGCCTCAAGATGGCTGTGGCTCAAAAGAGGGGAGCCATGGAGTCATGGTAGCTAGCTAGCCATCTGGACACAAGCTGGGGTCTGATCAGCCCCGGCTGGGTCACCTAGAGGAGGGCGTATGACGTTGAAAGACCCGAAATATCCAATGATCCCAGGAACATCACTTATGATGTGTCCAGATTAGACATCAGTAGATGTATGTACACAGTTAGTTGTAACTGATTTACTGTAACTTCTTGTAGTTGCTGTGAATTATATTACTGTTGCTAGCTTTCCTACAGGTACGCACTTGTGAGGTTCATGTTGTTGTAATTGTAACTTCTTTAACTACATCCTCTAATGTTTCCTCCCATTGGCACGTATTTGCTTTTCATAATGTATGCTTTATGTTTTGGCTACCCACAATGTTTTTGGGGCTTGTTGTTTATGATCATTGACCTATGGACTTTTGTAAAGCTCTCTCTTGGAAGTTGCTTTGGATAAAAGCGTCTGCTAAATTCATAAATGTAAATGTGTATCAAACTGAAAAAAGATTACGTTATTCAAGAGTAGCCTACAAGGTTTCAAATCATATTGCACTCACACTGCCATGGAAATTGTTACTGTAATTGCCATACATCGTGGTTACTGGAACAGGAAATGTGTACAGCACAATATACCGTCATACAATAAGCACATCAAAACTAACATTATCTATAACCTACACTAACAACACATACAGTAAGAAAGTAAAGCAAAGCTGGAGCTTCACTAGTTGTCGTCCTCTCTGTCCTGCTCATCCTGCTGGAGCTGACAGTCCCATGGGGCTCCTGTCTGTCTGGCCACAGATTTCATCAACGTCCCATTTGATGTTCTCCCTTGCGATGCAATAGGGGATGAATTGTTGTGCATGCCGCAACCATCCCCTACACTGATCTGCTGTGACATCATCACAAGCAGCATCCATTGCCTGTAGCAGGGACCTCTGGTTTTGAGCCCAATGCTCATAGACCCTCCACCTCGATGCAGAAAAAAACTCCTTGATCGGATTGAGGAATGGGGAGTAAGGTGATAAAAGCACCATCAGCATTCTTGGATGGGCAGTGAACCCTGATGAGTGGGCCACGGTAGAAGCTTACATTGTCCAACACAACGACCAATGTAAGCAAATGAGGCCCTACCAAACCCCTCTCATGTAGAGGGATAAGATCAGAGGGAATATGGGTGACTACACCATTCCCTGAAATGGCAGCACACACGGTGACAGTATATTACAGTATATACTAGGGATGGGACTTTACAAAAGTTTTCATGTTTGACTATTAATAACGTTATTGAACAATTAATCAATTATTTGCTAAGGCACGACGTCACTCCCCCTCCCCCCCATGGTTTTCCCCCCACCCATCACCCCCTATGCATTAAGGTCAAACATGCACTGATAGGACTGATATTTCTCAAAAATAGCTTTATTAAGGAAATACACCATTTTGTATTCAACTTCATTTTTCACAGCGCATTATGCCATCCGAAGGATTTTAACAGGTAGCGATTACAACGCATCACTGCCTGGCTACAGCATAGACCTTTGAAAAATGAAAAAATAAGAATAACATTGGCAAATACTTTAAAAATTAATAAAAACAGTCTAATGACTTCCATCCGTTTAAACGTCAGGCTTGTCAACTCTGGCGGAAGCCTAATTATTTGACAATTGAGTTTTAACTTGGCCTACTCTACTTAACTTAAAACGATGAGCGAAGTTGACTGGTCATCAGACTCAAAACATGGCTTAATGCCATATTAGATCATTGTTTTGAACTGACAGTCGTGGAAACTTATTAGCGAAAAGTAGGCTATAGCTACCTTACAGGCTAGCCTACTGTAGGCTCTGAGAAATGGCTAACAAACATCAGGCTATTGGACAGCATGGACTGTCTGGGCATACATTACCTATCACAGGCCCATCTATGTGTTTTAGTTCATGAAAATCAACACATTCACATGTTCTCGGGTAAGACGTGTGCGCATTCAATTCACTGTCAGCCGCTGACAGTGGCAGCTGAAAAAACTTGTTCAGACGGAACGGAGGTCGCGGGTGTACATAGATTGCACTGTGCCAATTTAGCCAGTCTTGGGTATCTCTGCATTTTTTTTCCACCAGTCTGTGGGATTTGAATCCAGGGGAGGTGGCTGGTCATGGAGGTAACTAAAATGTTGTTCTCAAAATGTGTGGGAATACAACAATTATTCATTAGGCTTGGATTTTTATTCAAATTAATTCGTAATGACAATTAATCGATCATCGATTATTCATTAACAACCCTAGTATATACCATAATGTTTTTCATGGTATTATGTGCCTGAAATATTTTGACAGTGGAGTGAACTATTTAGAAAATATACAGAGAATAACCACTTGACTGAGAAGCAACAGCCAGTTTAGACCAGCAAGATATATTCAATTGGTAATTGGCCTAACTGAAGGGAATTGTACTTAACCATTTGCAAACCCAGGTAAAAAAACAAATCACTTAAAGTGTACTAAGTATACTTGAAGTTGTTTCACTTTAGCACATAAAAGTACACTTAATACACTTAAAATTGTGCTTTAATACAATTTAATTACCACTAAAATATATTTAGTACAAAATTAGTTTGTTCCAAAATAGCACACTTCAAATTAACTAATCATTCAATAACTTAAATTATACTGATGATTAAGCAGTCTTCAAGTATACTCAAGTATGCTAAGATTTAGTATACTTGAAAAGAAAATCCTGGGCCCCCAGAATGGGCACTTTGTCTAAATTCGAGTACAAGCCGCACTTTCAATGCAAACGTTACCAATGCGCAGCCAACGTTGAGCGAACCTATGCTCACGATGGATTACTTGAAAAGTCAAACCACGTGTGGCGGACAGCATGGATAGCTATCTAACTAGACAACATCCCAATCAGGGTGAACACTCAAATTATCTAAACTATAGACCATAGCATTACACATATCAAAACAAAACAAACATAACAATAGAACTCCAAACAATACTTATTTAACTAAGCTAACGCCCTTATATTAATGGCTTTTCAGCGTGCCGCAGGGCATTCTGGGTACCAAGAGCAATGCACGAGTATTAGGCGATCTTACAGCATTGTGTAGGTTAACACACTTTGGTTGTGGATAGTATCTCCAGAAATAAAGCCAAGTCACTTATTTAGTGCAGAATCCTGCTTAGGGCCCCCTTGGCCACCAGAGGGCCCCCAAGAGAACATGAAAATACAGTTTACATTACATTTAGTCATTTAGCAGACGCCCTTATCCAGAGCGACTTACAGTAAGTATAGGGACATTCCCCCAAGGCAAGTAGGGTGAAGTGCCTTCCCCAAAGACACGTCACCAACCACCCTCTGATTAATAGCCCGACTCCCTAACCACTAAGCCATCTGACACCCTATGTACCATGTTTCTTCAATCAAACGCTGCCCTCAATTAAACGCCGCACCAAAAATGAACATTGTGTAATAAACGCCAACCCAGAAATACGGTAGGAGCAGCATGTCCTGAAATACCTAGTAGCAGCATGTCATTTAATAAACATTCTGTTGTGTTGCCCTCGGGGTCCATTGCTAGCAATGCGTTTCAAATATCTAAATATAGCTACCTTACTTAGCAAATGACTCTAGCTAGAAAGGAATAAACATTACAAGGGAAGCTTACGAAAAAAAAATGCCAGAAAACAAATAGCAGTGTAGCTTATTGCTAACGCCTGTCTAGATTATCAATTGAAAGAACTGGAGAGAGAAGCAGGTGCTCTTGCGTTAGCAAGCTAAAGTAGTTTACATGGCTACAGTTGGTAGCTAGGTGTTTTCGCTAGTATCTAGCTGTCCTTGCATTCCTTGCAAATCAGCATTAACAAAAAGCAGATGAGATAGACCTAGCTAGTCTAACTAACATTGACATTTGATTGTTGTTTAATCTGGGATTTTTAAGACCGGCGTACAGTACTGTTCAAACTATCTGTACAAACATTTAATGTAGCAAACACGTTAGCATGCTAGCGCAGACAGCCTAGAATACCATATTTCTTACATTAAACGTCGCCCTCAAATGAACGCCGCCTCGAATAAACGGCGCAGCAAAAATGAACGATGTGTAATAAATTGAAGTTTAATCGAATAAATACGCTAATTAAGAAAAAATTATAATAACTGGCGACGCCGATGGGCCCCCAAATCAATTCTGCTTAAGGCCCCATAAAGGCTTGGGCCGGCCCTGGTCCTTCGTACTGGTTAGCTCCTGCAATCCAACACAGTGGTAGTCTAGTTAGCTCGGCTGTACAACTTACTTACTGGTCCGGGGGTCAGGTCTGAATCTAGTAACAAAACGGAGCACAACCGGCTTCTCTGAGTGAGGAAATTGTACATTATTCCTGCTTGGATGTGCTCTTCAGTAGCAGATAATCAAGTTCTCCAAAGCAATGGATGTAACCAGCTACCGTACTAGCTACCAACCAATTAGCTAATACCTCGTCAGCTTTGTTTTTGTATTTGTTTCTGTATTTGTCCTGTTGAGCTAGTATTGTGGTGGGACTAATAGATTATTGTAGCAATTAACTACGAGAGGAGTATCAAATGATGCTCATAAGTAGTGTAGATCAGTGATTCTGAACTCTGGTCATCAGGGACCCCATCCTGCATGTTTTAGATGTTTCCCTGTTCCAACACACCTGATTAAAATGAATGGTCGTTACGAGGCTTCTAAATAGCTAGATAATGACCCATTCATTTGAATCAGGTGTGTTGAAGCAGGGATATATTTCAACTGTGTGAGGCTGCCACATAACCTATCACCATTCCCTCTTGCACTAGGGGAAATTAGAAGTGAAACCTGTTTCATTTCATTTGTATTTTGAAGTATAAATAAGCAGCAACAAATGTATGCTTTTTAACCCTTGTGCTGCCTTCGGGTCACATGACCAAAAGGTTCATAACAAACCATCGTTGTGTTTACCCAATTTTACCCAATACAAAAGCAAATACAAATAATTATCTTTTAACCTGCGCAATGTGGGGGGTCTGAGACAGCCCAATGGTTAAAAGAAAATGCTTCATTTTGTTTTTATATGCGGTAAAGTTGTTGCAAACAACGGTGGGTCACAATGACTGATGGGTCAGAATGACCTGAAGAGAACACAAGGGTTAATCAATGCAATCTATTTCAAATATACAAAAATATCAGTTTCTTAACACTAGAAGCACAGAGGGGTCATTTGGGTGCAATGAAAAAAGAAAAAAAAAATTGGTATCTTCACACTATCAAATTCCAGGACCCTGCTTTCTTGACTTTTCTTAGATATCACAGCCCACATTGCTGCGGTCTCCCGGTCGTGTAGATTCACCCTCTACAACAGTGGTTCTCAACCCTGTCCTCAGGGACCCCCCGCCCTGCTTGTTTTAGATGTTTCCCTGCTCCAACACACCTGATTAAAATGAATGTTCGTTACCAGGCTTCTACAGAGCTAGATAACAACCCTTCTATTTGAATCAGGTGTGTTGGAGCAGGGAAACATCTAAAACATGCAGGACAAGGGGTCCCTGAGGACAGGGTTGAGAACCACTGCTCTACAACATCTGGAAGATCAGAAGATACCTATCTGAGCATTCCACCCAGCTGCTAGTTCAAGCACTTGTCCTCTCCAAGTTGGACTACTGCAACTCGCTGCTTGCCGGTCTCCCAGCACGCGCAACCCGCCCTCTCCAGAGGATTCAGAATGCGGCAGCCCGCCTGGTCTTCAATCTACCCAGACGCTCTTATGTTACCCCCGCTCTTCATTTCCCTCCACTGGCTTCCCATCACGGCCCGTATCAGATTCAAGACCCTGGTACTGACCTTCCGAGCAGTGAACGGGACTGCACCCGACTACATCAAGTCTATGCTCCAGCCTTACACCCCCACCCGCCACCTTCGGTCTTTTTCTGACAACCGTCTGGTGGTCCCACCGCTCAAGGGCGCCCTCTCCCAACACAAGCTTTTCTCCTGTCTGGCCCCACAATGGTGGAATCAACTCCCCACCTCCATCAGAGACACTGACTGTCTCCTCACCTTAAAGAAAAGGCTCAAGACGCACTTGTTCCGAGAGTATAACAATACTTAGGAATGATTGGCTGGACCTGATGTTTCTTCCAGGATCACAATGACTCTTATTGAAAGACTTGTTGCTCTTGTTGGTTAGTTGTAACTGACTTAAAACTACTGTACTTGCTGTGTAATATGTTTGTCCTTCTTGCTTTTTTCCCACAGGTACACCCTTGCACTTTTTTAAGGTTTATGTTGTTAAATTGTTTAATTGTAACTTGTTCAACTACATGCTCTTATGGTTCTTCCCTTTGGGCCTTATTTAGTTTTCACAGTGTATGCTTCATGTTTTGGCTACCCGCAATGTTTGGGGCTATCTCGTTGTTATGATCAGTGACCTACACTTTTGTAAAACTCTCTTTTGGAAGTCGCTTTGGATAAAAGCGTCTGCTAAATGCATAAATGTAGATAAGTGTGTTTTATCGCCCAGTATTTTTTAACTTTCAAAACAATTGGAAAAGCTCATTTGAGGCTATTTCACTCCTGTTTACGGTTAATTGCTTTTCTATCAGCAGATGTCGCAAGGGCTCTCGTATACGAGTCTTCTGTTATTCAGACAAAGTTAATATATAAAATATACATAATATTTATAGTTTATATACAATTGTGTGCAAAATGATAACACTAATTTAAGTTTATTTGTGTCACAAACATTTGTGTGTAGACAATGGTATAAGAGCAATTCTTATATTGTTGATGTAAACACACAGGCCACAGTCCAATTTATTGTTCAGGGAGCAAACATTTGAGAGCAGGATAAACGTTCCAAACTAATACACTTCTCTCATTTTTTGCAATATATGGACCGCGCCCTGTCAATAAATAAAGAACAATAACTGGATCTATCAGACCCTTGAATGTTTATGATGTCACTGTGTGTAAATATATGCTACTGACCCGCTAACCCAAAACTCCCTTTGCCCGTTTCCTACACTACTTTTGACTGGAGACAACAAAGTGATCATTGTCAGCCAACAATATTTTGATATTGTCGGGCTACGCATTTACAGACCAACTGCAGTCTAACCTGCAACTTGTGTAACATCCTTTATAGTAAATTTAATTTTGCTAAAGGATTGAAGAGCTAGACAACAAGGGCTCTAACGAAATAATCCCTGACGAACAACATGAAAATAGATGACATATTGATGAAGGAAAGTTCATTTTTGACCCCTAACGGCGCTATAAGTAGGGAAAATGTCTCTGTACCTAAGTACAATTTAAGTTAAAAAAACGAACCCATCTGCAACCGATGCAAGCTCACCTCACAATATCCCCAGAAATTGTACACTCTCTAGTTGTTTTGTTTTTCCAGGATAACTGGATCTATCAGACCCTTGAATGTTTATGAGACCATTACAATAGCTCTTTCAATGGACCTACTGATCGCAAACTATAGTTTGAGTATCCACTAATTTGCCTTACACACATATTGTCAATTTTCATTGGTGATTTTATCGGCTAATGATTTGTTTGACCCATGTCTAAATACATGCAAAAATATCTTATTTGCAATCTACCATTGTCAATTATTGTTGCCGCTCCCAAAAAAATGGTTGTGCAATATAACCAAAACATCCTATCCAGATATGCAAATAAACAACGCCCAAAGCTGTGTGTGTGCCAAAAGGAAGAAGTTTGCCAACCTACCGTCTTTCCAACTCCTTTCAGAAGCATTTGTGCGAGTGCAAATAACTGTTGTGGGCTGTGAGCTGATAAAGTGACAGATCCACCGTGTAATCCAATGTTAGATAACCAATTAAAATTCATCTTTAGATTATTAACTTTAATGCAGATTTCAGATTTAAAATTAGCCGTCAATCACTCTCTTTGCGAGACACCTGAGTGTAGATGACGTTACCCATGCAGTTGAATAATCACTCACAGACCCTCCCCCTTCACACACGTTGGCCAACTCTGGCAGACTCGCTCCCTCCTAGTTTTTCAACATGAGGAGAAAAATAAATTAAGTCAAATTTGTAGGTTGCACATGTGCAAGTAGTTGTAAAAAGTACAACTAAAAAAGTTCATATCTTGTGTCAAGGGAGATAAGCATACTAAGAATACTAACAAAACCAATAGGTTTCCTCCTGACGGAGTAATCCTAATGTCCTGTAACACTATTTTAGGCATGTGACACCAAAGCAGCGCTTGGTGCCCCAGTTTTTATACTGGTCAGTCATGAGGAAAACAAAGAGTATACGAGCGTGCTGAACCCAACAGGATGTGTCATGTGATTTACTTGAATCTAGCCAAAAACGGTTATTGGCTATATTTAGTAGTCCTTTTAAGACAGTTTTTGTCTTATATTAAAATTGTAATATTTGATTAAATATTTTAAATACACAAAATACAATCTCAAAGTACTTTGTAACAAATCACATTTGATTAGGCTATTTTTTGTCCCACAAAATACTAAAAAGTTATTAAATGCGTATTTTCAATACATTTAATTGAAATACTGCTGATTGGTCAATGCGGCAGTCAGATACCGGGTGCATTGGGCAATTAGCTAAAAGTGATGGAGGCCCTCTATTAGGCATGACGTCTTTTAAATGTGTGCAATTTCCCTTTTCTGTCTTTGGGAATGAAGAAAGAAAAGAGCAGGTGGGTGAAAATGAATGGAGATGAGGAGTTGGCAAAAGACAAAAAGAAAAAGAAAAGTAGGGAGAAGAAATATGGTAGTGCCGACGCCATACTCACCACAGCTCCAGTTTCACTCTCCTCCCATCTAGTAGAATGGTGGTGGTCTTGTAGTCAATTCCTAGGTGGTGAGAAAGAATGAGGAAGGGGAAACATCGAGTTCAAGGGTTAGGGTTAGGGTTAACCCTAACCCTAACCCTGATTTGGTTCAAAGGAACACTTCTGGAAATAAACTCATGGAAAATAACTTACTGCATGTTGCCATCCATTCCACACAGACAATTGCAACCTATTATTTGTCTTCAACTCAGACTTCATCAACCATACAACTATAAACAGGCCTCTCATGTATGTGAGTGTGGTGTGTCCCAGCTCTGTTAACTATTCTTATTTTGACAGAGGCAGTTTCTTGATCATCAAAAGTTTGGCTTCAGGCACACCGATCTATTCTTCACCAGAGTGTTTTTATTTAAAGCACTGACATATCTAATTCATCTGATGAAATTAGTGGCTAGGGCTTGTCATGACACGTCTTCACATGGCCACTTAGCAGTTAAGAGTTGTTCCGTGGTTTTCATTCACACATCACAGAGTTGTTAGGTTTAAGTCTTTCAACGTACTATAAGTGATATACAATTCTTCAGCAATAAAGGTGGACCGACCTCCCTCAAGACCTTTGGATACAGGCCTACAACCTGGTACTGCCATGGGAATCCTTAACCCATTTGGACCGGATAACGCATTCGTGCTTGTTTACCTTTAAGACCAGATTACGCATCTATGCGTAGTTACCATTAAAGCCGGCAAACGCGTCTGTGTCACTTTGAGCGGTGTCGTCTTTTTCAAGGCACGTTGCCAATTATATGCACTGTGATTAGCTATAATATTATTGGGGTGAGTGATAGAGACGCTTAGGGATTTTTTTTTTTTTACTCTTTACTAATACAATGCTTTGTGATTGGTCGAAAGAAGCCGAGTACACGTGGAGTACGTTTTGTTTTTTTAAACACCGTGCTAGCTATCCGTCATGGCTGACTCAAGTAAAGGAAGTGATATTTATGAGGTATGAATTAGAAGTACCAGCTGATCGCGTAGATAGAGAACAGTGGATCCTAGCAATGTTTCGAGAGGGAGAGGAGGATAGGCACAATTTCCTTGGCTTCCAAGAAGAATGGAAGACCAACAACTTTCACTCACGTGATAAGATCCCGTTTGATCGCAAACCAGGCGTCAAGATGGAACTTCTAGACGGTGTTACACCAATACAGTATTCTCACGTGTTTTCACGGATGACATGTGGATGCAACGGATAACACAAACAAATGTGTATGCTAAACAAATGCGGACCGCAACGCCATCAAACAGCATGTGGCTACCGGTGACAGTTACAGAAATGAAGACCTTCATAGGACTGTGTCTTGCCATGGGCATCTTTGATCTGCCAGCTCTGAGAGATTTCTGGCGTCAGAAAAAGTGCCTTTTTCGGACGGCCATCCCCCATGCCATGTCAAGGGACATATTTTCCATCATCTGGAGGTAGGCTAATAATAACAACAATACCAATGACACTAATAATTTAACAACAAAATAATGTGTCATTCACCATCCATCTTGCTATGTGAATTTTCAGGTACCTCCACTTGCAAGACAACAACAGCAATGATGTGAACCACTCTGACAAGCTCTGGAAAGTCAGATGGTACCTCGACTACCTGAAAGATCGATTCCAGGAACTGTATGAAGTGGTTGGCTTTGTGAGCGTGCATGAGAGCATGGTGAAATTTAAGGGGAGACTCGCTTTCCGGCAATATCTTCCTCTCAAACCCACCAATTGGGGCATCAAGGTGTGGGTCATGGCTGAGAGCTCCACCGGGTATGTATCAAACTTCCAGGTCTACACCGGACATGAGGGGGGAAAGTAGCGAGAAGGGCCTTGCGCACCGCATTGGAATGGATCTGGCTAGACCATACTTTGGGTCCAACCTATCCATTTTTATGGATAACTTTTACTCCGTGGTGCCGCTTTTTGAAGATTTGAAGGCTCGTGGTCTGTATGCATGTGGCACTGTTCGATCAAACGGAAAGGGAATCCCAAAACCACCTGCATTTTTTTTATTTATTTCACCTTTATTTAGTCAGGTAGGCTAGTTGAATGAAAAAGCATCAGTACCAAGTGTTTCAGAAGGATGACCTGATCTTCTGTGCTTGGTGGGATACAAAGGACGTCTTGCTACTATCAAATTACCATGAGCCTGTGACAAAAGGGACTGTCAGGAGAAGACAGGGAGACATCCAGACAGAGGTCACAGTGCCAGCGTGCCTTTCTGACTATCAGAAAAACATGAAGGGGGTCAATTTACTGGATCAGATGGTGAGTTACTATCAATTCCAGCATCGGTCCAAGAAATGGTGGCGGAGGCTCTTTTTATTTTTTCTGTCGGTCAGCTGCTACAATTCTTACATTGCTGCAAGGAGTGCTGGAGCCTACAAAGTTGGCTACAAAGAGTGGCAGGAGGACCTTGCACAGAAACTTGTCACCCCTGTGACAGCAAAGAGTGCTCCTCAGTGCGCCACAGCACCTGTGGCAGCCTCAGTCGAGCGTGACTTTGGAAAGATCTTCAACAAGAGAAAGGTCTGCAGGGAACGTTCACTGTCGAAGAGTGGCACTGAGGCCTGTCCTGGTTCAACAGTATATGGCTGCTTACAGTGCAATTTGCCACTGCACGTTGAGTGCTTCGGAAAGCATTACCACAGCACTCGACAGTGAATGATGAGTTGTTTTGAGTTGAATGTATGAGTTGAGACTGTACTGTTCTGTTGATCTCTACACTCACCAAGTTATGAATATAGTTAGTTGGTGCTTTGTTTTCTCAGTGCTATGGTTTCTCAAATGCTTTTTTTATCAGGGTTCTTGCAGGTTTCAGTAAGTCAAATTTAAGACCTTTTTAAGACATTTTAAGACCATAAAGATTGAAATTTTAGACCTACACAACGCATTACCCCCAAAATATTTTAATCAAGACATTATGAAAAAAAAAAAAAGCATGAATTTAATTTACAGATAAAGCAATCACATTAGTAACCGAACTGAATATTTTTGGGGCAAAGTTTGCAGCGAGCCTCGTACCTGGAGCTGGGTACTCCTTGTAACCAACAGTGGAAATCACTGTGATCTAGCCATAGGTGCGTTCGACTTCATGCAGCGCCGGCGTCGTCTGCATGAAGTCGGTGCATGTCGAACGCAACTCATGTCTTGTTGAAAGTAAACCTTCCCATTTTCCACACGTAGCCAAATTTTAACAAACTCTGAGGAAGCGCAGACGTATTTCGCATGCAGGTATTGCAGTTATCATGGGATTTCTAGTTTTATCACCGTATAGGTACCAACACCAATAGGCTATCCTCCAGAAAGAAATACAACACACCGAACCACCGATGTTCGGTGGGCAGCGTTCTGCTGGTTTTGTTTGTAGCAAAGACTCGCTTTGTAGGCTACGACTACATAATTTTTTGCTACCTTGTAATAACTTTCTGCAGCCTGAAGACCTCGGATGAAAATATGGACGTTTTTAAGACGTTTTAATGCCTTAAATTTAAAGCTCTGAATTTAAGACTTTTTAAGACCGTGCGGGGACCCTGTTTTAAAGGTGACATGACATGCTGTTTTTGGATGCTTTTATATAGGCCTTAGTGGTCCCCTAATACTGTATCTGAAGTCTCTTTCCCGAAATTCAGCCATGGTACAGAATTATAGCCACTAAAAGTAGTCCCACAATCGGCTTTCCTCAGAACGCGCTGTTTCTGTGCCTGTAGCTTTAAATGCTAATGAGGAGGAGAGGGGCGGCAACATGCGCTAATGTTTACAACGGATGTATCGATGGCTCGTAGCCCCCGTTGCTGAAAAATGCCTTGAATTTAGCCATTCTCATCTGATCACCCTGGTTTGCAAAGGTGCGCACACAGTCATTTGTGGAGAAAGGCGGAGATCGCGCACGCCATAATACTAACAGCATAATGGTTATCCAAATAACAAAGAAGTGTACAACACTGGCGTTACAGCGTTTGTACTCACACACACACTTGATGCCATTTATCTTTACGTTAGCAACAGTAACTCAGCTGTTGGCTGCAGAGCTAAATGTTACAGCCACATTCTAAGCAAGCTAGGTAACCATATACAGTAAAGCAACAAAATGATATAGCTTTAGTTAACTTACTTGTCCAAGGTTTATAGCTTGACCACGGAGATTTAGTAATGATCCAGAATTTAATTGCATCAAGGCCAGCTTTGTGTTGGTTCAAGTTGAGGAAACAGTAGTGGCTGAAATGTTTGGCGCAGACATGCAAAACTTTGGGAAGTTGTGTCGGTGCATTTCCAGCGAAAATAAAATTGATATTGGTTGTGCAGAGGCTCGGATGAAGGATTTAAATAAAGACTTGTGCTTGCATTTGTACATCCAAGCACTGAGCAACTGTTGTGCTTTGTTTGTTTGCTCGCCATGATGTCTCTCCAGGAAAAACCGATATCGCACTTGCCATTGCACGGTGGTAGCTCAGTTTCTCATGGGCGGGCCAGATGATCTGGGCGGGCAAAGCAGAGAGAGGGGAGGTAACCTTTCTCTCTACGTCTCTCTCTACGTCTCTCTACCTATCTACGTCACTTAGAGATGTTTTTTTATGTGAAGCAGAAGTAACCATCAGTTTTTTTTTTTGGGGGGGGGGGGGGGTGTTTATAACTTTGTTTCTGCGATGTTCACTTGTCACTTTGGTACCTCAAAAGTATGAAATAATAAAATAAAAACAGATCTGTACTGATTTTCAAAATATTCTCGAATTTTTATTGTTTATTGATTTGGAAAAAAATGAAGTTGAATATTATAGCCGAGCAAGTCTTTCAAGTTGAAAGACAAAATAGTAAGCTCTCAAATGCTTTTTAATTCATGTTTTTATTTGCTATAGAACCTGAGAAATTAAGGTTTTAGTAGGCGTTGACACATTTTGAAAACATTTTCTTAATACCCTCAGGTTTTAGAAGGGGGTTTACAAAAACGTTTTTAGGCATTAAAATCTGTTTTTTTAGCAGGCGTTTTAGGCCTAAATGGGTTAAGTTGTCACAGGTTAAACACATGGCATTACAAAATTCCACAGCTCAGATGTAGCATAATATTTATATATAAGTATTTCATTGAGTTAGAAGCCAAGCTTGGGTGTCCCTTTCAGGACACTTTTGATTATTAAAATACATTTCTAGATAAATTGGAGGTGAAAAGGGGTGTCAGACAGCTCTGTGTGTATTTCTCCTCAATATATCAACGCTACAGCAGCAGGGGCACCTGATAAACCTCAGAGGAAGAGTGCGAAGAAACCACTCTTGACAAAGCCTTTAAGGCCAGGTACTACACACAAAAATCATGATTTTGATATTCTTTGACATTTTGGATCTATAATCTGTAAACGTTCATAACTTGCACAGAATTATTACCAATAACAAATACAAATAGTACATTTTTATGATTTCATACAACCTTCGCAAAGTAAACAAACCTTAAATCAGCGTTTATTAGGTTTTCATTGTAATTTGTCTCAGCAATTTAAGAAATTACCTACTTAAATTGAATTTGTTGAAAAGCTTATTCTCTCAATTATATGGCTAGCTAAATAATATATTGCTATTTACTGTCATGGCAGTGAGGGGGGAACACAAAGCCAGAGAGAACCCGTTCTAACACTTCTAAATGTGCAACAGCAATTTTATCAAATTGACATCCAGCACGCATGGCATGCTCGACAACTCTTGGCTCATAATAGGTCAAGCCATATAATTTTACATTCTATTTCATACTTGGAATAGCTACACATGTTCAGAGGGATTTTGAAATATCATTTGTTACTTTTTAACCGGCCAATCAGCAAACAGAGGGAGTGTCTGAGAACAATGACGATGTTGTGTGCTAGTTTGTGTTGTAGTTCCGTAATGGCGGCGGAGAAAGATGCAAGCCAAGCCATTCAGTCCGTTGTGGCAACGCTGCCGAATATCCAACAGCTAAAGCCAGACCAAGAACAAGTTTTGCTGAGTTTTGTTAGTGGCCATGATGTTGTGGCCCTCCTTCCCACGGGGTTTGCGAAAAGTTTGATTTTCCAGCTACGGCAGCTAGCTCTGTTACAGTAATAGTGAACGAATTGGCTAAGGCGAATGCTAGCGATTGGTTATGGCAGATCAGAGTGGCTCAGGGCAGATCCAATAGTTTTAAACTTCAACAGAGTATCCGCCTACAAGGAAGTCAATGCTGGTCAATGGAGCGAGGCCAGACTCTCTGTACAAATAAAATGTACGAGAGTCTGGTTGGGACCAGGCAAATTTCTAGGAGCCCTATCTTAAGACCTAAACAAAAGCTATCTAGCATGCAGTGTCCTTTTTCTGAGCTTGCGAGGACTATGCTAATTGTCACGTATCCTCCCATATTGTGATACTATTTAATTCCCTTGATTTCCTATATTCATTGTCCAGTCTTCTCAGATGCTCAACATGTATCAGACACCTGCACCTTAAATCTATAATAAATATGTTGATTTTGTCTTGAACTTGTACTTATCTATTCACTTCATTGACTTGGTACTTTCACAGCAATTGGGTACTTATTGGGTACGCAGGCGGGCTGAAGGATTATTGGGTACTAAACTACACAATGCACAAAACTGCTGTGCATATATTGTTGGAAAGCTAAGATTCTGTCACATGACAGAATCTTTCTGTCAAAGCTTTCTGTCAAAGCTTTCTGTCACAACAGAGTGCAGTGATTGTCGACTAATATAAACAAAAAAACTATCTAAAATCTGATTTTAAGTCAACATAATATGTTGAGAGAATAAAAATGTTAAGTTGGATAGAACGGTGGACCGGTCACTGGATCAGCTCACAGCAGGAAATTCTGTGCACTAGCCTGATCAGCAAGCATTTTGTAAAGAAATCAAAGCAGGGTGCTCCATAACAATTATTTGCACTAGCACAAATGCTCATATAATATATATATAGATATATAAATATATTTGGGTTGTTGATGTGGCATTTACACTGTCACACCAGATAAAAATGAGTATATTCAGTCTTGTCATAATTTGAAATGCAGTAAATTGTTAAACATGCCAGTGTTTCCCATACGTTGATTTTTTTGTATTTTATCACTGTTTAACATGGCAAAAATATTTCATTGTACAGCTGCGTGCAGCACATTGATTTGCTGATACCCGGGTTTTCTATACATGTCTGAGGTTGTCTCTTGCTGTGGTCAAGTGGTCACGCAGCAGGTCTCGGACAATACACTAGTAGTCCATAGTCAGACTCTGTTCAGGGGTCTATTGGAAGTGTGATCTAGGGCAGCGGTCCCCAACCTTTTTTGCGCCACGGACCGGTTTAATGTTGCAATATTTTCACGGACCGGCCTTTAAGGCGTGGCGAATAAATACATAAAATAAAATGATACGACCGGCATACAAACGGTGGCATTTTCTAAATACAATAATAAACGTGAATCCACTGTGTACTCTTATGCAACTTTATTAGCAGCGGCCTCGTAACATCGTGCCAACAACATAACATGAATCCTCTCTGCCCTTATTATGTCCATGTCTCTGCGGCTCTGCCCCGCTCTGCCCCAAACACTCTCTGGTCGCTATGGTAATATTTAAACATGCCTTCAAAATAAGACGCAACACAAAAACAAATATTTAAGGTGCATGAAAAATACATTTATTTTGATTTTTTATAAAACTGAAATGATGTAATTATTTATTCTTTCTCTGCGGACCGGTACCAAATGACCCACGGACCGGTACCGGTCCGCGGCCCGGGGACCGCTGATCTAGGGGAAGGAAGTGTGTACTTCGTTTGGGGAAGTACACCCTGTTATGTTTATGTTTTAAGGCTCATTTTCTTATTTTTCTTAATTGACCGTTCCCCAGGGCCATGCCCCCTTAGTTACTGTTGCTACGTCCGACACGATTCCCGGAACTGTCAACCCAAAAGCTATGGCGAGTACGAGGATAAGCGCTATAGCTGTCAGTGTGAGTGAGGATTTTTGGAGTAATACCTCTGCGATATCTTCCAGATCCAGGCAGAAGGGACTGCAATATGCAGTGGCAGGAAATATTCAAAATATTAAAATTAGCAACAAAGGGGAAACAACAAAAATCTTGCGTACAAGTCTCAAGTAGCCTTGTCCAGCCAGGCACTTGAACAGCAAGCACAGGGTTGGGATACTCAGGAATAGGTCACCCACTCACAAAATTATTTTTTGTACCTGGCGGATTTGTCTGGTAGTTTCATCATAGGTGGAGATTTTAATTGCACTCTCCAGCCAGGGATTGATAGATCCACAGGGATAGATACCTCCCATGCCCAGACACGAAAGGAGTTATTACAATATATCAAATAATTTAATTTAACTGACATATGGAGAAGAGACTATCCTAATCAGTCAACCTTCTCATGTTATTCTGCCACCTGCCAGACATTCTCCAGAATTGACTACTTGTTGGTGCCTGCTTCTTTGATATCCATAATCTCAAGAAGCTGGTACCACAGCATTGTAATTTCAGACCATGCTTCAGTTTCATTTAGACTAAACATGCCACAGTCACTGAATTTCTCCATGGGGTGGCACCTTCAGTCATTTTGGCTGAAGGATCCAGAATTTATGGGGTTTATTGGGGCGCAAATTGATGATTACTTTGTAAATAACACAACCCAAACATCAGCTGCTATACGGTGGGAAGCATTTAAAGCCTTCCTGAGAGGCCAGATGATAGGTTTTACAAGTTATAAACACAAATCTTGGAGGCTGGAGATGCAACAGTTAGAAGAAAAGATAAAAGAAACAGAATCAAAACACTTCAAAAATCCTTCCCAACGGTCATTTAACCCTTGTGTGGTGTTCGGGTCTGTGGGACCCGTTTTCAGTTTTTATCAAAAGAAAAATGATACGATTATTTTTTCCAAATGAGACTCATTGGCCTTGACATTTTCTGTCAAGAACATATATCATATACCAATGCTAGTTTCCTCAAGGATTACAATGACTCTTGCTTAGAGACTTGTTGCTCTTGTTGGTTAGTGGTAACTGATTTAAACTGTTGTATTCGCTGCAAAATATTCGATTTTAGTTACTGTTGCTTGCTTTTCTACAGATACACTTGCACTTAGCAATTCATGTTGTTTAATTGTAACTTGCTTAACTACATGCTCTTATGGTTTTTCCCTTTGGCACTTATTTTTTGGTTGTTCACTCTATCCTCCTCCTTTCTGGGCCTACTTTTAGCTTATATGCATGTGTGCGAGAGAGAGAGTTCTGTAGTTCTGCCCCTGCCGTTCCCGCACAATGTTGCAAAATTGTTGACAGATTCAAGCACTGACACCTGTCTGCTCTCACATTTTACTGTCTTGCGGGAACCAATCTTTATTTCCTCATACTCTATCCCATCTTCAATTGGGAGTGGGACAATATAAATATAGCTTTGCCAGTGTGGTTAGTTATCACAACTGATCAAGATGGCCAAAAGATTCTCTGCTCAGAGGGCCATCAAAATCAGAAGAATCAGAATCAGAAGGGATTTTATTCGCAATGAATGTTTGCACAGACAAGGAATTTACTTTGGCAAGAAGGTGCATACATTAAACATATAGGAATCTTGAAACTTAAATATGTGGACTATCTATACAAAAGGAGCAAAGCCTAGCTAATACTAAGGGGATTTAGAATACAAAATAAAATATAAGTAGCCATAATTTACAATCTAACCTAAAAATGCAGATGGTGCAAAGAGAAGGATACAATAGTGCAAATTGCAATGTGCAGGGTGTTATTGTGCAGATTGTGATTAAAAAGTCAGTGAGAGTCCTTGGCCTTGTTAAAGTGGCCAACAGCGGATGGGAAGAAACTGTTCGTGTGGCGTGAGGTTTTGGTCTTGATGGACCGCAGCCTTCTGCCGGAGGGGAGTAACTGGAATAGGGAGTGTCCAGGGTGGGAGGGGTCAGCCACAATCTTCCTTGCTCGCCTCAGGGACCTCAAATCCCATGCAAATGTTTTGGAAGAGAGAGAAGCTTTTGATGATGATGTAGAGGTATTTTAGCAAATTCAGAGTCTGACAGTGACTTTGAAGAAGAGGATGAGATTGAGCATAAGATAGTTCCAAAACGAAGATGAGCCCCAGGACCAACCCGTCAGCAGCCAGCCCCACGACCAGCACGTCAGCAGCCAGCTCCACGACCAGAACAAGTCCGTTAGATAGCAAGTGAAGAAATATGGATGTCAAAATATGATTAAATTTAATGGCCTTCTTGCCCATGAAATGAGCCACCCCGCATGGCTGCCAATGTGATAAGGATGCAACCAGGGCCAACACATGTAACAACACAACAGTAACAACACATGGCAGTTACTCATGTGCAGGACATCAAGTCTTCTTTTGAGCTTTTCATCCTAGCTACCATCCAGAAAATGATTCTGGATTGCACTAATTTAGAAAGAAGGCATGTTTTTGGAGAAAGGTGGAAGGAGATGGATCAACCCCATTGACATATCTACTTTGGGGTTCTCATCTTTGCTGGAGTTTTCAGGTCCAAATGGGAATACACAGAATCCTTGTGGGATGCAGAAACTGTCAGATAACCTTTCCGTGCAACAATGTCTCAGGAACACTTCCACATAATTTCCAGGATTATCCGCTTTGATAACCGAGATGACAGACCAGCTCAATGGCAGAGAGACAAGCTAGCTGCCATCAGGACAGTGTGGTTCAAGTGGCTCACTGCCTCCTTCTGTTTTACAACCCTGGGCCTAATGTCACCACTGATGAGTAGCTGATGCCATATAGGGGCTGCTGCCCCTTTAGGCAGTATATCTAAACCTGCAAAATATGGTATAGAGATCTGGGCTACCTGTGATGCCACTTCCTCATATGCTTGAAACTTACAAGTCTACATAGGGAAGTCCTCCATCAGGAGGAGCCCCTGAGAAAAATCAAGGAATGAGAGTTCAGCTTGTGTTGTGTAAACTGACCTGAATGGGTTACATTTGTAATGAAAATTCAAATAGCCTAAATAAAAATCTATAGTTATGAAAAACCTTCCTTCATTTGTAGATTGTTTTTCCATTCTGAATTTGATAACTGTTTTTTTTTTTTTTAATTAAGTTACAAACACAAAACGAGTAGTACTTTCATTCATTAATGTGATCTTACAAAAGTAAAGGGCAATTATTAACAATATATGCTGTTTATATTGCTTGTAATTGGGATGACGTAAACATCTGTTGAGTATTTTAACTTAAATGTTTTGATTGTGATGAATCAGTGGGTCCACCAGACCCACGAACACTGGCTGAGTAACTAAAATATGAACACCACACAAGGGTTAAATAACTTAATGAATTTAGCTAAATATAATGATTTATCTGTCAATAAGGCAACTAAAAGCCTGCTGAAATTTAAACAGTCCTATTACGAGCAAGGGGAAGAGGCTAGTAAACTCTTAGCTTGGCATATTAAACAATCCGAATCTGAATGAAGAATAAATACTATTCAGCTCGATGATGGGTTGGAGACTAGTGACCTTAAAGAAATCAATAAAGCTTTTAAAGGTTTTTATGAGTATTTACACAGCACAGATTATTCAGCCTCAGCCTTGCAAAAACAAAAATATTTTGGGGATTCATTGAACATCAATCCTCTTGAAGAAAACTTCCTGGCTGATTTAGACCTTGACATAACCATTGAGGAATTGTCTGCAGCCACTAGGAGTATGAAGGAAGGGTAAGACGCCTGGCCTGGATGTGGGATTCCCATCGAAATCTATAAAGCCTTTCATGACGCGCTAATACCACCTTTACTTGCAATGTATAGAGTCCTTAGATAGTGGGTCCTTCCCCCCACCCCCCTCTAAATATGGCAGTAATCACACTATTGTTCAAACCACGTAAAGCGTCTAACCTTAGTGGATCGTATAGACCAATATCACTTCTTAATAACAATCTCAAAATTATTTGCAAAGCATTAACCAGACGGTTAGATACACTTCTACCACAACTGGTGCACTCTGACCAAAACGGCTTTGTTCAGGGACGACAAGGTTTTCATAATATAAGACGAGTTCTTAATAATTTGTTTGAAAATTCAGGATGTATGGACACTGCTATTTTGTCGTTGGATGCCAAGAAGGCCTTTGATAAGGTGGAGTGGCACTTCCTGTTTGAGGTTTTTCAAAGGTTTGGCATAAAGAATACATTTCTCTGCTGGATCAGATTAGTTTATGCTGACCCCCAGGCTGTAGTTTTAACAAATGGGCTGTCTTCAGCACCCTTTAAGTTGTACAGGGGCACAAGACAAGGCTGCCGCCTGTCTCCACTGTTATTTATTCTGGCAATTGAGCCGCTTGCCATGGCAATTCGCAATCATACTAGCTTAAAAGGTATAAGGATAGGAGATATGGAACATCGTATAGCACTGTATGCTGATGATATAATTTTGTTTAGCTCTAATTTGAAACAGACTTGACCAGCTTTATTGGACCTAATTAACTATTTTGGCACCTTTGCGGGATACAAAATTAATTCATCCAAATCTGTAATAGTATTTATGAATGAAAAAGAACACCCCCCAATTCATACTCCTTTTATGGTTTCACATACCTGGGTGTTAAGATTGCCCCTACCACCGACAAAATTGTTCCTTATAAACTACAATACCTTAACAGATAAGGTCACCCAAATTATTAGATGGAACAATCTACCCATTTCTATGATTGGCCGGATAAATGTATTGAAAATCAGATACAAAAAGTTTTTGTATCTCTTTCAATCTATTCCACTTGCTCCTCTACCCTCACTCTTTAATTTTAAACAAGCTTTTTTCCAACATTATATGGAACAACAAGCGTTCCAGGCTCAGGCTTTCCATATTGTATTTACCATATGATAGAGGTGGTTTACAACTACCAAATCTTGAGTGGTATTACTGGGCAGCTCAAATTAGAGCAGGAATGTTTTATTTTGAGAGAAACCACCCTCCAGCTTGGGTTACCATAGAAGCACATTTAATCAACATTCCTTTAAACATGTACATTTACTCTGCTAACAAACAGAAACTAATCAAACATACTAAAAATCCTTTTCTCCAAAATACATTAGTGGTTTGGCAAAAATCTCTTGCATATCTAGGGGAAACAGCTGAACTATCTCAGTTTTCTCCAATTTTTGGCAATGATGACTTCCAACCTGGTAGAGCAGACCCAGGGTTTAAAATCTGGGCAGCCCAGGCCAGGGTATAGCCAAAATAGATGACCTTTACATTGAAAACTTGGTTCATGTCATTTGAAGAGCTCAAATCAAAATGTGGGATTCCTGCAATAAAAAAATAAAAAAACGACTATTTAGAAGCTTCATCCTTTATAGACAGAGCAATGATTTGAAGCTTTCCTCCCTATCCACCCTAGAAGATTACAGTTTAAGTTTTTACATTCTTGGGGACAGGTTTCATTACTATATGGGCTTTTTGTAAGCAAGTCTAAAGAATTATTACAACGTTCACTTCAAGTGTGGCAAATGGACTTGCAGGAGAATGTAACGGAGGAGAAATGGTCAGAAACATGTTCTCTAGCTCAGACCCAATCCATAAATACAAACTCCAAACTGTTGCAATATAAATGTAGATTGTACATAACATCAGCTAAATTGCACCGCTTTAATCCTAACATCCCTGATACCTGCTTCAAATGTAAAGACCAAAAAGGTAACTTATTTCATTGTATGTGGGAATGTCAAAAGATACTTTCTTTTTGGAGGAAGGTCTTGGACCTTGCTAGCCACATCATTGGCAATGAAGTGCCTCTTAGTCCTACATTCTGCCTATTGAATCTCTATCCAGAGAACTTCACTACCTCTAAAAAAGTTAGGTCTCTACTGAATATTTGTTTTCTGGAAGCCAAACGATGTATAGCTCTATCATGGATATCGGATACACCCTGTGCCACATCACAATGGTAGAGGGGAATGACCACTTACTTTGAGCTTCAGAAAAGATAATTTACACAACAAAAACAAGTTTTGAGATATATGGAACATTTTCTACAATTTCCTTGAGAATAACAACATGGATGTCGATGGTTGGTTGGATGATAAAATGGATTGAATACTTGTTGTTTTTGTTTTGTTTTCATTCTGTTCTCCCCTTTAAACAATGGCAGTTAGCTGATGTAATCTGAATGACTGTAACTCACTGTCTACTGTGACACGAACATCTATTGTATGTGCTATATGTGAGGACAAATTGCATTATATGTGCCTTGTTGTGTTGTCTTGTATTGTTTGTCTGTAAAATGAACAAAATTCTTAATAAATATATGTTTAAAATAATATTAAAACAAATATGGCAGTCCTAAGGACAGCTCATTGTGGGACTGCTCGTAGTGGCTGTAATTCTGCACCAACGCTGAATTTCAGGAATGAGACTTCAGATACAGTATTAGGGGACCACTAAGGCCTAAATAAAAACATCCAAAAACAGCATGCCATGGGATCTTTAATCACTTGCCATCTTTTAAACCACATCCCTTCTTGTTTTCTTTAACATTGATTGGGATAGATTTACTGCAATAGAATATACAGTAGGCCTACATTATGAAGTGCAAAATGAATTTATTTTAGATTTCAACATACTATGATTGGGGCAAAGATGGGCAGACTCCTGAACTCTTCCTGAAGTATTGCCTCATTTGCCTGGCAATACTACTTTTTCTCAGACCTTATGAGGTTTATTTAATTTAGAGGACTTACGTAAACTGTAATTACGATACGAAAACAGACTTTTCAATAGGCTACACGTTGCACCTTGCGCTGGCGACCGTATTATTCTCACTCACATGTTCCATACATGGCAAATTGTCCGCTTAATTTTAAAACGTTAGTTGAGTATCCTATATGCAATTGCTGCGAGTGTCTTGACAAGGTAGATTTAAATAATTAAATATGATTGAATTACAGCTGTTTAAACTTAGGCCGAATACAACAATGCTTGCCACAGGAGAAACAGCTTACTTTTACAGTAACTGACTGCAATATTTCCCCAACACTGAGAATAGCTCAATGGGCTGAGACGGTGTACTGCAAAGTGCAAATCCACAACCATCAAGCCTGTCATGATACTGATTATCTATTTAGTGAAACAGTATCCAGGTACACCACAGTAGCTGTCCAGATGCACAATCATAATGGTAACATTCTTTCATTCGGAGGTGATTACTACCGTATTTTTCAGAAATAAAGCCGCGGCTTGTACCCCGATTTTACAGTTCTCTTGTGGTTGTACGGCTTAAATTTCGAAGCGGCTTTTAGCCCGGTTTTAGAACAAAAAAGTGGCTTTGTCCCAATATCTCTACAGACCATGCAGCTAATTTAATGCTCAACACTTGAACGGGGGCTTTTGACTTGAAAGAAGAATTATTTACTGTGTCGTCTCAGTTACACTATCAGGGCTTCGAAATACAGTGACTTGCTAAAGTAAGCTAATGGCTAGTAACACATAACATTTCATAATAATTTCAGTAAATCAAAGAGCTGCAAGACTCAGTGAAATGTTATGTACAGCTCAGGGGCGTTGTTAGACCCTATTTACTGGGGCACGTTCCCCAGTATAAATCTCCTGTGCCCCAGTATAAATCTCTTGTGCACCAGTATAAATCTCAAGTTAAAGTTTTAACTATTAACGTTGTCAGTGCATTCATTTAAATTGATGATCATGGAGAAAAAATATGGATCTAAATGCAATGCAGTAACCCAAATAAAGCTTGTAAAAGCAACACAGTTTAACGGTAAACACAAATGCCTGCACATAAATCCATGTCCGTGCGCTTGTGTGCTTGATATAATAGCCACTGCAGCGTGCACACAGTGGTACAGATGTCGATATGAAAGTGTAGAGGTAGGTTATGAAAACATCCCAAAACTGAAGTGCGTTTCTAGCTAACACTGATGATCTTAATTTGACTCAATTATGGTTGGCCCCTGTAGATGGACATCCGAAAATTCTTTAGACGAAGCAGGGACAGGGAAGCAGAAAGGAGAGATTAGTTACAGGAAGGTAAGGCTTGATGAACAAACTAGAACAGTAGCCTACGGTACTCCTTCAGTCAGGTCTCAGAAGTCAGATGAAAAACAACAAGTTTTAAGAAAGCCTCGGTGTTACGGTCTCTCTCTCTGGGGAGATGGGTTTGTTTGTTTCTCTTCTCCTGTCTCCTGTCTGTCAGCTCTCAGGTGTGGTGCGTTCCCGGCCTAATGACGTGGGCGTGTCCAGCAAGGCTCGTCGTTAACCAACCGGGAAGCTCATCACACCTTATTTAGCTGTCAGTATGTGTTTGTGTTAGGTGGGTAGGAACTTTGTTGTAACATAGAGCATTTGACCATTGAGCATTTGATTATTACTGAGCATTGAGCGTTGTGTATCGTATTCGGTTATTGGTTGTTGAGAACCGTAGGAGTTTTGTGTTAACTAGTGATGGGCAAATCGAGGCTTTTCGAAACACCGAGACAATTGAAACATTTGAGTCGGGGCCTTTGAAACACTCGAAACCTTTACCCAACAGCAACATCTGCTGGCAACTACGAGTATGGCATAACCAACATTTTTATAGCTAATTCCACATGGGTTGTGTAACGAGCTGCGTGGTTGAGTGGAATTATTGCCGTTCTGCAATGCAGACAGTGTGGAATCGAATACCACAGAAATCTTTCTCAGTCAGAAATAGAATTGTCCCGAAGTATGTTTTTTGAACAGTTTGAGACGGTAAACTAAAAATATACATTTTCAAATATATATTTATACATCTTTTGCATTGTTTCCAAACCAAAATGAAGGCCAAAAATATATATTGTTAGTCGAGTATGGATTTCGGGTGGATGTGTGTCATGAATTAGGGCAGTGCAAACACTGCACCTTGTTAGGGGATACCAGATCAAAGTGCTCCCACACATGGGACCTCTGTCTCTTGTTGGCTCTATACTACAAACTATCTACACTATTCATCTGAACTATCTATCAAACTATCTATCAACTAATACTGAATATAAACAAACTATGGAAACACACAATTAACTAACTAAGGCAGCACTAAACTGTGAATAACTACACTGAAGCTCATACGGATAATATCTATACATATATTTAAACATTTTAAAAAAACACAACAGCACACAAACAGACAAATGAACAAACAGAATTTCGCTAATGGCACACAAGTAACTAACTTTCTCTAACGTTCTTTAACTGTCTCAATCTCTCTCAAACTGTCTCAAACTCTCTCAAACTGTTTCAAACTGTCTCAAACTCTCTCAAACTGTCTCAAACTGTCTCAAACTCTCTCTATATTTCTCAAACTTTGGGCAAGTTTGGCACAGGTTTCGTTCAAGATCACGTCACAAAACGTTTCGAATCATTTTGCCACGTAACCGGAAGTGATTTTAAAACCTGTCTCGAAACGTTGTTCCGATGCAGTGAGTGTTGAATGTGTTGGGACAGTATCGACACTGTAGTACCGAGCAGCCCATCACTAGTGTTACCTGTATTCTGGCCCTTGTCCTGGACGTCTGTGGAGTAGGGCTAGGTAAGATACCCTGGGGTTTACATACACCCGTAGGCAACCCTCTGTTATACACACTAGGTTAGAAGCTAGCGGCTGTCACCCTGTGTCTTGTAGCAGTGAGGTTAGTTGTAGTTTAGTTGGTGTTAGGAAGGAGTAGAGGGGTAGGGACCTTTAGGGACCTTTTGTATTGTTTCTTTGATTTGACGGACTGCTGGCACGGCCCTACTCCTACCCCTTTGTTGTTGTTGTCCCTCCCCCATTGTTTGTTTGTTTATGTGAATGTATTTGTGTACTTATTAAAACCGTGTACACGGCATTCTTGGTTGTGGCAAACACTTGTTGGCGCTACCCTCTCGCATCCCTCACCACTGTGCGGCCTAGGGCAGTTGCATGCTCCTCCTCTCCCGAGCCATTGGAGGGGGCGTAACACTCGGTCAACTAACTCTACAGCAATTGCAGAGAAAATAAACAATTTTGTGTTCTCTAGTCTTTGTGTATGATAACAATGAATATGATTTTGGAAATTAAATAATGAAATCGCTAGCTCTACTTTAGAACACTAGGCTACATAATCAGTTGGCAGTAATTCAAACTATGGCTGCTGTGTGCTTATTACCTAAGCGACTGCAGAGGTATATTTGGCTGGTTTTTGAGTTGTTGCAAGACAACGTTAACTTTTCAAATGTCAGTTAAAACTTACAGCAATTATGTTAGCTAGCTAGTTTTTTATTCATAGAGCATCAGAATTATTTTAAAAAAAATAATGGAAGGGGGGCATATTTCTGCAGAGAAAGAGAAGCAAAGTGCAAATGGAGGAGGAGAGATGGAGCTGGATGAACAGTCAGAGGCAGGGCAAAGTGAGAGAGTGGAGACAGACAGGGGAGAGAGAGGTGGAAGACTGGAGAGCCATGAAGAGGAAAGTGAAGGAGAGATGAACACAGTATCAGCAGAGACATTAGACAGGGGTCAAGTGCAAAAACCACTGGTCAAAAGGTAGATGGAAACATTAGTGACCTGGGGGAAAAGCATTGTGGCCCAAAACAGGTTAAGTTGTCACAATATCCCCAGCACAACTTTGGCTTGAAAAATAGGTATTTTAATTCCAACTGGTTTGAAATGTTTTTCTGGTTGGAATATTCAGTATCTAGAGATGCAGCTTTTTGTTTTTCTTGTAGGTTGTTTGGTAAAAACATGAAACATGACACCTTTGTTATCACTGGCCTAACCAATTGGAAAAAAGCTCTGGATCTCTTTAGAGAGCACGAAAAAACACCTACCCATAACGCAAGCATGCTTTCCTGGCACACCTTTAAAGCCATTGCTGCTCATGGTAGTGTAGTTGAACAATTGCACTCACCAAATGAGGCAGAAATAAAAGAAAGACGGGAGTACTTCACCCGTATTGTGGCTGTAATCAGGCTTTCCAATGATATGAAATACAATACCAATTGGTTTTATTGAAGGGGAGGAATAATCGACCGAAATAACGTTTCCAAACTTTTTTTGAGGTGTTTAGTTATGGTGTATTAATTTCTTTACAAAAGGTTTTACAAATGTATGTACCACAGCATTGGCAATTAGTTCAAAATAATAATTTGATGTGCATAAGTTACTAGATGATGTTGAACAAGACAAGTACTTTTGATTCTCAAATGTTTTCAATTCAAATCTGAGAAATGTACCAGAGCCACTGATGAAAAACTAGCTGCACTATCTTTATCCTAATTAGGGATGGGCGTGGTTAATCGAATATCCGGATATCCTAAAGTAAGTTAGTATTCGAATACTTTTTTCGAATACTTATGAGCGTAGTTTAATTTTTTTTTTAAAACGTCGCGTCGTGTGTGAATTCTAATAGTTGTGACGTTAGAAATGATGAAAACCATCAAAAAAGGTAGGCTACGCCTGCGTTCTGCTGCGAGTCTCCTTTCATTTCATTTGGCGCTACAAGAAGCATTGTGTCCTGGCTAAGCAGTAGGCTACCTCGCAGCAACCTCAGTTCATGCAGTTTTTTCTACGCCGGCCTGCTCGTAAATCGACTCCGTACTGGCCTCTCCCCTGAGCATTTTTACATGCTAATTTTCCTGAAGAAAAATGCGTATGGCTAATGCAGTTGTGGCTTATTTATTTTCTTACCAGTAGCCATGTAGAGCTAGCGTAATCCGCTGTTTATGTTTGCATTGTGTGGTGGCGCACCGTATCCTATAGGATTTCGGTTCCAAGTTAATATCCAAGTTAATATGCAATATTTCTCCATGTGTGTCTTTCGTTTTTTATCGAGAATAGCCTTCCCAATGTGTTTAATTTAGTCCAATGTAGCCTACTTTTTATTTCACATAATAATAGGCTAATCGCTTTTCCGCCAAATTAAGAGCCTACGTCTGAAGACACAGCGTTTTTTCAAGTTCATTGTCTTTTCGTCATGTTAATAAATTGATCTTTCATTTGTTTTCTTTATTCAACCCTTATTTAATCTAATAGCTGAACAGTCCCAATTATTGCCAGAATGTGTGGTGGTTCATGTGTTTACTGTATGCTTTGCGTCACGGCAGGCTAATTGACAGAACCACATTAACAAAAATAGATTATCCGGATATTCGAAAATCATTTCGGATACTATTCGAATAGTGAAATCAGTTCAAATCTCCATCCCTAATCCTAATTCCAGACATCTCTCACCAACATCTTACTCACTTGACTTCATCACAAGCAAGGGTGCACTACGCATCAATAGTTCCAGGAATCTGTGTCTGAGATAGGAAGATAGCCTGAGCGGCAAAGGGTCCAGCAAATCAGAATGTCACCCAATCACCAGGAGCCCGTTCTCCATACATCGCTAACTCAGTTAGCTGGATTTGTTGACAATTTGTCACAATCTTGGATTGTTCGGCTCATCCTGGACTTTATGTAAACACGATTAGATTGAGGCTTTACAAGCAGAGGTGATACAGGAAGTCTGTCACAGACATGTCCTGTCCGTTTTACTACAGGAACCTGTTGCAGAAGGTGCAAGAACAATTAGCAGAATTTTTCATGAAACCAAATTAATTGCTCATTGCGTGATAGATAGGCTCCTTAAACACAGCGCGATATGCTATACTTTTTGAGAGGATAGCCTATTGTTTTTTTGTGAGGATGTCATTTACATAATACATTTGTTGAAACCACATCATATGACATTAAAGACGATAAATGAAAATATGAAAGTATGAAAAGAAAAAAAACATAAGCCAAGCTTACTGTAATAAGCGATAAAACGCGTGGTCACTACTCTACATTTAATTTGGTCTGCTACTTTTTGCCAGCCCACTTTCTTGGATTTTGCAGACTGAGGTGTTCCCTGGCGTTCTGATTAAACCTTCAAATTCAAAAAGGTCACATGAAATGCTGTTTTTGGATGCTTTTATATAGGCCTTAGTGGTCCCCTAATACTGTATCTGAAGTCTCTTTCCCGAAATTCAGCCTTGGGGCAGAATTATAGCCACTGCGAGTAGCCCCACAATGAGCTTTGCTCAGAAAGTGCTGTTTCTGTGTCTGTAGCTTTAAATGCTAAATGAGGAGGAGAGAGGCGGCACCATGCGTTAATGTTTACAGTGGATGTATCGCAATGGCTCGTAGACCCGTTGCTGTAAGATGCCTCGAATTTGCCCATTCTCATTTGATAACCCTGGCTTGCAGAGCTGCACAATCATTCAATGTGGGGAAAGGCGGATATCGCGCGCGCCATAACACCAACAGCAAAACGTTATCCACATAACGAAGAGTACAACACTGCGTTACAGAATGTGTATTCACACACATACTTGATGCTATCTACCTTTACATTAGCGATAGTACCTCAGCTGATAGCTGCAGAGCTAATGTTACAGCCAGATTCTAAGGGTAGCAAGCTAGGTAACCATATAGTTAGCAACAAAATGATGTAGCGTTAGTTGACTTACTTGTCCGAGGTTTGTAGCTGGACCAAGGAGTACTGATCCAGAATTTAATTTCAGACGGTCAGCAAGGCCAACTTTGTATTGGCTCAAGTTAAGGAAACAGTGGTGGCTGAAATGTTTGGCGCAGACATGCAAAACTTTGAGAGGTTGTGTCGGCATGTTACAGCCAGATTCTAAGGGTAGCAAGCTAGGTAACCATATAGTAAGCAACAAAGTGATGTAGCGTTAGTTGACTTACTTGTCCGAGGTTTGTAGCTGGACCAAGGAGTACTGATCCAGAATTTAATTTCAGACGATCAGCAAGGCCAACTTTGTATTGGCTCAAGTTAAGGAAACAGTGGTGGCTGAAATGTTTGGCGCAGACATGCAAAACTTTGAGAGGTTGTGTTGGCGCATTTCCAGCGAAAATAAAATTAAGATGGCTACTGGTTGTGCAGAGGCTCCTTGTGACGTCAAAAGGAACAGATTTTCAAACAGAGCGTTTGAGCCTTCATTTTCTCAAAGGCGGAGAAGAACACCAAGGGCTTGGTTTACACCTATCGAAAATTCTAGCCACTGGGGGACCAAAGGCAGGCTAGAGGAACTCATATTAATGATAAATAACCTCCTAAAGTTAAGTTTTCATGTCATGTGACCTTTAATGAAGGTTTTTAGGTTATTTTGATCTGACTAGCATCAATTAGGCTTCTTCCTGTTTGGAGGACTTCAAGAAGTAGCATTTTTCAACAGAAAGAGTCTTAGCATTGCATATTCTTTATATGGAGCTGAATCATTTGAAGACTGAAGGACGATTGATGGAAGAATCCAGTTGTGACCTTTTTCCTTTATGTCCTCACATTTTGTATTGCATCATCGTCTGTAGTCTATATGTTTGAATGAGTAAGTTATGCAAAATAGCTAAAACACGGTTGGATATTGGCAAGGCAGGGGAGTGAGTCTAAGAATAAGATGTCTAAAACTACACTAACCAGGTCTGTGCCTTATACAGTATCAAGCTTCTTGCACATGACTATCTTTCCCCATTCTGACAGATAGAATAGCCTAGTCTGATTTGGTTGGAAGGATGAATAACTCACTTTTGCTGTCTATCCTAAGACTCATAGAAATGTGATCTACCCTGTCCTATTCATTGCCAAAACTTGATAGCAAACATCACCCTTTGACAGAACCCATTCAAGTTGCAAGCTTTTTTTAACCATGGCGGGCGCGGTAGTTGGGAGCTGTACTCTGTAATTTCACTCGCCAAATGGCGGAGCATCGGACATATTTTAGTCGCCAGCCCCAAAATCTACAAGCCATTGGTGCTTGGCGGGTGCCAATTTTGAGCGCTGGTTATGTGTATTCGCTTTACAAAACATAGGCTAGCCTACTTAATTTTACCATTACAATTATTGTTGCCGCTAATGTCTTAACATAAGAATTGCGCTTACCTGACACACAAATATGTAGTGAAGCAAATGCACTTCATAGAATTCAATTAAATTGTTGTCATAATTTTGCATAGGCTATACATATTTAGCCTTACAGAAGCGTGGCTGCCAATCAGCGCCTACGGCCCCTCCGACCACCACCAACATTCATTACCAACATTCATTCAAATTAATACGATGCATGTCTTTTTTTTATGATGGTGGAGGAAAACGGAGTACCTGGACGAAACCCACGCAGGCACGGGGAGAACATGCAAACTCCACATAGGAAGGACCTGGAGCGACCGGAGTTCGAACCACTGAGCCACCGTGCTTCCTGCATATACGACCAAATTTCACGATTGGCGACTAAAAATTATCTTTAATTAGCCAATGGTTAGGAAATTGTTTGATTTCACTCGCCTGTGACTGAGTTAGAGATATTATGTTCATACAGGAGACGCACCTGAAAGTCAATGACTGAGAAATAACTGGATCGGCCAGGTCTTTCATTCCAACTTTAACCACAACTCAAGAGGTGTGGCAATCCTCTTTAGGAAGGGAGTCCAATTCGATCATACTAGAACAATACAAGACCCCAGGGTAGATTTGTCATAGTAATTGGCAAACTGTATAATTCTCCAATTATCTATCTATTTCCGGTCCAAATTGGGACAACCCTAAATTCTTTACTAATATAATTGCATCCTAATCTTATCCAATCTTAACTACCATCAGCTCATTATAGCTGGAGACCTGAACTGCGCACCACATCCACAATTAGACAGATCCAACCCCAAACCGAACAGCCAACTGTCCAAATCTGGAGGTGTCCTTGATTCATTCATACACTCCTCTTGTAGATCCATGGAGGAAACCAGACATGAAACGATTCTCTTTTTTCTCACCTGTCCACAAAAGTTACTTGAGGATAGACTATTTTCTTATGAATAATAATCTCTATCCACATGTTACTAATTCACAATAACATAGTATTGTTGTTAGAAAGACCAGACACCGCAACAGGTTGCGCATGCGCAGAGATCATAAGTAGAAGTAGAAGTTTGCGGCAAAAACCACCACAAGATTCTGCACAGTGCTAGTTCCGCTGTTCCTTTATAACGTTTTTTAATCAGCACAATTAGTCGTGTTACCTATTGTCAGACATGTTTGTGCGTCACTGACGAAACATCACAAACAAGATAAAATAGTTACATAAATATGCCTGAGTCCTGTGTACTGCTGTGCTGCCTACAATAACCACGTAACCTCAGAGGAACGCATTCTGACTCCAGTGGTGTTCTAACAGACACACCAGGGCAACACCACCATATCTGAACCTGAACCTATACAGTCCTTTAACCATAACCGTTATAAGTTTTACAATTGTAGTGTCAAATCACACCCTTGTACAGTTAGACAGTAGCTTTCCAGAAAACATCCGACCACAACGAACTTGGCCCCTCTTTATTGTCGTGCAGTAGGGCTGGGCGGTATGGCGGTATGTAACGTGCGACGGTAGAAATGTGTCTACAGGGAGAGATTTGTCTATACCGTTTCAACCGCGCTATACTTTTCAGCGTTTCCCACACATGACACACATGGACTAATTTGTGGCAGTGCGTCACAGAATCAACACCGGCCGCCACATATTGCGTTTCGTTTTTAACACTATTTAACGCTAGGTTAAACATGCAGCAAATTCTTTCAGCTGCATATCCTTTCCCTGCTCTCCCTCCGTCTCTCTGTCACTTACGCGTCTTTCTCACATACATAGTCACGACGTCAGCACACATTAGAAACGATGCATACATACACCGTTCTAGTAAGACAGACAGCTATAACAGCGAGCATTCAGCATTAGTGCCGTAGCTAAAGATCTAGGAAACCTCAGGCTACTTTTCGCTAGGTACCTACGAACATATCTTCATCGAAGGTTCCCCTTTGTTCTTTTGGTGAGATGTCTCAGGAGCTAGCTACTTACCCGGCATCATGGAGCCGACCTGTTAAATAGTTATTTAGCACTAGCGTTGCTACCTGCATATGCAAAAATTATTTGTTTGTGGTTGAGAAGGTGTGAATCATTTTGGATGAATATTTAATATAATAAAGTTCTGTGTAACAAATTAGTCTTTTGTTTTTAACTCAAGTGTTGTCTCATGTGTGGCAGTTTTTTTGTTGTTGTACTAAATAATCAAGCGTGATGATGAAGTATGGTATGGTTATTATTATGGTACCATTTCTTAATTTCATTTACTATATCAATTACTATACCGTGATATATACCCAGGGCTTTTCCTGCATAGAGAAAATGTTGGCAGGCGCCAAAGCCGTTTTCCTTAGCGCCAATGACAAATCCCAAGCGCCAAAGGCAAAAAAAGTCTGCAATGAAAAGAAAAAAAATGCGTGCAATGCATGTCAACGAATATGTTCTCAACAGTATGTTTCAAGCAGGCTACAGCCGAACCCTCGTTCCGTTCTGATCAATAGTAATCGAGTTGATAAGCGTGTCTTCTTGTCTGAACAATACGCAACTGTGAGGTGCGCGAATGGACAGAGTGGCCACTGAACTGTCATTCCGCTGCGAGGGCCAGCCTGACGTGCACAAATACATCTGTAGAAATGCAAATAGAATTTCCACTCAATATGCTGACAAAAGTTTGATTTATGATTTCAAACGCAGCCTCCATTGGTATTCTTAACCTGGAATGATAATATATAGTGCAGTGTTTCCTCTATAGCAAATTTCTGCTGCCACGGTATCAGAAATCAGGCTGTACAACATTTTTGGCCGTCTTATCAGCAGTGATTGTTAGAGTGCATGTCGGAGAATTGCAAGGACACGCCCTTCACACCGCAATTGAGATTGCGTGTGTGCGTCTTTGAGAACTGTAAATCGTAGCCTATAACTTATGTTGTCAGTTTATGTGAGCCTGTTATTGTATAAGTCTATAGTCCTTGCAAGTTTAAATCAAGTTAACTGGTGATTTTCGTTGTATGTATTCTTCCCCTACTAGCTAAATTGCACGTCTGTTGATTCAGTAGCAATTTCTGTCCTTGCTCAGGTTTGTATTTAAGGTGCATTATTATGCTTTAGTAGTTTTAATTAATAAAAAGTGGGTTTATTTTTTATGTTTGCTGCAGAATGCCTATCAAGATCAAATGAAGCAGGCAGTGTACATTCTTCAGAGTGGCCAACCTTAATACATACATATTTTAATGCAATCTGATAATCACTCATCTCAGTCCTGACAGCGGATGTGTGAAATTATTTTGAAAGGAAACATCTAGATAGCTAGCAGTGAGAGCAACTTTATACAGCACAAGAGAAAATAGGTGTGTTTGACATCGGATGCGGCTGCATGAAACGACCGGAGAGAGTTGCTGAAAGAACTATAAGAAAAAAAGAAATCAAGGGACAAAAAGAAATCAAAGGACATTTAAAATAGATAAAAATGTGCAATTAATTGTGATTAATCGCAAGTTAACTATGACATTAATGCAATTAATCTCGATTAAATATTTTAATCGTTTGACAGCACTAATAAAAATGTATTTCAAATCATATATTGGTAAATATATTTTCTTTCCGTAAGGGGTGGAAAGGACAACAAACACTCTCAGTGTCCAGCTAAAACTGCACAATGCAGGAATTGTCAGAAAATAGCACATTTTGCTGTTGTGTGTCACTCTGCCAAAGTAAATTAACTGACATAGCGAAACAGGATGCCAATCAGTCTGATAGATATTTTTTAGGTAAAGTCAAAGCGTACACCTACATCTCAGACAACGACACTACACCTTGGACAGTAAAACTGAAAGTTTGTTAGACACTTCTCTCTTTTAAAATCGATACTGGTGCCGATTTCACTGTGATTTCAAAAGAAACTTATCACCAGCTCAGACAACTGCCCTAGCTAGAAAAGAACGACAGAGACTTTACAGCCCTGGAGGTAAACTGAACTATTTGGGGGGGATTTGTAGCTTTAACGAAATACAAAGGCCAGTTTTACAAATATAAGGTCTATGTGATTGATTGCTAAATCAATAACATTTTGAGGGGGCAAAGCTTCAGCTCCTTAGGAAAAACGTCCCCCCAGTCTCAAGCAGAGAAGACTGCTGATTTTCTCACGTTTTCAAAGCCTAATTTCACTAAAATGATTCAAGCCCTTCTTAGATCTGACACATTTATTTTATTTAAGTATGTATGTTAATTTATTGGGTGTAACTTAAAATGTATGAATAGTTTCACCTAGGAGATGTAACTAGGTTAGATCAACGCAAAATAAATTAGCTTAGTTGAGAAACCACCCTTGGCGCATGTGCGAGACAACTGTCACACCCCTCATCTCTCACCGCCTTTTATGAGCACATTTCCTAATGGCAAGAGACACTGACTGCAGGTGGGGAAGTTCATTCTTTGGTATGTATTAGTTTTGTATTAGTTTATGTGCTTCGCTACGTGCATGATGTGCATTTCGTAATACTGACCTACATTTGTGCAACAACCATTAGGTAATGCTAATTTTGCACCGTTTTCACTTTGACAAGTCTGAGTTAGCAGGCTAGCTGCATGTGTATCGTCGTCGTTGCTAGCTAGCCTACTGTACTTGAGGTAAAATATTTAAAGCTGATTTTTTTTAGCTTGGTCTGTTGATTTGTCCTGCACAATTACATCCACGTGTACTGTATTCGCAACTAGCTAGCTCGGCACTATTTGAAGTAAAATATTTCAAGCACATTATTAGGTTGGAAGCTCAGTTAGTTGGTTTGTCCTCTGCACACACATGTATCATGGTGGCAGTTACCTAGCTAGCCTACTATACTTGATGTAAAATATTTTAATCATATTTTTTGCTTGGTCTGTCGATTTGTCCTCCAAATTACATTCACTTGTACCGTAGTTGCAGCTAGCTAGCCCGGCACTTAAGTAAAATATTTAATGCACATTTTAGAAGCTCGGTCTGGATTTGTGCACTAAAATTGCATGCAGCAGGTGTGACCGTAACCATTGCGATTTCTCACTTGTGAAGTATAATATGTTATAGTGTGACCTATTCTTACAGTACCCCATTTAAGGAAATGTAAGAGTTTTTTTTACTACAACTAACATACTTATCTTCTAAAGTTAAATCAGCGTTACCAAGGAAAGGCAACTTCCTAGTGAAAATTAAGTAATACTACTTGTTCAATGCTGATACAAACTGATTTGTATCACTGTTTCATGCATCCCTGTATCGCATTGTAATGTATGCCAATTGTCTTTTTTAATCTTTTTCAGGATTATGAATGTGGCGGTGTAAGGAGAGCGTTTCAGAACAATCGACCAGGTATTTGTTGTTGCAACATTTCAGGCAATCTCATGGGCATGTTAGGGGCAGTTATTGCTATCCATGTCCGTACACTGATTGCCCATGTACATTTAATACATGGAGCAAGCTACTAATTCACACATACATGAGTCATAGTAAACAGCAAACTTCAGAGCAAGTAGAATTATCTACATTCCAGTGTCATGTGTGCTCATACATAGACCTAGCAACAGAAAGAGATTATTTTAAAACACATAAATCAACATCTCAGGCATGATGGAAACGGTTCCATGTCCATGGGTGATCAAAACAAAAATGGGAAAAACATTCTCCCACAGAAGACGAGAGATTTGAGCAGAGTCCCATGGTTGCAGAGTTCAAAAACAGATGGCCTGCCCTGTTTATGCAGTGTGAAGTAAGTAAATGTGTACAAGTGTTAACAATATATTGTTTGAATTTTCCAATAATCCTGTATACTTATGTGGTAATTATTATATCTCACAAAAAAACAAATGTAGGTATTTTGTTTGAATGTGTTTCAGGTGAATGCAAAGTTTTTGCGGATCACCATCAAACCACTGCAATCAAAGTTCATGTCACAGCTGGACCACTTCTCAAACAAGCTGATCGAGATCTTCAAGAAAAAAGGAGGAGTGAAGTGGAAAAAGATCAAGACGTTTTGGCAATCATAGATTTGGTTAGTAGAAATGCATATAACATCCTTTTCATTAAATTGTAGCTATTGTAAGGTTTACTTGTCCATCACTGGTCTCTTAAGCACTATACTTTATGCATTTCATTTACCCACTCACCAATGGCTGTGTAAATCATGCTAGGCTAGTTTGGGGCATTTAGGAGTAAGGTGTCTGATCTCAATAGACATGACCTTATTGTCTACAGACAACTACTCTCCTATCTGTGCCACAGTCACTAAATTCTGTCCTTATTTTAGTGTGACATCAACACCAGGAGAGTGTGTCCTGAGAAGCCTTGTCATTTACCTTAATGAAGATCCAGATGTTTTCTTCAAGGAATATCTTTTAAGTCTAACATTGATGTTCCACATGTAGCATCATAGTGTTACCCACATTTATTTTTCCCAAGGCACACTATTTATAATGAGAACATCCTATAGCATACTATCCCTACCAATGTCTTTCAGCATATGGGACAGGCTAGCAAGTGCACTCAAATATGATTTGGGAAATCACATGTAATTAATCCCAATAACCAAATAATTGACCGTCTGATTGTATATTGTTTGTGGCGTGTGGCATTTACTTAATACAAGTCCTGTGTTTGTGTTGTTTTTTAGGCCTCCGCTACTGAAGATGCAGAGAAAGACATCGAAAACACAGTCATGGGGATTTACATGATCCGATGAGATGCGGATGGAGAGCCAGACAATGTGGGAATTGTGATCGAAGGCATCAAAGTCCTGAGCAATGTGGGCAGTGTCATTGTGGGGTTCGTCATGCTGTTTGGGCTCATTTATGCCCTTGATCTGAGCTTTCCAGACAATCTCAAGTACATCTTTGAATTTTTCCAGAAGGTCATAATGAATCTGGATGGGCACAAGCTGAATGCAAAGGTACAGCAGATAAAAATCTAACTGTTTGCATAAGAGAAAAAAAAACTATGTCCATTATTAGTGCATTAATGTTAGACCTACCTTTTTCTGTGTTTCTTTGCCTGAGATGGTACATGTACTTAAGAAGTGGTTTTTGGTTAGGTGTTTTGATGGATATTAATTTTGAAATTCTTTAACAAGGTTAAGCTGCACTTTTTTTATTTTGGGGGGATATCTAGTTTGGATAAAAAGGCAACATTGTCCTTATTTTTTCAGGCATACCTTATGTTGTTGACCATTTTATAACATTTCCTGATCTTTTGTTTTTTCGACGTAATAGATCCCATGGATTTCTAGCAAAAGTCCAATCTTATCCTGCTTAGTGTGTACACATTTTCAATAAAAACACCAACCAGGTTTAGTCTCTTGTGTGTCTTGATGAGGGATTTTACTTCAGACAAACATAAAATAATTTCATTGAGTTAATGTACTTATTTCCTTTCAGCCGTATTTGATCAAAATGAGTCGGGGCAACATATAGTTTTTGGATGGAAATCCTGCCCACAATTAAATTGAGTTCATCCAATGAGTTATTTTTTTGAGTGTACTCTGTTTTTTCATTCAAATTTGGATGGGTAGTTAACAACAAATTCTTCTGTGGTGTGATGAACTTAAAAACAAATTTTCTATTCCAGTTTACAGCATCTTTAAGAAGAGATGCTGCACACTGTTAGCTCTATGCTGTTAATTAGCCTACAACTCAAAAGGAGGAAGATGTCATGTAACTGGATCTAATTAATGGCGTAATGTTATGGGCATGAGATGAGAATACCACAAGGGGGCCGGGGAGCAAGGCGGTAGGATATAGCATGCGAGTCGTTATATACCTGGCACACCACATGAAAAAAGACAAGCCTCTCAAGTTATGTCAAACGTGTCACAGAATATTCATTCCGCAAGCAGAAGCTTGTACACCCCCATGTACAGGTCTTGTTCTGGGGTCTGTGAAGTCAAAAACAGCTCTGCGCTGTAACAGCTTCTATATTGTTGAAATGTTGTATTATAGCCATCTACCACTCCAACTTCAGTGTCTAGTCTTCATCAATAGCACAAACACAGACTCCTTTAGCTCCCAGTCATAAAAGATTCTCAGAATATAAGTGTTTAAAGGGGCAATTGACTGGGTTTTTGGGGTATTTCACACTGTTCCTTAAGGTCTCCAAATAGAGTATGTAACATTGTTTGGGCGGAAAATTGCCCGGGTGCTGGTCTATGCCCCCTGATACATCCTCTAAAATGTTCCCAGGAAAAAATGCTAGGTTTTCTCCTTTTATGGTATGCTCATTAATATTTAGATGAGTTGCGCGCTGATTGTTTGGTTTTCAGCGAGTGAAGCTGCGGAAGAGAAACGCAACACGGCCACTGAAACACCGAAGGTGGAGACGGAGACTTTAAATAAAAACGTGCAAATACATTTGTGTCTCGCAGACATCTACGCCTGGATGACCGAGCACCACCTCCAGCTGAACCTCGCCAAAACAGAACTTCTCATCATCCCAGCCAAACCCTCCATCTCCCACGACCTCTCAATCACCCTGGGATCTGCGACGGTGACCCCCTCATCCTCTGCCAGGAACCTCCCAGCTAACACATGACGTTGCGGCAACATTGCCAGTAGGTGCTCAGTTGGTAACCCGCGACGTTACCTTCTGGCAACGTCGTGGCAACTTCGTAGCAACGTTATAAAAGGAATGTTGCCAGTTAGTCCCATGGACAACGTTGCCGCGACGTCGTACCTTGGTCGGCTGGTTACGTTATTTTTAGACCTGTGGGCAACGTTGCTGCGACGTCGTACCTTGGTCGGCTGGTAACGTCATTTTTAGGTCCCATGGACAACGTTGCCGCAACGTTCTACCTTGGTCGGCTGGTAACGTAATTTTTAGGTCCGTGGGCAACGTTGCCGCAATGTTGTACCTCGGTCGGCTGGTTACGTTATTTTTTGGTCCCATGGACAACGTTGCCGCGACGTTGTACCTTGGTCGGCTGGTTACGTTAATTTTGGTCCCGTGGACAACGTTGCCGCGACGTCGTACCTTGGCCGGTTGGATACTGTTATTTTGGTCCCGTGGACAACGTTGCCGTGACGTTGTCCCTTGGTCGGCTGGATACATTCATTTTGGTACCATGGGTTAAGTTGCCGAAGTCGCTCTTTGGTCGCAGGACAACGGATCTCGAGTGCAGTGGTTTATCCATGGAGAGATCACACTGGACTGCTCTCAGTTCTGACACTTTTGTAATGTAGCAATAGTCTACATGAATTTCAATCACACAATATTAAATGTTGCACCCAGAACTTATAAATGTTGACAATGTATGTAATTCATGTGCAGCTCAGCCCCAGCATGGTCATCAATTTTCTAATATGCAGGAACACAGCTTTAATAAATAAAAGACTGAATTTGGAATATAATTCTTATATTCTTAGTCTTAGGCCTATATTAAAGTATAAGTCTTTCATTCTTTACATGTACAAAAGCAATCAATGTGTGATGTGTAACATGATTAAGCAAACATTCTTTGTCCAGCACACCAAAGCTGTGTGACACACAATGCAAATTTGAGCTGCAATCATTTTGTAATACAAAATTGTTAAATGTGACCAAAAGGCAAGCGATTCTTAAGTTTAATTTCCAAAGACAAGTCATCACAGAATATTACAATTCTTCCTTAGCAAACCTAGGTTTGCTCAGTCTGCCCTTGAGCAACAACTTTGCGCACGCCCATTTCAACGCATCTCTGAAACTGGGATTTCAGAAAAGAGTTTGCAGGGATTCCAACTGAACGTATGGATTTCAACTGGAAATTAGCTACTTCAAGGGGAGTTTCTTTACAGAAATAGATTTAAATATATAAACATATTTTCTGAAATTGGATGTAGCATGCTATTACGTATAGGTTTGAAATTTAGACTATTTAGCCTGGTTATCTGTTTCAGATTCACATTGTTTACTTTAGGATTTCGCTAGCTACTAGCTAGTAGTAAAGCTAGTATAATGTACTGTAGAGGTAAGGCTAAACCCTCCAGAAAGTTATGTTTAGATACTGAAAATACATGCATCAAAGTTTAGCATCTCACAAATCACCCACAAAAGAATCTGTGAAAATAAACGTTCATAACTGTTAGAAAAAACCTTGTCCGAAATAGTTTATTTAACCCTGGATTTTCAAAGACACGTGGAGCTAGCGCGTGGCTGATCACGTTTTGATCAGTCGGTCATGAATGGCGTCTATAAAAGTATCATGTCACTAATTCTTCCAATTTGTAAATGACATCTGTTTTTGGATAAGTTTATTCGTTTTAACCTTAAGATGCGTGAGTTCTAAATATTTCCGACGCTTCTACGAGTGAGTTTTTTCCAAAACGGCAGCTAGGTAGCTTTAATTAGCTTCCGTTACTTTGCAACCTAGCATAATACTCGTAGCAATGCTCCTACCTGCTAGTGTTACTTGTTAGCCTCCTAATTGTACATTTTGAAGCCATACTATAGTGTTAGGTCGTTGCCCCCGCGACCCGATCCCCGGACAAGCGGCAGATGACGACGACGACGACGACTATAGTGTTTGTCACATTGTTTGTCTATCGGAAAATAGTCGGTTGTAATGTTCAGAATCAGACATGTGCGACGCTACGCTGTGGGGCCCTGCTTTCGAACGATCACACATGTGCGATGCTAATACTATGTACTTAAACTACATTCCACTTTCATTTCTGTACAGAGTATCCTACCACCGTCACACGGCCCAGCACTGTGTCCCTGGGAAATTATGGTAAAGTAATGAATGACCGTTTCTAACAGTGACAATAATTGTATGAACCATGGCAACCCTAAAGGTTATGTTTTGAAGCAAAACATGACTTAAAACTTTTGCATCACCAGACCCCTAGGTGTCAACTCTGGTATGGTGGAGGAGAACCCATATGGGGTCCAGGAAAACAGCTGGCAGCCAGGCAAGTGCAAATATAAGACACTCAAAGCTTCTCAATCGCATTACCAACTCATTGTAAGGCATACTTACAATGTTCGTTGTTCTGATCGTGGCAGGGGGATACATATTTGTCAAAACAACAAACGTTGTCTTACTAATGCTTTGTATACAACCATTCAAGGTAACAGGTGTTATTTACATCAATGTTACAACTAATCTAGAAGAACTACAGTGTATGCCAATCATGTTAACTCTTGTAAACTTGTTTTACTTGTCTTTACTGACAGACACATTACAGTTTAACCCTCATCCTTGAGGGTTTAGGTTGGTTGAGGGGCAGTTCTATGGGCATATGTGAAGCCCTCTGTGACATGCTTGCGTGTAAAAAGGGCTATACAAATACATTTGATTTGATTTATGTTCCAGAAGATGGAGACATTGGAGGAGAACCAGCGAGAGGCTCTCCTATTCAGGCGACGACAGGGCAGACAGGCTGAGGAGGTGCCAGTGATGGACCTACAGGTGGCCCAAACACAGGCTCCAAGACCTTGAGGAGCGCCTTAAGATGCTGGAGTTCCGAAAGAGTGGTAGGTGTTTTGAGATGCCGTGAACTATGGCTTACACGCAGCGTTCAACGTTCAAATTGGTGCTAACAATAAGTTCATGACTTCTAATTGCAGATGCTGTGATGAAGTGGAAGACGGGACTAGGAGAGAAGGCTGTGGAGCTCCTCATAGCGGACACACTCAAACACGCCCCGGCAGCCCATTCAAAACAAGCCAGGTGAATGAATCATGATTGCAGCTTCCATATCCAACCTTTCACATGGCTATGTGACAAAAAACTAGAATCCCATAATCTTTTTTTGATGAAGTATATTATTCTAGATGTGATTTTTTTATGACTTGTATAGCCCCTTTTGCACATGCAATTATGTTGATAGGACACTAACTTATTTTGTGCTTCATTGTCAGGGCCAACAGACAGGACCTGTAGTGGAGACTGGCAGAAGATTTTAATTCACTGTTTGGCACTTTGTTTGAAATAAAATGACTGAATGTTACATGGAAATGCTGCCTTGTTTATGCTTGAGTTAGGCTACACATCACACAAACATAGTCCTCCTAAAGTTGGCTACCATGTAGCCTATTATACAAGAACAAGTAGCATTTTGGGCATATGAGGTCTTACGTTGCTAGGAAGTCGCGGTTACGGACTGGCAACGTCACAAAACAACGTTGCTAGGAGGTCGCGGTTACAGACTGGCAACGTCGGAAAATTACGTTGCTAGGAGGTCGCGGTTACAGACTGGCAACGTCGGAAAATAACGTTGCCACGACGTTGCGGTTACAGACTGGCAACGTCACAAAATTACGTTGCTAGGAGGTCGCGGTTGCAGACTGGCAACATCGGAAAATAACGTTGCCACAACGTTGCGGTTACGGACTGGCAACGTGATTTGGTGACGTTGCCGTTACCTCATGGCGTCTTTCACTTTCAAGTTTGGTCAACGAGTGACGTTGCGGCAACGTAAGGGCAACGTAACTGTGTTAGCTGGGCTTGGGGTTACCATGGATGACGAGCTCTCCCTCACAGCCCACATTGCTGCGGTCTCCCGGTCGTGTAGATTCACCCTCTACAACATCCGGAAGATCAGGAGATACCTGTCTGAGCACTCCACCCAGCTGCTTGTCCAAGCACTTGTCCTCTCCAAGTTGGACTACTGCAACTCGCTGCTCGCCGGTCTCCCAGCATGCGCAACCCGCCCTCTTCAGAGGATTCAGAACGCAGCGGCACACCTGGTCTACAATCTACCCAGACGCTCCCACGTTACCCCGCTCCTCATCTCCCTCCACTGGCTACCCATAACGGCCCGCATCAGATTCAAGACCCTGGTACTGACCTTCCGAGCAGTGAACGGGACTGCACCCGACTACATCAAGTCTCTCCTGCAGCCTTACACCCCCACCCGCCGCCTACGGTCTTCTTCAGACAACCGCCTGGTGGTCCCACCGCTCAAGACCACCCGATCCCAACACAAGCTCTTCTCCTGCCTGGCCCCCCAGTGGTGGAATCAACTCCCCACCTCCATCAGAGACACAGACTGTCTCTCCACCTTCAAGAGAAGGCTCAAGACGTACTTGTTCCTGGAGTACAACGGTACTTAGGAATGGTTTGCTGAACCCAACGCTGGTTTCCTCAAGGATCACAATGACTCTTGCTTAGACTGTTGCTCTTGTTTGTTAGTGGTAGCTGATTTAAACTGTTTTCTATTTTAGTTAATCCTATTTTTATTGCTTTCCTACAGGTACACTTGCACTTAGAGTTTCATGTTGTTTAATTGTAACTTGTTTGACTACATGCTCTTATGGTTTCCTTCCTTTAGCACTTATTTTTTGGTTGTTCACAATGTGTACTTCTTGTTTTGGCTACCCGCAATGCTTTGGGGGCTATCTTGCTGTTATTATCAGTGACCTATGCACTTTGTAAAGCTCTCTCTTGGAAGTCGCTTTGGATAAAAGTGTCTGCTAAATGAATAAATGTAAATGTAATGTCTACACAACACTGTTTTCAACAGATTGACTAAATATCATCTGAAATTAGTTGTTTCCACTTCCACTTCCACTTTTGTCAAAGCAAACTGGATCAACTTGGGTGGGTAGAACTTTACAGCTTAGCATCAACCAAACTATATGATGATTCAACTCAGCTTCAGTTACTGTAGCTAGATATCTTGCTGAAAAATAACCTGAGAAAGATCTGGACAAACATGCATCGTGAATTGTAGATTTACATGTAAGACGGATTATATATTCAAATGAAACACAGTCAGGAACAAAACGTTAGCCCCATTGCCAATAAACTAAATCATCACACATTATACCTATGCTCTTGCGTTAGCAAGCTAAACTAGTTTACATACCCACAGTCTAGGTGTATTCACTATCTAGCTGTTCTTGCATTCCTCGCAAATCAGCGTTAATAAAAAGCAGATGAGCTAGAGTCTTGTTAACATTGACTCGACGGGCATGGCTGATGTATACCATACAGCTCTACCGTAGTAGCTCTACCGTAGAAGATCCCTGTGCAGTTCGACCCTCAATAACACATTTGCTCGGACCATTTCACCAAGGACGGTTTTGAAAACCTTGGACAATGTAAAGGAGGATTTGCTATGAAGCTGTTGCTGAAAAGAGGTGCGTTCAGACCTTATGTTCATCACAACCGCAACAATTATTAGCAATGCTAACGTATCCTGTATCTTGCACCTGCCTTTCTCCAGTTCTTTCAAATAGATAATAAACAGGCATTAGCAACAGGCTAGACTGCGACTTGTTTTCTGGCTATTTTTTTGGAAGCTTCCCTTCTAATGCCGACTACAGCTAGTCTAGCTAGAGTCATTTGCTAAGTAAGGTATGATATGTTGATTAGAACCAAAACTGTACAGTGCCTCCACTGGCACGTGACAGTGGCTAGTGGTACGTGGCAGTGCCTCTACTGGCACCTAGTGGTATGTGCCAGTGGAGCTAGTGGTACGTGGCAGTAGCTAGTGGTCTATGACAGTAGCTAGTGGTACATGCCAGTGCCTCAGCTGGTACATGACAGTAGCTAGTGGTATGTGAATATGATTACTTATGAAAAACTGTTAATTTCAACGTTTTTTGGACATGTCAGCAGGCAAGATTTTAAAGCCATGTCGAATCAAATGCTCAGTTTGCCTGCTCTTTTGAGTGCTGCAGCAGCCCATAACAACTGATAAATTAAATAACTTGCTGAGAAGTTATTCATGTAGCCTATACTTAAACTGCCATTCACAACGTAATTACAAACAAAAATATTTTCTCCCATATCACTTTTTGACACAGGTCGACTTTAAAATGATGTAACTTCAATTGGATAAAGATATCTGAGTGATTTAAACAGATTTGTATCCAGGAGTTTGTAGTTTCCAATATGTATAATACCCAGAAAGTACATTTGCAATCATAGGGTGTCATTTATTGACATGGTTCTTTATATGAAAATATTGAACTATTATTAACAACTATATTTTCTCAGAGTATCGAAATGCAAACGTAGACTACCTATATTGACTTCAGTTATTACAATTAATGATATACGCCACTAGGAGGTGCTGATAACAACACAACTATGTGCATTAGAGATTTAGGAGAGTCTACAACGGTGGCTCATGTGCACACTTCAATTCAGTTACTGAGTAAAATAATTAGATACAAATTCATTGCGTGCGTACTAGTCTGCTTCACATTACGGTCACACCATTACACTAAATGCAATTTAATGTCTAAATTGACTACTTTGTATGGTGAGCTTGTAGTGAGACATCCAAAGTATGGTTAACAGTTTAACTTTTTTTTTTTTATAAAAGTTTATAGCCTGTTTTCTTATTCTAAAATGGGGCAGTTAGGCTACATAACAGTAAACAAAAGCTGCAAGACACCCAATTCAACTGCCACGAGACACTTGCGTACCACTATCAACAGAACAGTAACTGTCATGTACCAGTGGAGGCGCTGTCACGTACCACTAGCTACAGTCATGTACCAGCGGAGGCATTCAGACTGGCATGTACCACTAGCTACTGTCACGTACAACTAGCTCCACTGGCACATACCACTAGGTGCCAGTAGCGGCACTGGCATGTACCACTAGCCACTGTCACGTGCCAGTGGAGGCACTGGCATGTACCACTAGGTGCCAGTAGAGGCACTGGCACGTACCACTAGCCACTGTCATGTACCACTCGCTCCACTGACACATACCACTAGCTACAGTACAGTACAGTTTCAGTTCTAACTGCCTCTCAGCGTATTTAGCATTCTACCTATACAGGAGATGTTAGCATTGCTAATAGGCTACTGTTAGCGACAAAATCATACTTACAGCTTGCGTTTGTGATGAGCATACGGTCGGAACAGCACCTCTTTTCAGCCACAGCGGCTTAGCAAATCCTTCTTTAAATTGTCCAAGGTTTTCATTCAAAACTGTCTTTGGTGAAATGTTCCGAGCAAAGTAATAATTTAGTGTCGTACTTTATAGGGATCTTCCCATAGATAAACATCAGCCATGCCTGCAGAGTGTCTGGTTCCATGGGAAGATTATAAAAAGTCAGCATGTCAGCATTACCAGTACAGCCTGGAACACTGAATTTACGATGGTCCATTTTCAATATACTTAAAAAACGTGTTGTTCGTGTGGAAGTACACAGAGCAGCGCGCAGCTAAACTAGTGTCTGACCAAAGGGTGGGTAAATGTTAGTGATGTGTCGTTTGTGAACGATTCGTTCATTTTGAACGAATCCTTGCAAGGACTCGGGAGTAACGAGTCCTCTCAAAGAGTGATTCGTTCAATTTCTTGTGGCTGCGCATCGGGACTGTTGCATAGGCTCGTCCAAGTAAACAGAAATTATTTGTTCATTTCCCGACTGTCTTTCTACAAGTCTTTGGATCATTTTTCACTTGACCTGCATAGGCTCTGTACTGGTAGCTAGAGGAAACGAACGATTCGTTCATTTCCCGACTCGGTCTTTCTACGAGTCTTTATATCATTTTTTCACGTGATCCGCATTGTATTTTTTAGTAGAGGAAACAATTTCCTCATTCCCTTTCGTGTGGCCTCTGTTTTAGTAAGACGTGAATGATATTCACTCAAGTCATCATTCTGACTGGTTTTGTTAGTTTGAACAAATGACTCGAAAAAAGATTAGTTAATTTTACTGAACGAGATTCAAAGAACCGAATCAGTAAAATAATCCGAACTTCCCATCACTTGTAAATGTACATTGTGGGGCGTGACAAAGTTGATGCTGCACGTCACAACTTGCACTGTTTCAAAAGCGTTTGCGAGTTGCCGTTTCAAAAAGATTTTTTTTTTTTATAGGAAAAGAGGTTTCAATGGACTTAGAGGTTCACTGTATGTCTATTTTACACACCAAACTGTCATTCTTCAACTATGACAAGATTAAATCGGTTTTGCAATCTATCGCCCATCGAGTGTTGCGTGCGCCCGGATTTAGTTGCAATTTATCAGTAATGTGTTTGTATTAAAACAGCCTTAAAATTCGGGAGAGGAGGAGCGCAAACTGTCAACATGCAGCCTACACGTGCAAATTGCTGGGGAGCAAAAAAACATGTTTCTAGGTAGGGATGTGATAGGCCTGGTTATGACAACATTGGAATGTAAAAAAAAAAATGTTTTGGTCTCACCACTACTGTAGGCATAAGGGGACTCCGCAGAGCCATCCTGCAGGCTGTCCAGTATCTCTCCTTTTCCAACATCACTGTCTCCCACCAACAGAAACTTGAGAAGGTAGTCATAGCTCTTCACCGGACTGCCCTGGGTGCCCATCTTCCCTCACCTCGGTGCCCCCCACAAAGTGGGAGGAGGAGAGGGCAGAGAGGGAACGTACAGATGGGCCCCAGTGAGGAAAGCAGAGAATGTTCTTAAAAAAAAACAAAAAAAAAACTATACGTTTCAGAACCAGAAGGAAGTTATGTCATGAACCAGTCTGACGATGGCGTTTACTAGCAGGGAGGAGTGTGTGGTAAACTTCTTATCCTCTGTTTAGTTCCAGTAGAGTTGAATGTTGATCAGGGTGAAGTTATTTCATCTCACAACAGGGCGTCATGTCATGAAAAAGGTAAACATAGCTAATGTGTCAAATGTACTTCCACGTAGAACAAGCTGGCCTTCGAGAATGGGGTGGAGGGTTTGAATAGCAAAACATCCTTCCAATAGGTGCGGAGGTAAAAATGAATAAATAGATAAATACGCTCCAACTTTAAGGAGTGATACACCAACTACATAACCAGCACAAAGCAAGTCACCTCATATTTGTTCAGCCAAAACGTGAGTTGAAATTGATAGAGTAGTTTTAATACATTTAGCTAGACAATAAAGATAGATGGCAAACTGTTGTAGTCCTTAGTAACAGACTGTAAGAAAGTGTAATTTGGCAGTATTAACTCTTGAGAACAAAATGTACATATTTTTGTGATAATGTCAGACTGCGTGCTAGCTTACACTAATAGATAACTATCAAGATCGCATCACCGGTCAAAACTAGCTAGTAGGACAGCTCCTGGGGTCCCGTTCGATCTCATTGTTCGAATGGCGTATACCAGCTAACCTTCGTTAGCCAGATTCCTACTGCTACCGGTACTAGCTAGCTGTGCTTATATCCCCAAAAGAGTTTAGCAAAGATAGACAGATATAGAGTCGATTCAACAAAAAACACAAAACATTTCCCGTAACCAATAGCTGAAACATCTGGCTGGAAGCTAGTGTACCTGTCAAGACCGGAGGTGGTAGCTAGTACTAGTAGCCTAGCTAGCTACTGTACTTCGCCAGCTGACAAGTGTCAAGCCATACAATTCACAGGGAAAGCTAGTCAGCAATACCAGGTTTTTGCCAGGCTAGCAAGTTAAATCAACTAGATGATTCAATGAAAATGTTAACTCTTAAACTTCCATTTAAAAAATCTGATGATATGGTTACATTTGGTAGTTGTGTAGCCTATTGTTAGCTGTGAATAACTTGTGTCAATATAGCTATAGGCTAGTTAGCTTGCAACAAACCTAGCCGACCAAGCCAGAGAAGGAGGCAATAACTTCACCCGGCCGAGATCTGAATTCACGCCCCTTTCTTTCTTCCCGACAAATGTGCAACTTAAAAAAAAAATCTCTGGTTGTACCCAAAACTTGTTTGCTGTAACCTGCAGACAAATATTGATACGGATATTATCAAGTCCTGACCGTACAGTAAAGGTCATTGCAAAAGTATTTTATAATCTCAGCCCGTGTCATCTTCCAATTTCTCTCCATGCTAAATCATATTCATGATAACGATGCACAACAGCGTTCGAGTCATTGAACACTACACACTGCGCTGTCTATGTCTGGCGCTCGCAATTCCCGCCCCCTAATCAAAGTCCTGCCCATTCGCCAAGATCATTGGATGCAGGGCGGATCTAGAGATTTTCATTCGGGGTGGCAATGGGGAGGCAGAAGTAAGTTGTTGGGTGGCCTCCTGGAGGCGAATCAAACCCAAAGTAGGGGGTAGCCTACAGTACTCCCTATGGGAAATGATTAGACTAGAACATTGTAGTTTAAATTCAACAGTAACATTAATATTATTTATTGAAATGTTCTGTAATGTACAAATCATATTTTTCCCTGGGAATATTGAGGTTCATGTTGTTTAATTGTAACTTGTTTCACTACATGCTCTTGTGGTTCTTCCTTTTGGGACTGTTTTTTCACAATGTATGCTTCATGTTTTGGCTACCTGCAATGTTTGGGGCTATCTCATTGTTATGATCAGAGACCTATGCACTTTTGTAAAGCTCTCTCTTGGAAGTCGCTTTGGATAAAAGCGTCTGCTAAATGCGTCTGCTAAATGCATTAAAATAAAAATAATTGGGGTGGCAGTATTTTTTATTGGGGTGGCAGCTGCCACCCCTTGCCCCCCCTTAGATCCGCCACTGATTAGATGGATATCTATTGACTGATGTATAGGCGTGTAGCCAAACTGCATCAACATTACTGTCAACAATGCATGACCAGGTTGAAAATTATGTTGAAAGTCTTTAATCTGCAAATGACAAACGGACCAAATAAATTTACCACACAGTCTATAATATAACACACTTGGTTTGTTGTGTCGAATTAAGTAGACAATTGTCTGATGGTCTGTATCAATGTCAAACTTCATGTCATACAGTGTAGCCGGAAAGTTTTCATAGGGCTTCACTCTATTACACCACGTTGTTACAGCCTTATTCCAAAATTGTATAATTTTGGAATTCAATCATTTTTCCCCTCAACATTCTACACACACACACAACCCCATGATGAAAAAGTGGAAAAAGTTTGTTTAATATTTAATAGATTTTCAAAAATTAAGAACAAAAATCTTACATGTATACAGTATTCACAGCCTTTACTCAATACTTTGTTGAAGGACCTTTGGCAGCAACTACAGCCTCAAGTATTTGAGTATAATGCTACAAGCTTGGCACACCTATTTTAAGCAGTTTCTCCCATTCTACTTTGCAGGACCTCAAGCTCCATCAGGTTGGATGGGGAGCGTCGGTGCATTTTCAGATCTCTCCAGAGATGTTCAATCAGGTTCAAGTTTGGGCTCTGTGAATGTCCTTGAGTATATATATATATATTTATAGTTTATATTATCAGGGTTCAGAGTGGGACCCATTTTCAGCACAGGAGTGTACTGGCCAAAACCAGCCCATCCCCACTAGGGGCCGAGCCGTTGAACATTTGGGGCTTAACCCGTACCTAGGACCTAGTGAATGTTTTGATGTGAGCTGAAGTCAGAACTTGCATTAATTTCAGTGCAAATAGTTTTTTGAGCTTTATGTAGCCTAATGTAAACACAAAGTTGGACTCATATTGTCATGTTTTCTGGAAATTACAACCCACATTTTTACCTGAAATTCAGGGCTTTTGAGAAAACCCTGAATCCCACCCTTGCAGGAACCTATGAAGTGAAAGATCTTTCTTTTTTTTACCTAGCTTTTTCAGTTCCTCCTGGCATCTTTTCCCATTCATATTATTATTTTCGAATCAGCTTAATCTTGCTAACTGCCACCACAACAATAAATGATGGTTTAGGGTTGTCTCCATGAAAACAACCTTGGTACACGCAAACTACCCACCCCTCGCCTCTTATGGAAGGCCTAGTGGGCAAGTATTGAGACGCCCCCGTGTGTTAACCACGTGTAATTAATGCCGACTTTGCATGCAAAGACCGCGTCCATTACGCTGAGTTTCATACAAAGTCAGAGTTTTTTTTGCCTCAAATTGAACCATGCCACGTGACACGTTCAAAGCACGCGTCTAAATAAACACATGCTTTTTGAGACGTGTCTAGGAAACCACACAAGATTAACGCCTGGTTTATGGAAGGCCTAGTGGGCAAGTATTAAGACGCCCCCATGTGTTAACCACGTGTAATTAACGCCGACTTGGCATGCAAAGTCGGTGTCTTTTGCGCCTTGTTTGAAACGGCCCCGTCTCAACCACGCGTAGAGACGGGGCCGTTTCAAACAAGTCTTTTTCGCCTCGAATTGAACCGTAACACGTTCAAAGCATGAGTCTAAATAAATGCGTGCTTTGAACGTGTCACGTGACACGTTGCCATTTACACACGTACATTTTGTCTCAAATTTTGAAAGGTGTCTAGCAAACCACACAAAATGAACGCCTGGTTTGGCACAATCAGCGTCTGTTTTCCAAAATTAAAGTCTGCTTGCTTGAATCTCCGATGGGAAATTATGACAACAATTGTAACAACTAATACGTAAGTACAGTGGCGGTCCGAGCACATTGTGCGCCTAGGGTGAGTTTATCAATTCCACCTCCCCCCCCCCCCCCCCCCCCGGGAGGAATAAATCTTGTGCCGCCCTCTACCCCGTTGGCCGCCCCATGACAGCCCACGGAACGAGCACCGCTACTACCTGGCAGCGGCAAACGAAGGAAAATGCTGCATGACACCGTCTCAGCAAGCGGGGTGCCTGCAGCTCCCTGAACGGGACGGCAATATGCCAATTCCCCACAAACTGAAATGATAAATAAGAGAAAACCGCGCAAAGATTTCTTTTTTTTAAATGCTCGTGCGCCCCCCCCACGTGACATGAAGAAATGCCCCCCGGGCGGCTGCCCGGTCTGCCCATGCCTAAAACCGCCCCTGCGTAAGTAAATTAGGTCTAAGGATGCTCGTGCGAGCTACTATCAAATACAATGTTAATTAGCTAGTTACCTATTAGTATGAAGTTGGTGTTCACAATTGCAATACTAAAAAGGGGTGCAGAGACAAATAAATGCAGTAATATCAGGCTGGTTGGCTGTCTGGCTTGGAGTTTTGTGAACTTCCCTTGCACTGCGATTGCGTTGCCTCAGTATTGTGCACGATTAGGTTTCACCAAGGCCGTAGCCGTGGAGTCAACATTGGGGGGAACGAATTACATTTTTCATGATAATTTCGGACAGCGTGAGTGGTTGCCTGTCGTAGCGTAGCACATTTATATTTTCATATCAATATATTGGGGGGGACATTTTGACCAGATTTGAATAATGGGAGGGGATGTGTCCTCCCCAATATGTATTATGATTACAGCCTTGGGTTTCACTGTCAACATTCCTTAATGTACGTGCAAACTCATTTGTTGGCAATATACAACTGTTGTTACTATTCAAGTTAAGTGTATTTTATTGTCATTTTCAATTATCTTTGGTTGTACAAACGAAACAGAGTTTCCCCAGGACCATGATGCCATATTAAAAAACATGACAGTAAGGTGCTAGGGTCAACGTATATGTAGCCTACAGTGACAGGACAGAATGTACAGTGACAGGACAGTATGTTCAGTGACAGGAAAGTGTGTATAGTGACAGGACAGTATGTTCAGTGACAGGACAGTATGTACAGTGATTGGAGGTAGCAGTTATGAAGTGATAGGTTCGTGTGCCAATAAATTGTGATGCCAATTTGTTGACATTTACATTTATTCATTTAGCAGACGCTTCTATCCAAAGCAACTTCCAAGAGAGAGCTTTACAAAGTGCATAGGTCACTGATAATAACAACAAGATAGCCCCAAAGCATTGCGGGTAGACAAAACAAGAAGCACACATTGTGAACAACCAAAAAATAAGTGCCAAAGGGAAGAACCATAAGAGCATGTAGTTAAGCAAGTTACAATTTAAACAACATGAATCTCAAAGTGCAAGTGTACCTGAAGAAAAAGCAGCAGCAGTAAAAATAAAAATAAGATTAACTAAAATAGAATATTTTGCAGAAAATACAACAGTTTAAATCAGATGCCGCTAACCAACAAGAGATTCTTGAGGAAACTAGCATTGGGTTCAGCAAACCATTCCTAAGTACCGTTGTACGTACCGTTGTACTCCCGGAACAAGTGCGTCTTGAGCCTTCTCTTGAAGGTGGAGAGACAGTCTGTGTCTCTGATGGAGGTGGGGAGTTGATTCCACCACTGGGGGGCCAGGCAGGAGAAGAGCTTGTGTTGGGACCGGGCGGTCTTGAGCGGTGGGACCACCAGGCGGTTGTCTGAAGAAGACCGTAGGTGGCGGGTGGGGGTGTAAGGCTGCAGGAGAGACTTGATGTAGTCGGGTCCCGTTCACTGCTCGGAAGGTCAGTACCAGGGTCTTGAATCTGATGCGGGCCGTTATGGGTAGCCAGTGGAGGGAGATGAGGAGCGGGGTAATGTGGGAGCGTCTGGGTAGATTGTAGACCAGGCGGGCCCCCGCGTTCTGAATCCTCTGAAGAGGGCGGGTTGCGCATGCTGGGAGACCGGCGAGCAGCGAGTTGCAGTAGTCCAACTTGGAGAGGACAAGTGCTTGGACAAGCAGCTGGGTGGGGTGCTCAGACAGGTATCTCCTGATCTTCCGGATGTTGTAGAGGGTGAATCTACACGACCGGGAGACCGCAGCAATGTGGGCCGTGAGGGAGAGCTCGTCATCCATGGTAACCCCAAGGTTCCTGGCAGAGGATGAGGGGGTCACCGTCGCAGATCCCAGGGTGATTGAGAGGTCGTGGGATATGGAGGGTTTGGCTGGGATGATGAGAAGTTCTGTTTTGGCGAGGTTCAATTACAATAGGTTCCTGACGGAGGAACCTTAATAATAGCACTCAAAATAATTGTGTTGTATTGAATGTTTGTTTCAATAGTGTGTGTATGTCCTATGTTCTAGCAAATCATCAATCTGATCCACTGACATTCTAAGGTAAATTTTAAATTTCTCCGGATAATTTCTGAGCTCCTTGATAAGCAGTAGGAGCTAAATCTCTGAGAGCGTCATAGCCGTCCATATGGACGCCCATAGACTAACGGCGATGGCTGCTGATTTATGCAGGGATGGACGGATGGCGATGCTGTTCAGAGTGCCGTCTCTGATTAGCAGGGACGTCCAGCGATAGAGCATAGAGTATGGACGGCGATGCTACGGCGATGGACGTCCGTTGCTAGAGGGAGCATAGTAGCATGGACGGCGATGCTGATCAGAGTGCCATCCCTGATTAGCATGGACGGCGCTAGCACTTGAATGGTTGAGAAGTCTATGGTTGAGAACGACGGCCATGTTTAGCAGGCTGTTGAGCTAAACCAGAACTGCCGAAGGCTACCATAGCATGTAGCTAGCTACATTAACTTAACTCAACTAGAACATGCATTTCCTGCTGAAAATGCATTTGAATATGAAATTAATTCTTTTAAATGGCTGAAAATACAGAATTTAGAAAATACCTGCAAGCTGAAATTAATTTTAAAAATGTATGATTCACACAAAAGAGGGAGTGTGGAGGCTGAACTGTATCATCTAACACAGTGGTTCTCAACCGGGGGTACGCGTACCCCTAGGGGTACGTGAAGGCAGTCCAGGGGGTACGTGAGATTTTTAAAGATGAATAATCATTAGCATCCATAAAAAAATCTTTTGAAAATATTAATTATACGGCTCTTCAGAATGTTCCAAAAAGTTCTGTTGATTTGTATGGGCCATATGTAGGTTAAATGTCTGCGTTCGCAGGTCTGTAATCTCTTTATATTCATCGCTGCTAAAAGTTTATGACCGCTGTCATTGGCAACAGGTTTTGTGCTTCTAATTCACATCTTTCATATCATTCCACAAGTAGTCCGGTCATTTAACGTAACGGAAAGTCATTGAAACTTGAAGTCAGAAGGTGGGTTGCTACTTGCTACGCACAAAGTTTTACCATTTTTGACACTTTTTCACATCTAACTCAGAATGTGCATGCATTAGCAGGGCAGCTGTGGTGGCGTATACGGGGGCCGGTTCTGGTGGGCAGGTCTGGATCAAAGTCCAGGGCCTATTTTTACTCCCACGTATACGTAAACCACCTCCGTGGATGCGGGGGTCGCGAGTCACTAGCACCATTATTTTAGGGGTTGTCGGCTGAAATGTTTGAGAACCCCTGCTCTAGGTGGCACTGTTATCTCCTCTGGATATAGTTTTTCGTGATGTTAACATTAATTTGCTAAATGTTTTCTGGTCAGATTTGAATAGCTCTTGGCTAGTAGCTGGTGTGCATTAAATATGTGATGTAATGTTGAATGAACACTACATTTTGTATTGCTTGAGGGAAGCTGAGGTGCAAAGAGAGAGAAAATAAGATGGCAATTTGTTGATTCATTGTCTTCTGCAGGAGCAAATGAATATAAAAACCCACCCATGAGTTGTGCCTGTTCGTGCCCTGAACACATCCGTTACAATGGCATAGCGCTGTGTATTAAGGCCTATTATACATCTTTTTTTCCAATCAAAAATGCTCTGCGCTGGTTAGGGGGAACTTGGCTGAAAAAATATTTCACAAGGGGTACATCACTGAAAAAAGGTTGAGAACCACTGATCTATGGAGGACCAAACCTGCCATTTTTACAAATGAATGAATGAATGAATTAATAAATAAATGTCCACATCCATGCATTTAGACATAAATAAACGAATATATATATGAATTCATGCACAATTGTCAATCAATAGTAACATATATTTTACATGTATGTATGTATTTATTTATGTATGTATTGCTTGATTTATTCATTTATTTATTCATTCATTGTTCCCAATATGACAATGAGAGGAGGCCAGTAGGCGTGGAAACTGATGTTCAGACATTGCAATCAATCCAGAGCCATAGATTCAATCTAGCTAACGCCTGGGACACACTGGCTGAGAAGCGCCCTGGAGGGCCACAATATGCTACGAATGGCGCAATGCTGTTCACACTAGACGTGCATTTCTCCACGCCGGTCACCAAGCCTTTCACCTTCTCTGAGCTTTCCTTTTATACATGTAAATCTGACATGGTACATAAACATGGCATAGGCTACAGGCTATGTAGGCAACTTGTTGCTCCAACAACCGTCGCAACGGCATCCCATTCCCAACATAACGTGGCAACGTTTGGCTTTTGTTGCCGTAGTCTTTGTAAAATATTTAGGACTAAGCTACTTTTCATCTTCCATGATTAACTTTGTGTCGTCAATATTCACAAATTTCTCTTCTGCTTGATTGGGGGCTATGACAGATCGTCTATCTCGCTCTTAAACACAGGACAAATATGTTGGTTTGACAATCAACAATCAAGATTTTTTTATTTTTAAATGTTTACATTTTGAAAATTGATCGGATATCGTTTTTATCGGGGTAAACACATGGTTGGCCGGTCAGCGTAGTGCAGTTGGGTGTTAAGTTAGAGCCCGCAACTAACGTAGTAAAATCTTTATAACATGTTTGTTTATCCAAATATCATGTATGGTGAATTAAATCTTTGTCAACAAGGTCGGCCAGCCTGTCCATGTAGGCTATGTTGTCCATGACAGCAAGGATGGATGTAAGGCTACATAATCTAATACAAAGTGTTGAAAACGATTAGCCAATGGTGTGTCAAATACCGCCTACCTATTTTGATTGACACATCTCATTAACATATTGAGAAGAAGAAATACAGGAATGAATGAATAGGGTGCATACTGGTAAAGTGGGACACTTTCTGATAATTTACCTTCTGCACAATTTTTTATTATGATCCAAATGTATACGCCCCTCCTATGATACTATTTTCAAATAGCTTAAGAGCTGTACTATACTATACAGAATAAAAAAGACAGAAACATTAAACACAAGATGGATGACTCTTCCTCAAACACACATTGACCCCAAACCACATTTTTCCAGGCGGTACTGTCAAACTGGGACACCTTTATTGGCAAACTGGGACACAACTCAAACACATTAAATTATTATTAAAGTGTAGGCCTAATGACACTATAACAATATAAACAACAATATAACAATATTAACATCCCTTTTTTAACAGACAGGAGTTTCACCCCCTTGCCTGCCCACAATATTTTATTTAGTTTCATTTATTTCATATGCATTTACATATAAAAACATAGGAACCTTCACAAACATTTCATCTTATAGGCTAACTCATTTCACACAGGTAAAATTTAATTTCAGCTTTTTGTAGAGTAGGTTAGTCTACGCGTCTAAACAGCCAGCACAAGTGAATGCCTCCCCATCTTCAATGATGCCATTCTCCTCGCCGCACGTCTCATGGTACCAGTCCTCACAAACGATGCACATGATCCAATCCTCTGTCTTCTTGGGATCATTTTTATCAGCAAATTTGGCTTTACAAATGCTGCAAATGCCCTGGTCATCTGAGCTTGTACCCTCCATCTTTCTTTTTGGTTTGTTTGTTTTTGGTTTTTGTGTTGTCTTGGTTTGTTTTTTGGAGGCAATGTATGAGAAATGTTCATCACTGGTTAGGTGGTAAGAGGGTGGTTTGGACCTCTTTCTCGTCTGGCCTCTTTCTCTCTTTGGAATGGGAATTAGTGTGGCGAAAGACACCTCTCCTTGGCCTATGTTTGTGGTATCTACAGATACTTCTGCCCCAATCCCATCACGCATCTCTGGCAACTCCAGCTGTTCATCTTGTGCTCTTCCTTCAGGCTCCAGTGCCCTTTCGGTGGTCAAACTTGGCTCATACACATTGGGATGTATAGCCATGGGATTTACTGGGAACATTCCAGTCCCCCTGAAGCCAGCTTGGGCAGTCTGGACTGTGGCTGCCCTCCTCCATGCCCTCCCAAACATGGAAAAAAACTCTGCCTTAAGGAGCTTTCTCCCTCCTGTTAGCCGCATGAAGCTCCGTCCCTCCTCATTCCAATGGTGTTTAAGGGACTTAAAGATGGACTTGTCTGCTGGTTGCAGACAGTGGGTGGTGTGGGAAGGATAGCAAACCACATGTACCCTATGTGACTGCATGAGCCTCAGGAATTCTACATTGTATACATGGCTGGTGTGGCCGTCAAGCAGCAACACATGTGGTCTGAGGTCATCCTTAGGGAGCATGTCCACAAACTGCTTCCCCCAATCCAAAAACAGGTCCGTTGTTATCCACCCGTTATCAGACACCTTCACCACTGTGTTGGGGGTAACATTATAAAGCCACTCTGCTTTTAGCCTCTTGGCTTTGAAGATGATCAAAAGAGGGCCGTAGTCCCCTGCAGCATTAAAGCTTGCCAAAGCTGTTGTCGTCTCCCCCTTTTCGCCTGACGTGACCTCGTAGCAGGCACTCCCCACCTCTGAAATCACAGTAGCTGACAGAAAATGGTCCTGCACTCCTGTCTCGTCACAATTCCAAATGTGGGAAGGCACATCCTTGATTCCCAACTCGGTAAGGAGATCTTGATATTGATGGAACCATGTATCTATTGTTATGGGGTTAATCCCTGCTGCTCTTGCAGCAGAGAGGGCCTCAGGTTTCCTTTGGCTGAGGTCAGGATTTCGGCGCATGAAGTTTTCGAACCAGTACTGCCCAGCCCTCTTCTTTTTTTTTGAAAATCCAGGCAAGTTGTTTGCCTCTGCGTACTGGTAGGCAAGCGACTGGATCTCCTTTCTCCTAAGTGGGAAACCTCTCTTGGAAAGGGTCTTAATCAGCCTAACCAACTCTGCCTCACTCTCATAAGGTAAGACTGGTTTGTGACCCGAAGCATGTTTGTAGCCTTGGACATTATTCTTGACCCTCCGCTGTAGAGTGCTTTTTGGCACGTTCCATGCACGAGCAATCATGCGAAGTTGTGGAGCCTGCCCTGCCTCCACCTGCTCCCTATACTCCATTATCGCACCCTTCATCCTATCCTGACTCCATTGATTCAACTTTTGTCCTGGCTTCTGGCCTGGCTTATTCTTCTTTGCTTTCCTCCCCTTCCTCCCTGACCTCTGTTCTGTTATTGGATTCTGAAATACATGATTAATATTAATGATGATAATATTCAGTCAATCTAAAGTTGGCTAATTAATTATGCTAACTAGCGTGTATTATGCTAATTCGTATATTAGCATATTAGCAATTAGCTCAATATAGTCAGTTGAATCAATCTTGGTTGAAATATCTATATTTACTCATTTAGCATCTAGCTAACTAACTAAATTTATGAGGGGTATATAAAAAGGGAACTACATTTGAATGTCCCAGTTTGCCTGTAATACCGTGTCCCAGTTTAACAATACACTATTGGCTGACTGGGACAGTGTCAAAATCGCATTTTTATAAAAAGTAGATGATTAATATTAATAATATTTTGTAAAAAAATATTCACCATTACATCCCATAACAAAATATATAACAATTACAAACAATCCATTACTTTTTTTATTTTTATAACCTTAACATTATTTACCTCAGAATGCTATGTATTTTTACTTACCATCGCGATCACTGCAAGTTTGTTGAATATGGTAAGCCACACCCCCCGGAACTGATGTCATAGCCAGACAACCTATATTTTCTTATCACATACTTGCTTAGGATGAGCTCAGTGTTGATTTTTATTAATGGAAACATATACATGTAAATATAAAAATTATAAAGCTTAACTGTCCCACTTTACCCATTGTCCCGCTTTACCAGTATTCACCCTAAATGAATGAATAAATGAAAGAATACATGAATTGATAAATAAATGAATACATAAATGAATACACAAATAAATACATAAATACATGTAAATTATAAGGTAATATTGATTGACAATTGTGCATTAATTAGTACATGTAAGCATTTAGTTATGTCTAAATGCATGGATGTGGACATTTATTTATTCATTCATTCATTTGTAAATATGGCAGGTTTGGTCCTCCATACTGATCTAACAAAGCTCAGTGCTTAAATACAATGCGGGAGAATACGGTTGAACGTTGTGAAGCAATCGAAGAAATAGTTCAATTTCAAGAGGCAGTGTGGAAGCTAAACTGCATCAACAAAGCTAAGAGCTTAAATAGCCTACAATGCGGGAGAAACTGAAAGTTGAACTGTTAAACAGAAGAAGTAGGCTAGCTAGTTGTAACAAGAATATTATAGTTTTAACAGCTGAAATTATAGTTGGGATAGTAATATGAGTAGCACATGTAGCCTATCATTGAGTGCGTTTACTCGTCTTTCTTAGTAGGATTCAATGTTTCGATTGAATGAAACATACAGCAGTAGGGTTGATACAGGAAGACACGGCGACACTTTGTTGCAGAAGAATGATGGTGCAAGTTTTGTCCGTGGAGCACAACGATTCATAAAAAGAATCATGTAGACGTGTTTGAGTAATCGCATAACTAACTAGAGAGCATACAATTTCTGGGGAAATTGTGAGGGTGTGCTTGCGGCTGCCCCAGCTGCCCATAGTCTTCTGGTGTTTACATATTTAAAAAAGCATTTAAGTGTATGACTGCAGTTCTGACCATTGTGTTCCCTTGATAATAAGTTTGTAAAAATTACATGCATCACTCAGATGGAGGAGAGGCTGGTTGGTTGGAAGAGAAGGAGGCCAAATGTAGCTCATGAAGATGCAGCGCTAGGTAACTTATTAAATTGTAATCAGATAAACAACTTGTTGGTTGCCCAACAAGAAGAAGACACAGCATCTGCTTCTTCAACTCCTTAATCCTCTTAGGGCACCTGTTGTACCGGGTTAGAAAGACATCAGCATAATGTAGCTAATTTTACACAATACATTAAAGATTAAAAAATCAACACCCATCTTTGCTATATTTAAAGGGTCAATTGTAGGCTATGGGACGTCTAATATTACAGTTAGTCTAATTATGTATAGAACCGTGTTTCTCAAGTGGTGGGTCCCGACTCCCGACCCAAGTGGATCGCAAGCTGTTGTAGGACTTATTGATTCATAAAACCATCTAAACTCCATATATTAATGTTTTCTGTTATTTAAAAGCAAGCTCAGACGTATGAATGGAAAAGGCATCTTTGTAAACCATCCTGGTCTGTTGTTATGTGTAAACCGAACATTTCACTTAGCTACTTGACTTTAAATAATCACTTTGTATTCTACCAAAGACAACAAAACTGACTAGACTAGCTAGATTTTTTTTAGCTAACTGGCTACCACTACGGCACTAGCTGGTGGCTGGACGATTTGTACAGTACCTCCCAGAAGAGGTCTGGAACGGAAGACTAACAAGGTAGCAAGTTAGCTGTAGCTAGGCTGTTAACAAAGTGTTAACACTTTGTAACACTGCAGATAGTAGCAGATGTGCTGGGGGAACAGCTAGAGCTAACTCCTCTGTGAAATAGCAGACCACTGTTTCCGAAAGTAGATCTACTAGCTTAGCTCTAATAATATCAGCGTAGCTATAGAGTTATCATATTTAGCTAGTTACATTTCACAAACGTGTTTCATATCACAATGTAAAACGAAAACATTTGGCAGACCGGTGTAAAAATTGACCTAATCTCTATGACTTAAATGTCATTGCAAGTTTTTCCCTTCTCGTGATATTTTCAGGCATTTACCCTACTCATATTGCATTCATTCATTAATAAAGAACCCCCTTTGAAGCTTATTTTAACAACGACGTTACCAGCAGTAGCTATCTCAGATGGAATCGCGATTAAAATAGTACCATCTGCTAACTGAAAATATGCCCCCAAAAACGTGAATAAGCTTGACAAAATCACTCATTCATAAAAATGTCAGTGGTAGCGATCATTGTCAGTAACAAGGCAAAATGCGATATAGCCCTGCTGTGTGGAGAAGCTGCCCCGGTAAATTGTAGGCTACTACTACTGTACTAGAGACTGTCTTGGTAGCGATTGCGTTGGTTTAATTCGATTTAACTTACTTCCGTTGTACGGTCTAGGCTGAAATGAATTATTTTCATGAACAGATTGACAAAGTTTAGGCTGTGGCAATGGAGTTCAGGTTAGTAGTCACTAGTCAGATAGGTTCACCTATTAAAAGACTTTTGAAGTAAGGGGTAGTGCCGAACTAGCCTGGCTCTGCCCTCCTACGTACTTCCGCTCAATTTGGATTTCGCTTCTGTACTAGGTCTGGGACGTCGGCTCTGAAGTCACTTTCTAGAAGCAAATTTTTTGTAGGTCCAATCAGCGAACTAGGGAGTGGCTGAGAACGATGACGTTGATGTCGTGCGCTAGTTTGAGTTGTAGTTCAGTCATGGCGGCGGAGAAAGATGTGAGTGAAGCTATTCGGTCCGTTGTGGCAAAGCTGCCGAATATCCATAAATTAAAGTCGGAGCAAGAACAATCCTTGCTGAGTTTTGTTGGTGGCCATGACGTTGTGGCCCTCCTCCCCACGGGGTTCGGGAAAAGTTTGATTTTCCAGCTATGGCAGCTAGCTCCGTCACAGTAGGGGTGAAAGAGTTGGCTAAGACGAACGCTTGCGATTGGTTATGGCAGATCAGAGTGGCTCTGGGCAGATCCAATAGTTTTAAACTTCAACAGAGGACCCGCCTTCAAGGAAGTTAACGTTTGTCAATGGAGCCATCCCAGACCCTCTGTACAAATGAAATGTACGAGGGTCTGGTTAGGACCAGGCTAGTGCCGAACATGAGCCGCCGTTTGACATCCTACGAGCTGTTAACAGCTGTGGAGATGTTTTTTTTAGCTAACGCTACTAGCGTTCTTCTAGACTAGGCTACAGTACAGCGTTGCAGTGAGCTACACTGGTTTGAAACCACAGGTAATGATAATTTCACCAACAAATTGTTTAGTTGTAATCTAATATCATAATAAATCCTACAACGAAAATGTATTTGTGAGGAATGTTTATTTTAACGATTGAAAACAGATGCATCATAGACCGCAGTAGTATGTGTTGCCCGGGAAACAGAGGCTAATGTCATGATGCGAATACTTCAGTGAAATTGTAGACTACCGTTTCCGAAAGTAGATGTACTTCCTTAATATTACCTTATATTGTACATTACACATCACAATTGTGTGTCATATCACAAAGTAAAATGAGCAAATAGTTATCACCCAGGCCTCTTTGTTTGTGGCGTTTCTGCAGCTGCCTTGCTGTAAAGAAGTTAGCCGAAGCCTAGCCATCTCCCAGAAGTTACGCGAGTTTTAGTGACGTTAGTGACGTTAGTGACGTTAGTGGCGTCAGTGACTGGGACGTTAGTGACGTTAGTGGCGTCAGTGACTGTGGCTAGCAAGTTAGCCATCGTTAGCTTCACTTTTCGTCACAAAAACGTAATTTCTACTAAACCGTGCAACGGAACGTAAATCCCGATACAAGCAACTCAATCGCTACCAAGACGAAACTTTTGACACCTAGGTTGCCTATGTAGTCCAAATATTGACAAAGTTTTAGGGGTGGGAAAATAAATAATAACTAGAAAAGGCTGTTCCTGCGAAACAGCAGTGAGAATGCTGAAAACCTGAATGGGGATAGCTGACCATGCTAAAAAAGCTGAAAATAGTGAACATTTAGTAGAAAGTTATAAGCTGAATATCTTGTGAACATTTTAAAGGTTGAATGGTGTCTCTATCTGAAAGTATGCTGAAGTAGTTACGTTTGAAAGAGGAGGACTGAAAGTATGCTGAAGTAATTCAGTTTGAAAGAGGAAGCTTTTTTAATGATTTGAAAGGATTTACCATTACTTTTAAAGGGAGAATAATTTGCACAAAAACCTTGACATTTTTTTAGTATAAAAGGGAGAAATACCAAAACACAGCACACATCTCCTGAAGGAGCTGAACATTTTTTTTAATATATATATATATTTTTGTTGTTGCTGAAAATACAGAAATGAGAAAATACCCGCAAGCTGAAAGCTGAAATGAATTTCAAAAATGTGTGAGTCACACAAAAGAGGCAGTGTGGAAGCTGAACTGCATGATCTAACAAAGCTAAGAGCTTAAATTACCTACAATGCTGGAGAAGCTGAAAGTTGAACTGTTAAACAGAAGTTGGCTATCGTTGTAACAAGAATATTGTAGTTTTAACAGTTGAAATTATAGTTGGGATAGTAATATCAGTAGCAGATGTAGCCTATCCTTGAGTGCGTTTACTCGGCTTTCTTAGTAGGATTCAATGTTTTGATTTAAAGGAAACATACAGCAGTAGGGCTGATACAGGAAAACACGGCGACACTTTGTTGCAGAAAAATGATGGTGCAAGTTTTGTCTGTGGAGCACAACGATTCATAAAAAGAATCATGTAGGCCTAGACGTGTTTGAGTAATCGCATAACTAATTACACATGTAAACGGAGTAATCGTATTATTGGCATAAACTGACAATTGCTATCGGGTTTCTCATGGTCAAGTGAACGCAGTCCGTGGCGTAGTAGATCAAAACAGTAGCATTATCATAGTAGTTAGCAAAATAGATATTAGCAGCATCTTCAGAATTAGTAGTTGTAGTGTGGCGTAAGATATAGCAGTATCAGTAGTGGTAGTGATGGGCTGCTCGGTACTACAGTGTCGATACTGTCCCGACACATTCAACACTGACTGCATCGGAACAACGTTTCGAGACGGGTTTTAAAAACACTTTCGGTCACGTGGCAAAATGTTTCGAAACGTTTTGTGACGTGATCTTGAACGAAACCTGTGCCAAACTTGCCAAAAGATTGATGTGTCGGGGTATAAAATGAGGCGGCAAAGCCAAGGTTTTGAATGAGTGAGACCTTGGTTGAGAGATTTGTGAGAGTTTGAGAGAGTTAGAGAGAGTTTGAGACAGTTTGAGAAATATAGAGAGAGTTTGAGAGAGATTGAGAGAGTTTGAGACAGTTTGAAAGAGATTGAGAGAGTTTGAAACAGTTTGAAACAGTTTGAGAGAGTTTGAGACAGTTTGAGAGAGATTGAGACAGTTAGAGAACGTTAGAGAAAGTTAGTTACTTGTGTGCCATTAGCGAAATCCTGTTTGTTTATTTGTCTGTTTGTGTGCTGTTGTGTGTTTTTTTTATTTTTATATAGATATTACCCGTATGAGCTTCAGTGTATCCCTAGTGGAAATTCCAGCTGAAAATCCAGTAGCTAGTCTATTGGAATGAACTGTTCTCAAATGGTTTGTACTGGAGTCAACTGGATCCAACTGGGTTTTAAAAATCTACTGGTTTAAACCAGTTAAGAATACCAGTTAAAACCAATCAAAACCCAATTAAACCAATTGAGCTATGGGTGGAACCAGATTTTTCAGTTCCGTCCAGTTGAAACCAATAGGATGTAACTATAGTAATTCATAGTTTAGTGCTGCCTTAGTTAGTTAATTGTGTGTTTCCATAGTTTGTTTATATTCAGTATTAGTTGATAGATAGTTTGATAGATAGTTCAGATAAATAGTGTAGATAGTTTGTAGTATAGAGCCAACAAGAGACAAAGGTCCCATGTGTGGGAGCACTTTGATCTGGTCTCCCCTAACAAGGTGCAGTGTTTCCACTGCCCTATGAATTCATGACACACATCCACCCGAAATCCATACTCGACTAACAATATATATTTTTGGCCTTCATTTTGGTTTGGAAACAACGCAAAAGATGTATAAATATATATATGAAAATGTATATTTTTACTTTACTGTCTCAAACTGTTCAAAAACCATGCTTTGGGCCAATTCTATTTTTGAATGAAAAATATTTCTCTGGTACCCGATTCCACACTGTCTGTATTGTAGAACGGCATTAATTCCACTCAACCACACAGCTCATCACACCACCAATGTGGAATTAGCTATCAAACTGTTGGTTATGCCATACTCGTAGTTGCCAGCAGATGTCGCTGTTGGGTAAAGGTTTCGAGCGTTTCAAAGGTCCCGACTCAAATGTTTCAATTGTCTCGGTGTTTCGAAAAGCCTCGATTTGCCCATCACTAAGTAGTGGTAGTAGTTGTGTTGTGGTGCTCTTAGTCTTTTAATGAGACGAGTTGACTGAATCGCTTGTCTTGTGTCTCCACTAATCAGCTAATACCAATCACCTGTGTAAGAGACTGGCGCTTGTTTGTGTGGTTGCCACGGTGATTGTGCAGCTAAGGCTGCTAATGCGCTGAGGGCAGAGAATACCAGAAATTTAGCTGGAATCCACACCTCAAACAAGTTAACGTAGATGCAAAACTATACGTCCAATCCAAAAAATAAAGATATTTTACGAGACCCAAGACTCTGCCGAAACCAGAGATGTCCTTTTTATATCTGTGCGTTCAGAAATACGACTATAACGGCAGTTTAGAAATCTTGTTATTTTTTGTTTTCTGTGACGAATTTGTCACCACATTTGCATTGGACTCTATGGGGCGAGAGTTGGACTTTGTCTCGCTTTCGTGGGGCTCTGAACAAATGTGTAAGTCTTTTAGATTCCAAAGACAACTGTCTACAACCAGCACAAAATTAGCTATCTATTGATCCAAAAACGAAGCATGAAGAGCAAAAATTGTGGCAGTGGTGGCAAACTAGAAATATGTTTTCAACGACACCCGAAGCTTCCCTCCGCTCTAAGCGATTCAGTCTGCACTGTGGGCTTTCTCGTAAACACCCATGTAAATCTCAGAAACGGTTTGAAAAAGTCATGAAACATAATCAGTGATATAAAAAAAAGTTGAATAGATATCAAAAAGCTGAATTACATAAAAATAGTTTAGGGTTTTGTCAACGTTTTAAAGTTTAAATGGTGGCTCTAGCTGAAAGATTGAGGAAGAAGAAGGATTTAGAAGTTGAAGAAGTTTTAAGAAGTTTGAAAGGATTTGAAAGAAAACTCCATTGGAAACCCATGTTAAAAATATTATGAATATTGATTTATATTAATTCAACCATAAGAGGTACAAAGCTGAAAAGTTAGAGCGCCCATGGCCTGAAACTGCAGAATTTTTTGATAACTGAACGGTCTTAATAGCTGAAGATTTGAAGGCGCTAAAAGGTGCCGCGGAAGAAATAGAATAAGAAGTTGAATAAAGATTCAAAGAACAATACTTGGAATGCTGAAGCAGCATTCCAACAACTAGAACATGCATTTCCTGCTGAAAATGCGTTGGAATGCTGAAGGCTGAAATTAATTTAAGAAAATTGCTGAAAATACAGAAATAATAAGCTGAAAATATTTTTTTTAAACGCTAAAAATACAGAAATGAGAAAAGCCAAAAATGTATTTAAATAATTGCTGAGAATACAGAAATCCGAAAATGTACCAGCTAGCGCAAAGATGACATTAAGTTAAATTGCTGAAAATATTCAATAATGCTGAAAAAGGGTTAAAGCCAAAAAATCAAGACCAGCAAAGCAGGAAAACATAAAAGTGGTAGTGTGGAAGATGAACTGCAGCATTTAACAAAGCTAAGAGCTGAAATACAATACAAAAGAAGCCAATATCTGCACTGTTAAACTGTAGAAATACTTGAAGAAGCAGTAAAAGGATTATAATACATCATATAATATTCATATCATCATATAATACACCATCTGAAATCTAGCATCAGAATCTGCAGAAATAACAGTCATAGCAAAAGTATTGGTAGTAGTATTCACAGCTGCAGTAGTAGCAGTCATAGTAGCAGCATTTGCATATCAACAGTAGCAACAGGTGTAGTCTTAAAAAACTGTAGTATTCTCAATGTTGTATCGAGTATAAAGCAGACAATAAGCACATTGCAAACATTTATTTGTTAACATTTAGAATACAATTTTGCGAACCATCAATTTCAAAATAATCAAAACAGTAATTAGTATTAGCATGTCAAAACTAACATACAGAAAAGCCTAATATATTGCTCATGCAAAAATATAAATCACTAGATTTTATTGAGGAAAAACAATAGCAATTATAAAAAATGTCAATACAAATTCTGTGTACACGTGCAAATGAAAACTGGCAAAGTAAAAATGTTTTTCTCTTTGTACATTTAATTGTCCAAGTAAGGATGCCTTGTTTATCATACTGCATTAATCTGAAATAAGTTACGGTTAAATTAACTCATCATAATTTAGGTGCTCTCAAGTGAATTAAAACATAGAATTGGAAATAAAGAAAAAAAATACGCTTTCTGCAGAAGCCTTTGGGTTTTCCACAAAGATCCCACAAGATATACCCATAGTGCCTAAGAAGCAAAAGTTTTTAAATAAACGTATACCACAGACCATGCAGAACATTATTCATTCATTATTATTTTGTGTTGTTATTTTTCAGTAGTGTGAGGTGTGTGTGCTATATTTCAAAAGATGCCTTTACATCCTGTCTTTACATCCTTTTTTGACCCATTTTCTTCTATTTAGATATAATAAAATAATATAGATAAGTACAGTGCACAATTTCGTGCAAAATAAAAACTTGACAAATCTATCAACACAGAGTTTTGTGAACATTGGTCCCTTTGATATTCATGAATAAATATACTTTCAATAGTTAACAATATGGTTAATTTCCTACAATCAAAGGCTTTTCACATCATTTCCAGACCTAGGTTAATACTCACAGAAGTTCAAGACTTCAAGGTCCAGTAGCCCTGAACGGATAAGTCTTGTCAACATTGTCATTTAGACTATCCCAACATTAAGCTTAGTTTACTGAGGCTCACTAAAACACTGAGTTCTCTTTACTTTGATGGAACATTGAGTTAGAGTCACTTGTTGACTCAAGGTTAGGACACAAGCTTTGTAGGATTTGTTTTCCTGTTAAATCTAAGTCATGCTCTGGCCAATCTGAAGATGACACACTTGGATGGATTTCACAGCTATACAATTTAACACTGGCCTTAAATATTCATCATCTCAGTAGAGTTTAGGTTTCGCTAAGGATCGGTGTACACGAGTGAAAAACTTTGAATATACCTACCAGCTGAAACCCCATACTAATGACTAATTGTGATACAAATATGCAATTTCTTCAAGGTTAAGTTGTTTGTATGCACGAGGCAATCAAACAAACATTTCCATCCTTAATTTTCTCCTATATCTGTTAGAAAAACTGACTGAAAAGGGGACGGATGAAATAAATAAATAAATACAGTCAACTAAAAAAAAGAAATGTGATGAATCATAAAGAAAACATACCTTGTTAGATCAAATACGGTAGAGATGAAACAAACAAAATACACCTGCAGTTTTTAGAGACATTCATACTGTTCATGAGTTAGTAGTGTATGCTTTAAAGACTTGTAACATTAGGACCTTTGATCTGTGCAGTGGCTGTAGAACCACTGCTCCAGTCATCACTTCAGGGCCTGGTGTAAGGATAGTGTTACTATAGCTACATAGAGGAGGAGAGGCCTTAAAGTCAGAAACAGAAGAAAATGTATTCATGTAGTTAAAAATGTAAAAAGCACATGCAAGTAGTAAAACCACCATGGGATGTTTTTTTGTCGTCAGAGATATATTTTTAAAAAGACCTCATAACAATTGTTACCTTTACAGTTGGTTTAGGGAGGAGCTTGATACTGCATAAAGGTGGGGCTGTCACAGTGATGACTGACTGATGACTCTTCTGCAGCAGTTTGCTTCCTTGCAGTCGCACACCTGATCCTGACAAAAGAAAACAGGAAGTTATTGTTATAAACTAAAAACAAACTAAACTTTCTAAAAGGGTTTATAATTCACAGTAATAAAATACCTTGAGCTCTGCTGCAGGGCAGATCAACATGTACGTCCAGTGCACCTGAATATGCTTCATGATGTTCATCTTCTTTCATGTGCTTTGCCCTCTCTGCCCTCAGTGTCTTCACTGTGAGGTGGAGGAATCACAAAGAAGGAAGACCTGAAGGAAGAAATTGATATAAATTACAATGTTTTATTGGATGTACAACTACTGTTATTAAGAATATTGAATTTATACAAAATGAATACACGAATGATAATAGAATTAGAACAAAACATTAGAAATCACATATGAAATAAGAAGACAATACCTTATTATCTGTTGTGAAGAAACCTCAACACTGGCAGGGAGAACACGTGTCTCAGTGATGTGTTCACTGATGATGAACAGTTGAGATGGTGCTTCAACTTCTGCTCTGTGGTGGCATGATGTCTTGGTCGGTATGAGCTGATCCAGAATCTTAGAGCCAGACAGGAGGTGAGGCAAGGACAGGCAGGTGTTTCCTTGTCCTTTGCTTTGAAGAATGATAGGGACAGGCATGAAGTAAAATGTGTCCCTATGAGGTCTAACAGTGATGGGTCCTCAGTTGATTGACAGTTCAGTTGGTGCTGCACTCGTTGGCATGTCGTAGATGCTGTGAGCTGATCTTCACAGTGTGGAAGGAGGTGAGGCCAAAATGGAAAGTATCTTACAGAGGACACATGAGAACTGTGTCTCCTGTCCAGTACAAAGGAAACTTAACACTACAAAGGACACATGTGGACAGTGTGTCCTGTCCATCAGAAAGGAAACTTAACGTTACGGAGGACACAGGAGGACTGTGCCTCCTGTGAGGTACAAAGGAAACTTAACACTACAGAGAACACAGGATAATTCAAATTAAATTAATGGGGATGGAAGTGTGGGGTTTCAGCTGGTAGGTACATCAGAAAGTATGTGTTACATCTAGAACACATACTTTCTGATGTGCATCTGCTACACTAAATGTCAGCAGCTGTGTACAATACAAACAGCTTGCATTGTACACAGCTGCAGAAAGAGTTTTGGCTTGTGCATTTATAGACCCTGACTCAAACCCAGCCTGATAAATGCACAGGCCAAAATGTGTTAGAAATATAGCTAAAAACAACATGGTTACCTGGAAAACTGTATGACCCATAATGTTGTCCAATACTATGAACACTTAAAATTACCCCATTCTACTAACTAATTAAAGTGCAACAACATGTGTTGACCAGATGATTAAGTTTTCTTTACATTGACAATTACATAGTCCCAGACAATAAGGTGTTGTTAGAAAATCCATGATTCTCAGTGGATTTTTGTCTTACCTGACAATTTTAAGACCTGTTGTAGGAATGTGGACAGAAAACATGATTGTGGCATGTGAAATGTTTTTTACTGTACAAGAATAAAGGCCCTGCTGTAGCTGAGAAGATAAAAATAATTGTCTTCTGAATAATTTAATTAAACTGAATAATTGTGGACAATAGTACTAATATTATTAAATCAATGTATAGACAATATTAGTTTAATTTAAGTCACAAGTACTTTACATTTTCTTTAAAACTCAGCGGATACCTTCATGGACCGTTAGAGGACATGACACAATAGACAGGGTTGTGATAACTGTAATAAGTTCTTATCACACCAGAGTGGAGACAGTGTTGTGGTTGAGAGATGAAAATGAGGTCCAGCAGTGTGTTCTTATCAGTGGTTGCATTAGTAATGATTTGTGCATATCCTCTGGACTGGAAGAGCTCAAGGATTGGCTTAGCAGTGTTGGAGAAGAGATTCTCGTTGAAATCACCACAGACAATGATGGGCTGACAGTACATGATCTCCAATGAGTCCAGCAGGCTCCCCAGGTTAAACAGGAATGATCTCACACTGTAGTCTGGAGGTCTGTACACAGCTGCAATCAGGGCACTCACTGGGGCTTCTGACTTCAGAGCCACAAACTCAAGATCAGTTACATTATGTACGTACTGTTTCTCACGCACTTGAATGTGGCTTTTCACATAAACAGCAACTCCACCACCACCTCTGTTGGCTATTTGTTGAACATTTGTGTAGGAAAGGTGTCTGTTGCGTTTGAACATGTTGTAGCCCTCTAAATTGAGACTCTCTGCAACAAAGGAACCTTGAAGGTGAGTTTCTGTGAGACACAAAACATCTGCAAGACACAGTTCATGATGGCTCCTGATATCATTGATGTGAAAAGGCAAACCTTCCGTGTTATGGTGAACAATGGTCAGAGTGTCACATGTGCTTGATGTCTGTTTAATACGAAGAAGAGGCATCATGTCGTCCAAGTTGACTTGTCTCATGGTCTCGAGGGCTCCAGTGATTTCTGGGTTGGCATAGATTTTACTCTCATCCAGATCCAGCATGTGCAGTCCACTGAGAGAGGTCACTCTACTGATAGCTACGTAAGCCATGCCAGGTTCAAAAATGTGTTTCAGTGACACTACAGCTGATGTCCTTTTCATACCCTGAACCTTGTGTATCGTACAGGCAAATGCAAGTCTAACAGGAAACTGTCTGCGTACCATTCCTTTCTGTTTCAGATTGTCCTCTGCTCTCTCTATGTACACTACATCATCAGAGTGGCCTGGTGCTCTATTACGGTAATTCCTTCCAGCGTTTTCATCATCCATCTTGAGCCCAAGCATAGTGACATGTGCAACACCACTTTGTTCTGAGGTTATTACCCTGACTAGTGTAGAGAAAGATCCATTCACCAGTCCTTGAGACACGTCTATGTTTCTGGTGAGCATGATTCAAGCACCTTCGGCTACGCTTAGTGTATCTGGTAACTCATTTCTGTTTCCTTTGTATGGTTTGTCTTGTCGAGCCATTCTTCCAGTTTGTGGGTCCTTCTTATAGTCATCTGCATCAATCTTGGTGATATTAGAATGGAGCAGAGCTAATGTTACTGAGTTGTGAGAATCAACCTGTTTATTAGTTGCAAAGATGTGAAGGACATCAGGTGAACAAAGTGATGGTTCAGTGATAGTCTGTGACAACAAGGCTCTGTCTGCTTGAGACAACTCATCTGACTTTCCTTTCACACGGATCCGGTTCAACATCTCTGCAAAGGCAACATCATCCTTCTGCCGCATAATCTCAGTCAGGGTCACTTCATCAATGATGAGGATTTCAGCATTTAAAAGTTCTGATCGGACTTCATCCAGTTGGTTTCGAAGTCCTTGAAATGGAGGTTTCAGACTTCGTGGAAGCTTGAGCAAAGAGTGCAGTGTTGATCCTGATATATTAAAGGCTGCAGTTCCAGTGAAAGCTGTTCCACCAGAGTTTCACTGGGGGTGATCGCGAGCGAGTGCATGTTGAATGGGAGTCTATGGAGCTAAACGGCTAAATTTGTCTCTTTCGCCTGATTGTCGTTGAAAAATCTCCGATTTGATTGTAGTTTGTGCATGTTCAACATGGATTATAGGTCGAAAATTGAATGAACGAGTACTTATGTCCTTTTGATTTCTTACATGGTGAGTCGTTGTTGCCTATAACACGCTAGCATTCTGCTACTGAATGCTGATTGGTTAGTAAAGGACTGATACGACCAGAGCTCCCGCTTGATGGCATCCGAAGCGGAATCAGAATGTCGGAGCATTAGCAACATTAGCAACAACATTAGCAAGCCAAAACTCTTTCAAGCATGTGTATTGACAGGGAGAGCCTAACCTGTCAGCTGTGTTGTCGATGCCCTGAGAGAAAAAAGTAAGTGACCAGAGCTTGCCGTCAAGCAGTAGCTCTGGTCGTACGATGTGTATGACGTCAATGACATTTTCAAAAGCTTTTTAGAACAGAAAGGCGACTTTCAAAAAATCTAAAACTTGGCAGTGTGTATTTTTTTGGCCTCCCCTTTCGAATTCAGAATTAAAATTACTGGACAAAAAATTATATCCTGAGAAAAGTGGATTTTGAGGGGTACCGCTCCATAGACCTCCATTCATTCTGCACTCGCTCGTTAGCGCCCTCACATGGAATTTCAACCAGTTCAGAACCCGGAAGTTTCCAGAGAGTGGCAGTTCTCTCTATATTAGACATTCTCTGATAGCGGCTAGCACTGACTTTAGCCACGCTAACCGGTTAGCTAGCTGACTAAAGTGACACTAGCTGCTATGCTAGTGTTAAGCAAGCGTTAGCGTATGCAATACAGGGAAAATATTTCACTTCCATTCATGTATAAACTGTACGAGTTGCAAACTAAATTCAACGCATTTTTACGTTATATTGTATTTATATCATTTAAATCATTATCGGTTAGCGGCTCACAGTTACTCACCAGAAAAGACGTGAGAACGGAATGCGCCTCAAGGAGCGCTCTCATCTCACCTTGCGCGTGTGATCAAAAGGCTTTAGTGAGCCTCTCACTCTGACAGCAATTTCTTTATTTCACTGAACTTTCGAGGAGTCTCGAGATTAGAGAAATGTAAGGGTTTTTCCTCTCAAATGTGATAATTTGAATACTATTAAGAGGGGTTTTCCTCTCATATGTGATAATAATTTGAATACTATTAAGAATACCTGAAAAAAATGTAGTCCATATACATTTTAATTACAAAAACCATGAAATTTCTAACAATTTTTTAGTATTGCTAAGTTGTATAGCCTATCTTGCTCAGCAATATTTTTTCCAAATAGCGGTCATCGTTCTCCTGTTTTAGGTCAATTGAAAGCACTCTTTATAGGAAATGATATAGTTTATAACACTATTATGCTAAAGAAAAGAAAGAAAGATCTTTTTTTGAAGCTGGTTTATTCTTAAATGTATCCTTTAACTTTGTGTTTATTATATTATTTCAGAATGGCCTTACATGCAATGCTGTGGACGAAGCCCCCCACCCCTTATTTCCGCCCCCCACCAATCCACTTGTGTGTTGTGGGGGTGGTGGAGCAGAGCAAGGTGGTAGTCTGGGAATTCAATTCCACTGGTGCAAGACCAGTAAAAAAAAAAAAAAGAATTCTGGCCGCAGTTTCAGATGGGTCGTCTGTGGCAAAGATGGCTTTGTATGAACAGTTCGGGGGGAAATTTAAAGAGGGTGGGAATTATTTTATAAAGGGTCATTCCCTGAGAGGGCACTCTCCTCCGTACACGCTTGTGGTCAATAAAGACACTATGTTCTTCAGAAGTGCTCCAATACTTTTGACTGAAGAATTAAAACAGCAGGCGGAGGCCCTCATCCGTCCCCTCTCTGCCCTGACCCCCCTCAGCACCTGCAGGGACGCCAAGGGATTTCTGACCGTGGAGGGGGAAGTGATCGAAGTAAGTGAAGTTTACATTATAGGGGTGTAAAAAAGGGAAAACATTTAAGAACGTGTGAATAATGGTATAAAATGTGAATAAACCCACAAATCCATCTTGTCCAGCTTTCCACAGTGAAAAGCATATCCAAGGAAAGGGAGGTCTTTCCACTGCTCAACGTTACACTGCAGCAGGTAAGCAATATGGAGAGAGAGAGACACAGAGAGAGACATAGACAGACAGACAAACATAATTGAAATCCAATTTTACTTCACATGGGGAAACCCGGGTGCCGTTGTGCCTCTGGAGAGACGCGGCAGTTGTGGTGAAGCTTCAGATTGGGACACATATTAAAGTGTCCCATCTGAAAGCCTCCACCTCCAACTATGGATTCCAAATCCAATCCACCACATTTTCAACGGTCGAGGTAGGCCTACTTGGTTGTTGTTGTGATTGTATCTATTATACATACTTTAAATTATCCAAAAAGTCATTTAAAGACACATTTTTATTTAATCACATCGTCAAAGTACACAAAGTCTGCTGGAGTGATGTTGTAAATGTATTCTATATAAACAGTTTTAAGTGGCAATAAAAACCAAATATGGTCAATGGAAAAATTGGATTAATTAAAAAGGGCAAGGAGTACAATCAATGTATTGGTAATTGGTGACAGAAGAATAAACCTGTGTGTTTCTCTCGACAGGAGCTCCACTTAGATGACACGGTGGGAGTGCTCGGGGTGATGGATGTGGCGGGCGAGCCAGGCACTCTGAATATGCTGCTGGACAACGGTATGGGGCGAGAGTTGGACTTTGTCTCGCTTTCGTGGGGCTCTGAACAAATGTGTAAGTCTTTTAGATTCCAAAGACAACTGTCTACAACCAGCACAAAATTAGCTATCTATTGATCAAAAAACGAAGCATGAAGAGCAAAAATTGTGGCAGTGGTGGCAAACTAGAAATATGTTTTCAACGACACCCGAAGCTTCCCTCCGCTCTAAGCGATTCAGTCTGCACTCTGGGCTTTCTCGTAAACACCCATGTAAATCTCAGAAACGGTTTGAAAAAGTCATGAAACGTAATCAGTGATATTGAAAACAGTTAAATATATATCAAAAAGCTGAATTAAAAAAAAATAGTTTATGGTTTTGTCAACGTTTTAAAGTTTAAATGGTGGCTCTACCTGAAAGATTGAGGAAGAAGAAGGATTTGGAAGTTGAAGAAGTTTTAAGAAGTTTGAGAGGATTTGAAAGAAAACTCCATTGGAAACCTATGTAAAAAAAATTATGAATATTGATTTATATTAATTCAAGCATAAGAGGGACAAAGCTGAAAAGTCACAACAGTCATAGCCTGAAACTGCTGAATTTTTTGATAGCTGAACGGTTTTAATAGCCGAAGATTTGAAGGCACTGAAACGAGATTTATAAACTGATTTATAATGTTCTGCAAACAGTATAAGGGCGGTAGAATGCTTAAGTGTATGGAAGTATTAAATGACTGCTGATACAGAGTGGTAGCTTACACAACCACTCTGCTTATATATTTTGTGTAATTGTAACTTGCTTAACTTGCACTTTGTAAAGCTCTCTCTTGGAAGTCGCTTTGGATAAAAGCGTCTGCTAAATGAATAAATGTATATAGAATAAATGTATATAGCTGTCTCATTCCTTACATTTGTGATATGTATTGTGCCTCTTGAAATTCAACATTTTCTTCGATTGCTTCACAACGTTCAAACGCCACGTCATTTTATGTGGCCCGCGGAAGCTTAATGGGCTATTGAAATAAGTCTACGCTGCTTTACAGCGTGCATTGACCATAAACAACATCTCTCACCATGCATTTCGATTGTGTTACGGCAAAGTGACGACATCCCGCCTCTAGAAAGCAGTGTATGCACATCAGTGTTAAACGCAAAGTTTAACTGGGTGAAGGCGAGCATGGTTTGAATGACAGCACTCCAATGCAGCCGGTTCTGCGAACGTACCCCATGTGCATTTTCAGTCAAGGTCCTCAGGCATTCAACCTAAGTTGGTATCACTCTCGAACTTGGTTAGAGTACTCAGCCAAGCTAGCATGTTTCTGCTTCCCTTGTCAACAATTTGGAGCCAGAAATAATGAAGACATCACCTTCATTAGACAAGGTTTTACCAATTGGAAAAAGGCAATGTTTATTTTACATATAGGCTAAAGCTCAAAAAGCTATTCTGCGTTCAAATAAAGGGCAACAAAAAGTTTTGCTCTTGCGCTATGCGCTCTTGCATTTTGTCACCAAACACTGAGAAAAATGTGCACATTTATCCTCCATGAAAAACAGCAGATTGTCCAAGAATTAAAAGGCGGACTTCAATTGCAGCATAATAGGCCCTATGTTCACAAAAGCTACAACAAAAACACCATGTTTTTACATCGTTACTGACGTTACATTGTAGTTACAACTGGCCCTTTGACGGCAACCATAATGCTGATGTGGCCCTCGGTGAAAATGAGTTTGACACCCCTGCGATATAGACAAGGTTCTGGTTTTGTGAATTCATTTCTCCACCACCAAGTGTATAATTTAATGTGAAAAATGATAAACAAAAAGACTGATATAATTGAAAACAAAAAGATCCATACAAACTGTATGTACAGTCAAAACTACCTATTCTAGGTCACTAAACTGTGGCAGTCAGTGCACAGACAACAAAGTCACGTTTCTGAATTCGCTAGAGAAGAGCATAAACTAGCTCACAATAAACTTTCTCTCCAAGAAGACGACCTTAGAGAAAATGATGTCGTTTGGAAATGATGTCGTAGCGGACCAATCACGGCCAAGGGGTATCCGTCGCTGTACAGCACGGCATGACGGATCGACAGGAATTTCAATGGTGCCCGGGAGAGCTCTCCGACGGCCCCGCAGAGACGGAGAGGGCGTTCCAGGGCGTTCCATCTATGCGTAGGCCCTTCCCATGTGTCCGTAATCGTGAAGTACGGAGTACCATATAACGGCCTTAATACGGCGTATTCGGATACTGAAAACTGAGCTTTTCAAATATGCTCCCCTAGCCGGAGACATTTGAAAACGCCGGGTATGCGTAGTAGTGTGGACGGGGTCCCCGGAGCTTTTCAGATACGATGACGCTCAGTTGCCATGGCACTGGGGTAGCTTGCGCTCTCGAGGTCATAACGTCAAGATGGAAAGTGACAGAAATATGCTGCTCCGTCTTTATAACTTATTTATAAGTTTAGTAAGTGTACTTCAGGTACAAATAGTATCACTCAATAGATACGCGTTACTCTTACGCAGAAGGCGAGCGCTGTACTCCGTGTGCCTGGGCGATAGGGGGACAATAAAGCACTGCCTTAGGCAGAGAAGGCGGTTGAGAATGAGACTAAACATAGAGCGGAGATTCTGGGTGAGACCTGGCCGAACAGCTAGCTGGTGGGACAATTTTGAAGACCAAGTAGTATTGCCCGAGGAGTGGAGAGAGAATTTCAGGATGTCGAGAGGGAGCCTTCACCGATTAAGTACCATGTTACGCCCACATATTGAAGGACAGACAACCCGAATGAGAGCCAGTGGACGTGTTGAAGAAGGTGGCCTGTACGATGTACTACCTCAGTGACAAAGGCAGGCTGCGCAAAACCGCAAACTCATTTGGCTTGGCCCGTCAAACGGTCTCGAAAATTGTCAGGGAGGTTTGTACAGCAATCACCAATCACCTGGGCCCTGAGTACATCACCTTGCCACTCACTGAGCCTGCAGTAGCGGACCTTACCAGTCATTTTTACCAAAGCTATGGCATACCCCAGTGCATAGGAGCTGTCGATGGCACACACAGACATAAAACAACCGTCTTCAAATTCATCTGATTTTATCAACAGAAAGAACAGATACTCACTTAACGTACAAGCTGTTTGTGATTACAAATACTGCTTTATTGATGTAGTGGTGAAATGGCCCGGCAGTGTCCACGATGCTCGCGTATTTGCAAATTCTAGGATCAATAAGCACCTGAAAGATGGCATGATTCCTTCATGTCCAAAGGTAGTAGTTGAGGGAGAAAACCCAGTCCCCGTGTTTTTGTTGGGGGATCCAGCATATCCTCTAATGCCCTATCTCATGAAAGAATATGCAAGCGGTGGACTGACACCCCAAGAGCAGTACTTTGGACTGTCCATTTGCAAAGCACGGATGGTCATCGAATGCGCCTTTGGACGCTTGAAGGCGCGCTTTGGTGCACTACGGAGACCAATGGACTTGAATCTGGATGATTTACCCCTGGTCATAATTGCTTGCTTTGTTTTACACAATTTTTGTGAGCTGAACAACAAAGCAGTCAGGCAACCAAATGTTGATGCGGCTGTTCGCTACGAGCGAGACTTTCAGCCTCCAACTCAGCAAATCAGCTGTAGGCCCACTGAGTGCAACGAGTCAGAGGGGCGACTAATCCGACATGTACTCACCAAGTATCTGGATCTATGACATTCAGTGCTTGTTTCTGTTCTACGCCTAACTGTAATTTCAAATAGCCTAGCTACATTATTATCCAGTTTTTACTGTGTGTTTAATTATTTGATGCCGGAAGATGTTCCCTAATATCACATTACATTAGCCTAAACTCAGTGGAAACAGTACATTTAAAAAAATGTGGACAGACAAGACAATGGTATTTGATCAAATGTAAATGTATAAAAGCTGTTAATACTAACATAAATGTTTAATAAAATAACATGAGCTGATTTGAGACAGACAGACCAGATTTGAAGATCAGTGCTCTTTTCTTCTTCCACTGCCTACTCTTCATAATAATGGGGGAAAGGGAAAGGGTTCGGTTGTGCTGAGGTGGAAGGGCTGGGAGATGGGTTAGGTGACATGGCAGGTGACATGGAAGGTGACATGGCAGGGGACATGGCAGGGGTGTGCCCATAGGGATGGCTGCTCCTCTGGTTGTACAGGAGATATTGAGGTGGGAACATGGACTGTTGCATCATTGCGAAGCCATCTACAATAGAATTAGTCAGCCTCTCTACTGTCCCTGTTAGTCTGGACATGTTGGCCGAAAACTCCCGCTCAGTGTCTTCCATTCGCTGAAGCAGCTGCCTTTTCATTTGCTTCTCCTCCTGTGCAATCCGCGCTTCTTGGTCTTCATGGGGAAGTCTTCTTTTTAACCTGTCAAATCTGTGAGCTGACAGATAGGCAGGGAGCTTGTCTCTGCGACACTGCAAATTTCTCTGCAAAAAACTGCAAAAAAACACTCTCAGGAGGCGAAGAAGGGCCTTTCTCCTACAAAACATCAGTCAGAGGTTAATTGGTATGCAAATTACTAGTAGGTCGTAAGATTTGTAACTATAGGCTAGCTAAATATCTGTTTTTCTTTGGTTACCGTTATGGACAAAGTTCAGGCTATTACTCGTAGATATTTCCCTCTCTAGGTTATATCAGTAACTGGGTATACGAGTTTCCGTACGATTCAAATCTAACAACAGTTCGTCATCGCAATTAGGCCAAATTAATGTAAATCATACTAAGTGGTTTAACTTACCGCGGTATCGGGATCCACCATGTCACTTGTCTCCAGGCCAGAGACAAGTGTTGTTGTTGCGGGAGATCCTTCCCATATTTTTTCGCACATCTCAAAAAAGAGAAGAACGACTCGTCCATGGCCACTTCTTTTCCCGGAGTCCACCGCATGCCTGTACTTACTCCTAATTGATTTTAGCTTCGTGGTTAGGGCTGTTTTGGTGATATCCTCCACCTTGTGAGGGAAACCATTCTCATTTGCATCACTAGTGCTAGGATACTCAGCTGAAAACCGTTGCTGTATATCCCCATACTTGGTCACACAGCTTTCCCAGTCTATGTTTTCCATTGATTTCTGTGCTTTATATTATTGAGTTAACCTCGCGAAAAATATTCCACCTCTTCATCTGTCCATGAAAAAAAACTTGCCTTTGGTTGAGCCATTGTAGCCAAAAAACTATAGTTTGTATAGTACAGTTATAGTGTAACTGTTTTTTGTATGACAGTTTTTTTTTACCTCAAAACAAGTGTCAGTCTCAGCTGATCACGTGCATGTAAACAGAGCAGCGTGGCGGGATGGAGGGACAGAAGTGGCGTAACCATGACAACGATTGTCATAGATCCGTGTTAGCGTGGACGGCAAACATTTGGAAAACGATGTGAAAACGCTAGTGTGGACGGAGATCGTTTTCAATTCGAATACGCGTATTTGTATTTACCCGGGCTAGTGTGGACGGGGCCTAAGTTGAATAAAGATTCAAAGAACAATACTTGGAATGCTGAAGCAGCATTCCAACAATAATAAAGAGAAACAGGAAAACAATAGTAATAATAGTAACAATAGTAATATACAATAATACAATAATAATATATATGTGAGATAACAATGGTTGTGCCCTTGCCGAAGGCAAAGCACACCCAATTACACATGTAAACGGAGTAATCGTATTATCGGCATAAACTGACAATTGCTATCGGGTTTCTCATAGTCAAGTGAACGCACTCAGTGGCGTAGTAGAACAAAACAGTAGCATTAGCATAGTAGTTAGCAAAAGAGATATTAGCAGCATCTTAAGAATTAGTAGTTGTAGTGTGGCAAAAGATATAGCAGTATCAGTAGTGGTAGTAGTTGTGTTGTGGTGCTCTTAGTCTTTTAATGAGACGAGTTGACTGAATCGCTTGTCTTGTGTCTCCACTAATCAGCTAATACCAGTCACCTGTGTAAGAGACTGGCGCTTGTTTGTGTGGTTGCCACGGTGATGGTGCAGCTATGGCTGCTAATGCGCTGAGGGCAGAGAATATCAGAAATTTAGCAAGAATCCACACCTCAAACAAGTTAACCTAGACGCAAAACTATACGTCCAATCCAAAAAATAAAGATATTTTCCGAGACCCAACACTCTGCCGAAACCAAAGATGTCCTTTATATGTCTGTGCGTTCAGAAATACGACTATAACGGCAGTTAATAAATCTTGTTATTTTTTGTTTTTTGTGACAAATTTGTGACCACATTTGCATTGGACTCTATGGGGCGAGAGTTGGACTTTGTCTCGCTTTCGTGGGGCTCTGAACAAATGTGTAAGTCTTTTGGATTCCACAGACAACTGTCTACAACCAGCACAAAACTAGCTATCTATTGATCCAAAAACGAAGCATGAAGAGCGAAAATTGTGGCAATGGTGGCAAACTAGAAATATGTTTTCAACGACATCCGAAGCTCCCCTCCGCTCTAAGCGATTCAGTCTGCACTCTGGGCTTTCAGGTAAACACCCATGTAAATCTCAGAAACGGTTTGAAAAAGTCATGAAACATAATCAGTGATATAAAAAAAGTTGAATAGATATCAAAAAGCTGAATAGTTTAGGGTTTGGTCAACATTTTAAAGTTTAAATGGTGGCTCTAGCTGAAAGATTGAGGAAGAAAAAGGATTTGGAAGTTGAAGAAGTTTTAAGAAGTTTGAAAGGATTTGAAAGAAAACTCCATTGGAAACCCATGTTAAAAATATTATGAATATTGATTTATATTAATAAGAGGTACAAAGCTGAAAAGTCATGTCGCCCATGGCCTGAAACTGCTGAATTTTTTGATAGCTGAACGGTTTTAATAGCTGAAGATTTGAAGGCGCTGAAAAGTGGTGCGGAAGAAATAGAATAAGAAGAAGTTGAACTAGAACATGCATTTCTTGCTGAAAATGCGTTGGAATGCTGAAATCTGAAATTATTTCTTTTAAATGGCTGAAAATACAGAAATGAGAAAATACCCGCAAGCTGAAATTAATTTTAAAATGTATGATTCACACAAAAGAGGGAGTGTGGAAGCTAGGGCTGCACGATTAATCGAATTTTAATCACGATCACGATTTCGGCTTCCCACGATCAAATTCACGTGATCGAGCGATATTTTAAATGCGTAATTCCGTTAATAGAACGCTCTGTATCAAAGTTATTTTTTGCAAAGCCAATCTAGCGCTCCGTAAACCAATAGGTACGTTCGACATCGGCTGCTGCTGCATGCAACGACCAGCGAGAGTTGCATGAGAGTTGTAGAGTTATAAACGGCTCTGTAAAGTCGGAACATTGTCATTTTATGTATTGGGCTATGATAAACTCTTTCTCCAATTTGTAGGCTGCAGCCGGCTACGGCGCTGCATGGAGTCGAGTACATTTAAAAACGCATACATATGTCTGCGTTTGTACCTCCCGTTCACACTAATACGGCGTAATCGGACACCGAAAACGGAGCTTTTCGAATACGCTCTCCTAGCTGGAGACATTTGAAAACGCTGGGTTTGCGTAGCTTGTGTGGACGGGGTCCACGGAGCTTTTCAGATACTATGACATTCAGTTGCTATGGCATTGGGGGTAGCTTTAGCTAATGTCAAGATGAACATGGAAGGTGAAAGAAATATGCTGCTCCATCTCTATAATTTATTTACCAGTTTAGTTAGTGTAGGCTACTTCAGGTACAAGCATTAGCCTATCATTTAATAGATAGCCTATGCGTTACTCCTACGCAGAAGGTGATTTTTGTAGCCTGCTCGGTGTGCCTGAACGATAGGGGGACAAGGCAGAGGAGACGGTTTAAACGAAACATAGAGCGGCGATGCTGGGTGAGACCTGGCTGAACAGCTAGCTGGTGGGACAATTTAAAAACACCAAATAGTATTGCCAGAGGAGTATGTAAACAGGGCACCGTGGCGGGAGGGAGGGAAGGTCAGGAGTGGCGTAACCATGACAACGATTGTCATGTACCGTGTTAGTGTGGACGGTAAACATTTGGAAAATTATATGAAAACGCTAGAGTGGACGGAGATCGTTTGTTTTTTATTGATTGTATATTTTGAGTTTTATTTACATCCATTCTGCAGGTACAATACATTGTGACCATCAAATTTGATTAGGTTAAAATCAACAAATAATCGTGATAATTAATCGTGATCTCAATATTGTTCAAAATAATCGTGATTATCATTTTGGCCATAATCGTGCAGCCCTAGTGGAAGCTGAACTGCATCATCTAACACAGTGGTTCTCAACCGGGGGTATGCGTACCCCTAGGGGTACGTGAAGGCAGTCCAGGGGGTACGTGAGATTTTTAAAGATGAATAATCATTAGCATCCATTAAAAAATCCTTTGAAAATAGTTATTATAAGGCTCTTCAGAATGTTCAAAAAGTTCTGTTGATTTGTATGGGCCATATGTAGGTTAAATGTCTGCGTTCGCAGGTCTGTAATCTCTTGATATTCATTGCTGCAAAAAGTTTATGACCGCTGTCATTGGCAACAGGTTTTGTGCTTCTAATTCACATCTTTCATATCATTCCGCAAGTAGTTTGGTCATTTAACATAACGGATAAAGTCATTGAAACTTGAAGTCAGAAGGTGCTACGCATGCTCGCATTAACTATTGATCTTCCGAACTAGCATCACATCTAACTCAGAATGTGCATGCATTAGCAGGGCAGGAAAGCTGTGGTGGCGTATATGGGGGCCGGTCCTGGTGGGCAGGTCTGAATCAAAGTCCAGGGCCTATTTTTACTCCCACGTATACGTAAACCACCTCCGTGGATGCGGGGGTCGCGAGTCACTGGCACCATTATTTTAGGGGTTGTCGGCTGAAATGTTTGAGAACCCCTGTTTAGGTGGCACTGTTATTTCCTCTGGTTATAGTTTTTCGTGATGTTAACATTAATTTGCTAAATGTTTTCTGGTCAAATTTGAATAGCTCTTGGCTAGTAGCTAGTGTGCATTGAATATGTGATGTAATGTTGAATGAACACTACATTTTATATTGCTTGAGGGAAGCTAAGGTGCAAAGAGAGAGAAAATAAGATGGCAATTTGTTGTTTCATTGTCTTCTGCAGGAGCAAATAAATATAAAAACCCACCCATGAGTTGTACCTGTTCATGCCCTGAACACATCCGTTACAATGGCATAGCGCTGTGTATTAAGGCCTATACATCTTTTTTTCAATCTAAAATGCTCTGCGCTGGTTAGGGGGAACTTGGCTGAAAAAATATTTCACAAGGGGTACATCACTGAAAAAAGGTTGAGCACCACTGATCTATGGAGGACCAAACCTGCCATATTTACAAATGAATGAATGAATAAATGTCCACATCCATGCATTTAGTACGGTGGCCCTGAAGTGCAAATCACACCCCCTAATATGAGTACATCCCCCAAATGAAAACACTCCCCCCGAAGAGGAGTTAACTCCGCCCAAATCGGATGACTTGTTCACCTCCCCCCAATACAAAAACAGCTCCCCCAAATGGAAAACGACATTACATTAACTCTGAACGGAAAGGGTAGGTACTACACTTTAGCGCTGATTGGATGCTAGTAGGCTAAGAAATTGATCGACAGAAGTAAAAAATGCAATAGCCTGACAGAGTTACGTGCACTAGGACATTTATTTGGGTATCGAAGCATAGCATAGGCTACGTATGCAAAAGCATAAATTACGCGTTAAACATAGCTAAACAACTAGTCCACGCAACTCTGTCATTATCATGAACTTGATCGTTTTGGTTGGAAGGAAAGAGGAAACATTAATGTTTACAATTCGGAGTCATGACACTACTCTTTATTTTAATCAGGGTCATTCCTATGAAATAATCTCAGATATGCTGTTAACGTTTCACAATATAAGTAGCCTATGCGCACGCTAAAAACGCAGTTGAAGGCAGGACTTTTCAGAAGAACAAACTAATAGTCCACTACACAAGAACGAAATGCCACAATGACAGAGTAACGTGGACCTGGATATCCTGGTCCACATTACTCTGTCACGTTACTCTGTTTTTTACATTTAACACGAAATACTTTTGCCTAAGTAGCCTACTATTTGCTACATTCTTCGATAGCCAAACAAATGTTCTGGTGCACGTTACTCTGGCAGGCTATTGCATTTTGTACTTCCGTCAATCAATTTCATATTTCTTGTTAGTCTACTACTACTATTCGGGGGGAGTGTTTTCATTTGGGGGATGTACTCATATTAGGGGGTGTGATTTGCACTTCAGGGCCACCGTAATTTAGACAGAAATAAACGAATATACATATTAATTAATGCACAATTGTCAATCAATAGTTACATACATTTTACATTTATGTATGTATTTATTTTTGTATTCATTTATGTATTCATTTATTGATTGATTGATTTATTTTTTCATTCATTCATTTATATATTCATTTATTTATTCATTTATTTATTCATTCATTAATTCATTCATTGTTCCCAATGTGATAATGAGAGGAGGCTAGTAGGCGTGGAAACTGATGTTCAGACATTGCAATCAATCCAGAGCCATAGATTCAATCTAGTTAACGGCTGGGACACACTGGCTGAGAAGCGCCCTGGAGGGCCACAATATGCTACGAATGGCGCAATGCTGTTCACACTAGACGTGCATTTCTCCACGCCGGTCACCAAGACTTTCACCTTCTCTGAGCTTTCCTTTTATACATGTAAATCTGACATGGTACATAAACATGGCATAGGCTACAGGCTATTTAGGCAACTTGTTGCTCCAACAATCGTCGCAACGGCATCCCATTCCCAACATAACGTGGCAATGTTTGGCTTTTGTTGCCGTAGTCGTTGTAAAATATGTGCTGTGGAGCACACAACTCCATTTAGGACTAAGCTACTTTTCATCTTCGATGATTAACTTTATGTCGTCAATCTTCACAAATTTCTCTTCTGCTTGATTGGGGGCTATGACAGATCGTCTATCTCGCTCTTACACACAGGACAAATATGTTGGTTTGACAATCAACAATCAGGATTTTTTATTTTAAAATGTTTACATTTTGAAATTGATCGGATATCGTTTTTATCGGGGTAAACACATGGTTGGCCGGTCAGCGTAGTCCAGTTGGGTGTTAAGTGATAGCCCACAACTAACGTAGTAAAATCTTTATAACATGTTTGTTTATCGAAATATCATGTATGGTGAATTAAATCTTTGTCAACAAGGTCGGCCAGCCTGTCCATGTAGGCTATGTTGTCCATGACAGCAAGGATGGATGTAAGGCTACATAATCGAATACAAAGCATTGAAAACGATTAGCCAATGGTGTGTCAAATACCGCCTACCTATTTTGATTGACACATCTCATTAACATATTGAGAAGAAGAAATACAGGAATAAATGAATGAATAAATGAATGAATACATGAATTAATAAATAAATGAATACACACAAATAAATACATAAATACATGTAAATTATAATGTTATATTGATTGACAATTGTGCATTAATTAGTACATGTATTCATTTAGTTATGTCTAAATGCATGGTGTGGACATTTATTTATTCATTCATTCATTTGTAAATATGGCAGGTTTGGTCCTCCATACTGATCTAACAAAGCTCAGTGCTTAAATACAATGCGGGAGAATACGTTTGAACGTTGTGAAGCAATCGAAGAAACAGTTCAATTTCCAGAGGCAGTTGTAACAAGAATATTATAGTTTTAACAGCTGAAATTATAGTTGGGATAGTAATATGAGTAGCAGATGTATCATTGAGTGCGTTTACTCGTCTTTCTAAGTAGGATTCAATGTTTTGATTGAAGGAAACATACAGCAGTATTAGGGCTGATACAGGAAGACACGGCGACACTTTGTTGCAGAAGAATGAAGGTACAAGTTTTGTCCGTGGAGCACAACGATTCATAAAAAGAATCATGTAGACGTGTTTGAGTAATCGCATAACTAAGTACACATGTAAACGGAGTAATCGTATTATTGGCATAAACTGACAATTGCTATCGGGTTTCTCATAGTCAAGTGAACGCACTCAGTGGCGTAGTAGAACAAAACAGTAGCATTAGCATAGTAGTTAGCAAAAGAGATATTAGCAGCATCTTCAGAATTAGTAGTTGTAGTGTGGCATAAGATATAGCAGTATCAGTAGTGGTAGTAGTTGTGTTGTGGTGCTCTTAAGCCACTTGCACACTGCTCAGACAATCCCCAACTAGCCCCAACATTCTAAGTTGGCAGTAGTTGGTTGCAGTCTTTAGAATGTTCAGAAAACCAACTGCTAGTTCCACACTGCCCAGACTGTATCCAATTGTAAACAACTAGACACTTTTGTTGCCTATTTTTTTTAAAGACAAGTTAACAGGTTGCCTTGTTTGACATGGACGAAGTAGAGGGATTAATCAATGTTGTTAAAGTAGTCATGGTCTACCTGGCTTTCAAAGCTGTTGGGCGTGTACAGGAGAGACAGCGATCAAGACGAGCCAGGAGGAGACTCTAGAGTAAACCGTGGCTAATGCAACGTGAAAAACAGGGGGCATATCCTAATTTATGCAAAGAGCTAAACTCAGAAGATGTCCCAGCTTTTGCAAACTTTGCCCGTTTTGCGCCTCCAGCTTTTAAGCATCTACTGACAATGGTTATTCCACTCATTGCTAGAAAAAATACACATTTCAGAGACTGCATTTCTCCTGGTGAACACATAAGCGCAGCTAGTTCTGGCAGGGCAATCGGGCAGCGCGCGTCATTCATGTAACGGGGACGGAAGGCGTCTTACTCCACCTTCCTTTACTCCACCCACTACCACACCCATGTTAGCAGCGCATATCCATTGGGCCACGTCCGATAAGGCGTCCTTAAAAGATGCGCGGATATGCACACACTCACCCCGGTCGTTGTATGATCAGTGCTGCTGCCACTGCTGTTTCTGGTCCCGCGTCTCTGGTTGTCTTGTTTCGGCTTTGCCATGAGCGACTCCTCTGATTCGGAGCCGACCCGTTTGTTGGGGGTGTTTGGTGGAGGTTCCGATCGATCACCCGGAGGTGCACCCTCCGTGGAACTCGGCGACAACGGGAATGGCCAAGTTCGACGCAGCTCGCGTCTGGCCCAGAGATCGGCTACCATCACTGATTGGCCAGTCCATCGCATCCTCGACTCCCTGTACGACCGGGGTGTGTCACCTCCCAGGGGATGTAATCACGAGGAACTGTTCGTTTTTTTCATGGAGTGCGGCGGTATCGCTCCTCCCGCTCCCCCAAGTGCTCCGGCAGGGAAAGGCAAGGGGAAACGGGGCACCTCTTCCCAACCGGCATCCGGGAAAAGGGCTCGAGTCCAGGGGAGGAGCCCGGCCCCGGCCCCGGCGGCGTCCGCCTCCAGTTCGGATCCGGTGCTGTCGGCCCTGTTGGACATCAAAGTGTCGCTGGCTGACATGGGAGCTCGTGTCGTCGCGTTGGAGGGCAGGTCGGCGACGGCGTTGGCTCCGCAGATTCCCGGGTCCGGAAGCACTCCTGCGGCCTTGGAGTATGCAGCAAATCCTAGGTGGACTCTGGCTTCCGCCTTACCAGCGGCCGCTTCTGGGGCGCCGTTCCTGTCTCCCGCTGCCGGCATTTCCGCCCATCTGAGGAGCCAAATCCTAGCAGGTACCGACGTCAATCTGGTCAAAATACTGCTATGCTCTGCGGATCCGGTGGATAGGCGGGTAGTCGAGTGCGGGGAAGTGTCCGTGCTCCTCAAGGGGTGTGATCCCAGGATGTCCAAAAACCTGACTCTGCCCGAGTTCTACGTGGCTTTCGGCGTATACCGCGACACGCTCTGCGAGGCTTACCCTGAGCGCCGCGTGGAGTTCGATACCTACCTAGCATTGATTTCCGATTTAGCAATGCGCTATGGCGGAACCCTCTTCTACGAGTACCACAAATGCTTTTCTGCCAAGGCGGCACTGTACATCCAAAAATTCAACGTTCGTGTGGATTGGTCGGTGCTCGACCTCGATCTGGTCAGCAGGGTGTTCACCGGGCATGTGCCGATGTGCTGTTCCGTGTGCGGTTCGTTGGCCCACACGGTGAATCTGTGCCCGAGGACTGCATTTGCACCGCCGTTCAAAGCAGAGGGGTCGGCCTACGGTGCCTCCACCTCGGGCGGTCAAGCCGGTCGAAGGAAGGTACGGCCCTCCTCGGCTGCAAGCACCTCGCTGTGCATCACGTATAACGAAAGTGTTTGTGGGTATACTAATTGTAGGTTTCTGCATGCTTGCAGTTATTGCGGGGACGCTCATCCCCGATCTGTGTGCCCTCGTCGGGCCCGCCCTGCTCCGAAGGGGAAATGATTAAACATCCGTCAACCCCAGTCAATGTATCGAGACTTTCTGCTGCGTTGGGGAGTCATCCCAATCGCTGTTTTGTGTCTTATTTACTCGATGGTTTGGTGCACGGATTTCTTGCTGGTCTTTGTTATCTGCCTGACGTGAGTCATGAGTGCCCCAATCTGCAAACGGCGATCAAAGAGCCGGCGGTCGTCAAAACGCTCCTCGAGAAGGAAGTGGCTAAAGGGTTTATGATCGGACCTTTTCTCGCGCCCCCTTTCGCCCCGTACCGAGTAAGCCCCATAGGCGTCGCAACGCGCAAGTATTCTGGCAAGAAACGCCTCATTATTGACCTGTCTGCCCCTCACGATGGCGTCGTGCCCAGCATTAACAGTTTGATTCCCCGGGAGCCGTTTTCGCTGTACTACGCTAGCGTCGATAATGCAATCAGCATGATTAAAACCGCAGGCAGGGGCGCGTGGCTAGGGAAAGCCGACATCACCGACGCGTTTAAGGTTATGCCTCTTCACCCCTCTCAGTGGCATTTATTCGGCGTTAGGTGGGGCAGCAAGCTGTACTTCTCCGTCAGGTTGGCATTTGGCTGCCGCAGCAGCCCGCGTATTTTTGACTCGCTGTCGGAGGCGCTGTGCTGGATCCTGGTGAATGTCCACAGGCTGCCGTTCGTTTTGCACCTGCTGGACGATTTTTTGGTGGTGGATTTTCCGTTGTCTCCACCCGCTCGCTGTATCTCGGTGTTGAGGGACACGTTTTGACACCTGGGTGTTCCGCTGTCCGCGGAGAAAACCGTAGGCCCGTTTACCTCCTTGGAATTCCTCGGTATCAACCTAGATAGCGTTTCCATGCAGGCGTCGTTACCCGCGGAAAAACTGGAGCGCGTTCGAAGCGTCCTGAAGGCCGCTTCGGGCGCCGCTTTGATGGCTAAACGTGAACTGCTTTCATTGCTGGGACATCTAAATTTTGCAATGCGCATCATACCCCAGGGCCGCGCGTTCGTGTCCCGTCTGTTGGACTTGGCTAAAAGCGTGCCTCATCTCCAAGACTGCGTGGTGTTGGACGACGGGTGCCGATCGGATTTGCGTTTCTGGAGTGTGTTGTGCGAGCATTGGAACGGTATCAGTTTTTTCTATCACGATTCCGTGGAGTCGTCCGTCGCTCTCGATTTTTACACCGACGCGGCTCCTTCGGTTGGGTTCGGGGGGTTTCACGGTAACGAGTGGTTCTCCGGAGCATGGCCCGCAGAGATAGTCTCTCTAGCTCCAGAGACTTACTCCACTGCTCTACACGAATTGTATCCAATTGTGATTGCTTGTCTGTTGTGGGGGCATTTATGGTGCAGGAAGAAAATAACCGTGTTTTGTGACAACGAAGCTACAGTGTACATCATCAACAAAGGGAGGTCTTCGGTCCCTTTCATTAATCGCTTAGTCAGACGGCTAACGTGGACAAGCGTGCTTGGTAATTTCATATTGCGAGCCACATTCATACCAGGCCTAGAGAACAGAAGCGCTGACGCTCTGTCTCGTTTCAATTTTCAGGAGTTCCGAATGCTGCGCCCTCACGCGTTACCGGACGGGTTGGCGTGTCCGCCTTTCCCCCTGACGGTGCTAGACTAGGCCCGGGTGCGCTGCACATGTATGTTGTATCGGCTGGTGAATACATGAGGAAGGGTATCGCCCCATCCACATTAAAATCCTATGACAGGGCATGGACTCAATTTTCTGGTTTCTGCGCCGCATTCGGCGTGAGCCCTAGGCCTGTGAACATGTCTGTTTTGTGTGCCTTCATAGTTCATTGCTTCGAATCACGGAAGCTGCATCCCTCCTCCATTAAAGCACTGGTGTCAGGCATTCAATTTAACGTACGTTGTTCGGAGCCCTCAGCATGCAGCCTGCTCGGAAACCCAAGTATCCGCCTGCTGATGAACGGGCTGAGGAAGCAGCGTCCGGAGACAAAAGATAAACGCTTACCAATCACCTTACCCCTCTTGCACTCGCTGGTGTCCAAATTGAGACAAGGGTGCTTCGGGCCCTACGTCGACACTCTTCTTGAGGCAGTATTTTTCACGGCCTTCTATGGGTTTCTGCGGTGTGGGGAATTCACTTCCAGGTGTGCCACTTTCGATCCATGTCGTGACTTAACCTTGTCTGATGTTTCTGTGGCCAGTGACATGTTTACAGTTGTTCTAAAACATTCTAAGACGGATGTTGCATGTAGAGTTACCCCCATCGTGATTGCTCGGACTAATTGTGTTTTTTGTCCACTCTCCTCCATGTCCCGATATCTGCTATGTCGCCCATGGGCGACGCCATCCGAGCCCTTGTTCGTCACCGACGAAGGCAAGGCCATGACGAGATCCTGGTTCGCGCAACGACTCCGCGTACTGTGTGCTCGCTGTGGGCTGGCCCCGGAGCTGTACACAGCACACTGCTTCCGGATCGGGGCAGCCACCTGGGCATCATCCAAAGTGCCTACAGCCACTCTGAAAATGATGGGGCGTTGGTCTTCATCGGCGTACGAGCGCTATGTACGCCCCAACGCCTTGGACATCCTCGAAGCCCAGAGGTCTATGAGTTTTGTATGAACGGAGCTTGCGGTCATGTGTAATTACTGCGTTAATAAATGAACGACATTACGGATGGTGGCTGGGTCGGCTTGTTAACCCATAGCAGTAGAATATCTCTTTTGATCTCGGTTCGGGCGTGGTGATCCGCAGACGTGCTCTGATTTGGTAGCTACCAATCAGAATCCATAGTGTCTGAATCGGGATATCTCTAGAGATACCCTGGACTCCAGGGAACGGCGGGTGCTCTGCCGACACATTTGTTATTCATTCTCACATAGGGACACCGATGATGGTTCATGCACGCCTCGCGTACATCTTTGGGGTTGCCGACGGGCGCTAGAGGAATGGGTCTCTAGAGACAGCTGTAACTCTGCCCTGTATGGATGAGAGGTTACCGGATCACTATCATGGTAGAATGTCTCCGTAGATCTAGGCTCAGCACTGGTGATCCGCAGACGTGCTCTGATTCGGTAGCAATCGATCAGAATCCAGCGTCCAAGTCAAGATATCTGCGGAGACACCCTGGATACCGGCCAGGGAACAGCAGGTGCTCTGCTGACACTAGTCATTCTCACTAGATAAACATATCTTCATGTTCCGGCGCACATGCTGCCTTTGTGTACATCCTGATGGGTTCGCTGACGAGCGCAAGAGGGGCAGCTCTCTAGAGGTAGCTATCTGCCCGATGTCGGATGAGAAGGGTACCGGGGAGATGGTCGGTGTATTTGGCTGGTCGCAGGTTCACCTTCCGTCCAGCACATGGTCTGGACGGGATGTGCGCATGGGACGGCTCGGTAAACCGCACATCAGATGGTATGTAACACGATGGATATGCACACATAGTCTTAGTCATCGTTAATGCTAGCATGACCCCTGCACCCAGAAAACGCTTGTTTTCGCCACTAGTACGTACGTAGTGGGATTTCAGGGGTCCTCCTGCGGTTCAGGAGCAGCGGCGCTCCGCTCTACACATAGTCTGCATGGCGGAGTGGTGGCGTGTGTTGGGGGATTATATCTCTATCGCTCTCTGCCTCATATGTCATGTATGCATGTGTTGCATCGAGGAGGCAGGGAGTGCTTCCCTTAGATCATCCACTCCGCCAAAGTTAAATCTACATGTCCATGTCATGTAACAATAAATGCTTAAATCTAATACGCGATTGTCTTGACTGAAATAAGCGCAGCTAGTTCTGGCAGGGCAATCGGGCAGCGCGCGTCATTCATGTAACGGGGACGGAAGGCGTCTTACTCCACCTTCCTTTACTCCACCCACTACCACACCCATGTTAGCAGCGCATATCCATTGGGCCACGTCCGATAAGGCGTCCTTAAAAGATGCGCGGATATGCACACACTCACCCCGGTCGTTGTATGATCAGTGCTGCTGCCACCCTCCACCGTCCCCTTCTCCCCCATGCTGTCTGTATGTCTATCCATCGGGGGATTATATCTCTATCGCTCTCTGCCTCATATGTCATGTATGCATGTGTTGCATCGAGGAGGCAGGGAGTGCTTCCCTTAGATCATCCACTCCGCCAAAGTTAAATCTACACGTCCATGTCATGTAACAATAAATGCTTAAATCTAATACGCGATTGTCTTGACTGAACTTATGGTTACTTTAAGATTCTTGGCAACAGGTGAGGGACTACAATGTGTCAATATAGGCTAATTTATTTGTACAAATTACAATACACTTTAGATAGGAAAAATGAATGCCTAACATGGCTTTGTTTTACAAAGTGAAACCTTCCAGAGCCTTTCATACCAATTTCGTATTGGTTGCTCAACAATTTGTTTGTTTGTTCCTGAAACCTGTGTGGCCATCTATCAAGTTCTCTGTGATAAATATCTCAAGGTAAGCGTTAACAATTTCTCATATTATTATCTCATATACTAAGTCTGATAACTGCTCATTCATTTGAATCAGGTGTGTTGGAAGAGTGAAACAACTACAAAATGCAGAGCAGTTGGTCACCAGGACCAGGGCAAAATATGTAATCAAAATAATGTAAATGATGCATAAACACACAAAGCCATGAAAATATACTTGACAGTGTCAGTTTAATAAACAGAAAAAGGTTATGAATAAATATAATATATGAATGGTAGCCTACATTGATAGAGTAAGCAGATATTATTGCAAGAAGAAAGGATTAATTAAATGCAAAAGGGTTGTCATGCTGCGACAAATGGTTTTGAGGGCTTGGCACATCATAGATGAGCTGACCTATCTGAGCTTGTACATATCTAAAATAACGTGGGTCGGACTCTTGAATGGCTCTAAATTCATGCTCTAAATATTGACAGTATGCTGTTATGTTGTCAGAACGTTTTGCAACTGCACTCCCAGTAAGTGTGTGCAGAGTAGCATTAACCATCTCCAGCACTTGGATATCTTTATCTTGCGCTTGTGTGTCTGGGGACTTCCTCTTGCGCACAATCAATGGCGGTGTCTTGTCACATGGGGCTGGTTCCTCCTCTCCCCTGTTTGTCATATCATCACTATTGGCAGAATCGTTAGAACTGTTGTCCTCTCCATTCTCATTTTCTGTTTCTGTGTTAGATGAAGTGTCCTGTTAAAAATATATTAATGTTAATATACTTTTTCCATTTAGTGCCCAAACACAACATCTGAATGGTTGGAGGTTGCTGATGGGTTCCAGAAAAAGTGGCAGTTCCCCCACTGTCTGGGTGCTTTGGATGGAAAACGTGGCAATTCGACCCCCACCAAATAGTGGCTCAGTTTTTTATAATTACAAGCAATTTAATTTGATAGTACTCATGGCCCTGGTCGACAGCAACTATACATTTATATATGTGGAAATTGGATGCAATGGCAGAGTGTCAGACGGAGGAGTGTTCAGGGGATGCACACTTCAAGAGTCCCTGGAGTGGCAAACAGCCAACATCCCCCTACCTGCTCCTCTGCTTGAATCAGAAAAGGAGTTACCATACTACATGGTAGCAGACGAAGCATTCCCCCTGAAACCATACATCATGAAGCCATACGCTAGGAGAGGTCTTTCTACAGAACAGAGAGTTTTCAATTACAGACTGTCAAGAGCACGTAGGGTGGTAGAAAATACCTTTGGCATACTGTCCAACAGGTGGCGTGTACTACTGTCACCCATCAACCAACGACCAGATGTGGTGGAAAATATGGTCCTTGCCTGCTGTGCCATGCACAACTTCCTCAGAGAGGAATACAGTGCAGTATATGATGGACCAGAAACATACTCTTCTTTGCAGCAGGCTGTTCTGTCTGGGTCTACCAATCCTACTCAACAGGCTAAGATCACTAGGGAAGTCCTAACTGAGTATTTTAACTCAGATAATGGTGCTGTTGCATGGCAGTGGGACAGTATCTAGATATGTCCAGATGATCTTAGCCTGTTGAGTAGGTTTGGTAGATATAATTGCATATGTAAAATAAATAAACTCACGTTTTGATGGATGTTTGATTTCGACTGCCTTTTTTTCATGTGGATCCCAAGAAACTTCAGTTTCTGCAAGATCCAGGACTGGCGTGCTGTGACAAAGCCATCACTGCCTGATGGCTTTGCCTTAAGGTATCGACTGTATTGAGTCATCATGGTCTCCATCTTTGCTTTTGCCATTGTCTGATCTCGCATGAGATCCAGCCACCATTAGTAAACTAAATGTTTATAATTGTAGATAATATGACAGAAGATCATGTCTTTTTTTTCTTTACTTTCTATCAGTCGTTAGTAGCTAGTATATCAAATATAGCCAGGTACATAGCTACATTTTGACCATTAAGTTCCAATTAGCCTGGGTGTGAATGTTACAAATAACCATCTGGGATCAGATACAGTTTAGACTAGGCCGAGCTACATCTCAGAGCGCCCCCCCTCCTCCCTCCCGTGACTAAAATAAACGTAATGACATTTTAATTGAGACATTCGTAACGCTAATTAAATCGTAAACTGTTTTTACAATGTTGTTAGCCCTAGCTAGCTAAGACAAGAGGTTACAGTAGATTACTTTAGCTACTCACCAGAGGTCCCCAGTTTCTCTGCGATGTATTTCACAGCGTTGATCTTGCTGTCGCGGTTGGAAAATGCCTGTGAGCTAATATTATACAGTTGGGGTTTTTCTTCCCACAACTCAATCAAGCGTTCTTCTCGTTCCTGTGTCCAAAACCCAGCCATTTTAAATATAAAATATTTGACCAAACGAACAGTATCAGTAATAGACAGTTGGCTCTACAGTTTTTGACATCAAAGAAAATTGTGCACGCTGACGTTGCGCACGCGAATATGGGCTAGTTGTCAAGGGAATATACTCTCAGAATGTTGCAGTTAGTTGGAAAACTGCGCACACTGGTCAGACTTTCCACGACTCCACCAGACCCGACTGGACATGCCAAACTCGAAAAACTCCATCCGACCAACACCAACTAACACCGACTGACGGCGCACACTGATCCGACAGTTGGCGTTGGTTGGAGTTGGTCGACGTTTGTCGGGGCAGTGTGCAAGCGGCTTTAGTCTTTTAATGAGACGAGTTGACTGAATTGCTTGTCTTGTGTCTCCACTAATCAGCTAATACCAATCACCTGTGTAAGAGACAGGGGCGTGTTTGTGTGGTTGCCATGGTGATGGTGTAGCTATGGCTGCTAATGCGCTGAGGGCAGAGAATACCAGAAATTTAGTAAGAATCCACACCTCAAACAAGTTAACGTAGACGCAAAACTATACGTCCAATCCAAAAAATAAAGATATTTTCCGAGACCCAAGACTCTGCCAAAACCAGAGATGTCCTTTATATGTCTCTGCGTTCAGAAATACGACTATATCGGCAGTTTGTAAATCTTTTTTGTTTTTTGTAACAAATTTGTCACCACATTTGCATTGGACTTTATGGGGCGAGAGTTGGACTTTGTCTCGCTTTCGTGGGGCTCTGAACAAATGTGTAAGTCTTTTAGATTCCACAGACAACTGTCTACAACCAGCACAAAATTAGCTATCTATTGATCCAAAAACGAAGCATGAAGAGCGAAAATTGTGGCAATGGTGGCAAACTAGAAATATGTTCTCAACGACATCCGAAGCTCCCCTCCGCTCTAAGCGCTTCAGTCTGCACTCTGGGCTTTCTGGTAAACACACATGTAAATCTCAGAAACGGTTTGAAAAAGTCATGAAACATAATCAGTGATATAAAAAAAGTTGAATAGATATCAAAAAGCTGAATTATATAAAAATAGTTTAGGGTTTTGTCAACGTTTTAAAGTTTAAATGGTGGCTCTAGCTGAAAGATTGAGGAAGAAGGAGGATTTGGAAGTTGAAGAAGTTTTTAGAAGTTTGAAAGGATTTGAAAGAAAACTCCATTGGAAACCCATGTAAAAAATATTATGAATATTGATTTATATTAATTCAACCAAAAGAGGTACAAAGCTGAAAAGTCAGAGTGCCCATGGCCTGAAACTGCTGAATTTTTTGATAGCTGAACGGTTTTAATAGCTGAAGATTTGAAGGCGCTGAAAGGTGGCGCGGAAGAAATAGAAGAAGTTGAATAAAGATTCAAAGAACAATACTTGAAATGCTGAAGCAGCATTGAAGCAGCATTCCAACAATAAAGATTCAAAGAACAATAATTGGAATGTTGAAGCAGCATTCGAGCGAGGCGAGGAAGAGGCGAGCGAGGAAGATTGTGGTCGACCCCTCCCACCCTGGACACTCCCTGTTTCAGCTACTCCCCTCCGGCAGAAGGCTGCGGTCCATCAAGACCAAAACCTCACGCCACAAGAACAGTTTCTTCCCATCCGTTGTTGGCCACTTTAACAAGGCCAAGGACTCTCACTGACTTTTAATCACAAGCAGCACAATGACACCCTGCACATTGCAATTTGCACTATTGTATCGTTCTCTTGCACCATCTGTTTTTTAGGTTAGATTGTAAATTATGACTACTTATATTTTATTTTATTCCCCTTAGTATTAGCTAGACCCCCCTTAGTATTAGCTAGACTTTGCTCCTTTTGTATAGTTAGTCCACATATTTAAGTTTCAATATTCCTATATGTTTAATGTATGCACCTTCCTGCCAAAGTAAATTCCTTGTTTGTGCAAACATTCATGGCGAATAAAACCCCTCTGATTCTGATATTGTTTTTCAAGTCTATATTGTCATGAGATTCTATTGTTGATTGGCCTACTTTTGAATGTAAAAATATATAGCCTACACTTAAATGCAATTCATACAAAATAACGTGACAAAACTTATTGAGTCATCCACGGTTACTGTAGCTACATTCATGGTAGCCTTCGACGGCTTTGGTTTGGCTCAACAAATCGTATTGTGTTTTGCATTTGTCTTCTCTCAACATTCGTGCGCAAAGTTTGTGCGCAACATTGGAGCTACTGACTGGTGGCTCCAAATCCACCCATAAAACACTTTGAACTGACGGTTTAAAAGACCTAAAGGGCAATGTATTTCATAGGGTCATAACACAATGTTAACATTTTATACGAATCTTTATTAACAATTCTCGAAATAATTAAAATATATGTAGCCTATATTTAGGCAAACCCAAACCATAACATATTGTTTTTCAAGTCTATATTGTCATGAGATTATACTGTTGATTATGTAAAAATATATGCTCCCTCTATCGCTGGACATCCCTTCTAATCAGGGACGGCACTCTGAACAGCATCGCCGTCCGTACATCCATGCTAAGATCAGCCAGCCAAACTCTAGCGAGGCCGTCCGTATGGCCATCCATGACGCAAAAAAAGATTTAGCTGCCTCTCTTGATAAGGAGATGAAACTCTCCTTCCTCTCTGCGCAACTTCAGGATTGGATGGACCCAATACATCCTATTTCTCCTAATTTTTCTCTTTTTAATAAGAGAGAGGGCAACAAAACCATCCTCACTGCTGGACAAATCCATTTAGTATTTTTTCAGTTTTTTCGGAAGAGTTTAATAAATACGCATCGGACTTTGTGCAAGGTGTCTGTGCGTGATGAATTTTAGGCTGACGAATACGAAAACAACGCATACTAAAATTTCGGACTCAGTGTGCAATGGCCTTTAGGCCATTACAAGCGGATGTAAATTTGTTATCCTATTAACACCACAATGCATAAAATGTTAAATGATGGATTCCTTGTGGCTGAATATAAATAATCTGTACTGGGAGTGCGGCGCGATTACGTCCCATTTAGAATAATACATGCCTTTATAAAGGTGATGGCATACATTACAAAGGTGTAGGCTACATTAATTATATATTCTCATTTTTAATGTTGAACACGTGGTAAGATTTATACAAGTTTTGTATTAAGTAAGACCTATTCAAAGAGGTCTTTATATAATGTGCGCTACACTTAACTGAAATGATAATTATAGTGAACTTACATGGACTACAAATATGGCGCATATTACCGTTTAAACATATTGGCGGGGTTCTGGGAAATGTCAAAAACTGATTTGATGTGAAGATCTTTGTCTTCAGTTATAACTTACATAAATGAACCTGCAAGCTAAGACCTTTCCAGAAATGGGTTTGATTTTGTTGTGCGACTTTTTAATTCCAAATCTGCCATTGCAGTGAGGTTAGGGTTAGATCTTTCCCAAAGACCCAAATCTTTCCAAGTATAGATTCCAAGACCATTCATAATCTAAATAGACTACATCAGTGGTCAAAGTCAAACTATGTTTGGGAGGCACATAGTCCTGGTTTAGCACAAACAATATCAGGGTACAGACCCACTTGTGCATTTGTTTATCACCAAACTTTAAAGATGATTATTTGCTCTGCATAAGAGATGGTCAAAGACCGTGCTAGGGTTAGGGGTTTGTTGTCCTTGGTGGTATATGTTCGTGGCTTGCCCTGACGAATATTTTGGACTAGTAAATACTTGTTTTCATATGGCCTTACCTCTAAGCCAGATAGAGGCTCAACAGCATCACCTTGAAATGTTCATTTTCCAAATCTAAAATGTGTCTTGTACTCCAATGTATGCTGCTACCGGTCTGAAAATTAGCATGTTGCTCCATTGAGACATTCTATGCAGAGTGTGACAAAAATATTCAAAACTTGAATATGATATAAAATAGTATGAAAAAAAGACATGCCAAAGTTTACTTTTGTAGTGCTGATTATATATAATGCTTATTGATATATAATCCATGTACATTTTACATTTTTGATCAATCTGATATAAAATTGGAGATGATATTGGTGTAAAACACAAATTACTAAAAGAACTACAAACGCATTCCATTAAACACTAAATCGAGATGTTGAACGACGCCATATTTGTAGTTCAACTTATGTTTCAAAGTTTACATGTTTAGGGTTTGAAAACAGAACATCTTAAAGATGTATCACATACAAGTATGTATGAATAGATTATAATATAATAGAGGTGTTGAAGAGGTAATCACTATTAGCATTAAATGCCCTAGATGGCAATGGAGTGGTATTCTAAATGAGATGACGCATCGAGGGATTGGCCTACCCATGAGACTTTAGGTGTATTCACCTGCTGCATGTTGAGGCTCTTACTCACTTTAACCCTATTTCTATGGAAGCGTTCATCGAGCTGGTAGATTCCTCGAAACCCATCAGCTGCCTTCTTGATCCCCTCCCTGCCAAACTTTGTAGGGAACTTCTCCCTATTATTGGACCTCCCATGCTTAGTATTATTAATGAATCTATTGTAACTGGACAAGTCCCTGACAATTTTAAACAAGCTATTATTAAGCCCCTTCTTAAAAAACCAAACCTGGATCCAGGTTGTCTTAGCAACTATAGGCCAATTTCAAATTAGCCATTTCTCTCAAAAATTTTAGAAAAAGCTGTGGCACAACAGCTAACTGAGCACCTCTCCTCAAATCAGCTTTATGAACCTCTCCAGTCTGGATTTCGTCTTCACCACAGCACTGAAACTGCATTAGCTAAGGTAGTCAATGATCTATTATTAGCCTCTGACACGGGCTCTATCTCTGTTCTGGTTCTTCTAGACCTTAGTGCAGCATTTGACACTGTAGATCATGAGATTCTCCTGGAGCGTATGGAGAACTAGGTTGGGATCTCTGGTACTTCACTTCAGTGGTTTAGATCGTATCTATCTGATAGATCACAATATGTCCACTATGATGGTTGCTCATCCAGGAGCACTACTGTAAAATACGGAGTACCACAGGGTTCAGTTCTAGGCCCTCTGTTATTTTAAAGCCGCAGCATGCGTTGCTGTAAGAAAAGTGTAGGCTATTGGCACTTAACCAGCTGATGAATCAATTAAACATATTCCCTGGCTATGTCCCAGTCAATGAAATCAAAGATTAATTTACACATAGACCTACATGCATAGGCTATAGGCTACACATAAATAGTACATGATAAGCCTTTTAAGTAGGCCTACATATATCCTCATAAGTGTCTATGAATTTGTATCAATTAGATACTCCTTGGCCTTGTTTTATACTACTTATTCTGAAAGAGTTGATATCATTATTTTTGCTAGCAAGATCTCATTCGATGATAATAATTTCCGTTAAGCCTACTGCCACCATAGCTTGGTCCTAACCAGACCCTCGTACATTTCATTTGTACAGAGGCAAAATCCAAATTGAGCGGAAGTATGTAGGAGGGCAGAGCCAGGCTACTGCCACCAGGCACATTTAAAGAAATGTGATCTGATTGATTGGGGTAATAAGGCACTTAAGATGAGCCTATAGCCTACATTTGACCAAAATACGCCGGCTTATTCGCATTTTTTTTGCCAAGCTGCCTGTCTTGCTCTCGGTGTTTAACTTAGCCATGATAATATGCTTATTGTCTTCGTAGAGACTCATTACAATAGTTTGCTCGGATGGCGAGAATATCACCGTTATCTCTTTCTAAACCATCTACTACTGCCCCTGCGACAAGGGATATTAAACTCATAGCCTACTCCAGAGCAGGCTGAGTGTGCTGGTCCTAGTGGAAGCACTTCCCTGTCTTTCGGTACCAACGTTACCGCTGCTGTGGTTGAAAGCGAGCATGGTTTGAATGACAGCAATCCAATGCAGCCTGTTCTGCAAACGTGCACATTTTAGCCAAGGTAGGCATCGCACTCATACTTGGTTAGAGTACTCAGCCAAGCTACATGCATGTTTCTGCTTCCCCTGTCGATAATTTGGAGCCAGAAATGATAAAGACATCACCTTCATAGACAAGGTTTCTACCAAAGGAAACGGCGGCAATTTAATTAACATTGAGCTCAAAAAACTATTTTGCACTCAAATGAATGCCCCAAAATGTTTCTCGCGCGCTGCGCGCGCTCGCACTGTGGACGATCCTATATCCAGCATCACACCAAACCCAGATGTCATGGGTTTGGGTTAAGCCCCGAATGTTTATAACGTATGGCTCCGTGCCTGATTAACACTCAGATCGTGAAGCAGACTCAAAAATGCTAACATAATGGTTATATAAAAAATTATACAAACCCCTTCCGTTATCATGATGCCCCCCCAGAAATGTTCACTGCCCCCCCAGTCAAAGCAGGCTGCATCCGGGCCTGAGCTCCCGTCTCACAATTGTAACTTCTACAGTACTGGGGTTGCTATGACTACCTTAGTAAACAAAAGACTGCACACATGCAACAGATATGTCCAGAGATTTGAGAGTTTTGGCTAGCTAACCTTGCTAAAGGTTAGTGCTAGTCAAGATATTTTAATTTTCGCGCTGAGGCTTTGGACACCAATTTGTACCATAGCTGCATGCAGAGCAGAGAATGTCTAATATAGAGAGAACTGCCACTCTCGGGAAACTTCCGGGTTCTGAACTGGTTGAAATTCCATGTGAGGGCGCTAACGAGCGAGTGCAGAATGAATGGAGGTCTATGGAGCGGTACCCCTCAAAATCCACTTTTCTCAGGATATAATTTTTTGTCCAGTAATTTGAATTCTGAATTCGAAAGGGGAGGCCAAAAAAATACACACTGCCGGGTTTTAGATTTTTTGAAAGTCGCCTTTCTGTTCTAAAAAGCTTTTGAAAATGTCATTGACGTCATATACATCGTACGACCAGAGCTACTGTTTGACGGCAAGCTCTGGTCACTTACTTTTTTCTCTCAGGGCATCGACAACACAGCTGACAGGTTAGGCTCTCCCTGTCAATACACATGCTTGAAAGAGTTTTGGCTTGCTAATGTTGTTGCTAATGTTGCTAATGCTCCGACATTCTGATTCCGCTTCGGATGCCATCAAGCGGGAGCTCTGGTCGTATCAGTCCTTTACTAACCAATCAGCATTCAGTAGCAGAATGCTAGCGTGTTATGTGCAACAACGACTCACCATGTAAGAAATCAAAAGGACATAAGTACTCGTTCATTCAATTTTCGACCTATAATCCATGTTGAACATGCACAAACTACAATCAAATCGGAGGTTTTTCAACGACAATCAGGCGAAAGAGACACATTTAACCGTTTAGCTCCATAGACTCCCATTCAACATGCACTCGCTCGCGATCACCCCCAGTGGAACTCTGGTGGAACTGCAGCCAAATTCGGTACAATGGGGTTTAATAGGGAGTGGCAAGGCTCTCCTTAAACAGGCTCTTATGCAGAGTCATAAAGAGAAAGAGTTGCGTCAATTGATTGGCTTCTATCATCACCGTTATTTTTACGTTCATGGTACTGTACTGAAGGCTAGTAGAACTAGAGCGAGCTAGCATTAGTTTCAAACAAAGCGGCATAGGCTCCGTGCACAATATGGCGGCGGGTTGACGTTCGAACTTGAATGTGAAGAAGGGAGCCGTACCAGTTTTCTTTTCGTGGAATGGGTACAAACTACCTACGCCCAGACCGAGCGTCTAGGAAAGGCGTCCGCGGGCCGAGAGTCCCGCACCAGAGTCAGACTCGGTTTTGGAGACCGAAATGGCTCCGGATCACGACTATTGTGTAGTCCCTAAAACAGGAGCGAGGGCTAGTAATTTGGCCGACGAGAACGAAGCTCTACGTTGCCAGATTAGGGAGCTACAGCAGCAGTTGGAAGTCCTCAAACTTCGCGCTTTGGGATAGAGCGCCTGTCTGCATCAGACGAGGACGTGCGCTTTTATACTAGGTTTGCGTCCTACAGGAGTTTCATGGCATTTTGGAGATTAATCGAACCTGCTGTGATACACAAGATGGTGCGCATAACCAGCACCAAGACAGCCTCTGCCAGCATCGGCACAGTCCATCACCCAACAACAGAAGGTAACATGACGTGCATAGAGTTGTAGGCCTAATGTAACTCTGAAATTAGACAGAAAATGTTTTATTTCGTAATTGCCCCTGTTGGTTTGTGGAGTAAACTACATCTAACTAAAAAGTAAAAGCCAACCAGCTGATGTTGGTATTATGTTCTAAATGTATACTTTGTAATAACAATGTCAAGGGAGCTAAACAGAGGCTTTTGTTTTTATATCTCAACAGAAACTGAGACCCATTGACGAGTTTCTGCTGTTCCTGATGTATCTGTCAGTGGGTTTTCCTCTCAGGGACCTTGCAGAAGTTCAGCATTCACCGCACTACTGCAAGTCGGATCATCTCCACATGGACTCATTTACATTTACATTACATTTACATTTATTCATTTAGCAGACGCTTTTATCCAAAGTGACTTCCAAGAGAGAGCTTTACAAAAGAGCATAGGTCACTGATCATAACAACGAGATTTTCCCAAACATTGCAAGTAACCAAAAACATGAAGCATACATTGTGAAAAAGCTAAACAAGTGCCAAAAGGGAAGACCCATAAGAGCATGCAGTTATACAAGTTACAAATTAAAACAACATGAACCACAAAAGTGCAGGACTGTACCTGTAGAAGACAATCAACAGTAACATATTTCACAGCGAGTACAAGACTTAGCTTCGTTATATCTAATCTAAAAGAGCAATGAGTCACTTAATAAGAGTCATTGTGATCCTGGAGGAAACTAACTGACAAGTCCAGCCAAGAATTCTTAAGTGCCGTTGTACTCCCGGAACAAGTGCGTCTTGAGCCTTTTCTTGAAGGTGGGGAGACAGTCAGTGTCCCTGATGGAGGTGGGGAGCTGGTTCCACCATTGGGGGGCCAGGCAGGAGAAGAGCTTGTGTTGGGACCGGGCAGTCTTGAGCGGTGGGACCACCAGGCGGTTGTCTGAAGAAGACCTTAGGTGACGGGTGGGGGTGTAAGGTTGCAGGAGAGACTTGATGTAGATGGGTGCAGTCCCGTTCACTGCTAGGAATGTCAGTACCAGGGTCTTGAATCTGATACGGGCGTTGATGGGTAGCCAGTGGAGAGAGATGAGGAGCGGGGTAACATGGGAGCGTCTGGGTAGATTGTAGACCAGGCGGGCCGCCGCATTCTGAATCCTCTGAAGAGGGCGGGTTGCGCATGCTGGGAGACCAGCGAGCAGCGAGTTGCAGTAGTCCAACTTGGAGAGGACCAGTGCTTGGACTAGCAGCTGGGTGGAGTGCTCAGACAGGTATCTCCTGATCTTCCGGATGTTGTAGAGGGTAAATCTACAAGACCGGGAGACTGCGGCGATGTGGCCCGTGAGGGAGAGCTCGTCATCCATGGTAACCCCGAGGTTCCTGGCAGAGAATGAGGGGGTCACCGTCGTAGATCCCAGGGTGATTGACAGATTGTGGGAGATGGAGGGTTTAGCCGGGATGATGAGAAGTTCAGTTTTGGCGAGGTTCAGCTGGAGGTGGTGCTCGGTCATCCAGGCGGAGATGTCTGCGAGGCAGGCTTCAATCCTAGCTGAGATCCCCGGATTGGTCTGGGGGAACGACAGGTACAGCTGGGTGTCGTCGGCGTAGCAGTGGTAGGAGAAGCCATGGGAGGTGATGATTGGTCCAAGTGAGGTGGTGTACAGAGAGAAGAGGAGAGGTCCAAGGACGGAGCCCTGTGGGACACCGGTGGAGAGCTGGTGTGGGTCAGACAGTTTGCCTCCCCAGGAGACCTGGTAGGATCTTCCCGAGAGGTAGGATGAGATCCACTGGAGTGCAGTGCCCGTGATGCCCATCTCAGAAAGTCTGTAGAGCAGGATCTGGTGGTTAACCGTGTCAAACGCTGCAGAAAGGTCCAGCAGAATGATGACGGATGACCTCGAAGCCACTCTGGCAGACTGGAGGGCAGTGGTGACTGAAAGGAGGGCAGTCTCTGTGGAGTGGCCGGTCTTGAAGCCCGATTGGTTGGGGTCAAGCAGGTTGTTCTGAGAGAGAAAGTTAGACAGTTGGTTAGATACAGCACGTTCAATTGTTTTAGAAAAGAAGGGTAGCAGTGATACCGGTCTGTAGTTCTGGAGGACAGCAGGGTTAAGGGAGGGTTTTTTGAGTAGAGGGGTAACTCTGGCCTGTTTGAAGGCAGAGGGGAAGGTGCCAGAGGTAAGAGAGGAGTTTAAGACATGGAGCAGAAAAGTTATGATAAAGGGGGAGATGGTTTGAAAGAGAGGGGAGGGGACAGGATCAAGGGGGCAGGAGGTGGGGCGATGAGAGAGAATGAGGTCAGAGAGCTCTGACTCGGACAGGCGAGAGAAAGAGTTAAGACATTTAGTTGGGTCAGTCATGAGTGGTGAGGGGGTAAGAAAGGTGGGTTTAGGGAACCGACTGCTAATGTCGGAGACTTTTTCCTCAAAGAAGAAGGAGAAGTCGTCTGCTGTCAGGGTGGAAGGGGGGGGTGGGGGAGGTGGGTTAAGAAGGGTGGAGAAGGTAGAGAAAAGTTTGTGGGGGTTTGAAGCAGAGTTAATTTTGTTAAGAAAGTAGAGGGATTTAGCACCAGTTATGTGAGAAGAGAAGGATTTAAGGAGAGAGTGATACTTATCAAGGTCCAGACCGTCTTTGGACTTGCGCCATCTCCTCTCAGCTGCTCGAAGGGTGGACCACTCTTCACGAATAACATCCGTAAGCCACGGGCAGGAGGGAGAAGATCGCGCAGGCCTGGTTGACAGGGGACAGAGAGAGTCAAGTGATGCAGTTAAAGTGGTTAAAAGGGTGTCAGTGGCAGTGTTAGTGGGGTGGGACGAGAACTTGTCAATGGGAGGGAGGGAGGATGTTACAACCGAGGAGAAATGGGAGGGGGATAGGGAGCGGAGTTTGCGCCGGAAAGTTACGAGGGGAGGGGAGGTAGGAGGGGTTGGAGGGAGAGAGACAGAGAATTTGATAAAGAAGTGATCAGAAATGTGTAATGGGGTTACAGAGGTAAAGTCAGTGATACAGTTACGTGTCAGGATGAGGTCTAGCTGTTTGCCTGCCTTGTGGGTCGCTGGTGTGCTCAGCAGCGTCAAGTCAAAGGAGGTCAGGAGGGACAAGAAGTCGACAGCCTGCGTTCCCTGGAGGTGGATGTTGAAGTCCCCAAGGACTATCAGGGGGGTTCCATCATCCGGGAGGACGCTGAGGAGCATGTCCAGCTCTTCCACAGTCAGCAAGCGGTCCTGGCGGGCGATAAAGAACAATTAAGCATGCTTTGATAGGATTAGTTATCATCACATAATGGTGTTCAAATGATTTGGCAGTAAAGGAGAGTGGTGTGGATGTGTATTTAATATGAGGGGAAAGAAGCAAACCTGTCCCACCACCCCGTCCGGTTGAGCGGGGTGAGTGAGTGAAGGAGTGGTTGACGGAGAGAGCAGCTGGAGTTGCAGTGTTCTCTGGGCGGATCCACGTCTCTGTCAGTGCAATTTCTGTCATTTCCTGTACTGCCTGCTGGGAAGCCAGCGCCTTTGGATTCCTCCAGAGATGAGTGAGTGAGAGCTCACCTGCCAGCTGAGTTTGCAGCTTTTTCTGATACACAGGTGATCCTTGATTGTACAAAGATATTCTGTCAGACACCATCCTCTCTGCTCCTTCCGATTGAGGTTTTCTCTACCTACAAATCGCACACTACATTCAAGGCCATGATTGGCATGGCACCCCACGGTGCTGTCACCATTGTGTTTGGACTGTATGCGGGTTCTATGAGTGATCGTGAGATCTTCAAGCTGTCTGGGATTGTCAAGTTGCTGAAGCCAGGTATGGCGATCATGGTGGACAAAGGGTTTGTTGTGGACAACCTTGCTCCTTGTAAGGTGTACCGGCCTGCCTTTCTCAGCAACAAACGACAAATGAGTCGAGAGGATGTCATACAGACACAGTCAATTGCACGTCTGCAAGTGCATGTGGAGAGGTGCATAAGGAGAGTAAAAGAGAACAAACTGTTCGACAAGGACATACCACTGTCTACATGCGGAAACATTGATGAACTGTTCAGCAGGGCTCGACATTAACTTTTTGAGGCACTTGTCCTTTGGACAAGTACATTAACGTTTCACTTTTCCATACACAAAAGTCACTTGTCCGGGTAAAGATTAATCATTTTATATATATAAAAAAATGGTGTTGACATTTCTCGTTTGCTAGCGTCGGCAGTGGTGTACCCAGCAAGCTTTAGCAGCATTTGTATCGGTTAAATGTATGTAGTTAAATATCAGCTAATATTCAACTGTAAAGTAGGCTATACACCAGTAGTGATTTTAGACCCTTAGTCTTTTAGGCGCTCAAGCACCCCTAAAAAAAAAAAATTACAAATATAGTTGCAAGCAGCAATGTAGTGGCCAAGCAGGTCAGATGACCCAGAAGAAACTTTCGACATCTAGTGTCTGCGGTGTACCTGGCTTCCTTTGCAGTGGCTTACAGTCTCGCTAAACAGAGAATCAGAGGCATGACAAGCTTGTCAGCTTTGGCTGGATTCGAACCTCTAACGTTGAAGTTTCCAGGACACCAATTTATCCTAGTGAGCTATTCTCAGTGCTGGAAATCACAGATTTCAGTTACTGGGTAAAAATATTAGCAGTTTTTCCTGTGGCAAACGTGGTCAGATTTGGCCCAAGTTTAAACAGCTGTAATTCAGTTTTATTTTGACATGTCAAGGTGGTTGTGGTTTGAAGATCATCTTTGCCAAATTAGGTGAATTTTTGATATTCACCAAAAACGTTTCAATCATTCATTCAAAATGGCGGCCACATCAATTCAACTGGTATCACAATTTAACATGTGTCAGACACATGATCACCCCCTAGCGGTTGGATGACACAACCTTCTGTGGACCTCTTTGGAACAGGGTCCCGAGCACCTGTACCAAGTTTGATGTCAATTCAGCAAAAAATTCCTGAGATATGATCTCAGTTCCTATTTTGGCGGTTTCATCGCCGACTTTGATCAGCTTTACCGGAAAAACAGTTTTGAAAATCAAAAACCATCTGAAAACGTTTGCGAGGCTTGATCTGAAGATACTTTTTTGCTTATTGCAGCGCCACCTAGAGGTGAAATGGCATGACCTATTGGACCTCTTTAGAACAGGGTCCCTAGTCTTTTTACCAAATTTGGTGTCAATGCAGTAAGGAGGTGCTGAGATATGACTTCACTTCTTTTATGGTGGCTTGGTTGACGACTTTGATTGACTGTTCCAGTCAAAAGGTTTAGAAAATCAAAAAAACGTGATGTCTTTTGTGAGGCTTGGTCTGAAGATGATCTGTGCCAAATTTGGTGAAGATTGGACAACTAGAGGTAGCGAAAAAACGTTACATTCATTCAAAATGGCGGCCACATCAATTCGGCTGGTATCACAAGTTAACATGTGTCAGAAACGGGATCTACTAAGATATCAGGAGACAAAGGAATCACTTAAATAAGACAAACAAATCAAAAGTTATTGGTCAACACACAATCCTACCTATTGTAGTGCCCCCTAGAGGTCTAATGACACTACCTGTCTCAAACCTCTTAATAAGAGGGCCTTGAGTCCATACACCAAGTTTGGAGTCAATGCATCAAAGATTGGCTAAGATATTACCTCACTTCCCTTTTTCCGGATTAGTTGCTCAATTTGATTGGCTGTAACAAATTTTTGCCTATTGCAGCACCACCTAGAGGTGAAATGGCATGACCTATTTTGGACCTCTTTAGAACAGTGTCCCTAGTCCCTATACCAAATTTGGTGTCAATGCAGTAAGGAGGTGCTGAGATATGACCTCACTTCTTTTATGGTGGCTTGGTTGACGACTTTGATTGGCTGATGACTTTGATTGGCTGTTCGAGTCAAAAAGTGTAGAAAATCAAAAAAACTTGTGATGTCTTTTGTGAGGCTTGATCTGAAGCTAAATTGTGCAAAATTTTTGCTGATTGCAGCGCCACCTAGAGGTGAAATGGCATGACCTATTTTGAACCTCTTTAGAACAGTGTCCCTAGTCTCGATTTTTAAGTTAAAGTTAAATTAGACATGCAGTTTTATCACCTACATTTGCTTAATTCAGATCCAGTTGTGAGATAGTGAAGACTAATCACTGAGTCATACTCGCTAAGATGTGGTGCCGGAGTCCGGAAGGCAGCGTTAGTAACCTATTTTACTAAGTTCTGTAGAATACCAGTGAAGCGGGTAGGCTGTCCACAGTCGTTGTGAAAAGACTACAGGATTAAATTACTCTGTGCGCACGTAAAATATTGATCCAGTCCGGGGGACTGAAGTGTATACAAGAACGAACTAGTTATTGTTGTTAAGGCCTAATTTATGTTGTTATGTTGAAGATAAAATAGTACTAAATAGTCTATGAGGAATAAGTGTATAATTGTATAAACCGCAGTCTTGTTGTGAATTAATCATGGGTAATTGTTTAACTTGTTGTAAAAGAGAGTCTGTTGTGACCACTGAAGATGCTGAATTTATGCAATTTCGAGGACAGAAAGATGTGAAATATTTGAAAGTATGGAGAACTAAATACGGATTTAATGGTAAACTGAGTGTGGATAGCTCTTCCGCATTAGTTAGAGATATCTGAACGAGAGGAAATCAGAAGACTAATACAAAACATGGCTTACAACAGGCGAGAAATTGGTTACAGGAAGCACATAACAGAAAGCTAAATAAATAAATAAATAGGCCTACTTTGGCTTTAGAGGATTCTGATGATTTAAATGCAGTAACATCTTGACAAGATAAAAATCTCGCAGCAGAACTTGACATGTCTCCGCAGCAGCTCCTACTCCAACCCCCAGCTTTGATCCAAGTCCCAAATCCAAATCCTGGAAGAACGGCGAGCCAACTTTGTATGTTTTTAGACCATGGACAGCCAATGATGATGGGAGACCATTTGTGAACCTCAATGACCTACAGCATTTAGCAACAATGTTGAATGAAAGCCCTTATGAACAACCACTTAGGAATGAGTTTTTTGAGAGTTGCCTCCCTCATCTTAGAGGGGTTTTACCTGAACATATGGTATTGTACTTCCCGTTTAAATGAAACTCAGGAATATGCTCGTCATGCTGAAAAACATTTCCAACAAAAGAAAAAGGCAAAAACCAGAACAGCAGTGTTTTCTTTAGATGATGAAGGGGCAGGCATGTTTATATGCGGAGGTCGAGGAAAAGGTCAAAGAAGAGCCAGGGGGAGAAGAAAGATGGAATATAGAACAGAAGGATGCTATAAGTGTGGTAGAATGGGACATTATGCTAGAGATTGCAGACAAAGGAAGCTGAACTTCTCACCAGGAGAAGAGGGAACTGCATGGAAATAGGAGAAGGAAAAGAAAAAAGCCGACAAGGTTCTAGTTTGAATTTGCCAGTCCGATGTCTGTTGTATTATGTTAAAAAGGAATTGCAGCTTGATATTTGAGATCGAGGATAAGTAACCGCATGACGCATGCGCAGATTAATTGAGAAATTGAGTGATTAAAAAGACGCAAATTTAGAGAAAGAGGCGAATTTTATATTAATTTGGTTTCTTTTTAAAATATGTTAAGTGATGAGTATTTTAAAACATTTGCAAACAAGATTTTTGGTTGTTTGAGTAAATTTTACATGAGTTTCAGAAATTCAGAGGAAAGGTGGGGGCTAAAAGAGTCCCGTTACGTTGAAGTTTTACAAAGGTAATCCCCGAGGGTATTTCTGCATAATTATGTGAGTATTAATGCTGAAAGATGTGTCCGTTTGGATGAATTCGAAGTTTGGTGGTTAACAAATGCGTGATCAACATTTGTTGTAATTCCTAGCCAAACAGGGAGGTTTTTGAAGCCTTTCCGACCAGAACGTGTATTTATAAGCGACATATCTGTGATGTGTGATGGTATTCAATAAGAATGCAGAAATTGAACCCCTAGTTTATAAATGGGTTCCAATACAATCGGAAGAGTTATACTAGAGCAAAATTAAATGAATGGAAGGTAAACGACAACCATTTGTGTTGTTCAAAGAGAAGAAAAACAAAAAGTCCGAATTTAAAAGTTGGTCCCGGCACGCTGTTGTTTGATTTGAGTTTGAACGTGCGCTGTTGAGTTATTCAAGTAAAAACTAAGAGTAATTGAGAAAGTAAGAAGAGTGTTACATTAAATCATAATACAAACTACAAAATATTCCAATTAAATATTTTCATTTGGGGTTTTTGGTCCACAAAAATGAGATTTGAAGAATTGTCTGTGCATTACGCATGCTGAGGGCGTATGGCTGGTAGGCCTAAATATAGGAATATTCAAAGGAGTATTCTGTATTACATGCCTTGATAAGACTTTTGAGAAGTTAAAGAATACGGTTTTTGTTTTACGGGCTTATGTTACTCTTGTTAAATTGTGAATTTAAAGGTTTAAAAAGAAAAAGGGAGAATTTATATTTTCTTTTGTCTTAAGGGCATTGTTTGGTTAAGGTGATTACGGAGCGTAATACTGCATGTTCGTAATACTAATGAGTGACATAGGTCTGGGAGCAGTTTTAACTTTCCGATCATGGATTTAATGAAACAAAATTATGATAACGATATTTTAAAGCAACTTAAAATGTGGGTCAGAGAATTAGTAGAAGACTAATTTTGAAATCAAAAAGCGAGATTCATTCACTAATTGTAACCTTGTGTGTTATGGGAACTTATGGGAAGTTTGTGTTTAGACAGGAAGGTTGTTTTTATTTGGCGAAGGAATGTGTTTTGTTTAAGGATTGGAGTTCATTTGAAATTGTAACTTTATTATCTACATCTGATTTTAATAACCACTTGCACATCAAATGTCCATTGACATGGAATCAATTGATGGCATTTTTCCAGTTTGGAGTATTTTGAAGCTGTGTTTTCACAAATGTTTTAATTTGGTTTGAGGAAAGGAAATTATATACTTTTATTGAGTTTGATTTTAATTTGGCTTTAAGTTTTATTTTGATGTTTTGTCAAGAGCCTGACACAATGTTTGGGATAAACAGTTAGTCTGTGATGAAATTGTATTAATAAAATGGTACTAATGCATAAGGAGGGTTATTATAACCTTTGTTCTGAAATCATTTGGGAAGACTCATTACGTCTGGTAAATTGTGGTTATGATGGTTTGTGCTAATTAGCTTGTTTTGGACTGCAGCCAAAGCAAGTTATGAAGTTCTACCTATCTGAACTTTATGGAAAATATAGTTGGAAAAATGTTTTGTTAAAAGCTACATTGGGAACATTATGTGGTTGTTATGTGTCCTGCCCTGTTTGTGTGTGTGTGTGTGTGTGTGTTAACTGTTTCCTTAGGAGATGTGGGGAGTGCCCGCCAGCAAGTCACCATCATCACCAACCCCGCCTGCAATCAATAGACCACTCATCATCCAATCCCGGTCGTTGGCATCATCATCCAATTAACCAATCCCAGCCGTTTGCACGAAGCTTAAAGGGCTGTTTGTGGAGAGACTGAGGGGGGGGAGCACGCCTATGCTGACGTTAGTTGTGACATATATCCCAGCACACTGATACTGATATCGTTCACACAGACACTCCAAGGCTCGTGTTTTTCTTTTGTTTTGCTCCCTGTCATCCTTTTTGGTCCGTGTAGGTATGTCAGTCTTTGTGTAAGGTGTCTTTGGTTGCTGTTGTGTCGTGCATTGTTCGTGTGACCCATTGTTTGTTCTTTAGTGTTCATTGTTTATTTCTTCGTTTCCCAGGGGAAAGGGGAAAGCATCCCGGGAGTGCTTAGGCTAGAGGCCCCGGGGCTTACATCACCCGCAGTCAACCTCTGTCTAAGAACACTAGGCAAGACCTGGGCGGACCACCCCTTGTACTTTAGGTAGTGAGCCTAGCAGTATCTGCAGGGTGGTAAGCGTAGGGCTTCTTTTTGGATTTCTTTCTTTGTTTTGGTTCCGCTCAGCCCCTTTCCCCCATTTACCGTGTTAAGGTTGAATAAACCCAGATCTGAACGGTATCCCTGGCTATCTTCTTGGTCACTTAACTTCCACACAACCGTACCACCACACACCCATATCGTAGAGGGCCCACGTGTGGCGGCGTGTTACGGTCTCCTCCAAGAGAGTGCGTAACAGTGGTCTATATTTTCATTTGAGAAACATACAGATTCAATTCTGGTTTGGGATAGTGACAATGGTTTTTATGATATCTTTGACAAAAAGAGGTGTGATTTGGTTAAACAGAGAATCTAAAATGGTATAGGTCTTAAACTTAACTGTTTTGAAAGAAATGGAATTGGAGTGAAAGAAATTAGACTAACAGTTAATTTTGTTTAAAAGGGAACAAAGAAACAGATTTCTGGACATAAGTAATAGGAGTTGAATATCAAACAATGAGGTATTGTCTTGTTATACATGTTTGCTCAACAATGGATAAATAGGTCAATGATCACTTGGAAATATAAGAATTCTGAAGAACTTGAGTTGGTTCTACTAGAAGTAGTCCAAATTCCTGAAGAGGTGGATCAAAAAGTTAACAAAATGCTAACTAGAAAATAGATATTCTGCTAAATTCTGTTCCAGGTGAAGCAGTAAACCAAAGAGTGGATGAGTCAAACCAGGAGATTGGGTATTGATTAAAGTTATTAAAATAAAGAACTGGTCCAGCCCAGGCGGGAGGGACCATAACAGGTACTACTCACCACACCAACTGCAGTCAAAATAGCAGAGAGGACACTTTGGAGATGCTTGTCACATTGCAAGAAGTAAGGGACATTGATACAGGGACAGATTAGTTACTCACCACAGTCTTGAGGCACAAATCTGACTACAAAGGGGAGTCATTCTCTTAAAGAAAGGCACATCTCAACCTCAGTGAAGAAACCAATGGCCAATAGAGACAAGCCCCCCTATTTTGACGATCTGAAAGTAGCAAAGCAAGTAGCAAAGCGCAAGTAACTTTGTGGGCGTGACTTCAGCTTGGTTGTTATTTTGCCGGCGGGATAAATGACTTTGCGCCTGGCGCAACTCTAAAAAGGGTTGGTCTGAAGTAGCTACATTACTAATGGGTGTGGTTTGGGCGTAACGTGCAATAAACCAATCAGAGCATCATCTCACATTCCCTTTAAGAGCAGTGCTTGTTCCATGGCGAATTGCTATTATAACGGCGGATTTGCCAGGCGCACGCCAGCGGTTCACAGCCGAGGAGATCGACGTTGTCGTCAGGGCCGTAAAAGATAGAGAAGTGACATTGTGTGAGAAAGGCAGAGCAGTTTTCTCATTGCACTAAATTGCCCACTCATGCTACTCATTCAAATTATTATTCTTATTTTTACATATATATATATTTTTTTAATTGTTATATTTTAAAATTGTTTAGTTCTTAGAATTAGTTTAAGTAATTTATACCAGCATATGTTTATTGTTTGCACCTTCCTACCACAGCAAATCGCGTATTTGTGTAACATAAACTTCATGGCGAATAAACCGAATTCTGATTCTGATGGGCATGGGAGAAGAAACCTAACCAAATTAGCTTCGGTTAAACAGTCATGGGAGGAAATTGCCACCGTTGTTACAAATCAAGTTCACATACATAGAAATTTCTTATGAAAATCTTTTTATAATCATTGAAGAAATGTAACACGCCATAAATCAAAACAATGTAACTTAGCTTCGCAGAAAGAAGACCCTGCCCTCGCCAGCAGTGCGCACGGACCAAGCTTGCGCCCTTAAAATAGCATCTGAATATTACGCCATTGACTTTAAACCACGTTTTTCTCGGTCAGTTGCGGAATTGTTATCGGAAACTGCAAAATAGCACCAGGGAACGTTTGCGCCGGAACACGCCTCCTTTTTCGCTGAACCGCCCACGGGAGCGCAAAGTCATTTCGACGTGCGTCTGTGAAGGGAAAAGTTGGCTTTGCGTCAAGTGCAAACTAGGAATGACACTTGCGTCGTTGACTAAGTCAATTGCGCTGAGTGCAAGATAGGGCCCATAGGGTGTAGACTAAATAGGCTAAAAGATAGGAGACAGTAAGCAGGGAAAGGTAGAAAAGATGGGTGACTTATTTCCTCATCTGTAGTATTGTGACATCCGTGGTACCATATGTAGCTTACTGTTGCTAATATTCATAATAGTCTTCCCTATACTATGGTTTGCAAAGGTGATTGCTCCTGTATGATACCCCTAGTGGAAGCAATAGGACAGATAAAGACAACACCGCTGAGACGAGCAGAACACACTAGTATTAAGAACTGGATTTACTGACAGAAAATTAGTGGTTGGAATGGATAATGTTTACTGCTCGCAAAAAAGGGCAGTCCAACTGTCTTGCATGCACCACGCTAGACCTCAACGAGGCACAGTGCTATTCTAGCTGATTGATTAAACAGATTACTTAGGTTTACAATGTGTGCTTCAACATTATAACAATAGTTTTATGTAACTGAACAATACAAGAGCATCTCATTGCTGTTCCCTATGGTTAAAAGATGCAATGTTTTAACCTCAGTGACCATCTACAAGGAAAGATATTGATTATGAAGAATTTGTTTGCTCAACTAGAAAAATTCATACTGATAACATTGATATGATTTTTTGGGGAATGCTAAAGCAGATGTGGCAGCAAAAGAGGCAGCCATACAGGATGTCTTAACATTAGGAAAGGTATAATGTGGATGAGACTGTCTTGAGAGATATCCGAGAAGTGTCACCAAAATGATGGGTTGTGAAAATTCATAGGAGGAACTTATGTTACTAAAGAATCTATTTCGTTATGCTGTAATATTGAGCCATGAGATTAATCATGTCTCAACAGGAAGGAGTGATAACGAGTGTTTACAGCAAATGGAGTTCCAAGCTATCCAAGAAAACTTTAAAGGGGCAATTGACTAGGTTTTTGGGGTATTTCACACTGTTCCTTAAGGTCTCCGAATAGGGTATGTAACATTGGTTGGGTTGAAAATGGCCCGGGTGCTGTTCTATGCCCATTGACAGATCCTCTGAAATGTTCCCGGGAAAGAACACTAGCTTTTCTCCTTTTATGGTATGCTCATTAATATTTAGATGAGCTGCGCGTTGATTGGATGGTTTTCAACGAGTGAAGCTGGGGAGCAAAAACGCAACCGAAGTTGGAGACTTGAAATAAAAACGTGCAAATAAATCTATTGTGTCTGCACAACACTGTTTCAACAGATTGACCATATATAATTTGAAATGATAACATTACTTGTTTCGACTTCTGTTGTTGAAGCAAACTGGATTGACTTGGGTGGGTAGAACGTTAGGCTACAGCTTAGCAACCAAACCATATCGTGATTCTACTCGGCTTCAGTTAGCTAGCTAGCTATAAATAACTTTCTGAAAAATAACATGACAAAGATCTGGACAAACAGGCATCGTGATTTGTAGATTTACATTACACAGGTTATTTATTTGAATGAAACACAGTCAGGAACATGAATCAACGTTAGCCCCATTGCCAATAAACTAGGCTAAATTAGGCTACACACATTCTACCTATGCTCTTGCGTTAGCAAGCTAAATTTGTTTACATGCCTACAGTCTAGGTGTTACTAGTAACAGTTACAAGCAATGCTAACGTATCCTGTATCAAGCACCTGCCTTTCTCCAGTTCTTTCAAATAGATTATCTAAACAGGCGTTAGCAAGAAGCCAGACTGCTGTTCGTTTTCTGGCTATTTTTCGGAAGCTTCCCTTCTAATGCCAACTACAGCTAGTCTAGCTAGAGTCATTTGATGTGTGTAGAAACATATTTAGCATTCTACCTGGTATGCTATATTATACAGGAAACGTTAGCATTGCTAATAACTGTTAGCACAACATCATACTGTCCTTATAGCTTGCGGTTGCAATGAGCATACGGTCGGAACAGCACCTCTTTCCAGGTTCAGCTTCCTAGCAAATCTTGCTTGCAATTGTCCAAGGTTGTCAAAACTCTTGGGTGAAATGTTCAGAGCAAATTAATGATTGAGTATCGAACTTCGCCGGGATCTTCTCATAGACAACAGCAGCCATGCCTATTGAATGTTTGGCTCCCTGGGAAGACTGTGAGTGTTAGCCTTCCCTGTACAGCCTGGAACACAGCATTTACGACCGTGGTCCATTTTCAATATCCTTGTTATAATTCAAAACGTTCTTCTTTGTAATTCCTTATAAGTAGCCTACACAGAGCAGCGCGCAGCTAAACTAGTATCGGAGATAGACGCTACCTCGGGCTGGTCTGGATGTAAATTCTGGGGCGTGACAAAGATAAAGACCAGAGCCAAAAAGGGCGGTCCTGGGTCCTACGTCAGACCGGTAGCTTTGTTGAAAAGCTAGCGTTTTACAGCCAAATTTTGTGCAGGAAAGAGGTGTCAATGGACTTTGATATTCACGGTATGTTCATTTTACCCACCAAACTGTCGTTATTCAACTATGACAAGGTAAAATCGGTTTTGCAGTCAATTGCCCCTTTAAGAAAAACTTTTTTACCATACCCTATTTGAGTGAGAACAAAATATGCATGAACTTTATTGAGCTAACAAAATGTTTTGTTACATTTTACAAGATGTAGGAATGGACCAACGGCGAGTCGGTTGCTTTCAACTGACCTCTGTGATAATGTAATGTTAATTACTGTGTAGCCTACTTCTTCTGAAATTTGCAGCAAGGAGAGAGATGCTGTCTCAATCTAGTGAGAAGTCCCTGACCTAAGGAGACTGGATTGTGGTTACGGATTTGACACGTTAAGTCCTGGAAAATGACCCAAGGTGAACGAGGTCATTCCTGGCTAGTTTCAGAAAGGATGGCATGGTACACGGCAGGGGTTTGAATGTTTTGAGAACAGTTATATAGACTGTCGGTAGAGGTGATAACAATACTGTTTCATTTATGTGATTTGATGAAGTATTATTTGGGAGTTGTATAAAAGCTTGTTTTTGAGAAACTTGGTTCTGCTACAGAAAATTTATATTAATTTGAAAATAAACTGAAATTGACAACATGTAATGAGATTTCAGGATTTGTGCCAAAGTGATGTGTCTTATCATGCAAAGGTTGTAAAAGAGTTAGCAGCAGGCTGGAGAGAAAATGTCTGTTGATCTAAAGTACTGACTGCTCTGTAGGAGATCACCTTCGGGGAAGGGTGAGATTCTTTTGCCATCTATAAAATGGAGATAAGTTTGACCGGGGGAGAACATTTGGAGACAGAATCTGGGGTGACCTAAGGGTTAAACAGGTTTTTGTTTGGTTAACTGAGGTTTATGACTCCCTGACTTGGAGAGAAATGCTTATCACCTAACCTGGAGAGGAAGAGCACAATCAGGGCCTGTCTTAGAAAAACCTGACTGACAGTCTACTGAAAGTTTGATGGTTTTAGAGATGGACATGTTGACAACAAGTAGGCATGTTCTTATATCCTGATAATTTCTGTATTGAGATCTGTGTTGCAATCTTTGTTTCAATTTAATTTTGTGTGGTTAAGGGGATCTGAGATGAAGTCCAGGTCTGCCGGTGAATGCAACAGACGTCAATTGATCACTTTTGAGTGACAACGGGTTTTTATCCCAAACCATGGATTTCCCCGTCATGCCCAAGCATTCACACTACTGGACTATAAAGCTGTATAGCCTTATTGAATATTACACATTTTTATGAATTATTTTGATTTTATAGATTTGATTTTATTGATTGTGTGTAGGCGTGGTTTTGAAATAACACTGTATGTTTCAGTATAATCAGGAGGGAAATGTCAGAGAAATTAAGGATGTGATGTTTTATACTGAATAATACAGATGTTTATCATTCTTTGTCAGCAGATAACAGAGCCCCCAAACTAGACTTTAGGCTTTCTTATCACCCTGGGGGAAGGGTGAGAATTTGTTAAAGACTAGAAGATGTTGGGGGTTTGTTGGTTTTAATGAGATGCTGTGTGACAAGGACCAAGGTGACAAGGACCAAGGTGGAGAGCCTAATAATGTCAATGTCTATGAAGTTCAATGTCTTTGGCAAACTGTTTCTCTGCTGATCAACAATACGAATGGTAACAAATACTTTGTAAAAAGACACACTGTGTTAATTTATTTTTGTTGGCAAGTAGCCATGTAATAAGCGGGATAATTTTGAGAACGCCGGTCATTATTGGGGAAATAAGCCCCTTCAGGGCGAAACAAAACCCCTCCGCTTCAGACTGTTCGCCCTGTCGGGTCTATATCCCTTTCAAAAGAAACATTCTAATTTCCTGCGCTTTCAAACAATCAGTGGTGTGGATAGCAACGGCAACTAGCTTGCCTCTAGCTTTTGAAACTGCTTTTGAATTAGCCATGTTCCCCTAAATTAATATCAAACTTATTTACGTTTTGGGGGGCTTATTTTCAGTTAGTAGACGGTACTATTTGAATCGCAATTCCATCTGAAATACTGCCAGTGACAACGTTGTTACAGTAGCTTGTTTCAAAGGGGGTTCCTTGTTTCAAAGGCTGTTCTTAATGAATTATGCAATATGAAAACTAAATATGAGCAGGCTAAATGCTTGATTGAAATAAAAAAATGTCACTAGAAGGGAAAACGGACCCACCTGCACCTGAAGCAAGCAAGCACACCCTACAATTTCTCCAGAAATTGTACCCTTTCTAGTTAGCCTTATATATTGACATCATGGTATGTTAGGGTGTGAGTATACATAATTGACATGTTAATCTGGAGCAAAGACAAAGATGAATACATTATCTCTGATAACCATAATATTGTTATGATTATGCAACATTATGTCAGCTAACACCACAACAATGGCATCAACAATAACAGTAGACTAATAATAAGTCACATCAATAACATCACCAGGACTGCATTCTTCCATCTCAAAAATATTGCACGCCTCCGTTCATCACTCTCCTCCTCCATTGCTGAGATTCTGATCCACTCGTTTATCACTTCCAGACTCGATTACTGCAGTGGGGAACCTTCAGGGCCTTCTACGCCTTCAGAGAAGGCCTAAACAAATTATAAATAATAATATATTTAATACTAATAATAAAGTATTCAATAAATAATAAAACAAAATTATATGTAATTTAATTTAATACAATACATTTTTTTCCCCTCCGTGAGTCACCACCTTACCGCGGTGGAGGGGTTTGCGTGTCCTAGTGATCCTGGAAGCTATGTTGTCGGGGGCTTTATGCCCCTGGTAGGGTCTCCCAAGGCAAACAGGTTCCAGGTGAAAGACCAGACAAAGCGTGGCTCAAAAAACCAACCATGAAGAAACACAACAATGGTTCCCAGTTGCCCCTGCCCGGAAGCGGGTCACCGGGGCCCCCCCCTGGAGCCAGGCCCGGGGGTGGGGCTCGATGGCGAGCGCCTGGTGGCCGGGCCTTTTCCCATGGGGCCCGGTCGGGCACAGCCCGAAGAGACAACGTGGGACCCTCTTCCAGTGGGCTCACCATCCGCAGGAGGGGTCATGGGGGTCGGGTGCAGTGTGAGACGGGCGGCGGCCGAAGGCGGGGGCCTTGGCGGTCTGATCCTCGGCTGCAGAAGCTAGCTTTAGGGACGTGGAACGTCACCTCGCTGGCGGGAAAGGAGCCTGAGCTGGTGCGCGAGGTAGAGAGTTTCCGGCTAGATATAGTCGGCCTCGCCTCGACGCACAGCACGGGCTCCGGAACCAGTCTCCTTGAGAGGGGCTGGACTCTCTTCCACTCTGGAGTTGCCCTTGGTGAGAGGCGTCGAGCTGGGGTGGGAATACTTGTTTCCCCTCGGTTCGGTGCCTGTACATTGGGGTTCACCCCGGTGGATGAGAGGGTAGCCTCCCTCCGCCTTCGGGTGGGGGGACGGGTCCTCACTGTCGTTTGTGCTTATGCACCAAACGGCAGCTCAGAGTACCCACCCTTTTTGGAGTCTCTGGAGGGGGTGCTGGAAAGCGCTCCTCCCGGGGATTCCCTCGTCCTCCTGGGGGACTTCAATGCTCATGTGGGCAATGACAGTGAGACCTGGAGGGGCGTGATTGGGAGGAACGGCCCCCCCGATCTGAACCCGAGTGGTGTTCTGTTGTTGGACTTCTGTGCTAAACACGGCTTGTCCATAACGAACACCATGTTCAAGCATAAGGGTGTCCATATGTGCACCTGGCACCAGGACACCCGAGGTCTCAGTTCGATGATCGACTTCGTAGTCGTGTCGTCGGACTTGAGGCCGCATGTCTTGGACACTCGGGTGAGGAGAGGGGCGGAGCTGTCAACTGATCACCACCTGGTGGTGAGTTGGCTCCGATGGTGGGGGAGGACGCCGGTCAGGCCTGGCAGGCCCAAACGTAATGTGAGGGTCTGCTGGGAACGGCTGGCGGAACCCTCTGTCAGAAGGAGCTTCAACTCCCACCTCCGGGAGAGCTTCGATCATGTCTCGGGGGGGGCCGGGGACATTGAGTCCGAATGGGCCGTGTTCCGGGCCTCCATTGTTGAGGCGGCTGACCGGAGCTGCGGCCGCAAGGCGGTCGGTGCATGTCGCGGCGGTAACCCTCGGACCCGGTGGTGGACTCCGGAGGTGAGGGATGCCGTCAAGCTGAAGAAGGAGGCCTATCGGGCTTTATTGGCTGGTAGGACTCCTGAGGCAGCTGATGTGTACCGGCAGGCCAAGCGGAACGCGGCTCTGGCGGTCGCGGAGGCAAAAACCCGGGCATGGGAGGAGTTCGGCGAGGCCATGGAGAATGACTTCCGAACGGCTTCAAAAAGGTTCTGGACCACCATCCGGCGACTCAGGAGGGGGAAGCAGTGCTCTGTCAACACTGTATACGGTGGGGACGGTGCGCTGCTGACTTCGACGGGGGACGTCCTGGATCGGTGGAAGGAATACTTTGAAGACCTCCTTAATTCCACCAACACGTTTTCCGACGTGGAGGCAGAGTCTGGGGACATCGGGGGGGGCCCTCCTATCTCTGGGGCCGAGGTCGCCGAGGTGGTTGAAAAGCTCCGCGGTGGCAGGGCCCCTGGGGTGGACGAGGTCCGCCCGGAGTTCCTTAAGGCTCTGGATGTTGTAGGGCTGTCTTGGTTGACACGACTCTGCAACATCGCGTGGACATCGGGGACAGTGCCTCTGGACTGGCAGACCGGGGTGGTGGTTCCCCTCTTTAAAAAGGGGGACCGGAGGGTGTGCTCCAACTTTAGGGGGATCACACTCCTCAGCCTCCCTGGGAAAGTCTATTCGGGGGTCCTGGAGAGGAGGGTCCGCCGGATTGTCAAACCTCGGATTCAGGAGGAGCAATGTGGTTTTCGTCCTGGCCGTGGAACAGTGGACCAGCTCTATACCCTCCGCGGAGTCCTGGAGGGTACATGGGAGTTCGCCCAACCAGTCTACACATGTTTTGTGGATTTGGAAAAGGCGTTCGACCGTGTCCCTCGGGGGCTCATGTGGGGGGTGCTCCGAGAGTACGGGGTACCGGATTCCCTGATCGGGGCTGTCCGGTCCCTGTACGACCGGTGCCAGAGTTTGGTCCGCATTGCCGGTAGTAAGTCGAACTTGTTTCCGGTGAGGGTTGGACTCCGCCAGGGCTGCCCTATGTCACCGATTCTGTTCATTACCTATATGGACAGGATTTCTAGGCGCAGCCAGGGTGTTGAGGGGGTCCGGTTTGGTGACCTCAAGATCGGGTCGCTGCTTTTTGCAGATGATGTGGTCCTGTTGGCTTCATCGGGCCGTGACCTTCAGCTCTCACTGGAGCGGTTCGCAACCGAATGTGAAGCGGCTGGGATGCGAATCAGCACCTCCAAATCTGAGGCCATGGTTATCGACCGGAAAAGGGTGGAGTGCCATCTCCGGGTCGGGGAGGAGATCCTGAACCAAGTGGAGGAGTTCAAGTATCTCGGGGTCTTGTTCACGAGTGAGGGAAGAATGGAGCGCGAGGTCGACAGGCGGATCGGTGCGGCGTCCGCAGTGATGCGGGCTCTGCATCGGTCCGTCGTGGTGAAGAAGGAGCTGAGTCGAAAGGCGAAGCTCTCTATTTACCAGTCGATCTACGTTCCTACCCTCACCTATGGTCACGAACTATGGGTAGTGACCGAAAGAACGAGATCGCGAATACAAGCGGCCGAAATGAGCTTTCTCCGCAGGGTGTCCGGGCTCTCCCTTAGAGATAGGGTGAGAAGCTCGGTCATCCGGGAGGGGCTCAGAGTAGAACCGCTGCTCCTCCGCGTTGAGAGGAGCCAGCTGAGGTGGCTCGGGCATCTGATTAGGATGCCTCCTGGACGCCTCCCTGGTGAGGTGTTCCGGGCACGTCCCACTGGGAAGAGGCCCCGGGGAAGACCCAGGACACGCTGGAGGGACTATGTCACTCGGCTGGCCTGGGAACGCCTCGGGGTCCCCCAGGAAGAGGTGGTGGAAGTGGCCGGGGAGAGGGAAGCCTGGGCCTCCCTGCTTAGGTCGTTGCCCCCGCGACCCGATCCCCGGACAAGCGGAAGATGACGAGAGAGACGAGAGACAATACATTTTCTCTCATCTATGTTCTATAGTTAAGCTTACTGTCAAGTTCATGTCCTGAAAACATCCAATCAGAATCGTCTGTCTCTATTAAGGCCCAGTTAGCTGGCTCATTCATTGGTTAGGACTTCACAAATTCTGGAGAAGGCCAAGCTATGTGTTTTGGTGTGAAGAGTGACGGGCAAATTGACCAATCACGCTTTGATTTCAAGTGGGCGGGAGCAAAACAAAACATTTTAGGCCTTCATGAAGTCCTAATCTCTTGCAGAGTGGTATTGACGTTATGGTCTATTTGTTTACATCCGTGTCATCGTTAGCTACAGTAATTAAAGGATTGCACTCGTTTATCCTATTCAATTAATCGTATTGTTGCTTTTTTCCGCAATGATTTTTTTCTCTGGTTGATGGCCGAGGTGAAGGCCCAGCTGTAGTACTCACGGTTCGCCACTGGATTACTGCAATAGCATCCTTTACGGCTCACCATCCAAAATCCTCAATAAACTCCAGTACATCCAGAACTCCGCCGCACGTCTGCTCACTCACACCCGCTCCCATGACCACATCACCCCCGTCCTCCAGAACCTCCACTGGCTTTCCGTCCCACAACGCATTCACTTTAAAATCCTTCTTTTCACTCATAAAGCCCTTCACAACCAGGCCCCCGTTACCTCACCGACCTGCTCCAACCACCACACTCCCTCCCGCTCCCTCCGTTCCTCTGATGCCAACCTCTTGTCCACCCCACTCAGGACCAAGCACCGAACCTGGTGTGACAGAGCTTTCTCCATCGCCGCTCCCTCCCTCTGGAACTCACTCCCCAAACCCATCAGAGACTGCACCAACCTGTCAACTTTTAAATCATTAGTCAAAAATGCACCTTTTTAAATCTGCTTTTAATGTGTAATTAATGCTGTGATTTTATATGATGTCCTTGTTTTAAGATTATTTTAACCATGTACAGCGACTTTGAGAACTTTGAAAAGCGCTATATAAATAAAATGTATTATTATTATAATTAATAAAGCAATACTCATCATCATTTAGCTTACTTGAGCCAGAACAACAACAGAGACAGATATTCAAGTTTAGAGTTTATTTAAGCAGACACAATACGTACGCAATCATACTCAAAACACCAAACCCAAAAAACAATGTATGTGGTGAGTTCCATGTAGAATCGGCCTATATTTCTATGAGTAAACACTATGTAGACAGTAATGAAAGCATAGTTTTTTGTCAAGTTTGCATGATTGATCAGACTTGTACCCCATTCCGACAGTTTTCTGATTCTACTGCAGTGCCACTCTTCCGACTAGTTGTCACAAACTATGACGTGTACTGCTGGTTGAAAGCATGCACGAGCCTCGGACCCAGGAGCATAGTGAGCCACTCTACTGAACAAGATAGTTCAAAGATGGCGCAGCCAATTTCTTGCTTTTGCTTGCCTCACTGCACCACTGAGCACTTTCCATAGACATGAATTGGGCACCATCTTTAAAGAGCTACTTTGCTTGTACTAGTTTTATAGGTCTATGGAAGAGATGTGTTACGACTGGAGTTATTATTTCTGAACACCAGAGGGCAGCAACGACTAGCATTCTTACCTGTAAGCTAAACTTCTACACAGCAGGTTCCTTAGCAGAAGGCACACACACCAAGCTGGATGTACATGGTTGACTGAGTTTGCTAGTTGGTCTATAAATAATTATCTTTGATTTATCCAAGTTTCGTTATATTATAAATAGGGCTGTCAAGCAATTAAAATATTTAATTGCAATTAATTGCATTATTTTATATGATTAATCGCGATTAATCGCAAAATTGTTACATCTATTTAATCTGTTAAAATGTTACCCCAATAAATGAGTTTTATTGTTGAAATAACATTATATGGGTGTACTTAACTTCAAATAGGCTTTACTGGATGATGATGTCCATATAACAAGTTCAGATGGAACACAATTCAAAATTGTTTGAATTTTATTCACTCACAAACTATAATGCTGTATAATAAACATCCACAAAATTAAACTTCTCATGGATTATAAAATACATTTAAGTCATGTTGTCTCATAGCCTACTACGATATCCTGCTCCATAATATTCAAATCTCACTCAAACATACTTCAGATATTTAAGCAACCACAGATTGACCTTAATATTGAAAAATACAGTTTCTATTTTGTTGAACCCAGTCAGCTGCTCGCTTCTTTTGCGAGTGTTGTCTGCCATATATTACTGGAGCAGACGCTGCTGCTGCTGCTGCTGCTGCTACTGCTAACGCTCATAACGCTGCTGCTAGCTGTGTGCTTTGCTTGCATGTGATAGTTTAGGCTGGAAGTACTTCGGTGATAACTAAACTCAGCCTGACAATCAGTACACACAGCCTGCCTTAGTTTTGTCAACCGAGCAGTCTCGCAACTTTTTGAAATGGAATTCCCATCTAAAAGCTCCATCATTCAGCTACCGTCGGCAGTCGAAGTCATGTGACAAAAGGTGATTTCCAGGGTCAAAAAGAAACCTGCGTTAACGGCACAATTTTTTTTGTCTCGTTAAAGTGAGATTGCGTTAACGTGTTATTAATACTTTAACTTTGACAGCCCTAATTATAAGCATTACAAGATGGGGTGTATGTTCAAACAGGGCCAAAAGTTCCATACAGTGTCAGTTGAAACCTGCCACCGTGTGCAAAAAACCCTCCCCAACCTTCTTTCCCAAGTAAAAATTTCAGCCTATGTTTTTTGTTTTAATAAAGTGCATTGAAGCAATAATAGTGTAGAAGTTGAGGTCAGATGTAAGGTAAAACCTTAGCAGATTGTATAGACACTCCACGGACTGAGGCACCAATTACCAATAGGCACCTGGAAAACCCTGGAAGATAGCCTTTCACCACTGTATGGTGCCATTCATACTGTTGATGTTTTCTGATTGGCATTTTGGCTTCCTTACGTATGCCTGTCAAGTTACTTCTCAGAATGAGAAATGGTTCAAATGTGAGAAATACAAGGTGTGTGTCAGAGCGTGAGAAATGGCTGAAATGCGTGAGTCTCACGGCAAATGTGACTTGAGAGCCCTGGCCATAACTGTGCAGAGTAAGACACACAAATTAAGTGCTGTGCATGAAGGAAGTAGGCTAAAAAGCGTATATAATAAAACAGTAGCACACTATTAGTCATTTATCCAACATACAATGATAATATTAGCTTATTTCTCTTGTCTCATAGTTTAGTATGCTTGACTCTGACAAGGCACAACCTACATTCTCTTTTATATATATATTATTTTATTATGATTGGGTGTGTTTGCCATTGGCAAGGGTACAACCTATTTTCTCTCTCATATATTTATTGGGTGTGCTTACGTCAGAAAGGTACACACTGTTTATTTATTATTATTATTTTCCCACCTTAACTAGTCCCTCAGTTTTTGCACTACATAGACAATGTTTGAATAGCGATTCCAGCTGAGATACTGCCAGTGACAACGTTGTTAGATATAGGTTAGGACCATTTTTACACAGGATTGCCCAATATCCCCATTCTAAGGGAAATGACAAGAGAACCCGATTTCATTCTACACTTCAATCTTTGTATTTTGAATAATGCTGTCAAACGATTAAAATATTTAGTCACGATTAATCGCATTAATGTCGTAGTTAACTCGCGATTAATCACAATTAATCGCACATTTTAATCTATTCTCAATGTCCCTTGATTTCTTTTTGTCACATTCTTTTTTTCAATTTTTTATGCTCTTATCAACATGGAAAAGTGGTTCGGATTGCTTCGTGCCAATATTTTTTTTATTGAAAACAACATTGCAATCGCCTGGCTTTGACGAGGGGGCGGAGAATTAGCATCAGCTGTGTGCTTGGCCATCAAGTGGAATTTCAGACTGGATGTGCTGCGATGATAGCTCAGTTTACAACGACAAAACACACAGATTTGGCAACTTTTTAAAAGTAAACTCTCCATTCAGAATCTTATTGGCATCCATTTCGGCATCTCGCACTCGCCATCCACTCAAAACGTAACGTTAGCCTACTACAAGAGAATGTCTAATATCCGTAAACGGGCTCTGCTACTACTCTTTAGCCGGCTCGCAAGCCAAACAAGTGTTTGTTTCTCTTTAGCCGGCTGTGTTTGTGGCGCGCCTGTTGTTTTGTTTCCGGTCTAGCTAGATCCGGTGTGGTGTTGTAGTTTTTCTAAAGTCGGTAATTGTTGCAACAGCATGTGAAAAAAACTACAAAGTCTGCAAGGCCAAAAAGAGCGTTAATCGCGCGATAAGAAAATTGACGTCGTTAATTTGGGTTTGCGTTAACGCCGTTAATAACGCGTTAAACTGACAGCACTAATTTTGAAGTGTAAATGAACAGCAATAAATGTATGCTTTTTAATCTATGTGATCGTTATAAATAACAAGTATGTGTAGCCGGTGTGAATCTGTGAATCTCACTCAAGTATGTAGCAGGCCACGCACGTCATTGACGAGCTAGCTTTTCATTGGGGTAGCTGGTAGTGATCACGCTTGGGAAGTCAGAGATGGCAGGTTCAATTCACGGTGAGGGATGAACACGGTCCGAAAAGCCTGACAGAGTTTGCAAGACCATGTGTGTTGCATACAATGGTGACATCAGACACAATGCACGAGGAGTACTAACAACCGCTACATACACATAGGCCTACTTATTTAAAATATACAGAAATATCAGTTGTAAAATGTAAGTAAGTAAGTAAGACTTTATTTATATAGCACATTTCATACAGGAATTGCAGCTCAAGGTGCTTTACATAAATCAACAAAAACAATAATACAAGTGATAAAAGTAATAGATCTAAAACATTTAACAAACCAGACAAGCCGCACTCTATCTGCGGAGTAAAATTATAACAATAATAGAAACTACAGAATAACAAAATACAATAACTCAACAAAAATGGATAAAATGTAACACATAAGCAATAGTGCAAGTCAAACACAAGCCGCAATCTTTGCGGGAATGCAAAGCAAATCTGTTAAAACAATAATATAACTACTACCAGTTGTAAGGCCCTTCTGAGATAAAAATTAGTTAAATGCTTTGGTAAAAAGGTAGGTTTTGAGCTGTCTTTTAAAAATGTCTAGCGTATTTGCTTCTCTGATATTTATGGGTGATTTATTCCATAGTTTTGGGGCGTAATTGGCAAAGGCAGCATCACCAATCTTCTTATGGCTGCTTCCGGCGACCTCTAATAGGCCTGCATTTGATGATTGCAGTGTTCTAGCTGGTGTGTAGTTTATAAGAGAGTTAGCAATGTAGCTAGGTCCTTGTCCGTGTAGAGCTTTGTATGTGAGGAATAGGACCTTAAAGTCAATTCTGAAGGTAACAGGGAGCCAGTGTAAAGAAGCTAGGACAGGACTAATGTGTTCTCTCCTTTTAGTTTTGGTTAATAATCTAGCTGCAGAATTTTGAATGAGCTGTAGTCTTTCAGTGTTTTTTTTGGGAAGACCAGCGAAAAGTGCGTTACAGTAGTCCAGCCGGCTGGATATAAAAGCATGAATTAACTTCTCTGCATCATTTTGGTCTATGAATGGTCGTACCTTTGCTATATTCCTCAGGTGAAAGAAAGCAGTTTTGGTCATTTTGTTAATGTGGGAGTTTAAATTCAAATCTGAGTCCAGGATTACAGGATTAAAAAAACATATCAATCGCAAGCACACCTCACAATTTCCCCAGAAATAATACCCTCTCTAGTTATGTAATATTTTCCCACCCTAACTCGTCCCTCAATTTCTGCACTACATACACAATGTCAGTATTGAAATGTGCGTCTTGGTCCCGAAAACATTGCTCGGGGATCAAATACTTATTTCACTCATTCAAATGCAAATTAATTTCTAACAATTTTGACATGCGTTTTTCTGGATTTTTGTTGGTGTTAATCCATCCCTGTTCAAATAAGTCCTACCATTAAAATTATAGACTGATCATTTATTTTCCAGTGGGCAAACGTACAAAATCAGCAGAGGATCAAATCTTTTTTTCCCTCACTGTGTGTACATTAACCCTGGGCCTAATTTTATGTGGCACAGGTTTTTTTGACACATGTTTTTCTGGATGTTTTTGTTGTTAATCAGTATCTCACTGTTCAAATAAACCTAGTTTATTTGGCAACCGAAGCAAGCACACCACACAATTTCCGCAGAAATGGTACCCTCTGTAGTTCCTTTTAACATAAGCTTGTTGGGGGCCAAGCTGCAAAGCCACCTATTGTGTTTCTACCTTTTTGTTATCATTATGGGGTGTCTGCCTCTGGCAAGGCACAACCTATATTCCCTCTCATATATACACATATATATTTCTTTATTATTATTATTATTATTGAATATTTTCCCACCCTTAAAAGTGTCACTACATAGACAATGTCAGCGTCAAAATCGTTGTCTTGTTCCCAAAAGCGTTGCTTGTATCGGCTGAAAGGTTCCGTGGCCCAGTTTAGGCATCATTTAATTTTTTGGGGACAAAAGTGAAGCTAACGCTGGCTAATTAGCTAACCACAGTCACAAACGTCACTAACGTCACAGCCCCATGCACAATTACCTATAGTAGGACATCAGTTTAGCTCATTAACTTCGGGGAGATAGCTAGCTACAGCTGCAGAAACGCCACTGGCAAAAGCCAGCGTGATAACATGTAGCTGACCATTTTTCCAGACTGTGATATAACACCTCAGCTGTACAACTTACCTAATGTTTATGTGACCGTCAGATCTATCTTGCTTGTACTCTTTACTACCATAATTTATGATGGGCCATTTAGGACTTAACTATTGAGACACTCTCACACTCACTATTGACACACTCTCACACATACAAATGAAACACTCTTACATTCACTATTGAAATGCTCTCACACACACTACTGAAACACATACATACATACTCTGTAAACCTATGCACGCTCATATATAAAACATACATACTCGTCTGAAAAACGTACACATACAAAAAACACACACGCATACATATATACTTCTGTGTCATATACACAAACATATGAAATGCTTACATGCATACAAGTTAAACCTTTATACGTATCTATCTGAAACACTCATGCATGCACATATGAAAAGGTTGTATATATTGTTGAACACTTATACATTCATAAATGAATCTCTTGCATATGATTACAAAGATATAAAAAGTTTAGATAAATGTGCAAGTGTTTCACATATATATGTATAAATGTTTCAAATGTGTATGTATGAAAAAACTCAAAACCTCTGCAGAGTTGGTGTTATTGTAAAGATCCTTGCATCATTTCGTCATAAAATCTATTTTCCAAGAGATCCCTCCTCTTTCTCTGACTCTACCTCCCTCTCATCTCTCTCTTTGTCCTCTATTGCGGCACATTGCGCTCTTTCACTCCTTCTGCTAAATCCAGCCAGTCAGATTGTATCTTCTTACAGAGAGAGATGTGTGGAGCTACATCCATCCCAGTGCTATCTTGCTCATATTCCATGTCCTACATACAGTAGACACACAAAAACAAAGACGAGCAGATCTAACCTAGACTCACTCATACACACACACACACTATCTTTTGAACTCAATGCGTATGTGTATAAGTCTGGTCCTGTTTAGATGCAAAGTAACATGGGACCCTGTATTTCTTTTCTCCACTCTTGTTTCAAACCCCTCCCTTCTCCCTTTACTCACCACACTAAAAACTGCAGTATGATAGCCTGCAAAACGTATTTTGTCTCTCATTTTAGGCATTAAGAATCTCGAGAATGTTTCAGTATTGCAGTCATATTTACTTTTTGCCTTTCCCTCTCACGTACATCTTTATCTCGATTGCAGTACTCCTCCTTTATCTCAACCTCTATCCGTGTCGCACTGCTACTGGTCTGTACTGAATGAACACGACACTCCATCTCCATATCTGTCTAGCAATGTCTTATTTTTCCTCTTCTCAGCAATTTGTAGATGCCTCATTTTCCCCTTTACCTCTTATGACCTTTTTTTTATACTGCAGTGTAGCATCTAGTATTCCTTTACCCATTATTCAATCTCACTACTCTTTCTTCCCCTTGTTCCCTTCTTTTTTTTCTTATTTCATCCCTCGCTCTGCAGTCACTTCACCCCCCATTTTTTCTCTTTTTCTTTTCCTTCAGCCGCAGTGGTAGAATCTTTCAATAATTCATATGGATTTAAAATTCAAATTAGATACATTTTTTATAAACACAGAAGTCAGATCCCGCTCCCCACCCGAGCTTCTCTAGTTGCTTTCCCCTTGCAGCCATTGCCATGGCAACTGTAACATATTAGAAACACTACAGAAAGAATAGGAAAAATCACACTTATCACACAAGACAATATAGTGTATCCCCATAAACATTTAATCTCAAGCAGCAAAGACCGTCAGATCTATCTTGCTTGCACTCTTTACTCCCATAATTGTGTAGTGCACAGTGCCCATGATGCAGTCGGTGATTAAAATGTCAGTGAAACATACAAATACAGATTACTTGAACTAGATAGTACACAGTGCCTGTGATAAAATTGGTGGCATGCACACGTGTTATGTATGTACATAATAAGAATACGCTTGAGACATGGTCGACATGCAAGCCAGCGGCTACATTTACTGAACATGAATTCAAACAACAGGCATGCACAATCATATAGCTAGGCCTTACTAATCCTAAATCCTAACAGAACTCCAATGCGCCGTGATGTGGCTACTTCAAATACTGCGATTCCTCCCTACTAGATTTCCGAATGACTGAATGTTAACACTTTAAAAAAAAATATATATATATACAAGTAACTGTAATAAACATGGTTCCATGTTAAAGACTAGAAATTAGCTTGGTAGCTGTAAAGTCATTCCTCTATCAGTCTTTGCAGAGGCCTATGGTCATGGGTGGGGTAACGTTCCTCTTCACCAGACGTGTTCGCCTGGTTACCCCCTGGGGCACTGGTGTCAGTGGTCGATTCAGGAATAGAGACTGACGGACAGTCCATTGCAGACAACTCAAGTGCCGCTGTCTGCCCCCCTTTTTCCGCACTGGTGGACACCACGGACAAGTCATCCTCGAAGGTCAGTCCAGAGGTTCTCAAGTGACCAACATGGCGCCTGTCGTAAATGATTTTTGCAAGTTCCCGTGTATAGTGAAAATAAATCAGAGTGTCGAAGTGAAGAAAATCCTAAGTCCGTACAAGTCAAAAATAAACTAAGTCCAAAGGTTGAAAATGATTCTAAGTGTTGACAAGTGGAAAATAAACTAAGTCCAAACGATGAAAATTATTCTAAGTGTTGACCCGTCAAAAATCAGGCTAAGTCCCAACGTTGAAAATTATTCTAAGTCCAAACCAGTCAAAAATCAGGCTAAGTCCAAACAGATGCACTGAAACTCAGAGTATTGATGCAAAAGTTTATTCCAACACAGGGTAAAAAAGGTATCCTAGTGAGTAAGCTCCCAAGAGCAGACTGGCAAGTTCTCTCCAAACATCCTCTTATATACTGTATTTTCTGCCTATTATTTGTGTCATTTTTTGCTATTGGTACAATACTGTTGGTCACAGATACATTATGCATCCTCACATTATTGGTACCTTTCTGTTGATGACCATTTCTACGCTTTGTCACCCAATTGGCCCCTATACTAGGGTTTCTGATTACAGAAGCTGGGTCACGTTGGCATCTCTGTCCTTACATAAATCTGACCATGTCCAGGCTCGTGTTGGGTGCACACACATCTTAGGCTGTTTTCTAGTTGGTATGGGATGCTCGTGCTTTATAAACATAGGAAACCCCTAGACACAGACCTAGGCCTGACCTGGGTGACAGCTTCAGACTTGGTTGGTAGTTTTCCTGCAGCTTGGCCATATGTGTACGTTCTAATTTACGGCTAGGCCTCTGCATTCCATGGAGTGGTACTTCCCTACCCTCCTTTGCTAAAACCAACGTTTCACACTTCTATTTGGTTTTACTCAGTCACAGCTTAGCATCAAATTTCCCATAATACAACTTAGAGTATAATATAAGGAATAACTGAGACATTCACTTTTCAATCGGATAGTTCCATAAATGTAACCCATCTCCATCATTTTCAGCAGGGTGACGTAATTTTCTTCATCACGCCGCCAAACAGCGCCTGATGCAACTTTGACAATGTAAGACAGAGGGCCAGGTCATTCTTTCACTGTGGCCGGGACCCATTTACGATCTCCTCTGTAACTTCTAGCTAATACAGTCTGTCCAATGGCAAAGTGACAAAATTTCCTGTCACAGGCCCTTTTAGCCTGTTGCATTTGCCTGTCTTGGACAGTGCATTTGCTGTTTGGCTGAAGAAAATCCAATCGCAAACAAAGCCGTCGTCCCAGGAACAGCATAGCAGTGCCCATGAAAGGTCCTGCAAAATCCACATGAATGCGTTGCCATGGGGATGCAGGCCAATCCCACAGGTGAAGTGGGCTACGTGCTGGTTCATTTTGTACCTGCTGGCAGCCAGAACATTTCATGGCTACGGTTTCCACATCCTGGTCAATTCCGGGCCACCACACAAAGCTCCTGGCTAGCGCCTTCATTTTTACCACCCCCAGATGGCCGGAGTGCAGTTCCTCCAAAACCTTAGTTCTGAGGTTACTTGGTATGATAACTCCCCACATAACACAGCCAGCATTCAAGGTTAATTCATCCCTACACTGGTAGAACGGAGCTAGGGTGTCTTTGTGGGCTGTGGTCCAGCCAGCCTGTGTGGACAGGTAAACTTGAGACAATGTCTTGTTAAGTCTAGTCTCAGCCTGTACCATCTCAGCGGTGATGGGTGGGCTTTTGATCTGGCTGAGGGGGTGAACATGTCTTGTGCACGGCAGTCATCCTGTTTGTTGTCGATATCATTCAAAGGCAAACGTGACAATCCGTCTGCATTAGCGTGGTCTCCAGTCCTCCGGAACTCTATCTTATAATGATGTTCTCCTAGGAACAATGCCCAGCGCTGCATGCGAGCAGCAGCTGTTACTGGAACCCCCATTTGAGGACTGAAAATCTACATGAGGGGCTGATGGTCGGTTATGACAGTAAATTCTCTTCCAAATAAATACTGGTTAAAACGCTTTACCCCCCACACCAAGCTCAGTGCCTCTGTGTTAATCTGGGCATAATTTTTCTCTGGTTTAGTAAGGGATCGAACGCTATTGGGCGTTCACTGCCATCATTCATAACGTGAGACATCACTGCCCCGATGCCATACAGTGAAGCGTCACAGGCCAGCTTTACCGTTAGAGAAGGGTTGTAGTGGGTGATGTCACAAGGGTCTTTGCTTCTTTGAATGCCTGCTCACAGTCTCTGGTCCACACCCATTTACGTACTGTCTGGAGGAGCTGATTAAGGGAATGGAGCGCAGTTGCCAGGTTAGGCAATAATCTGTGATAGTAGTTCACAAACCCCAGAAAGTCAGCTGTGAAACATCTTGGGGTCGAGGAGCCTCCAACACTGCCTGGACCTTCTCTTGACATTTGTGTAGCCCGTTTGCATCAATGGTTTGTCCGCAGTATATGACGCTGGATTTGAAAAACTCACATTTGTCTCTCCTCGCTCGTAGTCCATACTCTTGTAGCCTCTTCAGGACTTGTCTCAGGTTCTCCAAGTGTTCCCTCTCAGTGCTTCCTGTCACAATGATGTCATCGAGGTAGCATTGTGTGCCTGGTACCCCCTGCAACACCTGGTACATGGCTCGTTGCCATATTGCTGGTGCAGAGGCCACTCCAAACACAAGCCTGTTGTAGCGATATAGACCCTTGATGGTATTAATGGTCATAAATGTCTGTGAGTCCTCTTCCATTTCCATCTGAAGGTATGTGTCTGCCGAATCCACTTTGGCAGAACGCTGTCCCCCAGACAGGTTTGCGAAAAGGTTTGCAAACAGTGACATTAAAGTCATCACAAAGTCTCACTGTGCCATTTTTCTTAACGATAGGAACCACAGGCGTCACCCAAGGGCTCCAGTCGAATCTGGAAAGTATACCCTGGGCTTCCAGACGGTCTAATTCCTTCTCCACAAGAGGCCGGATGGCATAGGGATCAGGGCGTGCCTTGTGGAATGTTGCTTGAACACCATCTTTGACCGTCATTTTTCCCTTGATGTGTTGACACGGAAACACTTAATTAAAATGACAGGAATAGACAGGGACAGTGAGTGTTCAGGCGATCTTTATGCTGATGGATCAATACTTTTCTGCAAAGTCTGTCAACATTCAATCGACCATAGCCTATTCCGCATCAATCTGTTGTGGAACATCTTCGGTCACTCCGACAAAAGAACAGGAAGGCTATCGTAATTCCGCAGTTTTTTAGTCTGAATAACATGTAACATGCAGAACATGTAAAAAAAATCTGCAGATTTTTTGGGCTTGTATAGAAATTTGCTCTGGCAAATGTACGAGTGGGTAGGGGGGTTTGAATCGTGTAGTGCTGCATTCACTTGCAGTGGGATATTAGAAATTTGCTCTCGCAAATGTCAGATGAGCCACAACTTTTCTTTGTTTTCAAAGCTGCCAACTGGGGTGGCAAGGCTATTTTAAGGGTGGCAGTTGCCACCCCGGTAGATCCGCCCCAGATCTCGTCATATCTCTTGCCGGAGGGTTTATCGGGAGCTGTTAGGCTTTGGAGAAGGCTGAATGCTTGTCCTCGCATCGCACTGAGCAGAAAAGGCACATACTTGACTTCCTCCACTACATTTGCGGGAAATAATTGCTCAAGGCGTTGGTTGTACGTGTTCCAATCCTTCGTAGACCTTTCAAATGCATCCAGTCTGCCTATGTAGTACGCCAGGGGTGTCAAACTCCGGTCCTCGAGGGCCGCTGTCCTGCATGTTTTAGATGTTTCCCTGATCCAGCTCACCTGATTCTAATGAATGGTCGTTATAACAACCCATTTAATTGAATCAGGTGTGTTCGAGCAGGGAAACATCTAAAACATGCAGGACAGCGGCCCTCGAGGACCGGAGTTTGACACATGTGTAGTACACCATGCTAGCTTGATTTACACACGCCAGGCTTTGAATTCTCCTGTCTTCTAAAGTCCAAGTGTGTAAAATCCAACGTCATAGTCATAGAGTCCCGTATCATGTGGCCTTATTTACTCAAATTCACCATTCTTATCTCATCCTCGTTACCACTGTTATGTATGTACATAATAAGAATACGAACTCCAATGTGCCATCATGTGGCTACTCCAAATACTACAATTCCTCCCTCCTAGATGTCGGAATGACAATGTCAACAACCCCTTACGGAAGGAAAATATATTGCAGTATATTGGAAAATATGATGTGATATATTAGGCAATATATGTCCATATATGGGATTTAATAATTATATTGTTCGGAAATACATGGGATAATGTATTGATGATAAATATATTACTAATATATTATAAACTATAATATATATTCATGTAATATATTGCAATATATTGCAGAATACAGCAATGATTGCCGTTTTCCATATATTGCACCATATTTAACATGAATATATGATGTATGTGTTTATATATCCCAAAATATATGCAATTTTATATCTATAAATACCACCATAATGTATTCCGATTTATATGGGAAAATGTATTTGTAATATATGTAAATATATAGTGTCACATGTATGTATAATATATGGTAGAATATATTTGAATTATATGTAAAAAAATATAGCTGCAAGCAGCAATGGCGAATTCCTCCTTCAAAATGGAAAAATATTGTAAAATTGACATAATAGATAGTTACATTGGGATTACCCAGAAAACTAGAAACTGTTTTGTAAAAAAAAAATACGCCAGGTCCTGGAGTTGTACCTGGAACCCTTTGATTACCAGCACAACCTCTCATTCAATTGAGCCGTTTCTCCTATGGCAATCATAGTCACATTTGGTCCAAGCTCAAACAGCTCTAATTCAGGCATATATAAATAAATGTCAATCTTATGGTATTTACGTTTTTGGGGGCAAATTTTCACTTAGCAGGTGGTACTGTTTGATTCGGGATTCCATTTGAAATACTGCCGTTGACAACCTTATTATAATACCTTGTAGATGGCTGAGTTGTTAGGGAATCAGGCTATTAATCAGAAGGTTGCCGGTTCGATCCCCGGAAGCGCAAAAATGAAGCTGTGTCCTTGGGCAAGGCAATTCACCCTACTTGCCTCGGGGTATGTCCCTGTACTTACTGTAACTTACTGTAAGTCACTGGTTAAGATCGTCTACTAAATGTAAATATCACCATATATGTATGTGCATGTTCTCATATATGTACACATGCATTGTACAATATATCTTTACATATATTTAAAATACATTCTACCATATATGAAGCATACATGTGACACTATATCTTTACAAAAATTACCCATACATTTTCCCATATAAAGCAGCATAGATTATGGTGGTTATTTATGAATACATAATTGCATATATTTTGGGATATATAACCACATATATTATATATTCATGTTCCATATATTGCAATATATGAAAAACGGCAATCATTGCTGTATTCTGCAATATATTGCAATATATTACATGAATATATATTATAGTTTATAATATATTAGTAATATATTTATCATCAATATATTGTCCCATGTATTTCCATATATAATATATTGGTCAATGTAGTGGAAAATAATATATTAACAATATATTAAAATGTATTTCAAATCATATATTGGTAAATATATTTTATTTCCGTAAGGGCTGATAACATCAGTAATAAACTCCTGGAGACCTGCTACAAACAACTGTTCTGTGAACTGTTTAGCAGGTCCTTGGAGGAGCTGGAACACACAGTTCCTCTGCCATCTGCCTTGTTCCAAAGAAGAGCAGACCCAGGCTTCCCAATTACTTCCAACATGTAGCTCTTACATCAGTGGTGATGAAGAGTTTTGAATGTCTGATACTTTTGTAACTACAAGAGACAATCCAGAACATGGCAGATCAACTCCAGTTTGCCTACATGAAGTGTAGAAGTCTCGATGATGCTGCCCTTACTTTCCTGCATCATGCACTCCCATCTGGAAAAACTAAAAGCACATGCTAGGCTTGTGTTTGTGGAATATCTCTAGTGCCTTTAACAGAATGTAACCACATCTGTTGGGAATACAACTACTAAACATGAGTAAATCCTTGATTCATACTGCAGATAATTTAATTACAAACACACACAGGGTTCTGTCAAAATACTTATGCAATGTACGTATTCTGTGATCCGTTTCATTATTTTATTTTAAGCTCAATTATACATAAATATCAAACTTATCTGAGGAAATACAAGAAATACTTTGAAATACTAACCTCTACTCTTATCTCTTTACACTGGCTCCCTATCCAAGCCAGAGCTGATTTCAAAGTTTTACTACTAACTTACAAATCTCTACATGGATTGGCACCACTGTACCTCTCCGGTCTCCTTGCACCCTATTGCCCCGCAAGGACTCTAAGGTCTCAAGATGCCGGCTATCTGGTAATACCCCAAATTAAGAAAAAAACTGCTGGAGGTAGGGCCTTCTCATATAGAGCACCTCTTCTCTGGAACAAATTACCTGTCTCAATTAGGGAGGCTGATACTGTTTCGACATTTAAAACTAGATTTAAAAGGTTCTTGTTTAGTCAATTCTATGATTTTTAAAGGTAAGTATGTGTGTACTTTCTATGTAAACCTGGGGTGTGCGTTTGCCTATGTGTGTATCACATGTAACTTTTAAATTGTAATTTTAGCTTATGTTCACACTGCCCATTTAAATGTTCCAAAAAAAGTAAACTAGTTGGAGACAACGGGGGGCTGGTTGTTTTCATCCTTATTCGTATAAATATAACCTATTTTAGAGTTGTTTCCCCCGGAACAGATTTCATGTTCCAACCAAGGGGGGCTGTCGCTGTCTTGGTGTGTGGGGCTGCATTAAATACCCTCTTAGCTTTGTTAAATTGCTGCACTAGTCCACACTTGACCGGTGGGGATCTCATTCTATTACGACTGTAACTGTTAGCTGCTCCTGGCATTCTCTAATCCCTGTTCTCCTCTCTGTCCCCCCCACACATCCCCTGTGGTGTGGGGGGTCTGAGCTGTCAGGACCTGCCTGGTCGTCGGTCTACCAACGCTGGACCAGGTCGTCAACCGGAAACCAGTCTCCATGACGGCCAACAGCGAGTTTCCAGGTCCCATCCAACGTCTATACAGCCGAACAATGGATTTTTGGTGTTTCAAAACCCATTGACATTGTATGACTATGTTTAGCTTGTGTTCTGCTCCTCTCTCTTACCAACCGTCTCTGGAGGAGGGGATCCCTCTCTGAATTGCTCCTCCCAAGGTTTCTTCCATTTTTTTCTGGGAGTTTTTCCTTGCCTTCCTTGAGGGTTTAGGTTGGTTGAGGGGCAGTTCTATGGGCGTATGTGAAGCCATCTGTGACATGCTTGCGTGTAAAAAGGGCTATACAAATAAATTTGATTTGATTTGAATGTCATCATCACAAAATCATCTTTTTCTTTGAGTAATGTGGGATGGTGGTGCTGCGGAGGATCCACCGCTTCCTTGTCTGCTGCTAGTGGTGAACCTCTATGGTGGATGGGCTGCGTGAGGATGCTTCCTTTGGTGTGGATGGGCATGCTAGATTATGTTTTGTATTGGACATGACTCAAAACATTGATCACATCAGTGGATCAGGGGCCTGTACTACAAATCAAGATTTGGCGTAGCGAGGTAACTTCAGGTTCAACCCAGGGTTTTCTGTACTACGACGGTGGATCACTTGTTACCGGGGTAGATCGCCATGGTAACATATGCTGAACGGCTAACCTGGTCGGGAGCAGGATAAGTTGGAGATCAGAGATCAACCGGTATGAAAACCCCGCCCATTAACTAATTCTTGACGATAATGTCGTCACCGTTCATAGTAGATCCTGTGCAGCTTGGTGCGCTGATAGTGAGAGGTGCGTTCAGAAGAGCCAGAACATTTAGAGACCGACAAAACCCTTTTGCATTCCCTCAAGAGTATCTTTCTGATAAATATAGATTCTTAGCAGAGGGAATTACGTATATTGCCAGCTTCTTGAGCCGTATGTTGCCAATGCGACGCATTGAAGCTGTGCACTCAGTCCCACAGACTGAATGCATAGCGTTTCGTTATTTCGCTATGGGTAGTTTTAGTGTGGGTGATGCGGAGAACATGAGCAAGAACACGGTCTGCCGCGCAATTTTTAACTGATTTTATTTAATGGCTGTTGCCACCATATTCTGATTAATGGAGTGATGAAAAATAGATATCCAAAGTGCCCTTTGTAAAAACTTTGGACTCTAATATGTTGACAAAATGAAACAAGGTTTTTCATTCAATGTTCTGATTTTCGGTCTGGAAATGTATGCAAAGAATATCATATTTTACAACTTAATCATTTGCTCAATTAAACATAGGCCTAACGCTACATTTACAGGAAACTAGTAAGGAAAACATTATTTGACCTACTATTAGTTATCAACTTGGGAGGTTTCATGTTGATAATATGTTATCCCTATTCACTGGGGTGTCTCCCCTTAACCCTTTTGTCTTTGGGTTGCTTTGACTCATTTTCTAATGATTTCCATATCAGAAATTCAAGTTTCTTTCAAACTTTCAAACCAAAAGGAACAATGGGTATCTGTACAAAGCTCTTCACAAGTGATACATAAATGATAATTTCACTACTTTCATTGAATTTTGATGTTTCATTCACTTTTATAGCATTTTTCAAAAATAATAAATAGGACATTGAAAGAGAGGACAAAAGATTCAAAAGGCACAACAAAAAAGCCACAAAAAGGTATAAAAAGATCAAAATGTAGACAAAAGTTTAACAAATACATCCTCACGTGTTCTCCCCCCCCCCCCAGGAACAGGAAAAAGATGTGTCAGTGTAACTAAGTTTAGTGTCATTCATTCAGTCATGTACTATCTCTTCTCATATTCCAGTTCTTCTGTCTCCAGCCTTGTTTTTTTAATTAAAAGCCTTTTTATAATCAAGCTCCAGGTTCTTTTATACAGGGCCCTCACATTGTCTGCTCCAACCTGAAAAAGTAACAGGGAAGCCATCCGGTTCTGCAGGGAGAACATGGTGGTGGTTGTGTGCCTCCCTGCGCACACCACATACGTGATGCAGCCACTGGATGTGAGGATGTCTGGTCCTCTGAAGAGGATTTTTGACCGGGATGCTGCCCGCCTTGGCCTGGTGAGGGGGGATGTTTATTTGGGGAAAAATAACTTTTACCCCCTCCTTAAGGAGGCTTGGCCTAAGGCTACCAAGCCTGAAAACATCAGGGCAGCCTTCAGGAGGACAGGCCTCTTCTCCTGCAACAGGGGAGGCTACGACAAGACCTAGCTGACCAAAGTCAGACCTGCACCCTCCACGGCAACCACCACCGGCCCAGCAACCACCACGGCGACCACCACCGGCCCAACCCCTGGCCCAGCCCCCACCATGGTGACCACCACCGGCCCAGCCCCCGGCCCAGTCCCCACCACGGCGACCACCACCAACCCAGCCCCCACCACGGCGACCACCACCGGCCCAACCCCTGGCCCAGCCCCCACCACCGGCCCAACCCCCACCATGGCGACCACCACCGGCCCAGTCCCCACCACGGCGACCACCACCGGCCCAGCCCCCACCACGGCGACCATCACTGGCCCAGCCCCCTCCATCGGCCCTGCTCCCCTTGCAGTAACCCCTTGCCGAACCTGCACTTGCCATGGACCTGCTCAATCCAATCCTTTGATGCAAGCAGGTCTGGTCTCCAAGTAGGGAGCCATTTTAATGCCCCCTGTGATGGCCAACCGTCAAGACCAGTGGCTACCAGTGGTGAGGAGGAGGCCACCACTTGGTGCTCGGGTTGTCACCAGTGACGAGTACAACGAGCTGCTAGTCCGACAGGAGGAAGAGGAGAAGGAGAAGGAGGAAGCTCGGCTTTGGAGACAGGCAGAAGTGCTGAGGAAGAGGGAGATGGCGCAGAGGAAGAGGGAGGAGGCCCAGAGGAAGAGGGAGGAAAAGGAGAGGAAGCGGGCAGAGAAGGAGAGGCAGATGGCAGTAGTGGAGGAGCTTGGCGGACACTGCGCTGTCTGCCGTAGCCTATCCCCTCCCTTAGGTGAGGAGGCAGGTGAGGAGGATGCCATCTACAAGTGGGTCCAGTGCGAAATTTGTGAGCTCTGGTTCCACCTCACTTGTTTGGGGATTGTAAGTGTGCCAGCAGGGGGCTGGTACTGCCCCAAGTGCTTCCTCAGTGAGATCTAGCACTTTGTATATATGTTTGCTATCTTTGTATATATCAGGGGTCGGCAACCCGCGGCTCCAGAGCCGCATGCGACTCTTTAGCGCCGCCCTAGTGGCTCCCTGGAGCTTTTTCAAAAATAAAAAAAAAGATGGTGTGAACTTATTTTTTGTTTTAATATTGTTTTGTCTGCTTTGTCTGTCTGCTTCGTTCTGCCAACTAAGATTTACGTCATAGCCTGCGACACACGTTTCTTTCAGTTCGGCGTAGTGCCAGTGGCTGTTGCAAACAAACCGGCAGGTGTGTCATGGGCCATGGGTCCCAAAGGGAAAAAGAGAAAGATAGCTGAGGAAAAAGGATTCAACAGTTCTTGGACCGAAGCATTTGCTTTCATTGCCAATGCGGAAAGATTGCCTGAATGTTTGCTTTGTAATGAAAAGTTATCAAATAACAAAAAGAGTAACGTGGAAAGACATTTCCAGGGAATGCATGCTACATTTGCAGCCGAGTAGCCTATCCAGTTGGGAGTGAGAGAAAAAGTGCGATTGCATTACTTCTGGAGAAATTAGACGAGCGCAACATAGATTTAAGAAGTGGATTGCATGTCCAAAGTCCACTACTGCTGCTAGTTTTGTTGCAAACCGGGAGATAATAAATACAGGGCTGCCAACTCTCACGCATTGGCCGTGAGACACGCATTTCAACCATTTCACACGCTCTCAAGGGGAGTTTTCCCCTCCCAAATAGAGTTGGTTGGGTCCATAGCCCGTCTTTTCCAAAAAGTTCTCAGATAGGCTACCGATAGCTGGGCCGGGGGGCCCTACCGTAACGATACGCGTCAGCGAGGATGGATGGGAGCAGGGCTGGAGTGATGCGCTATGCATGCTCGCATAACGAGTGGGGCCAAATACCAAATCTCACTCCAAGGTTTTGGCAAAGGTTGGCAGCCCCGAATAAAGCATGGAAAATAGTAGGCTAATATAGCTACTATATACACTTACATCATGTGTTGTCTTCATTATAAGGCTTATATAAGGCTTTAAAAAAATTTGCAGCTCCAGACAGATTTGTTTTTGTTTTTTTTGGTCCAATATGGCTCTTTCAACATTTTGGGTTGCCGACCCCTGGTATATATGCTTGCTATCTTTGGCTATTTTACCCAGTTCTGTTTAATGTTTTTGTTAAATATGTTCTGCTTTTCCTATCCTGTCCCACTGTCATCACCGCCGTTCCTGGAACAGATGTGACAGAAGGAAACAAGACACCCTTGGCGCCGCGCACTTGGTTTGTCCGCCTATCTTTGGCATTTCAACTGTTAAATCTTTAATCAGTTTAATCTTTTAAAATCAACTTTAATGTTTATAGGTTTTTTTGGGAGGCATATGGATCGCGTTCTCGTCGCGCCTCCTGTCAGTACCTGTTCTCATGCAGGGAAGCTAATAATCCTAATATATTAGTGATGTGTCGTTCGTGAACGATTCGTTCATTTTGAACGAATCCTTATAAGGACTCGGGAGTGACAAGTCCTCTCAACGAGTGATTCGTTCATTTACCGACTCGGTCTTTCTACGAGTCTTTGGATAATTTTTCACGTGACCTGCATAGGCTCTGTAGCCAGAGGAAACGAACGATTTGTTCATATACCGACTCGGTCTTTCTACGAGTCTTTGGATCATTTTTCACGTAACCTGCATAGGCTCTGTAGTTATAGGAAACAAACGATTTGTTCATTTCCCGACTCTGTCTTTCTACGAGTCTTTGGATCCTTTTTTCACGTGACCCGCATTGTATTTTTTTGTAGAGGAAACAGATTCCTTATTCCCTTTCGTGTGGCCGCTGTTTTAGTAAGACGTGAATGATATTCGCTAACTAAGTACTGACTAGTTTTGTTATTTTCACTTTCAATTTACACTTACAGTTTAGTGCAGTGTAATTGTTTGACGTGATAATTAAATGCGTAAACGGGTGATAATTACCACCCCCGGTTGAAATGACCGAATTACTTGAAAAAAGATTTGTTCATTTTACTGAATGAGATTCAAAGAACCGAATCAGTAAAATGAACCGAACTTCCCATCACTATAATATATTTCTAAACACAACATCTCACAGTTTTCTGTTGAATGCAGGCTCCAATGGATTAACAATTCTATATATTTGTGTAGAATATGTAGTTATGCTAGTTTGAGACCACAATAGCTATGGAAATAAAGAGTGAATACAATTATGGATTGAAGTTGGCTTTGTCCACATACAATTTGTCCATTTCACAACACCTTGTATTTCTAACGCTGAGAAGTAGCCTAGCTTAAGGAATAACTTGTCCCTGTGAGAACCCTGTCACGGACGCCAACTTTCCACCAGCTTTCATTTTGACACGCATATTCAAGGTAAAGGGTAACCTCTAGAATCACAGGAGCTTCCACTGTATTCCCATAAAGTATCCCTGAAAACCTGTGTGCTAGCGAATAACTGATACAACCACACATACAAGCTCCTATTCCAACTTTCTTGCGATGAAAGAAAGTGAAATGTGTTGCCTTTCAGAAGCAAAAGCAAATCTAAGTGACTTATTTGGTTATTAAAATAATGGGCAATTAGAATAGTCCGTAATATACATACTTAGGGTAATTTATATGGATAGTATAGACCAGTGGTTCTCAAACTGTGGGGCCCCTTTTAGTGGTACGCGGAGGAATATCAGAAATATTTAAATACCTTAACTATGATATAATTGAAATGTGATTTTTAAAAGTTCTGCCTTCCCTATAATATTTCGAAACAAAAATAAATGTTGTCTCGCGCTACTACCAGTTCTGGGGTAGTGGCGCATGCAAACATCCACAATAGTTGCTGCGCGAACTGTGTATCTCAATAGGGCAGGGCTTCAGACCGCAACCAAATGGTTGCATTTTGCGACCAGTTTTGAGACAGTGCAAGCATTGTTTACAAGCACTCACGCATGTGTGACCTACAAATTTGGAGTTTATTGGGTGTGCACCCCCCATAGTGTTTGCGCTGTTGCGCAGTTATACTCAGAAAGTATTGTGTCGTGGTGTAGGAGGACTGTTCAAAAAGCGCATACATTTAAGTTATTTAGCTAAGACTTGCATGTAGCCTACAGTACATAATGTCACATTAAATAATGTATTTAAACTCAAGTTTGTGTGGTGCGTCGCTGTATATCAGTCTAAAAAATGTCAGTAAAAAAACGGACCCATATGCAACCGACGCAAGCACACACCCTCTCTACATTAATAATTGCATTGCAGATCGATATAAGGTGTACCCCAAAATTTTCTGCTTGCGCTCCAAAAAAATTCAGTCAGGGGCTACTGTAATCCTACTAAAAAAAGTTTGTCTGGAGCCCAATAAGGTAGGCCTATACGCTACTGTATATTAACGTTGGTCATAATGGTGGTACTTGGAGAGTCAAATAATTTCTGAGGTGGTACGGGGTCTAAAAAGTTTGAGAACCACTGGTATAGACTAATAATATATATGAGGTTATTATACATATGCATATTATGTATATTATAGTATGAGTATAAACACATATAAGGTTATTATATGTGTCTCACAATTGTCTTTAAATGTTTTATGTCGTTGTGGTTGTCAGTTAAACATGTTTCCATGTGTTGGACCCCTGGTGGAAAGAAGCAAACGTTACACCATGAGTTAAATAATCCATTGCACGGAACACCGTGAGCTACTCATGATGTGCCGAACAATGCTGGATGTCGCAGTTTTTTAATATTTTGACCTATATTATTGGTTCAACATCATGTCAATCATAGCTAAGAAAGTTGCCAAGCGTTTTCCGGCAACTATGATGCTATCAGATTAGCTGTAGCCTTATTGCAGCCTCATTTAAAGTCGCTCTACGTCCGAGTTTGTACGGAACAAGGAGTCTACAGTAGGAGGCTACTGCCTTCAATGCCACAGCTATGGCTAAACTTTATTATGTCAAAAGAAACGTTCTAATTTCTGGCGCTTTCATAAAATCAGTGAAGTGTGCTAGCTTGCCTCTACTGCCGTGCAAAGGCAAAAGACCGTAACTTCCATTTTGTCGAACATTATATTTTTTCATTTTCGGAACAGTTAAGGTCTGCTTTATCATGTGGCCAAATATCTTAAATTAACTTGTCTGTTTTTCAGAGAAAATAGGTTGTGTCTTCACCGCAACTCCAACAGCCTGCTTTGGAGTTAGAAAGACAATGCAGAATGCTGTAACATCAGTTACGGTTGTTTTGCAGCACTCAAAAACGTTCAAATGGAGTTACGGGCTCTGTTCGAAAACTTAGACAGCTGTCTTAATCCTTGATGTCTTACTAGACAGGTGTCTAACGAGACAGCTCTCTTCGGTAAGGTATCTTAAAAACCGTTGTTTTCGAACAGCCTATTAAGACAGGATGTACGTCATTGCGCTGCGTGTACTTATGTGCTCGCACTAGCGCACTTTGTCAGACGTCCGTCAATTGCATTGAGTTTATTGTCACACTAAGTCAAGTTAAGCTGTATTTAAACTTGTGTTAGATATAGGCTCAATAGCTCATAACATTTGTGTTTGTATTTCACTCATTTGATAGGATTATGATAAAACGCAGCAACTAGCTAGTGTCTGCACTGCACGGCGATGCTAGCTACTGTCTGTTATCGAAAAGTCGGAGCAAATTTACAAATTAGGAGTGTCATCAATTAAATAAGTACATTTTCAGCAACTACACTGCACTCGATACATTTTTATTCAGATACTGATTTACAAGTACCGTTTAGCTGAAATGTGAATTGTAAAAACGTAGAGCAATGGCGGTCAAAGGATTCTGTTTAACTTGTTGCTTACGGTAACCCCGCGCACAGAGTTATGGGTAATACGTGCCGCCATTAAGACAGCAAGGCAGCTCATATGCTCTCTTAAAAAATGACCGTTATGTGACGTATTTCAAGGTATCTTATTAGACAGGAAGAGAAGATTTAAGACATTTAGAACAGACCTCGCTGTCTTAAAAGGAAGGAAGGAAGGACGCATTTTAAGAGTTTTCGAACAGAGCCACGGTTTCACTTTAACTATCTCGTAACCTAGCAACAACAAACACATCAAGCATTAGCCTAGCCCACACTCTTAGAATAAATGGTTCTATATAGAACCAAAAAGGTTCTATCGCTTGCTTCATATATGGCACCCCTAAAAGGTTCTTTATAGAACCCTTTTGAAGGGTTAATTTAAAAGAACCCTAGGGGGTTCTTTGAAGTCAAACCAAATGGTTCTATATGGAACCAGTGAGGGGTTCTTAATGATTAAAATAGTTAATAGATTAATCAAATCTTATTTATTTATCTTATTTAATCAAATATTATAATCAAATAATGATTATAATATTTAAGGCTACATTAAATGTATTACTTGTCTCAATGCCTAATATTTTGAGTTTGTATACAGTATGCACTCTATAGATTCAGGAATTTATAATAAAAAAGACAAAACAACTAGTTTCAATAGTCTATCAAACAGAAGAACATGTTACAGTAAATCATCATGTAAATTATAACTTTTAAGACATATGTATTTTATTCCAAGCATAACAAGGAGTATAACATTAAGATTATTTACCAAACACTATTTACATCTACACTAAATCTCGATTACACTCTGTCATTCTAAGAAGCATACTATTCATATAACAATTCAAAAAGAAAACAATAACAATAAAAGGTAATCACGCTAACAATATTACATTTAGTCATTTACATAGTCATTACATAAGTTGATTGTGCATTTTGAGCACAGGGAGTGATATTTTGGTGTTGTGGCGGCATGTTAGATTAAACATGAACTTCTGGATGAATTGAAGTGTGTGTGCAATGGGTGTTGGGTAGGATATGTTAAAAAGAAAATAAACCCCAAAAAGGCATGCAAGGGCCTGTGGCAAGTTCAATTCTGCAGACAGAATTGTAACTTTATCCAGCTGGATGCTGAGAAAGTTTGCTTTGAGGGGATTTGCCGAGCCATGGAACACAATAGTTGGGTTTGGGCTGACTGGTTCCTAAAAAGAAGAAATTAGTAAGGCAAACATCAGGGCTTGGTATTACCATCAAGCCATAAACATGTAATATGTATCCAACAATCGAAAATTAACCGATTTAAAATTATTTAGTGACTCATTGAAAATATGAAATTTTAGTAATGTAACATGAACGTTCAACACTTACATCATCTACACAGTAGAGGAAGCTTGTGTTCTCTTTGAACAATTCAGGCAGCAACAGTAGGGCAGCATCTGCTAGCAGACATTCAAATAATAGTTCAGACTTTCATTCATACAGTTTAGAATCACTGCAAGAATAACGTTGTTTTTGACAGGGAACCGTCAGGTTTTGTAAAGACAACCAAATATATAAAAATAATGTAAAGAACACTTGCCATCTCTTTTGGTCTCATCTGGCTCAAGTAGGCTGCTGGAGAATCTTTTTTTCCCCTGCTTTGCAGCTCTGATGATGTTGGGGGCCATCACATTTAGGGCATTTTGCATATTATTTCCCAGGTCCGTTCCAAACCGCATCATCATTTCATAATGCATCTTTAACACACACAAGATCATAACAGTAAATAAAACGTTCTTAAGTTTGTGTTGTCTGGCTTGAGCAAATTGTACTTACAAGCTGTGGAAGTCCAAGAAATGGAAACTGCTTCATAACCTCTTCTGTTGGCCCATTCATTTGCTCTATTCTCTGGATAGAGTCCGCCTCATCTTCATCTTTATTTGGGCGTAGTCTGGTTGCTTTTTGCGCATCTCCTGATTAATGGCTTTGATGTGCTCCTTGAAACTGGTCTCATCCTCGCCACCAATTCTGTCCAAGTCCAAGACGACCTGAGAAAAAAGCACAACATTGTACAATAAGAGTAAATGATCAGTAGACCAGGGGTGAGTTTCCAAAAAGCATCCTTATTTTAGTCAGCATTACTGAAATGAAGGAAAACAAAACAAAATACTTCTTGTGAGGGAATAGGATCATCTAATGGCATCTGCATTAGAGTCTCTGGCTCTTTTCTCCTTGTTGCAAAAGTATCTGTATTGTCCTGTATATTCAACAACTGCATTAATAGAAAATGAGATACATTATATTTGTAAAATTGTATTTAATACTCCGTGGACCCGAGTACTGAAACAAACCTCTGATTACTGAAACAAACCTCTTGTTCTGGAGTCAGGTCCTCAGAGGATTTTCTCTTCTTGGTCCCATACTTCTTTTTCATCTGGAGAACGACAGTCATTTACCAGTGGAATCCTCTCCTTTTTAAATTTATTCCGGAGGCATTCCAGCAAGGTCTCCTAGCCATAAGGATACCATCAATCGGTCGTTCATATTGTGACATTTTTGTTGGAAAAAGTGTTCAATTTGAGGGAGACAGTGTACGTGCATAGATCTTGTTTTTTTATTTAGCATTTTTTATTGAACACACTAACGAACACAGAATAATAAAATAACAACAACACTGTCCATACCAATACTTTATGATACATACATGTCCAGAAGAGCTGCCATCCCTCAGGAATGGAAATCTGGTGATCAAACTCCCCAGAACATCAGCATACATCTTGTGATTTGGATACTTGAAAACAGTTGATCCTCAGTCAATAAACTGCATTCTAAAATTTGAATTTAATAGGTGGTTTGAAATACAATTACCATGTGTGTTTGGTGATGCTGTCAAACAACACTTGGATCAATAAGGACCGGAAATGGGACTTGTCCTTCTTCTTAAAGGCTGGCTCTTTCCTCTGGAGAGCTTCTTGTAGCTCCCGGGGAAAGATTGGCAGACTGAATACTGCCGGCCATGGTTGGACCACATATGACTTGCATGGTCCTTGTCTATATAGATGAATAAATAGTCTTAAGTTATTTGTATCATTTTCACAGCACCTTAATCTTTCATTAAAACCAATATACCTACTGAGTGCATGGTGCTTTGACATCAATGGGCACTTCAGCTTCTTGTCTGGGTGAAGATAAGTCAAATTAATGGTAACATTTCAGACTTGAATGCCAACAACCATTTCTATTTAACAATGAACGCATCCTACTTACTGTGCTGGGGATGAGGAGATTCTTAATTTAGTTAATTCCTTCAAAAACATCACCTGTAACTTACAACATTATAGGGAAAAGTTTTTCCACCATCCTTTCAGTGAGGCCCAGCAGAGTCTCCCCATCAATTTGCTGTTCTGTAAAAATGAAAATATTGTTGCATTGGTTCATGTTATACTGTGCACCAATTTATCCATGAATTGAATAATTAAAATGTCAACTACTACGGTATTTTCACCTTGAACTTTGCACACTGTGATACAGTGTGATGAATGTATCATCATCATGGACATAAGTGTCAAGAGGATGATAATCTTTCTCCTCCCCTGGCTGAACCACAACCTACTTTCTCTAGTCCTCCAGTTTGAAGGCATGATAATGGCTGTCAAATGCTTTTGGTATCAGCAACTTTCCAATGATCATCCAAACACCCCTGAACTGAACAATCTTGTCACTCTTGATTAAGATGGGGATATCCTCTTCCACAATATCGATGATGAAGTTGTCACCCACAGTATATTTGATGTTATTTGTCAAGAGACAGCTAACTACACAAAGTTTCTCCTCACTAGGGATGTCCTCAACCCCACTTTTTCCGTTTACACCTTCCCGTAAATCCTGAAGAGGCACCAATTCTGAGCTACAGATCCCTGTAGTCTGTTGTTCTTTAACCCTTGTGCTGCCTTCGGGTCACATGACCAAAAGGTTCATAACGAACCATCGTTGTGTTTACCCAATTTTACCCAATACAAAAGCAAATAAAAATAATTTTCTTTTAACACACTTTGTGGTAAATTCTGTGGGATGTTTCTCCTGTCAGTCTTCCCTATCTTAAGTGCTTCCAACTCAGCGTTGATGCAATCCAGTGAGACAATGTGCAAGGAATGTAATGCCTTGATAACTTGGCAGATCACAATAGGTACAATGCCCTCCAAGAAGTCGTGCATTAAGTCAGGGGGAAATGCACTTGTCACATCAAAGTACTCCAGCTTACTAAATGGACATTTACTGACCACACCGTATGTCTCTTTTGATATTTCACTCTCCCTGAGTGCTTGCAGATGGTACTTGTGCACCTGAGAAGATCGAATTACCACACTATCTTCATTCACATGAGACTTTAAGTCTTTGTAGGTGACCATACAAAACCGACACACACGTCCACTGCTGAAACAACAGGTGAATCCTGCCAAACTGTGAGCTGACAAATTGTCTGCCGAAATTGTAGCTAGGGCACACTTCAAGTTGAAGTTTTGTCCATTCACCTTAATTAATAGTCCATCCGTGTATAATGTCTTTAGGTCATTAATGAGGGGAAGTAAAATGTCCCTGGACGAATACCTTTGAAGCAGTTGCTGTCTCACTAATATGCACAGATGTATGTGCCTCAGTTGTGATTTGTAGTTTGATTCAAGATTGCCAATTGTGAAATAAAATGCTGTAAGCTTGTGAATAGATCTTTTAGAGCCTAAAGGGTTTACCACTTCAAATTCATCTGTGTAGAGATGTAATCTCACAACATTGGAATCTCCAAAAAAAGGACTTCGTTGAAAAATCTCCCCATCAGTGAAATCATTCCAAAATGAGCTTGCAGCTTTACCACAGATTCTTTGAAATGATTCGAAAATGTCCTGCTTTTCCAAATTAATCTTTAAAACCCCTTTTATTGGCACATACTGAAACGTATCTTCATTCCCCTTGCTATTAATGCGTAGAATGTGTTGCACTGGCTCCACTAGATGCAGATTTTCTTTGCTGTATTGCAGAAGTTTGTATTCAGACTGCACATACTCAAATCCAGAGTTAAAAACTATCATTGGAAAGCAAATTGTCCAAGTCTTCGTGGTCTTCTAATTTAAATCCTGAATTGGTCAAGTGGAATTTGATTATTTCAGCATAATGCTGTTGAAAAAATTGCAGTATAAATTGAAGGTTTGTAACAATTGTGTCTTGTGTCACTTTTGGAAGGAGATGCTTCTCTTGAAGATTTAGGATGAAAAGACCCACATGCTGTTTCAGTCCAGACAAAAGTGTCTCCAAATCATTTCCAGATATACATATTTCACTATCTTTATCATTGTTATCATTGATATCAAAAATGTCCTCTTTTTCAATTTGCTCTGAGAGTGCTTTTTCCTGACTGCAACTTGCTGGGTGTAAAGCTTCTCTATGTGTTTTTTATATATGATTTCTAAACAGGAACAGTTTTGTATTTCCTTTTGCATCCTTCTATGTTGCAAACAACACAGAAATCTGGTTGCTGAACATTGCAGACATTGCAGAATGGACATTTGAAGAAGTCCATTTACCTCTGAAGGTTTCTTTGCAATCAATTAGATGTATGTTTTGTAGCCATATGCAGACATCGTCTTCGGTCCACTTGTCTACCATTATAATCTGAAATTAAAGTCTAGATTTATTTTTTTGCTATTTAATTTATATGAATATATGTATTTATTTCTGTATTTAAGTACCATTGTTTCTGTGCATGGTTATAATTTAGTATATTACTGTACTTACGGTACAAGGTAGACGAAGTGCTGGGAATACAGGTAGGCTATGTAAATTGTAGCCTTAACTGCAAGTCTTCAGAGCTACCTATAAGAGGGGGAAAAACATTTAAATACCGACGATAAACCAATGTCAAGGTGTGGTGGCCTACTACTCTTACGTTTTTGTTAACTTTTGTGCATTAATAAAACCAGGTTTCCCTTGCGGACATTTCTCTCTCGTTGCACAGGCTCGTTGCTATGCAACGCTTTGCCGGCGTCATTTTTAAAGACCACACTCACGTTAATGTTGCTAGCACTAGAGCTAATAACACTATCACTCCGATGATTGTCACAAAATAAGTTGTGAAACAGGAAAAATTATCTTTGTCAGTATGAATTACACATTTGACACTTGTTTCGTAACGTTACTGATAGCAAGTTTATGGTCAGTCACGGACAGCTGAGACTATAGCTAGCTGAGAGAGTTGTCAACGACAGCAGTAGCTAAGTTAGCTCTAGCTTACATAGCTCTCTATGTTGTGATTGGTATAAGTAATTAACACAGTTTTTAAGATAACTTTACAGCTAGCTAACGTAAACGGTGTAAGTTGTATGTGACACTAAAGATTTACCTTAACTGGTCTGGAGGTCTTCTTGACAGACTGTGAGCAACCGTTGGTCCAGTTGCCTCGATTAGCAAACTTTCCTCCGCGAGAGGACGTTGCTGGACCATGGTCTCAGCTCTCGAGGATGGAGAGGCATCTTCTCTCAATAGCTTCCACCAATATTTTTTGATTCACGAGAGCAAATAACACACCAACACAGTAAACGTTTAAGATATTTATTAGAATGATGGGGCTGGTGGCAAGCCGAACACGATGGATGAAGAGGCAGTTAAACCAAGATTTTGGGGTGGGTGATGCTGCCCGTATCGCAATACCTAAATCCGCTACTGGATGTATGGGAAAGGGAAGAGTGGAGGTGTGGTTGTCTGCGCATGTTGGGCTGAGGCCGAAGATTAGCCTGCTTTGATTAGAGGAAGGTGTTGTGTTGTGGTCTTCTACCGAACGGCAGTTATGGAATGGACTGCATTTATATACCTTAGTGGCACTCAAAGCGCTTTACAATGTTTGCCTCTCATTCACTCATTCATACTTACACTCACACAATTCATTCAGACACAGTCAAACCGGTGCTGGTAAGCTACAACTGTAGCCACAGCTGCCCTGGGGCAGACTGACAGAAGCGTGGCTGCCAATCAGCGCCTACAGCCCTTCCGACCACCACCAACATTCATTACCAATATTCATTCACATTCATGTTCATACGATGCATGTCTTTATGAGTTATAGATAGTTATCAGTCCCATATAGTTATAGTTAGTTTAGGAGTTATGTCTAACTCCATTTGTGGAAGACTGGACGAGTGAATGCAGCATAATTGGGTGTAATTGAAAACTTAAACATGTTTGTTTTTGTTGCGACTGTTGCAATATTGTTGGCCTGCTTGTAGCATACTGTTATAAATGCAACAACATTAAATGGGCTAATGTCGTTGCTTAATAATCTGACAAATAATTGCATTTGCAATATCCATACTGTGGATATTGCAAATGCAATTATTTGTCCTGATATTGTATAGGGTTAGCCTTATCCAATTCTTTGTGGATTTTTTTTATCAGTACAAATCCTGTAGGCCTATTTTCTGAAAGCCATACTGTCCTTCTCATTCATTATGTATTTTTCATGGCAATTAAAGAACCATTTTAACAAAAATGGTTCTTTGTCATCACAGGGTTCTATATAGAACTTTTTTTAGGGACATGGTTCTTTGCTCCCAAATATAGAACCCTAGGGTTCTATATTGAACCCCAAAGAACCCTTATTTTTTAGAGTGTACTTGCTGGCGTTCAACACAAAACATCCCAAACATGAGTCGTTAATAAGTATCCTTCCCTGGCAGTTAAATCAAAAACACTCATGTCTTGTGACAGGTAACTACGTGTATGTTACATTGGCTTATAATATACAGAGTTTATATTGTGATAAGCAACTAAGTGAACAAAGAAACAGAAGTTTCTGTATTTTGCCTTGGCATGACCACTTACTATAGACTTTAGTATACTACCGTAACTTCAAAATAGGGGTCAAAAGAGCAGTTTAAGATCGACATTTTCAAAAATGTCTAATTGAGATAATGTGTAATTACTAAAACATCAAACTGATAGATTTCCAGTGTCCTACCTAAAATACATTTGGCAGGACAACTGCTTTGAAAGTGCAAAAACTTTGAAATCGTTTTTCTCCGTTCTACACTTCGACGAGTTACGGTCTTTTGCTTTTGTAGGGCAGTCTAGCAAACTTCTTTTGAATTAGCCATGTCCCCCTAAATTAATGGCAAACGTATTTACGTTTTGGGGGGCATACTTTCAGTTACCAGACGGTACTGTTTGAGGCCAGACACCACAGGTTAATAGGGTAAACATTTTAACTGATAGATATCACCATTAAACTTCCCCATTTTATTACTTAAGTTTTCTGAATATTTTATTTAGATATGCAAATTATATGCAAATGAGGCACAATTTAATTAAATATGCATACTTTTCCAGAACTGAAATCAGATTATTGGTTAAAGCTAGGTAAAAACGTTTTTTGTCCTTTTGTTGATACTTTGAATATAAAGTTTTTTACAGAGGAGATTTTTGATATCTCTTTTTATCACTTCAGAAATCAGAAAATACTGTCAACACTCGATGCCTTTGAAACAAGCGAACCCCCTTTGGAACAAGCTACTGTTACAACGTTGTCACTGGCAGTATTTCAGATGGAATTGCGATTCAAGGCGAGACACGGCAGGCAAAAATAGGAGTTTTTCGTATACTGGTCAATTTTGATTTTCTTAGCTATTTTGCTTCCTCAACATGTCTATTTTCAAACTAGTTGAAAGAAAACGTTCAAAATATATGAACAAAAGTGTTTATTTTACTGCACTTTGTCTTGTTATGCCTGTGGATTTCACAAAAATTCAACAAAAGTTAGCATTCTAACGTAACATACAGTACTGCAACCGTTTGCTTCACCATAAAATTTGTGGTATTGTTGTAAAGCTCTCTTTCTCCTGCACAATGTTATCCGATCCAAACATGGTCATTTCCTTTGTATCAGCAACCAATCGTGAAAGTATAAAGGGAGGGTTAGACCTAAATAAGAAATCAGATTGGTTGGAGTCGATTTTTGATAACCTGATTCGTTCAAATGCATCACGTGATGTGCGCTGACGCTTCCTGGATGAGCTGTCAGTGCAATAGGGTCCAATACAAAAGTTTACGCGCCAAAACCAGGGGACCGCCATAACTCTAAACATATGCAATTAATTTCCGCCAAAAGTGGTTTGCACAGCGTCTGCCTGTGTAAACGCAGTGATTTGTCTATGCTAGCTTGGGATCACGGTTCTACTACTTTGACATACTTGTCGTTTGACATTTACTACTGGATAAGTTGCCAACGTTGTCGCATGTGCTTGTGGATAACGTTGTTGCCATACTTTTAAGTACATTTTTGAGTACATTTATAGTTATAAAGCTTTTGCCAGTCCATCATTTTGGAGCTTTTATCATGGAGCAAAGGCAATGTCAGAAGATGAGTAGTCGGTGATTCATTAGAACATTTGTTGTCTAGCTCTTCAATCTCTCAGCAAAATGTAGGCTAATTATTTGGCTAAAGGATGCCTCACGTATCAGAGAGAAGTTGTTCTATAAATTCGTAGCCCGACATTAAAAATATTTATAGACGGTTGACTGATCGCATTGTTGTACCCAGTCAAAGGAATAAACACACAGGAACTCCATGAACATTCAATGGTCTTGCCAGTTATCCTGGCAAAACATGTAGCATAATGTTCTTTATTTATTGCCGGTCCAAGTAGCCTAGGCATACGTAACATTGAAAGCTAATTCGTTTGGAATTTCTAGGCTGTACTTGATGTTACATGTTGATGTTCAGCCTATTCAATTTAACAACTTCAGAAGGACAAGACAGGCAGTACACTGTTATCCTTATTTAAGTAGCTTGTCACTGCCTGAAGTACCTACGTACTCTATTCTTCCTATGAACCCGGTTATGACTGCTTTAAACAAATACCGGTTGGCTACACACCTCATGCCGGGCTAATACAGATGTGTGTATTGGCACTTTGAAAGGTTTGAATTATTATATCCACATATCAATGTATAATTACTAAATCCACTGCAACAATAGGACAAAGGAACACCGACAAAATGTGAATAGCCTACAAACAATAAGCATACTACAGTAGTATAACTCTAACAGGCTAGAGGCAATTCTAGAGGCGATTCTAGGTTTTAAAACTGGTCGTAGCACTCTCTAACGACTCGTTTAGATGCTTTCTCGAGTGTTTGCAACCAACTACCGCACATGTCGTTCCTGAACCACTTTTCTTCATGTTGTAAATTTTATATCCTCTTTGTCACTGCGATAGCAGTGCTTTGTCGGCACAATGGAGCTAGCTAGCAAAACAAACCCAGCCCGCCAGAACGGAAGTGGATTGCATATAGGGGAGCAGTTCAGGAAGTTCAGTTCAAGAAGCGGAAACGGCTCAAACTTGTCTATTGCAGTGCTCCCTCCTCAGACCCCTCTAAACCGGAACTCTCTCCTCAGGCCCCTGAAGCCGGAACTCTCTCCTTAGGCCACTTTTTCATGTGTATCTGAGGTATTAGGAGTCAGATGGCTGAGCGGTTAGGGAATCGGGCTAGTAATCTGAAGGTCTCCAGTTTGATTCCCGGCTGCGCAAAATGACTTTGTGTCAAGGCACTTCACCCTACTTGCCTCGGGCGGAATGTCCCTGTACTTACTGTAAGTCGCTCTGGATAAGAGCGTCTGCTAAATGACTAAATATAAGTGTAAATTAGCGTCATAATAATAGGCTAACTTACATTGAACTTTGGTTTTAGCATAAGTCAAAGTCGCTGTAAAGCAACTTTGAGGACCTTGAAAAGCGCTATGTAAATAAAATGTATTATTGTTATTATAGTGTTTAACATAGCAGAAATTAGCATTGTGGGTAGCGTTACTTATTGCTAACATTACGAACATGATCACTGTTCTGTCTCTGGCAAGCATAGAAAATAGGTTTGACAGTTTAGCGCCATCTAGTAGTCATTATAGAATATCACATTTTTTCCGTTGGTCATTTGTAGCAGCTACAGCCGGCTCGTGTTATTAGGGTTCCTCCGTCGGGAGGATATATATTGATACAACATGCCACGAATACGGCCCAAACACAGACTGGCCCACATCAGACCATAGGGGGCGCCACAGGCCACGCCCAAATGACTTTTTAGAGTGATTGTATTTCCACCCCATTGCTCCAATTCTTCTGAAACTTGGTGTGCATGCCTCATTTTTCATGAGGAACAAAAAAGCCTCAAGGACCCATAAGGTCTGCCATGATGGATTTACCTGTACAGTGATAATTTGGGAAAACATTCAAAATTCCTCTTCTCTTGAACCAAAGGTCTAATTGACTTGAAATTTGGCACATATATGTATCATTGACGTATTTAAAAATTTTACTTAACGCAATTGAATCTAGTACAAAATGGCTGAAAGGGGTGTATTTATGTAAATGTCCACATTTACTCAATATGTTGGTGTCACTAAATCAAATGTCATTTTTGAACGATGGTTTTTCAAACCTAATAGGCTTTAAGGTGACATTACTCTGACGTACCGTACACAATTTCACCTTGGTATGTCAAAATATGATTGAATTAGAGCTGTTTCAACTTTCGCTTACCACAGGAGAAACAGCGTACTTTTTTTATGCAGTAACTGAACATAAAAATATTCAACACTGAGATTAGCTCACTGGGCTGGGAAGGCGATATTCCTGTTTAGTTAAACAGGATGACATCGTTCTGAAGTACCATGCGCAATTTCACCTTGATATGTCAGAAGATCATTAAATTACAGCTGTTTAAACTTTGACCGAATTGAGCAATCCATGCTGCAGGAGAAACGGCTTTCTTTTATTATACAGAAACTGACCATAATTTCTCAGTTCTGCGGGTGGCTCAATAGGTTGAGATGTTGTCCTGCAAAGCGCAAGGTCACAGGTCCAATTCGAGGCACAGTCTTTTTGGCCTGTCATATTTTTGATTACTTGTTTTGTTAAACAGGCAGACATCAGTCTGAAATAATAATCCCAAGATGACCAAAAACTAATACTCATATCACGCAGTCGGTGCACAGCTAGATAATCAGCGTCAGCCACTTGGGTACCCACCATGCAGTGCGGCATGTCCAAAAACGCAAAGACTTGTGGAAAATAGTTCGGTTACAACAGCCTTGCGAGGGATTTCAGTTGTTGTGTTCGTTCAGGTAGATGTTTGTAAAGTTATTATTTGTTAGTTAATATAATCTTGTTGGTCACCCTGATTTTGCATGTTGTGTATTTAAATCGGACCAGAGAGTCGGCTGTGGTACTCTCACAAATTATTCTCACAAGCAGCTGAACACGAGCTCTGCCCAGCCCAGCTGACTACATGACTACTGTTAATTGTGCATTGCCTGAGATTCTGGAAAGAGATCAACTCAAGAAGACTTTCAATATCCTATAAAAGGCTAATACTCTGCCCTTTCTGTTCGTAATATTTCAGCAGTTGGTGTATAGCAGAGAGGATAGAGAGACTGACTTGTGACCTTATGCTCATGAGTTCTAATCCCCGTTCAGCCTATTGTTGTTGGCCAAACATGAAGTAGTTTTGCTCTATTGTTGTCCAAGTCTCGATCTTCTACAGTGTACATGTTTATAATATTTTGCCATTTTGCGGAGGAACCCGCATTGCTGCTTGCAGCTATATTTGTTTATTGTTTCCACGGCAACAAGAACGTTGTATTAACGTTGATAATACAAACAACACTACTCTCTTAATCTGAAATCAATATCTATCCTTGCAGTGTTCCCCTAGGATTTGTTTTTGCAGTGGGGGCAGGTCAGATCTACCCCCCCCCCCCCTTTGCATACTTAAAGACACCTTACAGTATGTTCTAAATGGCAAAAATGCTGCCAATTAATAATTGACGTAACAACTTATTGTAAATGCAGTGGCCTAGCCTATAGATTAAGGTAGGCCACTTGGAAGCATGTACACTGTCTGCTTCATTTGATCTTGATAGACTAAGCATTCTGTAGCAAATAATAACAATATACCCACTATTTATTTATTAAACTGGGCTTCTTAAGCATAATAATGCACCTAAAATACAAACGTGAGCAAGGGCAGCAATCGCTATTGAATCAACAGACGTGCAATTTCGCCAGCAGGGTAAGAATACAAACAACGAAAATCACCAGTAAACTTAATTTAAATTTGCAAGAACTATAGACTAATACAATAACAGGCTTAAATGAACTGACAACACAAGTTATACAAATTACAGTTCTCAAGGACGCACACGCGCAATCTCAACTGCGCTGTGAAGCTCGTCTGTGCTATTCTCCGCCATGCGCTCTGACAATCACGGTTGATAAACAGTCTAAAATGTTGTACAGCTCTAATTCTGATACCGTGGCGGCAGAAATTTAACCATGGCGGGCCGCCAATAAAATCATTATAGGGGAAACACTGATCCTTGTATTTATGTTAAATGTTGCTTCATCAATCACCACCTCAATCATAAAGATGTGTAATAATAGTACTAAACATATATTCCAATAATGTAGGATTATGGCACAGTGTTCATTGGAAACTTAGGCTACTGCAGGGGGATACATTAACAATAACCATGCCGAAAACATAGCCTTATCTATCGTTCATGAAATACCTCATGTATCACCGGCCAAACTGGCTAGCGAGTTTTTATTAACACCCGCCAAAATGAAATGTATTTCATTCACCCGTATTTGGCGGGTGTTAATTTAGAACCCTGTACGTAGCGCTAGCCGCAATGCTAATTTCCGCTTTGTTAAACACTATTGGCTTATGCTAAAACCGAAGTTCAATGTAAGTTAGCCTATTAATATAAATAGCCTACAGTATCTTCCGACCAGTGGTGGCGCTAATACTTCGGATACACATGAAAAAAGGGGCCTGAGGAGAGAGTTCCAGCTTCAGGGGCCTGAGGAGAGAGTTCCAGTCATAGAGTTAATATAACTAGAGACAGCTACTTCTGGCTTCCAAGATGGCGTCCCCATTCATTTCTATGAAAAGTGCTCAGTGGCGCAGTGAGGCCATAGAGTTAATATAACTAGAGACAGCTACTTCTGTCTTCCAAGATGGCGTCCCCATTCATTTCTATGAAAAGTGCTCAGTGGCGCAGTGAGGCAAGCGAGAGCGCGAGACTGGGCGCGGCCATATTTCCACTTCTGTGTCTTCCGGTCTAGCTTCAAACAGTGGCTCTTTTTTTCCCTAGCTCCGAGACCTCGTGCACGCTTGCAACTAGCTGTACACATCATACTTTGCGACAACCAGTTGCGAGCATAGATTTATATGGTTACGAGCGTGTGAGCTAAGGCATTGTAATGGCAGAATCTATGGGCAGAAAGCCGATAAGAATCAGAGACATGATGCGGACTGAACGGAAATCTATTCCTTCATTCCAATCTATTCCTTCCACTTGTTTTTTTAGAAATAGGCTATAGGGCTAAATATAGGGCTATTCTAGATGGAACTCATCACATATGTTGCTTTTTTTCTTTGTGATGAGTTTGGTTTACAACGCATTGTATCGGATAAAATAAACTGTTAACATGAACAGCTCCGTCGTTGTTCTCGCAAGGCAAAGAAAGCTTAATAGTTATTTTGGTAACCGAATTCTTCCATAATGCAGACTTACCATAACTTACTGTCCACTTTATTTTCAAACGAAATGCCACGAAATTCACACCGCCTTCAATTTCACATCAGTGTCGAAATGTTACCTGTGTTTTATAGGTTCAACCTAGAAAACCACAAGTCTATTAATGGATATAACGTGATCTAACAAGACCTGTTAATAATGTAATAAATAAAAGCTTGAGAAGTGTGTCTAAAATATATTTTATTGAACATTTGCCTTTGAAAGGAGCATATTAACATAACTATATACAAGACATAAGTGGGATGAAAGTGTCACTCACAATGGACCTTTATTCTCCCACAAAAGCAGTCTGGCATAATGATACCTTTTCAAAAAAGAAACAATGTGTGTTTGTAGCCTACATACATCAACAAAAGCTTCTGAGTGTAAGACTAATATTTAAAAAAAATATGTAATTTCCTTGCTGGCTTAAATGTACTCCATCTCTCAGAAACTGTGATGGCCTATTGAACTTAATCTGTGTATGTCTGATGATTGCACCACCAAGGAGTCTAACAAAGGAAGTAATCACACTATTAACCCAGATTCATGCTTTGTTGATTTTAGCTGGGTTTGACAGGTGCCTCCAGTTGATCCTTTGGACAATGCTGGAGTACACTATCTTCATCAATGGGAAGTCTGTGTGCAGCTGTAGTAAGTCCTTCTTCATTCTTCTTACAAGCTCAATACTTTTCAGTTTCCCCAAGTCATTACCACCAGCATGAACGACAAGTATGTCAGGGGCAGCCTGAGTGGACAGCTGAGAGGAGAAAAGTGGGAGAAAGCCATCCCATCGCAGACCACCCGAGCCAAACCAAAAGACATCCGCGCTGAGTCCCAGGTTTCTCCCCATGGTCTCGATGGCCCTTGGTTCCCCACGGCGCACAAGACTGGAGCCAATGATCCAGATTTAAATAAGTTAGTGTAAATAAGTTAGTGTTGCGTTACATAACAAGAAAAAGTTAAGACAACATTCAACAACATAGGACAGCAATTACATGGAGCAAATCTAAGAATGCATGTTGATAAAGCATGCCATCTAGTTTTTCCAAAGTTAGACAAAAAATCCATCTACACATTAATGACTTACAATCGGTTCCAGAGCTTTGTCCCTGTTGCTGTGCCATTGCAATCTTCTTTAGTACCTATGCAGTAACTGAGAGCAGAAAGAAAAGTTGTTGTCAATTAGCCTACTAGGATAAATCTTTTCAATGTCTACTGTGAACAAGTTGTGGGCTTCTGGGAGACAATGACATGGAATCGTTTAGGACTATAACGTAGTCAAGTTGTGGACGCTATAGGCAATCATATTGTGAGGACAATAAGGAGTAGTGCATTAGGTATTCAATTCTGTTAAAGAATAATAGGCTACAATAATTTATAAACCCTACGTTACATTCAACATTTTGCACTTAACAAGTCGAAACTTCTGAACCAGTCGTTTCGGGTCCGTGGACCGTATAGGCTATCGCAAACCAAGGTCGGTAAAAAATGCATAAATTGATATTTAAAACTAGTATAAGCGGCAGAAAAATACATTTTAAACGTGTAGTTTTGTTTAAATATATATATATATACATTTAGCTGATGTCGCTGCGCTATTCCTCCGACATTTTGCAGTGTTGTCATGGTGTCGTTTCATCGTAATATCATTAACTACAGAAGATAAGGAGAGGCTTATAATCTCTATACTAAACAAACCCTGCTGTTCAAGTCCATGTTTCGAGATTTGTTAAACACATTTACGGAAAACTATATTAAACAATGTTTTAAGCTTACCCTAATAGATCAGTTTTAAAAGTTTGTTCTATGAATGTCAATGCGCAGGTATTCCATTCAAGTACTCAACTGAGGTAAGTGAACGTTTTTTGAGACTTGCAAAAGGTGTATTCTGAATTAATGAACCAAGAGAGTTCTAGCCAATCCTGAGGTCTCCACGCAAGTAGCAAAGACCCCTACCCCCTTCTCTAAATGCCATGTGTCTGGCACTAACTCCCCAATACACATCCATGCACAAGCTGGAAACTAGTGTATCCAAAATGTAATAGCATGGCAACAATATTTGGCTTAAGTAAATTAGGCCAAACTAATAAGTTGGCATTTTATTTGTTTATTGGAAACGTTTGAACACTACCCCCTAACCATTGGAAATGAGACAGGTACTTCAATAAAAAGATGATCTTGGAGGTAGCTTGGCACACATACTATCCTGATGGCCGCAGAGAGAAGGTTATTTTAAAGACAATCAGTATAGTTGACTGGAAGACTTGGGAAGGGAAATATGAGTTAATGTGTTTGCCATTTTGGTGGATGAATAATGGTGACAGCATGGCATTTTAATAATGATACATTGAGATAGTGTAGGTGGTGAAAAGTGCCATTTGGTAGAGACAAGCAAACTTGTGCTCCCTTCTCAGTTCCCTGATTTGGGAGTGTGAGCGTTTGTTGAGATGGCAGTGTCACCGGAGATTGAGGAGACAGTAGAGGGCATGTAACTTTCCTGCAAGGTCTATGAGGGATGCAAGCAGACATGGGTGACAGATACATTGTTAGTACAGGGTTACGACTGGGAGACTGGCACAATAACTGAGTTAAATTAGACCGAAGGGTAGATGTGGGTTTAGTCCCCGTCCTTCCACTGGTCCAACGAAGATGGATTAGTGTTAATGAAACAATGTACACATAATAAAACAACAACAGAGAGCCTGTTTTAGTTTAAAGCCCACTCACCACGACAAGCTACAGGCTTAGAGCGGGAGGTTAGTCTTACAAGACAAAGACAATGTTAGTAAACATACAGACTAACAGGGCATGCAAACAAAGTGCTAGAATATATTCTGAAAACTTGACCAACCTTTAACTTGCTGGATTGATTAAACACAAATGTTTTTATTTTATTGAGAATAAACAAGACACAGAAACACTCTTTTTGGTTATTTTTTAGTTTTTATCTGGTAGAACTCCACTTCACATGTAAGACAAAGGACAGACACACAAAGCAAATACAAATAAATTCATCTACAACTTTTTACATATCGCCAGTGTTGTTGGCAGTGTCCCTTGTTCATGAGGTAGGCTGATGGTTCATGTGGTCATTGAGGAGATCTTCGTGTTAAGGAAAGACTCAGGCCCCGTAATGCGGACTCTGAGTATCCAAATGAACACACTGATGTTGAAGCTTTAGAAATGCTGGAGATGACAAGTCTGAAAGGTGGGAGACTACTTTACTATTCAGGAAAGACTCAGGTCCCGTAATGCAGACTCTGAGTTTCCAAATGAATAGTGCTGCTGACAGTTGAAAAAGGATCCGTGGAAAAACAAGTTGTGGAGTTGACTGCCCAACATACAGGATCGTCTGAACTGTATTTTTTCAACCACAGTAAGAGGGTGCATGGCTATGCAAACAAACATACAAAAGTGGTCCAAAACATTGACATTAACATGTAAAATATAACATACAAACGTAAAAAAAATACTCACTAATTGTGTTGGCTCTTTCTTCTCCAGTCATGCCACTGATGAGAAAATATGCCACAGGTATTTTCCAACCCTCGTTGACGCAAACTACCATGAGGACCATGGCATCTTTGGCTTCAGGTAAATTGTCACCCATGAGACCTGAGCCAAGCTCCACATAGCCATGAAATTTACCTTCTGCATATTCCACATGCTTCCGTATGGCCATCTCATCTACCATGAGAGCACAAACTTTCTTTGCCATCTTTTTGGGGGGATTGTACATGAGACTGAAGAGCAGAGAATGCTGGTGATGTAAAACCAGGATTTGCAGAGATGCTGCTGTACCACTTTCTGAGGGTCTCTGGATGAGGCAGAGCTAGATCAAAGCTTGCACGGACAAACTCGTATGCTTTTGGTGAATAAAAGTGGAGTGTCATCGCAAAAGACCTCAACTCCTCAGAGATTTTTTTTGTTTTACTGTGTTGGACTCTGGTAAGGATTTCCAGTGGCACTCCACTGAAGGAAGCCTCCAGCAATTCAGCAGAACTAGTGGAAATCAGCAATTGCTCTTTGAGGTTGTGTATAATGACAGACATATCAGACACCTTTTTTGCAAACCTCCTGGACCTCTGCTTGTCCATTTTCAGCTTCTTCTTGGTGGTGTTCAATCCATCATGTGCCAAGCACAACTTTCGCTTAAGTGCTCTTGGAGATTCCTTCACAGTGTAGGAGTGCTCTACAGATGTGTCACTGATGTCTTCTTCATGTGAAACCACACTTGCAAAATAACTGTGATCGAGCAAAACAACCCTGCTGTTGTCATCGATCATAGCAACATTTTGAAAGTCCTGTGATTCTGAAATTTGTGGACTGTGAGTGTCCGCTGTCACGCAAAAATCACTGTGATGGACATCTGTGACCAAAGTTGTTTGGTCATCATCAGTCATAATCACAGTGTTATCATCATAACAGGTGACCTGGTCATCAACATCATGTGCTTCCTCTACCTCGACACTAACACCACAGATGTAGTCATGATCAATAGGAAACAAACTTTGTGCGTCAGATTGATATGTCGTGGCACTCACCTTGCTACCTACCTTACTGTCCTCCTTCCTGGTGGTTGGTTGCCTCTGCAGATGAGCAGGGAAGGAGAATATGGTGGGCACAGCAGTTGGCGTGAGGAAGCGTTGCCCTCCTTAGTTGACATAGAAGCAACTCGCTTCAAAGTGATGTGCACACAGACGTGAAGCTAAATTTGGTTTCCAATCCATCCGCCTCATGTTGACTTTCCACTGATTCAGCCTAACCTCATCATTAAATGGGAATCTGTGAAAACAGAATGTTATGAAAATGAATATGTACAGTTCTATTGAATGACCCAGACATAATCAGCCAAAATCTTATTAGAAACAATTACAAATTGTGTATAAAATGGCTTACATTGCAGACTTTACTGCTTAAACGTTTACCTGAAGAAGATCAATGCAACCATGTGAATCTCTAAAAGTGAGTAGTTTGTAGGTCGCATGTACAATTGACCACAATTAACATCAACACACAATCCAGCATGTAAAAAGACATACCAAGGCGTACCATTAGCTAGCACAAGATCCATTAGGACGCACGTGGACTATAACATGACAACCAGTTGATACATAGCCTACAGCAGGATTTTAAAATAATGTGTTTGGACATTGTCTTTTAATGTATTAGTTGTTTGTTAGATTAATTAGGATACAATATTTGCTAATCTGTTCTAAACCAAGCAGACCTAAAAAGAATCCCGCCTAATTAGCAATACAGGTGCACCTGGCTTACAATATAAAACGTATAAACACTATTGAATAATAATGTAAAAAACGACTTACCTAAACATTGAAACATTCTTCGACCCTTTAGGGCCATAAGTTTGGAAACATTGATAAGTGAGTGTAGCTGCGGAGTCAGGATGATGACTGAATGCATCATCATCTGGTTAAATAACAACATACGATGTCATCGTTTTTTCTTTTGCAAAGTGCGTGGCCTATTTATATAAATAAAGACACACTACATATATATACAGTATATAGCCTTGTGCTATGTTATGATGATGATAAATAGCCAATTGCTTTATTATGATTAATATTATTATTACAACCTATTGTATGGCATTGTTGTGGTGATACCTAACCTAATGTATCATAACTATAAAAATATTGTTATCAGTTAAAGAATTAATCTTCGTCTTTGCTCCAGATAGACATGTCAACAATCTCTGTTCACGCTTAACATAATATAATATTTGCCATCATGTCATGAACGTAAAAACGTAAGATTACATAAAAACATAAAAATCTGTTTATCTGTTAGTAATGGGAATAAACTATATTAACCACATTTTATGTGTGACAACCATTTGATAAACTTGCTACAACAGGGCAGGCAACTCGAGCCATTTCTCCCTGTGCTCATTCAATACTATGATTCAATATAAGTCGATGGCTCATTCAGCTCCATGTAAATCCATGTAAAATGTGAACTTTTGTGCTTGTGCCCTGTTAGTATCCGCGAGCACGTTTGCAGGCAACTTTTATTTACGTAAGCAAATAAATGGGGTGCTAGTTTACCCATTTCGGATTGGTCTCAAACTTAACAAAAAAACTGGAAAAATTATTCTGTGAAAAAGTTAGTAGTATGAGCCAGGTTCGAGAATCCCCAAATTTTGGGGGGGGAGATAGTTTTGTAAATGTTGACTGGAGTTAATAGAATAAAAACGACTGGAAGAGTCAGAAACCTAACCGTAATGCAATACCACCTACATCCACCGGGGCCGTTGCTTCAAGCCGAGGGGCGAGGGGTGGGGGCTTGAGTGAGGCAAGCGAGAGCTTCTAATGGACCGCGCCATATTTCCAGACTGACTCGTCCGGTTTTGCGCAGAAGCTTGTTCCTAGCTCCGAAACTCGTGCATGCTTGCAACTAGCTGTATACGTCATACTTGCGACAACCAGTCGCGAGCTTCTGAGCTGGAGCTAAGGCATTGCAGAAAACTGTCAGAATGTGGTACAAGTCCGATCAAGAAGCAGATAGCCTACATGTGAACTTTACGAAAATCAATAGGCCTACTATTAGTACTGTAGTATACTGTAATACGTGCAGGGCCTATACGTTGTTCTTTTTGCTTTGTGTTTATTGTTTAACTGCTTATGTATTGTGTCGGATAAATAAACAGTAAACTTGAATATCTGGCTCCGTCGTTGTTCTAGCTTTGCAAAGCAAGCTAAATTAAGCCTATACCTTTGTTACTATTATAATGATGATGAGTGTTGTTTACTATTAGTAGCTTATTGTTAATGCCATCGTTGTGGTGTTAACTGACTTAAAGTTCTAACAATATAACGACCATAACAATGCTGACGTTATCAGACATGATTTATTCATCTTTGTCTTTGCCTCAGAATAACATGTCAACAATATATAATGACACCGTAACATGCCACGATATTATAACAAATTATATTAGGCTATAATTACGTTTGTCATGCCATGAGCATAATAGCGTTCACTTCAAAATGGTTAAATCTGCTTTAAAATAACGTAAATTAACTCTACAAAAAAACGTCATGTATGTGCAACCATTTGTAAAACGTGCTACAATAAAGGCAGGTAGCTGTAGATTATCAAATCCTTTCTCCTTGTTCTCATTCAGCTCAGGTAAATCAGCGATTTGCTGATGCTCCCTTTTGTGCTCGTTCAATGGCTCTGTTCGAAAACTCTTAAAATGCGTCCTTCCTTCCTTCCTTTTAAGACAGTGAGGTCTGTTCGAAATGTCTTAAATCTTCTCTTCCTGTCTAATAAGATACCTTGAAATACGTCACATAATGGTCATTTTTTAAGAGAGCATATGAGCTGCCTTGCTGTCTTAATGGCGGCACGTATTACCCATAACTCTGTGCGCGGGGTTACCATGAGCAACAAGTTAAACAGAATCCTTTGACCGCCATTGCTCTACGTTTTTACAATTCATATTTCAGCTAAACGGTACTTGTAAATCAACATCTGTATAAAAATGTATCGAGAAGTGGGCAGTGTAGTTGCTGAAAATGTACTTATTTTATTGATGACACTCCTAATTTGTAAATTTGCTCCGACTTTTCGATAACGTACAGTAGCTAGCATCGCCAGACACTAGCTAGTTGCTGCGTTTTATCATAATCCTATCAAATGAGTGAAATACAAACACAAATGTTATGAGCTATTGAGCCTATATCTAACACAAGTTTAAATACAGCTTAACTTGACTTAGTGTGACAATAAACTCAATGCAATTGAGCAACAGACCGCCGTCTGACAAAGCGCGCTAGTGCGAGCACATAAGTACACGCAGCGCGATGACGTGCATCCTGTCTTAATAGGCTGTTCGAAAACAACGGTTTTTAAGATACCTTACCCCGAAGAGAGCTGTCTCGTTAGACACATGTCTAGTAAGACATCAAGGATTAAGACAGCTGTCTAAGTTTTCGAACAGAGCCATTGTTCGTATCCACGAGCAGTTTCCAGGCAACTTTTCTTGACGTAAGCAAATAAATGGGCTGCTAGTTTACCCATTTCGGATTGGTTTCAATCTTAGCAAAAATCAGAAAAATTATTCTATGAAAAAGCTAGTAGTATGAGCCAGGTTCGAGAATCAAACAAAAATAATTGGGGGAGATAGTTTTAGATATGTTGACTGGAGTTAATAGAATAAAAACGAACGGACGAGTCGGGTAGAAAATCGGAAATGCAATATCACCTACATCAGAGAATGTCTAATATAGAGAGAGTTGCCACTCTCGGGAAACTTCCGGGTTCTGAACTGGTTGAAATTCCATGTGAGGGCGCTAACGAGCGAGTGCAGAATGAATGGAGGTCTATGGAGCGGTACCCCTCAAAATCCACTTTTCTCCGGATATAATTTTTTGTCCAGTAATTTTAATTCTGAATTCGAAAGGGGAGGCCAAAAAAATACACACTGCCGGGTTTTAGATTTTTTGAAAGTCGCCTTTCTGTTCTAAAAAGCTTTTGAAAATGTCATTGACGTTATCCACATCGTACGACCAGAGCTACTGCTTGACGGCAAGCTCTGGTCACTTACTTTTTTCTCTCAGGGAATCGACAACACAGCTGACAGGTTAGGCTCTCCCTGTCAATACACATGCTTGAAAGAGTTTTGGCTTGCTAATGTTGTTGCTAATGTTGCTAATGCTCCGACATTCTGATTCCGCTTCGGATGCCATCAAGCGGGAGCTCTGGTCGTATCAGTCCTTTACTAACCAATCAGCATTCAGTAGCAGAATGCTAGCGTGTTATGGGCAACAACGACTCACCATGTAAGAAATCAAAAGGACATAAGTACTCGTTCATTCAATTTTCGACCTATAATCCATGTTGAACATGCACAAACTACAATCAAATCGGAGATTTTTCAACGACAATCAGGCCAAAGAGACAAATTTAGCCGTTTAGCTCCATAGACTCCCATTCAACATACACTCGCTCGCGATCACCCCCAGTGGAACTCTGGTGGAACTGCAGCCAAATTCGGTACAATGGGGTTTAATAGGGAGTGGCAAGGCTCTCCTTAAACAGGCTCTGATTAAACGCTGCCCTCAAATAAACACTGCACCAAAAAATGAATATTGTGTAATAAATGCCACCCTCGATTAAACGCCACACCAATAAAAACTGAAAACGGTTATTTAATTGGTTAAATTAAAACAGTTTTATTACACAAGTAAATCAGAAGTGTACTATATTCCTTCGAAGCACTAGAAGACACAAGTGGCTTTCTTGCTACAGGTTTATTTGAAGCTTCTTCTCCAAATCCACCGTGAAAACTAAACCCACTGTATACAGAGAAAATAAAGACCACATTAGCTATTATGAACATACAATGACATGCGCAGTATGTCAACAATGTTCACCAAAGTAAAATACAGACGCAAAACAACATTCCTTGTTGGCTGCATGCTGTACACAAGTGAATACATATTTCCTTAGATCGCTAATATCCGTTATAACAGCCTTAAACTTTTATCGGAACATTAAATTGTCCGTGGTTCGCTTGTTGTTAGCTTGTTGACTCTTACTCGTGAGCGTTCCAACAGGCCTTCAAAATAAAGGCGCTGTACTCTTACCAAATAAAGTCACTTAAAAATACTGAATGCAATTATATCAATGGCAATTTTAGACCCTTTTTTATTTAAATTTCATATTTATTATTGTTTATTATAATTTCATGCTGGTAGTTCATCAAGAAAGGGACATCCTTAGTTTTTTCATTCATTCAATATTTTGCATAATAATTAGGGCTGTCAAGCGATTAAAATATTTAATTGCGATTTATCACATTATTTTGTATGATTAAGCGCAACATTCGCAATTAATCGCAAAATTATACAATCTATTTAATCTGTTAAAATTTTACCCCAATAAATGTTTTTTTATAACGTTGAAAGTGTATACTTAAAAACTTCAAATAGGCCTAACTGGATAATAATGTCCATATAACATGTTCAGATGGAAGACAACTTAAATTGTAAGGGAGTTTTATTCACTCATAAACTATACTGTCGTATAATAAACATCCACATAATTAGACTTGATCTGGAATATAAAATACATTTAAGACATGTTGTCTCATAGCCTACTACGATATCCTGCTCCGAAATATTCAAATCTCACTCAACCATACTTCAGATACTTAAGCAACCACATATTGACCTTAATATTGAACAATACCGTTTCTATTTTGTTGAACCCAGTCAGCTGCTCGCTTCTTTTGCAAGTCTTGTCCGCCATATATTACCGAGCGAAAGCTCCTGCTGCTGCTGCCGCTGCTAGCTGTGTGCCTTGCTTGCATTAGTGATGGGGGAAACAAAGCTTTTCGAAGCAACGAGCTATTTGACACAATTGTCTCGAATAAGTATCGCTTTTTCGAAGCGTTCGATACATCTTCTCCATGGGGACATCTGCTGGTCAGTTTATGGTATGGCGACTGTATAGAGCGATGGAAGGACTCAAGTGACGTCAAGTCCTCGAGACGTCAGTCTCATAATCGTCATTGACGATTTGATAAATTAAGGTTATGTGACAAATGTTTCGATTTGCAAGTGTCAAAAATATGTTATCATATATCTTGTTGTATTATAAACAACGTAACGTCTTTGCTAGGCTACTTTACGTTTATGATATTTATTTTTAGGGTTCTTATAACATTAATTACACATATTCCTCAACTGTGTATGGCTTCGTGGTAAGAGCGCAACCCCTCACTCAAGTGTAGTGGGATCGCATCCCCTCACCCCGTTTTAGTAGAAGTATATGCTAAAAGAATATATTACTAGATGATAATGTAAGCTAGCGGTTAAGGTTTTGGAACATGCTTTTGCAACCGGGAAAGGGATGGCCACATTTGAAGGCTGGTAAAACTAGAGAAAGATGTAGGCTATGTGCTTATGTACACATACTATCTCATATTTGTATCTATCTCTGTCTATCTAGCTCTGGCAATCTACCTGTATCTCTGGTTCTGTCATTGAATGTAGTGTCCTTAAATAGGCCTATGTCTCCTCTTTATAACCTATGAATATAAGTGATGTCTGATGTCTTGTAAGCGTTAGAAATCACTTCGACACTTCGACTCTGATCACGTGGTTTTTGGCCATTTGAAGCTACGCTCGACACGTTTGTATCGGTACAAATTGTTTCGAAAGTTCGATACCGCTTCGTGAGCACGGTATCGAGCGTAACATCACTAGCTTGCATGTGATAGTCATGCTGAGTTTACTTTCAGCCTAAACTATCAGTACACACAGCCTTAGTTTTGTCAACCTAGCCGTTTCACAACTTTTTGAAATGGAACTTCCCATCTAAAAGCCCTCTCTCCATCATTCAGCTACCGTCGGCAGTCAAAGTCATGTGACGACAGGTGATTCCCACGGTCAAAAAGAAACCTGAGTTAACGGCACAATTTTTTTTGTCGCGTGAAATTGAGATTGCGTTAATGCGTTATCAACTTAACTTTTTGCATTAACTTTGACAGCCGTAGTGTTTACACTTTTTCATGAAATCCAAAATGGCGGCAGCCGCCTTTGATAGGCTCTACCGAACAAACAGTTTTGAAAATAGAAAATCCATCTGATACCTTTTGTGAAGCTGGGTCTGAAGATCATAGGCGTAAATTTAGGTAGGGACGGTAGGGACATGTCCCCACCAATGTTTAGGACATGTGTAATTGTCCCCACCAATAATTGCGAGTCTAAACATTTTTTTTCATTCTTTTAACATTTTCCGCTCCACAATTGCTTAACTCTCTCAAGGTCAGTGTTACTCCTGATTGGCAGGAGAGCGCTGATCAGAATGTGTAGCTTATCAGCCTGTCAGCTAACAGTGGTCAAGTGAGCGTCGAAGCTAGACTGAGAATTGGCTTTTTGGCAGGCTACTCCTGTAGGTATACGTTAACATTGAATGAATAATAAATTATAACATCGAATTATATAACACTCCTGTATATTATTGTTGAAAATGTATAGTGTGCCTATTTCTAACGTTAACGAGCCTTTGCTCGTTCAGGAACACAACTACGGAATTGTCTGCTTGCTAGCTTTCGGACATTCTTTGTCTTGAATGTGGAGTTGTAGACTATGCCGTAGTTGCGGTTGAAGCCATGCTAGCTATACCTGCAAACTAAAAGGATTTGTTAATATAGTCATACCAATCTGCTTATTTCAATGTTTTTTAGATTTTAACAGAATGGCACAAAAAAAAAGAATGACTGATATAAGGTCCTTCTTCACAAAAAGACAATGTGTAAGTAGTATTAATGTCTAGCTTTACATTGTTACAGCTAGTTTACACAGTTATAAATGATTAGAACTTATTGTACTGTATACTATGTCATTTATCAGACAAATTATGTGCCAGTTGATCCAAGCAGCAGTAATGAGACAGAAAGAGATGGACAAACAGGGTACCAGGTGAGGTCTTAAAAATAGTCTGTAGTGATTATGACAGTAAGTGTTCAAATCAATTAGGATATTGTTTTTGAGGCACAGTGTGTTCATACTAGGCTAAACTAATGCCATAAAGAAATACTCAGAAGAAGAATTTAGCATTGCCATATATATAGTCTGTGTGTCAACTTCTATTAGGCAAATGAAGCAATGGAAGGCAGCAGTTCAGACATGGAAGAGGCAGTTGGAGCTACAGGGTCTCAGGTGTGGATCTACCGTAGATTGAATAAATGTGCCTAGCTGGTTCAAAAAGTATACATTTGTTGATAGTGTAGCTAGTGTGTAATTTTATTTGTTTTAAGGAGATTGGTCCACATGTTAGGAAGGATTTAGACAGTGAGAGGGGCAGTGACGTGACACGTGAAGATGAGTGTGGCAGTGAAGACGTCCATGTTATGGACATTGAAGACAAGCCAAACCAACCTGACCCAAAGTATACTGAAGTACAGAGACTGTCAAATAGATCCCTGCATTTTCAAGACAGTTGGTACAAACAATACCCATGGATTCACTATAGCCCTTCCTTGAAAGGAGTTCTATGTTTCCAATGTTTTAAAGCGTACACTGTCAAAAAGAGGACTTTGGAAAAGAAAGCAGACCCTGCTTTTTCCTCAAAGGGATTCAATAACTGGAAGAATGCTGTAGCTAGCTTTGATCGACATCCGCAAAGTAAGTCCCACCATCATGCTGTCACAATTAATGCTCAAGAGGCAAGGCCCATAGATGTACAGCTGTCAAGTGCCTTGGCAATAAAACAGCAAGAGGCAAGGCATGGTCTTGAGCAGATAGCAGGTTCAATACAGTACCTTGCTAGACAGGGCTTAGCCTTTCGAGGGAATTTATACCAGCTTTTACTATTCCAGTCGAAGAATGATCCCACCCTCACCACTTGGTTATCCCGTTGTCATGATTATGTCAGCCCCAATGCTCAAAATGAGTTTTTGACCTTGATGGGCAATACAATTGTAAGAGGAATTGCAACATCTATCAGAACTTTGCCAGTTGTGCAGTATTCCATAATAATTGATGGCACTCAAGATGTAGAGGGGAAAGAGCAAGAGTCAGTATGTTTGAGGTATGTGGACCATGACCTGGTACCACACAAGGTATTCATTGGTCTGTATGCAGTATCAGGGACCACTGGAAAGGAGATAGCTCAGGTAGCTGTTGATGTCCTTTTGAGATTGAATCTTCCAAGGTCTGGCTTACGTGGTCAGACGTATGATGGAGCTGCCAATATGTCAGGCAAGTACACAGGAGCACAGGCTGTCCTGAAGAGACAGCACCCATTGGTTCTTTATGTTCACTGTGCTGCACACTGTTTAAACGTAATAACACAGTCTGCATGCACAGCTTTTCCCTTAACACGTGACTCCTTGCTTTGGATTCATGAACTGGGGATTCTGAGCAAGCAATCAGGGAAATTCAAGGCAGTATTTGAGGGAATAGCAAAATCAGGAGAACACCACACAACCCTGAAACCACTATGTCCAACTAGGTGGACAGTCAGAGGAAAGGCTGTTAACTCAGTTTTCACTCAGTATGACAGTGTGTTATCTAGTTTGAAAGAGATGTCTTCTAATGGTTCAGACACAGGTGTCAGGGCCAATGGTCTGTTAGAACGATTCCAGAAAGGGAAAACTGTCCTTGGACTCCTGCTAACATTAGAAGTGATAGGGGAGCTTGAGTGTTTGAACAAGTCTCTACAGAAACGAACACAGACCATTGCAGGGATGCAAGCTGCAATAGAGTGTGTAAAATCTACCATCCAAGCCAAAAGAAATGAGGAACACTTTCAGGATGTGTTTAACAAGGCAGTGGCAATGGTTGACTCCCTTGGTATTGAGCCCATTCAAATACCTCATCAAAGACAGCCACCCAAACGGTATACTGGTGGGGCAAGCCAGCATGTCCCAAAGACACCTGAAGAATACTACAGAATAGAATTATTTAAAATGTTAGACACAGTGGATTTGCAGTTTCATGAGCGGTTTAACCAGCGGGAAATGGGTGAGGTTATAGATCAGTACACAGAACTGAACAGGAAGAGTTTGAATGTGCAACTGCGTATGTTTCTATCAAAGTACACCTACAAGTCCAGCACAGAAGTTGCAGATATTCTTAGAGGAATGCCTGTTGAGGTTAGAGGCTTGTTTGATCAGGTGGAAGTGCTTGTAAGGTTGTTGTTAGTTATTTCCGTGTCCTCAGCAGAAGCTGAAAGAAGCTTCAGCGCACTAAGGAGATTGAAAACGTGGCTCAGATCCATAATGTCACAAATGCGGCTAAATAACACAGCAGTGTGCCATGTCCATCGGGACAAACTGGACATTGTTGATATCAGAGAGATCTGCCAAAAATGTGTTTCTGCCAATGACCGACGTAGACATGTGTTTGGGTCTTTTACATAGGAGCTACTGTAGAAGAATAAGGTTGAACGTTCTAGCAGGTGGAAGCAAATTAAACATAATGTAACGTTTATATAACAACAAAGCAATTAATGTGATAAAACCTGTATCTTTTGTTTGTATACTAGTTTCACTCTGTTACTTTTCTAAGCACACATAATCAGCAATACATTGTTGGAAAAACAAAACTTGGTGTTAACTTTTTGAAAAGTAGCTTTAAAGCTTACTAGATACTTTGTGCCAGCAGACTTGAAGAAATCATTATTCAATTTAGCTAGCTAATATATCAGCTTAAGAAATAAGTTTAGTTAACTACTGGATGTACGTACTGTTACAGAACTCTGAATAAACCTGGATATATTTTGACACTTCTGACCTACTGTATGTAATGCAGTATCTTGTGTATGTGAGTGTGTTTGTGTGTGTGTTTGCACAAACGCTTTCTGCTCATGCTTTTAGCAACAGGCAGGAGCATCGATAGCGAATCGAATGGTAAAACTGTGTCACCACCAATGTTCAAATCAAACCTACGCCCTTGAGATCATCTGTGCCAAATCTGGTAAATATTGGATAACACTTGTGGCGTGCAAAAGCTTTTAAAACTTTTACATGAAATCCTATTGAAGCCAACAGGATTTTCCATGTCATTTAACCACGAACACTTTTTATGATTATTATGATTATAACACGTTTCATGATTATGCTTGTGAACTGAAAAACTAGACGTTACAGATGTCGTTGCTGTTGATATTGTTAGCGAATAAAGGTAATATTGTAACGTGTATCAAACTCGTAGTGACTGAGATTGCTAGCTACTGCTGTCGCTACAATATCCAACTTATCGATTAAAGATTTTCTGGACTGCGTGAGTTTTCTAGCTATCTGTCTGGACAAAATAATTTCCCTTCAGGGGTTAATAAATCACCTATCTATCTTATTGACTATAGAAATTTTATCATATGGTTTCAAATTTTACAATGAGGAGGCTAACAAGTAACACTAGCAGGAAGTAGCATTGCTACGAGTGTTATGCTAGGTTGCTAGGTAACGGAAGATAGCTAGCTTTTTTTATGAATGCTCATTATGTTTTTGTAGCCTACTTTCAGCGCTGCCAACTCTCACGCATTGGCCATTAGACACACGCATTTCAACCATTTCATACGCCCTCACGCCACACCTTGTATATCTCACGCTGAAAAGGCAACGCCAACCAAGTAGCCTTGTTAACGTTATAATCAGGGCCTCGTCTCTCGTCTCCTCGTCTCGGGTGGGTAATCAGGAGAGTCCCCGGTGGGCCACTTCACTTCTGGGCCCGTCTAGGATTTTTTGTTGTTGACATTTGTCGCGTTAGTATTATCTTCTCTTAAAGTAGGCTACACACAATAGGCCACGGAGAGCTGGGCCGGGAGGCCCTACCGTAATGATACGCGTCAGCGGAGGATGGATGGGAGCAGGGCCGGAGTGATGGCATCACTAGATAAGGTTTTTTGACAAACGTCTATGTTTATTTTACATAAAGCTCAATTAAACTATTTTGCGCTCAAATAATGGCCAAAAAAATTCACTTGCGTGCTATGCGTGGTCGCATTACGTGTGGAAGTACCTATCTTGTCTGGCTCAAGTCTGGCTCTGTGCCTGATTAACACTCGGATTTAGCCTGGCTTCCAGCCCAACTTAGCCCCGCCCACAACAAAAATGTGGTCAGGAAGTTGGGTCTGGAGGGGCTCGTATTGGGCAGAGCCTTACTGCCCTACAAAGCCAAAAGACCGTAACTCGCCGAAGTGTAGAACTGAGAAAAACAACTTCAAAGTTTTTTCAATTTTAAAGTAGTTGTCCTGCCAAATGTATTTTAGGTAGGACACTGGAAATCTAGCAGTTTGATGTTTTAGTGATTACACATTATCTAAACTAGACATTTTTGAAATTGTTGATCTTAAACTGCACTTTTGACCCATATTTTGAAGTTACAGTAGTATACTATAGTCTATCGTAAGTGGTCATGCCAAGGCAAAATACAGTAACTTCCGTTTCTTCGCTCACTTAGTTGCTTATCACGATATAAACTCTGTATTTTATAAGCCAATGTAACATACACGTGGATATCTGCCACAAGACTCACAAGACAAGAGTGTTTTTGATTTAACTGCCAGGGTAAGATACTTACAAATGACTCATGTTTGGGATGTTTGGTGTTGAATGCCAGCGAGTAGGCTAGGCTAATGCTAGATGTGTTTATTGTTGCTAGGTTACGTATTAGTTAAATTGAAACCGTAACTCCATTTGAACGTTTTTGAGTGCCGCAAAACAAAGGCAAAGAACCGTAACTGATGTTACGGCATTCTGCATTGGATTTCTAAAGCCAAAGCAGGCTTTTGGAAGTGACGGTGAAGACAAAAACCTTATTTTCTCTGAAAAACAGACGAGTTCATTGAATATATTTGGCCACATGATAAAGCAGACCTTAACTGTTCCGAAAATGAAAAAAAAAGCATTTTCGGCAAAATTGAAGTTACGGTCTTTTGCCTTTGCTCGGCAGCATAGAAAAAGAGAGTTGCGACACTTCCATAGACTCCCATTGTTATCGAGGAATGCGGAAGTAAAGCGTGTCTCACGCGACCTATAGTTCTTCGAAGTGTCTCCGAAGTAAGTTAGCTGGTAAATTGATGAAAATCATGCATTTTTTTCATATTTCAACCACCACATGTCAATTGTTATGAGTAGTATTTCATATAGCCAACTTAAGATAAACATTTTCGTAAGATTATAGCTTGTTAGATTCTAAATGCAGTTAGAGCTAGACTGTAAGTCTAGTATCTTACGTAACCTGCAGTGAAGCAACACTTTTACTGTAGCTAGCTAGAGAGCATGTGTATCATAACCAGAAGTCCTTTGGTTTATAGTCTGTCAAATTAGTTGTGGTTATTGGTGTTCTTTGGCATTCAAAGTTTGTCTTCTCTTATTAGCCTAGTTAGTAGAGCTAGCAACAATGAATGGCAGATTAAGGGGTCCGAAGCAAGTTAGCTGGTAAATTGATGAAAATCCTGCATTATTTCATATTTCAACCACCACATATCAATTGTTATTAGTAGTATTTCATATAGCCAGCTGTAGATAAAATGTATCGTAAGATTATAGCTTGTTAGATTCTAAATGCAGTTTGCGCTAGACTATGGGTCTAGTATCTAGAGCTAAGCAACACTTACTGTAGCTAGCTAGAGAGCACGTGTATCATAACCAGATGTTTGTTGGTTTATAGTCTGTCAAATTAGTTGTAGTTATTGGTGTTCGTTGGCATACACAGTTTACAGAATCTGCTCTTATTAGCCTATAGTACATCTGATTAGAGTTTGCAACAATGAATTACAGATTAAAGCCTTGGGTCCTCTATCGTCCAGCAACGCGCGGCAGGAATTTCAGGTCCACTTAATAGCTAGCTAGTTAGCTCAACTAGATGCATCTACTACTGAGGTCTAAGGTTTGTCAAAAGCAGACATTTAGATCACCTGCTCACTACAAACAAAAGGAGTGGAAGAACACTGGACATATTGTACAATAAAATGTTTTATTGAATTGCAGTTGGTTGCCATGTATATTCTGTTCAATTTTTTTCTATTGAACAGATGCTGGTGATCATGGTTAGATTAAACTTGCATCAAGTACTACAAACCTAAGTGTTGTTAATGTGGTAAATTGTAAGTGAGCTGATGAATAAAAAAAAAGTTGAACAAGTCCCATTTACTTCAACAGTCGAATGTTAAACGTTAAGTGGAACAATATACCCAGATATCGCACACATACGTCGGGCCGATGGACATGGTTTGCACATTGGCAAGATGTCGCCGAGACGTCGTCAATTGATCAAAGATCAAAATCGACCTCCAGACGATGTCTGGACGATGAATCAAAACTGTACCAACCGGCTGTTCTACAGATATTTCCTCTTAACTCTACATTTATTTATTTAGTTCGGATCTCTCAGACAGACAATATTTCACTATCTAGGCCTATCTGAAATGTCACTTAGCAAATGATCATACAATGGGCTATTAGCAGTAGCAAGCTACTTGATTCAACCTGGATTTTCTGTGTGTGGGTAATGAAGAGACACAATTCAAGTTAACAATCTTTTATTATCAGACTGGATGTTGATGTCATCAAGCTCTTAAAAGAACTCCAACACAGAAAAGAGAGATCAACGGAACAGAAAACCATAAATATACAGCTTTGCCTATAGTTCTGCGTCTTCCATTGGTCTCTGCCGCCCTCTGACTGTCTTGACTGCCATGGTTACAGTAGCTAACTGGCAAAATTATAAGAAGAAAAAATCAGAGACATTGCAGGGGGGGCACGGGCCGGGAGCCCGGGAGCTGCATCTGTGCCGGCAAATGCTCAACTCGCCTCATACAAAGTTGCCTACCGAGTGGCACAGTGTTAAAAGCCGCACACAATAGCGGAGGAATTAATACTTCCCTGTGCTATGGACATGGTTTCAACAATTCTTGATGACACTGCAGCCAGCAAACTGAGTCCTGAGCTGAACGATGTAATGACCGACGTCATTGCTACCGTCAACTACATCAAAACAAGACCTGTCAAAGCCAGGATTCTTTCGGTACTGTGCGAGGAAATGGGCTCGGACCACACAGCTGTTCTGTTTCACAGCGAGTCCCGATGGCTGTCACGTGGGAAGGTGCTGTCCAGGGTCTTTGAACTGCGAGATGAAATCGGCATCTCTTTGAAAGAAGAGGGCAATGATTTTGCCCACAAATTTTACTGTAAAAGGTCCTCATGAAACTTGCATACCTCAGTGACATGTTTCTGAAACTCAATGAAGTGAATTTGCAGTTGCAGGGCACAAATACACACATCCCACATGTGGCAGATAAAATCGCATCATTCACCAGAAAACTTGAGATGTGGCTGCTTCGAGTGAAAGATGGAAATGTGGACTCATTTGAGAACCTGAAATAATTCATTGAAGAGAACAAACTGCATAACACAGTGATCCCATGCATGGAAGCACACATCTCTGCCCTTCAGAAACATTTCCAGAAATATTTCCTGATGCAGGAATCCAAAGAATATAACTGGATCCGTGACCCCTTCAGTGCAACACCACCTGCCGACTTCAGCACATCGGAGGAGGAACATTTCATCTGATTCAACAATGAGGCTGCAGTTTCAGTCAAAGACACTGGCTTCATTTTGGATTGGAGTGGAGAAAGTTTACCCACTGCTAGGTAAGAGAGCCCTGGCCATACTTCTTCCTTTTGCCACATCCTACCTATGTGAGATAGGTTTTTCTGCTGTGGCCTCAATCAAGACAAAATACAGATCAAAGCTGGACATTGAAAATGAACTCAGAGTGGCAATCTCAAACCTGCAACCCAGATTTGAGAAGATCTGCAGCATGAAGCAGGTCCACACCAGTCACTGAAAAGATGTGAGGATTAAAGGTGTAAGTTCTGCACAACAAACCTTTAAGTTTTGTTTTTTTCTTCTCAGGGAGTTGGTCATGTTTTGAAACCCATTTTTGCAGAGAGACCATTTTTGAAAAATGCATTGATAGCAATGTTGAATATTAAAATAAGAAACCTGTTACACTGAACATAATTACACAGTTAAGATGCTTGAAAACAGTTACAATTAAGATAATTACATCATATTTTGCAACCTGTGGCTTATGGCAGTTTACATTTATTTGTTCAAAAAAGGTTGAGGTTTGTATTAGTTACAATGGGCAAATATAAATAAGTAAGTCTGAAAACAAAATATGTGTGTGTGGGGGGGGCGCTAAAAAAAGATGTACCAAAGGGGGGCCCAGCAGAAAAAGTTTAGGAACCGCTGATTTACATGATTCCTATGATTCCTACAATTTACATGATGTACCATCCTGAAACTGGCGTTTCAGTATATCTATTTCAACATTGTAGGTCAATATTGGCCAAACAACCGAAACAAATTCCCCTATGGTTTAAAGGAAGATGGGAAACTGAAATTTTACCATATGAAAGGTGGGGGCAGGTTGATAGCCTTACAAGATCAGCCTTTATTCTTCTGCCCTAAGAACACCATCTCTTGGTCAAAATAGAAATTCAGAAAATTCAACTATTGATATTCATATAGGTTATTGTTCCTACAATTAACATCACCTGTGACCATGCATCCTCTCGTAACTGGTGTTCCAGTAAATATTTACCTTTATTCTTCTACCCTAAAGGCCTGTTTTTCGAAAAACAGAGACATGGGAACGCCCCCGTCTCCGTGGAACGCCCTCTACGAGCTCTCCGTCAGCCCTCAGAGAGCCTCGGAGAGCTTGACGTGCACCTCCTGAATTTTCTAACTATCCGTCGTAATTTTGGAGAGCTACGGAGACCCCCTTGGCTGTGATTGGTCAGTATTAAGAACTGCTTGCGTCGGGCGGGGGCGGGGTTGCCGTGATAAACAGGACGAACAGAATCCTTTGACCGCCATTGCTGTACGTTTCTACAATTCATATTTCAGCTAAACAGTACATGTAAATCAGCATCTGAAATGAAATGTGACGAGAAATGGGCAGTGTAGTTGCTGAAAATGTGCATATTTTATTGATTAAACGGCTAATTTGTAAATTTGCTCCGACTTCTCGGTAACCTAGGTAAATAAACACTCGACGACGTCTTACAAAAAACCGTTGCACCACCTACTCTTCTGGCGGTGAATTGTTTTCAGCACCCACAACCTACGGACAACCATGAACGCAGTCTATCCGTCCGTATCCGTGCGCCCGCCCATCCGTAAACGGAGACGCAGAAGCATATTTCGGCCTTTAGTAGGCCTACACCATCTCTTGGTCAGTTTTTGGCACTTTCTTCACGAGGTGCAGTTTGTACAACTAATTTACTTGTAACTGGGTATACATGAGATTACATTAGCTACATTTCACTGTTCCACGTGCAAAATTCACCTGCCATTAAAAGAACATCTCACTGTATACAGCATGCCCTGTTGTCAGAATGTGCAAATCGTTTATATATTCATTATTCTCATGATATCAGTGTAGCTGACAATTACAAAAAAAGCCTCTAAATAAAAGTAGGCTACATGGAGAGAGAACTACCAGTAGCTACCATACATAATTCTCTGCATCCATTTCTGCGGCAGCAGTCATTAATGTCTCCTTGTCATCTTAATCATCATCATCATCCTTTGATAAAAAGCATTCTGTTGAGGGAAACTGCTACTACAAGTTGAAATAGGCACCAATTGATATTTAAACTTTGTATCATGTCGAATATGATTAAAACCATGGTGACGTCGAGGCTACAATCACAAAATATGCATTACCTGTTCATAGTATGTTTTTATATGTAATATAACATCGAATATGCTATTTTATTAAGTCCACCACTTTTTCTCCTGTAATATTAACGGACAGTGGGGTTAAATGTTCAATGTATGGACTGGCTATTGCATTCAAATAGTAAATCCATTGACTCGGCAGCAATTGTCTCCCACGCCAATTGTAGCTATAGGCTACGCTGCTACAGCCGTGTTTGCTTTTTTTCCGGAATGTGTTCAGATTGACCATCAACACGAAATAAAACTTATATCTAAAGTGTGGTGAAGTAGGACAATGTTTTTTGTCGTTGGTTGCCATGGTGAATCCTAGTTTCGGAGCTCCATAGATGTTGGCTTTTGGTAGTATTCATGCACGCGCTAAACTCAGAGTTGCCGTACTCCGAGTTGAGTTAACAAATTGATATCAGCTTTTCTGGAACCGAATCTTCTGAGTTTCCCATGTTAGAGTATCTCAACTCAGATTTCAGGGTTAATCTCAGAGTTTGTTAAACCCGCTACCTGGAATACCCCCCAGGCTGTATTCATAATAGTCATATCGTCATAACATTACCCTCCTTCTGTTTTTTGGTTTAGAATTGACCGAATTACGAAAATACTACTATGACACTTTCTAGCATGGCTGCCGCCTAAGACTAGGCGATCTCATGGGTGACCCGCACTCACTCAAATTACAAAGACTTTCACGATTCAAATCAAAAATCCGAGATTGCAGTTCCACTCGAAATCGCTTTCTCAACAAAGCCAAATGGTTTGGATTTTTTACTTATAATGTAAGCTCCAATTTGCGTGCTATTACGAAAACACTATGACGGTTTCTAGCATGGCTGCCGCCTAACGGTGCGTTCACACTACAGCGAGGCGGGCAGAGCGGGGCGTCGGCCTCCCATTCATTTTCAATGAAACCAGGCGTTGATGCCCGCGTAGGGCATTGTGGGAAGGCGAGCGGGGCGTCGACATTCGCGTAGGGCATTGTGGGAATGCGAGCGGGGCGTCGAAAGTTGGATTTTCTCAACTATGTAAATGAGCAGCGTGAAAACGCTAGCGTTGGCCAATTGGGTTGGTTTCTTGTTTCTTGTAACGCAGCAACTGTTCGTCATGGTAAACATTTCTAGGTTTGACAATTTCAAGATGGAAGGGCAACTCATCGTATGTGTGTCTTCATACCCAGTATTGTATGATACGTCTATGTTCGATTACAGAGACGTAAAGAAAAAAATGATGCCTGGCACAGGGTTGCTGAGGTTGTCGGCCTCCCTGGTGTGTATTTTGTACTTAAATTCAGTTTCGTCACATTACGTAACTTTCTTCTGTGCTAGCTGCATAGTCTAGCTAGCTCACCCAGCACACGATTGAAATTCAACGTTGAAATGCTGGCTGGCAGCCACTCGCTATCCATACAGTAAATGTGTAGTGGCAAGTCATAATCTAGAGATTGATTTGCAGAGATTTCGAGTAATATAATAAAAGGTTACACACGTCCACGTTTATGTCTGATGCATCTTTTTTTCTAGTCGATGTATGCAAAAAAAAAATGGAAGACGTTGAGGACCGGATACAAAAAAGAAAACCATAAGGAGAAAGATCAGGAGTGCAGGAGTGGAGCAGGTGCAGGGAGTGGTAGACCGTGGAAGTACGCTGCGGCCATGAGCTTCCTAGCTCCATTTATTGAATTTAGGGAGACAAATGGCAACTTCCCCAGCGAGCCAGAGCCCCCAGCCATCCAGCCAGAGCCCCCAGCCATCCAGCCAGAGCCCCCAGCCAGCCAGCCAGCCAGAGCCCCCAGCCAGCCAGCCAGCCAGAGCCCCCAGCCAGCCAGCCAGAGCCCCCAGCCAGCCAGCCAGAGCCCCCAGCCAGCCAGCCAGAGCCCCCAGCCACCCAAGATGGGCAAGACACCCAGGCCAGTGATGAGCCTGCCAGTGAGGCTGGAGTTTCCCTTGTAATTAGGGGCCATCCTCAAGCATCCTCTCACAGTCAGGCTAGGAAGAGGGTGCGGAAGGAGAGGCTCACTAATTTTCAGTAGAGGATGCTTGAAGCTATTCAAGCACCTGCCCCTCAACCACCACCACAGGAAGACGAAGATTAGCTTTTTTTTAAAGCCTCCTCCCTTCATTAAAGAGAATGCCACCAGCCAAGCGTTCAGAGCTGAAATTTAACATCCACCGTAACATCCACCGTAAAAAAATTCACTGACAGAACCTTGTGTCCATTTTATGTAATTGGTACTATGAATGGTTGGTATAATTTTAGTTTAAACATACACAAAGGATCTGTAATGATTGGACTGAAGGGTGTTCAGTGTTGTTGTTCAGTATTTAACTATTTAGGAGCACATGTTCGCTACTGCTTTTGTAACTGTCTTTAGAAGTGCAAATTAGATAATACGAAACAACACAACCATACACTGATTTTATGAAAATAACATTTAGGAACTGTTTGCTTTTTTGTGATTAGTATGTGTGGCTCTTAAAAGAACCTTTGGTTTTCAATGCCACAGGCTATATGACATGTTGCTGCCAGGGCACTGCACCCTCTGCATTGTAGTATGCAGTGAATGCATCTCTCACACTAATGGCTGCACTCGCAGCATTGTTGCTGCCCACTCGTGGACCCTCCTGAAGAGCAGCAGACCCCTCGAGGCCAGGACTGGCTGCTGGAGATCCCCTGGCACCTCTCCTGGACCTCCGGATGTTATTGTGGAGGATTCAAGTGGCCTTCACACAAACCTCCGTCTTCGCTGGGATAACACCAACAACACGCCAATACATTCTCCACTGGCTGGAGAGTATACCAAACGCACACTCGACTGTCAACCTGGCACGGCTGAGGCGGTAGTTGAAAAGCCTCTTCTCCCTGGAGAGGTTCGTCCCAGGGAAGGGGTGCAGGAGGTTGCTCCGCAGAGGAAAGGCCTCATCACCCACAAAGAAGTGTGGCAGTGGTCCACATGGCTCTGCTCCAGGGATGATGCAGTTCTCTAGGAGGTCCAGGGTTCCATTCTTTAGGGCCAAACCAAACGCAGAGTTGCCCAGCCCAGGTAAAAAAAAAAAAAGCTAAGTATACTAAATCTTAGCATACTTGAGTATACTAAATGTTAGCATACTTGAGTATACTTAAAGAGTGATTAATCATCAGTATACTTCAAGTTATTGAATGATTAGTTAATTTGAAGTGTGCTATTTTGGAACAACTTATTTTGTACTTAATATATTTAAGTTGTAATTAAATTGTACTAAAGCACAATTTAAAGTATATTAAGTGCACTTTTACATGCTAAAGTGGAACAACTTCAAGTATACTTATCGGCTATGTCCATATACTTAAAGTGTACTAAATATACTTGATGTTGTTCCACTTTGGCACATAAAAGTACACCTAATACACGTAAATTTGTGCTTTAGTACAATTTAATTACAATTTAAATATATTCAATACAATATAAGTTGTTCCAACATAGCACACTTCTAAATAATAATTCATTCAAGAATTTTAAGCATACTGATGACTTTCGTCCATATCGACCTACGACCCACACTGGAGTACAAGTCACACTCCATCAATGCAAGTGTAACATTGGGCAGCCATAGTACAGTTACATGTCCTCTCATAATGACTTGTCTGATTCTATACGTCTGCACATGGATAGCTTGGATAGCTAACTAACTAGACAACATTCACAATCAGGGTGAACACTCAAATTATCAAAACTAAAGACCATAGCATTACACATATCAAAACAAAATGAACACAACAATAGAACTCCAAACAATGCTTATTTAACCAAGCTAATGCCCTTAACTTAGTAGATTTTCAGCTTGCCGCAGGGCATTCTGGGTACCAAGAGCAATGCACGAGTATAGGCGATCTTACAGCATTGTGTAACACACTTGTAACACAAATGTATACCAGTACACTGAAGGCTGATGAAGGGACTTCGAAAGTAAGTAAAAATATCCTAACATTTCAGCATATTAAAATGTTTATTAATAAAGTAAACTTTAAGTGCATTGTTACAAAGATAATTTTGAGCATGCATTTTTAATTATACAAATAATATGTTTAAACACAAAGTTCCAGTTGTACACTTTAGAAATTACATATAGTTATACTTAAAGTATATATTTTTTACAATATATTTACTAAAAGTGTACTGTAGTACAATTTTTTTTAAGTGTGTTCAACGTATTAACGTTAAAATTGGTAAAACCATGATGGTAGTATACTTTTTATATATTCACAGATTTTTCTTTTTCTTAGTATATTTAAAATGTACTATTGAAAATGTGAATATGCTTGAAATACTCTTAAGTATACATTTTTTTCACCTGGGAGGGTCCCACCGTCACTGTTGCGACCGTAACCCCCCACATCGATGACCCGGAACATGCAGTCGGCGTCCACAACCGCAAGGAGAACGATGGAGAATGTCCCCTTATAGTTGTGGTACAGTGACCCTGAGCTGTGAGGGGCCTGGATGACAACGTGCTTGCCATTGATGGAACCCAGGCAGTTTGGGAAGTTCCACCTCTGAAAGACGCCTTCAGAAATGTCCCTCCAGTCCTGCTTGGTCGGCACAGGCACGTACTCCTCCACCAGGCAGTCCCAAATGGCCTGGGACACAGCCCCAACAATACCTGCCACAGTGCTTGAGCCCACACGATAGCTGAAGCGGATCGTCATGAACGAATCCCCCATGGCAAGGTATCTACAAAGAAATACCATACATTTAAAATAATGCATAGAAAATAACTACACTATATTTTAGTCTGAGAATACTGAAATAATAATAATAAGTATAATACAGTATACTAATTTCAAACGCGTCTCACAGAAGCAAGTAGCGTCACTGTGTCCAATTCCGACCGCTGTAAACTACTAAACTACTTGTCCAAACCCGAACCCAGTTTCAGCAAAGTGTAAGTAGTATTATTTAAGGCATACCAAACAATCTACGTGTCAAATTTCATAAACATATATGGACGTTTACATGTCTAAATAAATTAGGAAAGTTACATTGAGAGAAAGCCAAAAGACCACTCGGGCGACGATCTTTACTCTGAAAAGTGTTTTTGTATTGTCATTGTTCTGCTACTATGGGTTAGCATACAACTGTATTTTTTTTACGCTACCTTAACATTACTTTGGCCAATGCCAAAATACATCATCTGTAGTCGAGGGGAGGAAGGGAGGGGGACAAGGGACTGACATGAGAAGAGTTCAACAAAACATTCAGCAGGTGGTGGTACAGCCTACGGTCAAATTGAGATTTTATCGCATAGTTTGGAGATGTTGAAACGTGATATCTTATTGTGGAGGACATAACTACGTCCCCGGATATATTGACAGCATTGATGGTCAGTTTGGTGACCCTGGATCAAGTTAATATCCCCGGAAAAACAGCAGCGGCGAGTGTTTACTACGAGGATAAGTGAGGTCGGGTTTGGACAAGGGTAGCGCACGGCTAATTTACTGGCGCCAGCGTCTTTTTACCGGCTCTAGTAAAAGATAAGCTAACTCTAATTTAAAAAAATAATATTTAGCTCGAAAGGTAAGAAGTTAAAGCTTAACGTGAAATCAGTAAATCAGCTGAAAACGTGAATCATTTTTATCAATATTTGAAGTGGCATTTTATCAGAATGTTAGCTAAAAACCGGTCGGGATTGGACACAGTGACGTTATAATGCTAAACGTTTTAAGGCTTGCTAGCCTGTAATACTGTCTGTTCAAAGAGAATTCCTTAGCTCATCTAGCTCAGCTATATTAGCTGCTATCCTGTTTACAACAGTATAAAAGTCTTCAGTTATCATACGAATACAAACGCTAAAATACATGTTTTGTACTGCCGTTGTAGGCTGTTATTACTCACTGTCAAATGTAACAATGAAAATCTCTGAGGGGTGCAGGAGTCTCGTGAGTCGTTGTCTGCAAGTCTTCTCCAACAATAAAGATAAATGGTCTTTTTCTTGTGCGTCGTAGCAAGCTCGCGTGTGTGTCAAGGGGCTCTGGCCCCTTGTGTGTGTGAGAATGTGGGGCACATGCGCACAAGAGCAGGGGACAGAGGATTTGGGGAAACAGCCCTAGAAATTAGCCAAGCATGCATATTTTAAATATTCACAATGAATGTAGTTTTCATCTTACATTGTACTATTTTTCAGATTTGTGGGGGTAGGCGTTATAGGTTCTAGAGGCTTTTTTGTTCCTCATGAGAAATGAGGCATATGTAATGAATTTCAGAAATTTGGGACAAATGGGATGCAAATGGAATCAAAATGGACAATTGGGGGATGGCCGTAGCGCCACCTATGAATAATGGTGAGTCATTTGTGGTGTGGTAGTTACTCATGGCCTATACTATCGATATTTCAGCATTTGGTAAACTTTTTACCATTGCATACAAAATCGGAATGGGCCTTTGCTAAAGACCAAGGAATGAGTGGGGGCTTGGTCAGCCCACATTGTGAACAACCAAAAAATAAGTGCCATGGGGAAGAACCATAAGAGCATGTAGTTAAGCAAGTTACAATTAAACAACATGAATCGCTAAATGCAAGTGTACCTGTAGAAATGCGAGCAACAGTAAAATAAAAAAAATAAGATAAACTTAAATAGAATATTTCGCAGCGAATACAACAGTTTAAATCAGTAAGCACTAACCAACAAGAGCAACAGGTCTCTAAGCAAGAGTCATTGTAATCTTTGAGAAAACTAGCATTGGGTTCGAAGCTGCAAGCGAAGCTGCAAGGCACCTATTGTTTTTGCAGTCCATGAGCCAGGGGGGTTGATCGGTATCATCGGGGGGACAAATGCTATCATTGTTTTTTGGCAAGGTATACATCCCTAGTACTAGAAAAATCACGATAGCAGTTTATTTAAGATAATTCAGTTTTTGAAATCTGGTGTATATCTGATTTAGGCTCATGATAGGGATATTGACAATATTCTATAATATGGTGCTTGGTATCGTTGGAAAGGGGACCTTTTAGGCTTTCTGTATGCTACTGTATGCTTTCTTTTATCCCTGGGACATGAAGGAACATCAGGGACACACAACTCAACAACTTCAATACTCAAGGCACTCTGATGATTCAGAAAATGTATAACATACCCATACTATTTATTTCTGAGAGCCTTAAATTACACTTGTACAGCCAGCACAAGTCTTCAAAATAGAATTGAGCCAATTAGAGCCAAGTAGAATACCCTATTAGTCCAGGGCCAAATTAACTATTTATTCATGTACAGTTGTAATAAAAAGTAATTGTTTCAATAGTGTTGTCAACATAACAGTTGTAAGTGGTTAAAAAATGTTTCTATCATGTATTTTGATATTCACCCACTTTCAGTTAGAAAGTAGGTCAGTTTAACAAGGTTTAGTTGTAGTCATGGATCAAGTGCTCTATGCCAAAGCCACTGAGATAACCTGGAAGCACAGAGAATGGTTCTCCAACATTATTCTCAGGATGGGGACATTCCATACCATATGCAATGCCTTAGCCATCATAGGAAAGCGGTTTAGAGATGCTGGTCTAAAGGACATGCATAAAGGCTGGAGAGGGATCCATCAATTGAGTCCTTGACGGTAAACACTATAACCATACAGTCAGTTCCACAAGTACATCTCAGAAGCACTGATGAGACTTGCATGGGAAGAGTTCACACCATGGGTTGAGAAAAATGCTCCAAAGGGAGTGAGATGATCAAATCATTCTTGGAGGATGTGAAAGACATTGACCGGGTTTCCCAGATTCGTTAAGAAGCTCTTAACGCTAAGAGCTTCTTAGGAGCATTGTAAGAACTCACTAGAACGCTCCTAAGAAGCTCTTAGTGTTAAGAGCTTCTTAACGAATCTGTGAAACCCGGCCATTACCAGTGACCTGAACCAAGAAAAGAAGACCAATCTGCTGCAAAGTCCACTCTCAGCTGAGCCGATAACCCCGTGGACAGACTTTCTAGAACACCTCCGTCACAACAATGGAGAGCTCTCTGCATTCTGGATGTCATACGTTGACATGCTAGAGGATGTAGTACTTGGCCTTCTGCGCACGTCTACTTAGGGGGACTGGGAGTTGCACCTCCACACTATAAGAACCATGATCCCATGGTGCTTTGCCTACGATAAGATGAATTATGCCAGGTACATTTCTTATGCATTTCTGTATGTTTGAATATTCTGCTTCGATTCAATTTGTAAAGATTTCTTGCCAAAATATTAAAACAATCTCTCTCTCATCTCTAGATACCTGTCCCCTTACTTTGCGCAGATGACCAACATCCCAGAGAAGTATCCTTCTGTGTATGAGGCCTTCAAGACAGGCCAGTCCTCAGTGCAGCTGTCAAATAACACATTTGGGAGGATTTGTGTAGACCAGAAGAAGAATAGATGTTGTGTTTGACACATACAAGCAGAACTCAATCAAGAATAGTGAAAGATCTCTACGGGGTGAAGACACTGGTCATGAGTTGCAGGATATCACATAGATAGTGAGGCAGTGGAGGAGCTTCCTGACCAAAGTCAATAACAAAGCTAGTCTAATTAGCTTCATAGTAAATGAATGTAGGAAGCCAGAAAACAGAGAAAAGCTACAGGAGAAGATTCTATATGCAACTGTTATTGATAAATGTTACAGAATCACATATCAAGACGGTGAGGAGGTGTCAACTCTGCAATGTCAACAAGAAGAAGCAGATGGACGACCACTTCTCCATGCCGCAAGAGAGGGAACCCGTACAAGGCTGGTAGCTATCAGGAAGGTTGCAGCCACTGTTGGCATGGACAATTGTAGGGCTCTCATTGGGTTGCACGCCTACACAGGATGTGACACTGTAAGTGCTTTTGCAGGCAAAGGAACGACAAGGGCACTTACACTCCCGATGAACAACAAAGAAACACAAGACACATTCTTGAAGTTGGGCCAGGAATGGGACCTCTGACCAGAAATGAGCAACAAACTGGAAGCATTTACATGTGTCCTCTATGCCCCAAAAGCATCAACCACCATGATCAACAAGCTCAGGTACCACATTTTCTGTGCAAAGAAAGGTGAAATCGGGAGTCATCAACTCCCACCGTGCAAGGATAGCTTGAGGCAACACACAATGTGAGCTAACTATCAGGCTGGTATTTGGAGACATTTTTTAGAAAAGGACCCACAAGTGCCAAGCCCCGTTGGCAGAGGATGGAAGATGGAGACAGAGGAGGAAGGTGAACAGTTGGTGCTGCACTGGATGGAAGGCCAGCCAGCACCTGAAGCTGTCCTGGGTCTACTCGCCTGCAACTGCACAAAAAAGTGTTCACTCCCACGATGTATGTGTCTTGCAAATGGCCTCAGGTGCACAGACATGTGTAAACTGACAGTGTGAAAACAAGGGGACCCGTGTAGAAAGTTCAGATGAAGACGAGGATGACATGGAAAATGATGATGATTAGATAATAAAATAATGGATATCAACATACAAACCAGTCTTTGATTAAATATATAATCCGCTTTACAACCTGTTTCTTTATTGACTTTTACAACGAATAGGGCTCCATCCTATTGGCTCCATTCTATTTTGAAGACTTGTGCTGGCTGCACAAGTGTAATTTAAGGCTCTCACAAATAAATAGTATGGGTATATTATACATTTTCTGAATCATCAGAGTGCCTTGAGTATTGAAGTTGTTGAGTTTTGTGTCCCTGATGTTCCTTCATGTCCCAGGGATACAATAAAGCATACAGTTTAGGTGGAAATTGTGAGAAAATGTGTGTTATTTCTGGTTTAAAGAAGTCATGTGACCTCTGTGTTTGTCAGACAGATTCAGTACTGGGCTTAAATGAAAGCCTAAAAGGTCCCCTTTCCAACGATACCAAGCACCATATTATAGAATATCCTTATCATTAGTCTAAACCCTTTCCAAAACTAGTTGTGTAGACCTTACCAAAAATCACTATGAGACTTTGTGCCCCCAGATGATACCGATGGCCCAAATTTGGGGCCCTGGTTCATGGACTATTGTTAGTTTTATTAGGGGCCAAGTAGCAAAGCTGCGAAGCCACTTAAGTGTTTCTACCTTTTCTTATTATTGGTGGCCAAGCAGCGAAGCTGCAGAGCCACTTAAGTGTTTCTACCTTTTCTTTTTATTAGGATTCCTCCGTAAGGAGGAAACCTATTGTTATTGTTAGTTTTATTAGTAGGATTTCTCCATATGGAGGAAACGTATTGTTATTGTTAGTTTTTAGGGGCCAAGCAGCGAAGCTGCGAGGCACTTATTGTAATTGGTAGTACTATTATTGGGGTGTGCTTGCCTTCGGCGAGCACAAACCATTGTTGTCTCACATATATATTTCTTGTTTCTTGTTTCTCTTCACACCCATAAGCCTTTGTCAATATTTGGACTATATAGACAACCTGGTTGTCAAAAGTTTCGTCTTGGTAGCGATTGAGTTGCTTGTATTTTAATTTACGTTCCGTTGCATGGTTTAAGTTAAAATTACGTTTTTGTGGCGAAAGGTGAAGCTAACGGTGGCTAACTTGCTAGCCACAGTCACTGACGTACCATTCTACGTCACGAAAACACGCGTGACTACTTCTAGCAGAACATTAGTTTAGCAGCTCGTTAACTTCTGGGAAACAGCTAGGCTAACTGTAGCTTTACTGCAAGGCAGCTGCAGAAACGCCACAAGCACAGAGGCCTGGGTGATAACTATTTACTCATTTTACTTTGTAATATGAAACAATTGTGAAGTGTATTGTAAAATATAAGCATTAGCATCATGACATGTTGCCTCGGGCAACACATACTACAGCGGCCTATGATGCATCTGTTTTCAATTGTGAAAATAAACATTCCTCACAAATACATTTTTGTTGTAGGATTTATGATGACATTATATTACAAGTAAACGATTTGTGGCTGAAATTATCATTACCTGTGGTTTCAAACCAATGCAGCTCACTTCAACACTGTAGCCTACACAAGACACACTATTAGCTACTAGTAGCTAACAAAACACATCTCCACAGCTGTTTGTCAAAAGGCGACAGAACATGTCAGCACTCCCCTTTGCTACTTAAATCAAAAGTATTTCAATAGGGGAAACTCTGACTACTAACCTGAACATTGCCATAGCCTAAACTTTCAATCTGTTCATGAAACCAACGCAATCGCTACCAAGACGAACACAGCAGTAGTCTACTGTAACTGTAGTAGTGCAATTTACCAGGGCAGCTTCTGCACACAGGGCTATATCGTATTTTGCGTTGTTACTGACAATGATCGCTACCACTGAGCTTTGTATGAATGAGGGATTTCCCCCTAAATAAATGTCAAGCTTATTTACGTTTTTGGTAGCATATTTTCAGTTAGCAGATGGTACTATTTGAATCGCGATTCTACAGCTACTGCCGGTAAGGTCGGTGTTAGAATAAGCTTCAAAGGGGGTTATTTATTAATTGGGTGTGCTTTGGCTTCGGCAAGGGCACAACCTTTGTTCTCGCACATATATATTATTATTCTTTTCTCACCCCTAAGCCTCAGTCAATATTTGGACTACATAGACAACCTGGGTGTCAGAAGTTTTGTCTTGGTCCCGATTGAGTTGCTTGTATTTTTATTGACATTCCGTTGCACAGTTTAGAGGGTTACAATGTTTTTGTGGCGAAACATGTCTTCTGTCAACGAAGACTGCCCGTACTTCACGATTACGGACACATGGGAAGGGCCTACACATAGATGGAACGCCCTGGAACGCCCTCTCCGGGGCCCTCGGAGAGCTCTCCCGTGCACCGTTGAAATTCCTGTCGATCCGTCATGCCGTGCTGTACAGCGACGGATACCCCTTGGCCGTGATTGGTCCGCTACGACATCATTTCCATCAACAGTCTTTGTCTGTTAGCTGCCATTGTTCACTGTGTGTGAGGAAAGCCGGGAGGAGGTACATAAACACTCGACAACGACACTGACGACTTCAACAGAAAGGCGTTTTCTCTAAAGTCGTCTTCTTGAAAGACTTCTGTGATGAGAACTGCTTGGAGAGAACGTTTATTGTGAGCTAGTTTATGCTGTACTCTAGCGAATTCAGAAACGTGAGTTTGTTGTCTGTGCACTGACTGCCACAGTTTAGTGACCTACAGTAGTACATTGTAGTTTTGACTGTACATACAGTTTGTATGGATCTTTTTGTTTCCAATAATATCAGTCTTTTTGTTTATCATTTTTCACATTGGATTATACACTTGGTGGTGGAGAAATTAATTCACAAAACCAGAGCCTTGTCTATATCGTATCGTTTGATGAGTGACAGCTGGGGCCCGTTCGTCGTAAGAGTTGAAGCTAAGTTAATCATTTTTCCCTTTAGCCCGTTAACATGTAGGGTGATATCAGGTAAAATGGACCACTTTTTGGTAAATCCTTGGGACAACAATACAATACCAAATCTGCCTTTTCCATGTGTTTTTATGATTACTTATGACTGTTTTTGATATTTTTTTGTTGAAATGATGTAATAAAATATCATTATTTAGGCCCTACAGTTCTTGAAACATCAGCTGTGCCAACTTTTTTTGCACGAGCAGTTTCAGGTAAAATGGGCCAGTGAAACTGCAAAGGGAAATGGTCATTTATCATCAATTTTTTTTAAACACAGTTGCTTATACAGCCACATAACATTTAAACTGCATTAAACAAACATATTCATATGTGCCATAATAAAAAAAAATATCCTGAAGCCCAGACTCGTCACAGTTCCATATATATGTGACGGTGTGCCCTCAATACCCAGCTCAACCAAAAGGCTCTCATACTGGTTAAACCACTGGCTAACCACCTCTTTGTTGAGTCCAGGAGCCCGTGCTGCAGACAGAACCTCTGGCTTACGCATCCCAAGCTCTGGGTTGTGCTTTAGAAAGTTCTTAAATATCCAGTAATATCCGGCCCTCCCTGCTGTCTTGAAGAAATCAGATATGTTGTTCTTGGCTGCAAAATCAAAGGCCACTTGCTGGACATCACGTTTTGTGAAGGGAAACCCCCTCTGCGCCAATGTGTTGAGGGTGGCAGCAAGCTCCCTTTCTGCCTCCTGTGGAAAGTAGGGCTTCCGCCATGACACATGTTCACTGCCAGTCACCTTTCCACTGATGCGTTTTTGCAGTGGGGATTGCGGCACACCCCATGCTCTTGATAAGACGTGCAAACTCACTGTAATTCCTTTCTTCTCTCCCTCCATGTATTCATCTAAGGCCCCCTTCATCCTCTCCTCTTTCCACAGATTGTAATTGTTTGGCCTTCCTTTCCATCCCTGTTTTATCTTTGTATCTTTTCCTCTCTGGTCTTTCCTTCTCCCTCTCTTCTCTCCTCTGGCTTCCTTCTCGTTCGCCATACTCACTGTACATAAAATATCTACTTCCATTATTTCTGTTGGGGGGGTCATGGTGTGACACACACACCCTCACACTCCAACACGTGTATGTGTGCATTTTAGCTGAAACCATGTTGCCCATTTTACCTCAGTGGGTTAAGGTAAATTAGGCCACCAAGAAAAAGATAACTTAAAAAAAATATATGTTCATATACCAAACTAACAACATTATTTCTGATTGATGCCATCAAGACAGATATTATGCATCGTTTTTTTATGTGCATGTTCTTGTTTTATAGATTTATCATCCTTATAATAGTTCAGTTAGATTTGGTATGCCAGGCAGGGACGTCGTTAGGGCTGAAACCCCCCTAAAATGTTCTTCAGCCCCCCCAAATCATTTGGCATTATTGGCTTAATTTTTTTTAAATAATAATAATTAAACTATTGTTTCTCACACGGACAAGTTATTTATAACTCTAACAAATTATAATCCAATAGCCTGTCATCATACTTTACGATACAAACCCCGGGCACTAGTACCGTCTCAACGTCAACGACAGCCAGTATTATAGCCAAGGAGTTCAAAGTAAATGATGCACGGAGTGAAATTGTAAGTACAAGGAGTTACAGTATGTGGCTATCTGTAGTTGTTAGCGAGTGTTACCTGCTTTAGGTTTACTTGATATGACGCAAATGAAAGCGAATATTGTAGTGGGCTATGTTAAAACTAAGCTAGCTTACTACTTTGTTAGAAACTGTCCCCAGTTAGCAAGAGTGTGAACTAGCGAATTCGAAATACAAGAAATAACTACCGACATCTCTCTATTCTTTACATATATATCTCTCTAGTATTTCAAAACAATATTATCAGTCCCTATAGAATGTTGTTATTTATAATCAGTTAATGCTAGTGACAACTAAATGTCATACTGTCCCTCATAACGCTATTGTGCCGGTATATCATTGACCAGATGGATATAAGAACATTCTTTAGGAGAGGTGGCAGCTCCGCCCAGTCAGATGAGAGAGAGAAGCAGGAGATTGACAGGGCTGAAGGAGCCGGTGTGACGGAGGTTAGTGGTCTACAGGTCTAGAAGGAAATGAGTGGAGATTTTTTTATTTTCTTCTACTGTGGTAGAAATGTATAGGCATTTGTTGTCATTTGTAGCCTAAACTAGATTATTACATGATATTTTTATGCCAAGTCATAAAATTGGCTTCTGGATTTCGATCAGTTATGTTTCAATGTTTTAACTTATCTTAAAGGTGACATGACATTAAAACTTCATTTTATGAGGCTATTTAACATTAATATGAGTTCCCCTAGCCTGCCTTTGGTCCCCCAGTGGCTAGAATTTTCGATAGGTCTGAACAAAGCCCTTGGTGTTCTTCTCCGCCTTTGACAAAATAAAGGCTCAAACGCTCTGTTTGAAAATCTCCTCCAAGTGACGTAGATACGAGAAAGGTTACCTCCCCTCTCTCTGCTTTGCCCGCCCAGATCATCTGGCCCGCCCATGAGAAACTGAGCTACCACCGTGCAAGGGCAAGTGCGATATTGGTTTTTACTGGAGAGACATCATGGGGAGCAAACAAACAAAGCACAACAGTTGCTCAGTGCTTGGATGTACAAATGCAAGCACAAATCTTTATTTAATTCCTTCATCCGAGCCTCTGCACAACCAATATCTCAATTTTATTTTAGCTGGAAATGCTCCGACACAACTTCCCAAAGTTTTGCATGTCTGCGTCAAACATTTCATCCAGGCATGCAGCCCTAAATCTCAGAACTTCTTAAGTGAATCACACTTAGATGAGCTTGCCAAGCACTATAGCATCAATCTGAAAAAAGAGGATAAAAAAATAAATAAATTGCCGCACGCAAACATGCCACTCCCCTTGGGGCTAAGCCCCCCCTTTCTTTGAATCCTAGAAACGCCCCTGATGCCAGGCTACTTACCATGCAGCTTTCTGGTGCAATCTTGTTTGAATTATTGGCCCGTCCACCATAGCAACCATAAAGCAATCAAATCCCCTGTTACTTGTCAGGGCTGGGACCCTGAAAACTTAAATGGCCCACTTTAACTGATGGCCCATTTTACCTGATATCACACTAGATATGTGTATATGCATGTAGGCATATGTGTAAATCCCTATTTGATTCAATTGACTGGGACATGGCCAGGGAATATGATGAATTGATTCATCAGCTGGTTAAGCGCCAAGTACACTTTTCTTACGGCAACGCATGCTGTGGCTTTGCCAATGTTTTCTGCATCGCTTATACTGTATAAAAATGTACCTGACGCGAAAAACCTCAAGGCTATGCAGAGAGTCTGAAGCACAGTAAAAGTTTCAAGTAGCTTTGTTGTCAATTTCTTCACATGTAAAGATATAAAAAGGAATCTATGACGTTTTCCACTCTCCCACAGTGAAACATAAAAAGCACAAGCACAACAGATAAGAAATTTCTTAAGACATTAAGTTACATATTCACATACAGCAGCATAAAGCACAAAATTTTTTGTGATATTTGCAATGTAGCCTACGGCCCGAGAAGGTCTTGCAAATAATCCTCATTGGCTAAATCGATATCGCTCAAACAAGAACTTATCCGTGTGAAATAAAGGATCTTGGCGATCGCAAAGAACTCTATTGGTAATGGTATGGAAAGCTAATCGAACTAGAAGATATCTCCTTGGTCAGCTGGGTCTCTCAAAAAGGGAGCTGCCAATAATTTTTCAGGGGTGTGGCAAGCTTATCCAGCTACACTTACGTTAGCCTGCTCTGGAGCAGGTTAGTGCTAATTGATATGTTACTATGGTGATTTATCTAAATTTGCTTCCACGAACCAAAAAGAGGGGCGTGTTTTATCTTAGCCTGAAAATTAGCTCGCTAAACTGCTTAGCGAGCTACGACGAATACCCCCCTGGTAGGAGGGTCACACGTGTGATGAGAGGTGGGAGATAAACGACGATTTCTAACTTACAAAGACGCATGAAAGCAACGTGTTTTCGACAAAAATGCTTCTCCACCTACTGTTCTGGCGGTGAATTGTTTTCAGCACCCCCAGCAACAGAAATGCTAATTAATCCGTCCTATCCGGCGGCCCGCCCATCCGTAACGTAGTCTGAGTACCATACTGGCACCTTTAGTCATTGGTTAATCAGCGCCTTTCTCCGCCCACTATACCGCACATTGCGACCATTTAAACGTGCAATTGAATGGGCCTCTTTCTCTCTTTCTATTATGGATCATCCACCAAAGTCGAAACAGCGATGACTGTTTGAAATGATCCTGATGCCAATACTTGTAAAGTAGCGAGGAGTTTAACAACTGCTGGAATAGAATGTGAACGGCGTGCGGCAATTCAGTTTTTTGAAAGCGTAGAATTTTCAAAGCTAAATAGAGGTGTGCTTTCACAGGCGGTTTTTGTACATACCGACAGAGGCAGCGGCACGGTTTTATTGATGGAGGGGCAAGATTTTTTTGCCCTGCAAAAAAAGAAAGAAATCTAGACCCTCTGAAACGCTATTTCCTGCATTTTAGGGGGAATAATTTCATTATACACTTAGCTACTTTTCTCTTGCGTTCTCTGGAGAAGGGTGTGTGATTGTCGCGAGAATAAACTGACCCATGCATGTGACACTGAGGACAGCAAGTGCTTTAACAATTATCTTGTTTTCGTTTTCAGATTCGACTTGTAAAATCATGGTATGGGCTACATTTCGATGGACACTTTTTTGCGTTGTGTTTGTTAACAGTTTCGTCGTTCATAATTCGGTTCTGCTCGTTTCTAACACATTGGACTAGATCAGGGGTGTCAAACAGGGCGTCCAGCTCGGCGGCCCGTCGGATGTCTTGGCAAAGTTTGAAAATTACAGGCCTACATTTCATTTCTATAAAAGTAACTGCTATTCAGAATCCAAATGTCTATTAAGAATATGGAGGTTTATAAGTACAAACGTTTTGTAATTTTTTTCATCGATCCAGTATTGCTTCAAAAACTGCGTAAATGCGATGTCTGCTCCGGAGGCAGAAGCGCTCATTGCCACAGGCAGCAGTGCTTGCTGCGCAATTTGCGACGCGTTTGACGTCAAAAGCACAAAGCAAGGGAATCAGCAGAGGAGAGCTCGGGCAGATAAACAGTGGGCCGATGTCTGAGTTTCTGGTCTTTATGTTTCTAGTTTACTATAGAAAGATCTTAAAATAGAGTTTATCATATAAAACCTTCACCAATGATTTAAACATCAAGAGATATTGTCGTCATGTATGTGTTATTATGCTATGATTTTACTGGTCTGGCCCACTTGAGATCAAAGTGGGCAGTATGTGGCCCCTTAACTAAAATTAGTTTGACACCCCTGGACTAGATAGTTCAAATAGTCAACTCACCACACGCTTTCAACACTTACAAATAACTCTTTATTAGAAATGAGTTGCACAGCGCCGGTAGGTCTTATAATTACGTCACATGTTAAAGTGCAATAGACGTAAGAAAGGTGAAACGGATTGCATTGACAAGGATTGACAGCTGTATGAGTGTCATTTTAATATAATTCATGTTTGTTTTTTATATTGGCTGGCTTCCCAGTATAGCTGAATTTGCAGAGCTAGCGAGCACCAATTCCGTGTGGTATTTGCCATCATCTCCGCTATCGCCAGTTTACTCCAGATCGTGTGCTTCAAGTCCCTAGACTGACGATTTAGCTTTTGCAACGAAACCATTTAAGATAATTATGACAATGGTAGAATATAGTGTAGTTCTGTTCAGAATCGCTAACCATGGCAAAGGGATTTCAAATAACTACAATATCCATGCTGATCTTGGATTAAACAGACGATAGCAAAATGTCCATCTTTTGACAACGCGACATAAATGGAATAGGTGCTAGCTAATGTTTGCTCTTAGTTCGCTAGCAATGCAAATGCAGCAATAGTATGTATGAACCCTGCCAAGTAAACCCTGTCAATACAAAGTGAAATCGCTATGGTGCGATTAACTGGACACTGAGTCAGTCACCTTGCCAGATAAGGAACACTACTACTGCATTGCTTGCTTCTCTCACTGACTCTAATTAAAAAAGCAGGTGATGTTACTTAACTAACTCGCTAACATGACCAATGCAGGGAAAAGTGTGACAGTTATGAATGTTTTATTGTATTGAGTGGTAGAAATAAATTGTCAAAACCAATCCTTTGTTACAACTAGCCTACTTACTGGACGTCAGCCACCAATGACACACACACGCATCTGCATCACTGAGGCGGCTGTGGATCAAACCATTGTGGGACCAAGGGCGGGGTTCGCAATCTTTTTAAAGTTTTACAAAAGCGCCATTGTGTCCATAATCGGCAAAACGCTTTCATTGCGTATTATTAATGTTATGAAAATTACATAGTTATGTTTACAGGGATTTAATGGGAGGGGGGATATCATACTTTTCACAGGATTGGGGGGGGGGGGGTCGTGCCCCCCCGGGATTTCCGTCCATGTAGTAATCATGATATCACAGAGAGATCTGTTGTAGATTTCCTTTTCGGAGCCATGTTAGCATGACGGCAGGGCTCGAAATTGGCACCCGCCAAGCGCCAATGGCGTGTAGATATTTGGGCTGGCGACTAAATTGTGTCCAATGCTCCGCCATTTGGCGAGTGAAATTGCGAGTACTCCCGACTACTGCGCCCTTTAAAAAAAGCTTGCACCGCCAACACGAACAGTTGTGCGCGCATGTATATGGCAGAAAACTGGGAACATACCTTTTATAAAAGCTAGAAAATGACACGGATAATACAAATAGTTAAATTTAAAAATACAAAAAAGGTCGAGGGTGACAGCATTTCATAGAGAAAGCAATTCCATCTGCATTGATCTGTTACACAGAATTTTGATTTGGAAAATCCTGAGCGAATGAAAAATCTCGCCTATGAAAAATGTCAGCGAATGTGTTCTCAATAGTATGTTTCAAGTAGGCTACAGCCGAACCCTCGTTCTGTTTGAATCAATAGTAATCGAGTTGATAAGCGTGTCTTCTTGTCTGATCAATATGCAACTGTCAGGTGCGCGAATGGACAGAGCGGCCAGTCGTTCCGCTGCGAGTGCCAGCCCAACGTGCACGAATATACCTGTACAAATGCAAATGAAATTTCCACTCAAAATGCTGACAAAAGTTTGATTAACGATTTCCAACGCAGCCTCCATTGGTATTCTTAACCTGGAACTATAGTGTAAGCACAAAGAAAAAATTAAAGGAAATTGCAAAACACCTGGGAATATATACATAGAATATATATATATATATATATATTATTATTTATTTTTTTATTTTTTTGGAGCACCGAAGACCAATTTTTACCCAGGAAAAACCCCTGCATTCTGAGAGTGATTTATAATGATATTAAAATCATAGGTAAAGGTTGTTTATGTCAAACAATTTCAGAGTACGTCTGAAATGCCAGGTTTCATTTTGGCTGGTAAAAAATATTATTGGCTGGTAATTTTTTCATCTCCCAGCCATTTTGGCTGGTAAGCCAAAAAGTTAATTTTGAGCCCTGCATGACGGGCGTGTCAAAAACTTTCCCGGACGGCGCTGGCCTCTTTTTTTACTTTTCCCGAGAGTTTCCGAGGGGCTCTGACGGACGCCATCAGATTCAAGTTCCATATTTGGAACTAGGCATTTTTTATAAAAAATATACAGAAATATCAGTTGTAAAAATGTCATATGTCACTGCAACCGACGCAAGCAAGGACACCCTACAATTTCCCCAGAAATTGTACCCTCTCTAGTTATTAGGGGCAAAGCTGCGAGGCACCTATTGTTATTAGGATTCCTCCGTAAGGAGGAAACCTATTGTTATTGTTAGTTTTATTAGGATTCCTCCGTAAGGAGGAACCTATTGTTATTGTTAGTTTTATTATTAGGATTCCTCCGTAAGGAGGAAACCTATTGTTATTGTTAGTTATTGTTCGTTTGATTATTATTAGGATTCCCCCGTATTATTATTGTTAGTTAGGATTCCTCCGTAAGGAGGAACCCTATTGTTATTGTTAATTTTATTATTATTTTTCTAGTTTGGGGTCTCCCAGTTTCATGTCTCCCATTAGACCACTCTAGCGCCACCAATAGGTAAAAGTTGGACTTGTGTTTACATACACAACTTTTGAACTGTATGACTGATTTTCGAAAATCAAGTACCATGAGTTCGACGTCAATTTCCGGTTATATCGATTTTCCGCCATTTCCGGTTTTATCAAAAACCCTTGAAAGCCTACTCCTACAATTTTTTTCCAATCTTTCCTGGAATTGGCATACATCATCGTCAGAGCAACCCTCACTCAGGCATTACTTTTATATTTGATTTTCAAAACCGCCAATCAAAATTAGCAACAAAGCAACCAAACTGGAATTTGGATAAAATCTCAGCAAATCTCTGAGATATCAACACCAAACTTGGTATATCGGTGGAAGACACTACAACATGTTACCATGTGCAAAGCCAACTTCATATCTCTTCTTATATCTGATTGATATAAAGTAAATTGAACTTATTGCTACTGTAAAATAATGCTTTACACATCAGCCAGTCAAAACTGATACTCAGATTCAATCACAAGTTCATATGAAGACTCTTGAGAATGTTTAGTACACAAATCTGAGAAAAAGTTGACTGGAATATGAAATGTCGATTTTTGGTGAATATTTGAAACATGCATGCTTGGCTAATTTCTAGGGAAATTTCCAATGAAATGTGTCCCCTGCTCCTCCCCGCGCGTGCTCCAAATTCTCACACACTCAGCCTTCCCTTGAACCACGCGCTGGCTTGGCAAGACGCACACGCAACATTTCAGGAGTGTGGGCTGACCAAGCCTAGCTTGGTCCTAACCAGACCCTCGCACATTTCATTTGTACAGAGGGTCTGGGATCTCTCGATTGACAAACATTAACTTCCTTGAAGGCGGGTCCTCTGTTGAAGTTTAAAACTATTGGATCCGCCCAGAGCCACTCTGATTTGCCATAGCCAACTGCAAGCGTTCGCCTTAGCTAAATCCTTCACCACTACTGAAACGGAGCTAGCTGCCGTACCTGGAAAATCTAACTTTTCCAGAACCCAGTGGGGAGGAGGGCCACAACATCATGGCCACCAACAAAACTCAGCATGGAATGTTCTTGCTCCGGCTTTAACCTATATTCGGCAGCGTTACCACAACCGCAGAACAGTTCGCATCGCATCTTTCTCCGCCGCCATTACTGAACTACTCAAACAAGTGCACAACCTCAGCCACTCCCTCTGTTCGCTGATTGGACCTACAAAAAAATTGTTTCTGGAAACCGACTTCAGAGCCTAGCTCCCAGACCTAGTACAGAAGCAAAATCCAAATTGAGCGGAAGTACGTAGGAGGGCAGAGCCAGGCTAGACCAAGCCCCCACTCATTTTTTGAATGTCAGCGTAGGCCCTTGAGGACCTTGGTGTCATTACATTTCCGATTTTGTATGCAATGGTAAAACGTTATCCAAATCCTGAAACATTGATAGTAAAGGCCAAGAGTAACAACCACACTTTAACCAAAGCCCATGTGGATCTTGTTGGTATTGCATTTCAGATTTTGTATGCAATGGTAAAAAGTTCTAAAAATCCTGAAACATTGATAGTATAGGCCAAGAGTAACTACCGCACCACAAATGGCCCACCATTACCCATAGGTGGCGCTACAGTCCACGCCCTAAAGCACAAAGATACAAGGCTTTCTGGAATGTATAGGCTCACCAAGCCCCCTCCCTTCACTTCTTGGCTTGAAATAAAGGCCCTTGTGGATCTTGATGGTATTGCATTTCAGATTTGGTATCCCATTGGTAATTCTACAGCATAGATTTTTCTATACAGTTACAATTTGTCAAGAATGTACATTTTTCAATGGTTCGAAATGTTTGGAGAAATCCGCCATTACTGCTTGCAGTTATATTTAGGATTCCTCCTTAAGGAGGAAAACTATTGTCATTAGGATTCCTCCGTAAAGGCCGATTTATACTTCTCCGACTCCGTTATGGACAGATGCACGCACGGAGTCGGACGGATTGGTTGAATTTATACTACTCCGACTGAAAGATATTCACCGCCAGAACAGTAGACAGCGCTGCACTGCTATGCTAGCTTGATTATCGAAATGTCGGAGCAATTTACAAATGAGCCGGTTCATCAATAAAATAAGCACATTTTTAGCAACTACACTGCCCATTTCCTGTCACATTTTAATTCAGAAGCTGATTTACATGTACTGTTTAGCTGAAATATGAATTGTAAAAACTTACAGCAATGGCGGTCAAAGGATTCTGTTCGTCCTGTTTATCACGGTAACCCCACCCCTGATGCAAGCGGTTCTTAATACTGACCAATCACAGCCAGGGGGTATCCGTAACTATCCAAAATTACGACGGATAGCTAGAAAATTCAGGAGGTGCACGTCAAGCTCTCCGAGGGCTCTCGTAGAGCTCGGAGAGGGCATTCCATGTAGACGAGGGCGTTCCCCTGTGTCCGTTTTTGGGAAAACGGAGAACTCTAAATCGGCCTTTAGTGGCAAAAATAGTATTTTAGTAAAATAGAAATAGGCGTAGCCTACTTAATTGATCCTAACTTCCAAATTGTTCCACAACCAATGCAAGAGTTGACATGTTTGCAGTACGATCCATTGCGAACTGCTCCATTGACAATGAACGACTTCCAGCGTATCGCAAATGGTTTGTTGCATCGGGCGTTAAGGGTGAATTACTCCAGCAAAAATACATTACCCCATTCTTGGCATTTCTCAAATATGTCCCCATATCTGTTATGTCTTATGCATGAAATATTTGAATGTGAAATAGTTATAGTAGTACTGAAATGGGGTTTATTTACGTCAAACATTCAAGAACAGTCTACATCAGTATAGGATGAATATCCATAGTCTTGAATCAATACATTTGATTAACATACTGTGTGGTGCACATACATACTCATACTGTATGCTTAAAGCAATCATTTAAGGCATGCACAGGCAAGTCTGCACAAAAGTCTGATTTAGGTTTATAGCAATACAACACTATTACACTATTATTGAGTTTGCAGATAGTTTGTTACTATTTTTATAGTTTGCAGCTTTCTCTTCATTTCAAGATGCAAAATAGACTATATCAAACAGAGCAGATAATGTTAAACTTAAGATTTAGTTTACACTTATGACATCAGAAATAGAAATTGTTTAAAAAAAGAAAAGTGTGTCTTTGAATGAAAAGATAGAGTTCAATAGAATAAAAACAAACCTGAGAGTTCAGAAAAGGTGTAAACAAATCACTGGTGTCATAAATTATCATGAACTGGTGGTTAATAACTGTCCTCTACACAGCATAACAAATGAAAACCTTTAAACGTGCTTTTTACAGCAGTTTTTCAAATAAAGTGATAAAGTATTTTACCAAGAGTCATTTACCAGAGGAATAGCTAAAGACATGAACATTCTTTGGACTGTTGTGTTTGTGCTCATGATCATGATTTGACAATAATAAAAAGAACTGAGCACTACTGTATTTACTCGTAAAAATTAAATGATAAATGAACAGTAACTGTAAATAAATCAATTTGGTGGAAACAAGCAAGGCATTGAGTACAGTTCATATAATGACACTTTTACACAGATGTTTCTACAGTTCTGTGTTTAAAGCAAGCACTTTATATATACATAGTAATGAACAATCATTGAAAAACTAAATGAACTCGAAGCCCCATACAAGTTGAGCTAAAGTCTTACTTTGTATAATGTGGTTAGTAAACAGACATGCTACAGTTTGGTAAGAGTAGTGAAAGGGTATGGGAGCCATTGCTGTCTGAGACCTCCAACTTCCAAAGGCACTGTCAGAGTCGCTTATTCTCACTTGTTATGTCCAATGGGAAACCCTTCAGCGAGAACCCAAAGCCATCAAGGAGGAAGTTCACTGTATTCTAAAGACGAGACCTTGGGAAAACACCTCGTGCATTCGATCAACACGCTTGTTTGGCATAGGCCAACTGGCAACTTTCATATATTGTTGTTACGGATCAAATTTACTGTCAAGAAGTGGAAAATTGTTCATTTGTGCCCCACAAATTTCACATTAAAAACAAAAAATGTTTTTATGTGGTATTATGGTTGTTGAAATGTCTCAAATTGTGGGGGTGGTTCCAACTGCGAAATCAGATAGGCTGATGGCTATGGTTTATTGGTGATTATGAAGTACTATAACTGACAGGTATGAGTTTATTTGCTTTGGTTTGCAATTTTCTTAAAGGTCACATGACATGAAAACTTCACTTTAGGAGGTCATTTAACATTAATATGAGTTCCCCTAGCCTCCTTTTGGTCCCTCAGTGGCTAGAATTTTCAATAGGTGTAAACCAAGCCCTGGGTGTTCTTCTCCGCCTTTGAGAAAATGAAGGCTCAATTGCTCTGTTTGAAAATCTCCTCCTTGTGACGTCACAAGGAGCCAGGCTACTGCCCTTCTCTCTGCTTTGCCCGCCCAGATAATCTGGCCCGCCCAGATAATCTGGCCCATGAAAAACTGAGCTACGATCCTGCAAAGGCAAGTACAATATAAATTTTTCCTGGAGAGACATCATGGCTAGCAAACGAACGAAGCATAACGGTTGCTCAGTGTTTGTATGTACAAATCAAAACAAAAGTATTTTTTTAGTTCCGTCATCCAAGCCTCTGCACAACCAGTATCTTAATTTTATTTTCACTGGAAATGCGCCGACACAGTTAAGTGTTGTATGTCTGCGCCAAACATTAGAGCCACAACTGTTTCCTCAACTTGAGGCAATACAAAGCTGGCCTTGCTGAAATTACATTTTGGATCATTACTAACTCTCCTTGGTCAAGCTACAAACCTTGGACAGGTAAGCTAACTAACGCCAAATCATTTTGTTACTTTACTGTATATGGTTACCTAGCTTGCTATCCTTAGAATCTGGCTGTAACATTAGCTCTGCAGCTAACAGCTGAGTTACTGTTGCTAATGTCAAGGTAGATGGCATCATGTGTGTGTGTGAATACAAACGCTGTAATGCGAGTGTTGTACACTTCTTTGTTATTTGGATAACCGTTCTGCTGTTGGTGTTATGGCGCGCGATATCCGCCAGCATCCTCATTGCAATGACTATAAGTGTGCACCTCTGCAAACCAGGGTGATCAGATGAGAATGGCTGAATTCAAGGCATCTTACAGCAATGGGGGCTACGAGCCATTGCAATACATCCGTTGTAAACATGTTGCCGCCCCTCTCCTCTTCATTAGCATTTAAAGCTACAGACACAGAAACAGCGCGTTTTGAGGAAAGCTCATTGTGGGACTGCTCGTAGTGGCTGTAATTATGCACCAAGGCTGAATTTCGGGAAAAATACTTCAGATACAGTTATAGGGAACCACTAAGGCCTATATAAAAGCATCCAAAAACAGCATATCATGTGACCTTTAAACGCTTGTGGCAAGAGCCTTGTGCCTTGGACAAGGCTTCACATTTAAAATACTGCTCAATAAGTCTTTCAAAGACACCGACTCATGGTATAAAAGCATTAAACCTTTAGTTAAAACAGTGTAAACATTTAGTACAGTTTGAACATGCACAAGTTAATAGGCGCTATGAGGCCTCAACAGTAAAAGAAAGTGGAAGTGTTAACTGCTGTACAAAAAGCATCACATACTCCTTTCTATCTGCCCCGCCTCCTCCCATACACACACACACCTAAATACACAGACACAGCATACTGCTTATGTCACTTGCCAAAAGAAGGCGCTGTCCCTTTGTGGCTTGGGAGACATTCCAATCATGGTAAACTGACTAGGACACTGACCCTCTAAGGATAAAAAGTTTCTGCTCAGTGAATTTTTCAAAGACATGGACAAACACTCAGCAGATAAGAACTTATCCTCACCAGAGAAAAATTATACAGAAAAGTAATATGCAAAGGGTGATATCTTACAAGGGAGAAAACATTACTCCCCTAATAGCCATTGATGACTAACAGACAATTTAAGCAGTTATTCAGTGCATATACTGAAGTTCCATTGTGTTACAAATGTAAAATATTTATACCAGAAATATAAAAACTTAAAAGAAAGATATAAGGCATTGGGAGTGGTATGATGTCTCACTTGGTAAGGGTAAAGATACATTGTGCTCATTCTGCAATATTTCAGCATTTTAGCATTCTGTTAAGTTATGTTAAATGTAGTATTTCTTAAAGCAGCAGATGCCTGCCTTGAATCTTAAGACTACGGGTCTGTGTTTCTGTGCTCTGTTCGAATATGTGGATTTAATACATCCTAAATAACAAGTACCTTACTGCACGCAAGAGATACCTGCGAACCCCAACCCTTTCCATTGCATCCTCTCCATCTGTGCAAAACAAAGACTGCTGTTCAGCCCTCATCCAATTCTCCTTTCACCCTTCCCTTTTTCGTATTTTCCTTCTCAACTGGTCAGCCTTCTTGCCTTATACTTGTACATAGCCGCAGTATGTGTATAGTGTGATTTGTGTGTGCATATCTGCATGTGTGCATCTGTGATTGTGTGTTGGTGCATGCATGTCTAAGTACATACATATGTACATACAAATATGCATGCGTGATTGAAAGCATTGACTGCAGTCATTGGAAACTACAATACAAAAAAAGCAAAAACAAATTAGTTGCCTTCAATACTTTGAACCAAACCTTACCAAAGCAGCAATAATAAACGACATAATAATCCCCCAAAATAATCCCAATCATCATCTTTCATTATTTCTTTACATCTATCATACACAGTGCATGACTATTTATTTAAACTTAGACCTTCAGTCTTTATGTTAAGCTACAGTGAGGCCTTTTGGTGTCAAAAATAAAATGATCACTTTTTGTTTTACATTGTTATGGAGCTAATTGAAATAGAACGAGAAAATCCCCTAAAAGCAGATGTCATTTCCAGGGACACTTTACTTAGCTTACTTTAGCTTTAGCAGACTGGAGTGATTTGGGAGGCTTGCTGAAGAAAACTGTGACTTATAATCCACCTGAAGAGAAGATCTTTACATAAGACTGCATGTGCTCCTGCCATACCTTCTGCACAACACCTGCTTTCTGGGTAAAACATGCTGTAGGAGGTAGAGTTAAAGGGGTTGTCTGTGTCTGAGAACATGTACAGGCCTTCCATGCTCGTGCAGCAAGACCCAGATTAAAGGACAGAGGGTAGGTTGCAGGCGCTTGAGAAGAATAGTGCTTTGATTTTGGAAAGTGTACAGTCTTATTAGTTTGCTTGTTGTTTGTGCAGTCTTGCCATCCTGGATGCAGGTTTAATTAAAACCCTCAGGATTTTAATATAACTGGCAGAAATAAATGACAGATTGAAGTTAGATTTGGGCATGTATGTGGATCAATTATTTCACTGTAGTTAAATTCTTTAGTTAAATACAATCAATGAAAATACAAAATAACTGAAGAAAATTGTCAACAAAGACACGAGCAAGTGAACAAACAAATATTATGGCACAAATGGGTAAAAACAGGAAACCTCAAAGTGCCAAAATAGTGTCACAGAAATAATGACAATTTTAACTGTGATTGTCATACTCACGTCCCCAGTTGAAGATGATAGCTGCAGTAATGATAATGATCCCTCCCACTAGTGAGACAATGGATAGTATCATGGCATTACGACCCAAGCGCCGTGCCCCATCGATGTTCCCCTCCTGCAGACTGTTCCGCGACTGCAAAATCCGGGTGTAAAGATGATCAAATGTTGTGAAGCCAAATAAAATGTACAGTACCTTTCTTACAATTTTCATGTGATTATGCACATGCATGTCAAATGTCTGGCTATGAATATACACTGTGGCCAAAAATATTGGCAATGACACATTTTGTGTTTTTTGCAAAGTTTGCTGGTTCAGTATTTGTAGATATTTTCTTCACGTTTCTATGGTATACTGGAAAACAATAATACGCATTTCATGAATTTTAAAGGCTTTTATTGGCAAAACCAAAAGTGGAGTCCCCCGTTTTATAGCAATCAATCTGCTCTTATAATCCAATCAGAATAATAGAGTGATTTCACCTGACTAGAACTCATTCACACTTTCCCATATACTGATGGACTTGTGAAAGGATGTTAGCTGGTCATGTTTGCTAGGGCCCAAAAACAGTGAAATGTGGGTTTTTGTGATAAAGTTCATGTTTTTAGGCCAGTGAATCTTTGATTTAAAATGCATCTGATCACTCTACACAATAATTGTGAATCAATACCACAATAACTGAAGCAGCAAACTTTGCAAATATAAAATGTGTGTCACTGGCCTTTCACAATCATACTAAATGATATAGGTGGACTAAGAGTATTGAATTTGCTTCACAGGAGAGTATTTTACTTGCTCATTTAACTGCATTGTCATGTGAGCGTGTAAAAAGGGCTATACGAATAAATTTGATTTGATTTGAGCAAATATTGGAAGTTCAATGTGCTGAGGTGAAAAATAATTATGCACAATGGTAGGTACTCCAAAGCAACTTACCATTACAGAGAAGGTCAGAGCTACGATGTTGATGGGCCACAGAGGGCAGAAACAGGAGAGGATTGCTAAAATCAGATAGTCTCTGGGTTTGGACCCATCGCCAGGGCCCTCTGGCAGTATACTAGGTTTGCGACTGAGGGAGGGTCTAGGGGACCCCGCTGAGTGGCCCAACGAGCCAGAGCAACTGCCCAGCTGGGAGCGACCATTCAGTTCGTGCCCACCTGGCTTGGTATGCTGCTGCTTTGGCGGGGAGGAGAGGGAGGATGCAGGGAGGGAGGGGTCTGCAGAGGCATGACAAATTCCATTACCTGCAGAGGATATAGATTGATATACAGAAGTTAGGGGAGACAGAGTTTACAGAAAAAAGAAAGACGTAACAGTCCTTTGTGTTTCATTAACATTTTTGTTGTTCCAAAACACAATCGTGGTAGAACTACTTCACTAAAGGCTAACAAAATTATGTGGCCAATCAGGGGATGTCATATAGCTGAGACGGGAGAAAGGCATAACATTAAATCAAATTAATCTCTTTGTTGGATTTCCCAAATAAGCACACACTTAGCAAGATGTAGTGAGGTGAGGGGACATCTCCACATCAGACACTGTGTCATATATCACTCCAAAATAAAGAGGATGGGGTGGGGCGGTGGTTGGGGGGAGGTTTATTTACTGTTCTCCATCTTCTCGTTGATCACTGCCAGGTGGTCCAGTTCAGCAGCCCTCCCTAGGCCAGAGGGTGTGGCTGGTTGTCCGGAGATTGTTGGTTGGGATGTGACAGGTGCTTGGCTTGACTCCGTAAGCAGGTTCACTCTCTGACCTTCCTCCCTGCCACCGCAAGCAGTGAGCTTGGTGGTGATGGAGTTCGAAGCCATGGATGAACAGGGACAATGCTAATTGAGCGTAGATGTTGGCGCTGATGTGGATCGCTGAGTATGATTTGAAAGGTAAACAAACTGAAATAGATTTTATAAAGAATTGGTTATTTGAATCACTTTGTTGCTTTATTTCTACTTCATTAGCATTAAGTCGAGTTCGAATTGTGAGGGAGACTGCCCCAGTGTCAATAAATAAAACAAAGATATGCATCAAGATCTACTCAGAGTCGTCTTTGAATCAATTAATCCAATTCAAAGTAATCATTATACTCATTTACTTAGCCAAAATCCCAACATATGTATGTAATTACATGTTACTTTCATAATCCGTTTTGTTTATATGAAATATCCGGTGTTGCCAAAACCTTAGTTTAGACCTCTTTGCTACATTGTTTAAATGCTGTTTGTTTTTTGTCAAAGTAATTTTAGGTTACCTTTAAATTCTAACAGCAGAGCTAAAGACTCAGAAAACTATTCTTAAAACATTGATACAAAGAAACTTGTCATAACTATTACTACATTATAGGCCCTGTAGATGTTGACTATATCGAGGTTACAGCAATTTCTGTGGTGCAACGGCAAGTCGCAGAATTTTGCATGCTGACGCAGGACTGTTTTATGAAAATTGAGCTTGAATTTTAAGAATACATGTTAATAGACTAACCAAATTTTTTGGTTGTGTTCAAATTTACACAGACTTGCATTCATTGGTCTCTCTCTCACACACACAGTCACACTGCACTACCCATGGAAAATCAATATCGGGACATACACACATCTTAAAGATAACACACCCACCTACAAGCAGCACATTCAGCCTACATATTTTGGCAACCAAAAAACTGTCTAAAAAAACTAAGTAGTCAAAAGTAAAAACATGGAAAGAACCTACCTGATCCTAGTGCTTGATAAGATGCTGTTTTCCACACATTTTGCTTTAATAGTTAACAGATCTATTATAGAACTCAATCTAAAAGATTCAGTAGGTATCACAATTTCAGCCCAACCTAAACGTCCACAGTAAAATTCTGCTAATACACTCGATATCAAGACTTCAATCCCCTTTCTCTTAATAGAAAAATATAAACAGTGCTGTGGGATGTTTAAATAGCTTTCTTTTGCGTCCAACCTCAGCCCTCCTTTCTCGATGTGTGACGGTGGGGAGGGGGGGGGGGGAGGTTGCAGGGGAGGGTCTAGGAAAAGCATCTGCAATAAGATGCTTTCCCTCTCTTTTCCGCATCTCATTTGTCAATAGTAGATTTTGCTGAGGATGCAGTAAAATGACCACGGCAACCACCATATCCCAACGACCAAACAATGATACACATTTAATATTTAAAGAAGACATCAGTTACCTCCACGCAAACCTCCCCTCACATACACACACACGCGCTTGCAAACGCACACACAGCATTTCGCCCCATCTAACAATCAGAAGATGGGATGCTACGGCTGTGCCACCTTGTGGACGTTAATTGTACCACAAATAAAGGACAAACAAAGCATTGTACAACAAGCATATACTCTGCTGGGCTTGAGGGTAGGCAAATTATAGTAATTAAATTACAGTCGGCTAAATTAAACAATATATAGGCCTCTAAATAAAGCCAATATTAGTGATGCAACGGATAACAAAACTCACAATTCGGATCTAACCCCAGGTTTGAGGCATGGATCGGATCATTTTTTGCATCAGCAAGAAAGGAGACAAATATAGCCTGACATTGTTCACCATTCATTTGAATGATAATAAGCATACCACTTACAGTGGTGTGAAAACGCTTTGGGCTTTTATAGCACCGTGGAGGAATTTTGGCCCACTCATCTTTGCAGAATTGTTGTAATTCAGCCATATTTGAGGGTTTTCGAGCATGAACTGCTTTTTTAGGTCATGCCACAGCATCTCAATAGGATTCAGGTCAGGACTTTGACTAGGCCACTCCAAAGTCTTCATTTTGTTTTTCTTCAGCAATTCGGAGGTGGACTTGCTGGTGTGTTTTGGATTGTCCTGATGCAGAACCCAAGTTCACTTCAGCTTGAGGTCACGAACAGATGGCTGGACATTCTCCTTCAGGATTTTTTGGTAGACAGCAGAATTCATGGTTCCATTTATCACAGCAAGTCTTCCAGGTCCTGAAGCAGCAAAACAGCCCCAGACCATCACACTACCACCACCATATTTTACCGTTGGTGTGATGTTCTTTTTCTGAAATAGGGTGTTTCTTTTACGCCACATGTAATGGGACACACACCTTCCAAAAAGTTTAACTTTTGACTCATCACTCCATAGAGTATTTACCCAAAGGTCTTGGGGATCATCAAGATGTTTTCTGGCAAAAATGAGATGAGCCTTAATGTTGTTTTTGCTCAGCAAACATACAAAAAAAAAATATAGCTGCAAGGAGCGATGCGGGTTCCTCCGTAAAATGGCAAAATATTATAAAAATGTACATTGTAGAAGGTCAAGAGTTGGACAACAAGAGAGCAAAACTACTTCATGTAGGGCCAACTACAATAGGCTGAATGGGGATTTGAACTCATGAGCATAAGGTCACAAGGCAGACTCTCTATCCTCTCTACTACACACCAACTGTTGAGAATATATGAGTAGAAAAGGCAGAGTATTAGCTTTGGTCAGCTTTGGGACAAAGGTTAAGAAACGGTTGACATTTCAAAGTGGAATTGCATGAAATAGCGCATGGTATTTCATAATGATGTAATCCTGTTTAACTAAACAGATATTCAAATTTTAGACAGGCTAAAAGACTGCTGCTGGATTCAAACCTGCAACCTTATACTTTGTCAGTCACTGTCCCAGTCCATTGAGCTATTCACAGTGTTGCATATTGTAATGTTCAGTTACTGTATAAAAATGTTTTTTTTCTGTGGTAAGAGTTGTTAGATTCAGCGAAAATTTAAACTACTCAAATTCAATCATATTTTGACATATCAAGGTGAAATTGTTGATGGTACTTCAGAGTGATGTCATCTTGAACCCAATAAGGTTTGAAAACCATCAGTAAAAAATTATATTTGATTTATTGACACAAAGATATTGAGGCAATGTGAACATTTACATAAATACACCCCTTTCAGACATTTTGTATTACATTTCTCATTCCATTTCACCCTATATAAAAACACACCTGCCTGCACACTATCCCAATCCATGCCATTTGATTCCCTCCCAGCGCAAGTCACGCCAAAGCAGAAATGCTGTAGTGGACGCATGAGGTTTAGATGTCGACCAAAAATTGCCTCCCACAATCAAAACACATTGAAGATCAAGATGGTTGGAAGATCATTTTCCAGAACCACAGTCAATTTACAATTAAGAATAACCTCATATCAATAGGTCTGTGGCACATACCCATGATCATCTCTCTGCAAGTATTACCTTAATACGGCCGACTCTCACTTCCGATTAAACCACACAACATGCACTCTCAGGGTGACCAACAAGATAATTTTAACTAACAAACAACATTACAAACATCTAACCGAACGAACGAAATGCCTTGCATTGTTGTTGTAACCAAACAATTTTCCAAAAGTCTTGGCATTATTTAACATGCCGCACTGCATGCTGGGTATCCAAGAGTGCTGACGCTGATGATCTAGCTGTGCTCCGACTGCGTGATATGACGAGATGCTAGTGAAGTGCTAAGGTCTCGGAGTCTGAAATGGAACGCATCTTTCTGCCTTGAAGCTGCGTGCGCACCATCATCAAGACCCCATGTAAATGTCAAGATAACATCCAAGCTAACAATCTCGCCAAATCTGACTGCAGCTTTGTACACCATATGTACTGTGTTATGGTTGTTTGAGTTAAACAACTTGCTTAATGAATTAAATGGCTGTTAAATGTCAAATCCAACTATAAATGTATAAAACAGAGAATTCCAATCAAATCTGAATTATTTGAGGTTTAAAAGACAACCTTTGCCTAAACTGACACGCACCAACTCTGAGAACTGAGTTTCAACATCCATTTACACATTGACTCTCTTTTTTTTAACTCTACTCTTAAGGCATAACTATGCTTAACTTAATGTCTGCACCTCTCTGTCACCAACTGTCTCTGGAGTGGGGGGTGGGGGCTTCACAGGGTGTCAACAGGTATAAACAAGTAAAAATTTAAGACTTTTTAAGACCTTTTAATACCACTTCCAATTGAAATGAAAGACCAAATTTACGATGGAAATACAAATGTGGAAATATACAGTCTTCCCAAACACCGATGTCTGTTCAATATGAACAGTATGGTAAAATGACAACTATCGGTTGAGTTTAAGAACAATGGGCCTCATTCCAGAACATTTTCTTAAGTTTCTTCTGAAATGTTTCTTACGGGCTTTGGAAAAACAACGTAAGACAACACATCCGCCAAATTCATGAACGCTTGAAAATGTGTTCATACGCAGCAGAAGTTTTCTGAGCTGTGCTCCCTGGGAAGAGTTTTCTTAAGTTGAAAGCGCGTCCTCGTGCTCCTGAATTTGCATACATACACGCCCCGACAGCTCTTTATAAGGGCACGCAACAGCAGTGACGTGTGCAGTCAGAATCGACACAGGAAAGCAACCGGTACGCAAGTTATGTCCAAGCGAAAAGCAACTGGTGCACAGGTGTGCAACATCATACCAGTAAGATGAGCAGTGGAATTTTTCTCCATTGGATCTAACAGTGTGCACACTAAGCAAGGTTATTTATTATAATTATTTAAATCTGGATGTCTGTTATGGCAAGCCGTTGTATAATTTAAAGGAGACATGACATGCTGTTTTTGGATGCTTTTATATAGGCCTTAGTGGTCCCCTAATACTGTATCTGAAGTATCTTTCCCGAAATTCAGCCTTGGTGCATAGTTACAGCCACTACGAGCAGTCCCTCAATGAGCTTTCCTCAAAACGCGCTGTTTCTGTAGCTTTAAATGCTAATGAGGAGGAGAGTGGCGGCAACATGCGCTAATGTTTACAACGGAGGTATTGCAATGGCTCGTAGCCCCCGTTGCTGTAAGATGCCTCGAATTTAGCCATTCTCATCTGATCACCCTGGTTTGCAGAGGTGCACACTCAGTCATTTCAATGCGGAGAAAGGCGGGTATCGCGAGCCATATCACCAACAGCAGAACGGTTATCCAAATAACAAAGAAGTGTACAACACTCGCGTTACAGCGTTTGTATTCACACACACACTTGATGCCATCTACCTTTACATTAGCGACAGTAACTCAGCTGGCTCGTAGCCCCGTTGCTGTAAGATGCTTCGAATTTGCCCATTCTCATCCGATCACCCTGGTTTGCAGAGGTGCACACTCATAATAATTTAAATGAGGGGAAAGGCGGATATCAGGCACGCGCATACCAACAGCATAACGGTTATCCAAATAACAAAGAAGTGTACAACACTGGCGTTACAGCGTTTGTATTCACACACACACACTTGATGCCATTTATCTTTACATTAGCAACAGTAACTCAGCTGTTAGCAACAAAATGTTGTCCAAGGTTTGTAGCTTGACCAAGGAGGTTTAGTAATGATCCAGAATTTAATTTCAGCAAGGCCAGCTTTGTGTTGGCTCAAGTTGAGGAAACAGTAGTGGCTGAAATGTTTGGCGCAGACATACAAAACTTTGGGAAGTTGTGTTGGCGCATTTCCAGCGAAAATAAAATTGAGATATTGGTTGTGCAGAGGCTTGGATGAAGGAACTGAAAAAAAAGGTGTGCTTGCATTTGTACTTCCAAGCACTAAGCAACTGTTGTGCTTCGTTTGTTTGCTCGCCATGTCTCTCCAGGAAAAACCGATATCGCACTTGCCCTTGCACGGTGGTAGCTCAGTTTTTCATGGGCGGGCCAGATGATCTGGGAGGGCAAAGCAGAGAGGGGAGGTAACCTTTCTCGTATCTACGTCACTCAGACAAGATTTTCAAACAAAGCAATTGAGCCTTCATTTTCTCAAAGGCGGAGAAGAACACCCAGGGCTTTGTTTAGACCTATCAAAAATTCTAGCCACTGGGGGAGCAAAGGCAGGCAAGGGGAACTCATAATAATGTTAAATAATCTCATAAAATGAAGTTTTCATGTCATGTCTCCTTTAACCAATGAATTCTTGATATCCAAAATGCAATTCTTTATATCAAGAATTCAAATTTTTGATATCAAGAATTCATTGGTTAGATGATAAAACGGCTTGCCATAGTCTGTAGAGTTGAACGCAATCACCAACGATTTCTCATAACTTCATTAACACTTCAGACACAGAGTTTTCTAAAATGCAATTCCTATGATCCTTGTGTTTTTTTAAGGAATCGCATTTGAGACAACTCTGGCAAATTTACGACTGCTATTTCGAGTTCGGAGAGTCTTCTGGAGTTCAAAACATATCCCAGATGAGACAACTTTCATGAATGCCAAATATTTTCCTAAATCCAATTCAGAAGAAATACCTTCTTAAATTCTTCTTAACTGCGTTCGAGAATGAGGCCCATTAACTAAATGTGTGTAATGCGAAAGGATAAAACAAAAATGGAATTACTATCCTGAATTATATTTTTTATTACACAATGGTGGAGCAGAAACTAGCAATTCCATAAATCCCATGGAAACAAAGGCAAATGTGTGTGATGAACTGATGTGGAGCACAAATCATCCAAGAAGCAGTACTTCACTTGAGTGGTTTTTATTCAGATGACTAAGCATTGGATTCAGGTCAAAAGTCTATCACTTGAACTGGTTTCATTACTTAAGACACTAAAAGTCATCTGCTTGGCATGCTGGGACATGGAAAGGATAAAACATTTGGACTTTCATCAAATTAGAAAATACTGGTTCGTCCTTTTGCATCCATGTCTTCAAAAAAGCAGTCTGCAGAACTACTGTGTCTGTGGGGTGAATGTCTGTCTCTGGAGGGCTGGCAGGCAGGGGGCAAGCAGGGGCAGGGGCAAGTCAGGGCAGGCCAGCTGGATGAAGCTGTCCTGGGGTCAGGGCTGAAGAGAAGCTGTCCAGCTGGAAGGGGGGGTAGTCCAGCAAGTTCAGGTAGTTCAGCATCTTCTGTCTAACTGTTCAGCAGGCCTCTGCATGACCCTCCAGACCTGTAAAGGTACCAGTATGGTACTCAGACTCCGTTACGGATGGGCGGGCCGCCGGATAGGACGGATTAATGTTGCCTTAATGATTCTCCGAAGTCTGGGGGTAAAAACAATTCACCGCCAGAACAGTAGGTGGAGAAGCGTTGCTTTGTTGCGTCTTTTTAAGTTAGAAATCGTCGTTGTTTATCTCCCACCTCTCATCACACGTGTGACCCTCCTACCAACTGTCACTAGTCGGACGATACGATATAGACAAGGCTCTGGTTTTGTGAATTAATTTCTCCACCACCAAGTGTATAATCCAATGTGAAAAATGATAAACAAAATGACTGATATTATTGGAAACAAAAAGATCCATACAAACTGTATGTACAGTCAAAACTACAATGTACTACTGTAGGTCACTAAACTGTGGCAGTCAGTGCATAGACAACAAACTCACGTTTCTGAATTCGCTAGAGTACAGCATAAACTAGCTCACAATAAACGTTCTCTCCAAGCAGGGGGGTATTCGTTGTAGCTCGCTAAGCAGTTTAGCGAGCTAATTTTCAGGCTAAGATAAAACACGCCCCTATTTTTGGTTCGTGGAAGCAAGTTTAGATAAATCACCATAGTAACATATCAATTAGCACTAACCTGCTCGAGAGCAGGCTAACGTAAGTGTAGCTGGATAAGCTTGCCACACCCCCTGAATAATTGGCAGCTCCCTTTTTGAGAGACCCAGCTGACCAAGGAGATATAGTTTGATTAACTTTCCATATCAATATAGTTCTTCACGATCGCCAAGATCCTTTATTTCACACGGATGAGTTCTTGTTTGAGCGATATCGATTCAGCCGACAAGGACTCATTTATTTGCAAGACCTTCTCGGGCCGTACATTGCAAATATCACACGCCGCAGCAAGCTAGTGCCCCAGTCAATGAAATCAAAGAGGGATTTACACATAGGCCTACATGCATATACACATACATAGGGTGATATCAGGTAAAATGGGCCATTTAAGGTTTGGGGGTCCCAGCCCTGACAAGTAACAGGGGATTTGATTGCTTTATGGTTGCTATGGTGGGCGGGCCAATAATTCAAACAAGACTGCACCAGAAAGCTGCATGGTAAGTAGCCTGGCATACCAAATCTAATTAAACTATTATAAGGATGATAAATCTTTCTTTTTTTTTTTACATGCACATAAAAAAACTATGAATATCTGTCTTGATGGCATCAATCACAAATAATGTTGTTAGTTTGGTATATGAACATATTTTTTGAAAAAGTGATGTTTTTCTGGCTGGTCCAATTTACCTTAACCCACTGAGGTAAAATGGGAAACATGGTTTCAGATAAAATGGGCCATCATCTGTGTCACTCACAAACTCACATACCCATGTGTTGGAGTGTGTGTGTGTCACACCATGACCCCTCCAACAGTAATAATGGTAGTAGATATTTTATGTACAGTGAGTATGGCGAAGGAGAAGGAAGCGAGAGGAGAGGAGAAAGGGAGAAGGAAAGAGAGACAAAAAAGAGAGTAGGAGCAAGGACCAGAGAGGAAAGGATACAAAGATGAAACAGGGATGGAAAGGAAGGCCAAACAATTACAATCTGTGGAAAGAGGAGAGGATGAAGGGGGCCTTAGATTAATACATGGAGGGAGAGTTACAGTGAGTGTGCACCTCTTATCAAGTGCATGGGGTGTGCCGCAATCAACACTGCAAAGACGCATCAGTGGAAAGGTGACTGGCAGTGAACATGTGTCAGGGCAGAAGCCCTACCTTCCACAGGAGGCAGAAAGGGAACTTGCTGCCACCCTCAACACATTGGCGCAGAGGGGGTTTCCCTTCACAAAACGTGATGTCCGGCAAGTGGCCTTTGATTTTGCAGCCAAGAACAACATTTCTGGTTTCTCCAAGACAGCAGGGAGGGCCGGATATTATTGGTTTTGCTTTCTAAAGCACAACCCAGAGCATTGGATGTGCAAGCCAGAGGTCCTGTCTGCAGCACGGGCTGCTGGACTCAACAAAGAGGTGGTTAGCCAGTGGTTTAACCAGTATGAGAGCCTTTTGGTCAAGCTGGGTATTGAGGGCACACCGTCACATATATATGAAACTATGACGAGTCTTGGCTTCAGGATCATATTTTTTTAATTATGGCACATATGAATATGTTTGTTTAATGCAGTTTAAATGTTTTGTGGCTGTATAAGCAACTGTGTTTTAAAAGTAAATTTGATGATAAATTACAATTTCCCTTTGCAGTTTCACTGGCCCATTTTACCTGAACAGCTGGTCCATTTTACCTGAAAATGCTTGTGCCAAAAAAGTTGGCACAGCTGATGTTTCAAGAACTGTAGGGCCTAAATAATTTTATTACATCATTTAAAAAAAAAAAGGATCAAAAACAGTCATTAGTAATCATAAAAATACATGCAAAAGGCATATATGGTATAGTATTATTGTCCCAAACGATTTACCAAAAAGTGGCCCATTTTACCTGATATCACCCTAGTACATGCGCTTTCAGTAGGCCTACATATATCCTCATAAGTGTCTATGAATTCATATCAATTATACTCTTTGTTTTTATACTTATTCTGAAAAAGTTGATATCATAATTTTCGCTAGCAAGATCTCATTCAATGATTAATTTCCATTAAGCCTACTGCCAGCAGGCACATTTAAAGAAATGTGATCTGATTGATCGGGGTAATAAGGCACTAAAGATGAGCCATTTTACACAAATACGCATTTAATTTATTGGCAATTTTTTTGCCAAGATGCCTGTCTTGCTCTGGCAGCGGTGGCGGTGTTTGACTTAGCCATGATAATATGCTTATGCATCTTTGTAGAGACTCATTATAATAGTTTGCTCAGATGGCGAGAATATCACCGCTCTCTCTTTCGTCTTTTCCGCCATCATACCGTTAGAAAATCACGGTTTTGGTGATCGACCTTTCCTGCCTTTTGAAGTGTGGCGTGCTCGTGCACTTGCCCTGATAAGTTTAGCCTGATTGAAATTAACCACATGATTTGGATGCGGATCAGCCGTCAACGAACCGATATTTGCGGTTCTCAGTTAGCTCGCTAAAGTTAACGGGCTAAAGGGACAATGGATTAGCTTAGCTTCAACTCTTACGACGAACGGGCCCCAGTTCTCATCACAGACGTCTTTCAAGAAGACGACTTTAGAGAAAACGCCTTTCTGTCGAAGTCGTCAGTGTCGTTGTCGAGTGTTTATGTACCTCCTCCCGGCTTTCCTCACACACAGTGAACAATGGCAGCTAACAGACAAAGACTGTTGATGGAAATGATGTTGTAGCGGACCAATCACGGCCAAGGGGTATCCGTCGCTGTACAGCACGGCATGACGGATCGACAGGAATTTCAACGGTGCACGGGAGAGCTCTCCAAGGGCCCCGGAGACGACGGAGAGGGCGTTCCAGGGCGTTCCATCTATGTGTAGGCCCTTCCCATGTGTCCGTAATCGTGAAGTACGGGCAGTCTTCGTTGACAGAAGACATGTTTCGCCACAAAAACATTGTAACCCTCTAAACTGTGCAACGGAATGTCAATAAAAATACAAGCAACTCAATCGGGACCAAGACAAAACTTCTGACACCCAGGTTGTCTATGTAGTCCAAATATTGACTGAGGCTTAGGGGTGAGAAAAGAATAATAATATATATGTGCGAGAACAAAGGTTGTGCCCTTGCCGAAGCCAAAGCACACCCAATTAATAAATAACCCCCTTTGAAGCTTATTCTAACACCGACCTTACCGGCAGTAGCTGTAGAATCGCGATTCAAATAGTACCATCTGCTAACTGAAAATATGCTACCAAAAACGTAAATAAGCTTGACATTTATTTAGGGGGAAATCCCTCATTCATACAAAGCTCAGTGGTAGCGATCATTGTCAGTAACAACGCAAAATACGATATAGCCCTGTGTGCAGAAGCTGCCCTGGTAAATTGCACTACTACAGTTACAGTAGACTACTGCTGTGTTCGTCTTGGTAGCGATTGCGTTGGTTTCATGAACAGATTGAAAGTTTAGGCTATGGCAATGTTCAGGTTAGTAGTCAGAGTTTCCCCTATTGAAATACTTTTGATTTAAGTAGCAAAGGGGAGTGCTGACATGTTCTGTCGCCTTTTGACAAACAGCTGTGGAGATGTGTTTTGTTAGCTACTAGTAGCTAATAGTGTGTCTTGTGTAGGCTACAGTGTTGAAGTGAGCTGCATTGGTTTGAAACCACAGGTAATGATAATTTCAGCCACAAATCGTTTACTTGTAATATAATGTCATCATAAATCCTACAACAAAAATGTATTTGTGAGGAATGTTTATTTTCACAATTGAAAACAGATGCATCATAGGCCGCTGTAGTATGTGTTGCCCGAGGCAACATGTCATGATGCTAATGCTTATATTTTACAATACACTTCACAATTGTTTCATATTACAAAGTAAAATGAGTAAATAGTTATCACCCAGGCCTCTGTGCTTGTGGCGTTTCTGCAGCTGCCTTGCAGTAAAGCTACAGTTAGCCTAGCTGTTTCCCAGAAGTTAACGAGCTGCTAAACTAATGTTCTGCTAGAAGTAGTCACGCGTGTTTTCGTGACGTAGAATGGTACGTCAGTGACTGTGGCTAGCAAGTTAGCCACCGTTAGCTTCACCTTTCGCCACAAAAACGTAATTTTAACTTAAACCATGCAACGGAACGTAAATTAAAATACAAGCAACTCAATCGCTACCAAGACGAAACTTTTGACAACCAGGTTGTCTATATAGTCCAAATATTGACAAAGGCTTATGGGTGTGAAGAGAAACAAGAAACAAGAAATATATATGTGAGACAACAATGGTTTGTGCTCGCCGAAGGCAAGCACACCCCAATAATAGTACTACCAATTACAATAAGTGCCTCGCAGCTTCGCTGCTTGGCCCCTAAAAACTAACAATAACAATACGTTTCCTCCATATGGAGAAATCCTACTAATAAAACTAACAATAACAATAGGTTTCCTCCTTACGGAGGAATCCTAATAAAAAGAAAAGGTAGAAACACTTAAGTGGCTCTGCAGCTTCGCTGCTTGGCCACCAATAATAAGAAAAGGTAGAAACACTTAAGTGGCTTCGCAGCTTTGCTACTTGGCCCCTAATAAAACTAACAATAGTCCATGAACCAGGGCCCCAAATTTGGGCCATCGGTATCATCTGGGGGCACAAAGTCTCATAGTGATTTTTGGTAAGGTCTACACAACTAGTTTTGGAAAGGGTTTAGACTAATGATAAGGATATTCTATAATATGGTGCTTGGTATCGTTGGAAAGGGGACCTTTTAGGCTTTCATTTAAGCCCAGTACTGAATCTGTCTGACAAACACAGAGGTCACATGACTTCTTTAAACCAGAAATAACACACATTTTCTCACAATTTCCACCTAAACTGTATGCTTTATTGTATCCCTGGGACATGAAGGAACATCAGGGACACAAAACTCAACAACTTCAATACTCAAGGCACTCTGATGATTCAGAAAATGTATAATATACCCATACTATTTATTTGTGAGAGCCTTAAATTACACTTGTGCAGCCAGCACAAGTCTTCAAAATAGAATGGAGCCAATAGGATGGAGCCCTATTCGTTGTAAAAGTCAATAAAGAAACAGGTTGTAAAGCGGATTATATATTTAATCAAAGACTGGTTTGTATGTTGATATCCATTATTTTATTATCTAATCATCATCATTTTCCATGTCATCCTCGTCTTCATCTGAACTTTCTACACGGGTCCCCTTGTTTTCACACTGTCAGTTTACACATGTCTGTGCACCTGAGGCCATTTGCAAGACACATACATCGTGGGAGTGAACACTTTTTTGTGCAGTTGCAGGCGAGTAGACCCAGGACAGCTTCAGGTGCTGGCTGGCCTTCCATCCAGTGCAGCACCAACTGTTCACCTTCCTCCTCTGTCTCCATCTTCCATCCTCTGCCAACGGGGCTTGGCACTTGTGGGTCCTTTTCTAAAAAATGTCTCCAAATACCAGCCTGATAGTTAGCTCACATTGTGTGTTGCCTCAAGCTATCCTTGCACGGTGGGAGTTGATGACTCCCGATTTCACCTTTCTTTGCACAGAAAATGTGGTACCTGAGCTTGTTGATCATGGTGGTTGATGCTTTTGGGGCATAGAGGACACATGTAAATGCTTCCAGTTTGTTGCTCATTTCTGGTCAGAGGTCCCATTCCTGGCCCAACTTCAAGAATGTGTCTTGTGTTTCTTTGTTGTTCATCGGGAGTGTAAGTGCCCTTGTCGTTCCTTTGCCTGCAAAAGCACTTACAGTGTCACATCCTGTGTAGGCGTGCAACCCAATGAGAGCCCTACAATTGTCCATGCCAACAGTGGCTGCAACCTTCCTGATAGCTACCAGCCTTGTACGGGTTCCCTCTCTTGCGGCATGGAGAAGTGGTCGTCCATCTGCTTCTTCTTGTTGACATTGCAGAGTTGACACCTCCTCACCGTCTTGATATGTGATTCTGTAACATTTATCAATAACAGTTGCATATAGAATCTTCTCCTGTAGCTTTTCTCTGTTTTCTGGCTTCCTACATTCATTTACTATGAAGCTAATTAGACTAGCTTTGTTATTGACTTTGGTCAGGAAGCTCCTCCACTGCCTCACTATCTGTGTGATATCCTGCAACTCATGACCAGTGTCTTCACCCCGTAGAGATCTTTCACTATTCTTGATTGAGTTCTGCTTGTATGTGTCAAACACAACATCTATTCTTCTTCTGGTCTACACAAATCCTCCCAAATGTGTTATTTGACAGCTGCACTGAGGACTGGCCTGTCTTGAAGGCCTCATACACAGAAGGATACTTCTCTGGGATGTTGGTCATCTGCGCAAAGTAAGGGGACAGGTATCTAGAGATGAGAGAGAGATTGTTTTAATATTTTGGCAAGAAATCTTTACAAATTGAATCGAAGCAGAATATTCAAACATACAGAAATGCATAAGAAATGTACCTGGCATAATTCATCTTATCGTAGGCAAAGCACCATGGGATCATGGTTCTTATAGTGTGGAGGTGCAACTCCCAGTCCCCCTAAGTAGACGTGCGCAGAAGGCCAAGTACTACATCCTCTAGCATGTCAACGTATGACATCCAGAATGCAGAGAGCTCTCCATTGTTGTGACGGAGGTGTTCTAGAAAGTCTGTCCACGGGGTTATCGGCTCAGCTGAGAGTGGACTTTGCAGCAGATTGGTCTTCTTTTCTTGGTTCAGGTCACTGGTAATGGCCGGGTTTCACAGATTCGTTAAGAAGCTCTTAACACTAAGAGCTTCTTAGGAGCGTTCTAGTGAGTTCTTACAATGCTCCTAAGAAGCTCTTAGCGTTAAGAGCTTCTTAACGAATCTGGGAAACCCGGTCAATGTCTTTCACATCCTCCAAGAATGATTTGATCATCTCACTCCCTTTGGAGCATTTTTCTCAACCCATGGTGTGAACTCTTCCCATGCAAGTCTCATCAGTGCTTCTGAGATGTACTTGTGGAACTGACTGTATGGTTATAGTGTTTACCGTCAAGGACTCAATTGATGGATCCCTCTCCAGCCTTTATGCATGTCCTTTAGACCAGCATCTCTAAACCGCTTTCCTATGATGGCTAAGGCATTGCATATGGTATGGAATGTCCCCATCCTGAGAATAATGTTGGAGAACCATTCTCTGTGCTTCCAGGTTATCTCAGTGGCTTTGGCATAGAGCACTTGATCCATGACTACAACTAAACCTTGTTAAACTGACCTACTTTCTAACTGAAAGTGGGTGAATATCAAAATACATGATAGAAACATTTTTTAACCACTTACAACTGTTATGTTGACAACACTATTGAAACAATTACTTTTTATTACAACTGTACATGAATAAATAGTTAATTTGGCCCTGGACTAATAGGGTATTCTACTTGGCTCTAATTGGCTCAATTCTATTTTGAAGACTTGTGCTGGCTGTACAAGTGTAATTTAAGGCTCTCAGAAATAAATAGTATGGGTATGTTATACATTTTCTGAATCATCAGAGTGCCTTGAGTATTGAAGTTGTTGAGTTGTGTGTCCCTGATGTTCCTTCATGTCCCAGGGATAAAAGAAAGCATACAGTAGCATACAGAAAGCCTAAAAGGTCCCCTTTCCAACGATACCAAGCACCATATTATAGAATATTGTCAATATCCCTATCATGAGCCTAAATCAGATATACACCAGATTTCAAAAACGGAATTATCTTAAATAAACTGCTATCGTGATTTTTCTAGTACTAGGGATGTATACCTTGCCAAAAAACAATGATAGCATTTGTCCCCCCGATGATACCGATCAACCCCCCTGGCTCATGGACTGCAAAAACAATAGGTGCCTTGCAGCTTCGCTTGCAGCTTCGAACCCAATGCTAGTTTTCTCAAAGATTACAATGACTCTTGCTTAGAGACCTGTTGCTCTTGTTGGTTAGTGCTTACTGATTTAAACTGTTGTATTCGCTGCGAAATATTCTATTTAAGTTTATCTTATTTTTTTTATTTTACTGTTGCTCGCATTTCTACAGGTACACTTGCATTTAGCGATTCATGTTGTTTAATTGTAACTTGCTTAACTACATGCTCTTATGGTTCTTCCCCATGGCACTTATTTTTTGGTTGTTCACAATGTGGGCTGACCAAGCCCCCACTCATTCCTTGGTCTTTAGCAAAGGCCCATTCCGATTTTGTATGCAATGGTAAAAAGTTTACCAAATGCTGAAATATCGATAGTATAGGCCATGAGTAACTACCACACCACAAATGACTCACCATTATTCATAGGTGGCGCTACGGCCATCCCCCAATTGTCCATTTTGATTCCATTTGCATCCCATTTGTCCCAAATTTCTGAAATTCATTACATATGCCTCATTTCTCATGAGGAACAAAAAAGCCTCTAGAACCTATAACGCCTACCCCCACAAATCTGAAAAATAGTACAATGTAAGATGAAAACTACATTCATTGTGAATATTTAAAATATGCATGCTTGGCTAATTTCTAGGGCTGTTTCCCCAAATCCTCTGTCCCCTGCTCTTGTGCGCATGTGCCCCACATTCTCACACACACAAGGGGCCAGAGCCCCTTGACACACACGCGAGCTTGCTACGACGCACAAGAAAAAGACCATTTATCTTTATTGTTGGAGAAGACTTGCAGACAACGACTCACGAGACTCCTGCACCCCTCAGAGATTTTCATTGTTACATTTGACAGTGAGTAATAACAGCCTACAACGGCAGTACAAAACATGTATTTTAGCGTTTGTATTCGTATGATAACTGAAGACTTTTATACTGTTGTAAACAGGATAGCAGCTAATCTAGCTGAGCTAGATGAGCTAAGGAATTCTCTTTGAACAGACAGTATTACAGGCTAGCAAGCCTTAAAACGTTTAGCATTATAACGTCACTGTGTCCAATCCCGACCGGTTTTTAGCTAACATTCTGATAAAATGCCACTTCAAATATTGATAAAAATGATTCACGTTTTCAGCTGATTTACTGATTTCACGTTAAGCTTTAACTTCTTACCTTTCGAGCTAAATATTATTTTTTTAAATTAGAGTTAGCTTATCTTTTACTAGAGCCGGTAAAAAGACGCTGGCGCCAGTAAATTAGCCGTGCGCTACCCTTGTCCAAACCCGACCTCACTTATCCTCGTAGTAAACACTCGCCGCTGCTGTTTTTCCGGGGATATTAACTTGATCCAGGGTCACCAAACTGACCATCAATGCTGTCAATATATCCGGGGACGTAGTTATGTCCTCCACAATAAGATATCACGTTTCAACATCTCCAAACTATGCGATAAAATCTCAATTTGACCGTAGGCTGTACCACCACCTGCTGAATGTTTTGTTGAACTCTTCTCATGTCAGTCCCTTGTCCCCCTCCCTTCCTCCCCTCGACTACAGATGATGTATTTTGGCATTGGCCAAAGTAATGTTAAGGTAGCGTAAAAAAAATACAGTTGTATGCTAACCCATAGTAGCAGAACAATGACAATACAAAAACACTTTTCAGAGTAAAGATCGTCGCCCGAGTGGTCTTTTGGCTTTCTCTCAATGTAACTTTCCTAATTTATTTAGACATGTAAACGTCCATATATGTTTATGAAATTTGACACGTAGATTGTTTGGTATGCCTTAAATAATACTACTTACACTTTGCTGAAACTGGGTTCGGGTTTGGACAAGTAGTTTAGTAGTTTACAGCGGTCGGAATTGGACACAGTGACGCTACTTGCTTCTGTGAGACGCGTTTGAAATTAGTATACTGTATTATACTTATTATTATTATTTCAGTATTCTCAGACTAAAATATAGTGTAGTTATTTTCTATGCATTATTTTAAATGTATGGTATTTCTTTGTAGATACCTTGCCATGGGGGATTCGTTCATGACGATCCGCTTCAGCTATCGTGTGGGCTCAAGCACTGTGGCAGGTATTGTTGGGGCTGTGTCCCAGGCCATTTGGGACTGCCTGGTGGAGGAGTACGTGCCTGTGCCGACCAAGCAGGACTGGAGGGACATTTCTGAAGGCGTCTTTCAGAGGTGGAACTTCCCAAACTGCCTGGGTTCCATCAATGGCAAGCACGTTGTCATCCAGGCCCCTCACAGCTCAGGGTCACTGTACCACAACTATAAGGGGACATTCTCCATCGTTCTCCTTGCGGTTGTGGACGCCGACTGCATGTTCCGGGTCATCGATGTGGGGGGTTACGGTCGCAACAGTGACGGTGGGACCCTCCCAGGTGAAAAAAATGTATACTTAAGAGTATTTCAAGCATATTCACATTTTCAATAGTACATTTTAAATATACTAAGAAAAAGAAAAATCTGTGAATATATAAAAAGTATACTACCATCATGGTTTTACCAATTTTAACGTTAATACGTTGAACACACTTAAAAAAAATTGTACTACAGTACACTTTTAGTAAATATATTGTAAAAAATATATACTTTAAGTATAACTATATGTAATTTCTAAAGTGTACAACTGGAACTTTGTGTTTAAACATATTATTTGTATAATTAAAAATGCATGCTCAAAATTATCTTTGTAACAATGCACTTAAAGTTTACTTTATTAATAAACATTTTAATATGCTGAAATGTTAGGATATTTTTACTTACTTTCGAAGTCCCTTCATCAGCCTTCAGTGTACTGGTATACATTTGTGTTACAAGTGTGTTACACAATGCTGTAAGATCGCCTATACTCGTGCATTGCTCTTGGTACCCAGAATGCCCTGCGGCAAGCTGAAAATCTACTAAGTTAAGGGCATTAGCTTGGTTAAATAAGCATTGTTTGGAGTTCTATTGTTGTGTTCATTTTGTTTTGATATGTGTAGTGCTATGGTCTTTAGTTTTGATAATTTGAGTGTTCACCCTGATTGTGAATGTTGTCTAGTTAGTTAGCTATCCAAGCTATCCATGTGCAGACGTATAGAATCAGACAAGTCATTATGAGAGGACATGTAACTGTACTTTGGCTGCCCAATGTTACACTTGCATTGATGGAGTGTGACTTGTACTCCAGTGTGGGTCGTAGGTCGATATGGACGAAAGTCATCAGTATGCTTAAAATTCTTGAATGAATTATTATTTAGAAGTGTGCTATGTTGGAACAACTTATATTGTATTGAATATATTTAAATTGTAATTAAATTGTACTAAAGCACAAATTTACGTGTATTAGGTGTACTTTTATGTGCCAAAGTGGAACAACATCAAGTATATTTAGTACACTTTAAGTATATGGACATAGCCGATAAGTATACTTGAAGTTGTTCCACTTTAGCATGTAAAAGTGCACTTAATATACTTTAAATTGTGCTTTAGTACAATTTAATTACAACTTAAATATATTAAGTACAAAATAAGTTGTTCCAAAATAGCACACTTCAAATTAACTAATCATTCAATAACTTGAAGTATACTGATGATTAATCACTCTTTAAGTATACTCAAGTATGCTAACATTTAGTATACTCAAGTATGCTAAGATTTAGTATACTTAGCTTTTTTTTTTTTTTACCTGGGCTGGGCAACTCTGCGTTTGGTTTGGCCCTAAAGAATGGAACCCTGGACCTCCTAGAGAACTGCATCATCCCTGGAGCAGAGCCATGTGGACCACTGCCACACTTCTTTGTGGGTGATGAGGCCTTTCCTCTGCGGAGCAACCTCCTGCACCCCTTCCCTGGGACGAACCTCTCCAGGGAGAAGAGGCTTTTCAACTACCGCCTCAGCCGTGCCAGGTTGACAGTCGAGTGTGCGTTTGGTATACTCTCCAGCCAGTGGAGAATGTATTGGCGTGTTGTTGGTGTTATCCCAGCGAAGACGGAGGTTTGTGTGAAGGCCACTTGAATCCTCCACAATAACATCCGGAGGTCCAGGAGAGGTGCCAGGGGATCTCCAGCAGCCAGTCCTGGCCTCGAGGGGTCTGCTGCTCTTCAGGAGGGTCCACGAGTGGGCAGCAACAATGCTGCGAGTGCAGCCATTAGTGTGAGAGATGCATTCACTGCATACTACAATGCAGAGGGTGCAGTGCCCTGGCAGCAACATGTCATATAGCCTGTGGCATTGAAAACCAAAGGTTCTTTTAAGAGCCACACATACTAATCACAAAAAAGCAAACAGTTCCTAAATGTTATTTTCATAAAATCAGTGTATGGTTGTGTAGTTTCGTATTATCTAATTTGCACTTCTAAAGACAGTTACAAAAGCAGTAGCGAACATGTGCTCCTAAATAGTTAAATACTGAACAACAACACTGAACACCCTTCAGTCCAATCATTACAGATCCTTTGTGTATGTTTAAACTAAAATTATACCAACCATTCATAGTACCAATTACATAAAATGGACACAAGGTTCTGTCAGTGAATTTTTTTACGGTGGATGTTACGGTGGATGTTAAATTTCAGCTCTGAACGCTTGGCTGGTGGCATTCTCTTTAATGAAGGGAGGAGGCTTTAAAAAAAAGCTAATCTTCGTCTTCCTGTGGTGGTGGTTGAGGGGCAGGTGCTTGAATAGCTTCAAGCATCCTCTCCTGAAAATTAGTGAGCCTCTCCTTCCGCACCCTCTTCCTAGCCTGACTGTGAGAGGATGCTTGAGGATGGCCCCTAATTACAAGGGAAACTCCAGCCTCACTGGCAGGCTCATCACTGGCCTGGGTGTCTTGCCCATCTTGGGTGGCTGGGGGCTCTGGCTGGCTGGCTGGGGGCTCTGGCTGGCTGGCTGGGGGCTCTGGCTGGCTGGCTGGGGGCTCTGGCTGGCTGGCTGGCTGGGGGCTCTGGCTGGCTGGCTGGCTGGGGGCTCTGGCTGGCTGGCTGGCTGGGGGCTCTGGCTGGCTGGCTGGCTGGGGGCTCTGGCTGGATGGCTGGGGGCTCTGGCTGGATGGCTGGGGGCTCTGGCTCGCTGGGGAAGTTGCCAGTTGTCTCCCTAAATTCAATAAATGGAGCTAGGAAGCTCATGGCCGCAGCGTACTTCCACGGTCTACCACTCCCTGCACCTGCTCCACTCCTGCACTCCTGATCTTTCTCCTTATGGTTTTCTTTTTTGTATCCGGTCCTCAACGTCTTCCATTTTTTTTTTGCATACATCGACTAGAAAAAAAGATGCATCAGACATAAACGTGGACATGTGTAACCTTTTATTATATTACTCGAAATCTCTGCAAATCAATCTCTAGATTATGACTTGCCACTACACATTTACTGTATGGATAGCGAGTGGCTGCCAGCCAGCATTTCAACGTTGAATTTCAATCGTGTGCTGGGTGAGCTAGCTAGACTATGCAGCTAGCACAGAAGAAAGTTACGTAATGTGACGAAACTGAATTTAAGTACAAAATACACACCAGGGAGGCCGACAACCTCAGCAACCCTGTGCCAGGCATCATTTTTTTCTTTACGTCTCTGTAATCGAACATAGACGTATCATACAATACTGGGTATGAAGACACACATACGATGAGTTGCCCTTCCATCTTGAAATTGTCAAACCTAGAAATGTTTACCATGACGAACAGTTGCTGCGTTACAAGAAACAAGAAACCAACCCAATTGGCCAACGCTAGCGTTTTCACGCTGCTCATTTACATAGTTGAGAAAATCCAACTTTCGACGCCCCGCTCGCATTCCCACAATGCCCTACGCGAATGTCGACGCCCCGCTCGCCTTCCCACAATGCCCTACGCGGGCATCAACGCCTGGTTTCATTGAAAATGAATGGGAGGCCGACGCCCCGCTCTGCCCGCCTCGCTGTAGTGTGAACGCACCGTTAGGCGGCAGCCATGCTAGAAACCGTCATAGTGTTTTCGTAATAGCACGCAAATTGGAGCTTACATTATAAGTAAAAAATCCAAACCATTTGGCTTTGTTGAGAAAGCGATTTCGAGTGGAACTGCAATCTCGGATTTTTGATTTGAATCGTGAAAGTCTTTGTAATTTGAGTGAGTGCGGGTCACCCATGAGATCGCCTAGTCTTAGGCGGCAGCCATGCTAGAAAGTGTCATAGTAGTATTTTCGTAATTCGGTCAATTCTAAACCAAAAAACAGAAGGAGGGTAATGTTATGACGATATGACTATTATGAATACAGCCTGGGGGGTATTCCAGGTAGCGGGTTTAACAAACTCTGAGATTAACCCTGAAATCTGAGTTGAGATACTCTAACATGGGAAACTCAGAAGATTCGGTTCCAGAAAAGCTGATATCAATTTGTTAACTCAACTCGGAGTACGGCAACTCTGAGTTTAGCGCGTGCATGAATACTACCAAAAGCCAACATCTATGGAGCTCCGAAACTAGGATTCACCATGGCAACCAACGACAAAAAACATTGTCCTACTTCACCACACTTTAGATATAAGTTTTATTTCGTGTTGATGGTCAATCTGAACACATTCCGGAAAAAAAGCAAACACGGCTGTAGCAGCGTAGCCTATAGCTACAATTGGCGTGGGAGACAATTGCTGCCGAGTCAATGGATTTACTATTTGAATGCAATAGCCAGTCCATACATTGAACATTTAACCCCACTGTCCGTTAATATTACAGGAGAAAAAGTGGTGGACTTAATAAAATAGCATATTCGATGTTATATTACATATAAAAACATACTATGAACAGGTAATGCATATTTTGTGATTGTAGCCTCGACGTCACCATGGTTTTAATCATATTCGACATGATACAAAGTTTAAATATCAATTGGTGCCTATTTCAACTTGTAGTAGCAGTTTCCCTCAACAGAATGCTTTTTATCAAAGGATGATGATGATGATTAAGATGACAAGGAGACATTAATGACTGCTGCCGCAGAAATGGATGCAGAGAATTATGTATGGTAGCTACTGGTAGTTCTCTCTCCATGTAGCCTACTTTTATTTAGAGGCTTTTTTTGTAATTGTCAGCTACACTGATATCATGAGAATAATGAATATATAAACGATTTGCACATTCTGACAACAGGGCATGCTGTATACAGTGAGATGTTCTTTTAATGGCAGGTGAATTTTGCACGTGGAACAGTGAAATGTAGCTAATGTAATCTCATGTATACCCAGTTACAAGTAAATTAGTTGTACAAACTGCACCTCGTGAAGAAAGTGCCAAAAACTGACCAAGAGATGGTGTAGGCCTACTAAAGGCCGAAATATGCTTCTGCGTCTCCGTTTACGGATGGGCGGGCGCACGGATACGGACGGATAGACTGCGTTCATGGTTGTCCGTAGGTTGTGGGTGCTGAAAACAATTCACCGCCAGAAGAGTAGGTGGTGCAACGGTTTTTTGTAAGACGTCGTCGAGTGTTTATTTACCTAGGTTACCGAGAAGTCGGAGCAAATTTACAAATTAGCCGTTTAATCAATAAAATATGCACATTTTCAGCAACTACACTGCCCATTTCTCGTCACATTTCATTTCAGATGCTGATTTACATGTACTGTTTAGCTGAAATATGAATTGTAGAAACGTACAGCAATGGCGGTCAAAGGATTCTGTTCGTCCTGTTTATCACGGCAACCCCGCCCCCGCCCGACGCAAGCAGTTCTTAATACTGACCAATCACAGCCAAGGGGGTCTCCGTAGCTCTCCAAAATTACGACGGATAGTTAGAAAATTCAGGAGGTGCACGTCAAGCTCTCCGAGGCTCTCTGAGGGCTGACGGAGAGCTCGTAGAGGGCGTTCCACGGAGACGGGGGCGTTCCCATGTCTCTGTTTTTCGAAAAACAGGCCTTTAGGGTAGAAGAATAAAGGTAAATATTTACTGGAACACCAGTTACGAGAGGATGCATGGTCACAGGTGATGTTAATTGTAGGAACAATAACCTATATGAATATCAATAGTTGAATTTTCTGAATTTCTATTTTGACCAAGAGATGGTGTTCTTAGGGCAGAAGAATAAAGGCTGATCTTGTAAGGCTATCAACCTGCCCCCACCTTTCATATGGTAAAATTTCAGTTTCCCATCTTCCTTTAAACCATAGGGGAATTTGTTTCGGTTGTTTGGCCAATATTGACCTACAATGTTGAAATAGATATACTGAAACGCCAGTTTCAGGATGGTACATCATGTAAATTGTAGGAATCATAGGAATCATGTAAATCAGCGGTTCCTAAACTTTTTCTGCTGGGCCCCCCTTTGGTACATCTTTTTTTAGCGCCCCCCCCACACACACATATTTTGTTTTCAGACTTACTTATTTATATTTGCCCATTGTAACTAATACAAACCTCAACCTTTTTTGAACAAATAAATGTAAACTGCCATAAGCCACAGGTTGCAAAATATGATGTAATTATCTTAATTGTAACTGTTTTCAAGCATCTTAACTGTGTAATTATGTTCAGTGTAACAGGTTTCTTATTTTAATATTCAACATTGCTATCAATGCATTTTTCAAAAATGGTCTCTCTGCAAAAATGGGTTTCAAAACATGACCAACTCCCTGAGAAGAAAAAAACAAAACTTAAAGGTTTGTTGTGCAGAACTTACACCTTTAATCCTCACATCTTTTCAGTGACTGGTGTGGACCTGCTTCATGCTGCAGATCTTCTCAAATCTGGGTTGCAGGTTTGAGATTGCCACTCTGAGTTCATTTTCAATGTCCAGCTTTGATCTGTATTTTGTCTTGATTGAGGCCACAGCAGAAAAACCTATCTCACATAGGTAGGATGTGGCAAAAGGAAGAAGTATGGCCAGGGCTCTCTTACCTAGCAGTGGGTAAACTTTCTCCACTCCAATCCAAAATGAAGCCAGTGTCTTTGACTGAAACTGCAGCCTCATTGTTGAATCAGATGAAATGTTCCTCCTCCGATGTGCTGAAGTCGGCAGGTGGTGTTGCACTGAAGGGGTCACGGATCCAGTTATATTCTTTGGATTCCTGCATCAGGAAATATTTCTGGAAATGTTTCTGAAGGGCAGAGATGTGTGCTTCCATGCATGGGATCACTGTGTTATGCAGTTTGTTCTCTTCAATGAATTATTTCAGGTTCTCAAATGAGTCCACATTTCCATCTTTCACTCGAAGCAGCCACATCTCAAGTTTTCTGGTGAATGATGCGATTTTATCTGCCACATGTGGGATGTGTGTATTTGTGCCCTGCAACTGCAAATTCACTTCATTGAGTTTCAGAAACATGTCACTGAGGTATGCAAGTTTCATGAGGACCTTTTACAGTAAAATTTGTGGGCAAAATCATTGCCCTCTTCTTTCAAAGAGATGCCGATTTCATCTCGCAGTTCAAAGACCCTGGACAGCACCTTCCCACGTGACAGCCATCGGGACTCGCTGTGAAACAGAACAGCTGTGTGGTCCGAGCCCATTTCCTCGCACAGTACCGAAAGAATCCTGGCTTTGACAGGTCTTGTTTTGATGTAGTTGACGGTAGCAATGACGTCGGTCATTACATCGTTCAGCTCAGGACTCAGTTTGCTGGCTGCAGTGTCATCAAGAATTGTTGAAACCATGTCCATAGCACAGGGAAGTATTAATTCCTCCGCTATTGTGTGCGGCTTTTAACACTGTGCCACTCGGTAGGCAACTTTGTATGAGGCGAGTTGAGCATTTGCCGGCACAGATGCAGCTCCCGGGCTCCCGGCCCGTGCCCCCCCTGCAATGTCTCTGATTTTTTCTTCTTATAATTTTGCCAGTTAGCTACTGTAACCATGGCAGTCAAGACAGTCAGAGGGCGGCGGAGACCAATGGAAGACGCAGAACTATAGGCAAAGCTGTATATTTATGGTTTTCTGTTCCGTTGATCTCTCTTTTCTGTGTTGGAGTTCTTTTAAGAGCTTGATGACATCAACATCCAGTCTGATAATAAAAGATCGTTAACTTGAATTGTGTCTCTTCATTACCCACACACAGAAAATCCAGGTTGAATCAAGTAGCTTGCTACTGCTAATAGCCCATTGTATGTTCATTTGCTAAGTGACATTTCAGATAGGCCTAGATAGTGAAATATTGTCTGTCTGAGAGATCCGAACTAAATAAATAAATGTAGAGTTAAGAGGAAATATCTGTAGAACAGCCGGTCGGTAAGCCCAGATCATCTGGCCCGCCCATGAGAAACTGAACTACCACCGTGCAAGGGCGAGTGCGATATCGTTTTTTCCTGGAGAGACATCATGGGGAGCAAACAAACGAAGCATAACAGTTGCTCAGTGCTTGGATGTACAAATGCAAGCACAAATCTTTATTTAATTCCTTCATCCGAGCCTCTGCACAACCAATATCTCAACTTTATTTTCGCTGGAAATGCTCCGACACAACTTCCCAAAGTGTTGTATGTCTGCGCCAAACATTTCAGCCACTACTGTTTCCTCAACTTGAGCCAACACAAAGCTGGCCTTTCTGGATCATTACTAAATGTCCTTGGTCAAGCTACAAACCTTGGACAAGTAAGTTAACTAATGCTATATCATTTTGTTGCTTTACTGTATATGGTTACCTAGCTTGCTACGCTTAGAATGTGGCTGTAACATTAGCTCTGCAGCCAACAGCTGAGTTACTGTTGCTAACGTTAAGGTAGATGGCATCAAGTGTGTGTGTGTGTGAATACAAACGCTGTAACGCGAGTGTTGTACACTTCTTTGTTATTTGGATAACCGTTCTGCTGTTGGTGTTATGGCACGCGCAATATCCGCCTTTCTCCTCATTGAAATGACTGAGCGTGCACCTCTGCAAACCAGGGTGATCAGATGAGAATGGCTAAATTTGAGGCATCTTACAGCAACGGGGGCTACGAGCCATTGCGATACATCCGTTGTAAACATTGGCGCATGTTGCCGCCCCTCTCCTCCTCATTAGCATTTAAAGCTACAGACACAAACAGTGCGTTCTGAGGAAAAGTGATTGTGGGACTACTTGTAGTGGCTATAATTCTGCACCATGGCTGAATTTCGGGAAATAAACTTCAGATACAGTATTAGGTGACCACTAAGGCCTATATAAAAGCATCCAAAAACAGCATGTCATATCACCTTTAATGCATTAGGCTTAATGTTGTAGGCTATGTAGGCTATTTAAGTTGATTTTCTATCAATGTTGAACATATTGAACTGATGAGAATAAGAAAATGAGAATATATGTGGTAAATCATTGGCTTAAGTCTAAGTTGACATTTACCCAAGTGAGACTTATTCGTGTTAGCGCCCCCTGCATTAGCGACATTGATGGAACACCCCCCTGTCCTGCATGTTTGTGATGTTTCCCTGCTCCAACACACCTGATTCAAATGAATGGGTTGTTATCCAGCCATTCATTTGAATCAGATGTGTTGGAGCAGGGAAACATCTCAAACATACAGGACAGGGGTGCCCTGAGGACCAGGGTTGGGAACCACTACTACTGATAGGTTCCCATCCCTATCCTGGGGGGAAAAAAACAGACCCTGTACATTTTCATTTACTCTCAATTACATTAAAAGTATTTTGTACATTCCCTGTGTTGGATATTACTTTTATATTGCCATGGGTATTACGTGTTTTATTTCTTGAATAAGGCTACTCTGTGTACTGTCCAGCTGTCTTCAACCCTGTGTATTCCTAACCTGTTTTATTGTAATGTTATTTTATTTGCTGTTGCGCCACAATTTATCCTTGGGTATACCTATCACATTGACCAGAGGCTCTGCCCTTACTATTTGTGCACTCACACTGCTATCTAGTGGGCATTTTAACAAACTTAAATGTATACCTTTTTCGAAATGTGAATATGATAGTATACAAACAGCAAATGTTTACTCCTTGACAGGTCTGCAAATGCCTTTGTAAACCGAGATTTGTTCAAACATTTGTTAACGTTTGTTAACTGAGACCGTAGGTCTCGTAGCTATTTCTTTCAACCAGAATTTGTTTTCTGTCTGCTTTGGATACTTCTTTAAAACGGGAAGCGATTGCGGGGCCTTTGCGGACCTGTGCAAAAAACATATTTGGTTGTTTTAGTTTTTTTTTAAGGCAATTTAGGCTACTTTGTTGCCGAGCAGATGCAACGTTGTTAATGTCAATTGCTACATCTCCAAGGCAACCGTTTGTTGCTACATCCGCAAAAACGTTTATTGACCTATGCGAACAACTCTCTGGTTGGTTAAAAACGTTTATTTACCTCTGCGAACATGCGGGAGGTCAATAAACTGATTTATTGACTTTTGAGTAAGTCTCTGGACCAATAGGAACAGCGTATTAGTCCAATTATTACACTAGTATATAAGAAACTTATACACTGTTAGTACACTGCTAACTTAATTTTTTCAGTTGGTACAAAACAGTCTACAGTTGTTGATAATGTCACTGCCAATTTATATTAGCCTACTTCTTAACCTTGATTCAATCAAGATTGGTTGAGTGTGGAAAGGTTTTCTATCTTGCAATGATCGTTATCTGGTTTCCCCTCAGATACAAATGAAGTGGTAGCACCCAATTTTAAACGTGTACAGATGTCAAAACGTGTACAGACGTCCATTTTTGACGTCTGTACATGTTAAAATGTAATGTCTTTTCACAAACGAGAGTTCAGACGTTTTGGCACAATTGGCGTTCCATACCTCGCCTCCGTCTTAAGTCGGACAAAAAGTCTAACCTGAATTCACTGTTTCAAGTCAACTGCCTGCAGCCGGCTGTGGTGCTGCATGAAGTCAGAACGCACCTAATGATTCTTTCTAAATGAACGAATCGTTCACGAACGACACATCACTACACGGAACTGTTTATGGGATTTTGTTTCCGCCTGTTGTAAATTCTTTGCAACACAGCTATATTCCGCTCGACCACCGATTTAAAGAGCCGAAGTTACACGAACTCTCTTCATTCGGATACGTAATTTTCTGATAAAGAGCCGAAGTTGCACGAACTGTCTTAATTCGAATACGTCATTTCCTGATTTTCTATCCGGTGGTGTCCCAAGAACCGGGACCACGTTATACCTCCGACCACCTGCCACTACACGGAGCAGGCTAGTTCAGCGGTACAGGTTACTTAGCTAGGAAACAAATAAACCACTGTAATTAAACGGAACTTGCAGAAAATTGCGAGATTTATTGAAATAAGCCTGTTCCTTAATCTTCGTTGATATAATACCCCACAGGTAGCTACACAGACCAACAAGGAACTGCATTGTGGCTATATCACAACAAACCACCTAGAATTGTTGATTAGCTCAACGTTAGTTTTTTTCATCTGATGTTTTCAGCATTGTGAAAATGACAAAACTACAACTTTTGAATTCCTATCTCACTGAGCGTTTAATGGTGGCAATCGGAGAGATTCTGGAGGTAGTCGAGGGGACTGTTCTAAAATATGAGGAGGAGACTACCCGAACTCGTCAAGAAAACCAAGTTTTGAAACGACGGTTGCATGAAATGGGACTTGGAGTAGAGTGGACAGGTGAGACTGATGCACGAAATCTGAATATGTCACACTTGGTATTAACTTTTGTTTAATTTAGACCCGTTTAATTGGAGTTCAATGGTCTTTAACGTGCTATAATAGACACATTACCGAACCCTTTCTGGCCAAATAAACAGAGAAAATGTATTTGTACACACATTTCTATTAATTTTTGTACAATCTGTGTATCGGACTGTGTTTAGGTTCCATCAGACCCCCGTCATCTTCTGAAACAGTCTCTCCTGCTTGTCAGCACCAGTGGAGTTCCAACCAGGGACAAGACATTGAACCCTCATTTACTGGACAGGACAATGCAGTCTTTGACCAGAATGAAGGCCCTACCACACCTAACCAGGGGACCACAGACTGCATCCAGTGGAAATATCTATTCAAGTCAAGTTCAGAGTCCACACATAGTCCTGGCCCAGAGAAAATTTCATTAGGAACATCTGTTTTGACAAATATGAAAAAGGATTTGGACTGTAATTCTTGTTTGCTATATAGTCCCTTGGACAAATGTATTGTGAATAGAATAGATGTACACTGTGGTCTTGAAGCCATCAAAGTTGAACCCCTTGACCAGAGTATTGACTCTTGTTCAGGTTCTGTTTCTGACACAGGGTTTCCTGACCTGGAGAGAGCTTCAGCATTGACAACACATGCTGCCTCAGTCACCAGGTCTGACCTGGAGTCAGGAAGGTTAGAGGTCAGATATAGGGACTGTTATCTCAGTACTGACCCTGCATCAGCTAATGTCTCAGACCAAGAAGACATTATACAACACATAGATAATGCTGGGAAGCTGACGGGGACAAAGCTAGACTGCCTGGTTACCTCTCCAATCAAGCCACGGTCGCTGAGCAATATAGGTCTCAGGTCACATCCTTGTCCACACTGTGGCAAAACCTTTAGCCATGTTTCACGACTGAAAATACACCTGCGCATTCACACCGGCGAGAAACCATACGTATGCGCCTTGTGTGGAAAACGTTTCAACAACGATGGCACACTGCGCAACCATCGCCGTGTCCACACAGAGTTGCGACTCTATGATTGCCCTATATGTGGAATGAGTTTTAAAGATGCTTACACATGCAGAAAGCATCAACGGGTCCATAATGGTATGCATCCTCATTCATGTAGTGTTTGTGGAAAAACCTTTACTACATCTACAATTTTGTCCAAGCACCTCAAAACCCACAATTTTAACATTGGATAAGTTATGAGTTACAATTGGCGGCAATTAGGATCGAGTTAACAAAGTTGAGTGACTTTGTTTAAGAACTTAGGGTGTGTCTGTTTATATGTGTACACACTTTTTTAGAAACATCTTTGTGTGTGGTGTTTGTATGTGGAATGGGTCTGTATACTGACCTTGGATCTTGTTTAGCAATTCATCAACATACAATCTGTGTTGGTGGTGGATAGCTTGTCCAAATGTAAAACAAACCGCTTCATCCTTTGGAATCAACAATGTGCTTGCTTTTTATATCTAATTCCTTGTCAAAATCCAAGAAAATCATAACTGCAGTGAAGAGCTATAGTTGAAATTGACTGCCAGGATTTATGGCATTTATTATTGGAACGCGTGTGTGTTTGCACAACCCCCCCTGTGAACTAGCTCCAGCTTGACCTCAACACTGGATGATGGACAGTGATGTCATCTAACAGTGTTTAGACATGAGTATTCAGTGTTTCATTACTCCAGTCATTCCACATTTAGTTGAAATTCTCTTTCGGTCTACTCATTCAAAAAAAGTTGAGTTCACTGGCAAATAGTGGGAAAATAGTGTACAGAACAAATATGAATAATAAAGTGTCCTAGAACATTACTGCACTCAAGATAGCATTTTCAGGATTCAATTCACCACTGGTGGGGAAGTGTCACTTGTAAACATGGTGTTCTCCCTCCCTTTCAACTTTCTCTGCAATTCCCAATGGTTGTGACTGGAAACATTTGGTCATTGGCCTGATATATTAGCCTAACAATACATATAAAGTAAAAATGTCAAAACAGGTTGAAAGATTTAAGTGGAATGCATAGTATTTACATGTTGGGGTGAATTATATATATTGATACACAAGTTGAAAAATGTAGAATATGGGGGCTCTCCAGGGGTAAAGTGTATCAATATGTTTGTAATAAAAATACAAAAAGTTACTAGTTTTTTTGTAACATTGGTTGCCCTGTGTCCCTTTGAGTTAGACTAGCCAGAGCACCACACATACAAAACAACAAACAATGGTAGAAGGAAAGCTAGGCAAATGACTGAAGAAACCATTTTAGTTTGAACATGTTTAAAAGAACAAACCCATCTACTACTGTGGCTGTTTACTAGCAGAAATTATTTTGAGCTGCTTTTGTCCACCAATGGCGTACTTTGTAGTATTTTCTTGTATAAACTGTTGATTAATTTCTATGATGTATTTCATGTCTAATCACAGGAACCTTGTTACACTGCACATTAGGGCTGCAACAGCAAATCAATTAAATCTATTAAAATTGATTATTAAAAGCGAAGGCAGCGAATTTCATTATCGATTTGTTGTCGAGCGATTATTACGCCACTCAATATGGCGTGAAGATGTTTGAGAAAAAAAAAAAAAAGTTTAGTTGAGCGTGAACCCAGCTAACAAAATGACATCCCCAGGACGTCCCCGAATGTTATCAGGACGTCGCAAGACAACGTCCCCATGACAATTTTTTGTAGGGTCCCCTGAATGTCCTGGGGACATCGCAAACATCCCCGGGACGTCCATGTAACGTCCTCATAACATTTAGGGGACGTTTGTCTGCGACGTCATGGGGACGTTTCCTTGCAACATCCTGATAACTTTCGCATATCAAATGCAGAATCAATTTCTCAACCTTAATTTATAGTCACATTTAATCGATATTTTTGTATACAAAGTATAAAATGCATATCAGCCTATAGTGCAAAACTAAACTGAATGTGTTCACTTAAACTCAACAAGGTAATTTAACTTCTTTATTTTTTTTAAACAACTAAGTATAACAGGCTGCTGCAAAGTATTGTGTATTGTAACTTATTATGTGTATGCTTGGAGAAGAAAAAACACAATTTACAGTATAAACAAACACTTTATTCAAATGCATTTTAAAAGCCTGAATTAATTTTCTTATATTTTAATTGTGTCAACCCCTTCTCATCCTCTCCCTACTCCTCCTCCTCGTCCTCCACCAGTTCGTCCGGAATCAACACCTGCAACATGAATTAGCTACAGTTAGACAGCAGTTCAAATGCAAAGAACATTAAGTGGAAGTGTATTTTATCCATATGCTCCTGGAGTTATTTTTAGGACCGTAACAGGTGAAACAGAAAGCTTCCCTGACCTTCAGTATCCAGATATTTACAACCATCTAGTGCTAATCAACTTTCCTTCATACTCATCTTGAACATTTGTCCGACGTAGCAACGTAGCATATCATTATGCTGCTTTTCTTGCAAAACGTCTTGGTTTATTGTAGCTCTAGTCTAGAGATAACTGTCCAAAAGTAGCTTGCTACTCAATAGAGCTAACGCTACTTGACTAGCTAGAGCTGTAGCCACCTGTCCAAAAGTAGCTTCAGCTGTTTTGTATTTTCTGTATCCTTAAAGAGACGACACCACTAGTGTGTAGGCATCCGATTTCAAGCTAGCTAGTAAGCTAGTGTTAACGAGAACATTGTTAACTACTGTACAAATTAAGATGATACTACGACGTCTCAATTTAGCCGACATAGACAACTAGTGCCAACTCAAATTGGCTAGAAATTAATATACATTCATCTTTGATATGGGTATTTCACGTTGGATCAACATACAAATACATAGATAGTAGAGCTAAAGTTTGTATTAAAACATATTTACCTCAAGTTCTGACCTTCGGATGGCCCACCTTCACAGGAGTGCGCTAAATTACTAGCCAACTACACAAAAAACACTATTAAAAACAGAAAAACAAAGAACTAAACTATCAACACTAAGTTGAAGATATATTTACACAAAGTGATTATCAAACGGTATTATAGCTATAACTGAAGGATGCGGGATCAAAAAGTGTTGCTGTCTCTCAACGACTTCCCCAGCCAACACGGTTACGTTGCCCTTACGTTGCCGCAACGTCACTTGTTGACCAAACATACGTTGCCGCAACGTCTTTGGCGACGTTGCGGGACCGTGCATCTGTGGGGCGCCAGTAGGTTGCCGCAACGTCATCTTGTGACGTTGCCAGTCCGTAACCGCAACGTCGTGGCAACGTTATTTTCCGACGTTGCCAGTCCGTAACCGCAACCTCCTAGCAACGTAACTTTCCAACGTTGCCAGTCCGTAACCGCGACGTCGTCATAACGTTATTTTCCGACGTTGCCAGTCGGTAACCGCGACCTCCTGGCAACGTTGTTTTGTGACAAAGTGCCAGTGAATACAGTGAATGAAACAGTGAATGAAAATCTTCTGCCAGTCCCCGCTACAGGTCCTGTCTGTTGGCCTTGACAATGAAGCATAAAATAAGTTAGTGTCCTATCAACATAATTGCACGTATGAAAGGGGCTATACAAGTCATAAAAAAAATCACATCTAGAATAATAGACATCATAAAAAAAATATTATGGGATTCTAGCTTTTGGTCACATAGCCATGTGAAAGGTTGGATTGGGAAGCTGCCATCATCATTCATTCACCTGGCTTGTTTTGAATGGGCTGCCGGGGCGTGTTTGAGTGTCTACGCTGTGAGGAGCTCCACAGCCTTCTCTCCTAGCCCCGTCTTCCACTTCATCACAGCATCTGCAATTAGAAGTCATTAACTTATTGTTAGCACCAATTTGAACGTTGAACACTGCGTGTAAGCCATAGTTCACAACATCTCAAAACACCTACCACTCTTTCGGAACTCCAGCACCTTAAGGCGCTCCTCAAGGTCTTGGAGTTCAGCCTGTGTTTGGGCCACCTGTAGGTCCATCACTGGCACCTCTTCAGCATGGTTGCCCTGTCGTCGCCTGAATAGGAGAGCCTCTCGCTGGTTCTCCTCCAATGTCTCCATCTCCTGGAACATAACCTGTAATGTGTCTAGGGATAGGTATCGAGAACCGGTTCTGTAAGGACCCGGTTCCAAATTTCTCAAAACCCGAATATCAATAAGGTCCAAGCTTATCGATACCGCTATCGAGACCAAGTAATATAATGTAACGTTGATTTATGTCTCGAGAAACAATTAATGTTATACAATGTTTGACTAATAAAATGACTAATTCAATTGAAATGCCTTCCAACCGCCTTTAAACTAAACAAAGAAGAATTTAATTGCCTCACGCGCTACTTTGCTTCATTTATCGTTTTGTTGCTGGCTACGATGGCAGAACGCACAAAACGGTCAAAGGCTTGGCTACATTTTATTAAAGCCAAAGATAAAGACAAAGCAAAGTGCAATATATGCTCTAAAGTAATTTCTTGTAAAGGGGGGAAAACAACTGCGATGAAAAAGCACCTGCATCAGATAAAGATAAAATGCAGTACTTCGACTGTGTCCGAGTCGCAACGGTGCAAACTCCAGCTGCCTTTGCAGGACAATCCTCTGGTGAGCGCACCCCAACTTCGTAACGAGTCTCCGTTGTTGACAATAATAAGCCAATTCAGGGCTCAACAGTGCAACTATTTGACTCGCAAATGCCCCTAAAATTTGATGTGTGCGTGAACTGCAAAAATTATTTACGAGCACAGTGTGTAAGTAAAGACAAGCCCCCCCCCCCCCCCCCTCACTGCTGATCATTCAAAACAGTCACCACAAGCATGGCTCTGTGGGATGCTTAAGCATAGTGTTAAACAAAAACAGAGACAGAACAAATAGGGATAAGATAAGGAAGGTTTGGGTTTGGTTAGCTGGTCATTTAGCTATATCAGGTGCCTTTTGTTGAAACGTGTACAACTTTTCATAAAGTCAATGAGCTTGACAATGTCACTTTTCGTCAACCAACTAATCACAGTCTAGTTACTCATCCAGGTTGTGGATAGTACATCTGTAGTGGACAGATTTAGCCAGTCAGGATCCATTGTGCCTATATATGTTCCTTTGAGCCAGCCTCCTCCTGAGAGCAACACCTTCCCCTTGTTCTATCTGTTTTACTTAAGATATAGAAAAGTATCAATAGTGGTATCGATAAAGACTCGAATCGTTAAGCAGTCTCAAAAATTGTATTGATATCGATAAAAAATTAACGATACCCATCCCTAAATGTGTCTGTCAGTAAAGAGAAGTAAAACAAGTTTACAAGAGTTAACATGATTGGCCTACACTGTGGTTCTTCTAGATTAGCTGTAACATTGATGTAAATAACACATGTTACCTTGAATGGTTGTATACAAAGCATTAGTAAAACAACATGTTGTTTTGACAAATATGTATCCCCCTGCCACGATCAGAACAACTTAAGGCCGTTATATGGTACTCCGTACTTCACGATTACGGACACATGGGAAGGGCCTACGCATAGATGGAACGCCCTGGAACGCCCTCTCCGTCGTCTGCGGGGCCGTTGGAGAGCTCTCCCGTGCACCGTTGAAATTCCTGTCGATCCGTCATGCCGTGCTGTACAGCGACGGATACCACTTGGCCGTGATTGGTCCGCTACGACATCATTTCCAAAGGACATAATTTCCGACTTCGACAGACATGCGTTTTCTCTAAGGTCGTCTTCTTGAAAGACGTCTGTGATGAAAACTTCTTGGAGAGAAAGTTTGTGAGCTAGTTTATGCTCTTCTCTAGAGAATTCAGAAACGTGAGTTTGTTGTCTGTGCACTGACTGCCACAGTTTAGTGACCTAGACTAGTACATTGTAGTTTTGACTGTAGACTACATACAGTTTGTATGGATCTTTTTGTTTTCAATTATATCAGTCTTTTTGTTTATCATTTTTCACATTCGATTATACACTTGGTGGTGGAGAAATGAATTCACAAAACCAGAGCCTTGGATATATCGCAGGGGTGTCAAACTCATTTTCACCGAGGGCCACATCAGCATTATGGTTGCCGTCAAAGGGCCAGTTGTAACTACGATGTAACGTCAGTAACGATGTAAAAACATGGTGTTTTTGTTGTAGCTTTTGTGAACATAGGGCCTATTATGCTGCAATTGAAGTCTGCCTTTTAATTCTTGGACAATCTGCTGTTTTTCATGGAGGATAAATGTGCATGTTTTTCTCAGTGTTTGGTGACAAAATGCAAGAGCGCATAGCGCAAGAGCAAAACTTTTTTTGCCCTTTATTTGAACACAGAATAGCTTTTTGAGCTTTATGTAAAATAAACATTGCCGTTTTCCAATTGGTAAAACCTTGTCTAATGAAGGTGATGTCTTCATCATTTCTGGCTCCAAATTGTCAACAAGGGAAGCAGAAACATGCTAGCTTGGCTGAGTACTCTAACCAAGTTCGAGAGTGATAACAACTTGGGTTGAATGCCCGAGGACCTTGGCTGAAAATGCACATGGGGTACGTTCGCAGAACCGGCTGCATTGGAATGCTGTCATTCAAACCATGCTCGCCTTCACCCAGTTAAACTTTGCGTTTAACACTGATGTGCATACACTGTTTTCTAGAGGCGGGATGTCGTCACTTTGCCGTAACACAATAGAAATGCATGGTGAGAGATGTCGTTTATGGTCAATGCACGCTGTAAAGCAGCGTAGACTTATTTCAATAGCCCATTAAGCTTCCGTGGGTCACATAAAATGACGTGGCCACGTTTGCTCTTTCAGGTGGTTATATTTCATTAGACACAGGCTTTAATATAATATTATGCGACTGCACCTGCAGCACTCATCGTCTGACTGGTGACAGCTGGTACGAGGGTCACACGTGATGAGAGGTGGGAAATAAACAACGACGATTTCTAATTTACCAAAACGCAACAAAGCAACGTGTTTTCGACAAAAAAACGCTTCTCCACCTACTGTTCTGGCGGTGAATTGTTTTCAGCACCCCCAGCCTTCGGAGAACCATAAAGGCAACAGAAATGCTAATTAATCCGTCCTATCCGGCGGCCCGCCCATCCGTAACGGAGTCTGAGTACCATACTGGCACCTTTACACACACACTGACACTGAGAGGGAGACAGGCCGTATACTCAAATGCAGATACATACCTGCCAACTTGTCGCTTTTCGGTCAAAATCTCAGTTTTGAATGGGAAAATGTCATCCACGTGAATCGTGTAGGGGGGGGGTACAATTTCCCATAAAGGGGAGTTTCAAAACCTATTGCGGTCGTCTTCACATTAAAACATCTTTGGTGATATGTCACACGAGTCATTTGGCCCATCACAATCAAGATAACGGCAACGTTTTCTTTGAAAAGCCCCTGGCTGCAGCTTTCCCGCGGGTGAAATTAACTTTTCACGCTTCCACTACCAGGCAGAGGCCGTTTATGGAGAACGGTGTTGTTGACATGTTTAACGTTTAAATGAAAAGCAAGCTTGTCGGCTGAATAAAATGTATCACCTTTTTCAGCCCTTCTGGGTTAAAGCAAAAAAGTAGTTGGTGTATATAAGGAGGTACCTGTGTTTTCCCTCCCTCAACACGTGTATGCTTCTGTGTCTACATGCTCATGTGTTTGTGTGTGTATAGGTGGACGACGACTTTGCAGCACAGGACTACCGTCTGCAGTACCGACGGAGTGCGTCGGACCAGTACAAGGATGCCTACATCGGCCGTGACTGCGAGTTCCTGGTGCTCCACCTGGACACACACACCGAGCACCTGTTCAGAGTGTGTGCCCGCGGTGAGGGCCGCACGGAGTGGAGCCCCTGGAGCGTCCCCCAGGCCGGATACACACACACATAGAAATGTGTACGTCAACAGTACAAACAGCGAGGCCCTGTGTGAAATTGATGTGCAAGACCCTGCTCATTGACACATGCAGATGAATTGGGGCCACATATGAAGCATTGGTTAACTCACTCCTCAACATAAATAGTCCCACGCCAGGTGGCGTAACTGGGATTGGAGGTCTCGAGTTCGTAGCTTGGTGTGGGTAAGCTTGGAACAGAGAGACTGGCGAGCAGCAAAACGACCCTTTTACACAAATCTGGGCCATACATTTTTAACAAGCAGAATAATACAGCATCATCATTTACATTTAGTCATTTAGCAGATGCTCTTATCCAGAGCAACTTACAGTAAGTACAGGGACATTCCCCCCAAGGCAAGTAGGGTGAAGTGCCTTGCCCAAGGACACAATGTCAGTTGACACGGACGGGAATAAATCTGGCAACCTTCAGATTACTTGTCCGATTCCCTAACCGCTCAGCCATCTGACTCCCTGACATCATCTTACACATAGTCCCAGCTACGACTTTTTCTCTCTCTTCCGTGTTTCTGAAATTGTAGTCTTTTAGAAAAACAACAACAAAAAGGATTTAAAACCACTGGCTTTACATCATCACCACATTGAGCCTACCACATCTTCCCTACAAGTGTTGACAAATGTATCCAGCAATCCTCGCAGTGACTTCTTAAATTCTACCTTTATATAAAAAAAAACGAAATTCTCAACAGCCGACTCATGCCTGCGATATCAGTCCCGCTCTCATGCAATCAATATATTTCTCCTTCATTGCAGTGAGTGAGCAGGGAGATGAAGCGAGCACGCATTGCATACTGAACAATCAAATAATTGACAAATCAATAAAAAAATAAAATAAAATCCTGGGACCTAGACTATGCATAAGGTATTTCATTTAGAAGCATGTTGGGTCAAAACAGTGCTAAACAATTATTTGTAAAAAGGCCAGAAACAAGGCCCTTTACAGGCTTGATGCCCAGTGCGGTCATACAGTTGGCAAAGCCCTTGCGACAGCTTTGTATACAGGTATTGTATGACCATACAGAGATACACTATACTATATGTTACACACTTAGTACAATTGCCCCTATGACAGTTGGCACATGTACAGTATGTATAATGTGTGTCTGCTCCATCAGAGTGGTGCCCAAGCAGTGAGGGCTACATCCTCAGCAGTAGACGGAACATCGCCATGCGCAGTGACTCATCCTCTTCCAGAACCCCGGTCCTCTACTCCAATGCTCCAACCTACTTCTGTGGACAAACTCTCACCTTCAAGTGAGTGCACACATATACACACACACTCTTAACACACTTTCACTACTGTTAGTTCATTCTTTCATGTGTGTGAGTCAGTAATTTTGTGTGTGTGTATAGGATCTCGGCCATGGGTCTGGTGGACAAGCAGGACAGCGTTGGATCAGCTTCCGGCTATCACCTTGGGCTCTGCTGTGACTTTTGAAATGGAAGTTGTCAATCTACTGCCTGTCAGCAACAACAACTTGAGTGATGGGGGCAACTTCAAGCTAAGGGTGACAATTGGCACAGGGAACAGGGAAGTGGTCTTTGATTGGCTGCTGGATCAAGGGGTGGACTGTTTATTCTTTGGCTGCTCCTTTACCCATACTGGTTGGAAGGTGTTGGTGTTTTAAGGCCTCTCATTGGACAGGAGGGCTGTCAATTAAGTAAATAGCACTGGCAGCATGACAATCCTGACTGCTGGACTTCTCAACCTGCTTTTTTGGCCCAGTCCCAAACCAATGTTTTAAGTCCTACCCCCAGATATTTTTCCTTCCCTTTCTTACAGATACTCACTGATGCTGCTTTGTAAATCTGATGGATGAGGTGGATGTGTCAAAGTCAGTTGGTGTCCTGATGAAATGACTAAAGGGCTACATTGGCCTCCACCAAAATGCAAACATGTTTGATAGATCAGATAGAGAGATTCATCCATCTGGCTTGTTTTATGTTTTCAAGGAGCCATTTGGTTTTGGGTGTAGGTACCAAATTAGGTGTATGTTTTTCAACACACACAATTCTGTGTGTTTTTTATTTGGACCTGTCTTGCATCAAAAACAAGAGCGTTGTTTACAGCTTACACCTTTTTTTGCTGATGATAGCCCATCTGTGCATGTCCTCAATAATGAGTCATTACTGTGGTTATCTCACCAAGGACATTTGACACAGTTGTCATATTGAACGATGCCTGGGGTAAAGCCCATACAATAACAATCCTTGGGGGCACAAAATGGCGGATGTGGCAGCAGTAACCTGTAAGGAGGATAGTGTGGTCTCTGTCTCAGTGGTGGCTAGATAGATCACAGGAAGAGACGTACTTTTACACTGTACGACATCAAAGGGCCGGACTGCAAAGCATCCTGGTCTGGCTCCACCACAGCCATTGTGAAACGTATTCTCCTTTTAGTGATGCAAGTGTGTGTCGACTGTTGTAGATTTTGTGACAGGCATTCTGATTTAATTGAGTGAATTAATTTATTTCTGTAGTTCTGTCCTTCTTTTACTTTTCCCACATTCTTTTTTTGGCCAATTTACAAAACAGTATTTTAAAGTAACTTGTAATCATTGTATTTTCTGGTAGGAAATGTGTTTTTGTTGGTTGTTGGTTTTCTGTGAACCTAGGATGGAAGGAGCCTGTGATTGGTGAATGTCAAACTTGCTGCCTAATAGGTGAAATGATGGAACGAATGAGTAAGATATTAATGTCATAGGAGTATGAAATTTACGACTGATATGACTCAATTCAAAGTGTGTCCTTAAAAAAACAATGATCTTAACATAGTGGAAACTTACTTTGACCTACTGAACTATGTTGCTTACATGAAGGTGACCATGTCAGAGCAGGGTGTATACTGTAGGTCATTCCTGGATGTGTTGGTATCGAAGCTAAGATACCAGTGGTCAAGTACGAGAAACCCTGTTCAGTTCTTCATGCCCAACTAATCATGACTGCTTAAAGCTGTAGAGGAATGTAGAAGAACGAGTTGGAAGTGTTTTTTTTTAATGAGAAATTGAATTCTGACCAGCAGACATTGGGGAGGGAGGGGGGGACGGGTGGGGTATTATAACTCTGTTAAGTATTTCAATATTTCATTTTCACATATTTAGCAACTTTACACTATTCTGGAATCTATGTAAAGGATTAGGACATAGAAGGGCTGTTAATACTAGGTCTTCTCATTGTATTGTGCTTCACACTTAAGCTAGGTTCCATAGACCTTTTTCACAATAGCCAGAAATGCGTAAGCAATGTGGAAGTGGACTTCCTGTCAAGCGTCAACACATCAGAAGAAAATGGATCCGAGACTCTCTGAGAGTCTTCACAACTTCGCTCACAGATTTACCAACAATTACATTTTCTGACGTTGCAAGACTGGTGGAGTAAAACTCTGTCACAAAAAATAATAAAATAAATAAAGGGTACACATTTTTCCATGAGGAATTTGTCCATTAATATCAATGTAAGTGTGAGCGATCAGGCTAACTGTTAGCCACTGAACTGGGCAGCGCAACAATCAAGCAAAAAACGAAACCATCAACATTTCTTACGTGCGTATCCCAAACATGCTCATAAGGAGTAGGCTAATCTATGCGCTTTCAAGAGCTACACATTTTAAAGAGACACTTAAGCTACAATGTCTTTGGTAACGGCCCGTAAAACTAAGATTTGTCCTACAATAGATTCTACGATCAACTTAGGGCACACTGCGGGCACAGCGGGGCGTCGGCTTCCAATTCATTTTCAATGAAACCAGGCATTGACGCTCGCGCAGGGCATTGTGGGAAGGCGTGCGGCGCGTCAACGCTCGCGTAGGGCATTGTGGGAAGGCGAGCGGGGCGTCGACGCTCGCGTAGGGCATTGTGGGAAGGCGAGCGGAGCGTTGCAAGTTGGATTTTCTCAACTTTATGCAAATGAAGAGCGTGAAAACGCTAGCGTTGGCCAATTGGGTTGGTTTCTTGTAAAGTAGCAACTAGCAACTGTTTGTCATGGTAAACATTTCTAGGTTTGACAATTTCAAGATGGAAGAGCAACTCATCGTATGTGTGTTTACGCACTCAGTCTTGTTTTATACGCCTCTGTACTATTAAAGAGACGTTAACAAAAAATGTATACCTGGCGCGAGGTTGTCGGTGTCCCTGCACTTGTCCATGACACCGTTTTACACAAACTACAACAGTGACCTTAGAACTACAAATCTGTATAAACTTTTCTAACACGCCCCTGAGCGTGGTGTACTGTGGGAAGGCTAGCGGTGCAGAGCGTTAAAAAAACGCTGTAGTGGACACGCACCGTTTCGACGCTTTCGGGAAACGCAGCCATTGACTAGAATGACATAATTAGCGTGTCCACTCTGACATAATATATGTAGAGTATAGACTAGAGGATAGAGACTACCATACTAAAGCATTAGTCTGCTTTTAATGAAGAATGATGGTATCAATTAGTTCTGTATGGATGTCCAAGTGAATGTCTTGTGTGTAGAGACAATAATGTTAGCCGAATGCTATCTTCAGTTAAACATTTTCTCTGGCAATGTCTGTTTATGTGCGTGTGTTTGCGTGTCAGTATCAATTGTAGTAGACGGGCAGTTTTTGTGAGGGTTAGATGCTACCCATCTCAGAGGAAAAATGAGGATCCTCACAAACTAGAGGTTTGATCACTGAGTGCACATGTTCCCTGTTCTTATATTGGCAACCTGAGCTTCTTACTGCTGTTGCAGTATTGTTCACTAGCTGCAGTTGCAGCTCCTCTGGTTTCAAGAGGCGAACAGTGATCCCTAAAACGTAGTCGTCTAGGTAAAGTGTCTGCTGCAGACATAGTGTAAGGGGCCCCATTATCGTCCACAACCGTTTCTTCCTCTAATTTCTTAAAGAAGATTACATTTACATTTATTCATTTAGCAGACACTTTTATCCAAAGCGACTTCCAAGAGAGAGCTTTACAAAAGAGCATAGGTCACTGATCATAACAACGAGATTGTCCCAAACATTGCAAGTAGCCAAAACATGAAGCATACATTGTGAAGAAGCTAAACAAGTACCAAAAGGGAAGACCCATAAGAGTATGCAGTTATACAATACAATTAAAACAACATGAACCACAAAAGTGCAGGACTGTACCTGTAGAAGAATAATCAACAGTAAAATATTTCACAGCGAGTACAAGACTTAGCTTCGTTATATCTAACCTAAAAGAGCAATGAGTCACTTAATAAGAGTCATTGTGATCTTGGAGGAAACTAACTAACAAGTCCAGCCAAGCATTCTTAAGTGCCGTTGTACTCCCGGAACAAGTGCGTCTTGAGCCTTTTCTTGGAGGTGGGGAGACAGTCAGTGTCCCTGATGGAGGTGGGGAGCTGGTTCCACCATTGGGGGGCCAGGCAGGAGAAGAGCTTGTGTTGGGACCGGGCAGTCTTGAGCGGTGGGACCACCAGGCGGTTGTCTGAAGAAGACCGTAGGTGACGGGTGGGGGTGTAAGGTTGCAGGAGAGACTTGATGTAGACGGGTGCAGTCCCGTTCACTGCTCAGAAGGTCAGTACCAGGGTCTTGAATCTGATACGGGCGTTGATGGGTAGCCAGTGGAGAGAGATGAGGAGCGGGGTAACATGGGAGCGTCTGGGTAGATTGTAGACCAGGTGGGCCGCTGCGTTCTGAATCCTCTGAAGAGGGCGGGTTGCACATGCTGGGAGACCAGCGAGTTGCAGTAGTCCAACTTGGAGAGGACCAGTGCTTGGACTAGCAGCTGGGTGGAGTGCTCAGACAGGTATCTCCTGATCTTCCGGATGTTGTAGAGGGTAAATCTACAAGACCGGGAGACTGCGGCGATGTGGGCCTTGAGGGAGAGCTCGTCATCCATGGTAACCCCAAGGTTCCTGGCAGAGGATGAGGGGGTCACCGTCGCAGATCCCAGGGTGATTGACAGATCGTGGGAGATGGAGGGTTTAGCCGGAGGCTCAGCTGGAGGTGGTGCTCGGTCATCCAGGCGGAGATGTCTGCTAGGCAGGCTTCAATCCTAGCTGAGATCCCCGGATCGGTCGGGGGGAACGACAGGTACAGCTGTGTGTCGTCGGCGTAGCAGTGGTAGGAGAAGCCATGGGAGGTGATGATTGGTCCAAGTGAGGTGGTGTACAGAGAGAAGAGGAGGGGTCCAAGGACGGAGCCCTGTGGGACACCGGTGGAGAGCTGGTGAGGGTCAGACAGTTTGCCTCCCCAGGAGACCTGGTAGGATCTTCCCGAGAGGTAGGATGAGATCCACTGGAGTGCAGTGCCCGTGATGCCCATCTCAGAAAGTCTGGAGAGCAGGATCTGGTGGTTAACAGTGTCAAACACTGCAGAAAGGTCCAGCAGAATGATGACTGATGACCTCGAAGCCGCTCTGGCAGACTGGAGGGCAGTGGTGACTGAAAGGAGGGCAGTCTCTGTGCAGTGGCCGGTCTTGAAGCCCGATTGGTTGGGGTCAAGCAGGTTGTTTTGAGAGACAAAGTTAGACAGTTGGTGAGATACAGCACGTTCAATTGTTTTAGAAAAGAAGGGTAGCAGTGATACCGGTCTGTAGTTCTGGAGGACAGCAGGGTTAAGGGAGGGTTTTTTGAGTAGAGGGTTAACTCTGGCCTGTCCGAAGGCAGAGGGGAAGGTGCCAGAGGTAAGAGAGAAGTTTAAGACATGGAGAAGAAAAGTTATGATAGAGGGGGAGATGGTTTGAAAGAGAGGGGAGGGGACAGGATCAAGGGGGCAGGAGGTGGGGCGATGAGAGAGAATGAGGTCAGAGAGCTCTGACTCGGACAGGGGAGAGAAAGAGTTTAGACATTTAGTTGGGTCAGTCATGAATGGTGAGGGGGTAAGAAAGGTGGGTTTAGGGAACCGACTGCTAATGTCGGAGACTTTTTCCTCAAAGAAGGAGGAGAAGTCGTCTGCTGTCAGGGTGGAGGGGGGGGGGGTGGGGGAGGTGTGTTAAGAAGGGTGGAGAAGGTAGAGAAAAGTTTGTGGGGGTTTGAAGCAGAGTTAATTTTGTTAAAAAAGTAGAGGGATTTAGCACCAGTTATGTGAGAAGAGAAGGATTTAAGGAGGGAGTGATACTTATCAAGGTCCAGACCGTCTTTGGACTTGCGCCATCTCCTCTCAGCTGCTCGAAGGGTGGACCGCTCTTCACGAATAACATCCGTAAGCCACGGGCAGGAGGGAGAAGATCGCGCAGGCCTGGTTGACAGGGGACAGAGAGAGTCAAGTGATGCAGTTAAAGTGGTTAACAGGGTGTCAGTGGCAGTGTTAGTGGGGTGGGACGAGAACTCATCAATGGGAGGGGGAGGGAGGATGTTACAACCGAGGAGAAATGGGAGGGGGATAGGGAGCGGAGGTTGCGCCGGAAAGTTACGAGGGGAGGGGAGGTAGGAGGGGTTGGAGGGAGAGAGACAGAGAATTTGATAAAGAAGTGATCAGAAATATGCAGTGGGGTTACAGAGGTTAAGTCAGTGATACAGTTACGTGTCAGGATGAGGTCTAGCTGTTTGCCTGCCTTGTGGGTTGCCGGTGTGCTCAGCAGCGTCAAGTCAAAGGAGGTCAGGAGGGACAAGAAGTCGACAGCCTGCGTTCCCTGGAGGTGGATGTTGAAGTTCCCAAGGACTATCAGGGGGGTTCCATCATCCGGGAGGACGCTGAGGAGCATGTCCAGCTCCTCCACAAAGTCAGCAAGCGGTCCTGGTGGGCAATAAAGAACAATTAAGCATGCTTTGATAGGATTAGTTATCATCACATAATGGTGTTCAAATGATTTGGCAGTAAAGGAGAGTGGTGTGGATGTGTATTTAATATGAGGGGAAAGAAGCAAACCTGTCCCACCACCCCACCCGGTTGAGCGGGGTGAGTGAGTGAAGGAGTGGTTGACGGAGAGAGCAGCTGGAGTTGCAGTGTTCTCTGGGCGGATCCACGTCTCCGTCAGCGCAAGGGCATGAAGAGAAGCATGGGATGCAAACGCCGGGATGAAGTCTGCCTTGTTCACAGCAGACTGGCAGTTCCAGAGCCCTAAAGAAAGAGAGAGGGCAGGTGGAGAAGATCTGGATATGTAGTGAAGGTTAGAAGTTGACTGTATATACTTTGTGACATATCTACGTCTACGGGTAGTGTAATGAACAGGAATGCTAAAGAAACACATGCTAGCTAAGAATAGGTTCAAGGTAGAATTTAATCTAATTATGAAAATAAATAGGTTGATACTTATCAGAAGAGGTGATCCTCCTCGTCGGCCTTCCTTGGTGGACTCCCGCAGGTAGACTCCTTTGTCTTTGTTCGACTGGGTCTTCGTGCGCCGAGGCTAGCAGACGAGGCTGCCTCTGTAGTGCTAACCGCCTTAAATATGCAAGGCGCAGCTGACAATGACCCTAATTATGTAAACAAAGGTCAGGGTCTCACGCGGCGGCAAGTACCCTGAACAGATCTCTAGCTAGCTACTTAACTTAACGGCCTGGATAGCTGCTGTCTAACAGTCCTGCCCAGACACAAGAATTAGCAACAACACAACACAAAACTATAAGTTAAAGTCACTTACTTGGTCAGGAGGCAGTCACGACGTACATTCAGTAAAAACACTATTCGCTCAGAATCTGGTTACAGAGTCAGGGCTATTTAGCTGCTTTCTACAATGACCCTAATTATGTAAACAAAGGTCAGGGTCTCACGCGGCGGCAAGTACCCTGAACAGATCTGATACATCATAACTTGTGATAATAGCCGAATTGATGTGGCCACCATTTTGAATTCATTGAAAAACGTTTTTTCTTCACTCCTCCTACACATGTTGTCCAATCCTCACCAAATTTGGCAGAGAGTATCTTCAGACCAAGCCTCACAAAGGCCTTCACACGATTTTTGGATTTTCAGAACCGTTTGCCCGGTACAGGCAATCAAAATGTGCCGTTAAGCCAGCAAACAGGAAGTTGGGTCGTATCTCAGCAAATCTTTGATGGATTCGAACCAAACTTGCTGCATGCACTCGGAATCCTGTTCGGAGTGTTTTATGGGTCATTTGACTACTTGGCCACCACATTGCTGCTTGCAGCTATATTTTGTCATTAAGTTTTGTTCAGTTCATTGTTCTCATAAAAATGATCGTGTTCAATGACCGCGTTCTGCACAAAGCTGTCAGCCAATGAAGAATACATTTTCCAATAGAGTCAAATAATTGGTCATTCTGAACTTTTGAGTTGTACCCATAAATGTTGACGATGATACAGACAGTGTTGTTGTTACTGACAACATGACAAAGAAAGTGACCAGAATGGTCACTGTCTGAGTGCCAAATGCTACCATTAAAATTATTCTTCAAAATAATGACTCCAGCAGAGCGCTCAGAGCCCATTACAAAACCATAAATCATTACCCCACTGAGATCTCCAGAAACTGCCATCAGAAGTAATCGAATGAGATTCTTGAAAAAAACTGTCTAAAAAAGTGCTTTGCGCTTCACAACATTTCTTAACCCCCTTGCATTCAATGAGCTTGAATGAATTCAGCTCTTAGCGTTAAGAGCTTCTTAATGAACCTGGGAAACCCGGCCAATATGAACAATAAAATACATTTCTAAGACGTAGTTGGTTCGCAGTTGCAAATAAAGTAGGTGAAAATGAGCCCAAGCTCTGCAGATCATGTAAACTTAAAACTGTGTGAAAGCTTAACCAAAATTGAATAGCAAAAAAAAAATGTTTTTAATATGGCCAGCTCAAAATTACAGCCTTAACTAGCTGGCAAAGGGGGCTAACTCTGTAGAGTAGTAGGGATGTTTGGAATGTTAACGACGGCTCATTACAAACAACGGCAACATGTTAAGGAAGCCCGAGAGAGGGATGACTACTATAACAGCAGCAAACGCTGTACATCAGACACCTGTTAGTGCAGCAGATCTTCATGTAGGCAGGATGATTTCAGAACCATTGATAAAGGCACGCCCTCCGACGAAGTAAGCCGCTTTCCCCTCTTACCAAACTTTTTCTACAGCTGGCCAAAGTTTATTTAACTTTTCTCTGTCCACAGTTGATAAGTCCTCAGCAAAGCGCAAGTTGTTGTCACAAAGGAAGGTTGACTTCTTTGCTGCTTTCCTGGTAGCGTCACTGTAGAATCGTGAGGTGAAGTGGATGACACACAAACTTTAAGCACAAATTTGAGTGTCCAATAACCTTCAAAGGGCATAATTATCTGCAGTGGCGTTGTTAGACATAAAACTGTACTGGGGCACAGGCCCCTATTCATATAAAAAAAAAATTAAAGCGTGCTGCGCACAATGCACTACCAGGCTATAGAAACTCCCCTTGCTTAACCCACTATACAACAGTTCCGGGACACAAGTTTGATATCAGGTTTGGCAGGGACATCTATAGTTAATCCAAGCGTACAATTTTTTTTAGCTTCATGTAATATTGTTTTTATGTTTTAGTAAAAATAAGATGGTTATTTAGAAACTTTCTTTAGTTTTGTAATGTTTTCTAACTGTTTTTCCGGGATTATCAACCTAAATGAATGCACTGACTAATAAAGTAAATTGTTAAAACTCAAACTTTAGATTTTACTGGGGCATAGCAGATTTATACTGGGGCACGTGCCCCAGTAAAAAGGGTCTAACGACGCCCCCGATTACCTGTAAGAAAGGCTGGCGGGATCAGCCAATAGGAGACCAAATACGCTTGTCAGACTTTTATCAGAGTTATTATAAATGACGGTTTGTCTCTGCAGTAATACCGCACCAAGTTTTCTTTTATGCTCGCAGTGAGCAATCTTTAATTTAGTGAAATGATGCGTTCATGATAAAAGTAAGTTGGTTATTGTTCTTAGTCTTCGGATTGTTTAACCTTATTTAATTCTGTAACGTTTATAAATAGTCTATGTAGTGGTCGGAAAATTGTGGAGGCTATAAGTCTAGGCTATAAGTAGCCATAAGGCTATTATAAGTCTCCCGACACAGCATATTACAGAATATACCACAAATAATGTTACCAATGCCATCATAATTAAACAAATATTATACAGTCTATTAACATTATATTAATAAAATCCGACCACTGTTGAAAACTAAACTAAACATTCCTCAGCGCAGTAGAGTTAGTTAGAGCATGTCATCGGCACCAAAACGTAAAGGTGGAGCTGAAAATCTCAGGGAGAAAAAGAACGATACATGCGATGCATTGAGTGGGTAATGCGGCGTGTATTGAGTGGGCAACGCGCCGTGTATTGACTATGCAATAAAATGAACTTAGTGTAACCTGGGGTAAGGAAGAAAATGACTATTGGCTATATCTGGAAAAACTTCACAGGTTTTTCACTGTACACCATTAAAGACTACAATAAATGAAAACAAAGCTAGGATTTCATCCTTTAGCAATTTATTTATGTAAATGTGTTAAATAACAGAACATGTAAGGAAAAATGATTGTTTATAGAAATGTAACTTTACAAAGCGAAAAACAGAAATAACTCAATAAATACATAATCAACAATATAGTCTTTGATCATTTGCAGGCTACAGCAAAAAAAAAACATTAATTGTGAGTATAATAATCTTCAGACATTTCAGGATGGAAAACTAAAATAATACAAAATAGACAAAGTCCCATTTTAAAATAGGAAAATACTTTTATGTGATTATTGAATACTTAATTTGTTAACTTAAAACCTGATTTGCACACTAAAGAGTCCATGCATACCGTGAAATCATAACTAAATCTCAGTGTTTTAATATAAATCTGAAAACACAAATGTGTGTGTTTGTTGTAGGGACATTTGAGATGTGAGAAAATAAATGTCCAGAAATGATTAATTCATTCATCAGCATGAGATAGTCCTACAGTTGTCCTAACACTAAATTATACAGATTTTGATCCACAGCATTGACTAAGAAGGAATGTGTGGACATAGAGACATCCTACTCTCACTGCTGTAAAAATTTAGTCTACTGCATATAAATAAACTTGGTATTAAAATGAACATGGCTTCAGTTTAACAAGTAATCAATATGATAGGTAATGACAAACAGTGTTTGGAAAGTTCACTTTCTACATGAACTAGTTCAGTTCATAGTTCACACATTTTTTTATGAACTAGTTCAGTTCATAATTCAAAATGTTTAACTAAGTTCACAGCTCCAAAAATGTCTTTAAATATGTTGCAAGCTATAATTGATATCTCTCTGTTTCCAATACTGCTCTTCCAATACTATTCTTTACATCAAGAATATAAAGGTGTACCAATCGTAAAAAAAGCAGAGAAAAAACAATGCAAAGGAGAGAAAACCTAGAGTCAGTGTGTGTGCTCAGAAAGATCTACTGTCAAACTATTAAATACACAGAGGTACCAATAAATAATGTATTGTTCAACAGTGTGCAATTGATCATTGTAGATCGAATATATTTTACTGTAGGAGAGTATTTGTCTGGGTTCTCTACCTATATGTAGACAGACTTCCTGTTTGCAATATATAAATAGAATTGTTAGAATGACGTCACCAGGAGAGAACGATGGGTGCACCCTCTGCAGATGGCAGAGAAACGCATCCACCAATCTCTGTGTAGGACAGGTCTAGCTAGCCAACCATCGCTGTTGAAAGACAGATGCATTACAAGCTGCAATAAATAAATTGTCATAACTATCCATATTAACTGCCCAATTAGAGTAATGCGTAAGCAAGAACCCATCTGCGTCTTTGTATGCAAAGGGACAGATCGGAGATCCACACCATATGTTGATATGATCATTTCTTTTTAAGGGATGGATAGAAGTGGGTAGCACCTGTTGTTTTCTGAAGAGAGTAGAAAGTTTTACGGCTGAACTTTGTTATCAAACTCTCAAGTTATCACTCTACTGAAAACAACAGGTGCAGACTTAGCTCTGGCTGGCGCCAACACCAAAACATCTGGCCCCACATGTCCTCTCATCTGGATCCAAAAGCCCAAACTACTCCCACAGGCCCATCCCAGGTCCACCACAGACCTGGGCATGATGGTGGTTGGTCAAACGTTACAGGGCGCTTGTGTAAATTGGCCTGGTGTGCCAGATGAATGAATGTGCAACTTTGGGACTATTCCTTAGGTTTCCTGATACTAGGCAGGTTCAAGCAAACACAGACCATACTGACCAGGTCTACAAGATGAGCCTTTGTACAGCTGAAGTAGAAACTTGCCTGCTTGTTCTACTGTAAGTAGGAACTTTGTCTTTTTTCTACATTGTGAAACTTCATGTACATTGTGGTTTAATATATGTAGTTGATGCACTTTCTTCCATAATATTACAATACAATAGAGCAGCAATACCACTATTGTACAAAAAAGTTAGGGTTCTGTTGTAAAGTTCATACATTTCTTTATTGTAACTAAAAATGTAAAGCAATTTTGGGAAAATCCAATGTTGGTTCAGGTGAACACCATGACACAGTCATTTCAAATACACTACATTGTAAACATGGAAAGCAAGGTATCTTGTAGGTTTCACACACTAAACTGAAGGAGGGTGAGTGCAAACTTGTAAATGTTTCATGAATACTGTGTATAACTTTTGGCAGCAAATGAAAAAATGATATAAATAAACAAATATAAATAGTTAAAAGATGGAAGGTTTCACTTTTGTACACAAGCAACTCTGGGGCCCACGTCCCCCCCCCCCCAAAAAAATAAAATAAATAAATAATAATTTACAAGCAGTTTGACCACAGATAGCCCTTTTTAAAGCAACCTGTTTGGCTGCCCTCTTAGTTTGTTTGCGTGAATGCTTGTATGGAAAAGGTGCAGATATGTCAAAGTGGATGAAATACAAAGCAGGGAAGGCTATTGTGAAAACATGTCCCTATATGTTGATTTGGAAAAGAAAAAGGGGAAAAAAACATTTTAACAATATTGAGGTAATGTATAAGAAGTTCATTAAAAGATCCTGTAAAGCAAATTCCATGATTTGCTTCTCAGTACATTATATACGTGTGAAATTAGTTGCTGAAAGCATGTGCAAAGTGCGAAAACTGTCACACTGAAATGTGGAGTTAGACCGTTGAACAGTTTCTCTTCCGTTTTCAGCTCAGGTTTTGTATAGGAGGAGCCAGAACCCGACCGATCTACGTCACAGCGACCTATTTACGTCAGATCACAGACGGTTGCATTCTGTTATTCAGCTGGTACGATGCAAAGACAAAGTAATTAATACATGAAACACTGAGACTGCAGGTAGGTCTGTTCGGATATCTGCAATTGATTTAGCTAGAGTTGCTGATGTTACTAAATTCAATATATTCGAGGGGGTGGAGATTCAGCTCCTTCAGACACGCCCCCCCAAGTCTCAAGCAGAAAAGACTGTTGTTTTTCAAAGCCTTATTTAACATACTTGCTGTGTTTTTTTTTTCTTTTGTTTTATATCATATGTTTTAATGCCTTTGTGACCTACGCAGCTGGGAATGGCTGTATTACATTTCTATACGTAGCGAACAAAGTGATCGCGTCAAACGCACCCTTTTTTCAGATTTTATTCAGTGATAAATCATTTGCAGTGATCAAGGGCTTTCTGCGTTAAAGTCTGACCAAGGCAAGACACAATTTATAGGGGAGGCGTTGACATGGCCGGACAAAAAATAATAACAATAGGTTGAATAAGAAAAAATAAAAGAATGAGGTAAGAAGTTCTCTTTTCTCTATGTTTGGTGTGCTTCTTCTGCTATTGGGTAAACTGTTCAATACACAGTGTTTCCTACAACAGAATAGTATCCCTTTGACACAGAAACAAACTTGTCATGGCACAATCACAAACCAAGGCAGAAACCGCAAGTGGTCTGCAGATTTTTACTGAGCATCACACAGACTGAGGCCCTCATGTAGGCCTACGTACATTCCCAAACGTAGCGTTATTAGCGCCATGGCCAACCCGCGGATTGCGCACTGTGATACTTCAGTTTACGTCGTATTTACGAAATATGCAGGTCATCGGGTAATCAGCGCCTTTCTCCGCCCACTATACCGTATATTGCGAGCATTTAAACGCGCAATTGAATGGGCCTCCTTTTCTCTTTCTATAACGGATCAGACACTAAAGTCGAAACAGTGATGACTGTTTGAAATGATCCTGATGCCAATATTTGTAATGTGGCGAGGAGTTTAACAACTGCTGGAATGGAATGTGAACGTTGGGTCGGAGATTTGATGTAATATTCGATTTCTTCCAGCAACTGTAATATTGCATGGCTGCTTAATATGTAACGCATAATGATTTTGTGTTCACTCAACTGAAAAAGTGTGATCCCTGTGGCAAAAATCCTTTGGCCTATGTCTTCTTCTTGCTCGGGTTACGAATGCCATTTAACCAGGAGGCATATGCGCATCCTGGTTTACGCCTGCTTTTTAAAAGCGGACAATTTTCACAGCAAAATAGAGGTGCGCTTTCACAGACGTTTTTATACCACGGAATACATAATTAAGCGCACTTAACGCATCCCTTCCCATCTATTTATGGGAAACTCCCACTTTCCCCTTGACCCTCCTGTGAATGCGTATGCATCAAGGAAACAAGGAAAAGCGCAATTTGCCATTTTCAGTTCCCTCGACAGGCAGTCTGCGCTGTTACCTCAGTGCGGCATGTTTGTACATACCTCGCTATGCTTTTACGCAAAAATTGCGAAACAAATGGGCGCAAAAGCGTTAGTACATGAGGCCCTGAGAGGAAAAAAAGCTTAGTAGCAACTAAAGAAGGACAACAAATACTTCTCACCTGTTTGGATTTAGATTTTGATCTGGTTGAATGCTCCCCTCAATAAGTTTGTGTGTGTGTGTGAGTGCATGTGCAGCTACTTGGATCAATTCTGTGTAAGTGTGTGTGTCAGTAAGCGTAAGTATGAATGCTTGTATTCATTTGTAAGTATGAGAGAGTGTGTGTGTGTGTTCAAGGGCATCAAGAGCAGCAGACAGGCACAACCCCACAAACGGACCTGACCTGCGGTCTTCGTGCTTCTGCAATTTTACAACTAAATAAAAACTGGAATTCTGCTTCATTCAAGTTTGACAAAGCTAGATTACTCTCAGCCCTCTTCTCCCCTGTCCTGAGGGAGCAGTGCAAAGGTGCCGCCCCACTTGGCTAATCTGTAGAGTCAGCTCCAGAGGGGAGCCCCGCACTGGGGAGGAGGGGGGGGTCTGAGGAGTTCTCCCTCTCTTTCTTCCTCCTCTCCACCTTAATCACCTGCTCCTTGGAATCAGGGCTGTGGAGCGAGACATAGGGGGCACACCTGCGATCACTATCCCATTCGAAGACAGCTGGGTTGCCACCATTTGCCAGCTCCCTACCACTTAGCCAAAGCATCCTACGAGGTGTGGGGTGGGGGTTGGAAAAGTCACAAAATGAGGTCCAATCCAGACCCCTTTTTCTTCTTACTTCAGTGGATAGTATATGGTGGAGGATGTACACACAAAAGGAGTGATAAAAAAACACAACTAAATTAGCTAAAGAAGCCAAGGATAGCAACATGGTTGTGGTGGCAACAGTTCTTTTTTGTAGTGGGGGGAAGGAAGGAGAAGGCAGAGAAATGGGTAGGGGATGTTTCAGGGAGGGTGGTCAGAGTGAGCACCTACTCCTCTAAAGGTTAAATATATAATACGAGTACAACAAATTACATCAGTTACTACTAACCAACAAGCGCAACAAGTCTCTAAGCAAGTGTCATTGTGATCCTTGAGGAAACTAACATTGAGTCCAGCAAACCATTCCTAAGTACCGTTGTACTCACTTTTTTTTAAATTAGTGATTTTCTATCATTTTATTTGAAACTTAATTGAAAAAGTAAAGGCTGTGGACATATACAAGATATTGTTAAGATACTCTGGGGCTGCCATTGACTCCCACGGAACTAGAATAATAATAATAAATATAGCTGCAAGCAGCGATGCGGGTTCCTCCACAAAACCGCAAAATATTATAAACATGTACACTGTAGAAGATCGAGAGTTGGACAACAAAAGAGCAAAACTACTTCATGTTTGGCCAACAACAATAGGCTGAATGGGGATTTGAACTCATGAGCATAATGTTACAAGTTAGTCTCTATCCTCTCTGCTACACAACAACTGTTGAGATTGTATGAATAGAAAGGGCAGAGTATTAGCTTTGGTCAGCTTTGGGACAAAGGTTAGGAATTTCAAAGTGAAATTGCATTAATTTGTGTAGGGTATTTCAGAATGATGTCATCCTGTTTAACTAAACAGATAATCAAAATTATGACAGGCCAAAATATAATGGCTGGATTCCAACCTAATACTTTATACTTTACAGGTCACCATCCCAGCCCATTGAGCTTGTCTCAGTGTTGAATATTGTCATGTTCAGTTACTGTATTAAAAAGTAAGCTGTTTCTCCTGTGGTGAGCGTTGTTAGATTCAGCCAACGTTGAAACTGCTCTAACGGTGTGTGTCCACTACAGCGGCGCGGAGCGTCGGCTTCCAATCCATTTTCAATTAAACCGGGCGTTGACGCTGGTGTAGAGCATTGTGGGAGCGTACACAAGCATCAACGCCCGGTTTAATTGAAAATGGATTGGAAGCCGACGCTCTGCGCCGCTCTGCTCTGCTGTAGTGGACATGCACCGTAATTCAATCATATTTTGACATACCAAGGTGAGACTGTTTGTGGGACTTCAGAATGATCAAATATTGACTGATCCTTAGAGGAGCGAAAATAAACAATAATAAATATATATTAGTGCTGTCAGTTTAACGCGTTATTAACGGCGTTAACGCAAACCCAAATTAACGGCGTCAATTTTTTAATCGCGCGATTAACGCTCTTTTTGGTCTAGCAAACTTTGTAGTTTTTTTTCACATGCTGTTGCAACAACTACCGAAGTTAGAAAAACTACAACACCACACCGGATCTAGCTAGACCGGAAACAAAACAACAGGCACGCCACGCACTTGTTTGGCTTGCGATCCGGCTAAAGAGTAGTAGCAGAGCCCGTTTATGGATATTAGACATTCTCCGCTAACATTACGTTTGGAGTGGATGGCGAGCGCGAGACGCCGAAATGGATGCCAATAAGATTCTGAATGGAAAGTTTACTTTTAAAAAGTTGCCAAATAGTTCCATTGACAAGACCAAAGTAATCTGTGTGTTTTGTCGTTGTAAACCGAGCTATCATCGCAGCACGTCCAGTCTGAAATACCACTTGATGGCCACACACAGATGATGCGAATTCTCCGCCCCCTCGTCAAAACCAGGCGATTGCAATAAAAAAAATATTTGCATGAAGCAATCCGAACCACTTTTCCATGTTGATAAGAGCATTAAAATTTGAAAAAAGAATGGGACAAAAAGAAATCAAGGGACATTTAGAATAGATTAAAATGTGCGATTAATTGTGATTAATCGCGAGTTAACTATGACATTAATGCGATTAATCGTGATATATTTTTTTTATAGTTTGACAGCACTAATATATATGTGAGAGAACAACGGTTGTGCTCGCCGAAGGCGTGAGCACACCCAATTAAGGCATTGGTTAAAAACTAAGTGTACATTATTATAATTTATTATATGGCAACGACGGTACGAGCTTTCTGATTGGCTAATGGGGAGTCATGCCAGACGCGTATTGCCCTCCTCAGCGGTCAATACGGCTCCGTATTGCCCTCTGACGTCATCTTCAAAATGAGCGACGAGTGACCTCACTCTCGGTTGACCTCACTCTCGGTTAGTAAGTAGTTAGTAATTGCCACAATTACATTAAGGCCTATAGCAGGGGTGGGGAACGTCCAGCCCGCGGGCCGCATTATTTGGTCAGGCCCGCCATGGCACTGCAGGAACCATATTAAGAGTGCATTATTCGTTGGCAGCAGCACTATTTTAATATGTGGAAGAGGACCGTGGAGGCACGCAGTGTTGCATACCAATGTACCAAAAAATGTCTGCGCACTCGCATTAAGTGTGGAATTCCTTTCTAGCAAATCAAACCCAGAATAAGTTGTTGGTTTGGCTTAAGCCCCAAAAGTTTACAATGTCTGGCTCCACGCCTGATTAACACTCGGATCGATCAGCAGTCTCAAAAATTGCAGCAATATACAAAATAATACAATCCTTTTCCGTAATCATGATACCCACCCAGAAATGTTCACTGGACCCCCAGTCAAAGCAGGCTGCATCCGTGCCAGCTAACATCACAAACCTCACAAAGAAAAAGCAGTTGCAGCCATCACATTAGGGGTGAGTTAATTAAATGTTTGACCAAATATAGCAGGCCCATTTTTAAGTTGATAATTCTGTACGGCCCCGAATGATTTTATAAATATCCAAATGGCCCTTTGCAGAAAAAGGTTCCCCACCCCAGGCCTATAGGTATAGTTCTATATATATTGTATACAATACAGCGAGGAAGCTGACTTCACCACTCCTAAATGTGCCTTTCATCAACCCCAAGTTTGCATGCTACAGGTCTGTTGCTGCTGGTGAGTTATTTCTGCACAGCTTTCTGTTTGAAAGCTAAAGTATAAGAATGGTTTGGCATTCTACTTCAGATTTTTACACAAAGTAGAGACACGCGCGGCTTCAATTTTACACTCGTCGTTTGTTTGACCTCTTTGTCTATTTGTTTGTCTATGGCTGCACTGCAGCTACAATTCACTGAATCTCTCTCACCAATTAAACGTTGCCCTCGAATAAACGCAGCACCTCAATTGATCATTGTGTAATAAACGCTGCAGTGTTTAATCAAAGGACACATTTGGAACTCACTATACTAATTAAAATTACATCAACAATGACATGTAAAAATAAATCAAGCCAACCGCACAGTTATGTACAGTATACTAATTTAAAACGCGTCTCACAGAAGAAAGTATAATGCTAAAGGTTTCACTGACGTCTTACTTGCAGACTGCATCACGGGCATTGTGCACTATCTATCTATAGTTCCAAGAATCTGTGTGTGTGTCTCACCAACATCACCGACTGCTTCATGGGCACTGTGCATGAGTATACATAAAGTCTCATTCACTCTTAAGGCCGTTATATGGTACTCCGTACTTCACGATTACGGACACATGGGAAGGGCCTACGCATAGATGGAACGCCCTGGAACGCCCTCTCCGTCGTCTGCGGGGCCCTCGGAGAGCTCTCCCGTGCACCGTTGAAATTCCTGCCGATCCGTCATGCCGTGCTGTACAGCGACGGATACCCCTTGGCCATGATTGGTCCGCTACGACATCGTTTCCAAACGACATCATTTCCGACTTCGACAGAAAGGCGTTTTCTCTAAGGTCGTCTTCTTGAAATACGTCTGTGATGAAAACTTCTTGGAGAGAAAGTTTATTGTGAGCTAGTTTATGCTCTTCTCTAGCGAATTCATAAACGTGAGTTTGTTGTCTGTGCACTGACTGCCACAGTTTAGTGACCTAGAGTAGTACATTGTAGTTTTGACTGTAGGCTACATAGCCTACAGTTTGTATGGATCTTTTTGTTTTCAATTATATCAGTCTTTTTGTTTATCATTTTTCACATTGGATTATACACTTGGTGGTGGAGAAATGAATTCACAAAACCAGAGCCTTGTCTATATCGCAGGGGTGTCAAACTCATTTTCACCGAGGGCCACATCAGCATTATGGTTGGGGCCAAGGGCCAGTTGTAACTACGATGTAACGTCAGTAATTATGTAAAAACATGGTGTTTTTGTTGTAGCTTTTGTGAACATAGGGCCTATTATGCTGCAATTGAAGTCCGCCTTTTAATTCTTCGACAATTTGCTGTTTTTCATGGAGGATAAATGTGCATATTTTTCTCAGTGTTTGGTGACAAAATGCAAGAGCGCATAGCGCAAGAGCAAAACTTTTTTGGCCCTTTATTTGAACGCAGAATAGCTTTTTGAGCTTTATGTAAAATAAACATTGCCGTTTTCCAATTGGTAAAACCTTGTCTAATGAAGGTGATGTCTTCATCATTTCTGGCTCCAAATTGTCGACAAGGGAAGCAGAAACATGCTAGCTTGGCTGAGTACTCTAACCAAGTTCGAGAGTAATACCAACTTGGGTTGAATGCCCGAGGACCTTGACTGAAAATGCACATGGGGTACGCTCGCAGAACCGGCTGCATTGGAGTGCTGTCATTCAAACCATGCTCGCCTTCACCCGAAGAAATGCATGGTGAGAGATGTCGTTTATGGTCAATGCACGCTGTAAAGCAGCGTAGACTTATTTCAATAGCCCATTAAGCTTCCGCAGGCCACATAAAATGACGTGGCGGGCCACATTTGCTCTTTCAGGTGGTTATATTGCATTAGACACAGTCTTTAATATAATATTATGCGTCTGCACCTGCAGCACTCATCGTCTGACTAGTTACAGTTGGTAGGAGGGTCACACGTGTGATGAGAGGTGGGAAATAAACAACGACGATTTCTAACTTACAAAAACGCAACAAAGCAACGTGTTTTCGACAAAAAAAACGCTTCTCCACCTACTGTTCTGGCGGTGAATTGTTTTCAGCACCCCCAGCCTTCGGAGAACCATAAAGGTAACAGAAATGCTAATTAATCCGTCCTATCCGGCGGCCCGCCCATCCGTAACGGATACTGGCACCTTTAAGTATGCCTTACAATGAGTTGGCAATGCTATTGAGAAGCTTTGAGTGTCTTATATTTGCACTTGCCTGGCTGCCAGCTGTTTTCCTGGACCCCATATGGGTTCTCCTCTACCAGACCAGAGTTGACACCTAGGGGTCTGGTGATGCAAAAGTTTTAAGTCATGCTTTTGCTTAAAAACATAGCCTTTAGGGTTGCCATGGTTCATACAATTATTGTCACTGTTAAAAACGGTCATTCATTACTTTACCATAATTTCCCAGGGACACAGTGCTAGGCCGTGTGACGGTGGTAGGATACTCTGTTGAGAAATGAAAGTGGAATGTAGTTTAAGTACATAGTATTAGCATTTTGATCAGAATCAGAATGGGATTTATTCGCCATGAAAGTTTGCACAGACAAGGAATTTGCTTTGGCAGGAAGGTGCATACAGTAAACATATAGGAATCTTACATTTAAATATGTGGTCTAACTATACTAAGGATACATAAACTAGCAGTACTAAGTGGAATACAATTAAAATAAAATAGAATATACAATAAAGTAGAATATAAGTTGCCAATTTACAATATAAAATACAATATAAAATACAAAAATTACAGGAGTTGAGTGTAGTGCAAAAAGTTTTTTAGGACATTCAGTCAGTGTGAGCTTTGGCCTTGTTGAGGAGGCCAACAGCGGAAGGGAAGAAACTGTTTGTATGGCGTGAGGTTTTGGTCCTGATGGACCGCAGCCTTCTGCCAGAGGGGAGGGACAAACAGGGAATGTCCAGGGTGGGAGGAGTCAGCCACAATCTTCTTCGCCCGTCTCGCGGTCCTCAAGGTGTGCAGGTCCTCGAGGGAAGGCAGATTGCAGCCAATCACCTTCTCAACAGTGCGGATGATGTGCTGCAGCCTGCTCTTGTCCTTGGCACTGGCAGCAGCGTACCAGGTGGTGATGGAGGAGGTGAGGATGGACTCAATGATGGCTGTGTAGAAGTGCACCATCATTGTCTTTGGCAGGTTGAATTTCTTCAGCTGCCGCAGGAAGTACATCCTCTGTTGTGCTTTCTTGGTAAAGGAATTAATGTTCAGTTCCCACTTGAGGTCCTGGGAGAGGATAGTGCCCAGGAAGCGGAAGGACTCCACAGTGTTGACTGGGGAGTCACACAGGGTGATGGGGGTGAGTGGGGCTGTGTTCTTCCTGAAGTCCACAACCATCTCCACTGTCTTGAGAGCATTGAGCTCTAGGTTGTTCTGGCTGCACCAGGTCACCAGGTTGTCTGCTTCCCATCTATAATCAGACTCGTCTCCACCAGAGATGAGCCCAATGAGGGTGGTGTCGTCCGCAAACTTCAGGAGTTTCACGGACGGATGACTGGAAGTGCAGCTGTTGGTGTACAGGGAGAAGAGTAGAGGAGAAAGGACGCAGCCCTGGGGAGATCCAGTGCTGATGGACCGGGAATCAGAGACTTGTGTTCCCAGCTTAACGCACTGCTTCCTGTCAGACAGGAAGTCTGTGATCCATCTGCAGGTGGAATCAGGCACGTTCAGCTGGGAGAGCTTGTCCTGAAGCAGAGCGGGGATGATGGTATTAAAGGCAGAGCTGAAGTCCACAAACAGGATCCTGGCGTAGGATGCTGGGGGGTCCAGGTGCTGTAGGGTGAAGTGGAGGGCCATATTAACTGCATCATCCACAGACCTGTTGGCTCTGTAGGCAAACTGCAGGGGGTCCAGTAGAGGGTCTGTGATGGCTTTAAGGTGTGCCAGCACCAGGCGCTCAAAAGACTTCATTACCACAGAGGTCAGGGTGACGGGTCTGTAGTCATTATGTCCAGTTGGCCTGGGCATTTTGGGCACAGGGATGATGGTGGAGGACTTGAGACAGGCTGGCACATGGCATGTCTCCAGGGAGGTGTTGAAGATGTAGGTAAACACCGGAGACAGCTGGTCAGCACAGTTCTTGAGGGTGGCTGGAGAGACAGAGTCCGGCCCAGCTGCTTTGCGGGGGTTCTGTCTCTTGAACAGTTTGTTCACTTCTCTCTCCTGAATGGAGAAGGTCGTCACTGTAGAGGGGGGGAGGGGGGAGGCCTCACGGGTGGAAAGGAGTTGTACAGGACTGTCCAATTGTCTTTCAAAACGACAGTAGAACTCGTTCAGGTCGTTGGCCAGACGAGAGTCGTTAGTGGAGTGTGGGGCTCTAGGCTTGAAGTTGGTGATCTGCCTGAGCCCACTCCAGACAGAAGCAGAGTCGTTAGCAGAGAACTGGCGCTTCAGCCTCTCTGAGTACAGTCTCTCACCGCCTTGCTAAACCTGTTCTTCGACTCCTTGAAACTGTCCCTGTCCCCACTCCTAAACGCGGCCTCTTTGTCCAGCCTCAGCCTTCTGAGTTTTGCTGTAAACCAGGGTTTGTCGTTGTTGTAGCTCACCCTGGTGCGTGTTGGTATACAGCAGATATAACGCTAAATATAAAAGGATCAGCATCGCACATGTGTGATCGTTCAAAAGCAGGGCCTCACAGCGTAGCGTCGCACGTGTGATTCTGAACATTACAATCGACTATTTTCCGATAGACAAACAATGTGACCAACGCTATAGTATGGCTTCAAAATTTACAATTAGGAGGCTAACAAGTAACACTAGCAGGTAGGAGCATTGCTACGAGTATTATGCTAGGTTGTTAGGTAACGGAAGCTAATAAAAGCTACCTAGCTGCCGTTTTGGAAAAAACTCACTCGTCGAAGCGTCGGAAATATTTAGAACTGACGCATCTTTAGGTTAAAACGAATAAACTTATCCAAAAACAGATGGCATGTACAAATTGGAAGAATTAGTGACATGATACTTTTATAGACGCCATTGCTGTGCCGACTGATCAAAACGTGATCAGCCACGCGCTAGCTCCACAGTCTTCCAGGGCTAAATAAACTATTTTCGGACAAGGTTTTTTTCTAGTTCTGACATTTATTTTCAATAATTCTTTTGTGGGTGATTTGTGAGACGCTAAACTTTGTATGTATTTTCAGTATTTAACTTTCTGGAGGGTTTAGCCTTAACTCTACAGTACAGTATACTAGCTTTACTACTAGCTAGTAGCTAGCGAAATCCTAACGTAAACAATGTTAATCTGAAACAGATAACCAGGCTTAATAGCCTAAATTTCAAACCTATACGTAATAGCATGCTCCATCCGATTTCAGAAAATATGTTTATATATTTAAATCTATTTCTGTAAAGAAACTCACCTTTGAAGTAGCTAATTTCCAGTAATTTCCAGTTACTATTGCACACTATTGTTTGCAATAGTAAAAAGTTATACAAATCCTGAAACATTGATATATATATATATATATATATGTATATGTATATATATATATATATATATATATATATATATATATATATATACATCTTTATTTCAGACGCCAAGTTCCATATAAAACTAGAGAGCATACAATTTCTGGGGAAATTGTGAGGGTGTGCTTGCGGCTGCCCCAGCTGCCCATAGTCTTCTGGTGTTTACATATTTAAAAAAGCATTTAAGTGTATGACTGCAGTTCTGACCATTGTGTTCCCTTGATAATAAGTTTGTGAAAATTACATGCATCACTCAGATGGAGGAGAGGTGATACTGGTTGGTTGGAAGAGAAGGAGGCCAAATGTAGCTCATGAAGATGCAGCGCTAGGTAACTTATTAAATTGTAATCAGATAAACAACTTGTTGGTTGCCCATCAAGGGGAAGACACAGCATCTGCTTCTTCAACTCCTTAATCCTCTCAGGGCACCTGTTGCACCGGGTTAGAAAGACATCAGCTTAATGTAGCTAATTTTACACAATACATTAAGGATTAAAAAATCAACACCCATCTTTGCTATATTTAAAGGGTCAATTGTAGGCTATGGGACGTCAATATTACAGTTAGTCTAATTATGTGTAGGACCGTGTTTCTCAAGTGGTGGGTCCCGACTCCCGACCCAAGTAGATTGCAAGCTGGTGTAGGACTTATTGATTCATAAAACCATCTAAACTCCATATATTAATGTTTTCTGTTATTTAAAAGCAAGCTCAGACGTATGAATGGAAAAGGCATCTTTGTAAACCATCCTGGTCTGTTGTTATGTGTAAACCGAACATTTCACTTAGCTACTTGACTTTAAATAATCACTTTGTATTCTACCAAAAACAAAAATGATGACTAGACTAGCTAGATTTTTTTTTTTTGCTAACTGACTACCACTACGGCACTAGCTGGTGGCTGGACGATTTGTACAGTACCTCCCAGAAGAGGTCTGGAATGGAAGACTAACAAGGTAGCAAGTTAACTGTAGCTAGGTCTAACACTTGGTAACACTGCAGATATAAGCAGATGTGCTGGGGTAACAGCTAGAGCTAACTCCTCTGTGAAATAGCAGACCACTGTTTCCGAATGTAGATCTACTAGCTTAGCTCTAATAATATCAGCGTAGTAGTTATAGAGCTATCATATTTAGCTAGTTAGCTACATTTCACAAACGTGTTTCATATCACAATGTAAAACGAAAACATTTGGCAGACCAGTGTAAAAATTTACCTAATCTCTATTACTTAAATGTCATTGCAAGTTTTTCCCTTCTCCTGATATTTTCAGGCATTTAGCCTACTCATATTGCATTCATTCATTAATAAAGAACCCCCTTTGAAGCTTATTTTAACAACAACGTTACCAGCAGTAGCTATCTCAGATGGAATCGCGATTAAAATAGTACCATCTGCTAACTGAAAATATGCCCCCAAAAACGTGAATAAACTTGACATTTAGTTAGGGGGAAATCACTCATTCATAAAAATGTCAGTGGTAGCGATCATTGTCAGTAACAAGGCAAAATGCAATATAGACCTGCTGTGTGGAGAAGCTGCCCTGGTAAATTGTAGGCTACTACTACTGTACTACTGTCTTGGTAGCGATTGCATTGGTTTAATTCGATTTAACGTTACTTCCGTTGTACGGTCTAGGCTGAAATGAATTATTTTCATGAACAGATTGACAAAGTTTAGGCTGTGGCAATGGAGTTCAGGTTAGTAGTCACTAGTCAGATAGGTTCACCCAGATACATAGAAAAAGAGAGTTGCGACACTTCCATAGACTCCCATTGTTATTGAGGAATGCGGAAGTAAAGCGTGTCTCACGCGACCTATAGTTCCAAACATTGTATTTTCCACCGTTGAACCCCATTCATTTTCAGTGTCTCCGAAGCAAGTTTGCTGGTAAATTGATGAAAATCCTGCATTTTTTTATATTTCAACCACCACATATCCATTGTTATTAGTAGTATTTCATATAACCAGCTTTAGATCAAATTTATCGTAAGATTATAGCGTGTTAGATTCTAAATGCAGTTAGAGCTAAACTGTAATTCTAGTAGCTAGCTAGCTATCTAACGTAGAGCTAAGCAACACTTTTACTGAAGCTATAGCTAGAGAGCACGTGTATCATAACCAGAAGTCCGTTGGTTTGGTTATAGTCTGTGAAATTAGTTCTAGTTATTGGTGTTCATTGGCATACAAAGTTAGTCTTCTCATATTAGCCTAGTTAGTAGAGCTAGCAACAATGAATGGCAGATTAAAGGATCCGAAGCAAGTTAGCTGGTAAATTGATGAAAATCCTGCATTTTTTATATATTTCAACCAACACATATCAATTGTTATTAGTAGTATTTCATATAGCCAGCTTTGGATACAATTTATCGTAAGATTATGACTTGTTAGATTCTAATTGCAGTTAGAGCTAGACTAGGGCTAGTATCTAATGTAGAGCTAAGCAACACTTTTTCTAAGATCAAATGAAGTGCAGGAGCTCAATCATTGGACATTTTATACTGCATTTCAACCACTATAATAATTGTGTGTGTGCCTAGGCTGAGGTTTGTGAACAGCAGACATTTAGATCACTGGATCACTACAAACAAACGGAGTGGAAGAACACTGGACATTTTGTACAGTAAACAATAACATGATTTATTGAATTGCAGTTGGTTGCCTTGTATATTCTGTTCTATTTTTATCTATTGAACAGTTGCTGGTGATCATGGTTTGATTCAACTTGCATCAAGTACTACAGATATAAGTGTTGTTAATGTGGTAAATTGTAAGCGGAATGATGAATTTAAAAAATACCAGTTACTTCAACAGTCGAATGTTAAACGTTAAGTGGAACAATTTAGTCCTCATTAGGCTAAACAGCATTCTCACAATAAAGAGAAACAGGAAAACAAGTGAGAATGCTTAACAGCATTCTCACAATAATATATATGTGAGATAACAATGGTTGTGCCCTTGCCGAAGGCAAAGCACACCCAATAACAGACAGAGCTATAAAACATAGAAAAAACTAAAAGATAAAAAATAGATAATACAGTTCTTTAAAAAGTATGAAGACTTTTGTGCCAATGTCGTCTTAAGTTTCAAGTAAATCGATAGCAGCTCTTTAGAGGGTTGACCAGAGCCTCTACTATTCACTTCTCAGACTTGTCCAGTCGACACATGAAACCATACATCAGTTGTCTCAAGAGTGCCTTACAGGTTGGTACGTGCTTAGACACAAACAACTGACTAGCACTGTGCCACCTAGGCACATTAAGTAGCAATCTAAAAGCATCATTGTAGGCTACTTTCAGTATCTGTATACTCCTTTTCCTGTACATAGACCACAAATGAGCAGTGTACAATGGTGTTATGTAGGTTCTAAACAGGGAACATTTAACTGAATCTGAGCACATAGAAAACGTCCTTAATAACATATTGGCCTGAGAATATATTTTACAGCGCTGTCGATATATATCGTTGTCATCTGTCCAATCATCAGAAATGACATGGCCCAGATATTTTCCTCACAAACACCAAGGGGACTTCCAGATAAATAAAAGGTAGGGAAGGTTAATTTCCTGTCCTGATTACTTCTGACTATCATTATATGGCTTTTCTTTGCATTATATCATGATCAAAGTCATACTGAGAGCACACCCACAGCATCTGTTGCAACAGGCTGAGTAGGACCAGATCATCTGAGTACATCAGATGATTGACAATAGATTCACCATCAAAACAGCCTGTATTTGTCTTATTCAGCTGGCTTGATAAGTCGTCCATGTACACATTAAACAAAAAGGGAGATAAAATTCCTCCTTGTCAAACTCCGTTACCAACATGGAAAGGAGCTGATACAACATTGTCCCATTTAACATGAAAAGTATGATTGGCATACCACAACACCAAAATCCTCACAAGAGGTTTAGGGACACCTATCGCTAGCAGCTTCATAAACAGTTTTTCATGACAAATTCGATCGAAAGCTTTGGAAGCATCAATAAAGCATAAAAATACAGATGAATTAAGACTTATGTACCTAGAGACAATCTCCTTCAGAGTATAGATACAGAGATCGGTACCATGTTTTCTTTTAAAAACAAAATGATTGTCTGCGGTCAGAATATACATTTCCAATTTCAATAAAGAATTCTCTCAAACACTTTAGACAAGATACTGGCCAATGCAATGGGTCGATAGTTGTCTATGCTGTTCAGTTTACCAGCCTTATCTTTAACAACAGGCACTAACAGTACTGACATAATAGAATTCGGTAGAACACCATGAACCACAATTCCAGTGAGACACATGGCTAGTAATGGACTGAGTCTATAACTGTCATTTTTTAGATGCTCTGCAGAAATGCAATCCATACCACAAGCTTTGTTGTTGTCTAACATGTGGATGGCATCATTAATATCTACTGATCTAACAATCAAGTCTGAAGAGATACCTTTATATTCATTATCAATTCTCACTGTGTTACTTTTAACACAATTAAATAGTTTACTGTCGTGCTCACGCCATAGATCAGCAATCTTCTCTGGACAACTAACCCCCTCGATATCAGATGGGAGGGGAGTTCTGTTATTATTTGTGATCTTGACCTCCTTCCAGAAGTCAGTAAGATTGTTATTCTGCATCATTCTGGCCAGCGAGTCTGCTCTCATTGTGTTTTCATTTCTCTTAATAAAACGAGTGCATATTTAAATCTTGCATTTGTGATCAAGCGGCACTCCCTGTCTGGTTCTGCCTGCCGCTGACCAGACTCTAAAGGCTTCTCTAGCAGCAGCATTTTGCTCAAACACAAATTCATTCCAGCCAGGCCGTGTGTTAGGGGCCTTACTTTTGTGATTAATAAAAGGTTCACTGGTAGCATAAAGACATTTGACAATATCATCATAAATGGCACAGAGCTTTTCAGCATGATGTTCATCGTTGCAGTTCATATCCGTGCACATTAGGGCATCCCAAGGCAATTCAACATCACTAAGTAAGCTGACAGTTAATAGAGAATATCTGTGCATAACCTCTTTGGTCAATTTTGACCAGTCCAGTTTTCTTGAGGGAGCAGCATTACCCTTGTTGGCCAACAAGGGTACACTCTCAACATTTAGCAGCACAGCAACTGGTATGTGTTCAGTGGTGACCAGCCCATAACACATCTCTATACTTTCCAGTGAGCCATGAGCATCGGCTGTGTTCACAATATGGTCTAGCCAGGAAGTTGTGTGCCACGCTTCACTTACATAGGTAAAACTTGTATCAGGCAATAACGCTTGATATAATTAATTTAGTTTCATTACAGAACTGCTGCAGATGTTGTGCGAATAAACACTTATCTGACATGTCAGCATTAAAATCACCCATGACATAGACACAACATGAACTATTGTCCTCTATGAAGGACTGAATAAAAGCTAACCTTTCTGAAATTCATCCTCATGGTCATAGGATTCATATGGTGTGTACATATTTAAAATAGTACATTTATTTTCATTAGGATTAAACTCCAACCCAATAGCCCAGTCAACGTTAAGCCGCACCACCTTTACCGTTGGGTCATATTTTATGTTCCACAGCATAGCTACACCACCAGCTATCCTCCCACGAACCATTCTCATGCTGAGATCGGTAGTGGACTCTACAGCACCATGAAAGTTCTTGTGTAGGGAGTTCAATTTGTCCAGATCTTGCTTGGCCATCCAGGTTTCTTGAAGGCAGACAGTGTCACTCTCGTCCAGCAATGTGTCCACCACCAAACGTCTTGATCTATCAGCAGCAGTATGTCCTACTCTGAGGCCACGAGCGTTGTAGGATACAACCCGCATTAATGATCTATCACGGACCCATCAGGGCAGCTGGCCGGTGTGTCTGTCTTCCTGGTCTCTACAGATAGGCCTACATTCACCCCAGCATCATGACTGAGCTGAAGCTCAGTACCCTGAGAGCGGGGGGTTTGCTCTGGTCTAGCTTTTTTGATAGTATAGACCAAGAGTAACTACCATACCACAAATGGCCCACCATTACCCATAGGTGGTGCTACAGGCCACACCCCAAAGCACAAAGATACAAGGCTTTCTGGAATGGATAGGCTCACCAAGCCCCCTCCCTTCACTTCTTGGCTTGAAATAAAGGCCTTTGTGGATCTTGATGGTATTGCATTTCAGATTTGGTATCCCATTGGTAATTCTGCAGCATTGATTTGTTTATACAGTTACAATTTGTCAAAAATAAACATTTTTCAACGGTTTGCAGGGTTTGGAGGAATCCGCCATTACTGCTTGCAGTTATATTTATTATTAGGGGCCAAGCAGCGAAGCTGCGAGGCACCTATTGTTATTGTTAGTATTATTATTATTATTATTAGGGGCCAAGCAGCGATGCTGCGAGGCACCTATTGTTATTGTTAGTATTATTATTATTATTATTATTAGGGGCCAAGCAGCGAAGCTGTATGAACCGTATGACCCATTTTCAAAAATGAGATACGGTTGGATTCCGTGGATCAAGCCGAGTTCAATGCACACCATGGCGTCAATTTCCGGTTATATAGAGTGTCCGCTATTTCCGGTTTTATCAAAAACCTTTGAAAGCCTACTCCTCCTACAATTTTTGTCAAATCTTCTTAAAAATTACCAGAGATGATCTTCAGACTAAGCCGCACAAAAGTTATGGTAGAGCATTTTGATCCCCACAACCGTTTGTCCGTGACAGCCAATCAAAGTCATCAGGAAAGCCACCAAACAGGAAATTAAGTAATATCTCAGCAGTTCTTTGAGACAGTGACACCAAATTTGGTATGCCTACTCGGAACCTTATTCTGAGGATGTCCTCCAAATATTATGTCATGTGACTAAAAGGGGGCGTGGCCGGAAGCATAAACGTGTTTTGGCTAATAACTATTTAAGTGTTTACCTTAATAAAGTAATTTCTTTGTCTGTTGATGTCTTATGAGTTATCAAGCTTGACCATCGATAATATTTCATAACAACCGAATTGACGCGGCCGCCATTTTGGATTTAATGGAAAAGTGTAAAAACCTTTTACACGCCCCAAATTTTTTACAAAATTTGGCACAGATGATCTTCAGACCAAAATTCAAAAAGGTGTAAGATGGATTTTCCATTTTCAAAACCGTTTGTTCGGTAGAGCCGATCAAAGGCGGCAGCGAAGCCGCAAAAGACACGTGAGACCGTAACTCAGCAACCATTTGTGCGATTGTCACCAAACTTGGGTTCCATCGTTCCCACGAGGGGCAGAGGAGGCCTGTGGTGTTATACCAGTAAAAAAACAGTTTGAACACTCAGTACTTTGGAACGCAAACAGATATTTCAACCAAACTTGGTGTGTTGCAATGAGTGCAACAGGTTATTGTGACTTAATTGTTGCGCAAGTGCTATGGAGGCCATGTCCTGCTCTGGACTGCTTGGCCCCTCCATTGCTGCTTGCAGCTATATTTAGGGGCCAAGCAGCGAAGCTGCGAGGCACCTATTGTTATTGTTAGTATTATTATTATTATTATTAGGGGCCAAGCAGCGAAGCGGCGAAGCCACATAAGTGATTCTACCTTTTCTTATTATTAGGATTCCTCCGTAAGGAGGAAACCTATTGTTATTGTTAGTTTTCTTCTTTTTTTTTTTTTATTCTAGTGCCATGGGAGTCAATGGCAGCCCCTAGACCCCTTCGACAACTTTTTGTAAAATTTGGCACACTCATTAAGGACAGTTCATTCTATACCTACACCAAGTTTCAGGTCTCCCATTAGACCACTCTAGCGCCACCAACGGGTCAAAGTTGGACTTGTGTTTACACACGCAACTTTTGAACCGTATGACCAATTTTCAAAAATGAGGTACCATTGGATTCCCTGGATCAAGCCGAGTTCAACGCACACCATGGCGTCAATTTCCGGTTATATAGATTTTCCGCTATTTCCGGTTTTATCAAAAACCTTTGAAAGCCTACTCCTCCTACAATTCTTGTCAAATCTTCTTCAAAGTTACCAGAGATGACCTTCAGACCGAGCCTCACAAAAGTTATCATGTTACCATGTTTGCAAAGGCCTTGTGGATCTTGATGGTATTGCATTTCAGATTTTGTTTGCCATGGTAAAAAGTTCTCCAAATCCTGAAACATTGATAGTAAAGGCCAACAGTAACAACAACACTTTAACAAAAGCCCATGTGGATCTTGTTGGTATTGCATTTCCGATTTTGTATGCAATGGTAAAAAGTTAAAAACATCCTGAAACATTGATAGTATAGGCCAAGAGTAACTACCACACCACAAATGGCCCACCATTACCAATAGGTGTCGCTACAGGCCACGCCCTAAAGCACAAAGCACTTCACTTCTTGTGAAGATTAAAGCACTTCACTTCTTGGCTTGAAATAAAGGCCCTTGTGGATCTTGATGTTATTGCATTTCAGATTTGGTATCCCATTGGAAATTCTGCAGCATTGATTTTCTATACAGTTACAATTTGTCAAGAATATACATTTTTCAATGGCTCGCAATGCTTTACATGTAAGCCAGTCAAACAAGTTCATATGAAGACTCTTGAGAATGTTTAGTACACAAATCTGAGAAAAAGTTGACTCTAAGATGAAAGGTCGATTTTTGGTGAATCTTTGAAACATGCATGCTTGGCTAATTTCTAGGGAAATCAAGAATAAACATTTTTCAATGGTTCGCAGTGTTTGGAGGAATCCGCCATTACTGCTTGCAGCTATGACGTCAATTTCCGGTTATATCGATTTTCCGCTATTTCCGGTTTTATCAAAAACCTTTGAAAGCCTACTCCTCCTACAATTCTTGTCAAATCTTCTTCAAAGTTACCAGAGATGACCTTCAGACCGAGCCTCACAAAAGTTATCGAAAATAATTTTGATCCTCACAACCGTTTGTCCGGTACAGCCAATCAAATTCATCAGAAAAGCCGCCAAACAGGATGTGAAGTCATGTCTCAGCAAATCTTTGAGATATCAACACTAAACTTGGTATATCGATGGAAGACACTACAACATGTTACCATGTGCAAAGGCAAATTCATATCTCTAAAAATGATTGATGTAAAGCAAATTGAACTTATCGCTACCGCTAAAATAATGCTTTACACATCAGCCAGTCAAAAAGTGATACTCTGATTCAATCACAAGTTCATATGAAGACTCTCGAGAATGTTTATAACACAAATCTGTGAAAAAGTTGACTGTAAGATGAAAGGTCGATTTTTGGTGAATATTTGAAACATGCTAGCTTGGCTAATTTCTAGGCAAATTCCCAATGAATGTCTCCCCTGCTCCTCCCCGCGCGTGGTCCAAATTCTCACACACACTCAGCCTTCCCTTGACACACGCGCGGCCAAGACGCACACGCAACATTTCAGGAGAGTGTGGGCTGACCAAGCCCCCACTCATTCCTTGGTCTTTAGCAAAGGCCCATGTGGCTCTTGATGGTATTGCATTTCCGATTTTGTATGCAATGGTAAAAAGGTCTCAAATCCTGAAACATTGATAGTGTAGGCCGAGAAACACTTTAACAAAAGCCCATGTGGATCTTGTTGGTATTGCATTTCCGATTTTGTATGCAATGGTAAAAAGTTATAAAAATACTGAAACAATGATAGTATAGACCAAGAGTAACTACCACACCACAAATGGTCCACCATTACCCATAGGTGGCGCTACAGGCCATGCCCAAAAGCACAAAGATACAAGGCTTTCTGGAATGGATAGGCTCACCAAGCCCCCTCCCTTCACTTATTGGCTTGAAAAAAAGGCCCATGTGGATCTTGATGGTATTGCATTTCCGATTTTGTATGCAATGGTAAAAAGGTCTAAAAATCCTGAAACATAGATAGTATAGGCAAAGAAACACTTTAACAAAAAGCCCATGTGGATCTTGTTGGTATTGCTTTTCCGATTTTGTATACTATGGTAAAAAGTTATAAAAATCCTGAAACATTGATAGTATAGACCAAGGGTAACTACCACACCACAAATGGTCCACTATTACCCATAGGTCTTCCCTTGACACACACGCGGGTTTGGCAAGACGCACACGCAACATTTCAGGAGAGTGTGGGCTTACCAAGCCCCCACTCATTCCTTGGTCTTTTGCAAAGGCCTTGTGGATCTTGATGGTATTGCATTTCAGATTTTGTTTGCCATGGTAAAAAGTTCTCCAAATCCTGAAACATTGATAGTAAAGGCCAACAGTAACAACAACACTTTAACAAAAGCCCATGTGGATCTTGTTGGTATTGCATTTCCGATTTTGTATGCAATGGTAAAAAGTTAAAAACATCCTGAAACATTGATAGTATAGGCCAAGAGTAACTACCACACCACAAATGGCCCACCATTACCAATAGGTGTCGCTACAGGCCACGCCCTAAAGCACAAAGCACTTCACTTCTTTTGAAGATTAAAGCACTTCACTTCTTGGCTTGAAATAAAGGCCCTTGTGGATCTTGATGTTATTGCATTTCAGATTTGGTATCCCATTGGAAATTCTGCAGCATTGATTTTCTATACAGTTACAATGTGTCAAGAATATACATTTTTCAATGGCTCGCAATGCTTTACATGTAAGCCAGTCAAACAAGTTCATATGAAGACTCTTGAGAATGTTTAGTACACAAATCTGAGAAAAAGTTGACTCTAAGATGAAAGGTCGATTTTTGGTGAATCTTTGAAACATGCATGCTTGGCTAATTTCTAGGGAAATTTACAATGAAATGTGTCCCCTGCTCCTCCCCGCGCATGCTCCAAATTCTCACACACTCATTCTTCCCTTGACACGCGTGGGCTTGGCAAGACACACACGCAACATATCAGGACTGTGTGGGCTGACCAAGCCCCCACTCATTCCTTGAATATCAGCATAGGCCCTTGGTGTCATTGCATTTCCTACTTTGTATGCAATAGTTAAAAGGTCTCCAAATCCTGACACATTGACAGTACAGGCCAAGAGTAACTACCACACTTTACCCAAAGCCCATGTGGATCCTGTTGGTATTGCATTTCCGATTTTATATGCAATGGTAAAAAGTTTTTAAAATCCTGAAACATTAATAGTATGGGCCAAGAGTAACTACCACACCACAAATGGCCCACCATTACCCATAGGTGGCGCTACAGGCCACGCCTTAATGCATAAAGATACAAGGCTTTCTGGAATGGATAAGCACACCAAGCCCCCTTCCTTCACTTACTGGCTTGAAATAAAGGCCCTTGTGGATCTTGATGGTATTGCATTTCAGATTTGGTATGCCATTGGTAATTCTGCAGCATACATTTTTCTATACAGTTACAATTTGTCAAGAATTAACATTTTTCAATGGTTCGCAGTGTTTGGAGGAATCCGCCATTACTGCTTGCAGTTATATTTGGTGGCCAAGCCGCGAAGCGGCGAAGCCACATAAGTGATTCTACCTTTTCTTATTATTGGTGGCCAAGCCGCGAAGCGGCGAAGCCACATAAGTAATTCTACCTTTTCTTATTATTGGTGGCCAAGCCGCGAAGCGGCGAAGCCACATAAGTGATGCTACCTTTTCTTATTATTGGTGGCCAAGCCGCGAAGCGGCGAAGCCACATAAGTGATTCTACCTTTTCTTATTATTATTATTACACTTCTTCTGTCATTGGAGTCTAGTACCGTTGGATTCCCTGGATCAAGACGAGTTCAACACACCCTATGACGTCAATTTCCGGTTATATAGATTTTCCACCATTTTGAATTTTAAGGAAACACGTTTTTTCGCTTCAACTACTTCTATTTTTGTCAAATCTTCCCCAGAATTGGCACACATTATCATCAGACCAAGCCTCACAAAGGGTTTCACATGATTTTTTGATTTTCAGAACCGTTTGCCCGGTACAGGGAGTCAAAATGTGCAATTAAGCCAGCAAACAGGAAGTTGGGTCGTATCTCAGAAAATCTTTGATGGATTCACACCAAACTTGCTGCATGCCCTCGGAACCCTGTTCTGAGGATTTCTTAAGTGTTTTATGGGTCATTTGACTGCTTGGCCACCTCATTGATGCTTGCAGCTATATTTATTATTACACTTCTTCTGTCATGGGAATCTAAGGCAGCCCCTAGAACCGTATGGTAAAAAGATGTGAAATTTGGCACACTTATTAAGCACAGTCCCCTCTTTATATTCACCAAGTTTCATGTCTCTTATCGGAGCACTCTAGTGCCACCAACTGGTCAAAGTTGGACTTGTGTTTACACACGTAAAGTGAGAGTTCAACGTATGACGTCATTTTCGACGTATGACGTCATTTTCCGGTTATATAGATTTTCCACCATTTTGAATTTTAAGGAAACACGTTTTTTCGCTTCAACTACTTCTATTTTTTTCAAATCTTCCCCAGAATTGGCACACATTATCATCAGACCAACCTTCACAGAAGTTATCAAAGGATATTCGATTTTCAAAACTGTTTGTCCGGTACAGCCAATCAAAATCGGCAACAAAGCAACCAAACAGGAAGTTGGGTCATATCTCAGCTAATCTTTGAGAAATCAACACCAAACTTAATATGATGACTCGGAACCCTTTTCTGAGGCTGTCCAATTAATTTGGTGTCATGTGATCACTGGGCGTGGCCGCAGGAAGTAAAAATGTGTTTTGGCCAATAACTGTCGATTTGTTTGCTTTTATTGAGTGATTCCTTTGTCACATGATATTTTGGGACATCCCGTATGTGATACATGATAAATTGTGATAATAGCCGAATTGATCCGGCCGCCATTTTGAATTCATTGAAAAACGTTTTTCCTTTACTCTTCTTACACATGTTGTCCAATCTTCACCAAATTTGGCAGAGAGTATCTTCAGACCAAGCCTCACAAAGGGCTTCACATGATTTTCTGATTTTCAGAACCGTTTGCCCGGTACAGGCAGTCAAAATGTGCCATTAAGCCAGCCAACAGGAAGTTGGGTCGTATCTCAGCAAATCTTTGATGGATTCACACTAAACTTGCTGCATGCACTCGGAACCCTGTTCTGAGGATTTGTAACGTGTTTTACGGGTCATTTGACTGCTTGGCCACCTCATTGCTGCTTGCAGCTATATTTATTATTACACTTCTTCTGTCATTGGAATCTAAGGCAGCCCCTAGAACCTAGTTTCATGTCTCTTATCGGAGCACTCTAGCGCCACCAACTGGTCAAAGTTGGACTTGTGTTTACACATGTAACTTTTTAACCATATGACCGATTTTCAAAAATGAAGTACTGTTGGATTCCCTGGATCGAGACGAGTTCAACGCACCCCATGGCTTCAGTTTCCGGTTATATAGATTTCCCACCATTTCCGGTTTTATCGGAAACCTTTGAAAGCCTACTCCTCCTCCAATTTTTGTCAAATCATCCCCAGAACTGGCACACATCATCATCAGACCAACCCTCACAGAAGTTATCAAAGGATATTTGATTTTCAAATCAAAATGTGCCGTTAAGCCAGCAAACAGGAAGTTGGGTTGTATCTCAGCAAATCTTTGATAGATTCACACCAAACTTGCTGCGTGTACTTGTTACCCTCTTCTGAGGATTTTTTCTGGGTTATTTGACTGCTTGGCCACCTCATTGCTGCTTGCAGCTATATTTATGATTATTCTTGTAATTTATCTCATGAACACATTGGTAAAAAGTTTAGAAATTTGGCATATTGATACAACATGCCACAACTCTGGCCCAAACACAGACTGGCCCACATCAGACCAAAGGGGGCGCCATAGGCGACGCCCAAATTTCCACTTTTCAGAGTGGTTGCATTTCCACCAGATTGCTCCAATTCTTCTGAAACTTGGTGTGCATGCCTCATTTTTCATGAGGAACAAAAAAGCCTCAAGGACCCATAAGGTCCGCCATGATGGATTTTCATGTACAGTGATAATTTGGGAAAACATTCAAAATTCCTCTTCTCTTTAACCAAAGGTCTAATTGACTTGGAATTTGGTACATATATGTATCATTGACATATTAATTTTTTTTACTTAAGGCAATTGAATCAAGTACAAAATGGCTGAAAGGGGTGTATTTATGTAAATTTCCACATTAACTCAACATGTTTGTGTCACTAAATCAAATGTCATTTTCAATTATGGTTTTTCAAACCTAATAGGCTTTAAGATGACATCACATTGACGTACATTACACAACTTCACCTTGGTATGTCAAAATAGGACTGAATTACAGCTGTTTGAACTTGGACCAAATCTGACAATGCTCACCATTGGAGAAACAGCTTTTTTTTGTACAGTAACTGAACATGCCAATACTCAACACTGAGAATAGCTCAACGAGCTGGAACGGTGACCTGCAAAGTATAAGGTCATAGGTTCGAATCTAGCCACACTGAGTCTGTCTTAAATTTGAATATATGTTCAGTTAAACAGGATGACATCGTTCTGAAGTACCATGCGCAATTTCACCTTGATATGTCAAAAGATCATTAAATTACAGCCGTTTAAACTTTGGCCGAATCGAACAAGCCATGCTACAGGAGATACGTTTTGTTTTTGTTTTGACAGAAACTGACCAGAAGTTCTCAGCCTTCAGGGTAGTGGCACCCGGAGCACATTCGACTGGCTATCGCGACCAATTAGCTACCTCGGTTTGAGGGCCAATCGGATTCTCACTGTCCAATTGCGTCAGGCCGATTTGAATCAATCGGAACACGTCCATCTCCAATTACGTCACGCAGAGCTGAGCCATAGCAACGGCGTCCACGACCCCAGAGACCCCCGCCGAAGTTGTGAGATGAGTGACAGTAAATCGCGTCAGTTCATTCATTGAAGGACACGCTACTTCCAGTTGTTTTCTGTACCGCACCGCAAAGGTAAATACATACATAGCTAATCAAAAAAAATATCAGTTTGACATTTCAATACATGTTAGCATTCATCGGGTCAATGACAAGTAATATCACGAATATTAGAGTTTGTCATTTTAGAGTTTGTCATGTAGTAGATTTCCTCAGGTAGTATTGGCTGTCATTTAGCTACTTTTACAAGGGATTACTAATAGGTTACTGTAGCGACAGATGTTTTTCCGACGAGCAAAAGCAATATTTAACCTATTATACATGTCACTGGGGACAAAACGAAATAAAGATAACTTTTTCACTTGTGGTAATAAAGTGACCCAGAAAAAGTAAAAGAAAAAATTCCTCTGAAAATAGTAGCTAGCTAAATATTTGATATGTTAAAAAGCTAATTATAACAATAAATACATGTTATTGTACTAGTGTGAAAAATCGCTCCTTTTACCTTTTAGATGTCGAGTTCAAAGAGTTACAAAGGTATGGGGGATGGGGAATGGATGTCCCGTTTGAGGAGGTTTGCCAGCTCTGGGGTTTGGCCTGCTGATGCAGGCAACGGGCCAGCCCCAAGACAGAAGAGGTGGTATGACCTCTTTCAAAAGGTATGTAAAATGACCAAAAGATCACTAAAAAACAATTATGTTGGCCTATAAAAGATTACTGATGTGCCAGAAATACCAGTCACAGTATGGGACCTTGATAAGGATAATGAACGGGAACTTCAGTGTCAATGTCATGTTTAGTCACCAATAGAAGATATGTCAAAACGTTCCATTTCTATTGGGTTGTTTTCTTTAAAAAATTTGTTTGTTTTATTTGGAACAGATTGAGAAGTGTCCGTTACAGTTACGGGGCCAAAGAATGCTGTTTGGTGGGGCACAGCAGTGTGCTTGTGGCTTTCACAACCCAAAGGTAATGTGAATGAGACTTCTTGACACCAAAACACTAAAAGAATCACTTTGTGATGTGCTCAGTAATGTGATGTCTTACATGGATCTCTCTGTCCTTAATACAGCCAACCACTGGGAAAACTGTGGCAGAGACCTCTACCTCTGCTGCCCCTCCTCCACTGGGAACGGCCTCTACCTCAGCCTCTGCCTCTGCCCCTCCTCCACTTGGAATGGCCTCTACCTCAGCCTCTGCCCCTCCTCCACTGGGAACGGCCTCAGCCTCTGCCTCAGCCTCTGCCTCTGCCTCAGCCTCTGCCTCAGCCTCAGCCTCTGCCTCAGCCTCTCTCCCAGCACGGCCCACACTGAATTTGTCTATGGTGAGTATTTCAATATTATTATTGTAATTCAAGCTTTCAAATATGGACAACCACTGATTACATATGATGATGGCAAAATGGGAGAGCATTTCAGGTTTACAATGTATTCCTTTGATAAATGCTGTAATTGTCACCACAGTTTTCGAAACCACGATTTGGAGGCTCACATGGCGCTGCTGCAAAGCCCAATGTGAATGTGGTTAGGAAAGCAAAGGTAAATATGATTATATGTTAATAAATATTTATAGGTTAATACGAGCAAACCTAAATCTTAAGAGCTTGATTTGAGTCCATTGATCTCTACTTTTAAAAAATGCTTCCCCCCATCCTTCTCCCAGCCTCTGTCCAGTCCACCCACCATGACAGAAGACACCCAGGCCATTGCCAGCTCACCCATGGCCTCTGTGAGGACCACCCCACCAGGCTTTGGTTCCCCTACGGCCTCTGTGAGGACCACCCCACCTGGCTTTGGTTCCCCTACAGCCTCTGTGAGGACCACCCCACCTGGCTTCGGTTCCCCTATGGCCTCTATGAGGCCCAGAACACCATCAAGCCCTGCCATGGCTTTTGTGAGGACCGAATCACCCCTCTCAAAGCCCCCATCCACCCCCTACAAAGCCTCCATGAGGACATCTTCCCGCTCCAGCCCTGCGATGACCTCTGTGAGGCCCAGCACAGCTTCCAGCCTCAGCAATGTCTGTGAGACCAGCACCAGCCCTGCAATGGCTGCTGTAAGTGTTGTGTTTTTTGAACTGTTTTGAGGATGAGCTTGCTGCTCCTGGCCCTGCTCCTGGCCCTGCTCCTAGCCCTGCTCCTGGTCCCGCTCCTGACTTCTGGCTTCCTGTCAGAATGAAGGAGACAATCCCGGTTCAGGACCAGCGATGGATTGCGTCCACCCTGTTTCAGTCTGGCAAGCTGCGTTTGAACTTGAAGCTCTGGTATGAGTCACCAGCCTCTGTCCTGATCTACCACCAGGCTCCAACACCGGACCGCTTTTTTGCCCACAGGCTCTTGGTATGGATGCCCTATCACTTGTGGAAAGTGAGGGTATTCTGCCAAACCTGTGGGAAGCAGCTGACGGGGTACGGTGTGCACAAGAGGGTGCGGAAGGTCCTGGACGTGGACCGCTACTACCTGATGGTAACGGCGACACTCAGGTGCACTGTGTGTCGCCTGACCCATCTGGCAACCAGTCAGGCTGTCCTGGACCAGCTGGACCTGCCTCACAGGAGGAAGTTCAGGATGATCCTGACACGCTTGTGAGTTGAAAATCTACAATCATTTTCTGACTAATGCCTGCTGCAGGTCCTTACATAATTGAACAAGTTCTTGAAACTAATCGATCTTTTCTTCAAGGTATGCTTGTTACATACGGGTCATACGCATGTTGCGGGAACGGACCCTCTGCAACAGCCCAGCGTGTCTGGTGAAGCAGCTGCGGGAGAACCATGGGGAGGAGTGGTTGGACCGCCTGGGCGACTACTTGGGGGAGTGTGCGGCCTTCGTTGACCAGCTCGGAGGAGGGGGAGACAAAGCTTCAGGCCAGGTTTGGTGGGTGGCCAGACCTGAAAATAAGGCTGGACATCTGGCATTTTATGCGGCGGCTGGCCGTGGGATGCACTACCGATGCCCATGCCCTGTACCCCCTCTTCATGAGCCGCCTGTCTGTGTGCCTGTTCGAGTGGGACGCAGCAGACGTAGGCCTACTGCACAGGGTGAAGAGGGAGCAGCTCAAAAGGGAGGGTGTGCCCCTCATCACTAGTGACATGGTGGACAAGGCCATCACCAAGGCTGAGCTGTCCCAGTTCTGCAGGCGGAGGACACGTGCAGTGGATGCCACGGTCCTCCGCATTGAGCAGCTGCTGCAGGAGCTGATGGGGGAGAAGGGGAGAGACCTGCTGGGGGTTCCGCTGCTGGACCAGGCAAAGATGGAGCACATCTGGTGCACCCAGAAGAGGCACGTGAAGTGCATCCAGGATTTGCCCGGTGTAGTCCTGTACACAGAAACAGGCAGTTCCACCAGGGAGGGGATCCAGCTGACTACCTACAGGTGTGTAAGAGGCTCCACCTCCCTGGAGTCCTTCCACTGCCCCCTGAATCGGTTTATTCCAGGTTGTTGTAGATTTCATCATCTTATCATTATTCTTACTGATGACATTTTATTCAAATAGCCTTGTTCATCATAGTTCACGTTCTCTCTTTTTTTTGGGGAACGAGTGCAAACTTGCTCAATTTCCAGCTGTACCTCCTGGAAGGCCTGAACAGGTGGAACCAGAACTGGGCAGCTGCCTCCATCACCACCAAGCGCATGGCGCTGCTGACGTACGCGGGGGACATGCTGGAGTCCGTCAACAGCAACAGCCTGATGTATGTCCCCTCCTTCATCCCGCCGAGAAAGTACACCGGTAAGTCTCAGGGCAAATATGAATACAAATAATTATGTTGTTGAGAGCTCAGTATTTATGCATTATGGTAAGTTCAATATCTGTTTTTTAATACTAATTAGCATTGCATTGTTGTTCATGTTCAGGAGAGTTGCTTGGGGTGAACTACCTGCTTAGGCAGACAGGGCAGCCCTTGCAGGACATGGACCCCGACTCTGAGGAGACAGACCAGCTGCTGGAGGACCATGCCACAGAGGAGGAACAGGCGGATGAAGGGTTTGAGGATGACGAACAGGACCTCACCATTGGTAGTGTTTCGGAAGACCTCCCGTCTTCCGCCCTGCCTTCCACCACCCTGCCTGGGGTCCCCACCCTGCCACTCACCTCCTCCACCCTGCCGTCCACCACCCTGCCTGTGGTCCCCACCCTGCCACTCACCTCCTCCACCCTGCCTTCCACCACCCTGCCTGTGGTCCCCACCCTGCCACTCACCTCCTCCACCTTGCCTTCTAACACCCTGCCACTCACCTCCTCCACCCTGCCTTCCACCACCTTGTCTCTAACCACCTCCATCCTACCTGTCACCACCACCACTCTGCCTGTCACCCCCATGCCTGTAGCTACCACCCTGCCTCCCCCCATAACCCAGCAATGTGTCCCAGGTGCCTCCTCTCAGGTGCCTGAAGAACAGCTGGTATGTTAACTTTTTACTAGTAATTAACTGTCATTCATAGAAACTAACAAGTTCAGAAGATAGGAAAGTGTCTGAATACAAGTGCAATTGATTATTAGGAACAACACACAGTAATTGACAGCAAACAAATAAAACACGCAGCAGCAGCAGTCAATATAACATGCCTTTGCCACCACTAATGTGAAATTGTTCAATGTTTCAGGCTGTGGACGAGCATGGCATGCCAGGCATGGATTGGGTGGATAGACTGGCAGAGTGCTTATTGGAGCTGAGGCATCAGACCAACATGACCCTCGATAACCAGCAGGTCAGCAAGACATTCATTGTACAACAGATATTTGTTTACATATTTATAATATATAAACTTATAAAATATATGTTTTCTTTCCTTCTTAGGTCAGCAACATTGTGGGGCTGTGGCAAGACCTGCTGGATTATGACTAGCAGAGGGTGGTGTTTACTGCGCGGCACCTGGACAGGCTGATCAAGGGGCGGTTCCGCCACAAAAAAGGTGGAGTTCACGCCAGGTGTGGAGAGTGTGGAGAGGTGTGTCCTGGGGTCCACTGGTTCGCCTGCTCAGTGGCCAGACTGCTGCCGCCTTGTGGAAGCCATCTTTGTCCGGCTCTCGGACATCCACAAGAGTCCCAGGAAGCAGGGGAAGAGCAGCATGTCCAGGTGGACTCTGATCCTGCAGATACCGCAAGGTCCTGCAGCTCATCCTGGGCAATGGGGCCATCATGCAGGGCACCACCCTGCAGCTGGTGGAGGTGAACCAGTCGACCCTCTCCCAGTGGTACAATTGCAGGGTGAAGAGGCAGGATCTGGCTGTGCTGCAGCAGGGCATAAACTTGCCAGGTCCTCTGTCTGTGGCTGCCGAGCCTCTACCGCCTGCCAACGTCCGCCCTGCTGTTGCTCCACCTCAACCCCAGGGAGCAGCCCACACCTACCACCTGCCGCAGAGCACAGCAGGGCAGGCAAAGACCAAGAGGCGGGCAACATATGCAGCCACAGCACCACCTCCAGCGGTCCGACCAAGGCTGGCAGCCCAGAGGCAGCTCTTCCCTGGTCCTTCAGCCGCCCTTGGAGGCCCCACTCCCATCCCTAACATGCCCCGCCTACCATCATTGCCCCTCGCCCTGCTGCTGTCCCCACTGTGGTGTTCTTCTCCCGAGCCCCTGGTATGAGGCCACCGTCTGCCCCCTCTCCATTGATGGTCCCCCAAGCCCTGCGTTTTGTCCCACCCTCTTCCTGCACCACCCACGTTCCCCAGCTTCGTCCTGCAACACCTGCTCCTGGTCCAGCTCCCCGTGTCGACCGAAAGAGAGTGGAGGCCAACAAATGCTGGAGGTGTGGCCAGAATAGAACGGCAGAGACTGGACACAGCCAGTATAAGGGAACAATTTACTGCCCCTCTGCAGAGACTCTGTCCAAAGAGCAGTGGCTGGAGGAGCAAAAGAAAAAATAATTATTTGTGCCTTTGTATATAGTTTTCATTGTTTAGTTATACTTAATTTCCCCTGTGTATATAGTTTTCATTGTGTAAATATTGTAATTTAGCATATTGTTTGCCTGTATATATATATAGTTTTAATTAGATGTTGTTGCTCATTTTTCTATTTTGCACTTGTGGATAAATGTTTCTATTTATCAACTATTTGTTGTCCGTTGTTATTTCCCGATCACTACTCTTTCTAACCAAATACGGCAAGTCTACAAGAAGAAAGAGCATCAAAAAGTGATTAATTTTACACTTGCTTGCGCACATTGTTTTAAATATTTAATAAAAGGATCATGCAAGTGTTGATATGGTAAGTGCAGAAACCAAAAACACAGAGCTTCACAGTTTCACCGCTTCACAGTTTGAGAAATAGATGGATGGATAGAGAGATAGATCTAATTAATCTAACTAACTAAAAAGAGAACTCCTGTGTGGAGTGAATAAAAATAAAGGCAAATAGTGTACAATAGATAACCATGTAAAATATAAATAATGCACTCCCTGGTGGATACAAATGCTTTTCAACTTACACTAAATTAGCAACGTATCCGCCTATCTTAAATTGTTACATTTTGATACCATAAACACACTTCGAGACTCAAGTGGTTGTTTATTAGAAATAGTCAAAGGTGCCATAGGTGGGACGCGAACCGCGGACCTGTGGTTCCATTCTACGTCTTCCCCAAACACTGTAAAATTCGTAATTTCGGGTGTTTTTTCGAATCATCTTAAAACGTAACGGGTTAAAAATGTTTTAACTATGAATGGGGACTTTCCACTTTCCCCTTTTCTCTCTTTTTCCTCTTTTTCTCCCTTTTTCTTCCCCCTCGCTTCTTCCCCCCTCAAACAGGCGAATGTACCCCAGCTTTAGCGGAATGGGTTGACACGTTGTATTGCAAAGCGCAAGGTCACAGGTTCAATTTCAGACAGTCTTTTGGCCTGTCATAATTTTGTTTACTTGTTTAGTTAAACAGGCAGACATCATTCTGAAATACCATGCGCAATTTCATGCAATTTAACCTTGAAATGTGAACCGTTTCTTAACCTTTGTCCCAAAGCTGACAAAAAACTAATACTCATATCACGCAGTCAGAGCACAGCTAGATAATCAGCGTCAGCACCCTTGGGTACCCAGCATGCAGTGCGGCATGTCCAAAAACGCAAAGACTTGTGGAAAATAGTTTGGTTACAACAGCCTTGCGAGGGATTTCAGTGGTGGTGTTCGTTCAGTTAGATGTTTGTAATGTTATTGTTGGTTAGTTAATATAATCTTTTTGGTCACCCTGATTGTGTATGTTGTGGAGTTTAATGGGAGCAGAGAGTCGGCTGCTAAACTGTCACAGGCTATTCTTGCAAGGAGCTGAAAATGAACGCCGCCCAAGCCCAGTTGCCCACATGACTTTAGTTAGTTGTGCATTGACTGAGAATCTGGAATTGTTATTGGCCAAACATGAAGTCGTTTTGCTCTCTTGTTGTCCTAATGTCGATCTTCTGCAGTGTACATGTTTATAATATTTTGCCATTTTGAGGAGGAACCCGCATCGCTGCTTGCAGCTATATTTAACTGTTACTTTCGCCGAAAGGCCACCCCAAGAAATTATTTATAACAAAATAATACAAAATAATATTGCAGTGGGCTTAGGACACTGACATAGAAAACCAAACAATATAAATATACAGTCACGGAAAACCTGGCGCTAGCTGCCACATACGAATCCATAGACATCCATCCAAAAATAAATGGTAAACACAAAACATCTTCCAGTCACAAGACTAACAGGTGTAAATCAAACCTTTTTAAAACGGTATTACAATATTTACCTATATTTTAACAAGGTTTACTCCGGCATCCACGAAGGGTGCTACTTTCATGCTTGGCAGAAAAGAAAAAGAGTGAACGACTAAGATGCACCACGCTAACGCCTGGCTCGTCACACCGCCACCTAGTGTCTGAAATAAATAAATCAAAAATTTCCTTCAAGGTTTATGACAAAATATATACACTGTATTTTCCCCACCCGGCTACACATGTAAGGTCAGCTACATTGTATCATTTGCATTAACTGGTATGTAACTAGGTCCCTTATCTGTTTCAGATGCTGTACGGAAGAGTTTTCTGACATCGTGAAGCGCTGGCTGCGGTATGCGCCAGAGCGAGACGGGGCAAAAGGACGAAAACGCGCTGGAGAGACAAATGAACAATAGGTCTACTTAAAGGGGCAATTGATTGGGTTCTTGGGGTATTTCACACTGTTCCTTAAGGTCTCCGAATAGGGTATGTAACATTGGTTGGGTTGAAAATGGCCCGGGTGCTGTTCTATGCCCTCTGACAGATCCTCTGAAATGTTCACGGGAAAAAAACACTAGCTTTTCTCCTTTTATGGTATGCTCATTAATATTTAGATAAGCTGCGCATTGATTGGTTGGTTATCAACGAGTGAAGCTGGGAGCAAAAACGCAACATGGCCAACAGCAGCACTCGCTGAAACACCGAAGTTGGAGACTTGAAATAAAAACGCGCAAATAAATCTATTGTGTCTACACAACACTGTTTTCAACAAATTGACTGTATGTCATTTGAAATGATAATATAAACCAGGCTAAATTATCACACATTCTACCTTTGCTCTTGCGTTAACTAGCAAGCTAAACTTGTTTACATGCCTACAGTCTAGGTGTTACTAGTAACAGTTACTAGCAATGCTAACGTATCCTGTATCTAGAACCTGCCTTTCTCCAGTTCTTTCAAATAGATTATCTAGACAGGCGTTAGTAATAAGACAGACTGCTGTTCGTTTTCTGGCTATTTTTTCAGAAGCTTCCCTTCTAATGCCGACTACAGCTAGTCTAGCTAGAGTCATTTGATGTGTGTAGAAACGTATTTAGCATTCTACCTGGTATGCTATATACAGTTAGCATAGAAACGTTAGCATTGCTAATAACTGTTAGCACAACATCATACTGTCCTTATAGCTTGCAGTTGCAATGAGCATACGGTCGGAACAGCACCTCTTTCCGTGGTCCATTTTCAATATCCTTGTTATAATTCAAAACGTTCTTCTTTGTAATTCCTTATAAGTAGCCTACACAGAGCAGCGAGCAGCTAAACTAGTATCGGATATAGACGCTACCTCGGGCTGGTCTGGATGTAAATTCTGGGGCGTGACAAAGATACAGACCAGAGCCAATAAGAGGGCGATCACCAGTCCTCAGTAGGACCGGTAGCTTTGTTGAAAAGCTAGCGTTTTACAGCCACATTTTTTCTTTTTGAGATTTGAATAGGAAAGAGGTGTCAATGGACTTTGATATTCACGGTACGTTCAGTTTACCCACCGAACTGTTGTTATTCAACTATGACAAGGTAAAATCGGTTTTGCAGTCAATTGCCCCTCTAAATAAAGTCGCCATTCTATTGAATATCAAACCATGTTTTTCTTTTTATTGTATACTTCAATGGTAAATGAGTATGAGTATGCCCAGCTGTGCAAGTATTGTAGCCTCGATAGGCTACAGCGAGTAACTGAAACTAATGTAGGCCTATCCCAAAGAACAGACCTAATGTGAAGCTGCTCCTGCTGTGAAACTGCCTATTAACTTTCTGTCAATGTAGCCTGTAAGCATACACTCCATTGATTAAGTGGTAACCCACAAAACAACCATAGACCAACCAAAAGGTATGATTGATTTAATGTTGTTTTGGCATTTGGGTGCATCGTAAAATGACGTTGAAACTGTTGTATCAACCAAGAATCGATGTGCGCGTTTGAATCCATTGACGTCGGAAAACGACGTTAAAACAACGCCTTTCGCGATGGAAAAACAACATTGATTCAACGTTGTTTTGCTAACTGGGGTTCCATTATGAATGACATTGACAGCTTCTATATTTCCTCGGTTATTGCAAGTCCTTCCTTGGTTGTAAATAGGAAGATCGGTTGAATACGGGTGGTAAAGGATACGTAAAAGCACAGATCAGTGGTTAAGTAGTAGGCTTTAGGGTATTATTCGAATAAATATTCTAAAGCCTACCTCTCAAAAAAAGAACACGGCAACCCAGATAGCACACATACGTCGGGCCGACGTCGGGTTAAGATCGAAACGTTGCGTTCTAATCATAACGGCTGCGTTTCCCAGATTCGTTAAGAAGCTCTTAAGCGCTAAGAGCTTCTTAGGAGCGCTGTGAAAGAAGGACGTGTTTCCCAGAGTCGTTCTTAGCTTAAGAAGATCTTTCACTAAGAAGGAAATGTAAGATCAGACTGACCCACTCTTAACAGCCTTCTTAGCGACCAAACGCTCACTGCAGCCGCGTCAGGGAAAGTTATATCTGACTCAAAGGAATACTAAAACCATGCGTGATGATAAATGTGCGCCCACAGCTGCAGGACACTGACGCAAGAAAAATAATAGCATAATAAGAAAAATAACAATATAAAAATAAATAATTGCCCATGTGTTCCTGTAGCTACATAAATAAAATGAATCATCATTACTATCACTCATTACGTTTTCACAAATATTCGGCATCTGCATGAGTTTACATTAGATATAAAAACAACAACCCTGTGGTATTTCACAGATATCAGGGAAACTGACAGGTGTAATTGAACTCAGCTGGAACCTCATCAAGAGAGGCTCCACCTGCCAGTATATATATAAAGGCGTTGCTGAAGTTGCATATTCTCACTGCTAATCAACAGCGTTGCCGTGCGCAAAGCCAGATAGTTTATATAAATGCCTATGTGCGTCAGCACACACACACCGGAGGTACAGCTCCTGGCCGCGCTGCATTTTTACGCAGTGGGGAGCTTCCTGGAGGTTGTGGGGGACGGCACCATCCTCAGCAAGGCATCGGTTTCACGGAGTGTGACACCGATCCTCCTGCTCCATGCTCGGACATACATCCAAATGCCCACCAAACGGGACGAGGTCCGCCAGGTCCACAGTGGATTTTATGTCATGGCTGGGATCTCCCGGGTAATCGGTGTCGTGGATGGCACACTGATCCCAATCCACAATCCCTCCCTGGTGGATCCGTGCTGGATTGGGAGGAAACATTACGCTGCCATCAACACCCAGGTGGCAGTGGACTACGATGGCCTCATCACGGACATCATTGCCAGGTGGCCAGGAGGCACACACGACAGCTTTGTGTGGGCCAAATCAGCTGTAGGGCAGAAGGCTGGCAGAGGAGCATCTTCCTCAGAGACAGTGGCTACCCTCTCTGGAGTTACCTTGTGACACCGATGATCAACCAAGCAACACCACAGGAGGAGAGGATCAATGAAGCCCAAACACACACCAGGACCCACATTGAACGGGTGTTCGGCCGGTGGAAGTGTCGTTTCCGATGTATCCATCGTTCGTCGGGGGGGCTGCGCTTGTCACCTGTAAAATGTTGCTGCTTGATTGTTGTCACAGCCATGCTGCACAACAAAGCAGTGCGCGTTGGAGCAGATAAGCGGCCTCCTGAGGATGATGATGGGGAATCATTGGAAGATGAAGCCCCCAACCTCGCCCCCCGCGAATCCCGAGCAGCACTCTACCAAGCTGGTGTCCAGACCAGAGCTTGTCAATCTCTTTTGATGTCTATCAGCCCCTACCCCGTCACCACCAGTCACCAAGCACTGATATCAGCACCACCCTACTCCCAACAATAAACCCACGACCACTACCATCACACAACCCATATCAACTATCATGTATAGGGCTCAAGGCCGTAGCCATGGAGTCAACATTGGGGGGAACGAATTACACTTTTTGTGATAATTTCGGACAGCGTGCGTTGCCTGTCGTAACATAGCACATTTCTATTCTTATATCAATATATCACAGTGTTGTGCGTGATTCATGCGCTGATAAAGTGGTGGGTGATCGATTTTCCTGTCATCGATTGATTTAGTTTCAACACCACGGCGGTGGACAGTGTAGCAGAGAGTCCACAGACAAAGCATGGTACATCCACACCTTCCCCTACCCCCGATGAGGAAAGGGTCTGTCCCCCTTTGTCCTTATCTCCCAGAGTAGGAGCTTCAAATTCCTGACCCAGCATGGGGTCAGGAACAGAGACCATGGTCTCACATTGTCAGAACGAAGGGAATTACTTGAAGGAACTTTCTTGTGTGGACTTACAAACATTTTCTGAAGGACTACATGGCTCATGGACACTAATTCAAGGACAGTAGTCAATGTGTTATAATGTGTTTGTCTCATTTACCTAGAACGTTGTTAATTGATGTTTGATTATAACTTCCGGTATAACTTCAGGTATAGTTAAATCAGTCAATCTTGGTATCAAAATAATTGTATCATACTAACAAAACCAGTTATGATATACCAGTTATATACGTTGTATTGTTATATTCTGAAGTTTGAGCATTCCAGGGACATTTGAGACAATGGAACTCAAAACTATCAGCCACTTCACACCTCTGGGTAGGTCCCAGGACAACGCCCAGGTGGAAGTAACTGACCAATGAGAGAGGTCACCTTCACAGGGATGACCCCCCTGGTTCTTTGGGGTATTTAACCCCCAAACGTACAATCACCCCCGCTCGTTCGTAGGATCAACTGGAGGTGCACACTCTAGTCTATTTCCTCATAACCTGCACATTCACTTTGCGCCTGGAACTTTGACGAGAGATTCCGTTTTTATTCGTTGGACATAACGAACCATTGACTCTGTTCTTCAAACCGACAAAAGTAACTGCGATTTGCAATATTTCTTACTTGTGACATATTGGCATGTTGTGTTTGAATTGTTGATGTTTGATTGTATTTTACAAATGATTTAACTTAATCATCGTTAGGTCAGTTTCCATTGATTGTCCATTGTTACTACAGAAGCCTCTTCCTCTCTACCTCTTCCTCAACTTCTCCCCCTCCCCCTTCACACGCGCTCTACGCAACCATTGTGTAGTGCGCTCACATTAGAATCTAGGCCTACTGTACTGCTTTAGCCCAACTAACCCATAACTTACCTGGTATGTGTTCACTATAATTACATTCTCTTAAATAAATCATTGTGTATAATAGTTGCTCATCTCTCACGTCAATTCACTACTTAAGATTAGACTGATTATTACGAGTGCTATTTTATTAAACAAGGTTTCTTCTGTCCCTTCCACGAATCAGAGGTGGTGCCCCAAGAACTACTATACTTTATTATAAACTAAGTATTGCTAATCTTAACCGTGCAAACCACACTACAACAGCTCCCACTAAGAGCTTCTTAAGAAACTTCTTTGGCGGGATTTTAAGAAGGCAGTTAAGAACGCGTCTGGGAAACACCCCTATCTTAGCGTTCCTTCTTAGCCGAACCCTACTTAAGAGCCTTCTTAAGTCCTTAAGAACGATCGAATCTGGGAAATGCGGCCAACGTCGGATAAGCATCGGCAAATGGTCGGATTTCTTCTCATCTCTGTACTCTATTTCACAGTCGCAGATACATCGGCTCATCGTCGGCTCAGCCGCTCATCACTGACTGTTTCAGGAAGAACGTTCTATTATGCTCATTGTGTTGTATTGCAAGCATATCTACAGCCAGAGACTCGCGAGTCAGAGGCGTTCACTTTTTAAACCGTCATTTATCTTCACAAAGAAGGAGCAGTCGTTGTTAGGTAAGTAAATGAAAGTAGAAAAATATCTAAACGTTTTGCGATAAGTAGCCTATGCCTACAACAATGTGTAAAGTTACTGTAATGAGCTAGTTAGGTTTGAGTGAACGTTATGCTACAGAGCTGGCGCAAAAGGAGCCCAACCAGCTAGGCTAGTTCGACACTGGTCAGACATTTTACAAAAATGTAGCTACTAACTAGAGCAAAATAAACATACACTATACATGTTATGTCAAAGTGTTGTATTGTAATAAGTAACCTAGGCCTACATACACATAGGCTAATACATTCTGGTTTAACAGTGATGTCAGATTTTTTTTCTTATAATTTCGGCAGTTAGCCACTGTAATCATGGCAGTCAAGACAGTCAGAGGGCGGCGGAGACCAACGGAACACGCAGAATTGTAGGCAAAGCTGTATATTTATGTTTCTCTGATCTCCCTTTTCTGTGTTGGAGTTTTTTTAAGAGCTTGATGACATCAACATCCAGTCTGATAATAAAAGATCATTAACTTGAATTGTGTTTCTTCATTACCCACACACAGAAAATCCAGGTTGAATCAAGTAGCTAGCTACTGCTAATAACCCATTGTATGTTCATTTGCTAAGTGACATTTCAGATAGATAGTGAAATATTTGCAGTCTGAGAGATCCGAACTAAATAAATAAATGTAGAGTTAAGAGGAAATATCTGTAGAACGGCCAGTTGGTACAGTTTTGATTCATCATCCAGACATCGTCTGGAGGTCGGTTTTGATCAATTGCCGACTTCTCGGCGACGTCTTGCCAATGTGCAAACGATGTCCATACGACGTCGGGCCGACGTATGTGTGCTATCTGGGAAGTTATATTATGAACTCCTTTTTTTATCGCTTAAAAAATGGAACAAAACCTTAAATGAACACGAAAACATTTCACCATTGTTGCTCCATTGAAATGAATTGGGTAGGCTAATTAAAACGTGCCAAGGTCACAAAATATTCTCTCCATTGAAATGCACTGGTTGAAAAAACGTGGCATAGTCACAAAAAAAGTGCTAATTTCGTGAACGTGTCACGAAATATTAGATTATTTTTCTTGACTGGGATCACTATATGAAACGCGCGATTGTAATCTACTGCCCTTCTGCTTGTTTAAGGTCCAGGGTGGCTCATTATTAACACACACGGCTTAGCATATCATTAGACAAATCGAGTAATTCCAACCTTCTAAACTAGGCCTACTGGTAGGACAGGAGGTGCCCTACTAATTGATTCAAATGGGTGATTTTTTTTGTGATTTGGTTCGATTAAATCTACTGATTTATTCTGTAGCGGGTGGTTTACATGCAAAGGTCGAGCTTGGGGCTATTGCACAAAAGTAGACTAAAGAAATCCAGGATAACTGAAAAAGCGCAGCTGGAGTTAGTGTGATCCGTTCATAGCGGCTTATTCGGTTGCACGTTTGCCAAACCAGGATGAGAAAGTGAAGCTATGTCAATCCAGATGTACATAGTTGGGATAAGTGCACCTTCACGGCTTTCTTAAATAGACCATGGTATTGATCACAGATTGATTGATGCAGAAATGGAGAAGATGCGTGCAGCATATTTTTCACCCGCTAAGCAGCAACTAATTACGGAAATTGAAGCATAGTGATGCATATAAAATGTAAAAAAGGAAATACGGCTGCTGTTATTTAACAGAGAGAAAAGCCTGGCAGACAATCGCGGACCGACTGAAAGCGTAATGATTGAAAAATATCTACTTACTAAGAAAGTTGTACAATGTAATTGCTTTTAGTATGCTTGTTTATGTATTGGTTGTATTGCTGTATCTGTGTTTATGTGCTAAATGTGCTGGTTTTATTGTAAAGTGTCTTTGAGTAGCCTACTATATAAAGCACTATGTAAATAAAATGTATTATTATTTATCCTACTTTGCCTTAAAAGTGAGGAGAAAAAATAAATTTACCCTAAAGACAAGGCCTAAATCCAAACCCTTATGTAAGTGTAGCCGGTGTGTGGTGAAACTCACTCCTTAAGTATGTAAAAGGCCACCCGCGTCAGTGATGATAGCTTTTCGTTGGCGTAGTTGGTAGTGGTGGCGCTTGGGAAGTCAGAGGTGGAGGGTTCGACTCCCGGTGGGAGCAGACAGTGGCCTGTATACCTGACAAACATTTTGCAGACTGGTAAGTGCCTTAACAGTTTGTAAATGGTATGTAGAAATTACTTACAAGATACCTGTAACATATTCTGCTACAGTCTGGTGGCAGGAGAGAAACTGTGTTGCTGGACACACGGCCTGAAAGTATCTTGTATGAAGAGGGCAGTTTTTGCAGGTGGTCAGTAGCTGTCCCACCCTGAATCCCTTCCATCACAGGCCTTCCTTGGTTTAAAACAGACACAGTTACTCTCCTGCCACCAGAAGAAGATCCAGTGGGTATTATTCATTAAAAGCACATGGCTTGGCACATTCTGTCAATACAAAGTCTATTCAATATGGCATGGGGAAGGAACTTCTGCAGTATGGGAAGGGGCTTCTGCAGCTGATGATGAGGAGACTGTGTCACTGTACTCCAGAAGGCCTGAGGTATCATGTAAATCGTATGGAAATGCATATTTAGCCCATAATGGATGAGAAGTCATTTCAGATCAGTTTATTCTTTGCTCCAGAAGGACAATTTGTATGCAGCAAGAAGGCATCATATGAGAAAATACAACTCAAACCACACAACAATTAACACAATAAAAGTCAGTTAGTCATAATATATATTTGTAACAGGATCCTGACGCAATAGGCTACAGCCTGACAGCCAGCCTGGCAACATAGTAAGTATGGGCTAAAGGAAATCTAAATGATGCACAATTCCTGCTGTGCTAATCAATGGGTGATTTAAAGAATTCACAAACAATCAGATGTCTCTACTCAACATCTCAAAATGCTAATTGAGCTGGCAGATGCACAGATTGCTGTCAATAAAACTCTCCAGGATCTAGACCTTGGTATTGACATCAAGAAGAAAACACTGAGGAAACTGTATCTGGAGATAAAGAAACTAGAAAAATAAGTGACTTAAATCCACACTTAAGCATATCTGTAAAACAATGTATTAACCTCTCACGTCTGAAAGCACGTCTCAATATCAATGCTTCATCATCCAAAACATAGTTCAGAAATGGGCATGCCATGGTGCAGTAAGAAACACAGGTGAATGGGACTTTATACACTGCTCAAAAAAATAAAGGGAACACTAACACATCCTAAATCTGAATGAATTAAATAATCTCATTAAATAGGCTACTTTTTTCTTTGCATAGTTGAATGTGCTGACAACAAAATCACACAAAAATGATCAATTATCAACGGAATCAAAGAAAAAGTGTTTAATGAGATTATTTTATTAATTCAGATCTAGGATGTGTTAATTTAGTATCCCCTTCCCTTTGAGCAGTGTAGGCTATATCGCCTTCATTACTGACTTCATTTAAATCACAGTTGCAACTTCATCAACCATTTCTAAACAACTGCAATAGTAGGGTTTAAAATAAACTTGTGACAGCAATAGTGACAAGTAATGCATGTTAATAAAAAATACTTAAGAACACATTCAGACGACAGTGGAATACCTGTTAAAAACGTTTATTTCGGATCAGAGCGGCAGCTGATTTAACATGAGACTCCAGAATTAATCTTAGCCTGGCTGTTAGCCTGATCGGGAGCAGGCTAGCTGCAAAGAATAAATCTCCATGGTTACTTGGCTGGGTTTAATTCATCCTGCTTTCGTGCAACCAACTCAAAGCTAAATTGATCCAGGATAACTTGAATATCCCGACTTAATCCCTTACCCTGGTTTTGTGCAATAGCCCTCTGGTCTTTGGTCAGATGTGTATATTGACCAGTTTGAAGCTAAATACTCTTGCCAGAGCCTGGAATAGAGCCAAATGTTTGGAGTGACTTTGCATGGCTGGGTCTCCATCAGTTCAACACATTGGATTCAAGTAATGCCACTGCATTTGACAGTCAAAACTGTTGTTTATGTCAAGCGTAGATGTAAAAATCTTCATTTTTCACAACTGACATGGATCCTTTCTTCACTTTTACAGGTCTGGAGGGTCATGCAGAGGCCTGCTCAACAGAGGATGCTGAGAGAAAAACAGATCCCTTGCTGGACTACCCCCCTCTAGCTGGACAGCTTCTCTTCAGGCCTGACCCCAGGACAGCTTAATCCAGCTGGCCTGCCCTGCTTGCCCCTGCCTGCAGGCCCTGCTTGCCCCTGCCTGCAGGCCCTGCTTGCCCCTGCCTGCAGGCCCTGCTTGCCCCTGCCTGCAGGCCCTGCTTGCCCCTGCCTGCAGGCCCTGCTTGCCCCTGCCTGCAGGCCCTGCTTGCCCCTGCCTGCAGGCCCTGCTTGCCCCTGCCTGCAGGCCCTGCTTGCCCCTGCCTGCAGGCCCTGCTTGCCCCTGCCTGCAGGCCCTGCTTGCCCCTGCCTGCAGGCCCTGCTTGCCCCTGCCTGCAGGCCCTGCTTGCCCCTGCCTGCAGGCCCTGCTTGCCCCTGCCTGCAGGCCGTGCTTTTCCAGAGACAGACAGTCACCCCACAGACACAATAGCTCTGCAGACTGCTTTTTTGAAGACATTGATGAAAAAGGACAAACCAGCATTTTTACTTTCCTTTCCATGTCACAGCATGCCAAGCTGCTGACTTTTAGTGTCTTAAGTAATGAATCCAGTTCAAGTTATAGACTTTTGACCTGAATCCAATGATTAGTCATCTGAATAAAAAACACTCAAGAGAAGTACTGCTTCTTGGATGATTTGTGCTCCACATCAGTACATCTCACACATTTGCCTTTGTTTCCATGCGATTCATGGAATTGCTAGTTTCTGCTCCACCATTGTGTAATAAAAAATCTAATTTAGGACAGCAATTAAATTGTTGTCTTATCCTTTCACCTTACACACATTTAGTCAATGTTCTTAAACTCAACCGATTGTTGTTATTTTACCATTCTGTTCATATTGAACAGACATCAGTGTTTGGGAACATTACTGTATATTTCCACTTTTGATTTGTATTTCCATCGTAAATTTGGTCTTTAATTTCAATTGGAAGTGTTATTAAAAGGTCTTAAAAAGTCTTACATTTAACTTGTTTACACCTGTAGACACCTTGTGAAGCCCCCACTCCAGAGACAGTTGGTGACAGAGAGGTGCAGACATTAAGTTAAACATAGTTATGCCTTAAGTTTAGAGTAAAAAATAGAGACTAAATGTGGATGTAAATGGATGTTGACGTTCAGTTCTCTGAGTTGGTGCATGTCAGTTTAGGCAAAGGTTGTCTTTTAAACCTTTAGGTTTAAAAAATTATTCAGATTTGATTGGAACTCTCTCTTTTATACATTTATAGTTGGATTTGACATTTAACAGCCATTTAATTAATTAAGCAAGTTGTTTAACTCAAACAACCACAACACAGTACATATGGTATACAAAGCTGCAGTCAGATTTTGAGAAATTGTTAGCTTGGATGTTATCTTGCCATACACATGGGGTCTTGATGATAATGCGCACGCAGCTTCAAGGCAGAAAGACGGGTTCGATTTCAGGAGACTCCAAGACCTTAGCGCGTCACTAGCATCTCCTCATATCACGCAGTCGGAGCACAGCTACATCATCAGCATCAGCGCTCTTGGGTACCCAGCATGCAGTGTGGCATGTTAAAAAACGCCAAAACTTGTGGAAAATAGTTTGGTTACAACAGCTATGCAAGGGTTTTCAGTTGTTGCGTTCGTTCAGTTAGATGTTTTTAATTTGTAATATTGTTGGTAACTCTGAGAGTGCATGTTGTGTGGTTTAATGGGAAGTGAGAGTCGGCCATTGTACATCAATGTCCGCAAGGAGTTGATCATGGGCTGTGCCATAAACCTTTTGCCAATGAGGCCATTCTTGATCGTAAGTTGACTGTGGTTCTGGAAAACTGTCTTCAAGCCATCTTTGAGAAATTCTGGAAACAGTGTTGTGAGCAATGTGTTTTGACTGTGAGAGGCAATTTTTGGTCATCATCTAAACCTCATGCGTCCGCTACAGCATTTCTGCTTTGGCGTGACTTGCGCTGGGAGTGAGGTAAACGGCATGGATTGGGATAGTGTGCGGGCAGGTGTATTTTTAAATAGGGTGAAATGGAATGAGAAATGTAATACAAAATGTCTGAAATGGGTGTATTTATGTAAATGTCCACATTGCCTCAATATATTTGTGTCAATAAATCAAATATCATTTTGACTGATGGTTTTCAAACTTTATTGGGTTCAAGGTGACATCACTCTGAAGTACCATCAACAGTTTCACGTTGGCATGTCAAAATATGATTGAATTTGAGTAGTTTAAACTTTGGCTGAATAATAACTCTTACCACAGAAGAAACAGCATACTTTTTTATAAAGTAACTGAACATTCAACACTGAGAATAGCTCAATGGACTGGGACAGTGACCTGCAAAGTATAAGTCAGGGCTCCAGACTGTGACCAAATGGTCGCATTTTGTGACCAGTATTTGAGACAGTGCGAGCATTTTTTACAAGCACTTGCGCATGTGCGACCTACAAATTTTGAATTCATTGGGTGTGCACAATGTCAGCACATGTTAGCAACGACGCATACATACGACGTTCTAGTAAAACAGCGATATCAGCGTTCCTTCTGCATTAGTACCGTAGCTAAAAGTCTAGGAAAGTTGAGGCTATTTTTCGCTCGGTACCTATAAACTTGGCTAAAGGTCTTGGAAAGTTTAGGCTATTTTTCTCTAGGTTTCTACGAACATGTCTTAATCTGCCAGACAAGTGGGTTCCTATTTGTTCTTTTGGTGAGCAGTTTCACGAGCCTTTCTTACCCGGCGTCATGGAGCCTAGCAGCTAAATACTTATTTAGCACTGGCGTTGCTACTGTATCCCTGCCTTTGTTTGAGCTGTTGCGCTGTTTAACTCACCAAGTATCGTGTTGTGGTGTCAGAGGACTGATCGAAAAGTGTATCATACATTTAAGTCATGTAGCTAAGACTTGCATGTACAGTACGTAATGTCACATTAAATAATGTATTTAAACTCAAGCTTATGTCAGGTATTTTCTTGTGGGCTTTTATTGTGACAGGGGGGGGGGGTTGTGGTTCGGACCGTTGAGAGAGTGACAAAAGAATAAAGGAAGATGTGCCGTGCCGTCTTTGTCGAGCCATTGATAGGTTTGTGTCCTTGTTTATTGTCCACACGACCACATCTCGAATTAACCCAAACAGTCGGCTACACTTATATGGGCCTCGCTGTATATCAGTTGTAAAAATAACAAAAACGGACCCATCTGCAACCGACACAGGCACACCCCACAATTTCCCCAGAAATTGTCCCAGGGGCGATTCTAGATCAGACCTTTAGGGGTGCTCAGCCCCAAATGAGAATGTGACATGAATACAGTGCCTTGCAAAAGTGCTAAATGTATACCCCCTAATATAAATCCCTATTTTCACTGGATAACAATTAATACATTTATGTATTATTATGCAAAATATTGAATGAAAAAACTAAGGATGTCCCTTTCTTCAGGAACTACCAGCATCAAATAATAAATAATGTATTAAAAAAATATATTATTATTTTTAGGGGTGCTGAGATTAAATTTAGGGGTGCTTGAGCACTGATTTGTACCCTCTCTAGTTACATTAATAAATGCATTGCAGGTCAATATAAGGTGTGCCCCTAAATGTTCTGCTTGCGCTCTTAAAATTTTCAGTCAAGGGCTACTGTGCTCCTAGTAAAAAAGTTAGTCTGGAGCCCTGATAAGGTTGCAGGTTTGAATCCAGCCCGCCGTCTTTTAGCCTGTCTTAAATTGGAATATCTGTTTAGTTAAACAGGATGAAATCATTATGAAATACTATGCGCAATTTCATGCAATTCCACTTTGAAATGTGAACCGCTTCTTAACCTTTGTCCCAAAGCTGACCAAAGCTAATTCTCTACCATTTCTACTCATACATTCTCAACAGTCGGTGTGTAGTAGAGAGGATAGAGAGTCTGACTTGTAACCTTATGCTCATGAGTTCAAATCCCCATTCAGACTATTGTAGTTGGCCCAACATGAAGTAGTTTTGCTCTCTTGTTGTCCAACTCTTGACCTTCTACAAAGTAAATTGTTATAATATTTTTCCATTTTGCGGAGGAACCCACATCGCTGCTTGCAACTATATTTGAAAATGAAATGGAAGCCGACGCCCCGCTCTGCCCGTCCCAGTGTGAACGCACCGTAATGGTGCGTTAACACTGCAGCGTTTTTTACCGCTCTGCACCGCCGGCCTTCCAACTGTGTACCACGCTCGGGGGCGTTTCAGACAGATACATTCTCAGCTGTAGTTCTCTTAAATCACTGTTGTAGTTTGATAATGTCATGGCAAATGTGCAGACAAAATACAACTTTTACACACATTAAGCAAAAATCCGATACGCTTTCTAGATCTGACATGATGTTATCTACAGCACACAATAGGTTATCTTTTTCCACACTTTTTCACTCTATGGAACGGGTCTTGTTCCGGCTGGAAAAAAAGATGCATCAGACAAACATTGACACGTGTAACCTTTCATTATATTACTTGAAATCTCTGCAAATCAATCGCTAGATTATGACTTGCCACTACACATTCACTGTATGGATAGCGAGTGGCTGCCAGCCAGCATTTCAGCGTTGAATGTCAATCGTGTGCCGGGTGAGCTAGCTAGACTATGCAGCTAGCACAGAAGAAAGTTACGTAATGTAAAGAAACTGAATTAAAGTACAAAATACAACACACCAGGGACGCCAACAACCTCAGCAACGTCTCTGTAATCGAACATAGACGTATCATACAATACTGGGTATAAAGACACACATACGATGAGTTGCTCTTCCATCTTGAAATTGTCAAACCCAGAAATGTTTACCATGAACAACAGTTGCTACGTTACAAGAAACAACAAACCAACCTGATTGGCCATCGCTGGCGTTTTCACGCTCCTCATTTACATAAAGTTGAGAAAATCCAACTTTCGCCGCCCCGCTCACCTTCCCACAATGCCCTACACGGGCGTCAACGCCTGGTTTCATTGAAAATGAATTAGAAGCCGACGCCCTGCTCTGCCCGCCCTGCTGCAGTGTGAACGCACCCAGAGAATGTCTAATATAGAGAGAACTGCCACTCTCGGGAAACTTCCGGGTTCTGAACTGGTTGAAGTTCCATGTGAGGGCGCTAACAAGCGAGTGCAGAATGAATGGAGGTCTATGGAGCGTTAAAAATACACACTGCTGGCTGTCAGATTGTTTTAAAGTCGCCTTTCTGTTCTAAAAAGCTTTTGAAAATGTCATTGACGTCATACACATCGTACGACCAGAGCTACTGCTTGACGGCAAGCTCTGGTCACTTACTTTTTTCTCTCAGGGCATCGACAACACAGCTGACAGGCTCTCCCTGTCAATACACATGCTTGAAAGAGTTTTGGATTGCTAATGTTGTAGCTAATGTTGCTAATGCTCCGACATTCTGATTCCGCTTCGGATGCCATCAAGCGGGAGCTCTGGTTGTATCAGTCCTTTACTAACCAATCAGCATTCAGTAGCAGAATGCTAGCGTGTTATGGGCAACAACGACTCACCATGTAAGAAATCAAAAGGACATAAGTACTCGTTCATTCAATTTTCGACCTATAATCCATGTTGAACATGCACAAACTACAATCAAATCGGAGATTTTTCAACGACAATCAGGCAAAAGAGACAAATTTAGCCGTTTAGACTCCCATTCAACATGCACTCGCTCGCGATCACCCCCAGTGGAACTCTGGTGGAACTGCAGCCAAATTCGGTACAATGGGGTTTAATAGGGAGTGGCAAGGCTCTCCTTAAACAGGCTCTGACGCACCTTAAGAGCACCACAACACAACTACTACCACTACTGCTATATCTTATGCCACACTACAATTACTAATTCTGCAGATGCTGCTAATATGTCTTCTTCAACTGGTGACCAATTCGTCAGAAAAGACAAAAACAACCAGATTTAGAAACTGCCGGTAGAGTCCTATTTCTTTGAATCTTTAATCAACTTATTATTCTACTATTTCTTCCATGGCACCTTTCAGCACCTTCAAATCTTCAGCTATCTAAACCGTTCAACTATCAAAAAATTCAGCAGTTTCAGGCCATGGGGGCTGTGACTTTTCAGCTTTGTACCTCTTATGCTTGAATTAATATAAATCAATATTCATTATATTTTTTACATGGTTTTCCAATGGAGTTTGCTTTCAAATCCTTTCAAACATCTTAAAACTTCAACTTCCAAATCCTTCTTCTTCCTCAATCTTTCAGCTACAGCCACCATTTAAACTTTAAAATGTTGACAAAAACCTAAACTATTTTTATATAATTCAACTTTTTTCAATATCACTGATTATGTTTCATGACTTTTTCAAACTGTTTCTGAGATTTACATGGGTGTGTACGAAAAAGCCTAGAGTGCAGACTGAATCGCTTAGAGTGGAGGGGAGCTTCAGATGTTGCTGAAAAGATATTTCAAGTTTGCCAGCATTGCCACAATTTTCGCTCTTCATGCTTCGTTTTTGGATCAATAGATAGCTAATTTTGTGCTGGTCGTAGACAGTTGTCTGTGGAATCCAAAAGACTTACACATTTTTTCAAAGCCCCACGAATGCGAGACAAAGTCCAACTCTCGCCCCATAGAGTCCAATGCAAATCTGGTGACCAATTCGTCAGAAAAGGTTAAAACAACCAGATTTAGAAACTGCCGGTAGAGTCGTATTTCTGACCGCACAGACATATAAAGGACATCTCTGGTTTCGGCAGAGTCTTGGGTCTCGGAAAATATCTTTATTTTTTGGATTGGACTTATAGTTTTGCGTCTAGGTTAACTTGTTTGAGGTGTGGATTCTTGCTAAATTTCTGATATTCTCTGCCCTCAGCGCATTAGCAGCCATAGCTGCACCATCACCGTGGCAACCACACAAACAAGCGCCAGTCTCTTACACAGGTGATTGGTATTAGCTGATTAGTGGAGACACAAGACAAGCGATTCAGTCACTGCTATACTGCTATATATTATTCCACACTACAACTACTAATTCTACAGATGCTGCTAAAATCTCTTTTGTTAACTACTATGCTAATGCTACTGTTTTGTTCTACTACACCACTGAGTGCGTTCACTTGACCATGAGAAACCCGATAGCCATTGTCAGTTTATGCCAATAATACGATTACTCCGAACATGTGTAATTAGTACTGCGATTACTCAAACACGTCTACATGATTCTTTTTATTAACTGTTGTATGGTCCACGGACAAAACTTGCACCATCATCCTTCTGCAACAAAGTGTCGCCGTGTCTTCCTGTATCAGCCCTACTACTGCTGTATGTTTCATTCAATCAATACATTGAATCCTACTAAGGAAGACGAGTAAACGCACTGAATGATAGGCTACATCTGCTACTCATATTACTATCCCAACTATAATTTCAGCTGTTAAAACTGTAGCCTGCCGAACTGAGACCGACACAAGACACAATTACTTTTCCGGGTTCGTTTATTAACTATTACTTTCGCAGTAAGCACACCCCAAGAAATGATTGAAAACAAAATAATACAAATCAATACAGCAGTGGACTTAGGAACGCTGACAAAGAAAACAAAACAATATAAATATACAGTCAAGGAAACACTGGCTTTAGCTGCCACATACACCATAGACATCTATCCAAAAATAGCCTACATAATAAAAACAAAACATCATCCAGTAAAAGATGAAGAGGTATAATTCAAACCTTTTAACATACATATTTTAAAAGTATTACAACATTTACCTAGATGTTTACACGGTTTACTCCGGCAGTTTCCAAAGGTGCTGCTTTCATGTTCGGACGAAAAAGAAAAAGAACAAACGACAAAGATGCACTGCGTCAACACTTGGTTTGCGACACCACCACCCAGTGGCCGAAACAAACAACCCAAAATGTACCCCTCAGGTCCACAACAAAATATATATACATTTGTCATGTTTTTGTCATTCACATACACATGCATTTACCCAGATTCCTTCTGGCCCGCCTTCTTCAGAATAACCTCCTTATCAGGAATGTAAGCAGATGAGGGTTTGATGGGTTGTGTGCATACCTAGAACATTACGGAGTAATGGTAGGTAAGTAAAACTTTTGTCGCTGGGTTTGTTGAAGGAACCGGACAAAGACGTTGACTGTAATTGCTGTTGCGACTTGATCTTGAATTAGTTTATTTCAATGGAAGCACAATAATCTTAACTTTCCAATGATGTATAACGTGTTGCAGTCTAAAAAATATGTTTGGTAAGATTTAGTGCGTAGTAACTGGGGGAGGAGGGGGCAGCGTTTCGGGCCCGGACCGTCTACATAGACCAGTTGAGAAATTGCTTTAAATCTGGCAAAATTGGCTGTATGGCCAAGTTCTACCAAATGCTTTCTGCATTTGAAATTACAACATATTCATTGTTTTAGGTGTGTAAGATAATCATGGCCTGCTGTGTCTTGCACAACATTGCCATGAAACGTGGTGTAGCACATCTCCCTCAGCCACCACAAGAGCATGAGTGTCCTGACCAACTCCTGGGACCAGACAACAGAGTTGCTGTCCAAGTTCGAGAGCAATTAATTGCTTGTTTGTAAAGAAAGGCTTCATAGATCATTTTGCTTTTACCGTGTGATTCTGTTCCAAGTTAAGTCCTCTAAGCTCTCATTGGAGCATGAGGTGCTGATGAGTGATTTGTTGTTAGCTATAATGTCAAGAAATAAATAGAGTCACAGGTTTCAGTGCAGGCATTTTAATTTGTGTTCTTAAAGTGTTCTTTAATTTCTATAAGTGTCTGGGAGATGGTGGTGAGTGTTGAGGCTATCTGTGCAAGTGCTTGGCCTATTTTCTCTTGGTTGTCCAGGACCGCATCGGTGATCAAACATGGAGAAGTTGAACGGGATCTTGGGGCACGCGTGGATGTACTGGTGGAAGCTTCAGTTTCAGCTCCAGAGGGTGGTTGCTGTTGCCTTGGCTGGACTTCATCTACATAAATGAAATAAGTGACTGTTTGAAGATGTTGAGGAGAACATTTCACACACAAAAATACACACTAGTGTCTTGAATTAATCTTCCAACTTTTATCAATTCTGGAAAAACAAAAACAACGCTTACCTTCTAATTCTGGGGTAGGAGATGGTTTAGGAGATGAAACCGCCGACACAGGGCCGAGGTCTGTATCTAAATCCTCGGCCGATGCACACCCGTTAGGGCTGTCTGTCCAATTAAGGCCCCAATGAGCTGATCCAGCTCAGATAGCTCTGGGCCAGCCTTCCCCCGTCCAGTGGCCAGCAACTGTCTTCTGTTTTTAGATATATTTTTTTGCCTTTTTTAGCGCTTACTTCTTGCAGCAATAGCTCCGCTTCAGAATTACTTTATTTTGGAGTCGAAGCCTTCACCGTCTTTCCCACGTCTTTTTGACATTTCTCTGAGTGTGCACACAGCCCTGCCATCTCATGCCCTTTTATGGGAATTAACAGGGCGTTAACCTATGCTAAATAGGAGCAACGGGCACAAGCTTTCAATTTACGACATATTGGGATTCATCATTCTAAGACCTCACCTGCGAACAATTCTGCTGTTTAGGAACACGTCATGAATCACAAGTAGACTTTTCTTAGGAACTATCTTAAGAACAAACAAAAGTAAGAAATAACTTAATAAGATATTGGTCAATGAAGCCCAATGTCCTCAGGTTATTTTCAGAGAGAGATCGACAACTCTACCACACCAGCTTGAAAATATTGTTTACTTCTCACATACTTTCTTTCAAGTGTACACTTGTCCACTTCCCTAAAAAACTGTAGTTTTAAGGGCAGAGAATTGTTGTTAGAAATTACTTTCATATACAGTCTGGATTAGCAGTTTATTGGAATATATCACCTATTACTACATCCTAATAACATTTGATTCATTTGATTGTATGTATTTTACAATATGTGCAAGTTTACAACAACCACTCCAAATGTATTCAGAGAAATTGCAAAAAAATTGTTAAGGCTCATGTTTAGCGAGCAGTTTAACCTTTCAAAAAAAAAAGATTCTACTAAGCACAAAAAATGTAATATTTTCATGTGAAGTTCACCAAAATGGTTATTCTACAACTTTCTTCATTTTGGACAAACACAGTGATGGTACTTGCCCGTTGACCATTGACTGGTACGTACAGTACCTATCCAGGAGTACATGGGTGTTATAAAATAAACAGGATCCTTCATTACAATAGCACATCAGTTCCAAGGGTGTGAAGTTGATTTGGAATTGGGTAAATGCATGGTTTTAGTGCACTGATAGACCCTGTATCATCTACCATTTTGTGTTCCCTGGTGAGTTCATAGTTTGCCTTCCCGAAAAGGAATTTCTCATTGTTAAGTCTGCAGGATGCAGATCTAGGTCAGTCCAAGTACTTCTCAGCACGCATGATTTGACAGTACATAAGTAAGGAAAAGACCAAGGCCAGGATCTACAGAGCAGAAAAAGGGTTTCATATAAGTGTCAGTCTGGAGTCTCCTGAGTGGGTTTGAAATGTAAAATTTAAAAAAGTCACAGCTAACTATGCACTGGTCCTATCCTGCCCCTGAGTTGGTACTCCCACTGTCACCCTTTGTGCATTTATGACATTATTTATAAACAAACTTTAATTGGATTTACAACACATAAAATACTTACATTTTAATAACTGTGCTGCTGTTACTTTAACCAAGAATCTCAAATCAGTCATGATGCATTATGTAGGTTAATTAAACTAAATTTAAACCTAATCTTCTGATATGCTAACAATTTATGACAAGGTATATTCTCTGTGAGATTCTTAGTGAGATTACCTGAATGATGCAGATGCAGACTCCAAACATTAGAACGGAGGGGATGTTGTCCAATAGCCACTGTCTGGCCTTCTGATAACACGGCTAAGAGGAGGGGACATAACATCGTAGAGTTGGCATCAGGGAAAGATTAGGAAATTCAATTGGAGGTGGGAAAGACAGAAACAAAGACGAATGGAGAAAGGGATCTTATATTTGGAGAAAGACTAAAAGGCAGAATAGGGGTCAGAACAATGAGTATGAGGAACAGAGAGGAGGAAGGAAAGCACATGGAAATATGTAGAGAGGATGGGGATGGTAGTGAAGTTATTAAAAAAAGTCAGGGTAGCAGAACAATTGTGTTATGAGGACAGAACAAGGTGTAGCAAAGAATTAAATTATATTTGTATAGAGATAGGGTGGTAATGGGAGAGGGTGAAATGTAGTTGTTGAAAGACCATGGTCAAAAAAACTGCATCGTCCCAAGAGGGTTATTTTACAAATGATTTTGAATGCGAACACAAACACACACACATCTGGACAAAATCTGTATTTTTAAGACACATCTGGATGTCAGGAAATCATCTTAAAGGATAAATAGTGGAACCTTGACCTCAACCAACATACTACTCCTCTGTTTTTAAGGGTCTAACCTCACTCCATCCGTCATCACATTGCTCTGTCCTAACGGAGCAACAAGATGAGGGGAGGGTTCCGTTTGTCACCAAGTACCAATCTGTCTTGTTTGTCACGCCACAGCACTTGAACTGCAAGAAAAACATTGAGATAATAAGATTATTAAGCATACTTCTCATACCCAATCTAAACAAACCATTTTAATTACATATTGAATATGAAGGATTTAATTTGTTAAGAAATGCAAGTGATTTAATGCTCATGGAATCTGCATTTATCAGACAAACAGGGACCAGCACCACATTCAGTCCAGTTGATCCTCACCATTTTTTGTACGTTGTCCCATGACTTCCTCAGTCCTTCATCAAACATTCCCTTCTTTAACTCATCCTGGGCATGGGTGTCCAGCTAAAAAGTGGTTAAATGTAACAACAATCGAGGACAGAACATGTTTGCAATGGTATTGTATGTATTTCAATACATACACAGGGAAATTGTGAGGGTGTGCTTGCGGCTGCGTCAGCTGCCCATAATCTCTTGCTGCTTACTAATATCAAATGTTTTTACTTCGGTTTTAGAATAAAGGAAATTGATTATGCTTGTAAAAACTAGTCCCTTTTAATTGTTATGTGGTTACTAAGATTATAATTTCTGGAGATCAAGCAATATCCTCCATTAGTTGACTTGCATTTGAAATTAAACTTGTTATGAAAATTACACAAAACATTTTTTCCAATTGATAGATGACCCATATATACTATGTACTAATCCGTAGCGACAGAAAGCTAGCCCATAGTAACCAAAATTCAGAGGGAAAGTTATTTTAAAAACATGTCTTCCCTACTCGCAAGACAAAACAACAACTATTTCAATGGGTAATTCGTCAAAATAAAATTCCAGTAAACAAATAATGCCAACTAGTTTTCCAAGGTAGGATTTCAACTACCAAGACAATATAAAGTGGATATGTCATTTATTTAATTATCATTAGAATTATATTAATCAAAGGAAATTAAGTGTTCCCCGCAAAGTATATCAGATTTACACATACAAATACCAAGAATTTAAAGAAGCACACTTGAATCCTGTCAGGACAAGTTTAAAGTTCAGGTTTCTTTGTAACAACTACAAGTACATTGAAATTATTTAGTTCTGCTTCTCTTAACAATCCCTAGTGGCCCATGTAAACCTTTAAAAATACTTTAGCTATAATAAATGCTGTTAGTCCTAAATGGTTATCACTGAGGCCCTTGTAGCACCTGTGTCTCATATTCAGTGTTCAGTTTTCACAGCCATGTAGAGGAGATCTTTGTGAACAGATTGACAAATGTTAGGCTGTGGCATTGAAGTTCAGGTTAGTAGCCAATGGACACTAGCGGTTCTTGGCACAGGTGAACCGGGCAGCCGCCCGGGGCGGCATGAAGAGAGGGGCGGCAGTTTCTGTCATTTCTTTGTTTGGTGCCCTCTGCTGGAATAAAAAAGGTAGTACGTATGCGTTCACACCCATTGAGATGGGTATGGCTGCAGCCTGTAGCCCCCCGTCTCATGCCCAAGCCCAACGGTAAATTCAGAGGGTCAAATATACTAAATCGCTAATTATTTTACGGATGGAGTTAAGGGTAAGTTTGTGAGCACGTTTGTTGCAATAAATTGAAAAACTTGAAATTGATTATTTTCATCCATATAGTTTGCTGATTTCTGGATGTTATTGTTCTGTGCCTGATTTTAATTTGTATTTGATGAAACCTGCGATGACCTTCATTTAAAACTACATCATTGTTTTATGTTGACATTTGTTAGCGAATATTAGCTAACGTTACCTAGAGCAATTTATGGTTGCAGACTTTGATGGTTTCTCTTAAGGAAAATCACAAAAAGGAAAATCTTGAAAAAAAAAGACCACACCGCAGGTAACAAAATGCACGGTGTGCTGTACCGACCATCATTGTTCCCCAACCGTCGTGGTTGTGCCTAACCTTAACTTCGACCTCTGCTACGACTCCTGGACTTAAACGAATCCTAACCTCAACCGTTGTTGTGAAGCCTAAACTCAACCGGGCTTCCCAGGCTGCAGTCGTAGAATGTATTTTTAGTATGTAGTCTAGCAACAAAAAAAACACGTACACCAAAGTAGGAAGGAGAAATAGTGGATCAGACAAGCTTTTATTTGAAAAGTAGAAGCATGAGACGGGAGGGCATGAGACGGGAGGGCATCAGGCGGGAGGCTGCAAGCTGCAGCCATATACTCTTGCACCCATTGTCGTGCCGTTTACTTGGTTGGGTGGGGTTTGGGGGGAGGCAGGTGAAAACCTTGCCTGGGGCGCCAAATGTGCTTGGACTGCCACTGCCAATGGAACAAAGGACTCTCAGCCAATTACAGACGTCTTAAAATGGGGGTCAGATGGCTGAGTGGTTAGGGGCTATTTAAAAAAAGGTTGTTGGTTCCATTTCTGGCCGTGCCAAATGACGTTGTGTCCTTGGGCAAGGCACTTCACCCTACTTGGAGAATGTCCCTGTACTTACTGTAAGTCACTCTGGATAAGAGCGTCTGCTAAATGACTAAATGTAAAATGGGAAAGCCCCAGTGCCACAATTGGGATGGTGTTCACTCAAGTATTGGCCCTAATTTGAGTGACAGATTGTTTCACCAATTATAATATTATATATATATATTTAATATATATATTTAGTCTGTTCAAATGTTACCCCAATAAATGATTTTTTGGTGTAAATAACATTAAAAGGGTGTACTTAACTTCAGACAGGCCTAACTGGATGACAATGTCCATATAACAAGTTCAGATGGAACACAACTTAAATTGTGAGAGTTTTATTCACTCACAAACTATACTGCTGTATGATAAACATCCACAAAATTATTCTAGCCTGACATTGTCATACTCATAATTCTAGTCAGAATATGAGTCTGATAACTCTCCGTTGGGTTATGAGTATGGGGCGTGTTTCAACCAAACTCGTAAAACAAATGCCTCTTTGCTCAATTGGATAGACCTACAACCAATCAGAGCAACGTAATATGTTGTTTGTTGAAAACAAATTCAACCCAAGCGCTCTTTGGTGACGTGGTTGATTACATTACTGTTGATCATCTGTCCATCATCATATAAAGCCCGCCCTGACAATTTAATTGTGCTCATTCAGCTCCAGGTAAATCAGTGATCGGCTAATGTTCCCTTTTGTGCTCGTGCCCTGTGAATATGGAGTTAGCCTGCGAGCACAGTTTCAGGCAACTTTTCTTGACGTAAGCAAAGAAATGGGGTACTAATTTACCCATTTTGAATTGGTTTTAAACTTTATAATAAAATTATTCTATAAAAAAGCTAGTAGTATGAGCCAGGTTCAAGACTAGAACAAAAATTATTGTAGAGCTGAACGATTTTGGAAAATAAACTAATTGCGATTATTTTGACTAATATTGCAATTGCGATTCAATATGCGATTATTATATGATTTATTATTAATAAATATATACCGTATTTCTTTGAATAAACGCTGCCCTCAAACGCTGCACCCTAAAAATCTGAAAACGGTTATTTAATTGGTTAAATTCAACCCCAGTATTTATTATTTGCGGGACAAATAAAAGATTATCTTGTCTTATTAATAGGGCTGTCAAGCGATTAAAATATTTAATCGCATACTATTTATTCTGGTAAAATGTTTCCCCAATAAATGATTAGAAATAAATAAAAAACATTAACGGTGTACTTAAAAACTTCAAATAGGCCTAACTGGATGATAATGTCCATATAACAAGTTCAGATGGAACACAAATTAAATTGTGAAGGAGTTTTATTCACTCACAAACATTCACAAAATTAGACTTCTGGAAAATAAAATACATATTATCTCATAGCCTACTACAATATCCTGCTCCATAATATTCAAATCTCACTCAAACATACTTCAGATACTTAAGCAACCACAGATTGACCTTAATATTAAACAAGACAGTTTGTATTTTGTTGAACCCAGTCAGCTGCTCGCTTCTTTTGCGAGTGTTGTCTGCCATTTGTTACAGGAGCAAACGCTGCTGCTGCTACTGCTACAGTGCTAACACTGCTGCTGCTAGCTGTGTGCTTTGCTTGCATCCAATAGTTTAGGCTGGAAGTACTCCAGTGATAACTAAACTCAGCCTGACAATCAGTACACACAGCCTAAGTATTGTCAACCGAGCCGTCTCGCAACTTCTTGAAATAGAACTTACCATCTAAAAGCCCTCTCTCCTTCATCCAGCTACCATCGGTAGTCAAACTCATGTGACAACAGGTGATTCCCAGGGTCAAAAAGAAACCTGCGTTAACGACACTATTTTTTGTCGCGTTAAAGTGAGATTGCGTTATTAAAGCGTTAACTTTGAAAGCCCTACTTATTACACATGTACATAGCTTTTAAACAGAAAGCTGTGCAGAAAGTTAACGTGTATGAACGTTTAGGCATGCTGCTTCAGATTTCTACACAATGTGGAACACTTGTATTTGAGACAGATGTACTACCAACTCACATCTAATTGATAGCCAATGAGAAAGGGTGTTGCCGCACTCATAGACAAACAAAGAATAGACAAGGAGGTCAGCGGTAGTAAATGAAACTTGCGTGTTTAGCTGTATGATTCATTTGTCACAATGCAAGCAACGAGTTTGCCAATAGAGGGTTTTCACGGACGTCACATTCTGGGCAGTAACCCGGATGCGCGGCCATCTTGGAGGCACTCGATGTAAACAACTCAACGGAGTACAACGAAAATAACTTAAATTCTACACTTTTTGGTACAACTGTAGCCATGTCTAAACGATCAAAAAGGTCACCAAAACGTGTCCAAGATCCAAAGCCATACAGGGAAGGCCTTGGACCGCAAGGAAACCGTCGATATGTTGAGAAAATTTGATTTATTGGTGGTGCAGATCCCTACCAGTTAGCTCCCTCTTCTTGGTTCTGTGATGACCCTGTGATTCTGCCTTCAGTCGGATATCCAGATATTGTGAACTACCTGGTTTTCTCGCCAAGCCCATATACAGCGGAAGGCCTTAAAGCTTACAAAGGTTTGGAGGCTTACAATCAGATGGTGTGTGGATGGGTGAGGGAGATGCAGTACCAAGTCCTCAAGGACCGCTGTGTTGTGAAGGCCAAAGTAAGTAATGCAATAGCGTCTTAAATCAACCTAACCATAACTGTATGATATCATTGCAATACTCAAGGTGTAGCCAAGTGACACTCAATCGTGTTTTTCTTTTCATTTCAAAGACCCCCAGTTTGCTATGTACACTGTACACTATCTGAGTTAGTTTCATAAGATAAGATAAGCCTACATGTTATTATCTTGGACACGTTTTGGTGACCTTTTCGGTCGTTTAGACATGGCTACAGTTGTACCAAAGAGTGAAGAATTTACGTTATTTTCGTTGTACTCCGTTGAGTTGTTTACATTGAGTGACTCCAAGATGGCCGCGCATCCGGGTTACTGCCCAGAATGTGACGTCCGTGAAAACCCTCTCTGGTTGCACTGCAGCTACAATTCACGAAATCTCTCTTAAAAACTTAACGCCGCCCTCGAATAAATGCCGCACCAAAAATGAAAGTTATTTAATAAACGCCGCAGTGTTTTTCAAAGAGATACGGTACTACTGATCTCCAGTCAGCAACATTACACACAAAGTTCCGAAAAAGTAAGGAAATCATACCGCCTATACCTCTTCGAAAATATTTTGGTGAATCAAAGCTAAACCTAGGCTAATAACATGTGTGTTGCACTTTCTTAACTAAAGCTAACTAGCTACCGTTTTGGAAAAAACTGTTGGGACCGTCAGAAATATTTAGAACTCACGCATCTAATGGTTAAATCTTATGATCCAGTCAGTAGCCTAACAGAAACAGTATGGCACTGAGAGCCATAGTGATCCACTGTATGTGTATCACCGAGTGGCATCATATCTTTCGTGATGAACGCTGTTACTGCTTAAGTAAATTTGTACATGAATATGAAGTTAGGATTTGAAACATTTCGATCAGTGATCATGTTAGATGTTATTTTGACTGGAGAGAAGCCGGCTGTTACATTTTGCTTCTAGCTCCGGGGGTCAGGTCTGACCCCCGGACCATAAGTAACTTGTACAGCTGAGTCAACTAGACGTAAATGAAAAAAAACGTAAATTATGACAAGCAACGTAATCGGGACCAAGATGCACATTTTGAAACAACATTGTCTATGAAGTGCAAAAATTGAGGGACGCGTTAGGGTGAGAAATTAATAATAATAAATCTATATATGAGAGAGAATATAGGTTGTGCCTTGCCAAAGGAGAGCACACACAATTAACCTTAACTACTATATTTGTTTATTAACACGGGTGCTTGATTTTGAACATATTCGGAATCTTAATGTCAGGGTTGTCAAATTATTATCAAGTATTATTGTGAGTGAGCAGAGGAGGCTGTAGAGGAGGCTGTAGATGAAATGGCCAACTCACCTCTTTGCGAAATATGTGCAGGACTAGCGTCAGAGTCACCTCCGTCAGCACCAGGAGCAAGAGGATGACAAAGAACTATGAGTAAAAAGTGCAAAAGAAAGGGGAATGAAAGAATATGGGTTGGGAAATGCATTTAATTGTATCCAAACTAAACTCTCAGTTATTTGTTATTTTGGGAAGTCATCTTTTTTTATCCACATGCTGACTTCTTACCGTCATCAATAGACAGCGTTGCTCTTTCAGGGCACCAAGGCAACCCAGGAAGCCTGTTACCATAGTGACGCCCCCGGCAACCAGTAATAGATTGGCAGCAGAGAGGGAGGGGAAGGACACTGGCAGGGAGGAGAACTCCGCCTGGGTGAAGGAGAGCCACACCCCTACGCCAAACAAACCACACCCTCCTAGCTGGGAATGGAGACAGATGGTGTGTTCGACACTGGCTGCGGCTGCATGAAACGACCGGTGAGAGTTGCCGTTTGCAGTCAGGGAACAGTTATAAACGGCTCTGTAAAGACTGACAATGCTGCTTCTCGTGGTTTGCTGCGTTGACATCAGTCATGGCTGATCAAGTGCTGTTTGCTTATTTTATTGCTGACGGACTGCATGGTCGCTAATTTAATTGTTTTTGCTTTAGGACTTGCACGAACCAGTGCACTGAAATTTCATTTTATGTATTTTCTATGTTAAACTCTCTCTCCAATCTGCAGATCGATAATAGGCCTACAATCAGAACTCAACTAAACTTAGTCTTTCCGTTTGTGAAGAGGCAGACTAAAAACTTTCTTCAACAACTTAGGCTATTGCAGTCTGTCAATAAAGACAAATATTCAATTCAATTGTACGGTTTGGTCCGGATTTGAGCATTGGCGAAACTGAAGATTTCATAATGAATACATAACACACGTCAAAGTTCTTGTGTCTGGCCAATCATGAAATAGCTGTTGTCATTAGAACCTTTGCAGTTGTTCTCGAGAAAATGTGCTCGGCTACACAGCCGGCAGTCCTTGAGTTGATCTCACGGTAATTAGATGGCATAGGTCACAGAGGCTTCGCCGGTCACAGTGGCTGGTGCCGTCTCAAGAAGGACAAAAACTCTAACCAGCATTCACTGTTTCAAGTCAGCCAGCTGAAGGCGGCTGTTGGCGCTGCCGGTGCTGCATGAAGTCGAACACACCAACTGATATGAATTTACCTATAGAAAATATCTGCAGAAGTGGCAACAATATCAGAAAATAGTTGCTGTTCAATGACAATGGCTCAATGACAGTACTTGAAATAGTTGGACAGTAACCAAGCATCTCTGGAGGTTCACTTCGTCTTGTTTCAGTCCATGTTTCAGTCCTTGTGGAGTTGCAATGATCATGATAACGATGAGGAATTAGCCCAGAACTACACGGGAGGATCTTGTTAATGATCTCAAGGCAGCCCGGACCAAGAAAACAATTGGTAACACACTACGCCGTGAAGGACTGAAATCTTGCAGCGCCTGCAAAGTCGCCCTGCTCAATAAAGCACATGTACAAGTTGGCCAATGAACATCTGATTGATTCAGAAAATAACTGGGTGGTGTTGTGGTCAGATGAGACCAAAATCGAGATCTTGGGCATCAACTCAACTCGCCGTGTTTGGAGGAGGAGGAATGCTGCATATGACCCCAAAAACACCATCCCCACCGTCAAACACAGAGATGGAAACATTGGGCCTCATTCTCAAACGCAGTTAAGAAGAATTTAAGAAGGAATTTCTTCTGAATTGGATTTAGGAAAATATTTAGCATTCATGAAAGTTTTCTCATCTGGAATTTGTTCTGAACTTCAGAAGACTTTCCGAACTCAAAATAGCAGTCGTAAATCTTTGAGTTGTCTCAAATGCGATTCCTTAAAAAACCACAAGGATCAAAGGAATTGCATTTAAGAAAACTCTCAATGTTTGAAATGTTAATGAAGTTATGAGAAATCGTTACTGATTGCGTTCAACTCTACAGACTATGGCAAGCCGTTTTATCATTTAACCAATGAATTCTTGATATCCCAAATTGAAATTTTTGATATCAAGAATTGCGTTTTGGATATAAAGAATTCAAATTTTGGATATCAAGAATTCATTGGTTAAATGATAAAACGGCTTGCCATAACAGACATCCTACAATTTAAATAATTATAATAATTAACCTTGCTTAGTGTGCACACTGTTAGATCCAGTGGAGAACAATTCCACTGTTCATCTTACTGGTATGATGTTGCACAGATGTGCACCGGTTGCTTTTCGCTTGGACATAACTTGCGTTCCTTTTGCTTTCCTAATTGTGTCGATTCTGACTGCACACGTCACTGCTGTAGTGTGCCCTTATAAGGAGCTGTCGGGGCGTGTATGTGTGCAAATTTAGGAGCACGGGGACGCACTTTCAACTTGAGAAAACTCTTCCCGGGGAGCACAGCTGCTGCGTAGGAAGTTAGGAACACATTTTCAAGCGTTCATGAATTTGGCAATGTCTTTTTCTTACGTTGTTTTTCCGAAGCCTGTAAGAAACATTTCAAAAGAAACTTAAGAAAATGTTCGAGAATGAGGCCCATTATGCTTTGGGGGTGTTTTTCTGCTAAGGGGACCGGACAACTTTACTGCATAAAAGGGACAATGGACGGGGCCATGTACCGTCAAATCTTGAGTGAGAACCTCCTTCCCTCAGCTAGGACATTGAAAATGGGTCGTGGATGGTTATTCCAGCATGATAATGACCCAAAACACATGGCCAAGGCAACAAAGGAGTGGTTGCACATTAAGGTCCTGGAGTGGCCTAGCCAGTCTCCATACCGTAATACCATAGAAGATCTATGGAGGGAGCTGAAGGTTCGAGTCAGGTCAGCCTCGAAACCTTAATGACTTGGAGGAGATCTGCAAAGAGGAGTGGGACAAAATCCCTCCTGAGATGTGCGCAAACCTAATGGCCAACTACAAGAAACGTCCGACCTCTGTGATTGCCAAAAAGGGTTTTGCCACCAAGTACTAAGTCATGTTTTGCACAGGGGTCAAATACGTATTTCACTCATTAAAATGAAAATCAATTTATAAAAATGTTGACGTGTTTTTCCAGGATTTTGTTGTTGTTAATCTGTCTCTCACTGTTCAAATAAACCTACCATAAAAATTATAGACTGATCATTTCTTTGTCAGTGGGCAAATGTACAAAATCAGCAGGGGATCAAAAAATTCCCTTCCTGTATGTTCATGCAATCCTGTTTTTTCAAAGCCTCCAAAAATGAACAAATACAATATGGTTATAGGTACTGTACTATACAGGCATCAACATACCCTGAATTAAAAACAGGACTGAAGCATATAGTATAGTAGACACTGACCCAGAAGATGAGGTTGAAGACAAACATGAGATATTTGACACAGCACAGCCACCTTTGTGAGGCTGACATCCTGAAGAGAGAAAGAGAGAGACACTTAATAATAATTGAGAGATTTAATTAGCTACATATTTTCCCTGGAGAGATTGAGAGAGTGACTGACCAAAAGGCAGGAATTTAGTATTTCCTTTTAATACAGTTAGTGGGTGTATTTGTATACTAATTGACATACATTACTGTCCTTCGTGCTAAAATGTATGGCATGTACTTTATTTGTGGTTACGTGTGGGTGAGTGTGGTCATATTAATTGACTTGCAGGGGTATCTTCATCGGCTTGATGTGGTGTGTATGGTATGGGGGAAGGGTTGTAGTGCTGTTGATGTTTTCCGTGCTTTTTTTGTGGCTTATGTTAAGCCTCTACTATGTTATGTGGGTCCTGTGTGTGTGCTTGGTCATACATGGATACAATGTGTGTACATATTAGTATTTCTTAATCTTTGTATTTGTTATAGCTGATGTCATCCAGGGTAATGTTCTGCATGGTATTGCTCTGTCCTTTCCTGCTGATAAGCCTCTTACTCAGTGTGGTTAAATTAAATGACCTGTTCCTCCCACAGGAAGTGAAGCCGGACAGGAAGGAAAGAACCTCCCTTTTCCTTTTTGTAACTCTTATAGCTTATCATTTGGGGCAGTTAACCATGACTGAAGACTGATGGATTATGATTTGTTACAAAGCTTAAGACATAGCTCAATTCTTTCTTTCTTTGCAATGCCAGTGGGAAACACTGGGTGAAACATTAGAATTTCTCAGCAGCCTTATTGAAATTGAGCCTGAATTATTGGGGAGATCATTACATTTAAAACACAACACAGAAAGCTGTTAAAGACATGCTGTACAGAAGTAAAAAAAAAATCTCAACTTTGTTGGAAGTACTGAATACACTTCTTACAATGAAAAGAAAATTGTGCTTCCTTATTTATTTTCACAAAAAGTGAAATGCATGCATATACAAGTACCTGAGGGAATGGATTCCAAAGACTTCACTGATGAGTGACAATGAGAAAAGGTCTTCTGTTTTGTTCTTGTTCTCTTTCTTTGGTTGGTCCCTGGAGTTAATTGAGAATTTTCTCCCTTTCGAACCCTAAATCACTTCACAAAGACATAACATCCACAGTTGACAATTTGGGGTATTGCACAGGTTTTCTCCTTGCTTTTCTCTACCTATGTCTGTGTTGTTCTTAGTAGAAGAACAGAATTTTATTAATGTCTCCGTTTTTCTCTTTCTCTGTGTGTGTCTCTGTCTCTGTTCCAGACACGGTCCGTATTTCCAAAACTCCAACTATTTCCAAAACTCCAACTGATAAAAGAAATAGGTCTTTTAATCTATCCCTTCACCAAAGTGTCTCCTTCCTTTCTTTTCTTTACAAACAACAGAACATTTTACCCTCTTTCTCCCTCTTCCTATATCTCTTTTGCTGTCTATTTTTTTCTCCCTCCCTTGCTTACTTCTCAACAACTTCCAGATGTGTCTGTTGCTACCCCACCTCCCTTTTGGTCTGTTTTTCTGTGGTTCCTCCCCCCTCCTCCTTGATCCAATTCTTTCAACTCATTATTTTAGTGGTTCCTCCTCCAAAGCCTCTGGCCTTAAAGCCATCCGTCATTCTCTGTATTATTGTCTAATTTCCCAATTATGTCTCTTTTTCACAATAAATGTTCTATAACTGTGAGATTTTTGTGTTCTGCAGAGTAGAGAGATTTTCCCTTTTTCCATATTGTGACCTAGCCCCACCCTATAACACACATACTTCCTTCCCTTCCTGGCCAAATGGTTGAAGAGGGGTGGGAGGTTGGTGGTTGGTCGGGTGACGTTGAACATTTGTGTTATAAACATTTCAGTTTTTGCCAGAGTACATATAGCTTACAAAGCTTCTTTACAAATGTGTAAGGTTACTGACTTTTTAAAGAATGTGATAAAATCACTTAAGTGTTTCCAGAGCTGCGAGTGCTGCGCAATTTTCAAGCAGGATTTGGACTTTGATTTCACAAAAAAGTTTCCTTTGCTGTTAATCTGATGTTTTTCAACGTACCTCATGACACAGATGGTGAAAGGACACAACCTAGTGTCCGTTTGTTATGACTACAAAAACATCAGGATGCCTCAAAGTTTTTGGGTCTTTCAATGAAAAGTCAAATATGTAAAATTGTCAATTTTCAGTTGTTTTCATTAAATGTAACATAACATTCCTGTGGGTGAAATCATAAAAAAAAGTAATTAACATTTTCTTTTCTTGTCTCTAGCAGTGCAAGAGTATAGATGTTTAGCGATGCATCCAAACATTTTTTATTTTGACTGATGTAGACAAAGGAGTGAGCCATATTACGAAGCTTTATAAAAAATAATTATATAAACATTTCATAATGATAAATAGTAGATCAGGGTCAATTGGGATCATGTTAAAGCATTTAATAAATGTAATTGTCAAGAACATATAAGAATAATATGTTCAAAGCATTCAAGAAATTACATTTTCTGTGGTACTCCCCCCAAAAAGGTATTTTGAAAAAGTTAGTATCATGCAACTATTTAATGACTTTAAATATACACCTCGAAAAAAAGGTGGTCCAGGCCTCTTTGTCCTCAAGGTGAATACAGCCATGATAACAATGAACCCGTGCTGGCATTCGAACGGCATTATGACATCAGACCAGAATATTTTTGGCAGCCGGACCATTTTTGGCATGACAGCACCAGAAAAAAGAGAATTGCGACACTTCCATAGACTCCCATTGTTATCAAGGAATGCGGAAGTAAAGCATGTCACAGGCGACCTATAATTCCAAACATTGTATTTTCCACCGTTCAACCCCATTCATTTTCAGTGTCTCCGAAGCAAGTTAGATGGTAAATTGATGAAAATCTTGCATTTTTTTTATATTTCTACCACCACATATCAATTGTTATTAGTAGTATTTCATATGGCTAGCTTTAGATAAAGTCTATCGTAAGATTATAGCTTAAATTCTAAATGCAGTTAGAGCTAGACTGTAGGTCTAGTATCTAACGTAGTTAAGCAACACTTATACTGAAGCTAGCTACAGAGCACGTGTATCATAACCAGAAGTCAGTTGGTTTATAGTCTGTCAAATTAGTTTTAGGTATTGGAGTTTGTTGGCATACAAAGCAAGTCTTCTTTTATTAGCCTAGTTAGTAGAGCTAGCAAGTATAAATTGCAGATCAAGGGGTCCGAAGTAAGTTAGCTGGTAAATTGATGAAAATCCTGCATTTTTTCATATTTCAACCACCACATATCAATTGTTATTGGGCGGTGTTACGTCCCAACTGGTTCCCAATTTAACTGGTTCCCCAGCTGTGCGTGCACCTATCAGTCTGCCTCTATCACCATATTCGTCACAAATTCACAAACATATTACTGGCGATTTTCAAGTCGGATCTCATATTTGCTGCGGCAAATATGAAAGTAGGCCTATGGGCTACGTGCGCACTACATTAGACTACCATTCGCGATGGAGAAAAAAAAGAAACATTTGCAGGCTCGCATGAAGTGGGATTCGATCGCAGTAGAGCAAAAACACAAACACTCAAACCGTTATTTACACCGCGAGCTATACCAGCTCTGAAATACTAACTAACTGGTTACGTATTTGTTAACTACATGGAACTTCAGGTAACATTTTGAATTGGCTTCTTCTGAATCAACTGGTTCCCATAGACACTACCCGAATGTAGGCTACTAATCACGTATTTGGGGTTGTTTGGAGGCTATAGCCGTATTTACCACGACATCAAAGCTCCTTCTAACACCACATTAAAAATTAATACTAAGAACGTCGCTGCTAACCCAGACAATACGATCAAAATACGCGCAACACAACATGGAAACATTCGTTTCCTATGCAATTTGTGTAGCCTATGGCTGAGTGTTTCTTCGCTATATCTTTCGAAATCAATTCATTTCATAATTGTAGGCTATATTCTGAACTAATGTAGTGAGTACTACATTACAGCCATTCACACCATAATAAATGGAAGCTAAGAAAATAAAAGATTCGAGTTGGATTTGATCCCATGAGCAAAAACAGATGCGTTGCTGTCATCCGTTGCATAATACCGTGAGCTACTGAGGCACATGTTAGTCACTAATTTATTAAGTATGTTGGCCTTCAGGCAACATGTTGTTTTGGTTCTTCTGAATCAACTAGATACCGTAGACACAACCCAAATGTAGGCTACTCATCATGTATTTGGAGTTGTCTCTAGGCAATAGCCATATTAACCACGATATCACAGATATACACCACATATATTTTGGGGTTATTGGTTTGGGGTTCATCCAAAACAGCTGGTTACCTGTTAGGGTTACCTTGCCATAATTATCAGAAGTAGGATCATGTCTGTGCCCACGTTTCTATATCATGCAGCGACGATCTAAGTATTACTTCGCAATATGTGATGTCATAAGAGTCTGTGATATCGTGGTTAATATGACTATTGCCTAGAGACAACTCCAAATACGTGATGGGTAGCCTACATTCGGGTAGTGTCTACGGTATCTAGTTGATTCAGAAGAACCAAAACAACATGTTGCCTGAAGGCCAAGCTACTTACTAAATTGGTGCCTATTGTCTGAATGTGCCTCAGTAGCTCGCGGTGTTATGCAACGGATAACAGCAACGCATCTGTTTTTGCTCGTGGGATCGAATCCAACTCGAATCTTTTATTTTCTTAGCTTCCCTTTATTATGGTGTGAATGGCTGAAATGTAGTGCTCACTACATTTGTTCAGAATATAGCCTACAATTATGAAATGAATTGATTTCGAAAGATATAGCAAAGAAACACTCAGCCATAGGCTACACAAATCGCATAGGAAACTAATGTTTCCATGTTGTGTTACGCGTATTGTGATCGTTTGATAAAATTACTTAAATGGTTTTAAGCTGTCTTTAAAAAATGTCTAGCGTGTTTGCTTCCCTAATATTTATGGGTAATTTGTTCCATAGTTTTGGGACGTAATTAGCAAAGGCCGAATGACCAATCTTCTTATGACTACTTCTGGTGACCTCTAATAGGCCTGCATTTGATGATCGCAGTGTTCTAGCTGGTGTGTAGTTGATAAGGGAGTTAGCAATGTTGCCAGGTCCTTGTCCGTGTAGAGCTTTGTATGTGAGGAAAAGGACCTTAAAGTCAATTCTGAAAGTGACAGGGAGCCAGTGTAAAGTAGCTAGGACAGGACGAATGTGTTTTCTCCTTTTAGTTTTGGTTAATAATCTAGCTGCATAATTTTGAATGAGCTGTAGTCTTTCAGTGGTTTTCTTGGGAAGACAAGTGAAAAGTGCGTTACGGTAGTCCAGCCGGCTGGATATAAAAGCATGAATTAACTTCTCTGCATCAATATGGTTTATGAATGGTCGTACCTTTGCTATATTTCTCAGGTGAAAGAAAGCTGTTTTGGTCACTTTATTTATGTGAGAGTTGAAATTCAAATCTGAGTCCAGGATTACACCAAGACTCGTCACCTCTGATTTAAGACAGGGGGTTAAGCCTCCTAGATTCTTAGTAAGCATCTCTCTTTTGGATTTGGGGCCACATAATAGGACTTCGGTTTTGTCTTCATTTAATTTAAGAAAGTTATCATTCATCCACTTGTGTATTGCCAACAGGCAGTTGGTAATGGAATTGATGGGCGTTGCATCGTTGGGTTCAGTGGATATATATAGTTGTGTGTCATCCGCATAGCTATGGAAATCTATGTTATGTTCTCTGATTATGTCGCCGAGTGGTAACATATAAAGAGAAAAAAGTAATGGACCCAAGCAGCTTCCTTGAGGAACCCCTTAGCAGTTCTCATGTTTCTTGGACCTATGGTCTCCTAAACTAACATAAAACTTCCTTTCTGTGATTTTATCCAGTTCAATACACTATCTGTGAACCCAATAAGCTTTTCCAGTCTATTGATTAGGATGTTGTGATCAATGGTATCAAATGCTGCACTGAGATCTAGCAGGATAAGGATAGAGACTTTATTTGCATCAGAGTTTAGTCTGAGGTCGCTAATTATTTTGGTGAGAGCAGTTTCAGTACTGTGATATTTCCTGAAACCAGAAGGAGCTTTGATGTTGTGGTAAATACAGCTATTAGCCTCCAAACAACCCCAAATACGTGAATAGTAGCCTACATTCGGGTAGTGTCTATGGGAACCAGTTGATTCAGAAGAAGCCAATTCAAAATGTTACCTGAAGGTCCATGTAGTTAACAAATACGTAACCAGTTAGCTAGTATTTCAGAGCTGGTATAGCTCGCGGTGTAAATAACGGTCTTTCGAGTGTTTGTGTTTTTGCTCTAGTGCGATCGAATCCCACTTCATGCGAGCCTGCAAATGTTTCTTTTTTTTCTCCATCGCAAATGGTAGTCTAATGTAGTGCGCACGTAGCCCATAGGCCTACTTTCATATTTGCCGCAGCAAATATGAGATCCGACTTGAAAATCGCCAGTAATATGTTTGTGAATTTGTGACGAATCTGGTGATTGAGGCAGACTGATAGGTGCACGCACAGCTGGGGAACCAGTTAAATTGGGAACCAGTTGGGACGTAACACCGGGTTTCACAGATTCGTTAAGAAACTCTAGCTAGTATGTGTATCATAGCCAGAAGATCACTACAAACAAAAGGGAAGAACACTGGACATATTGTACTATAAAAATGTAATGCAATTGGCTGCCTTGTATATTCTGTTCTATTTACCAAACTTCTTTCTTGTCTTAAATTGAGCAGTTGCTGGTGATAATAGTTAGATTCAACTTGCATCAAGTACTACAAATACAAGTGTTGTTAATGTGGTAAATTGTAAGTGGGCTGATGAATAAAAAACGTCCCATTTACTTCAACAGTCGAAGGTTAAACATTAAGTGGAACAATATAGTCCTCATTACGCCATGTACAGTTGGTACACTAGGCCAATAGACATTTCTAGCTCTGCTTCACAATATTGCGTTATGTATTATAAGTTAATATAATATACATAAATGTTAGTAAAGTTTTAGACATATACATGATACAACACACCAGTAACCAATTGATATATTATATGTTACAGTTTTTCTCCTTTGTTTTGGCTAATTTCTTGAAATAAAAATTACATTCTCTAAGATCATTTGTCTTACAGTTCAGTACAACACTATAGCTCACCAGCAAAAAGATCATAACTCTCCCAAAACTGTTCACTCGTCCTTCAAAAATAAATTCACTTCCCATATAAAGAGTCAGTGCCAGAAAAACAGCAAAGATCCTTCTCAACTGCCTTGGCTCATTTCTAGAAACAAACCATACATTCTTAACACTCTTGGTGCTTTTGGCAAAATAACGTGGATGGTTGGGCACAACACCATGGTGCAAAAGCTTATATCTCTCCCAAAACAGTTCATTCATGTGTCAAAAGTACATTACCTTCTCATTAACACAGTCAGTGCCCCCAAAATGCCCGTCCTTTTGGCATTGTGTAAGCACTGCAAGTCAAAATGTTAAGATGTTTTGTCACTATCGCAGAGGACTGTTAAAATATCCCTCTTGTCCACCTTTCAGTCTTATCCAGTGTTGGGTAAGTTACTTCAAAAAAGTAATTCATTACTAATTACTTCATCAATATTGTATTTTCAGTTTTTTACAGTCGCTAAGACACATTTCTCAATACTTAAGTCACGTTTTCAAAACTCTTCACACAGTGAGCACAACAGAAGTATGTGGGCCAAACTGGGGGTAATTTATCATTGCTTTGGAACAAAATGCATTCAATGACTACATCTTTCAAATTACATTCATTCTTTTCTCACTTCGACACAACAACTGCCAAAACTCTATGTACCTACTAGCCAATTTGCACATGCTTACATGCTGTTTTCAAAACTGTTAAACTTCAGTTCAAAACCATTACATAATACAAAACCGAATAAGACAGAAATTTGCTACATTTCTACAGTAATATTGTAATGAAATACATTTCGAATTGTAGCTGAACACCTACACAGGTGTTACTCTTTCAATTTCATTACTAAAGGAGACAATTTCAGGGGGGTATTCCAGGTAGGGGGTTTAACAAACTCTGAGATTAACCCTGAACTCTGAATTGAGTTACTCTAACATGGGAAACTCCGAAAATTCGGTTCCAGAAAAGCTGATATGAATTTGTTAACTCGGAGTTCGGCAACTCTGAGTTCAGCGCGTGCATGAATACTACCAAAAGCCAACATCTATGGAGCTCCGATACTCGGATTCACCATGGCAACGACGACAAAAAACGTTGTCATACTTCACCACACTTTACATTTTATTTTGTGTTCATGGTCAATCTGAGGACATATTCCGGAAAAGCGCAACACGGCTGTAGCTGCGTAGCCTATAGCTACAATTGGCGTGGGCAATTGCTGCCGAGTCAATGCATTTACTATTTGAATGCAATAGCCAGTCCATACTTTGAACATTTAACCCCACTGTCCGTTACTGTATCAGTACAGGAAAAAAGTGTTGGACCTAATAAAAGAGCATGTTCAATGTTATATTACATATAAAAACATACTACGAACAGGTAATGCATATTTTGCTTATAGGCTACGCTTGTGATTGTAGCCTCGACGTCACCATGGTTTTAATCATATTAGACATGATACAACGTTTAAATATCAATTGGTGCTTATTTCAACTTGTTAGCAGTTTCCCTCAACATAATGCTTTTTATCAAAGGATGAAGAAGAAGATTAAGATGACGAAGAGACATTAATGACAGCTGCCGCAGAAATGGATGCAGAGAATAATGTATGGTAGCCTAGCTACTGCAGTTCTCTCTCCATGTAGGCTACTTGCATTTACAGGCTTTTTTGTAATTGTCAGTTACACTGACATTTTGAGAATACTGAATATAAAAACGATTTGCACATTCTGACAACAGGGCATGCTGTATACAGTGAGATGTTCATTTAATGGCAGGTGAATTTTGCATGTGGAACAGTGAAATGTAGCTAATGTAATCTCATGTATACCCAGTTACAAGTAAGTTAGTAAGTTACTGCACCTCGTGAAGAAAGTTCCAAAAACTGACCAAGAGATGGTGTAGGCCCACTTAGGGTAGAATAATAAAGGCTAATCTCGAAAAAGATTGACTGGAACACCAGTTACGAGAGGATGCATGGTCACAGGTGATGTTAATTGTAGGAACAATAACCTATATGAATATTAATAGTTGAATTTTCTGAATTTCCATTTTGACCAAGAGATCTCATACATAGGGCAGAAGAATAAAGGCTGATCTTGTAAGGCTATCCACCTGCCCCCACCTTTCTTACGGTAAAATATGGAGTTACTCATCTTAACTTGATGTCTCTCACATCTTTGTAACTTACTGTAGCATTGCTAGACATGTTGATAAGCAAGGGTCAAGATTCTGGTGTGATTGTAGTTGTTCTTGGGTATAGACGGAATTGTGAAGCATTGTTCTGTGGATTCTTGATCTCCTGAGACCTCCTCAGCTCTAGCTTGTCCTAGTCCTACTCCTTCTTCCTCACCTCATGCTTTCTATCTCTGGTTTACAATAATCATGGTAGAGTAGGCATAAGAGTTAACTTAATTAATTTGACCATTCTTGCTCTGATGTAACCCAAAGAGTCAAATATCTGTAATTCCAGTGGTATTGGCATTATTTGGTTAATGTTAATACACTGTTCAGTTTCCCATCTTCCTTCAAACCATAGGGGAATTTGTTTCGGTTGTTTGGCCAATAAATTGACCCCCAACAATGTTGAAATAGATTTGCTGAAACAACAGTTACAGGACTGTAGCCTACATCATGTAAATTGTAGGAATCATATGAATCATGTAAATGGTAGGAACAATAGCCGATAGAAATATGCTACTCATTGTTAGATTTCTATTTGTAGGCAATAAAGAAGACCAAATACAATTTCAATTATTTGTCTTTATTTCAGTGCGAAAAGGCATTTGGCCAATTCTGAGTGCAAGTCCACGGCGAGTAACACTATCGATGAAGACCCAAGGGCTCAGAATGTTGCTAAAATAAATTACAGATTGTGTGAAACGGTAGCCTAACGTTAACTTAAGTATTCATCAGGGAATTAAAGTACATCAAACCGCAGTCTTAAAATCGTCTCCCGGCGTATAACTAAGCAAATACAATTTTGTTCGAGATCGCTCGGCTGAACCAGGAAATGATATGCCGTGTCTGCCAACGCTATCAGGCTCATAAAGTGGGAGGGGATCGGTAGAAACCAGAGTTTGGCATGGAAAACCTGCTAGCGAGCAGGTTAGTTTCAAGGGGTAAGTTACCATGGAAACTTACCAAAAGGTTTCGTTACCTCTCTTTCTGGAATGCGGAACTCGGAGTATGCCTCTTTTCAGGGTTAAACAACTCAAAGTTTTCACTAAACCCGCTACTTGGAATACCCCCCAGAATAGTTTTGTATTGTGATGTAAACATGGACCCAGATAGAGAAGTGGCTGAAAGAGGAAAAAGAGTGGCTGGGAGGGGGCGAGGAGTACGTATGCGTGGTGGAAGAAGAATGAGAGGAAGATCAAGAGCTGTAGTCTCAGATGAGATCAGAGCCACTGATCATGTAGTAAATCATGGTCTCTTGATGAAAGAGGCTGGTCAGAGAGTGCAGCCAAATCTGCAACGCTCAACAGTGGCATCTATTGTTAGAGTTTTCCAGCAAACCAACAGGCTTCCAAACCCACTTGTGTGTAATTGCTTTTGCTTTTTGCTTAGGACTCAACGGTTACCTCACACAGGTGGGAGAGGTAGGATGTTCACCGATGTGCAGGAAACTGCCATTGTTGATATGGTCATCAGAAACAATGGCATAAAACTCACAGATTCGAGACGCAGTCTTGGCAGACAACATGACTTGCAAACATCCACAATGTAAGCCTAACAACAATTTCTATAGTCCTGAAAAAACATCAGATCAGGATGAAGCAGTTGTACACTCTGCCTTTTGAGAGAAACTCTGAACGTGTCAAGCAACTCAGGAACCAATATGTCCAGGTAAGATCCCAATAAATATAGAACTGTTTTTGAATAAAACCAAACACTGACACATCATTGGGTAATGTGTACTACTGTAATAGCCCAACTCTTATGTTGCCTTGTGGATTTATTTTAGAGAGTCATGGAGATTGAAGGCAGGCAAACACCCCACATGTGCATGTTTGTGGATGAGGTGGGTTTCAACTTGCCTAAACACGGCGTAGAACATGCAGGGCAGGGGGTCCCAAGGACCAGGATCGAGAACCACTGCTCTATGGAAGGGTTATGCTAGGTGAGGAAAGGGATGATGAGAGAAGAAACCAGCAAACATTTGTAATTGAATGGGACAATGTGGCATTTCACCACTCCCATGCAGTCACCGAGTGGTTTGCAGCCCATCCCAGAATGGTGTCCCTTTTCCTCCCACCCTACTCTCCATTCCTCAACCTCAGAGGAATTATTTTCCTCATGGAGGTGGAAGGTTTATGACCACCATCCACATAATCAGATGTCCCTTCTGGACGCAATGGAAGATTGCCAGGGATGGATCAGGCATGCCAGAAGACCTGAGAACCTGTGGCCAAATGCAGAAGACTGAGTAGAGTAGCTGTTGTATCAGGTGGCTGTTGTGGATACAAATTATGTTGTATCAGTGGATGTTGTATATAGATGGATTCAAATTCTTGTTTTCTGGATCCATGGATTTTTTTTTTAAGACATCCAATATATTGAAGCATACCATCCTGTCTGATTCATTCCAGTAACATATATTGCAGTAAATTCTAAACAGTAGACAGGTGTCCTGGTTTTACATTAAAAAACATTGTATAATGCTACCTGTTGTTAGTGTTTTTTAGGTAATTGTTTTTTGGGTGACAAAGTGTGTTTGTTGGCTGTCAACAATTGCTAGTGTTATGGAAGAATGAGTTGATTTGAGACATGTATGAAGTGATTTGGTAGTTTTAGTGCATTTTGAATGTGAAATTAACTGCTGTGCCGAGCTGAAAGTTGGTTAGGAGAACTGCGTTAAGAGTTTTGAAAACGTGACTTAAGTATTGAGAAATGTGTCCTAGCGACTGTAGCGACCGTGTGAGGTGCTTCAGTAGGTTACTTGTTCTAGCCGCAGCTGCGTATCGTTTTTTTCTCCCCAGGACATAACTTGCACTTGACATTAATGTTCTTGTTAACCTGTAACAAAAAGGTAAAGTAGGGTGCGTGCATGTTCCAACCATCCCCTACACTGATCTCCAGTTATGTTCTTGCATGGAGCAGGGACCGATGCTCATGTACTCTCCACCTCCAAGCGGAGAAAAACTCCTCAATTGGATTGAGGAAAGGAGAGTAAGGTGGTAGGAACATCATGACCATCCTTGGGTGGGTAGTGAACCATGCCCTTATGAGCGGGCCACGGTGGAAATTCACATTGTCCCATACAATTACGTATTGGGGTAGGTAAGGCTCTACAAGACCTCTCTCATTTTCAGGTATCAAATCTAAATGAAGGTGGTCGAAGAACATGAGGAGCTTCTCCTCATCCCCTCGCTAGCCTGAGACATCCACCGTGGCCCTTTGGCCAATAACATTACGGCCATGTCTTGTTATTGGCCAGGTTGAAGCCAGTGTAGCAGAGAGTCCACAGACAAAGCATGGTACCATCCACACCTTCCCCTACCCCCGACAAGGGAAGGGTCCTTCCCCTTTTGTCCTTATCTCCCAGAGTAGGAGCTTCAAATTCCTGACCCAGCATGGGGTCAGGAACAGAGACCATGGTCTCACATTGTCAGAACAAAGGGAATTACTTGAAGGGACTTACTTGTGTGGACTTACAAACATTTTCTAAAGGACTACATGGCTCATGGACACTAATTCAAGGACAGAAGTCGATGTGTTATAATGTGTTTGTCTCATTTACCTAGAACGTTGTTAATTGATGTTTGATTATAACTTCCCTTCAGGTATAGTTAAATCAGTCAATCTTGGTATCAAAATAATTGTATCATACTAACAAAACCAGTTATGAACGTTGTATTGTTATATTCTGAAGTTTGAGCATTCCATGGACATTTGAGATAATGGAACTCAAAACTATCAGCCACTTCACACCTCTGGGCAGGTCCCAGGACAACGCCCAGGTGGAAGTAACTGACCAATGAGAGAGGTCACCTTCACAGGGATGACCCCCTGTTCTTTGGGGTATTTAACCCCCAAACGTACAATCACCCCCACTTGTTCGTAGGATAAACTTGTGGGTGAACGCGTCACTCTCTAACCTATTCCTCTTAACCTGCACCTTCACTGAGCGCCCGGAACTTTGACGAGAGATTCCGATTCTGTTCGTTGGACATAACGAACCATTTGACTCCGTTCTTCAAACCGACAAAAGTAACTGCGATTTGCAATATTTCTTACTTGTGACATATTGGCATGTTGTGATTGAATTGTTGATGTTTGATTGTATTCTACAAATGATTTGACTTAATCATCGTTAGGTCAGTTTCCATTGATCGTCCATTGTTACTATAGAAGCCTCTTCCTATCTCTACCTCTTCCTCAACTTCTCCCCTCCCCTCCACACGCGCTCTACGCAACCATTGTGTAGCGCGCTCTCATTAGAATTTAGGCCTACGGTACTGCTTTAGCCCAACTAACCCATAACTTGTCTGGTATGTGTTCACTATAATTACATTCTCTTAAATAAATCAGTGTGTATAATACTCGCTTATCTCTCACGTTATATGATCTGCTCTACTTTCATAGAATTTACTACTTAAGATTAGACTGATTATTACGAGTGCTATTATTCGATACTATTAAACAAGGTTTCCTCTGTCCCTTTCACGAATCAGAGGTGGTGCCCCCAAGAACTACTATACTTTATTAGAAATTAAGTATTACTAATCTTAAACGAGCAAACCACGCTACACCAGCTTCATCCACAAACACAAGGATTTGATGGGTCTCATTTCCTTCCAATGCCAATGGGCCTCATTCACCAATATCTTCCTAAGTTATGTCTTAAATTTGTTCTTAAGTTCCTAAGAAAAATCTACGTGTGATTCATGAAGCGTTCTTAAACAACAGAATTTGTCGCAGGTGTGTTCTTAGAATGGTGAATCCCAATATTTCGTAAGTTCAAAAGCTCGTGCCCCGTTGCTCCTATTTAGCATAGGTACCCGCCCCAGTTAATTCCCATAAAAGGGCATGATATGGCAGGGCCGTGTGCACACTCAGAGAAATGTCAAAACAACGTGGTCAAGACGATTGAGGGCTCGACTAAAGACGGAAAAACGTAATAATAATTCTGAAGTGGAGGTACAGCTGCAAGAAGTTAGCGACAAACGACAAATCATATTTATTAGCGTCATCTGTGGATACAAAGCAGTAAATAAAACAGATAAATAAAAAACAAAAATAAAAAAGATGCATGGAATGCTATTACTCATGCAGTGAACGCTGTATCTGGAGAAGTGCGCAAAACTGATGAAGTGAAAAAATAAATGGTTTAATTTTAATCTGAATTCTTAAGAAAAAAGATATAGCCTAGAAATCAGTTGACTGTTACAAATATCCATGAGGACTGCTCTTGGTAGCCTAAAGCGTTCCAACAGGTAGCCTACTCGTCGCTCTCTGCAAATAAATCGGTATGGTGAAGGAAGATGTGTTCCCTCCTCAGGGAACGCTCCGCAACATTTTGCAGCAGCAATAAATACGCCATTGTGTGGTGTAGTCCTAGTGTGCGGAAAAAGCCTACTTTGGGCCTTTAAATACAGTGATAAGTCACGTATTTGATGGCAAAGTTCCCTGTTAACATAATTGATTTGAATTGAAGGCAAACCAAGGCTAGTTTACAGTTTTTTGAATTACCCATCTCAGAGTAGCTTTATAGAATGTACAGTTAATGTATTTAAAAAAAAGAGGACAGAAACATAATTGCTGCAGTAAAGGCTTCATTTGCAACAGGACAAGAAATATGCAATATAGCTTCCATTTACAGTATTGCCCTAGGTCTGGCCCTTCTCTGAGCACCACCACACATTCTAACTCCTCTCCCTCTCCCTTGTCCCACTCCTCTCCCTTCTCCTGGTACTTGACTTCCTCTCCCTTGTGCAGGCATTACTGTGTTCTTACTTTCTTGTGTTGCTCTATACTGTTCATTTTCCACACCAGATCAACCCAAAGAGGTCCTCTTTACTGTCTATACCATATGGTCATGCAGTTGAAAGAACCTCAACACCTGAGTGTTTCCTAGTTGGGAATTGGCTGTGATGTACAGAATTTGCATAACTTCAGCTGTTTCTCAGTAGCAATGGAATCAAATACAGGGGATACATTTGTGTTTCAATTCACAATATAAACAGCTGTTCCCTTTGACTTTAGCCAATAATTTAGGTTTTGAACATGTTATCTGTTTTGCTGACAGTGTGAAAGCATTGGTAAATTGGGCAGTAAAAATCGGTTGTTTTAGTCTTGGTTGAGCTTGTGTGTAAAAGAAGTTCAAGCATTTAAAATGTGTATTTACTCTTTACATTTTGGGTCAAAGCAACAAGAAAGTGTTAATTGTATAGCTTGCACAGACGGATGTTGTGCTCACAGTGTTAAGAGTTGAGGAAACTTGTTAAAGGTATTGAAAAAACTGTCATAGCGATTGTAAAATACTGTATCTATATAGGCCTAGCACAATTCATACACAATGGAAATTCCAAGTGCTTTACAAATGAGCAGAAGTGTAAGTGTAGTGTGTATTTATATAAATAAAAAAAAACGTGTAAAATTATGAAAATTATTGTTGGAAAATTATAAAGGAGAGAAATATTCCATTTTAAATTACAACGGACGAAAAAGGTATAACTACTTATTTTGCGCAAACATGTCAACTCTCAATTGTGCGTAAGAGTGCTCTTGGGTGTGCGTAAATTCTGTTTTTATCGAAGAACAAATCCCAAATAAGAAAACATTGGTGAATGCTAGAATCTTCGTGAAAACTGCTTAAGTGGGGTTTGAGAACCAATTTGTTCGTAAGAACATTTGGTGAATGAGGCCCATTATTCTCCACAATAGCGTATAAAAGGAAACATCAAATCAGTCATGCAAAAGAGTTATACATATTCATATAATAATTTATATAATATAAAACAGTTACAGACAATTACATAGGAATGTTCTTTGTTCTCCACATGTTCAATATACTACTGGCCACTACTCCAGTGGTTCCAAACCTGGGGTACATGTACCTCTATGCAGAGGTACTACAGGGGTTATTTGACAGAAAAGGGAATATCATCAATGACAAGATTTACTGAAATGTTACAATTAACCCCACAGTATCAGATACATTTACATGGGAGGTACTAACTGTAGCTCTTTGACCCATTTTCTTATTGTATGTTATATTCTTTGTAAAATAAGGACTATAATGATAATTGCATCATGCAGTATGCTGCAGTTTTTAGGTGAAATGTTGAAGTCAGATAAATCAAATACTTTCATACCTGGATTACATGGATACACAAATCAGCTAAAGTGGGTACTGACGCCAAAAACGTTGGTACCCACTGCTTAATTGTAAAAAGGTTATAATGATGGACAACCAGTAACTGACTTACATGTACATACTGGTACCACAGCTCTTTCACTCTATTAGAGTGATACCCTGTAAATTGGCTTGATTGTCATCTGATGCTTCTTCAATGTCCGGTCTATTGTAGAGATGCTTATAGAGTTAAAACTTTGGAATATGATATTGTCTTCTAAGATTGCAGCGCGGATCTGTCATGGATGGCATTATTTACCATCACCATGTTACAGATCTCTTGTTGCTCATTCAGAAGTTTTCCTCTGACACCCCTGCAAGGTTGTCGTTCTATCCTAGACATAGAATTCAAAGGAAACAGTCAATTCGTAATATATACCTTCTGTATACCAGAATGAGTAACCTATAAAATTGTATTGTTGTTTTACCTATAGTAACTTTACCACAATTCTAACGCATCACTGCAGAGTGACTGAAATGCTACTGCCATACTTTATTTTCTCCAATGTTTTTCTTAAATTTTTTGGTATCATAACATCCCATTGAGGTAAGATATTACTGTAGGCCTATCACACACACACAAACAAACACTAAATGAAGAGGTAAATGTGTAAATAAATAAATTTCTTGCGCTATGCGCAGTGTCCTGTCCTACAACATATAATTTAATCATTGACTGACTACATACCTGTTTTCCCTGAGAAAGGTTTGGAAGATGGAGGAGACCGTAGAGCGAGGCACATTGGGCTGCACTCGGCGACCTGCCTCCGCCATTGTGAGGCCATGGATAGTTACATGGTCTATAATTGTGGCCCGAATTTCATCCGGGACAGCTTGGTGTCTTCGTGCTCCTCAGCCTCTTCCCCCTATTCCACCATCATGCACCCTTACTATTACTCCTCCTCTTCTTCCTCGAGCAGGCAGGTGCCCTTTGTTGATTTATTTGGCCAAATGCCTCCATGTTCAGAAATTGTACTGGTGCTGTATGGTCAAGCTCTTTAAATACATGTTGGTAGCATTCACAGTCATGGACAGCACTTGTTGGGTAACTAAACATACTGTTTGATTGGTCATCTGAGTTGTGTGAAACTCCTCTTTCGTTAACAATTAAAGGTGACATGACATGAAAACTTCATTTTATGAGGTTATTTAACATTAATATGAGTTCCCCTAGCCTGCCTTCGGTCCCCCGGTGGCTAGAGTTTTCGATAAGTGTAAACCAAGCCCTGCATGTTCTTCTCCGCCTTTGACAAAATGAAGGCTCAATTGCGCTGTTTGAAAATCTCCCCCTAGTGACGTAGATAGGGGAAGGTTACCTCCCCTCTCTCTGCTTTGCCCGACCAGATCATCTAGCCTGCCCATGAGAAACAGAGCTACCACCGTGCAAGGGCGAGTGCGATATTGGTTTTTCCTGGAGAGACATCATGGCGAGCAAACAAACGAAGCATAACAGTTGCTCAGTGCTTGGATATACAAATGCAAGCACACATCTTTTTTTTTTGTTCCTTCATCCGAGCCTTTGCACAACCCGTATCTTCGCTGGAAATGCGCCGACACAACTTCCCAAAGTGTTGTATGTCTGCGCCAAACATTTCCTCAACTTGAGCCAACTCAAAGCTGGCCTTGCTGAAATTAAATTCTGGATCATTACTAAATTTCCTTGGTCAAGCTACAAACCTTGGACAAGTAAGTTAACTAACGCTATATCATTTTGTTGCTTTACTGTATATGGTTACCTATCTTGCTACCCTTGGAATGTGGCTGTAACATTAGCTCTGCAGCTAACAGCTGAGTTACTGTTGCTAACGTAAAGATAAATGGCAAAGTGTGTGTGTGAATACAAACGTTGTAACGCTAGTGTTGTACACTTCTTTGCTTTTTGGATAACCGTTCTGCTGTTGGTGTTATGGCTCGCGATATCCGCCTTTCTCCACATTGAAATGACTGAGTGTGCACCTCTGCAAACCAGGGTGATCAGATGAGAATGGCTAAATTCGAGGCATTTTACAGCAACGGGGGCAACGAGCCATTGCAATACATCCTGTAAACATTAGCGCATGTTTCCGCCCCTCTATTCTTCATTAGCATTTAAAGCTACAGACACAGAAACAGCGCGTTCTGAGGAAAGCTGATTGTGGGACTACTTGTAGTGGCTATAATTCTGCACCATGGCTGAATTTCGGGAAAGAGACTTCAGATACAGTATTAGGGGACAACTAAGGCCTATATAAAAGCATCCAAAAACAGCATGTCATGTCACCTTTAATCAACAATCAGTTTAGATTAACAAGATCTATTTACTTGGAAATTGTGCTAAATGTAGGCTACCTGTACTAATTATTTGCAATTCCATTCTGTTGTGAGCAATTGTCAAGTGGTTTGGAGTTTTGTCCATGTTTTGAGAATGTAATTTCTGTTTCAAGAAATAAGCCAAACCAATGGAGAAAAATTGTAATGTACCAAAAATGTCCGTGAATCGAGATGGTGCTGCTGTCTGTTCTGTCGAAAACCATCCAAACAGGTTGACAGCAGTGGGATTTTAGGAACTACAGCAAGCTACCAGAACCATGTAAAAACAAAGCTCTAGCTTTTTTCCTCTGTTTCACCGGCAGTGAGTGTTCACTGTATTTCACTCCGTGTACAAGGCAAACATGAGTTTTTAAATCTTACCTACTCTGCCATGTTTATTGGAGAGAAAGTAAGAGGAGAGCAGTAGAAGATGAATTAATCTCTCCATGGATTAGCACCACTCTACCTCTCTGGTATCCTTGCACCCTTTCACCCCATAAGGACACTAAGATCCCAAGATGCCAGCTATCTTGGGGTTCCCCAAAATAAATAAAAAAAATACTGCTGGAAGCAGGGTGTTCTCATATAGAGCACCCCTTCTCTGGAACAAATTACCTGTTTCAATTGAGGTGGCTGATACAGTTTGGAAATTCAAAGTTATGTTAAAAACCTTTTTGTTGAGTCAGTTATACGGCTGCCAAAGTGTGTGTGTACTTTTACTGAAAACCTGAGGTGTGTGTTTGTCTGTATATTTAGTCATTTAGCAGACGCTCTTATCCAGAGCGAGTATATGCATCAGAGCGAGTATATGTATCTGTGTATATGTTTGATATGTAACTTTTAAATTACAAATAAATAATCTATATGCAGTGGCTGTCCTAGCACATTTGGCACCCAGGGTGCAAGTTTTCCCCTGAACAGCCCCCCCCCCCCCATCCGGCCGCCGCCTCAAACAAGCCAAGGACAATGGTTGTGCAATACCGCAAACGCACTACCTTTTTTATGTCAGCAGAGAGCGCCAAACACAAAAATGCCACCCCTCTCTTAATGACAACCCGTCTGCCCTTGACTAAAACCGCCCCTGTCTATATGTCTGCATAGGTATCATATTACTTGAATTTAAAAATAAAGTAAACCTGTTCCTGTATACTGTTATTGTTTCTGTTTCTAGTTGAAGACGACAGGGGACGGGTTATTCTTCGGGTTATTTCATCTTCCAACCGAGGGGGGCAGGAGCTGTCTTAGTGTCTAGGGCTGCATCAAAGACCTTTTGTGGTCTGCTAAATTGCTGCACTAGTCCACACTTGACCGGTGGGGACCTCGTTCTTAATATCATTGTAACTGTGTGTTCTCCTTGCATTCTCTAATTCCTGTTCTCCTCTCTCTGTCCTCCGTCCAGTAACTACACAAGCAACAGCTGCAGTGGCTTAAATAGAAAAAAAAGATATAATACAAAATTGCAACATAGGCTAAATATTAGGTCAATATAAAGGTTTGAGTCTATGTTTATGAAGTTCCCCTCCTGTATGGTGACGGGACACCTGTGTGAAGTGAAATGGGAAAATCCACTTCACTATTGGCTCAAACCAAATCTGTGTACCCCCACTTATACAGTACCAGCTGGCACTGAAGTGTTTGTGCATGAAAGCCTCCTGTTCCATGTGAAACAATGCTCTCCAACAGGAGAAATGGACTAAACCATAACACAAGGAGTTTATTTATTCAAAATACATTTAATACAATTAATAATAATTAACTTAATAATAATACAAGTGTCAATACATTTGTAAAGAATAACATGAATATACAATAAAACCTTCATTTTAAATGTTTTATAGACAAATTGTTAGGTTTGTTAAACTGCAGTGGTTATGCAGAATGCTGCTCCTCCATTCAACCCTTCTATCCCACTCTTTCCCTCCTCAGCTACTTTCTCTGTCCTGCCCACCTTCATGTCTTCACTATGGTTCTGTTCTTTCTCATATTCAAAGTAAGTTTTGGAGGGCAAGAAAGCAGCCTCCTCTTTCTGAGTAGCCCCTGTCTCCCTCTTCACATCTTCATCGATGTACAAAAGTGGTGCCTCCTCCTCCCATCGTTGGGCCTCTACTGACCCAGGTCCTCCTACCCCATTATCAGGCCCTCCGCTCCCTCCGTCAGTCTCATTAGCAATAAACGTGCTGAGAACCACCTCTGTCCCGTTGGCCTCCCTGTGATTGTCCTCCAGGTTTCCTCCCTCCTTCACACCATCGCATTCCTCTCCTTCTCCGTTTCCCAGGTTCACTGGTCCTGCCCATGCATCCTCCTCTGCCATTTTCTTGCGCTTGGACCTATGCCCATTCCGTAGGTTGGAGCCAAAGTGCTTGGTCCATTTACGTCTTCTCAAGTTAACAAACAAGTAGAGACACATAACTCCAGCCACAACTATCACACCAACCAGAGTGGTGACAATAATTGACCATAATAAGCTTGGTTTTAAGGGATCTTCAATTAGGACTGAATCCAGTGATGATCTAGAGGTGTCTGTCGTGCTGGGGTTAGAGAACCTGCCTGTAAGCATACGCATCACAATGGGGGTCGTTGATTCTGTTAACAGTGTGGGGGAGCCCTCTGTGGAAGGAGTGGTGGTTTGAGAAGACCATGCAGTGAGGTCATTAGTCAACAGCTTCTGATAGGTGGTTGGCAGTAGGGAAACCACAGTTGGCAAAACGTCTTGGAGCGTAGCGGGTTCAAGTGGAGTGGTTGTGTCCAATGCAGGGCCCTCTGTTGCAATGTGGGAAACTTCCGTTGTAATTTTCACTGAAAAAGTTGTGGACACTTTAGAGACTGGCACCAAAATTGTGGTGCTTTTAGCATCTATTGAGCTCACTGGGATAAACACATGGGTGGTGGTTACTTCCCAATTAGTTTCGTCCATTTTCTCAGTTGGCACTGTGGTGGTCTTCTCAGGAGTAGGTGCTGCAGTAGTTGATATTGTAGATGCAGGTGATGTCACCAGAGGGGGTTCAGTAGGTACCGTTGCTGAGGTAACATCTAACGGTGTAAATGTTGCCCCGTTGTCAAACATCAATATGATCTTGACCAAAGAGTCTACAGTTATGGGAGCTGTCATGGTGGCACCCACAACTGTGGTGCTTTCAATGTCTTGGGCAGGGAGACCAGGTAAAATTAGGAAAAGAATGACTGGGAAAAGAATGAACTCATCATTCTTCATCAATGCCATAATGTACCAGGACAGTAAGGGTTCACAAAAGGTCAGAGAGCATAAAGTTCCTTCGAAGTTATGATTTTTTCTTTCGTATTCTCTGAATACAAAACTCTCCCTCTCTTCCACTTGGAAGTATGAGAGGACTATTGTTGGTGAAAATATGTTTTCACTGTGCCTGAACACAAGGGACTTCAGTGTAAACCCCTATCTTCTTCTCAGCTCAGTTTTGTTCAAGTTGTGATGTATTTGTGAGCAGATTCTTTAGGCTAGAAAACTGCAACCCTTTGCTTCCTCTTTACCCACCCTTGTTCTGTTCTCATCCCACACTGTGCCGAGCAAGTGATTGCAGTATAAGTTGTTCAAACAGGAACATGACTGAAAGAGAACAGGATGAAGAGGAGAGGGAGACATGAAAGTTTAATCAATCATCTCACCTTTGTCACTGGCTGGCCTCTTTAAACTATCAGTGTTGTTGTACAGATGCTAAATGCTAATTTGCACCAAAAATGTAAGGAAGTAATTACTAGTGCCTATTACTTACAATTACCTTAGATGTTTACTGGAAACATTAAAATGGAACACAAAACCTTCAATTACTTAAGTCTTAAGGTATGGCCTTAACATACTGATTATTTAAGAATGAAGGCAGTGGAAGACCACTTAAGTGAAAATTGTACTCATGGCGCTACCCAAATGTTTTAAAACAGCAATCCAGCTTTCTCCACTTTTCTTCCTATGATATTGAATATCCACATCCATCCATCAAAGCCATAAGGATTAATATTCAATTATTTATAGTCTCTGCAAAGCTGAAAGACTGTTCACACAATTCACTTACCAGTGTCTTCAAAAGACGAGCAGTTAAAGTTGCAAACGTGCTGAAAAGCCACGATAACCTTATGGGCACGTTATGTCCATTATAAAATTTTAAAAAATCTATTTTTTGTCTCTCTTCTCGGTATCTGTCCCCGTTTTTTGTAAGTCGCCTATCTTCTCAGTCCTGTTTTTGAAACTGCAATACCAAGATAGGTGTGGTTGGAGAGGTGCCAAGTAATTGTGTGCCTAAATACGTTTGTGCTTATTTCTCAAGAAAAGGAGAAGTTAACATTTTTCATGGGAAGCTGTCAAATTGATTTAGTAGGATGCATGTTTCATGCAAGCTCAGCACATGAATATACGTTGTATGAGTATTTGTGTCTGTGCTTTTCTAAATGTGTTTGTCTATACTTGTATGTATCTGTGTGTGTGTGTGTGTTTGTGTGTCTGTTAATGCTACAAAGGGCGGAGGCCATTTGAAAGTGTGAGAATGTGAAGGAAGTTTTTAAATGTCACATGGCAGTTTATTATCCGTCACACTTTGTCAATGCGTTTGTAGCCAGTCACCAGTTAGTCAAAATGTTATACTTGTGACATCCAATGTGCCTTTACGGCACTAATCTGCACTATACATGCATCTATTTTCTGATCGATTTCTACTCCAAGTCAAGACCATAGGTGCATTTTGTAGCAGCAAACCTATGACAATGGAAAATTATAAAAATGAACATTCCGGATCAATGGCATATTTATAAATGCCTACTTCAGACAAATCATAATTGCAAGAAATAACGTGTTTAATAGAAACTACTTCATGGTCTAGTAGGTAAACTTTGACTGGAGATCAATATAATTCCTCAGCCACTATTTCTAAGCATAGGTTTGTTAGGTTGTGTCTGGATTTGCTTCAGCAAAGTACAGAACAATTTTAAAAACTCACATGAGTTTGTTATCCAGTTGAATTGACTTTAAAATGTTATGTTAAGCCTAACATGTACAGCAGAATGTCTTAAGAGATCTTGACATTATTTCAGCTTTATCAGCTTAATGACATTTAATAGCTAGAGGCCAAAAATTGAATGCTATTGAAAGAACTATGTTTAAATTAAGACTAAGATGGCACTTTCAAAGACTAGACTTTACTCCTGCAGTCTAGCCATAGTCTAGAGATAGACTGTCTAGGCATCTGGACTTTGGCGTTATGTTCACTATACAAGCTCCCATGAACACCATACGTATGCCATTTAATTTGACTGCGACTGCCTTTATGTTTGGCTACAAATAGGTTGTGTTTTGTATTGATTTGTATTTAATTTTTATTACAAATTGGTTATTTTACGATTAGATGGTTACAAGTTATTGGTTCTCTTTGTACGTGTTTTACACACACTTGGGCAATAATACACTGAGCAAAAATACACTGGGCTATCAACTGAACATCAACCTAACATATGCTTTTGAACTAGGACAAAGAGGGGTCTCTGAGTCACTATTTAAGTAGGGCTTGCAATGCAATGGGCATGCCACTCTATGCCTAGCATCTGGGGGTCAATTTTGTATACTTTATTACAGGTACTTGTAAATGCAAATTTCACAGTTAGATTAGTTTATTTATTTCAGAGTTAGATTACTTTATTCCCAGCTTCATATCAAACAGTCCTCCTCACATGGTGTTCCAGTACAAAACATCCAAAAATAAAACTTCGAATAATATTTACAAGATGCCTTTGGTATTATCTGGTTTCAATGAAGTAGCATACTACAAGAATTCAAAAGAAATCTGAACTCTACTCTTTCATTGTCCGTGCAGACACATCACAGTAATGCTGTCTTCTTCATTTTCACAGTGAGTCTATATCTGTGTCTCAGTTAATGCTCTCCCATTCACATACCAAAATTCTGTAATGTCATCCAGTGTCACTTTAGGCTGAGCCCAAAAGCCCTCCCCATCTCCCCCTCTCCCATTTTCCTTTTTTCTTCCCTTCTCACTGTCTTTCCCCCTGTTGTCAAATTCCATTGTTGCTCCATTGGCATACCAAAATTCCACTCTCTCCTCCACCGATGACTTCTGGGCCACCCACAAACTCTGCATATCCACACCTTTAGCAGTTTCTCCTAGTCTACCACTTCCCCTCCGACCCCTCTCCTTCTGGACAGACAAGCACACCCACAGAAAGATAGTCAGACCGAGAAAGACAGCAGCGGTCACTCCGAGGGCCCACAGAACAATAAAACAGATCAGCCTAGAGGATCGAAGAGGTGAGGATGTCCCGTTTACATCTTTGCAATGAGGTACAGTACTTTGAGGGGGTAGGATGCCCATTGCATTTTTGGCTTTGAGAAGCAAAGTCCTGTTGTCAGCTCTTCTGTTCCCATCTGAAACCCCTACTAAGTGTTTCTGTGTGTGTGTTCTAGACAATATGTCCAGAAATGTGTATTTTATTTGTGAGCGTGGCTGAGGATGGTTACTTAAATTAAATGAATCCTGATTAGAATGTGTGACAATGCTGCTATGTAGCAGTGCATCTGTATTGGTGTCAGGGTCATTATCTTTGTTTAGGTGCTTTACTGCACCATCTAACCGTAACCCATTCACATGAGCACTTACTTTAACATGGTCCTTGGGGTATTGTAATTTGATAGTTGTTCTTTCTGCTCCTGTCATTAGATCTAAAGTGTCTGCACCTGTCACTATACTGGAGGGTGAGACCCCCTCCATATTGTTACTTAACCCAATATCTGTGTCTTTGTTTGGATCTGTCTCTATGTTTGTTGACGTTTTTGTCTTGATCTGTGTCCATTTGGTATTCTTCGGGATACTATCCACCACAGGCATACTTCCCAAGTCCGCAGGGGTGTGATGGGCTAATCCTGTTGGAAAAAAGTTCATTTCAACATCTGATTTTTTTCCCTTTAAAGCTATGCGTTCATTGCTCGCTAGAACTGTTGAAGAAGCATTGGTTTCGGTTCCTCCAATGTCTTCATGAGTTGTGTCGTCTACATTTTTGTCAGTTGCTAAACTGATGGCGAACCTCTCTTGAATACCGAACATGTCCCTCTGGGTATTTAAGTAGTCAGCAGTTGACTGGGATGAGTGTAGATGTTGTTCTGTGTAAGCATAGCTCCCAAGTTCTGATGATTGTGTGGCTTCTGTCTTATTGGGGGTTTCCGAGAAGAGATTAAGAGTGGCAAGGAGGTGTGGAAGGCACAGCAGCAGAAGATTCTGAAACATTTTCATTATTTGTCTTTTAAAGGGAAATGGAAAGGCTGAGGAAGAGAGAAATCAAAAGTTAGAACACAAAACAAACGGACACTATCTAAATCCTCAAAAAACTTTTTTTACTGATAAAGTCAAATGTACAATTGTCCATTTAGAAGTCAAGCATTTACTGTTTGACTGTTTGTATTGTTGTAAGAATGTATCCATAACATGAACAACAAAAGAGCACAACACTGAGAATAAATCTTCACAATATACAAAATAAAAAACATACCTATTGGCCCAATATTGTCATCTCACTGCGTATTCTTCTTTCCCAAGTCATTTCCTCTTTAAAGTTATTGGTACAACCCCCTGTTGCTTCATGGGATATCTCCACCAACCAGCCGCATATCACGGTTCTGATGAGGAAGAAGTTTGACTGCAACGTGACACAGTTGACTGGTAAGGGCAGGATGTGGTTTGTTACACCGCCCTCAACCTCCACTGCAAATCCTCTGAGGCGTCAGTACGGGCTGCAAAAAAACAACACAACTTCTTGGTGATTCTTTATATTCAGAGATTTGACTGCTGATATGAAGACATGACACTTGGTTGTGATTATGTGACTAGACAACAGTAGATACCAGTGGCAACTGGTGACTAAAATGTATATTTATATAAATACTTATGTTCAAGTTATGTCCTTTTGTTCAAATGTAACAAGAATCGAACTAGCAACCGAATACTGACAATATACAACTAAGGTAAGGTAAAACACACAAAATGTATCACTATCTCCCTTAACAAACACAACATTTCCCACAACAAACACAAAGAATGAATATACAAGGGGGCCAGGTAAAGACACATTTTATCACTACGAGCTTTGGATGTTAATAAACCTTGTGCGTGCATAAAGTGTCACTAGAAGCCAGTCAGTCCAACATATTAACTTCTTTTGGCGAATGCAAGTAGCTAGTTATTGTTAGACGAATACAGGAAACGTAAATCATAAAAAAGGACATTTTGAGAACCTCCTCTGCCTTAATTAACCGGCCAAAGTCCTAAATGAAATGTAATCTTTTGATGTGTATAAATTTGCATGTGTAATCTAATACTACATTGTATGACTCTCTCTCATCTATTGCTTTACCACCATTTTGTAACACGTAAAATACAGAGGTAGAAAATTTATGAGATTTGGAAAATGAAGTCTCATAAAGTACATTAAATGTATGTATTGATGTCCTGCCCTTAAGAGAACATTAAGAGCCCATCCTCTTTTATAAAGTTCATAGTTCTCTGTAAGGTCTATACATTTGTTAGGCAAGTGCAGGGATTCAGCCATCAATTTGAGATAAGTTGTAGGAAAGACATCATACTCAGAGTGTGAAGGGTTAAGGAACATAAGTTAAAACTGAAAACAGTAAAAAACATACTGCATTTTATTGATGATGCTTACTAAATGGTGCCCTCTACATGGCGATGACAAAATGGCAATGTGCAGTTCTTTATTTTGTTGTTTCAGAGACACATGAATTTCAAGTTGTCTGCATAGCCAGTTTACTGAAGAACTTTTTATCTGTGTCTATTCCAATATGTAATGATAGTGTTCCATGACACAAATCTGTGTTCTAGAAAGAGTGGTCTGGAGTCGCAGAGGTCCAATAATATCAGCTTTAATGCAGCAGTTGGAAATCAACTAGTACAGAGCTCTGGTGTTGTCTACGTTTCCCTACCCGCAACAGAGTTTGGGCTGGTTCACGAAGTCCAACTAACTATCTGTCCCTGCCCAGCATATATTATACAGTGCAGTGAGATCAAAAGATGAAAAGAGGGTTGAGCTTTCTCATGCATTAGGGAGTTGTTCTTGCCGGTGGTCCCATCTGCTCGGGTGCCGTCTCAGTCCGGTTTCAAGATTGCTTCTGGAAGAGATTAAGACAAAAATACAGCCTGTTCCCCACCCACATCCTGTGTGAGATGCAATGTTTAAGCCTAAGCAAACTTCTAAGTTCATAAGACTTACCTTTAATAAGCACAATGCCTAACTTTAATAAGCACAATATATTCTTTATTACGTAAATAATCTTCAGCTTTCCCCCTTCCTCTTCTCCTTCTTCTTGTGACTGAGCCATGTGGGGGATCCACAAAGACAAAGATATGCCTCTATCCACATGAAAGAGATGGTGAACACTGTTAGGCAACAGTGCGGGTTCTCAGCTTGGCCAGGACCGCGGCATCAACCCAGGGCTTCTGATTTGGGAAAGACCGGACAACCTTCTTGGAGACAACGTCATTGATGCAGTGTTGGATGTAGCTGGAAACAGTGTCTGTGTATTTGTTAATGTCCCCATCTGCTGCCTCCTTGAACATCAGCCATTCAGTGGTGTCAAAGCAGTCCTAGAGGATCGCCACACTCTCGTCACTCTATAGGTGAACTGACCTCTCAACCTGACCTGTTTAAACTTTTGTTCATATGCAGTGGCGGATTTAGTGAATTGGGGGCCCAAGGCAAAGACAGACATGGGCCCCCTTAACTCTTATTCTCACTTGTTTCATTCATAATTATCAATATAATAATAATAACTAGAGGGTACAAACACTCTCTTCTGATCTTGTTGATGCAAGAAACAATGATGTCACCGGTGGACACAACAGTTTTAGTGTTGCCTTGATTTGAGAGTTTGTTGATTCTTGTGACCCCCCACAGCTGCCCATGCAAATTCCTCAGACCTCAAATGTGAAGTCACAACCCCTAACAATATTCACCATCTCTTTCATGTGGAGAGAGGCATATCGTTGTCTTTGTGGATCCCCCACATGCCTCAGTCACGAGAAGAAGGAGAAGAGGAAGGGTGTTAAAATGTAAGCCTATTTTATATGTTCTCAGGTTACATGACTGTAAATATTATTTACTCCTAGCGACACAAGAGGGCGCAAGAGCACACAATAATTAATGTGATGAATGTTCATGTATTGTATTATGACCTAATGGACTTCCCGTACATGGACACTTTTATGCGTAACGTCTTTTACTTTAAAAGTTAGTTGGCGCTCAACCCAACCGGCAGATGGCCACATTTCATTGTTCTGGAATAAATGTCCTATAATGAGAGAAGTCGTCAGCCTCCTTCAAACGCATCGTCAGCAGCACCACTCTGATGATAAAACTCAACAGGTTATCGGCCCAGGAGACGTTTGGAGGAGAAAATAGTCGACGAAAGCCAAGAAAGTTGCAACGGATCGCATGCTGAGGAAGGCTGCTAACCTGAGGAACCCCGATGCCAGAGCAAAGGCTCCTTTAGAAATGATACACACAGATCTTGCAGGTCCAATAGCCACTGAGTCATTAGATGGGTACAAATATGCACAGTCTTTCACCAATGATTACTCAAATGCAGTATTTGTTTACTTTCTAAAGAAAAAGAGTGACACAGTGCAGGCAACTGAAAAATTCCTTGCAAATGTATCCCCTTATGGGAAGGTGAAGTGTGTGCGATCTGATAATGGAACTGTGTTCACAGGTGGTGATTTCCAGGCGCTGCTGAGGAAAAGCTAAATTAGGCATGAGACGACAGCTCCGTAATCACCACACCAAAATGGAACAGCAGAACGTGGGTGGCGTACTCTTTTTGAGATGGGCAGGTGCATGCTAATTGAAAGTGAGTTACCAAAACACCTTTGGCACTACGCAGTACAAACAGCAGCAACGGTACGCAACAGATGCTTGAACAAGCGCACAGGGCTGACTCCTTACGAGATGTTGACAAACAAAAAGCCCAATGTGTCCAGAATGCAATGATTCGGGTCTGTTTGCTACAACTATAAGCAGGAAAAGGGAAAGCTTGACTCCAGGTGTGATCAGGGGCGTTTTGTGGGGTACGATAAAAATAGCACAGCATATTTGGTGTACCACCCAGATACAAACAAAGTGCAAAAACACAGGCTGGTGAAATTTGTGAGCAAAACAGCTGCAGAAAAACAAACACAGACAGATGAGCCAGATCTCAATGATGACAGTGTGGGGCACAGAGTCAGGACTAGGGGGACGCAGGGGGTCAACAGGAGTGCAGAAAAGGCTCTAGAGCAAAATGAACCCGGTAAAAGTCCACATTGCAATAGTCCAAGGGCAGCAAATGAGTCTACTGAGCATAATGAAACTGTTACAAGTGTCAATCCTGAGAGTAGGCGGTATCCAACTAGAGAAAGGAGGGCACCAAATTACCTAGACGACTTCGTGAGAGAAGACAGTGATAGTGACGGGATGCATGTCACAGTAGACTACTGCTGCAGAGCAGTTTGTGGCATTCCGCAAACTTATGGTGAAGCAATGCAGTCAGACAATTCAAAAGAATGGAGAAAAGCAATGAATGAGGAAATCCAGTCTCTAAATGAGAATAAAACCTTTACCCCGACAATACGACCCGTGGGCAAGAAACCAGTGGGGGGTAGGTGGGTTTACGCAATCAAGTCTGGTGTAGATGGGAATGACCAGGACAAGGCTCGATTTGTCGCCAAGGGCTACAGCCAGAAAATGGGGGTAGACTATGGGGAAACGTTTTCACCTACAGCAGACCTAACTAGTGTTAGAATTGTGATATAGAAGGCAGTGCAGGAAAATGTACTGGTCCACCAAATGGACGTGAAAACCGCGTTCTTACACGTCCCCATCGACCACAAAATCGACATCAATCCACCAGAGGGCTATGAAGAAAAAGAGGGTGTAGTCTATAGGCTAGAGAAATCACTTTATGGTCTCAAACAGTCTGGAAGAAACTGGAACAGGGTTTTACATGATTGCTTAACTGAAAATGGTTTCACACAAAACCAAGCTGACAACTGTGTTTATTCCCAAGAGTCTAAAGAAGGGAAATTAATCATAATTGTGTGGGTCGATGACTTGATCATCACTGCAAGCGATGAAAAAGGTGAAAGGGATGCTTGCAGAGCAACTCAAGATGAAAGAATTGGGGCAACTCAAACATTTTCTTGGTATTGATTTTAATTTTACTGATGGATGCATTAAGATGTCACAAGAGAAGTACATTAACAAAATTCTACAGCGTTTCAACATGTCAGAATGCAGGGTGAGAGATACTCCTTGTGAGCAAAAGCTCGAATACAGTAATGATGCAGTTAAAATGACAGATATCAGCATGTATACAGAGGCCGTGGGAAGTCTGATATACCTGACGACCTGCACTAGGCCTGATCTGAGTTTTGTGGTGAGCAGGCTGTCACAGTACCTAGCTGAGCCTACAGAGGAGCAATGGGTTACTGTGAAGTATGTCCTGCGATACCTTAAAGGTACAGCAGGCAAAGGTTTAACCTTTAGGAGAAGCACTGAGAATCTTGGTATAACAGCGTACAGTGATGCAGACTGGGCAGCTGATATCAGTGATCGCTGCAGTACCTCAGGATACTGTGTTAGTCTTAGTGAAAACAGTGCACTTGTTTCATGGAAGTCAAAGAAGCAACCTACTGTTGCACTTTCCACATGCAAAGCAGAGTATATGGCACTTGCTTCTACTATTCAGGAATGCCTTTACCTAGAACAATTACTGGAGAATATGGATGGTTACCAATACACACAAACGGTAATACGCGAAGACAATCAGGGGACGATTGCTCTTGCCAGAAATCCTGTAAATAGAAAGCGTTGTAAACACATAGACATTAGGTATCACTTTATTAGGTCTACTGTGAATGAGGGTAAGGTGAATTTAATGTATTGTGCTACTGATGAAATGGTTGCTGATGTGATGACGAAGCCTGTCAGCAAGTTCAAACTGGGAAAGTTTGCAGGTCTTCTTTTTGGTGACTAATATGTGTAAGCCAAAGGTACACATTTGTTTAACTTGTTTTGGTGTTTTTGTGTTACCAACCTGAGTACAAGTGGGAGTGTTAAAATGTAAGCCTATTTTTTATGTTCTCAGGTTACATGACTGTAAATATTATTTACTCCTAGCGACACAAGAGAGCGCAAGAGCACACAATAATTAATGTGGTGAATGTTCATGTATTGTATTGTGACCTAATGGACTTCCCGTACATGGACACTTTTATGCGTAACGTCTTTTACTTTAAAAGTTAGTTCGCGCTCAACCCAACCGGCAGATGGCCACATTTCATTGTTCTGGAATAAATGTCCTATAATGAGAGAAGTCGTCACCCTCCTTCATACGCATCGTCAGCAGCACCACTCTGATGATAAAACTCAACAAAGGGGGAAAGCTGATAAAGGACACCCCCTGAAGAGTATTTACGTAATAAAGAATATATTGTGCTTATTAAAGTTAGGCATTGTGCTTATTAAAGTTATGTCTTATGAACTTAGAAGTTTGTTTAGGCTTAAACATTGCGTCTCACACAGGGTGTGGGTGGGGAACAGGCTGTATTTTTGTCTTAATCTCTTAATTCCAGAAGCAACCTTCTTCCAAATCGGGCTGAGACGGCACCCGAGCAGATGAGACGCGCCGGCAAGAACAACTCCCTGATGCACGAGAAAGCTCAACCCTCTTTTCATCTTTTTATCTTACTGCACTCTATAGTATATGCTGGGGCAGGGACAGATAGTTAGTTGGACTTTGTGAACCAGCCAAAACTCTGTTGCTGGTAGGGAAACGTAGACAACCCTAGAGCTCTGTACTTGTTGATTTCCAACTGCTGCATTAAAGCTGATATTATCGGACCTCTGCGACTCCAGACCACTCTTTCTAGAACACAGATTTGTGTCATTGAATACTATCATTACATATTGGAATAGACAGTAGGGCTGTCCCCGCTTAGTCGACTAGTCGATATTCTGGTCGATATGCTCTTGGTCGACTAAGATTTTTTTAAAGATTTTTTTTTGTGAGATCTGATTCCCGCTTGTGTCATCATTGCTGAATTAACGACATGTTCAACAGAAATCGTAGATTATATTATTAAAGACAAATAATCAAACTCTAAAAATATATAATTTAAAACAAAAGGTGTCACTGTTTTCCCTTTCGTTAATCTGCGCTTTGTTTTGGTTTGGTATTTTGCACACGGCACGAGCACAATTGGCTGCAGAACTACTAACTCTGCCATAGCCTATTTTATCAGTGTTATTAGTCAAAATGGCAAAGAAATCAGTGGTATGGCAGCATTTCATTAAAGTACATTTACAAAGTACAGGGTGACTCGAAAAACGTTGAATGCAAACTCTGCCAACAACGGTTTATTTTTCATAGTTGGTTGTCGAATATGATGTAGCCTACCACCTGAAAAACGTAAGTTGGTCTAGCCCTACTTCGCTCATGCTAATGCCCTGGGTTGAAAAATGAATTTCCCTTTTATAAGAATCACATTCAAATCGAATGACATTATCTTCTCCGGCCAAGACAACAAAATATTTCTCTGTTGCAACGTTCCCCACTCAGCTTCTACGTAAGTTTGCATGCTGCAAGTTCAGGCAGTGATAAGCGCGCTCTGATGATTTGCATGTGAAACAAACAATATTTTTAATTTGTAGTACATTGTAAGAGATACTAAATACCATCGGCATTCAATTACAACAGGACTGGTGATACGAGTCTTATTATTAGTAGGCCATTAGCGGCTGAATCTGCAATGTCCAGCAGCCATTGAGTCAGATCGCGAAAATGTTTGTACGTTTTTTTTTTAAGCGTTTCAAAGTTTGATTAGTCGATTTTCAGTAGTTTTTGTCGAGTCTTTGTCGACCAAAGAAAATCTTAGTCGGGGACAGCCCTAATAGACACAGATAAGAAGTCCTTCGAATGGTGACCCTGACGCTGAAAAGAGGGAATCCAGAGGGTTCCGGCCCGACCGACGGATCGGGAGAGACCCCCATACACTGGTACAAGGAGGCAGACGTAATCGTCGGAGGCGCCTCAATATGAAAAAAAAGGTAAGCAGACACCTGTTAATTCAAAGTACTGCTATTCGGAACTGAGAACCAAATGCAAATGATTACTATGTTTCATTGTACCTAGTCAAACCAACATTATTGGGAAATTAACCGTTTTTATGATTCAAAATAGTGCTTGAGATTAAGTGTCCTAAAAATAGTTAGTGCTTGAGGTTAAGTGTCCTCAAAATAGTTATTGCTTGAGTTTAAGTGTCCTAGACATAGTTAGTGCTTGAGGTTAAGTGTCCTCAAAATAGTTAGTGCTTGAGGTTAAGTTTCCTCAAAATAGTTAGTGCTTGAGGTTAAGTGTCCTCAAAATAGTTAGTGCTTGAGGTTGTGTCCTCAAAATGGTTAGTGCTTGAGGTTAAGCGTCCTCAAAATAGTTAGTGCTTGAGGTTAAGTGTCCTCAAAATAGTTAGTCCCTGAGGTTAAGTGTCTTCAAAAGTCCCAGAGGTTAAGTGTCCTCTAAAAGGTTAGAGTCCCTGAGGTTAAGTGTCCTCAAAAGGGTTAAGTGTCCTCAAAAGGGTTAAGGTCCCTGAGGTTAAGTGTCCTCTAAAGAGTTGGTGTCTTTGCCTGGGGCCCTCATCACTAAATCCGCCATTAGGACCAACCACCGCCTTGTCGTCCTGGTCAGCCAGCCCCAGCAATGGCATTTGGAACCCTGTCTTTTGGTTCTCCACAGCCGGGACAATGATCTGGTTGCACAAGGACCTGATACATGGGATAGAGCAACAATCATGTTGATATTGATATAGCACACACTTGAGCAAAATAGCGGAAACCTTCTTAGTCCAGTACAACCTCCTGCAACGTACGACTGGATTCTGGTGCAGCACTACTTTTCCCCGCACCCTTAGGGCGTGGGAGGTTCTCTCGATGACTTTGAATGGTCCTGTCCATAAAAGTACAACAGGCTTCCCCAAACATCTGATGATGTATTGGGGCAGGTGGGGCAGGGTCTTCAAGGGGAAGGGGGGGGGAGGGCAGACCACTCCTATGTCTGATGAGGCATAAGGGCAGATGGGGCAGGGTCTCCAAGGGGAAGGGGTAGATTATCCAATGAGAAAGGGGGGGACAGGGTCTCTAGGGGAATGGGGCCTTAGAACAGTGGTCTGACTCGTCCTGAAGCAGAAAAGTGTTACAGTCCCAGCTTCCCCTTATCTCCCATGATCAAGCAGTAACTGAGTCAAATGAGATGCAAACAGTTGAACACCAGTGATTAAACACAGATATTGAAATCAAGAACCCATTTGAGGATTTAAAGTGGATATTTTTTTCAATATCCAAGTTCAAATAAATCCCTCCTTTCACACACTTTTAGGGTGTGACAACAAACATAATTTAAAAATATCCCATTACTGATTACACAATGTTGACATACAATTCAACAATAATGATGAAACTATGCAGCATTATGGCCAAGTGGTGAGGACACACTGGATACAGTGGGAAAACCCTAATGATGTTATAGGGGAAAACCCACCGTCACTCCACAGAGTGGACATTCGACATCCATGTAAACATGGCAGACCTGAACATTCTCACAGGCCCCCTTTACCACATACATACAACTTTAGCAAAGCTTTTTAGAATTGTAATATAGAAAAAATCCAATAAATTATCAAAATAAATTTAATTCAAAATGTAACTGTCAAACCAATCTCCTGGTTTAACTCCTCCACTCTTTGGGTTAGAGCTTCACCTGGAACAGAATTTAGCAGAAGATATCTATTTTCTAGTTAGCATTTTTTATTAAATTGGTTAACCATTTGATTCGCCTCTTCATCATGCTATGTGAAAGGTTTAACTTGTGGCTCCGGCGAAGGGCGGCTCCGTTTCCCGTGCTGCTGTTGTGCTGTCCAAAAGGGGGCTCGCATTCAGGAGCCGACCACGAGCACTCGTGGCATATCTGGCATATCCGAGGAGCGACATTTGTTTGCAGGTACCATCGTGAATCACGTTCAGGTTTCTCGGTGCACAGACCTGTTGGACTGGCGTCTGATCGAGTGCGGGGTGTAGGGTTGGACATATCGTGCAAGGAAAATGCAATGTGCACGTTTCTCAGTTTACAATACTATGGGCATTAATGCTTTGCTGCACAAGCCCGCATTCGAAGAAGCAGCCAGAGTTCGCTAGGTAGCTGCTAGCCATTAGTAGTGTTACTGTTACTAAGCCGCCCTGTTTGTCACTGCTTGACCGAGCCGAACAGAAGTGCTTGCTGTATTCGTGCCGTTTAATTTGATTGTTAGAATCGTGGAGAAGATCCAATCTACTCGATCGCGTTTGATGACGTTCTTTCAATTCCGTGCAGCGGTATTATGAATACAGTGGAAGCACTGGAGTACATCGTCCTAGTGACATTTTAAGTAGCCTAACAATGGAGACGGCAAACGTTGTTGGTTAATAGCAGTAATAGTTTACTAAGATGCGTCCTGTAAAGGAATGAATACACAATGCTAATCCTGCTGCAATTCCATATACTAGTTATGTCTCTTACTTAATTAGAGACAAATATAAAGTCCCATGACATGCTGTTTTGAATGCTTTATGCAGGCCGTAGCGGTTCCCGTTCTCAAGATGGGGCCGACGAAGGCAGCCACAGTAGCTAGGTGCGCTCTGTTTTGTTTTGTCTTATAATTCAGTGTTCTGCCAAGATTTCCGGGGTTCTCTAACAAGAGAAGAACTTCTAAACATCAAGACTACAACTCCTGCCGATTTATTTCCCACTTTTCTGCTCCCAGCGGCAGAATTGGTGGGAATTATAGTCAAAGCCGCCCTCGGCTTTGTCCTAGCAGCGAAGCGCCGTAGAAGAGGCAAACGAGCTGCTTCATTCATACTGGTTGGCGTCTACATGCCCCCTCAGGCTAGCGCCAACGAGGCTCAACGTGTGCTCGCTAACCAGATATTGTGCGTGGAGCATGAAAATCCGGATTCCTTGGTTATTGTGCTAGGCGACTTTAACAAAGGCAATCTCACTCAAGAACTCCCCAAATACAGACAACTCATCAAATGCCCTACCAGAGAAGGGAACACTTTGGATCACTGCTACTCTACAATCAGTAAAGCATACCATGCGGTTCCCCGAGCAGCACTGGGTCACTCAGACCACGCCATGGTCCACCCGATTCCTGCATACAGGCAGAAGCTAAAGCGCTGTAAGCCTGCAGTGAGGACATCGAAACAGTGGACCAGTGAGGCTATGGAGGATCTGCGGGCGTGCTTGGACTCTACTGACTGGGATATGTTCATGACTGCCTCCAACAGTCTGGATGAGCTCACAGAGGCTGTGACATCATACATCAGCTTCTGTGAGGACTGCTGTATACCAACACGCACCAGGGTGAGCTACAACAACGACAAACCCTGGTTTACAGCTAAACTCAGAAGGCTGAGGCTGGACAAAGAGGCCGCGTTTAGGAGTGGGGACAGGGACAGTTTCAAGGAGTCGAAGAACAGGTTTAGCAAGGCGGTGAGAGACTGTACTCAGAGAGGCTGAAGCGCCAGTTCTCTGCTAACGACTCTGCTTCTGTCTGGAGTGGGCTCAGGCAGATTACCAACTTCAAGCCCAGAGCCCCCCACTCCACTAACGACTCTCGTCTGGCCAACGACCTGAACGAGTTCTACTGTCGTTTTGAAAGACAATGGGACAGTCCTGTACAACTCCTTTCCACCCGTGAGGCCTCCCCCCTCCCCCCCTCTACAGTGACGACCCTCTCTATTCAGGAGAGAGAAGTGAACAAACTGTTCAAGAGACAGAACCCCCGCAAAGCAGCTGGGCCGGACTCTGTCTCTCCAGCCACCCTCAAGAACTGTGCTGACCAGCTGTCTCCGGTGTTTACCTACATCTTCAACACCTCCCTGGAGACATGCCATGTGCCAGCCTGTCTCAAGTCCTCCATCATCATCCCTGTGCCCAAAAAGCCCAGGCCAACTGGACATAATGACTACAGACCCGTCGCCCTGACCTCTGTGGTAATGAAGTCTTTTGAGCGCCTGGTGCTGGCACACCTTAAAGCCATCACAGACCCTCTACTGGACCCCCTGCAGTTTGCCTACAGAGCCAACAGGTCTGTGGACGATGCAGTTAATATGGCCCTCCACTTCACCCTACAGCACCTGGACTCCCCAGCATCCTACGCCAGGATCCTATTTGTGGACTTCAGCTCTGCCTTTAATACCATCATCCCCGCTCTGCTTCAGGACAAGCTCTCCCAGCTGAACGTGCCTGATTCCACCTGCAGGTGGATCACAGACTTCCTGTCTGACAGGAAGCAGTGCGTTAAGCTGGGAACACAAGTCTCTGATTCCCGGTCCATCAGCACTGGATCTCCCCAGGGCTGCGTCCTTTCTCCTCTACTCTTCTCCCTGTACACCAACAGCTGCACTTCCAGTCATCCGTCCGTGAAACTCCTGAAGTTTGCGGACGACACCACCCTCATTGGGCTCATCTCTGGTGGAGACGAGTCTGATTATAGATGGGAAGCAGACAACCTGGTGACCTGGTGCAGCCAGAACAACCTTGAGCTCAATGCTCTCAAGACAGTGGAGAGGGTTGTGGACTTCAGGAAGAACACAGCCCCACTCACCCCCATCACCCTGTGTGACTCCCCAGTCAACACTGTGGAGTCCTTCCGCTTCCTGGGCACTATCCTCTCCCAGGACCTCAAGTGGGAACTGAACATTGGCTCCCTCACCAAGAAAGCACAACAGAGGATGTACTTCCTGCGGCAGCTGAAGAAATTCAACCTGCCAAAGACAATGATGGTGCACTTCTACACAGCCATCATTGAGTCCATCCTCACCTCCTCCATCACCACCTGGTACGCTGCTGCCACTGCCAAGGACAAAAGCAGGCTGCAGCGTATCATCCGCACTGCTGAGAAGGTGATTGGCTGCAATCTGCCTTCCCTCGAGGACCTGCACTCCTCGAGGACCGTGAGACGGGCGAAGAAGATTGTTGCTGACTCCTCCCACCCTGGACATTCCCTGTTTCAGTCCCTCCCCTCTGGCAGAAGGCTGCGGTCCATCAGGACCAAAACCTCACGCCATACAAACAGTTTCTTCCCTTCCGCTGTTGGCCTCCTCAACAAGGCCAAAGCTCACATTGACTGAATGTCCTAAAAAACTTTTTGCACTACACTCAACTCCTGTAATTTTTGTATTTTTGTATTTTATATTGTAAATTGGCAACTTATATTCTATTTTATTGTATATTTTATTTTAATTGTATTCCACTTAGTACTGCTAGTTTATGTATCCTTAGTATAGTTAGACTACATATTTAAATTTAAGATTCCTATATGTTTACTGTATGCACCTTCCTGCCAAAGCAAATTCCTTGTCTGTGCAAACTTTCATGGCGAATAAATACCATTCTGATTCTGATTCTAATATTGTAGCCTATCTGCATGTTGTCTTGTGACATCCTAAGAGGAATGTGTTCAATTGGAGCATTGAGCTGCGTTTTCTCAAGGCAGAGAAGAATACCCTGGCCCGGTTACACCTGTAGATATACCAATGTGTACTGACAATGCTGAATGTGTGTCTGATGTAATCAATGTGTCAGAAAATTAGTAACAATAATGATGAACCGAGAAGCTTGTGAGACGGTCCGCATGAAGCCAGCTATACTGATTGCGATAGGTATCTGCATGCTGCAGGTAGCCTGCAGGGACGCTTCCTCGATCTGTGCCCTCGTCAAAGGGCAAGAGAAGTCAAACCCTGCCTAGCTTTGATATTCTTATACATACCATGATGCATTCTCTCTGAGCCCTCTGCCTGTAAACATGTCTGTGCTGTGCCCTTTGCAGGGTGCACCGTTTTGAGTCCTGCAAGCTGCAACCGTGTCCATCAAAGCCTTGGTGGCAGGTGTCCAGTAGTACGTTCGGTGTGCGGATCCTTCATCATGCAGCCTTCTGGGGAGCCCGTCTCTCCGTCTTGTAATGAGCGGTTCAAGGAAGCAGCGGGCCGAAAGCAGACAAACGTTTTACTAACACTCCACCTTTACTGCACAAACGACCACTGAGACAGGGGTGCTTCGTGCTAAGTCGACACCCTGCTCGTTAGCGTTTCTTGGGTTCTGCGGTGTAAAGGTACCCCCACTGTGATGGTCCACACTAACTACCTTTTGTCCCCTCTCCTTCATGCGCCAGTACCTGCTGTACTGCCCCGGGCGACACCTGATGAGCCCCTGTTTACCAGTTACGCAGCCGGCAAGGCCAAGACCGGATCGTGGCTCATGCAACTCCACTAAGTTCTGTGCGAGTGCTATGGCCTGTCCCCGGAGCTGTATACAGCGTATTCCTTCCAAATCGGGGCGGCTGCTTCTGGTGTCCATGTCCACGAGAACAGAGACCGGGACCGTGTTGGGCGATGCTTGCAGCCGGTACACAAGAAGCTTGCATTGGATAACGCTCTGCAACTATCTACTCTAGGCCGAGCAGCTGAGCAGGCGCTCAAGAAGATGCCGAGCAGGCGCTCAAGAAGAAGCTGCGCAGGCCTCCAAGCCGAGCAGGCGCTCAGGAAGCCGAGCAGGCGCTCAGGAAGCCGAGCAGGCGCTCAGGAAGCCGAGCAGGCGCTCAGGAAGCCGAGCAGGCGCCCGAGAAGAAGCCGAGCAGGCGCCCGAGAAGAAGCCGAGCAGGCGCCCGAGAAGAAGCCGAGCAGGCGCCCGAGAAGAAGCCGAGCAGGCGCCCGAGAAGAAGCCGAGCAGGCGCCCGAGAAGAAGCCGAGCAGGCGCCCGAGAAGAAGCCGAGCAGGCGCCCAGGAAGAAGCCGAGCAGGCGCCCGAGAAGAAGCCGAGAAGAAGCCGAGCAGGAGCTCGAGAAGAAGCCGAGCAGGAGCTCGAGAAGAATCCGAGCAGGAGCTCGAGAAGCCGCCGAGCAGGAGCTCGAGAAGCCGCCGAGCAGGAGCTCGAGAAGCCGCCGAGCAGGAGCTCGAGAAGCCGCCGAGCAGGAGCTCGAGAAGCCGCCGAGCAGGAGCTCGAGAAGCCGCCGAGCAGGAGCTCGAGAAGCCGCCGAGCAGGAGCTCGAGAAGCCGCCGAGCAGGAGCTCGAGAAGCCGCCGAGCAGGAGCTCGAGAAGCCGCCGAGCAGGAGCTCGAGAAGCCGCCGAGCAGGAGCTCGAGAAGCCGCCGAGCAGGAGCTCGAGAAGCAGCCGAGCAGGAGCTCGAGAAGCAGCCGAGCAGGAGCTCGAGAAGCAGCCGAGCAGGAGCTCGAGAAGCAGCCGAGCAGGAGCTCGAGAAGCAGCCGAGCAGGAGCTCGAGAAGCAGCCGAGCAGGAGCTCGAGAAGCAGCCGAGCAGGAGCTCGAGAAGCAGCCGAGCAGGAGCTCGAGCTGAGCGGGTCTGAGACCTCCGGTGACCAATGTGGTCCGCATGTATCTTGTGGTTGGGTGGCTTCATACATTGCAATCGTAGTATGTCTCTTCGGATCTCCATGCAGCCGTGGTGATCCACAGACGTCCTCTAAAACGCTACTAACTTGTTGCTCCTTGCCTCATGTCATGCATGCTGCAGTGAAGGCAGGGAGCGCTTCCCCATGAACATCCATTCCGCCAATGTGAAACCATTTGTCATGTGTATGAATAAATGGTGAAATCAATCACGCGAGTGTCTTGACTGAAATAAGCGGAGCTAGTTCAGGCATGGAACTCGGGCAGCGCGCGCCATATCACCCATCGCCGTGTTCTCAGCCCATAGGCTTAGCTTGATAGGCGGCGCTATAAAGTCGCACACATGCACTCACACGCGTCCTCGCCCCCTTGTGTTTTGCGCTGCTGCCACCCACCACCATCCCCTTCACCCCCATGTGGTACGTCTGTCCTCCCCGTGGGTGATTTAACTTGTTGCTCCCTGTCTCATGTCATGCATGCTGCAGTGAAGGCAGGGAGCGCTTCCCCATGTACATCCATTCCGCCAATGTGAAACCATTTGTCATGTGTATGAATAAATGGTGAAATCAATGTCGTGAGTGTCTTGACTGAAATGGTGTTAAGCATCTGGTATAGGACTGGGAAAGACTTCAATGCACATAGTAAACATACTGTATCTATAATTACCAGGCAGTATTTTCCCTTCACATTTCTTTAGTTCAATAAAGTGCATGCATATCATGTTTGCATAAATAGGGTATGCTAAAAAAAATCTTAGTTATCTTGAATAGTTTTTATATCCATATGCTATAAACACTCTTTCGTTATCTCCATCCCTCCTGTTTGAGACATTCATCCCATGGCTCAAATCAGCACATTATGAAACAGATTCCTTAGTAAAATAAGTTCCTCCTGTGAATTTACATAACCTACCAGAATTTACAATCTGTTTCTTTGTTTCCTTATTTAAAAAAAATCAACTGTTAATCTTGTTTCTTTCACTTTAACGTTTTGTTTTCTTTTAAAAGTCAAGTTTAAGACCTATATTGTTTCAGATTCTCCATTTTACCAAATCACACCTCTTTTCATCAAAGATATGATAAAAGCAATTTTCATTATGCCAAACCATAATTGAATCTGTATGTTTCTTAAATGGAATATAGACCAAACAATGTTCTTAATGTAGCTATTAATCAAACATTTTTCTCAACTATATTTTCAAAAAGGTCAGACAGGTAGAACTTCATAACTTGTTTTGCTGCAGTTCAAAACGAGCCAATCAACTCAAACCATCATAACCACAATTTATCCGACTTGATGAGTCTTCCCAAATTATTTCAGAACTGAATGTTATAATAACGTTCTTCATGCACTAATACCATTTATTAAAACAACATTATCACAGCCTAACTGGTTATCCCAAACAGTATGCCAGGCTCTGATAAAACTCTGAAATAAAACTTAAAACCAAATTACAATTAAACTCCAAATAAAAGTACATTTAGTTTTTTCTCTTGCTCATTTTTAACCAAATTACATCTAATACCTTTATCACAGCTCTTAAAAACCCTAGATTGTACTATTTTGACTTAAAATGTTATCTCATATACCCTCAAATTATATTCATAGTTTCCTCTACAAAACATCCGTGTTTAAACACGGATAAACAGATCTAGAGATTTTCATTCAGGGTGGCAAAGGGGTGGCAGAAGGAAGTTGTTGGGTGCCTCCTGGAGGCGAATCAAACCCAAAGTAGGGGGGGTACAGTACTCCCTATGGGAAATGATTAGGCTAGAACATTGTAGTTTAAATTAAACAGTAACATTAATATTATTTATTTAAATGTTTTGTAATGTACAAATAATATTTTTTCATGGGAAGATTGAGGTTCATGTTGTTTAATTGTAACTTGTTTCACTACATGCTCTTATGGTTCTTCCCTTTGGGACTGTTTTTTCACAATGTATGCTTCATGTTTTTCTACCCGCAATGTTTGGGGCTATCTTGTTGTTTTGATCAGAGACCTATGCACTTTTGTAAAACTCTCTCTTGGAAATTGCTTTGGATAAAAGCGTCTGCTGAATGCATTTATTTTATTGTGGTGGCAGTATTTTTTATTGAGGTGGCAGCTGCCACGTTGCCACCCCTTAGATCCGCCACTGCTTCACATTCACAAAACGTTCCCGTTTCATTTCGTAACCTTCCATGATCCTCGCTAAACCAATCTTTTATGTAACTTTCAATTGCTTCCTCATCGATTTTCACATTTCCTCAAACCAAAATAAAATATATTTTTGCATTTGATTAGCACTATCTATATCATCATTTTGTTTCATGAAATCCATGTTTAGATAGGATAAATCTGCTCCCAGACCTACGTCACTCATGTCAGTATTACGCTCTGTAATCATGTCAGCTAAACAATGCCCTTAAGACAAAAAGAAATCATAACTCAAAATGCTCCCCTTTTTTGTTTCAAACCCGCAATTTAACAATGTAACCCGTAAGACACAAACCCTTACTCTTTAACTTCTCAAGTCATATCACAACATGTAATATAGAATATTCCTTTGAATATATGCCAATATTATTTGCCAGTCATTACGCCCTCAGCATGCGTAATGCACGAATCTCAAATTGACATTTGCGGACCCATAGATAGCTAATGAAAATATTTCATTTTCATATTTTGTAGTTAGTATATGGTTGAATGTAATGCTCTTCTCACTTTCTCAATGACTCTTAGTTTTTACTCAATGAATCAACTTAAATAGACAATAGCCTATCAGTGCGCGTCTCAAACTATAAACAAACAAACCGCGCGCGCTGGCAATACTTTCTTCTTTCAACAACACAGCTGTTTAGCGTTTACTGTCTATTCACTTAATTTCGCTCCAGTATAACTCATAGTTGTATTAGAACCAATTTATAAATCAGGGATTAATTGTCTGAATTTTTACTGAATACCATCACACATCACAGATTTTCCACTTATAAATACAAGTTCTGGTCGGAAAAACCTCCCTGTTTGACTAGGAATTATAACAAATGTTGATCACGCATTTGTTAACCACCAAACTTGAAATTAATCTAAACGAACACATCTCTCCGCATTAATTTTCAAATAATTATGCAAAACTATACCCTCTGGGATCACCTTTGTAAAATCTCAAGTAACAGGACTCTTTTAGCCCCCACTTTTCTCCATCTCTCCTCGGGATTTCTTTAACTTCTTGGTCAAAGAAAAAAAAACACACCACACTCCTCTCTATTTTTATTCAACACAATCTGACTCCACTCAAATATTAGTACTTGTTAAGAGGACTTTAACCCCTCCTTGACATGACTCAAACCTGTCACTTCTTTTGGAACACAAAAACGGTACAGGGACTAACACTTTTGACACACAAAAACGGTGCAGGGACTCCAACCCTTTAGACCAGGGGTACTCAATTAGAAACTCAAAAGGTCCACCCACCAAATTTCCATTCAGTCGAGGGTCCGGAACGGACCATGGTTTATTTTTCTGGCCCTTACCTCTCCCATTGACTCCCATTCAAAATTGACTTAGGTTTAGGCACAGTGCCCGTGCCCCTGGGCATCTTTCTCCCATAGACCAGAGTTCTGGGGGTCATTTTGTTCAGTGTCTATGCTTTGTGTCATAGTGACGTTTCACAATAGCTCTACCACTTTGGACCAGGGCAACCGTCTCATTGCAGATTAAACACATCGGTTTTGTTCTCCCCACCGGCAACACAAATACGTTCTTGACAGTCGATTCTGTCTGAAATTTGCGATTTTTCTGAATCAACTTTTCGCTGGGTTTTGTCACGCCATTATTTTTGCTAAGGAAGAACAGGTAGGCTAGGTACCGTTAGCAAATCGATTAGCCTGCATTGTTGCAAATGACAAACACAACCTGCGTGACCCACAGAGGTTGCAGCCAACGTTGAGTGAGTGAGTTGTCATGGTGATTGCTATTACAGCTCCTGATTGGATCTTTGGATTGGACACAGAAGATAGAAACCACATCTAGTAGGACAACCGTAGATATAATAAATAGCATAAAGGCTGTAAAAAATGTGCCTGTTAAAATGGAAACGTTCCATCAAAATGAATTAACTCCATTGCCTAATAATATATTGGCTAAAGGTCCGGGTCTGGATAGGAGGCCGTCTGGGTCTGAACTCGGACCTCGGTTCGCAATTTAGTGACCCCTGCTTTGGACACACAACATGGTGGGTTTAACCCTTTAGAGGACATTTAACCTCAGGCTCTCCAACCCTTTAGACACGTAACATGGTGGGATTAATTCTTTAGAGGACACTTAACCTCAGGGACCTTAAACCTTTTGAGGACACTTAACCTCAGGGACTCTAACCTTTTAGTGGACACTTAACCTCTGGGACTTTGAAGACACTTAACCTCAGGGACTAACTATTTTGAGGACACTTAACCTCAAGCACTAACCATTTTGAGGACACAACCTCAAGCACTAACTATTTTGAGGACACTTAACCTCAAGCACTAACTATGTTGAGGACACTTAAACTCAAGCACTAACTATGTTGAGGACACTTAAACTCAAGCAATAACTATTTTGAGGACACTTAATCTCAAGCACTAACTATTTTGAATCATAAAAACGGTTAATTTCCCAATACTGTTGGTTTGACAAGGCACGATGAAACATAGTAATCATCTAAATTTGGTTCTTGTGAAGCACGTAATGAAGAAGTCAATGTGCTGATAGTACTTAGGACTTTCTTCATGTTGGCTCTGTTGAAATCACCAACAACAATGAAGGCTGCCTCTGGGTGCACATTTTCCAGTCCATTGATAATCCCATACAGTTCATCCAAAGCAGCGGCCTTGTCTGCCTGGGGGGGATGTAGACTGCACTCATGACGACCGCAGTGAATTCCCGAGGCAGATAGAAGGGTCTGATTTTTACAGTTAGCACCTCAAGGACCGGTGAGCAGTGAGATGCTAGTACCGCAACATCCGTTGCCCAGAGAGAGCTAACTATATCACAGACACCTCCACCCCTGCACTTCCCTGAATCAGCTGTTCTGTCCTGGTGGTTTATGGTGAATCCCAACGGTGTAACCGCTGTGTTGGAGAAATCTGGAGACAGCCAGGTCTCGACGAACGCCAGTACACAGCAGTTCCTGATGTCTCGTTGGAATTTGACACGAGTGTTAAGTTCATCCATTTTGTTGTCGATGGACTGAGCGTTAGCAAGTAAGATGATTGGAAAAGCAGGTTTGAAGCACCGTTTCCGAGTTTGAACAAGAACTCCAGCTCGCCGGCCTCGTTTCTTCTTCCTCCGTCTCGCAGGTAGACAGAGCGGCGGAACAACAAAGGGCCAGCTGCAGTCCGAGCTCGCACTCTGAAAAGTGGAATTAAAGTTCTTAAAATAGTCCTTGCCAAGTGACAACTTAATGTCCAGAAGTGTCTGCTGGTCGTACTGAATAAATGACAATATAACATTGACAAAACAAGTAATGAACACTGAGTGGCGGATTTTGTGATTTGGGGGCCCCAGGCAAACACAGGCATGGGGCCTCCTTAACTCCTATTCTCACTTGTTTCAATCCATATAATAATTATTAATATAATAATAATAACTAGAGAGGGTACAATTTCTAGAGAAATTGTAGGGTGTCCCTTACAAAAAAGAAGTATATTAAAGTATACTATAAGTATACTAAAATATGGATAGTACACTTTAGATATACTTTTAAGAAGTATGCTCAGAAAATCGGTCACTTAATTTACTTTTAAGAAGTATACTTAGAAAATAGTTCACTTTTAATATACTTTTAAGTATGCTTTGAAAATAGTTCACTTTTGATATACTTTAAAGAAGTATGCTTAGAAACAGAAAATGGTATACATTTCTTCTGGAGTAAGATGTATGTTTTCTATTATTATACAGCAAAAGCAGTCAAAATAATTTTAAAGTACAAATACAGGTTACATTTTTTAGATCCATCTCATTCTAATTATTCATGTCTATTGTAGCGTGGTTTGCTCGTTTAAGATTAGTAATACTTAATTTCTAATAAAGTATAGTAGTTCTTGGGGGCACCACCTCTGATTCGTGAAAGGGACAGAGGAAACCTTGTTTAATAATATCGAATAATAGCACTCGTAATAATCAGTCTAATCTTAAGTAGTAAATTCTATGAAAGTAGAGCAGATCATATAACGTGAGAGATAAGCGAGTATTATACACAATGATTTATTTAAGAGAATGTAATTATAGTGAACACATACCAGACAAGTTATGGGTTAGTTGGGCTCAAGCAGTACAGTAGGCCTAAATTCTAATGAGAGCGCGCTACACAATGGTTGCGTAAAGCGCGTGTGGAGGGGAGGGGGGAGAAGTTGAGGAAGAGGTAGAGATAGGAAGAGGCTTCTATAGTAACAATGGACGATCAATGGAAACTGACCTAACGATGATTAAGTCAAATCATTTGTAGAATACAATCAAACATCAACAATTCAATCACAACATGCCAATATGTCACAAGTAAGAAATATTGCAAATCGCAGTTACTTTTGTCGGTTTGAAGAACAGAGTCAAATGGTTCGTTATGTCCAATGAACAGAATCGAAATCTCTCGTCAAAGTTCCGGGCGCTCAGTGAAGGTGCAGGTTAAGAGGAATAGGTTAGAGAGTGACGCGTTCACCCACAAGTTTATCCTACGAACAAGCGGGGGTGATTGTACGTTTGGGGGTTAAATAGCCCAAAGAACAGGGGGTCATCCCTGTGAAGGTGACCTCTCTCATTGGTCAGTTACTTCCACCTGGGCGTTGTCCTGGGACCTGCCCAGAGGTGTGAAGTGGCTGATAGTTTTGAGTTCCATTATCTCAAATGTCCATGGAATGCTCAAACTTCAGAATATAACAATACAACGTTCATAACTGGTTTTGTTAGTATGATACAATTATTTTGATACCAAGATTGACTGATTTAACTATACCTGAAGGGAAGTTATAATCAAACATCAATTAACAACGTTCTAGGTAAATGAGACAAACACATTATAACACATCGACTACTGTCCTTGAATTAGTGTCCATGAGCCATGTAGTCCTTTAGAAAATGTTTGTAAGTCCACACAAGAAAGTTCCTTCAAGAACTCAAGTTTAGCCCCACCGGTTTCACCTTTGCAGCATGGTGGGAGTGGGACTCCTCAGACGTTAGTGATCGGTGACTCCATCACTCGTAACATTAGATTAGAGCAACCAGCGACAGTTTACTGTGTACCGGGGGCCAGAGCTACTGACATAGAAGCTAATCTTAGGGTGCTGGCATCGACTAGGGCTAAGGCAAAGGCCCAAGCTAAGGCACATGGCGCACGCACTGATGATAGGTATGAGAATATTGTCATTCATGTCGGCACCAATGATGTAAGGCTGAGGCAGTCAGAGGTCACGAAGGTTAATATAGCTCGGGCATGTGACCTTGCTCAAAAGATGAGTCGGCATCGAGTAATAGTCTCTGGCCCACTACCTGTTAGGGGGACTGACGAGATCTACAGCAGGCTTGTCTCTCTCAACCGCTGGTTGGCTCGCTTTTGCTCAGAACAGGGTTTAGGATTTGTAGATAATTGGTCTTGTTTCTGGGCCAAACCTGGCTTGTTGAAAAGTGACGGGCTCCATCCTAGCTGGAGAGGTGCTTTTCTTTTGTCTAGGAATATTGAAGCTATTTTAGAGCAGGCCTGACACTAGAACAAGCCGGGCCACAGTCTCTTAGAGAGTCTGATAGATATGTTGATAGGCATGTTGTGAGCTGTTGGGGGCCCGATAGCTCAGCTTGTAGTGTAGCCAGCGTGGATGCTGATGTTGTTGTATTGAGACGGTGTCTGTCCCCCGCCATTTTTCCAAATTCCGGCCCTCAATTATTAGGAATTATACCAATTTGATATGTATTCAGCCTTGCTCCCCCGTTGCTCTTCCTACTAAGTTCTCTGATAGCAGTGCCACCTTTTCAGAAGGATTACCTACGTCTAAAGCTGCCAAAAACCCATACTGGAATGTTGGGCTCCTAAACATCAGATCTCTATCCCCAAAGGCCGTTTTGATTAATGATCTGATGTCTGAATGCAACCTGGACCTGATTGGACTCACCGAAACCTGGTTCAAAACCTGAAGAATATTCCTCCCTGAATGAAGCATCGCCTCCGGATTTTGCGTACTCGCACATCCCTCGTGTCTCAAAGAAAGGTGGCGGTGTTGCTATGATATATAAAGCTAGCTTCAACCTTAGCCTAAAATCTGTAAATACCTTTAAATCATTTGAGATAATTTGCATGAAACCACCAACTACTCTAAAAAGGACTAATTCTTCTACTATTGCCCCCCCTCCCTCATTTAGTTTAGTTACTATATACCGGCCCCCCGGCCCGTATTCCCTCTTCCTAGAGGAATTTGCAGATTTTAGTGCTGATCTTGTGACATATACTGATAATGTCTTAATTATGGGTGATTTTAACATCCATGTGGATGACCCAAAAGATCCTCTAAGTAAGGCCTTTACTGCTCTATTGGATTCCACAGGTCTCACTCAGGTGGTTTCTAAACCTACCCATCTTCACTCGCATACATTGGATTTAGTTCTCACACGGGGAATCAAGATTAGTGACATAATTGTCCACCCCCACAATCCTATATTATCAGACCACTGCCTGGTTACCTTTAAAATGGATCTCTGCCAGAGCCTTGGAGGCACCCAGAATATTTCTACTAGCCGCTGCATAACCCCAAACACAGCTATGGAACTGGCTAATATTCTACCTGCTGCACTAGAAGCACTGGACGTCCCAAATAAATCATTAAATGCTAAAACAAGGGATCTGAATTTGGTTCTTCAGTTATCCTTAGATTCTGTTGCCCCACTCAAACCAAGGAAAAGAAAAGACAAGAAAATGGCTCCATGGTATTCAGAGGAAAGCCGCACTCTCAAGAGGTCCACTCGAAAATTAGAGCATAAGTGGCGTACCACTAAATTGGAGGTTTTCCGCCTGGCCTGGAAGGACAGCCAAATTGAGTACAAGCAAGTCCTCATCAGGTCCAGATCAGAATATTTCTCGAAATTGATTAGTAAGAACAAACACAACACAAAGTTCCTATTTGATACTGTTGCAAAACTCACTAAGAAAAGTACACTCTGTGTTAGTTCAGATCTCTCTCCCAATGTTTTCTTAGATTTCTTTGACCAAAAAATCTATGCAATAAGGGACAAACTACAGACTAGGCCTGGAGGAGTGGCCATCAACACAGAATTTGACTCTATACCCAGCATGCTGCATGTTGAGGCTCTTACCCACTTTAACCCTATTTCTATGGAAGCGTTCATCGAGCTGGTAGATTCCTCGAAACCCATCAGCTGCCTTCTTGATCCCCTCCCTGCCAAACTTTGTAGGGAACTTCTCCCTATTATTGGACCTTCCATGCTTAGTATTATTAATGAATCTATTGTAACTGGACAAGTCCCTGACAATTTCAAACAAGCTATTATTAAGCCCCTTCTTAAAAAACCAAACCTGGATCCAGGTTGTATTAGCAACTATAGGCCAATTTCAAATTTGCCATTTCTCTCCAAAATTTTAGAAAAAGCTGTGGCACAACAGCTAACTGAGCACCTCTCCTCAAATCAGCTTTATGAACCTCTCCAGTCTGGATTTCGTCTTCACCACAGCACTGAAACTGCATTAGCTAAGGTAGTCAATGATCTATTATTAGCCTCTGACGCGGGCTCTATCTCTGTTCTGGTTCTTCTAGACCTTAGTGCAGCATTTGACACTGTGGATCATGAGATTCTCCTGGAGCGTATGGAGAACTATGTTGGGATCTCTGGTACTTCACTTCAGTGGTTTAGATCGTATCTATCTGATAGATCACAATATGTCCACTATGATGGTTGCTCATCCAGGAGCACTACTGTAAAATACGGAGTACCACAGGGTTCAGTTCTAGGCCCTCTGTTATTTTCACTCTATATGTTGCCTTTAGGAAACATAATTAGAAGCTTTGGGGTAAATTTTCACTGTTATGCAGATGATACTCAACTATACATGTCCATAAAGCCTGGAGAATTTCCACATGCTATGGAAAAATGTGTTTCCGGGTTGAGAACTTGGATGACAGCAAATTTCCTTCTTCTTAATTCGGATAAAACCGAGGTTCAAATTTTCGGCCCTAAAAAATACAGAAATAATTTATCCAATCTGACCTTAAACTTAGATGGTGTCAAAGTATCTCAAAGCCAGTTGGTAAAAAATTTAGGAGTCACATTGGACCCAGACCTTTCGTTTGAGTACCATATTAAACAAATCACCAGAACTGCATTTTTCCATCTACGTAATATTGCCAAAATACGAAAATTCCTCTCAAAGGATGATGCTGAAAAACTAATACATGCTTTTGTTACGTCCCGATTGGACTACTGCAATGTGTTGTTCTCTGGCCTCCCAATTACCTACTTGAAAAATTTACAGCGGGTACAAAATGCTGCTGCTAGACTATTGACAAAAACAAGAAAGTTTGATCATTTAACCTCTACTCTTATCTCTTTACACTGGCTCCCTATCCAAGCCAGAGCTGATTTCAAAGTTTTACTACTAACTTACAAATCTCTACATGGATTGGCACCACTGTACCTCTCCGGTCTCCTTGCACCCTATTGCCCCGCAAGGACTCTAAGATCTCAAGATGCCGGCTATCTGGTAATACCCAAAATTAAGAAAAAAACTGCTGGAGGTAGGGCGTTCTCATATAGAGCACCTCTTCTCTGGAACAAATTACCTGTCTCAATTAGGGAGGCTGATACTGTTTCGAGATTTAAAACTAGATTAAAAACGTTCCTGTTTAGTCAATCCTATGATTGTTAAATGTGTGTACTTTCTATGTAAACCTGGGGTGTGCGTTTGCCTATGTGTGTATCACATGTAACTTTTAAATTGTAATTTTAGCTTATGTTCACACTGCCCATTTAAATGCTACAAATAAAATAAACCTGTTATTGTATATTGTTACTTTAATAGTTCCGTTGCTGTATATTTTAATTGTTATAGTTTACTAGTTGGAGACAACTAGTGGTTGTTTTCATCCTTATTTGTATAAATATAACCTATTTTAGAGTTGTTTCCCCTGGAACAGATTTCATGTTCCAACCAAGGGGGGCTGTCGCTGTCTTGGTGTGTGGGGCTGCATCAAATACCCTCTTAGCTTTGTTAAATTGCTGCACTAGTCCACACTTGACCGGTGGGGATCTCATTCTATTACGACTGAAACTGTTAGCTGCTCCTGGCATTCTCTAATCCCTGTTCTCCTCTCTGTCCCCCCCACACATCCCTTGTGGTGTGGGGGGTCTGAGCTGTCAGGACCTGCCTGGTCGTCGGTCTACCAACGCTGGACCAGGTCGTCAACCGGAAACCAGCCTCCATGACGGCCAACAGCGAGTTTCCAGGTCCCATCCAACGTCTATAAAGCCGAACAATGGATTTTTGGTGTTTCAAAACCCATTGACACTGTATTACTATGTTTAGCTTGTGTTCTGCTCCTCTCTCTTGCCAACCGTCTCTGGAGGAGGGGATCCCTCTCTGAATTGCTCCTCCCAAGGTTTCTTCCATTTTTTCTCCCGTTGGGAGTTTTTCTGGGAGTTTTTCCTTGTCTTCCTTGAGGGTTTAGGTTGGTTGAGGGGCAGTTCTATGGGCGTATGTGAAGCCCTCTGTGACATGCTTGCGTGTAAAAAGGGCTATACAAATAAATTTGATTTGAAGTAATTCCCTTTGTTCTGACAATGTGAGACCATGGTCTCTGTTCCTGACCCCATGCTGGGTCAGGAATTTGAAGCTCCTACTCTGGGAGATAAGGACAAAGGGGAAGGACCCTTCCCTTGTCGGGGGTAGGGGAAGGTGTGGATGGTACCATGCTTTGTCTGTGGACTCTCTGCTACACTATGAAAATCTATTATGCATTGCACATTTAATCTTTTTTTGTTACTGAAGCTGTAACCTAATTACTGCCTAAACATTCTGAACTACTGTACTATTATACAAATAATTATTACTATACTAATAATTATCAATTGGAGTATTAATGGAAAAAAAAGAAAAAGCTACTTGAGAATTTGAAGGTTATACTGTCAAACTGACTGAAGAACGAAATAACAACGTGAAATAATGAAGATAATGTGACTCATTAGCTAGTCAATTCCCATGATGCAAGGCGGTAAATAGTGTAAAAAAATTGCTGACAAGTTTGCCGTTTGTTCGAAAAACAAATGTAACTTTATGAATTTCGTTTTTCAAATGTGTCTGCTTAGAATGTAGTGTTTTGTTGTGTGGTAATTGTAATTGTTGTGCTGGTTTACCATTGTAACCATGAGTTAAATGACACGTGTCACGTTTCATCAGAAGAGCTGGATTCTTAAAACATTGATGCCAATGCAGTAAGTAGCTTCCTTCAGAATCTGCCGTGTGACTTTGTGAGGGCCCCTGTTCTCGCCATGTGATGCAAGATCTGCTCTGAGGCGCCCTTAAACATTTTAATTAATTAGAAAGTCATAGTGAAATTATATTTATTAAGTTTACTTCTTGAGGTACTTACATTAATTGAAAGTGCACTTAAAAGTATTGCAAAGTATACTTTGAGGCTCTTTAGGAAGTATACTTCATGAACTGAAAGTGCACTACACAGGTTACTTTAGAGCAGCGGTTCTCAAACTGTGGTAGTGGTACGCGAGGCCCCTTCTAGTGGTACGCGGAGGAATATCAGAAATATTTAAATACCTCAACAATGATATAATTGAAATGTGATTTTAAAAAGTTCTGCCTTCCCTATAATATTTTAGTTTCTAAACAAAAATAAATGTTGTCTCGCGCTACTACCTGACGGTTCTGGGGTAGTGGCGCATGCAAACATCCACGATAGTTGCTGTGCGAACTGTGTAGCTAAATAGGGCAGGGCTTCAGACTGCGACCAAATGGTTGCATTTTGCGACCAGTTTTGAGACAGTGCAAGCATTGTTTACAATCACTCACGCATGTGTGACCTACAAATTTGGAATTTATTGGGTGTGCACCCCCCATAGTGTTTGCGCTGTTGCGCAGTTATACTCAGAAAGTATCGTGTCGTGGTGTAGGAGGACTGTTCGAAAAGCGCTGCATCATACATTTAAGTTATTTAGTTAGACTTGCATGTACAGTACGTAATGTCACATTAAATAATGTATTTAAACTCAAGTTTGTGTGGTGCGTCGCTGTATATCAGTTGTAAAAATGTCAGTAAAAAAACGGACCCATATGCAACCGACGCAAGCACACACCCTCTCTACATTAATAATTGCATTGCAGATCGATATAAGGTGTACCCCTAAATGTTCTGCTTGCGCTCCAAAAAAATTCAGTCAGGGGCTACTGTAATCCTAGTAAAAAAAAAAGTTTGTCTGGAGCCTAATAAGGTAGGCCTATACGCTACTGTATATTAACGTTGGTCATAATGGTGGTACTTGGAGAGTCAAATAATATTTTTGAGGTGGTACAGGGTCTAAAAAGTTTGAGAACCACTGCTTTAGAGTATTCCAAGGTATACTTTTAAGTACTTAAGAAGTATACTTTTTGAACTGAAAGTGTACTACACAGGCTACTTTACAGTATTCAAAAGTAAACCTTGAAATACACTATAAGTGTACTTTAAAGTGTACTAAATGACCTAAAAAGTGGGCCAATTCAGTTTACTTAGTACAAAAATAGCATATAAATAAGTACATTGCTAGTATACTTAACATGATAACATGATAATAACATGATAATAGTATACTTTTTATACCAAGTATACTTACAAAATAAACTTGAAGTATACTTCTTTTTTGTAAGGGGTGCTCTATGACGCCGTAAGTTTTTCCCTTCTAGCGATATTTTCAAGCTTTTAGCCTACTCATATTTCATTAATTCATTAAGAATCCCCTTTGAAACAAGCTATTGTACAACATTGTCACCGGCAGTAGGCCTATTTCAGATGGAATCGCGATTCAAACAATACCATCTGCTGACTGAAAATATGCCCCAGAAACGTAAATAAGTGTTGGAAATATTAAGCTTGACATTTATTTAGGGGGAAATGGCTCAAAAAAGGTTTGCTGGTAGCGATCATTGTCAGTAATAATGCCACATTTGTTCTCAGTATAGAGACCTGCGTGGAGAAGCTGACCCCGATAAATTGTGCAACGAGCAAGCTAGCCTACAGTAGCTGCTGTTGCTAGCAAAACTTAACTGAGCAGCACTTGTGCTAGCTGCCGCATCATTGGATACCAGTGGAGAGAAAAATTATGTTTCCTTCAGTTGTTTCAGTTTGGCAACTACCTGTTTACTCTCGTCTTTGTCTTTCTCTTTTGTGCTCCACACGGGGAGTTGCCTTTAATTTTTGTTTTTTTGCATTCACTTCACTCTTCTACTGCAATCGATGGAATAGTCCACAGTAGAATGGGGTGGGAGGGGAAGCCTGCGTTGACACAAATAGAATAAATGCTCTGTTGGTACTTTGTTGATACTTTTGGGGAAGGTTTTGACATTTAATTGATTTGTATTATTATTATTATAGTTATTATTGATTATATAGTAGGGTGAATACTGGTAAAGTGGGACAATGGGTAAAGTGGGACAGTTAAGCTTTATAATTGTTATATTTACATGTATATGTTTCCATTAATAAAAATCAACACTGAGCTCATCCTAAGCAAGTATGTGATAAGAAAATATAGGTTGTCTGGCTATGACATCACTTCCGGGGGTGTGGCTTACCATATTCAACAAAAAATCAGTGATCGCGATGGTAAGTAAAAATACATAGCATTCTGAGGTAAATAATGTTAAGGTTATAAAAATGTAAAAAGTAATGGATTGTTTGTAATTGTTATATATTTTGTTATGGGATGTAATGGTGAATATTTTTTACAAATATATTTTACAAATACAAATATTATTAATATTAATCATCTACGTTTTATAAAAATGCGATTTTGACACTGTCCCAGTCAGCCAATAGTGTATTGTTAAACTGGGACATGGTATTACTGGCAAACTGGGACATTCAAATGTAGTTCCTTTTTATATACCCCTTATAAATTTAGTTAGTTAGCTAGATGCTAAATGAGTAAATGTAGATATTTCAACCAAGATTGATTCAACTGACTATATTGAGCTAATATGCTAATATACGAATTAGCATAATACACACTAGTTAGCATAATTAATTAGCCAACTTTAGATTGACTGAATAATATTAATGATGATAATAATCATGTATTTCAGAATCCAATGACAGAACAGAGGTCAGGGAGGAAGGGGAGGAAAGCAAAGAAGAATAGGCCAGGCCAGAAGCCGGGGCAAAAATTGAATCAATGGAGTGAGGATAGGATGAAGGGTGCGATAATGGAGTATAGGGAGCAGGTGGAGGCAGGGCAGACTCCACAACTTCGCATGTTTGCTCGCGCATGGAACGTGCCAAAAAGCACTCTACAGCGGAGGGTCAAGAATAATGTACAAGGCTACAAACATGCTTCGGGTCACAAACCAGTCTTACCTTATGAGAGTGAGGTTAGGCTGATTAAGACCCTTTCCAAGAGAGGTTTCCCACTTAGGAGAAAGGAGATCCAGGCGCTTGCCTACCAGTATGCAGAGGCAAACAACTTGCCTGGATTTTCAAAACAAAAGAAGAGGGCTGGGCAGTACTGGTTCGAAAACTTCATGCGCCGAAATCCTGACCTCAGCCAAAGGAAACCTGAGGCCTTCTCTGCTGCAAGAGCAGCAGGGATTAACCCCATAACAATTGATAAATGGTTCCATCAATATCAAGATCTCCTTACTGAGTTGGGAATCAAGGATGTGCCTTCCCACATTTGGAATTGTGACGAGACAGGAGTGCAGGACCATTTTCTGTCAGCTACTGTGATTTCAGAGGTGGGGAGTGCCTGCTACGAGGTCACGTCAGGCGAAAAGGGGGAGACGACAACAGCTTTGGCAAGCTTTAATGCTGCAGGGGACTACGGCCCTCTTTTGATCATCTTCAAAGCCAAGAGGCTAAAAGCAGAGTGGCTTTATAATGTTACCCCCAACACAGTGGTGAAGGTGTCTGATAACGGGTGGATAACAACGGACCTGTTTTTGGATTGGGGGAAGCAGTTTGTGGACATGCTCCCTAAGGATGACCTCAGACCACATGTGTTGCTGCTTGACGGCCACACCAGCCATGTATACAACATAGAATTCCTGAGGCTCATGCAGTCACATAGGGTACATGTGGTTTGCTATCCTTCCCACACCACTCACTGTCTGCAACCAGCAGACAAGTCCCTCTTTAAGTCCCTTAAACATCATTGGAATGAGGAGGGACGGAGCTTCATGCGGCTAACAGGAGGGATAAAGCTCTTAAAGGCAGAGTTTTTTTCCATGTTTGGGAGGGCATGGAGGAGGGCAGCCACAGTCCAGACTGCCCAAGCTGGCTTCAGGGGGACTGGAATGTTCCCAGTAAATCCCATGGCTATACATCCCAATGTGTATGAGCCAAGTTTGACCACCAAAAGGGCACTGGAGCCTGAAGGAAGAGCACAAGATGAACAGCTGGAGTTGCCAGAGATGCGTGATGGGATTGGGGCTGAAGTATCTGTAGATACCACAAACATAGGCCAAGGAGAGGTGTCTTTCGCCACACTAATTCCCATTCCAAAGAGAGAAAGAGGCCAGACGAGAAAGAGGTCCAAACCACCCTCTTACCACCTAACCAGTGATGAACATTTCTCATACATTGCCTCCAAAAAACAAACCAAGACAACACAAAAACCAAAAACAAACAAACCAAAAAGAAAGATGGAGGGTACAATCTCAGATGACCAGGGCATTTGCAGCATTTGTAAAGCCAAATTTGCTGATAAAAATGATCCCAAGAAGACAGAGGATTGGATCATGTGCATCGTTTGTGAGGACTGGTTCCATGAGACGTGTGGCGAGGAGAATGGCATCATTGAAGATGGGGAGGCATTCACATGTGCTGGCTGTTTAGACGCGTAGACTAACCTACTCTACAAAAAGATGAAATTAAATTTAACCTGTGTGAAATGAGTTAGCCATCTTAGTTATAAGATTAAATGTTTGTGAAGGTTGTTTTTATATGTAAATGCATATGAAATAAATTAAACTATATAAAATATTGTGGGCAGGCAAGGGGGTGAAACTGCTTTCTGTTAAAAAGGGATGTTAATATTGTTATATTGTTGTTTATATAGTGTCATTAGGCCTACACTTTAATAAGAATTTAATGTGTTTGAGTTGTGTCCCAGTTTGCCAATAAAGGTGTCCCAGTTTGACAGTACCGCCTGGAAAAATGTGGTTTGGGGTCAATGTGTGTTTGAGGAAGAGTCATCCATCTTGTGTTTCATGTTTCTGTCTTTTTTATTCTGTATAGTATAGTACAGCACTTAAGCTATTTGAAAATAGTATCATAGGAGGGGCTAATACATTTGGATCATAATAAAAAATTGTGCAGAAGGTAAATTATCAGAAAGTGTCCCACTTTACCAGCATTCACCCAATTTGTATGGAGTCTTTCAAGGGGCCCCCTGGCAGCTGGGGCCCCAGGCGGTTACCTACTTTGCCTAATGGCTAGCTTTTTGTTTGTCATTTTAGTGTTCAATCCGCCCCTGCGAACACTAAAATGACAAACAAAAAGCTAGGTTTTTGCGGAGCTCTCGTCGGCGCAGCCATCTCTAGGCGCACCTGCCTTCTGCCTTATCTTTCCCATCTCAGGTTCACTAGTCAGCCAGCTGATCTACAACCCCAATTCCAAAGAAGTTGTGTGAAATAAAATAAAATACCGAATACAATGATTTACAAATCTCATAAACCCATTATGTTATTCACGATAGAAAATATAAAACATGTAAAATGTTTAAACAGATTAAATGAACAATTTTAAAGAAAAAATAAGGTAATTTTGAATTTGATGGCAGCAATACATCTCAAAAAGTTTAGGACAAGGTTATGTTCACCACTGTGTAGCATCCCCTCTTCTTTTAACAGTCTGTATCTGTCTGGGAACTGAGGAGACCAGTTGCTGGAGTTGTGGGAGAGGAATGTTGTCCCTTTTGTGTCTGATACAGTATTCTTGCAGCTCAATGGTTCTGGGTCTTCTTTGTCATATTGTTTCATGATCCACCAAATGTTTTTACAGGTGAAAGGTCTGGACTGCAGGCAGGCCAGTTTAGCACCCGGACTCTTCTACTACGAAGCTATGGAGTTATGACAGATACAGGATGTGGTTAAACATTGTCTTCCTAAAATATGCAAGGCCTTCCCTGAAAAACATGTTGCCTGGATGCAAGCAAATGTTGCTCTAAAACCTACCTACACATTTCAACATCAATGGTGCCTTTCCAGATGTGCAAGCTGACCATTCTATAGGCCCTAATGCACCCCCATACCATCAGAAATTCAGGCTTTTGAACTGAGCGCTGATAACATGCCGGATGGTTCCTCTCCTCTTTAGTCCAGAAGACGCAACATCCCTGGTTACCAAAAATAATTTCAAATTTCAATTTGTGTGACTACAGAACAGTTTTCCCACTTTCCCTCAGTCCATTTTAAATGAGCTTTAGCCCAGAGAAGATGGCAGTGTTTCTGGATCATGTTCACATATGGCTTCTTCTTTGCATGATAGAGCTTTAACCTGCATTTGTGGATGGCATGGCAAACTGTGTTCACAGACACTGGGCCTCATTCTCGAACATTTTCTTAAGTTTCTTCTGAAATGTTTCTCACGGGCTTCGGAAAAACAAAGTAAGAAAAACAGATCCGCCAAATTCATGAACGCTTGAAAATGTGTTCCTAACTTCCTTCCGAGTTGTGCTCTACAGGAAGAGTTTTCTTATAGAGGACTGCAAAACCGATTTTACCTTGTCATAGTTGAATAACGACGCTAGCTTTTCAACAAAGCCACCGGTGTGACGTAGGACCGGGGACCGCCCTTTTTGGCTCTGGTCTGTATCTTGGTCACACCCCAATATTTACATCCAGACCAGCCCGAGGTAGCGTCTATCTCCGATACTAGTTTAGCTGCGCGCTGCTCTGTGTAGGCTACTTATAAGGAATTACAAAGAAGAACGTTTTGAATTATAACAAGGATATTGAAAATGGACCACGGTCGTAAATGCTGTGTTCCAGGCTGTACAGGGAAGGCTAACACTCACAGTCTTCCCAAGGAGCCAAACATTCTACCGGCATGGCTGCTGTTGTCTATGATAAGATTCCGGCGAAGTTCGACACTCAATCATTCATTTGCTCTGAACATTTCACCCAAGACAGTTTTGACAACCTTGGACAATTTCAAGCAGGATTTGCTAGGAAGCTGAACCTGGAAAGAGGTGCTGATCCGACCGTATGCTCATTGCAACCGCAAGCTATAAGGACTGTATGATGTTGTGCTAACAGTTATTAGCAATGCTAACGTGTCCTGTGATATAGCGTTAGAATACCAGGTAGAATGCTAAATAAGTTTCTACACACATCAAATGACTCTAGCTAGACTAACTGTAGTCGGCATTAGAAGGGAAGCTCCCGAAAAAATTGCCAGAAAACAAACAGCAGTCTGGCTTTTTGCTAACACCTGTCTAGATGATACCCTATTCGGAGACCTTAGGGAACAGTGTGAAATACCCCAAAAACCCAGTCAATTGCCCCTTTAAGTTGAAAGCGCGTCCTCGTGCTCTTGAATTTGCATACATTCACGCCCGACAGCTCCTTATAACGGCACGCAACAGCAGTGACGTGTGCAGTCAGAATCAACACAGGAAAGCAACAGGAAAGCAATATATGTCTAAGCGAAAAGCAACCGGTGCACGGGTGTGCAACATTATACCAGTAAGATGAGCAGTGGAATTGTTCTCCACTGGATCTAACAGTGTGGCCACTAAGCAAGGTTGATTATTATAATTATTTAAATCCGAGGATGTCTGTTATGGCAAGCCGTTTTATCATTTAACCAATGAATTCTTGATATCCAAAATTCAAATTCTTGATATCCAAACTGCTTGATATTGTAGTGAACGACGGGGTTAGTTAGGGAGCGGTCAAGCACTGCGCTGATAATTGGGAAATTGGTTGCACCTGTGGAGGGAAGTGTTGAGAGGGGTATAAATGGGGAGTAGGTCGGTAGGGGGGTTGTTGGTCTGGGAGCCGTTGTGGTGGACATTGCGAATCGTTAACACACTGTACGCAATCGGGGGGTGGTGGCGTTTGCAGACCATTTAGGGCAGCCGGCGTGAAGACAGCGAGGGGGGACAGGGTGAGGTTCCTGGCGGGTTAGGGTGACCTAGATAGCGGGGCTATAGGCGTACCCTTGTTCGCTCCCAGCCTGTGGAGGAGGCTCTCCTGCTGTTTCTGGAGCGGCCTAAAAGCGCAGACCCCAGGGGAGGGTCCTGAAACCCCGGAGAGCTGAGTATAGACCAATTATTTGTTTGTAAACATTCGGCATGCGCGCGCAATGTGGCTGCAGAAAACCGAGAAAGGATAGCATTTTAAATGGCAAAAGGACCACACGGATAATACAATATATAGTTAGATTTAAAAAGACCAAAAAGGTCGGGGAGGACAGCCTTTAAAAGAGAAAGCGATTACCCATTGATCTGTCGCATCAGAATTTTGATTTGGGTCACGAAAGTCTTGAAATTTGAGTGAGAATGTCGCCCGGTACAGATTGCTGAGTTGAGCGGCAACCATGTCTTCACGTCATGTCACAAAGTTCATAATTTTACAGTTTTACAGTCAATTCTAGATCTAAAAAGTCGAGCGGGGCAGCTGTCAAGAGATATGGGAATTCTGCTTTTAGCTAGCTGGTCCGATTATTTTTCTGATTTGTTTAAACTGGCAATCTGAGCATCCCAGTTACACTATTTTGACGTTAACCTCAGTCAGACTCGCTCACTGGCAGTGTGCACAATGTTGTATTTCACTCCATTCTACACCGGAAACGTCATCAGGGAGGATTGCCTAATGTAGATACGAGCCTGATGAAGATAGCCAGAATCTCGGATTTCTTTAACCAAGCCTGTTTCATTCGTAATTTGAACACGCGTGACTTTGCGGTGAAGTGTGGGTGTGATAGCACCGCGTGGCCAATGCTTGCTGTGCCCTAAGGGGATTCGAGCGTGGGTTTGTAGTGTAAGACACGTTTGCCGTGCCCCATGGGGGTATTTATATAAAAGGGGCTGCCCAAGTGACAGACACCGGGGTTGGCCCGGTGGGGGGTTTCTAAGTGCGGGGGCTCTATCTAAGGCCGGAAGATCTGTGTGCCTGGCTCAATGCTCTATCCTATGAATTCAAATAAAGTGACATTTTTGTACCTGGAGTGTTCCCTCTCCTATGTCCAGCGGTGTACTCTCACTAGCCTGCATTGACTACCTACACTCCATAGCGGAGGCAAGATTTATTACAATATCAAGAATTCAAATTTTGGATATGAAGAATTAATTGGCTAAATGATAAAACGGCTTGCCATAGTCTGTGGAGTTGAACGCAATCACCAACGATTTCTCATAACTTCATTAACACGGAGAGTTTTCTTAAATGCGATTCCTCTGATCCTTGTGGTTTTTTAAGGAATCGCATTTAAGACAACTCTGGCCGGTTTACGACTGCCGTTACCCAGACGTTCGAATTGCGGGTCACACCGTGGTGTACCCCAGCCAGTCGTCGTCCGCCCCAAAACGCCCCCGGACGGAGGGCAAGGATGATAGCCAGCGCCCCAGCAGCAACACAAGCCTGTAACCCCGGGACGAGCTGGACCTGGATGACCTAAGCAACACGGGCATAGTAACCGACTCCCTCATCGAGCTCCAGGAACTGTACGCTCGGCACTAGATCGACTAGCCGGCCAAGTACACCTCGGACTCATCGTTCTCCTGCAAGACCAACGAGATCAGCAAGCTCATCTACACCATCGCAACGACTACAACCTGGAAGAACAAGTGCGCCCCCAGGAGCCACCGCCGCCCAGGGCCCACGGGCGCAGCGACGGGACGCTCCCGATAATGGCAACGCCACCATGACCTACACCAGCACCTTCAGCGACATGGAGCTGGAGGTGAAGGTGCCTAAGCGCACGCCATCCGACGAGCTGGCCAAGAACATGAGACACTACAGCTGAAGGATGAATTAGACAATAGTGCTCTGGACGACCACTGTAAACAGGGGGGGAATAATTGGGACTGTGCTCGGGACGACCACGATTAACGAGGGGGGCAAATGTAACGGGGGCAAATGTCAACAATGAATGTGTTGGGGGTGGGACAGCCTGTCTTTCTGTGGATTGTGTGTGTGTTTTAGACGATTACTACTTTTTAAACCGTTTCAATAAAAGCCAACTTTTCTACTATCACGTCTCTGTATTGTTGTGTACCCAGGGGTCAGAGATTTGGAACCTGTATGGTTACATAAGCTTTTGAAGATATCTAGTTAACATGCAAATTAGCTTCTAAAGATATCTGGTTAACATGCAAATTAACTGCTGAAGACCACACCTCACAGAAGACAGCACTACAGAGAACATATCGACGTGAACCAATTTCAGAAATGGCACACACGTGTTATTGAACAAATTCAACAAAAATAATTAAAGATAATAATTAAAGAATTAGAAAAACTTTCCAACAAGGCAACATATGCCACACACAATTGATGCTTATTGATTCATCACTGGTGAATTTAAGACTCAAAGGCATTATCGATGGAGACAATGGAATAACTTGTTGCTAGTCTTTCAGAACTCCGAGCTCTCATCCCACGCACTCAATGTAAATTAGAAAGCACAGCGAAAACGCCTTCTCATGCACCGATCAAAGAGTATGGGAGTTGAATCTGCGTGCGTAATGCTGTTTGTCTAGAAAACGCGGAGTGGAATTCTATTGCTATGGGTGTTCTCCCTACTGATAAAGTGGAATGGATTTGATTGTGAAGCAATGGAAAGATCACTGGACTAGTAGACCAGTCATGCACTAATATTTTGATTGCAAATGTGGGGGGGTCCAAACTACTTTTTTTGAGGGGGACGTGACCCCCCCAAGTTACATTGGGGCAACGCCCATGTATACCAGTAATATTTGTTTTTTTCTACAATAGCATTCTTGTGTCAGTTGTGTCATCTAAGTCAGTGTTATGGAATATGACTAATCAAGTCTCAGTTCATAGCCGGGTGTACACCAGCCGGTGCAGTAAACAGGCTAGGCTAGCTTGCTAGCTACAATTTCAGTACAGTAATATTAAAGATTCTTCCTCCTAATTTCTCAACTCTGGTAAGATTCTATTCACAAATTGAAACAAATAGTTCTGTAATGTTAAATATTACTTGTGAAAAGTAATCCCCCTGAGCAGAGATGGGCCAGAAAATGTAACAAAATACAATGCATGTATTTTGTATTTCAAATATAGGAAATACTTTTTCTGGATTTTCCGTTTTCTCACAATTTGGTATAGCAGAGCATTCCGGTTTGGGCTATATAATGTACACAAAGCTCTGGTGAACCCCACAAAAAGAAAGAACAGTCACAGAATGTCAGTGTAGCTAAGCCAAGCTATTAAAAGACAATGACTTTATTGATTATATTACTACCTGTAAATCAATACATATACATCATTTATGTATATATATTTTCTTTATTAGGGACATTTAACAGCCCATAAACTTACATCGATACATTTAACTTAGATTTATTTATTCATTCAATATTGTCTCAAAATGATCTGATGTTCTTGTCAAAATTCTCTGTCTCTCTCTGTCTCTCTCTGTCTCTCTCTGTCTCTCTCTGTCTCTCTGTCTCTCTGTCTCTCTCTGTCTCTCTCTGTCTCTCTCTGTCTCTCTCTCTCTCTGTCTCTCTCTCTCTCTCTGTCTCTCTCTCTCTGTCTCTCTGTCTCTCTCTGTCTGTCTCTCTCTGTCTGTCTCTCTCTGTCTGTCTCTCTCTGTCTGTCTCTCTCTGTCTGTCTCTCTGTCTCTCTCTCTGTCTCTCTCTCTCTCTCTCTCTCACAAACACACACACACGCTGAGGCATCAGAGGATGAGTAGGCTCTCACACACACACCTAAATCAACATAAGCTGAGCAGGGGAAACTGAAGCGTCAGATCATTCAACTTTCTTTACAAAAAATAAACTTACAAACTTGAAAGTGAACAGGTAACTTAACTAACTTAGTAACTTAGTGAGTTGAGACCCAACCACTGAGGAGCCAGTTTTAAGAACAGTTTTAAGAACAACCAACTTTTCGAATATTTCTGGGGTTAACCGCCTTCTGTGTGGATTTAATATTAGTCCTGCAAAAGAGAAAAGTCTCTCAACCGGAGCTGAAGAGGGGAGGGTTGTGTTGAACCGAACAAAAAGGAGCTTGATGAGTGGATACTGCTCAAGAGAGAGCAGGTATTTTCTGGTGTCCTCCAGAAAACGAAGGGTCTCTAACTCAGCTTTGCTGTGGCTTGTCATCTCCTATCTTTCCTGGACTTCAGTTTCTTCAGCTGAGAAAACAAAAAAAAGTCATTTTCCTCATCATCTTGGTGGTTTGAGGAAGAAGTTCCACTCTCTGCCACCAGGCCAAGGTCTTCAGCTGAATGGAGCATAAGCTGGTGGATTCGCCTCCTTTCTCCTGTTAATCACTGTGGTAGCCAGCGCATTTTGAAGAATGGGTGGGTGACTGTTGCCAAGATTGCTTCGTTCACATCCGTCTTTAACTCCAGATAGCAACTAAACCTTTTCTCAAAACCTACCAAGATGGCTTGTAAAAGGGGAGAAGTGTGCCTTAGGTTGGAGGCTTGTAGGTCCTGGAGTTTGGATTGCACGGCAAAAAGGGTAGGGATAAGTTCACCATAGTAGCAGGATATCTGACCCTGTAGCCGATCTATGGCTACTGCAATAGGTCTCAGGATTTTGCAGTACTCTGCCAGGTATGCAAGCTCCACCTCTTTGAATGGAGGGAGCTGAAGTTTTTCCATCATTTCAAGTAGTTTGTCTCTTAAAGAGGCCAGCTGATTCAAACTGTCATACATAGAATTCTAACGTGTTGGACATGGTGTTTTCAACTGTTCTTTTGTCACTTCTGACAGGAGCTCTGCCGTCTTGGGTCTTTTTGATGCATTCCACAAAGCTGAGCACTTTCCCATGGCTGTGTGGTTCAGACGGGAGAGTGTGGGAGAGTCCTTCATCGCCTGCTTCGCATCAGTGGGACACACTAAGCTCAGTGTATGAGTGGCACATCTCACATGAGGTGGTAGGATGATTGCACCTTCAGACACTTCTTCTTCTGAAGCATTGATGGTTACAAAGGATAGTCCACCCTCTTCTGTGTCATCATTCTCATTTTCATCTGCAACAACAGATATGTTGAACTCCTTAAACGCCTTTACAAAATTTGACCCATTGTCAGTCACTGTTGCAATGATGTTTTCATTTGACAGGCCAAATTCTGAGTGGATTTCCTCCAATATCTCAGCAATGCAGTTGTAGTTGTGTGGACTTGGAAAATGTCTGCATGCGAGAACGACTGATTCACGTTCAGTTGAATCTGGCTTGATCCAGTGAACTGTTACGCCCATGAAGCTAGTCCTACTAGTGGACCAGATGTCAGCAGTGGTGCAAACATATTGCACCGTCTTCAGTTTCTCTTTCAGATCATTTTTTGGGGCATTGAAATCTGCTTCTATTTTCCTTTGCAGTGTACGTCTGAAAATCACTGTCAGATTGGGGTTTAATCCGTGAATCAATTGAACAAATTCAGTTTGTTCAACTGTAGACAAAGGATGCATTCCTTTCACTATGTACGAAGTAATGAGAGAATCAAGTTTACCCTGAGTTACATTGTGTTCAAAAAGGCGAGTCTGCCTATTGGGGGTGTTTGTCTTTTTGACACTATAATTAGGTTTACACTCTGTCTTGTACTTTTCAAAATCATAAAGACTGTCAGGGTGAAGTCTCTTCAGGTGAGTTTTGAAATTTGGTGTAGCTAAAAGAGTTCCAGATATTACTGCTTTCTTTTTGGTGCAGAGTTTACATTCCGCCTGGACCTTCCCATCTGGTGTTTTAGAGACAATACTGAAGAACTTCCCATCCAAGATTGCAGACACAGGCTTGGTTCCATCTGTGGTTCCATCTGTGCTTGTTTATGGTCCTTGAACATCATGTTCCTGAGACATGTTTTCCACCTGGCCAACTGTAGAATGTATGAAATAATACAACTAAGAATACTTTCATAATATACTTTTTAAATTAAATAAATTGGATATTTAATGTTTTTTTATTTATTTTCATGGACATCTGTCATAGCCTGGCTAACTGTGAACTATATTATCTGCCAGTAATTGATATGGCAGTATGACATTCACATTGAGAAGATACAGCAAAACGTGTAATACAGTGCAAGATTAAATGGTCAGACGTCTCTTGATAAGGTTATCATGAACATACAAGCTCCCAATCTCCCTCTTCCTATAGCTAGCTACTCGATTAATAAGTTAACTTGCTAAACACTGGCTATACACTCGCCTCACAGCATGCTAGTGTCATAAGCATGTTAGCATCTCTAGCATCGCTAGCTTGATATTATAACCTTCACCATGTATATAATAGGCTATGTAGCCAGACCCAGACATAAATTATACATCAAGTTAGTTGACATCTGTCAAATTCAGATAAAATATTTACCTTGACAGACAATCCGTTGAACTTGATAAGTGGGTACTGGGTTGTAGTGGGTACTGTGTTGCCAACCATCCCGAATTATGGGTAATTTTGTCCTGTAAGGGACAGCTCCAGTCCCGTATTCCAATCACAGCCTAGCCGGCCAATAACAGGCTACTATTATTGGCCGCGCCAAAACTCATGCAAACGTTGCTATGGGACGCGGTTTTTGCTTGTTTGTGAAAAGTGTGTTAATTGGCCATTGGTGAGGTGAGCGTTATCGTGTGTCAAAATGAGAAACTTGTAATAATTGTCTTGACTATTACTATGAACAATATATCCAAGCGAGTACAGTAGTGGCTTGCCGAAATTACGCTGAAATTAGTAGGTTTATGGTATGGCTAATGAAAGCTTGCGATTTCCGTTATTGTTGGTCAGTTGTTGGCGCGTGCGCACTGCAGGAAAGTGTCCCTCATTTGGGGTTGAGGAAGTTGGCAACCCTGAAGAAAGCAGGTCCTTTTTGGTGTCCTCCAGAAAACAAAGGGTCTCTAAATCTAGCTTTGATCTGAAGACTGAATTTGTGAACTGTTTTTTGATTAGTCGAGAAAGTATTACTCCACTCTAAAGTATTTTGTTACAAACTACATTCGATTTTTATCGGCCCTATCAATTACAAATTACAAAATACTCAAAAGTCTTGAAATGTGTATTTCAAATACAAGTAATTGAAATACTGCCCATCTCTGCCCCTGAGCCTTATTTGAGATAGTTCGCCGATTGGAGCATGAATATGCTGCACAGTTGTGTGGCATCTTGTTTATTCTGCTGCTACGCAACTAGGAATTTGACCTTTCCAAGATGGCGGCCGCATTTCTCTGTCAAGAAATGCAATTATCTGTACTTTCTACTCCAATTTCAGTTTGGCTTGTTTTCATTCCGGCTTGTCATCGTTCAAAAAAACACTCATCAAAAAATAACCTATCCAGATAAATCGCGCCATCCAGATAGAGTGAATTTAATTGTGGTTGGATGAGAAGTATAAACATATACCATTCCAACACACTGTTGGTTTATATGCGATCCATCGCACCTGCACATGACACAAACATGTCACACGCCAGCCAGGAAATAGCAGACGTATGTAGCCTAGTCCGTGGCAGAGACTCAAGAAAACTTGAGCGAAATGTCCCAACCAAGCACCAGCGAGGAGGTTGGTAGTTAGGAAGATTAGCCAACCCTTCTACATCCCTGGCCATACCTGGAAGAATTTTTCGAAATGGTTGGATGAAAAAACAACTTTCAAAAGCAGTGCAATGCTCTGCGCATTTAAGTACCACAAGCTAAGCTAATGGCAAAAACTAGCCGTCTAATTTGAATAAAGCCTATTGATAACACGCCTCTGAAGTTTGACTTTTTGCACCATTACAACACTTATAGGCAAGTAGTCATCATTTTCCGTTCCATGAAACACACGTTAATGCTAAGTAGTGGTTCTTATATATACATATATGGTTCTTTAAAGGGGCAATTGACTGCAAAACCAATTTTACCTTGTCATAGTTGAATAACGACAGTTCGGTGGGTAAACTGAACATACAGTGAATATCAAAGTCCATTGACACATCTTTCCTATTCAAATCTCAAAAAGAAAAAATTTGGCTGTAAAGCGCTAGCTTTTCAACAAAGCTACCGGTCCTACGTAGGACCGGTGATCGCCCTCTTATTGGCTCTGGTCTGTATCTTTGTCACGCCCCAGAATTTACATCCAGACCAGCCCGAGGTAGCATCTATGTCCGATAATAGTTTAGCTGCGCGCTGCTCTGTATAGGCTACTTATAAGGAATTACAAAGAATGTTTTGAATAATAACAAGGATATTGAAAATGGACCACGGTCATAAATGCTGTGTTCCAGGCTGTACAGGGAAGGCTAACACTCACAGTCTTCCCAAGGAGCCAAACATTCAACAGGCATGGCTGCTGTTGTCTATGAGAAGATCCCGGCGAAGTTCGACACTCAATCATTCATTTGCTCTGAACATTTCACCCAAGAAAGTTTTGACAACCTTGGACAATTTCAAGCAGGATTTGCTGGGAAGCTGAACCTGGAAAGAGGTGCTGTTCCGACCGTATGCTCATTGCAACCGCAAGCTATAAGGACTGTATGATGTTGTGCTAACAGTTATTAGCAATGCTAACGTGTCCTGTAATATAGCGTTAGAATACCAGGTAGAATGCTAAATACGTTTCTACACACATCAAATGACTCTAGCTAGACTAGCTGTAGTCGGCATTAGAAGGGAAGCTTCCAAAAAATAGCCAGAAAACGAACAGCAGTCTGGCTTATTGCTAACGCCTGTCTAGATAATCTATTTGAAAGAACTGGAGAAAGGCAGGTTCTAGATACAGGATACGTTAGCATTACTAGTAACTGTTACTAGTAACACCTAGACTGTAGGCATGTAAACAAGTTTAGCTTGCTAGTTAACGCAAGAGCATTGGTAGAATGTGTGATAATTTAGCCTAGTTTATTGGCAATGGGGTTAACGTTGATTCATGTTCCTGACTGTGTTTCATTCAAATAAATAACCTGTGTAATGAAAATCTATAATTCACGATGCATGTTTGTCCAGATTTTGTCATGTTATTTTACAGCAAGATATCTTGAGCTAGCCTAGCTAGCTAACTGAAGCCGAGTAGAATCACGATATGGTTTGGTTGCTAAGCTGTAGCCTAACGTTCTACCCACCTAAGTCAATCTAGTTTGCTTCAACAACAGAAGTGGAAACAAGTAATGTTATCATTTCAAATGATATATAGTCAATCTGTTGAAAACAGTGTTGAGTAGACACAATATATTTATTTGCGCGTTTTTATTTCAAGTCTCGAACTTCGGTGTTTCAGCGAGTGCTGCTGTTGGCCATGTTGCGTTTTTGCTCCCAGCTTCACTTGTTGATAACCAACCAATCAGCGCGCAGCTTGTCTAAATATTAATGAGCATACCATAAAAGGAGAAAAGCTAGTGTTTTTTTCCCCGGGTACATTTCAGAGGATCTGTCAAAGGGCATAGAACAGCACCCGGGCCATTTTCAACCCAACCAATGTTACATACCCTATTCGGAGACCTTAAGGAACCGTATGAAATACCCAAAAAACCCAGTCAATTGCCCCTTTAAACAGGCACTGGCTGGAGGTAAGGCATAGCAGAAAAACTGTCAGAATGAGGTACAAGTCCGATCAAGAAGCAGATACATGTGAACGTTACGAAGATCAATACTATTAGTACTGTAGTTTCTATTAGTACTATTAGTACTGTAGTTTACTGAATTTTCCCGAGAGTGGCAGTTCTCTCTATATTAGACATTCTCTGGGTGGGGGCTTGGCAGGCTCTCCTTAAACAGGCTATGTTATGTCTATGTAGTGGACATTACGCGCGTTCCCCTCCTCTGAAGTGTGCGCAATGCGCGGCACCCATACCGGAAGGTGTAACTACGTCGGACTTCACTCCGTGGAAAGCAAATCGGTGAAAAGGAAATATATAATATACAATCGGTACTCAAAAAAGAAGAAAATAAGACCTACAGAGTTGGGATTCGGCATTTTTAGGCGCCTATATCGAAGAACAACTTCTTCCCCACGGTAGTAGAATTTATTTAATTTCCAACGTTATTTGACAAATGCTCCTTATGTAGAGCTAGCTGATAGTGCTAGCTAGTGGCAAGCAAAGTTACGTCTATATAACTAGAGCTAGCTAGTGGGAACCGTTTAGCTCATTAGCAAGCAAGCTAACTCCGAGCTATATCCAACCGGTCTGTCTTAATCGGAGTTTCGCTGTGGTACAGTTTAGTTGGCGAGCTGTATTACGCAGCCCGGTGGCGGTGAGTTACATACCGCTAATTAAAATGCTAATAGTTAGTGTACCTATTTAATCTTCGATTTGATCGTTAAACATACCACGGAACCTATCCAAACGAGGTTGGCCTAGAGCTACTAGCCATCTAAATGGCAATATATCATCACCTAACACTGGCCTAGCTAGGTATTGTAGCCAGTAAGGCAATTTACGTTTGCGTGCTTGCTAATTGTATCTAGATCATTCTCCAAGTAATTTCGGTTCAGATGAAAGTAAATCTCTCAGTGTTTATTGTCAAAACAAGTTAGCGGATGTTGGGATAGTATGCTTCTCGAGTCTTAACTGTAGGCTATAGCTTGGTAGGCTAGCGTCCTAACTGGCGAATGCTGACCACCGAATCACTTACTCAACGTTTGTTTCCAATCACACAGATCGTTGTCTCCACATTTTCCCCGAAAGCGTTCAGTTCTTATTCCTGTTTTCGGCCTGGTTCTGTGTAACTGGGAAGAACACACGCTTCTACTATACCCCAGAGAGTGAGGAGGAGTGAGTGTTTGAGACCCACTCTCTCCATGTGTGTGACTATGGGAGACATTAGTGATCTGGACAGACAGATAGAGCAGCTACGACGCTGTGAGCTCATCAAGGAAAATGAAGTCAAAGCACTTTGCGCCAAAGCCAGGTACTGTTATATATTTCTGTAAGAAGATGGTTAGCTGTGAAGTCAACTATAGCACAAATTAAGTGAATGACTGTTTACTTTGATTTTGATTGTACAGTTAAATCAGTCCAGTTTCTGTGTTTTACAGGGAGATTCTGGTTGAGGAGAGTAACGTTCAGAGGGTAGACTCTCCCGTCACAGTGAGTATTTCCAGAATTTCTTGACAATCATGCGTAAAAAACAATATAACTTAGAAATATATATATTTCATGCACCCCATTCTTTTCTACTTGCAAACTTCTCAGGTGTGTGGCGATATTCACGGACAGTTTTATGACCTGAAAGAGTTGTTCAGAGTAAGTCTAAGCGCCTCTTTCAGAACCCATGAACATGTTCTGTGTTCTACTGAACTTTTAGCTCAGAGTATGCAACAACATACACTCACTGGCCACTTTATTAGGTACACCTCGCTAGTACCGGGTTGAACCCTCTTTTGCCTTCTGAACGGCCTTAACTCTTTTTGGCATACTTTCAACAAAGTGTTGAAAACATTGCTCAGAGATTTTGGTCCACATTGCATTTACATTTATTCATTTAGCAGACGCTTTTATCCAAAGCGACTTACAAGAAAGAGCTTTACAAAAAGTGCATAGGTCAATGATCATAAACAACGAAAGACCCCAAAAACATTGCGGGTAGCCAAAACATGAAGCATACATTGTGAAAAGCAAATAAGTGCCAATGGGTAGAACCAGAAGAGCATGTAGTTAAACAAATTACAATCAAACAACATGTAATATAATTCACAGCGAGTACAAGTAGTTAAATCAGTTACAACTAGCCAACAAGTGCAACAAGTCCCTCAATTAGTGTAATTGTTTTCCTGCAGGAAATAAACTAACATCTGATCCAGCAAATATTTTTTAAGTACTGTTTTACGGAACAAGTGTGTCTTTAGCCTTTTCTTGAAGGTGGAGAGACAGTCAGTATCTGATGGAGGTGGGGAGATGATTCCACCATTGGGCCAGACAGGAGAAGAGCTTGGGTTGGGAGTGGGCGCTCTTGAGAGGTGGGACCACCAGACGGTTGTCAGAAGAAGACCGTAGGTGGCGGGTGGGGGTGTAAGGCTGGACGAGAGATTGGATGTAGTCAGGTGCAGTCCTGTTCACCGCTTGGAAGGTCAGTACCAGGGTCTTGAATCTGATGCGGGCCATGATGGGTAGCCCATATTGACATGATAGCATCACGTAGTTGCTGCAGATTTGTTGGCTGCACATCCATGATGTAAATCTCCTGTTCCACCACATCCCAAAGATGCTCTATTGGATCGAGATCTGGTGACTGTGGAGGACATTAGAGTACAGTGGACTCATTGTCATGTTCAAGAAACCAGTTTGAGATGACTTGAGCGTTATGATGTGGTGCATTATCCTGCTGGAAGTAGCCATCAGAAGATTTGTATACTGTGATCATAAAGGGATGGACATGGTCAGCAACAATACTCAGGTAGGCTGTTTAAAGGATGCTTAAGTAGTACTAAGGGGCCCAAAGTGTGCCAAACAATATCCCCCACACCATTACACCACCACCAGCCTGAACCCTTGAAACATGGCAGGATGGATCCATGCTTTCATGTTGTTGTGTGGTCTTCTGCTGCTGTAGCCCATCTGATTCAAGGTTTGATGTGTTGTGTGTTCAGAGATGGCATTCTGCCTACCTTGGTTGTAACAAGTGGTTATTTGAGTAACTGTTGCCTTTCTATGATCTCCAACCAGTCTGCCCATTCTCCTCTGACCTCTGACATCAACAAAGCATTTTCGTCCACACACCTGCCGCTCACTGGATATTTTTTATTTTTTGGACCATTCTCTGTAAACCCTAAATATGGGTGTGTGTGAAAATCCCAGTTGATCAGCAGTTTCTGAAATACTCAGACCAGCCCATCTGGCACCAACAACCATGCCACATTCAAAGTAACTTAAATCCCCTTTCTTCCCCATTCTGATGCTAGGTTTGAACTTCAGCAAGTTGTCTTGACCATGTTTACATGCCTAAATGCATTGAGTTGCTGTCATGTGATTGCGAAATGAACAGATACCTACCTAGGTACCTAATAAAGTGGCCAGTGAGTGTATTTGTATGTCAACCAGAATCTCTCCATGTTACATTTGTTTAAAAGTTGTAAGCATTACCGTTAGCTTTGTTACAATCAGCTAGACCACATTTCCATTATACACCGCACTGCAGTTTATATTAGGCTATAATGCTAATTTCTGCTGTTTTGTTGATTCATTTTGTAAAAATCTGCAGGTTGGAGGTGATGTTCCAGAGACAAACTACCTTTTCATGGGAGACTTTGTTGACAGAGGTTTCTACAGTGTGGAGACGTTCCTCTTGCTTCTAGCTCTTAAGGTACAAAATGTAATATTAAATTGGCAACTTTATTCAAAGACAGGCAACTTCCTGGAACTACCATTTTGTACAATATCACTATCATACAAAACTGGAATAGCCTCCCAAGACGATGATAACATTTATAAAAAGCTTATATTTCACTCTTTGAACAATACTCATTGGATTAAAGTTGTCAGCCTGCACTTGCTTCAACTGAATAAGCTCCAACCCCAAACTAGTTTCTAAAGGTATGCTTTCACCTCCCTGCCCTATCACTATTTTCTCCCCTCCCTCTAGGTACGGTATCCAGACAGAATCACCTTAATCCGGGGGAACCATGAGTCGCGGCAGATCACCCAGGTCTATGGCTTTTATGATGAGTGCCTTCGCAAGTATGGCTCAGTCACCGTGTGGCGATACTGCACCGAAATATTTGACTACCTGTCTCTCTCCGCTATTATTGATGGCAAGGTACGGCCCTCTGTCAAGTTTGTCTCCCTCTCTGATATTGTGGCTATAGACTGTACACCACACCCCCACATTTTCTGTTAAGCTATTTGAAGCGCTTCATATAAAGGAACCAGTTTGTATAGTCTAGTCCAGCTCATTTAATTTTGACCTCTTCTGCTTATTTTGCTCTTTTATAATGCTCTTGACAATTAAAACAATACCCTCAATTTTCTGAATTGGATTTCTGTTATCCAACCAAATCTTCTGGCTATGGCTCTTATCCATAATGGCCAACTAATGTGTCAGAAAAGAAAATACCAAATAGAGCCTTAATTTTGATCTAGTGAGAATACTATCTTAATACTAGATGTTTATAGTTTATCATGCAGTTCTCTGGTCATCAAACAGTGATCCTAGATCCACATGCATACATTCTAAAAAGAAAATAAATCCTAAACCTAGGTGGCTGTTGGAAAGACTAGCAAATTGTCAAACTTTTTGTTTTGTGTTTATTTCCCTGGTTTAAATGATCAATTTAAATATAGATAAATTAAAGCTGTGCCCTAAAAAATGGCACTATTAAATTGTTTGTCTTTCTATAATCCCCTGATACTATTATCTGGACATTGTTGAGTATACAGGCACATATTTTTCTTGAACCTCTCATTCCAAAATCATGGACATTCATATGGAGTTGGTTCCCACTTTGTTTCTATAACTGCCTCAATTTTTCTTGTGAAGGCTTCCCAAATTCGTTTCATGGTGTTAAGGCCAGTGATCTGTGCACGCCAGCTATGTTTTTGACACAACTCAACAAAACATTTGACATTTTGTATGACCTCTCTTTGTACTGAAGAGGTTTGATTCAATGATGTTGAGGTTTGAATGGGGGCATTACGAAGTGGAAACAAGAAAGGCCCTTCTCCAATTTCTTGGCAAAAATGTTGACGCACAGAATTGTCTAGAAATACTTTTTATACTTTAGCATGAATATTTCCACAGGTGGAACTAAGGGCTCAAGAAAATTAAAAAACAGCCACTATTGTTAACGGGCTTGTAGGGCTGTCCCCTACTAAGAGTTTCTTTGGTCGACCAAGACTCGTCTAAGCACTTCTGAAAATCAACTAATCAAAATTTGAAACGTTTTTTTTTTCTTTCTATAAATGTCACAATGTTTTTCATCAACCCATTTTGTGTGATGTTTTACCTCACTGTTTTAAGAGATAATATGGAAGAAATATGTAAGAAGGGAGATTGACAACTAGACAAACATAAATGTACAAACATTTTCCCGATGTGACTCAATGTAGCTGCTGGACATTCCAGATTCAGCCGCTATAAAATAAGCTATTACTAATAATAAGTAATAGCTTACTCATGTCACCAGTCCTGTTGTTACCAAATCCCGATATAATACAAAATGCTTGATTGGTTATTATTTATTTTCCGTTATTATTTATTATCTATTACAATGTACTACAAATAAAAATATATTGTTTGTTTAACATGCAAATCAGCGCGCTATTCATGCCTCAAAAAGTGCAGCATGCGAACCTGCGTAGAAGCCGAGTGGGGAACGGTGCAACAAAGAAAGATGTGATTCTTATAATAGGCATATTCATTTTTCAACCCAGCGCGTTTGCATGAGCGAAGTAGGCCAATTTATGGTTTTCAGGTGGTAGGCTACATCATATTCAACGTCGAACTATGGAAAATAAACCGTTGTTGGCAGAGTTTGCATTCAACGTTTTTTGAGTCACCCAGTACTTTGTAAATGTTAATGTACTGTAAATGGAATGCTGCCATACCACATATTTCTTGGCCGTTTTGCTTAATAACACAGACAAAGTAGGCTATGGCAGAGTTTGTAGTTCAGCAGCCAATTGTGCACGTGCCGTGTGCAAAAAACAAACCAAGCAAAGCACAGATTAACGAAAAGGAAAACAATTACACCTTTTTTTTACATATATTTCAGTTGCATTATTTGTCTCAAATAATATAATCTACAATTTCTGTTGAACATGTCTTTAATTCAGCAATGGTGACACAAGCGGGAATCAAATCTCACGCTGACGTACGGCAGCTCGACCAAAAAAAATCTCAGTTGACCATGACCATATCGACCAGAAAATCGACAAGTCGACTGAGTGGGGACAGCCCTACTGGCTTTATAATGCTCCATGCACAAAGCAAGATCCATCTGAGGCCATTTTTTAAATTGAATGCTTTATTTTATTGCGTTTCTTTCAACATGTTTATTGAAAATGGGCTTTTCTTTTTGTACAGATTGCAGTTCTGCAGCATTTAAAAAAACATCCTTTCTAAAATCCTTTTTTCAATCCACTAGATTTTTTGCGTGCATGGTGGCCTGTCTCCCTCCATCCAGACTCTGGACCAGATCCGAACTATTGACAGGAAGCAGGAAGTGCCCCACGATGGACCCATGTGTGACCTGCTGTGGTCAGACCCTGAAGGTATAAAACCTGCACAGTGGGCCCCCATATTTTGGTTGTTTGACAATATAACACTTTGTGTTGGTGTTTGTTGTTGTTGACATTCATATAAAATACATTTAGATCTCTTTGTCTTGATCTTACCATTTCTCTCTTCCACTATTATTCTCAGACACCACAGGATGGGGGGTTAGTCCAAGAGGGGCAGGCTACTTGTTTGGTAGTGACGTGGTGGCCCAGTTCAACGCAGCCAACGATATTCACATGATTTGCCGGGCCCACCAGCTGGTCATGGAGGGCTACAAGTGGCACTTCAACGAGACAGTGCTCACTGTGTGGTCTGCACCCAACTACTGCTATAGGTGTGTGTGTGTGTGTGTGTGAAACATTTTGAAAAGTTGTGTGGCAAAATCATGTACTGTTCTTCAGTGTTTGTCAGCTTGTCATTTTAAGCAACTTGACATACAATTGTAGTCATCTTTCTCACACAGATGTGGCAATGTGGCGGCCATTTTGGAGCTGGATGAGCACCTGCAGAGGGAGTTCATTATATTTGAGGCAGCTCCACAGGAGACCAGAGGCATCCCTTCCAAAAAACCAGTGGCTGACTACTTCTTGTGATCTCTTATATGACTGAGTTCTATACCTTTTGTTTTTATGATGCCTGTGTGTTGGTTCCACCTCTAACCAGCCCTCCCCTGAACTTGCCTCTTGATGGTCATTTGAAGCTATCATACCCGAGTTGAAATCATTTGAAATCCTTATGAATACTTTGACCATTAATTTGAGCCAGTCCAGAATGCCAGGTGGTCATGGTTTGGACCATAGGACTATTTCAATGTTTCAATTGTGTCAGATGAGCTCCAATAATCTTCAGTGAAATTAAAATATTTCAAAAAAATGTTTGATCTGTGCCTGTAAACTATACAGTGCTAATTAAACTAAGTGATCACCATAATAATCATAATAATGACTATCCTGTACTTATCAGAGTGAGTCAAGTGTTGAGAGGTGCATTGCTCATCTTGAAACTTGGCCCAATCCAGTTGGAATTTCTCTCCAGCTCTCTGTAATGACCATTGCTCTGCTGTTTTTTTTCTTTGTACCCCTCAGCATCCATTTACCTATCTCCCTCCCCTTGTAGATTAGTCAGACACTTAACAGCTACCTTACCTTGTAATGTATGTATATTTTTAAATCCAATAGATTGAAGGATTCCAAGAGGGCATGAAAAAGAGTGTTTTATATTCAGATGTAGGATATTTCTTGGCTAGAACTTCTATTATGCATAACCTTTTTATTTTATTCTTCCAAACCTTCCAATGCTTCTTTTATCTTTGATTTTGTATAATTGTTGCTGTCAGTCCTCACGGTCAACATTTTAGTCATATTGTTTCCAAGCATTTGTATTTAATGCAGCTTGGCACCTTCATGTCTACTTAAAGGACAAGCAGATGTAGTAAATGGTTAAATGTTTCTCTCATCCACCTTGTCAATGCCTCCAGTCTACTCTTTAGGATTTGGTAAACTTTTGATATTGTAATAAAATCTTTTTGTATCAATATGTCTTGAGCATGTCCATTTGATTGAGAGTTTTGTAAGTCATACAAATTGCTGATTTTTACTGAAAGGGGATGTGGAGGTATAATTTATAGGCCAGACATAAAAATGCACTAAACCAAGACAGTCAATATTTAATATTTATTCAGACAGTTGCATGTTCTTTATTACAAGAAAAAAAGTTCAAATGGTTATGAAGGCACATTTGGCAAACTAATCAAGCATGCTGATACTTTAAAGTACAGTCACACACACAAATGGGTTGTAACTCTCACTAGCCTTTGACCTAGTCATCAGTCTAAAGTCAGTGTACTGATTCAAAAAAAGTGTATCACGTATATTGGTTTTTGGAATTAATATATTGGAGATAAATACTTAATTAAGCTACAGTATCTTTTGAAAATAGATTGTCAGGCACAACTATTGACTCTAAAAACAATGGACAATGTCCGCTCCTCGGTCCGTGTACGTGAGTTTAATTCCTTATCCCATCAAAACGGAACAAGTAGGAATAAGAAAAAAGTTTGTAATTACGTTTTTTTTGTTTGTTGGAAAAACGGTTTTTTTTTTTTATACATATAACTAAAAATATCAAGTTGTTTTATGTTTTTTCGTACGTGGGTGGAGCTAAATGTGAAATGGGTCTGTGTCAGAGCCATTGAAAAAGAAAAATATTTTTCTATGGCTCTGGTTTGTGTATCATCCGATCATTCACTCAGGGTCAGATTTACCCATTAGGCAAAGTAGGCAACCGCCTGGGGCCCCCAGATGCCTTGAAAGACTCTATAAAAATACTATATGATCAATAATTACAAAAAAAATAAAATTTAAAGTCAAAACCTTCCCCAAAAGTATCAACAAAGATACCAACAGAGCGTTTATTTTATTTGTGTCAACGCAAGCTTCCCCCCTACTCGGCTTCCCCCCTACTCGGCTTCCCCCCTACTCGGCTTCCCCCCTACTCGGCTTCCCCCCTACTCGGCTTCCCCCCTACTCGGCTTCCCCCCTACTCGGCTTCCCCTCACACCCCATTCTACTGTGGACTATTCCATCGATTGCAGCAACTGTGCAGCAAAGCACGTCATTTCAGTTGGTTAATACGAGACAGCAGAAGATGGAAGTGAATGCAAAAGACAATTTGCTAAACGAAACGCAACTCCCGAGCGGAGGACAAAAGAGAGAGACTAATGAGGAGAGTGAACAAGTAGTTGTCAATCCAATGGTATCCAATGATGCGGCAGCTAGCACAAGTGCTGCTCACTGAAGTTGGGCTAGCAACAGCAGCTATGTAGGCTAGCTTGCTCGTTACACAATTTATGGGGGTCAGCTTCTCCACGCAAGTCTCTATACTGAGACCAAATTTGGCATTGTTACTGACAACTTGAGAGGGTACAATTTCTGGGGAAATTGTAGGGTGTGCTTGCTTGCATCAGATGCAGGTGGGTCCGTTTTCCCTTCTAGTGGTATTTTCAAGCATTTAGCCTACTCATATTGCATAATTCATTAAGAACACCCTTTGAAACAAGCTACTTTAACAACGTTGTCACGGGCAGTATTTCAGATGGAATTGCGATTCAAACAGTACCGTCTGTTAACTGAAAATATGCCCCCCAAAACTAAAATAAGTTCGATATTAATTTAGGGGGACATGGCTAATTCAAAAGCAGTTTGCTAGAGGCAAGCTAGCTGCCATTGCTATCCACACTCCACTGATTGATTGAAAGCACAGGAAATTAGAACGTTTATTTTGTAAGGGATAATTAAGCATTAAAGGCCATCCCAGATAGCACACATACGTCGTGCCGAGTATACCATAGATATAGGCTGTTTATCAATCTGAAGAACGCTGAGAACGCAAGTACATTTTTTTGAAAAACGTTCTGGCAAGGCTCCTTGCGGGAATGGTCTTGCAAGGACGCAAGAACGGAGAATGAATTGAGATAGTAAGGGTTTTCCTGGACTCGCAGCGTTATGATAACACTGACTAACTACAAAAACTATAATATAATAATCATTATAACGATATAATTTTTTGTCCAGTAATTTGAATTCTGAATTCGAAAGGGGAGTCAAAAAAAATACACACTGCTGGGTTTTAGATTTTTTGAAAGTTGCCTTTCTGTTCTAAAAAGCTCTTGAAAATGTAATTGACGTCATACACATCGTACGACCAGAGCTACTGCTTGACGGCAAGCTCTGGTCACTTGCTTTTTTCTCTCAGGGCATCGACAACACAGCTGACAGGTTAGGCTCTCCCTGTCAATACACATGCTTGAAAGAGTTTTGGCTTGCTAATGTTGTTGCTAATGTTGCTAATGCTCCAACATTCTGATTCCTTCGGATCCCATCAAGCGGGAGCTCTGATCGTATCAGTCCTTTACTAACCAATCAGCATTCAGTAGCAGAATGCTAGCGTGTTATGGGCAACAACGACTCACCATGTAAGAAATCAAAAGGACATAAGTACTCGTTCATTCAATTTTCGACCTATAATCCATGTTGAACATGCACAAACTACAATCAAATCTGAGTTTTTTCAACAACAATCAGGCGAAAGAGACAAATTTAGCCGTTTAGCTCCATAGACTCCCATTCAACATGCACTCGCTCGCGATCACACCCAGTGGAACTCTGGTGGAACTGCAGCCAAATTCGGTACAATGGGGTTTAATAGGGAGTGGCAAGGCTCTCCTTAAACAAGCTCTGGAGCTACCTTGCTGTCTTAATGGCGGCACGTATTACCCATAATTCTGTGTGCGGGGTTACCGTGAGCAACAAGTTAAACAGAATCATTTGACCGCCATTGCTCTAAGTTTTTACAATTCATATTTCAGCTAAACGGTACTTGTAAATCAGCATCTGAATAAAAATGTATCGAGAAGTGGGCAGTGTAGTTGCTCAAAATGTACTTATTTTATTGATGACACTCTTAATTTGTACATTTGCTCCGACTTTTCGATAACGTACAGTAGCTAGCATCGCAGTACAGTGCAGACACTAGCTAGTTGCTGCGTTTTATCATAATCCTATCAAATGAGTGAAATACAAACACAAATGTTATGAGCTATTGAGCCTATATCTAACACAAGTTTAAATACAGCTTAACTTGACTTAGTGTGACAATAAACTCAATGCAATTGACTGCCGTCTGACAAAGCGCGCTAGTGCGAGCACATAAGTACACGCAGCGCGATGACGTACATCCTGTCTTAATAGGCTGTTCGAAAACAACGGTTTTTAAGATACCTTACCCCAGAGAATGTCTAATATAGAGACAACTGCCACTCTCGGGAAACTTCCGGGTTCTGAACTGGTTGAAGTTCCATGTGAGGGCGCTAACGAGCGAGTGCAGAATGAATGGAGGTCTATGGAGCGGTACCCCTCAAAATCCACTTTTCTCAGGATATAATTTTTTGTCTAGTAATTTGAATTCTGAATTCGAAAGGGGAGGCAAAAAAAATACACACTGGAGGATGTTAGATTGTTATAAAGTCGCCTTTCTGTTCTAAAAAGCCTTTGAAAATGTCATTGACGTCATACACATCGTACGACCAGACCTACTGCTTGACGGCAAGCTCTGGTTACTTCCACTTTTCTCTCGAGGCATCGACAACACAGCTGACAGGTTAGGCTCTCCCTGTCAATACACATGCTAGAAAGAGTTTTGGCTTACTAATGTTGTTGCTAATGTTGCTAATGCTCTGAAATTCTGATTCCGCTTCGGATGCCATCAAGCGGGAGCTCTGGTCGTATCAGTCCTTCACTAACCAATCAGCATTCATTAGCAGAATGCTAGCGTGTTATGGGCAACAACGACTCACCCTGTAAGAAATCAAAAGGACATAAGTACTCGTTCATTCAATTTTTGACCTATAATCCATGTTGAACATGCACAAAGCCGTTTAGCTCCATAGACTCCCATTCAACATGCACTCGCTCGCGATCACCCCCAGTGGAACTCTGGTGGAACTGCAGCCAAATTCGGTACAATGGGGCTTAATAGGGAGTGGCAAGGCTCTCCTTAAACAGGCTCTGCTTACCCCGAAGAGAGCTGTCTCGTTAGACACCTGTCTAGTAAGACATCAAGGATTAAGACAGCTGTCTACGTTTTCGAACAGAGCCACCATCCGATGCATCCTCGGTAAAAGGGGCGGATCAGGTACATTTCCGGGTATTTTTGGCGTTCTTGGTGACTTTTGTTCTTTGGGTTGGAACCATACTTGGGCAATAAAAGATGACGTCAAACGAGTTCGCAAGAACACAAGAACGGAAAAAAACATGGATTGATAAACTATGGGGGGTGACAAGTGCCCTCGCACACTAGAACATCACACAACCGTCGCTACGCCTGACAATCATGGACGCCGCTACGCCAAGCGTCTGCAATGATGGACGCCGCTACTCCAAGCGTCTGACATTTTGTGGATAGCTAGGAAGATAAGCAGCTAGCTCACCAGAGACCGGAAGGGAACGGGAAGTGACCATGTGAGGCGATCCTTTATTTAGTCAAGTTTCTTAACATCTGTTGTAATTTTGTCAATTAAAAGTTGTAACTGACCAAGAAGTTTCACCCATTCGTTTTTACTTTGTAACTATAGTTTTAAAACCCTTCAGCAAACTGTGCAACTGGCTGGCTAGGCAGGCTACTGTAGCTGTCATTGCTTTTTGCCTTTCCTCACACTCACAGCCCAGTCCCAGTTGTCAGTAGGCCTGTGTTATCGATATGTTGAGTAAGAATATGATAGTTTGGAGAAAAGTAAAAATGTGTATCAATATCTTTCAATTACACTAAATTGTTAGTTTACTTGCTGTGCCAACTAGCACTAAATCCCATATTTGAATGTCACTTTGTATAAAAGCGTCTGCTAATCTCAATGAATACAATGTCTAAGAATCTTATGACTCATGAATTTTCCATTCAAATATGACCATTCTATGAATGTACATCTATACCTCCTGGGGACCCAGACCAGATCAAGACCCATCTAACAAGGCACACAATACCCAAATATTCTAATTCATGTAATTCTTCAATCTTGAATCAAACCACTATAAGCACTCTTGACTTAATTTTTTATTCAAATAATGATGCCTACACAAGTAATTGTACGCCTATAAATGCTATTATTGTATGTTCTAAAAGTAACAACAAATAAATCAACATAACAATAATAGTCTGATTTTAACGTTTTTATATTTAGCTGAGACATCTTTAACCTCTCCCTCAGTCTGTACTCCCCACCTGCTTCAAGAGGACCACCACCGTCCCTGTGCCCCAAAACACCAAGGTCAACTGCATGAACGACTATTGCCCTATAGCACTGACCTCTGTCATCATAAAGTGCTTCAAGTGGCTAGTCAAAACATTCATTTGCTCATCGTTGCTTCCCACCCTGGACCCTATGCAGTTTGCATACCGGTACAACAGGTCTACAGACAATGCCATCACCCTGACTATGCCCACTGCTCTCTCCCACCTGGACAAAGGAATACGTATGTGAAGATGCTGTTCATTGACTACAGCTCAGCAGTCAATACCATAATCCCCTCCAGACTCAGCTCGTAGCTTGTGGACCTTGGACTAAGCACCTCCCTATGCAAGGGGATCTTCAACTTCCTGACGGGGAGGACACAGGTGGTGAGAATAGTTGACCGTACCTCATCCACACTGATCACCAACACAGGCACCCCCCAGGGCTGTGTGCTCAGCCCTCTCCTGCTCTCCTTGCAACGCACAGGTCCAACCTCCTTGTTAACCATTGTGGGCCTCATCTCTGATAGTGACGAATCAGCCTACAGAGAGGAGGTTGATACCCTGACATCATGGTGTCAGGACAATAACCTCTCAATGTCAGCAAGACTAAGGAGATTATTGTGGACTATAGGAGGCGGCAGGAGGAGGAGCATGCTGCTTCAGGTCAGCTGCAAGCAGGTCAGCTGCGTCAGGTTCCTCGGGGTGAACATCAGCAATGATCTCACCTGGTTTGCTCACACGGTTGTTAAAGCTGCCCGGAAATGCCTGTTCTTCCTGAGGAGACTGAAGAAGTTTGGCATGGACTCAGTCATCCTCACTAACTTTTACAGATGCACAATAGAGAGCATACTGACTGGTTGCATTACAGTGTGGTATGGGAGATGCACAGACAGGGGCCGCAAGGCCCTACGTGGTGTGGTCAGGTCTGCTGAGTTCATCATCATCAGGAAGCTTCCAGCCCTACAGAACACCTACCACACACGATGCTTCAGGAAAGCTGACTGTTACCACCCATCCTTCAGTCTTTTTTCCCTGTTGTCTTCTGGCGGGCAATATTTAAGCATTCGGTCTCGCACACGTAGACTGGAGAATAGTTTCTTTCCAAGGGCCATCAGGCTTCTGAATGGAGCAAGTAGCCTATAGGAGGCTAATCAAACTCCTTTTGTAAACCCATCCTGCATCCTAAAATAGCGACGCCGGCTATATGAAAGAACAATTGTCTGACACATACAAATTCAAATGGCCCATCACCGGTAGCCTACTTGGCTGCAGTAAGACAAATACGCCTTTGCATCAAGACAAGAGAATATGTAAACACATTTTGGGCCTCTGCACGACAAAACTCGAGGCTATCAAACCAGCAAATATACATTTTACAACACTGAAAACATTACTAGAATGTGATGCATAAAATACGAAATTAATACATATCAAACATGACATGAAAACGTACTTAAAACTATATTTACACACAACACAAATTTTGGAGTCTAATTAAGGTCTGCCAATACAGCCCAACACTACCTAGCTGAAATAGCCACAGTTGATCATGTAGGCTACTTTAATTTGTTATCTCCGATTGTTAGCTAGCTAGCCTACAGTTGCCAACCTGAGACCGGTTATAGCTAACTAACCACATAATGGCAGACGCTTGGCGTAGCGGCGTCCATCGTTGCAGACGCTTGGCGTAGCGGCGTCCATCGTTGCAGACGCTTGGCGTAGCGGCGTCCATCATTGCTGACGGGCTACATGTCACACGCACTAATGCAACGTTTACAAAGGTAACGTCGCCGTATACGTTGCCGCTATCAAAGTTCCCTCACGTACTACGTTGCCACGTCACCGCCATCACTCCCATTGGGAACCAATGATAAAAAGGCTGAGACGACACGCACCGTGTGGGCAATGCTAGTATACAGTGCATGCTGTTTGTGTGTGTGAGGGCACTTGTCACCCCCCATACCAATACAGCCCAACACTACCTAGCTGAAATAGCCAGTTGATCATGTAGGCTACTTTCATTTTTTAGCTCCGATTGATAGCAAGCTAGCCTACAGTTGCCAACCTGAGACTGGTTATAGCTAACTTACCACATAATGGCAGACGCTTGGCGTAGCGGCGTCCATCGTTGCAGATGCTTGGCGTAGTGGCGTCCATCATTGCAGACGCTTGGCGTAGCGGCGTCCATCGTTGCCAGACGCTCGGCGTAGCAGCGTCCATCGTTGCCAGACGCTAGGTGTAGCGGCGTCCATCGTTGTCGACGCTTGGCGTAGCGGCGTCCATCGTTGCAGACGCTTGGCGTGGCGGCGTCCATCGTTGCAGACGATTGGCGTAGCGGCGTCCATCATATTGCAGACGGGCTAGGCGTCACACGCACTAATGCAATGTTTACAAAGGTAACGTCGCCATATACGTCGCCGCTATCGAAGTTCCCTCACGTACTACGTCGCCACGTCGCCGCCATCACTCCCATTGGGAACCAATGCTAAAAAGGCTGAGACGACACACACCGTGCATGCTGTTTGTGTGTGTGAGGGCACTTATAACCCCCCATAGCTCAGGTAGGTTAAATAACTCGGTAACACTTTAGATGAGCTCACCAAATTCATAATTTATTAACCAATTTGTTACTTATTAGTTAATGGTTCGTTCCCCATTAGTTATTTGTTGTTCATACAAAATGTATCATTAGTAAAGCATTAGTAAAGCTAAACCCTAACCAAAACTTAAACCCTAAACCTAAACCCTAGCCCTAAACCCGAAAACTAACCCTAACTGTGTGAACAAATACTTTACTAATGATACATTTTGTATAAACAATAAAAAACTAATGTTGAACAAACCGTTAACTAATAGGTAACAAATTGGTTAATAAATTATGAATTTGGTGAGCTCATCTAAAGTGTTACCAATAACTCTCTAACTCGGTCTGTCGCCAATGCAAATTTTATGAGCTGTGGAACACTATTGCTGTTCAAATAAGTTACATAACTGTTTTTTGGCTTAAACCGTATACAAATAAAGCAACAAACAGCAAAAATATCTTGTCCGTGAGCCACGGTTACTTAACTGCTTTTGGCTAATAACGGTTAGCGACCATTATCCTCAATCCAAACGGTTGCTTTTAAATTGTCTAAAACTGGTCCTAGGGCTGTGTCTAAAATGACTTACGAGGACTTAACATCTAAATATATTCATGCTGGTCTCTGCTTAGTTAAAACTGTTGGTTCCAGCCTTTGTTCGGTTAGTTTAACCACAAATAATGTTTTGAGTGGTAAAAGCTGTTTCTATGCGTGTATTCATGGTTAGCACTGACGTCACGTCGACGAGACCGCCGCCATATTTGTCCAATTTGACAGTTCTCCTCAGTTTCGCTATGGCGGTACACACCTCACACTTGAACTGGGTCTTGTGAAATAACACAAACCACATCATGTTCATGTCTCTGTAATTGAGACATTGTAATAAATCTATTTAAATTCTGGAATGTAAATGGTCAGAGAAACAGACAGATAATGAGCATTACTCTCCCTGTGTTCTGTGGTTCAGGTAGATTCAGTCTGTACACTCAGAACACTGTGTCTTTATTCAGACAGAGAGAAACCTGATTGCTACTTTGGCTGGTAAGTACTGACTTATTGTATAGTTAAACAGGCTGTAGATCACATCAGCAGACTGAGTTAATATATTCTGTATTTTAAGATCATTAAACTCTGATCAGATCAACTTTATTTGGGTTACATCAGAGTTTTGTGAGTGAGTTCCCTCCTGAACAGACATTTAATGAACACAGAATTATTCTGTCCACACTTACTGAAGCTTTTAGAAAACATCTTTACTTTGTTAGTACATTTGTAGCACTGTTGTATTCAGATTCTGTCACCTGGAAATACTGAATGGATGTGTGGATGGGTGATGATTATACTGTGTGCATTGATGCATGTTTTACAGACAGTTTAAGTCCTAACTTTCCATTTAGACTGACACATTTCGGGCCCTATCTTGCACCTAGCGCAATTGACTTAGGCGCAACGACGCAAGTGTCATTCCTAGTTTGCACTCGACGCAAAGGCGACTTTTCCCTCCACAGACGCACATCGAAATGACTTTGCGCTCCCGTGGGCGGTTCAGCGAAAAAGGAGGCGTGTTCCGGCACAAATGTTCCCTGGTGGTATCTTGCAGTTTCCGAAAAACAATTCCGCTACTGACCAGGAAAAACATGGTCTAAAGTCATTGGCGCATTATTCAGATGCTATTTTAAGGGCGCAAGCTTGATCCGTGCACACTGCTGGCGAGGCCAGGGTTTTCTTTCTGCGAAGCTAGGTTACATTATTTTGTTTAATGGCTGTTACATTTCTTCAATGATTATAAAAAGATTTTCATAAGAAATTTCTATGTATGTGAACTTTATTTGTAACAACTGTGGCAATTTCCTCCCATGACAGTTTAACCAAAGCTAATTTGGTTAGGTTTCTTTTCCCATGCCCATCAGAATCAGAATTCGGTTTATTCGCCATGAAGCTTGTGTTACACAAATACGCGATTTACTGTGGTAGGAAGGTGAAAACAATAAACACATACGGGTATAAATTAAGTACAAAAGTACATTAGTTAAACTAATTCTAAGAACTAAACAATTAGAAAAAATATACTGAAAAGACTACAAAAAATATAACAATTAAAAAAAATATATATGTAAAAATAAAAATAATAATTTGAATGAGCAGCATGAGTGGGCAACTTAGTGCAATAAGAAAATTGCTCTACCTTTCTCATACAATGTCACTTCTCTATCTTTTATGGCCCTGACGACAACATCGGTCTTCTCAGCTGTGAACCGCAGGTGTGCGCCTGGCAAATCCGCCATAATAATAGCAATTCGCCATGGAACAAGCGCTGCTCTTAAAGGGAATGTGAGATGAAGCTCTGATTGGTTTATTGCACGTTACGCCCAAACCACACCCATTAGTAATGTAGCTACTTCAGACCAAGATTTGCGCCAGGCGCAAAGTCATTTATCCCGCCGGCAAAATAACAACCAAGCTGAAGTCACGCCCACAAAGTTACTTGCGCTTTGCGTTTTGATACTTGCGTTTCAGATCGTCAAAATAGGGGGGTTCAAGTGTTTCCACTTAGAGTGAGTCTTCCATGTCAGCAGAAAGTGTTTCCTTTGTGGACGTCCCCATTTTACTGTCCTGTCCCTGTGGGCGGTGTCAGTGATTGACAGATAAAGCAGCCAATCGCAGCAGCTCAGCACATAATGTTCACTGCAGGGCAGCTGACAGAAGATGCAACTTTGTTCTGCTTCTAACTGTGTCTCATCAGTCATTTTCTCTGGAAATAAAGCTTAAATGACAGCACAGCTGTGCTCTTTACATGTTCTGGATGCTAATGGAAAAGCTGAGTGTGAAAAGCCCACAACAACAGCAGCTCCATGTCCCAGTGACACACAGTCAGTGTCCCAGTGACACTGCAGTGTCATTACATGTGTGTTTTATTGCCCCCCTGTTGGTGAACCTGCTGTGTCCTTAGCTGGAAGAATTTAACTGACAACTTTCTTTTCCTCCTTTCTTTAGACCACCTGACCTCTGACCCCTGCTCTTGCTCTGACTGGTGAGGACCAACATTAAGTTGCTTGATGGATGCGTTCCTAATACCTGCTGCGTTTCATATTAAGTGAAGCTTCCTGTCAGTGTGCAGCTGTGTAACATCTAGCAGACCTGTCCTTCTCAAACTGCATGAATGAAGTGAAACATCGATCATTAGTCAGAGAACAGATTTAACAGCTCATGTGTTACTGCTCTGATTTCCATCTGATCTCTGACCCCCAAAGCTTTGGATAGTCTCTGAGAGCAGAACTGGGATAGTTTCGATGTTTATGATCATGAACACATTCAGCCTCTCTGATCATCAACCAACAACATTTAACTACTTCAAGTCCACAAAAGTCTGGACCAAACCTCATCCTGTACAGACAAAAGCAGAACCAATCAGCTGTGAGATCAGATGTGTGTGTGTGTGTTCAGACTCTTCTGATCAGATACTAACAAACTGTTTCTCCTCTCAGACCCAGAGAGAACTCAGACGCAGAGAGAACCGGACCAGAACTCCTGCTTGGCTGGTGATCAGATTTACAGTCACTGAGGTTCAGTCCATCACATCACTGAGTATAGGAGTGTTTCACATTTTAATCACAGAGTTTTTGTGGTTTATCACAACTGCTGAGTTCACACATTAATATAAATTTAACGAAAACAGACCTGTAAACACTGACTGAAGTCATGTTAGAGCCATGTGAGCTGAGCTGTTCTGCCTGTAAAGTGGATCAGAACAGGTCCCAGCAGCAGAGTCTGACAGTAGAAAGCTGACAATTTTAATGGAACATCACTAAAGGCAGAAATCAGTGTGTAATGTGAGCAGAACATGATGTGCAGTGATCAGGGGTCTCATTTATAAAACTGTGTGTAGGATTCTTACTAAAAGTGTACGTACGCCCAAAAGCCTAAAATGGCGTACGCACACAAAAATTCAGATTTATAAAACTGTGCGTACGCACACCTGTACGCAATGTTCCCTTTATAAATCACAGATTACCCACAAGTGTGCGTACGTGAATCAGTATTGTACCCCGCCCTGAACACGCCCATTTTTAACCATAAATAGTCAGTGCAAAGCACCTCATGAATGCTAATCTAGTATCTCATCATGACCCTGGCATACGATTGTTCTTTACGGTGAATCATAGCGCATGACAACTTCTCAGACACTGTTAGCCTATTGGTGGAGCCCGAAAACTCCGAAAATGTGGTGGCCGGTAGATCACCAATTTAAAAAAAACTGTGGCAGTCAACTGTGGCAGTGATACTGCGAGTCGAGATACAATTTGAAAACAAAAGCGTTTTGTTATGAACAGTAATCTATTAAAGTCTGGACTGATAACGAGGACGTAGAGTAGCGTGTAGCGATTGCACGGGAGCTTGACGACTGTATTTCCAGTTTTTGACATATGAGGATATTTGCACAGTATAAAATAAATATATTTAGTTATACACTGTGTTCTGCAGTTATCTAAAGGTAGGATATGTGATGTTATCCTGTATTCCATGCAGTCGGGGAATGTCCCCTTCCTGAACTCCCGTAGTGGACAATCTGATGGTGAGGAAGCGCTGAATTTTTATTTAAAATTTGAGTTGGATTGTACAAGGTGTTTATGGAACAAGAATCACTCAATACAAGCGCAAATAACACTGCTGGATGTAATCTTCATGGTAATCATGAAATTGAATGAAAAAAACGTGTGTCAGGAAAACAAAATATATAAATATTACGAGTAATGTCCTTTCCATATTAAATTTCTGCAGTCTGACTACAGTGCGGTCATCTGCGTAGCCAATTCCAACTGTTTCTTAAAATGTGCGTAGGCCTACAGGAGGGTCAGAGTTTGCGTGGAGGACCGCACATTCTCCCGTCAAGTTTGTTTGCGTGGAAAGTGGCGTACGCACTTTTTCAGCCCCGTTTTGTGCGTACACAAGCTTTATAAATGAGACCCCAATTCTGTACTGTTGTGCTTCATGTTGAACAAGTCAGTGGGTCTGAGATTATGTTAATCAAGTCCACATTTCATGGTACCAGCTGTTTTCACACACATCTGGAAACTACTGGCCTAAAAAGTTATATATTTAACTTTTTCAATATTCTGTTTATTTGAAGCCATTAAATGTTTAACTGTTTACACAGCTAATGTAACAGAATGCTAGATTAGATTTCTGCTATCAACAATGTCTAATTATTGTTTTCTCTGTGTCTTCCTGTTCAACGTGTCTCTCTATCTAATATTTGGACATTCTATCTTGTATCCATCTGTCCCCCCTCTATCTAATATTTGGACATTCTATCTTGTATCCATCTGTCCCCCCTCTATCTAATATTTGGACATTCTATCTTGTATCCATCTGTCCCCCCTCTATCTAATTTCAAAACCAGATTTGCTTTGGCTCAACAGATTTGCTTTGGCTCAACAGATTTGCTTTGGCCCACCGGATTTGCTTTGGCTCACCAGAATTCCAGAATTTGCTTTGGCTCACCATATTTGCTTTGGCTCACCAGAATTGCTTTGGCTCACCAGATTTGCTTTGGCTCACCGTTCTCAGAACCAGATTTGCTTTGGCCCACCGGATTTGCTTTGGCTCACCAGAATTCCAGAATTTGCTTTGGCTCACCATATTTGCTTTGGCTCACCAGAATTGCTTTGGCTCACCAGATTTGCTTTGGCTCACCAGATTTGCTTTGGCTTACCAGAATTGCTTTGGCTCACCGTTCTCAGAACCAGATTTGCTTTGGCTCAACGTTCTCGGAACTAGATTGATTTTGGAAAACCAAGGTTGATTGGAACCTTTCCTTGCTGTTTCAGAAATCTGAGATCTCACCCAATTCATGTAGTTTATTCTTACTGAGTAAAACTCTAACTACCATATTTATTTATTTTTGTCTGCTGGTAAAAGTTCAAGACAAATTGTACTTCGTCTTGAGTTTGTATATTTCCTTGATAATTATTTTCTCTTTGGTGTGACCGAGTACTTAAAACATATTACTTATCTTCTGGATATTTACTGTTTTGTCCTATAAAACCTGTTATTGAGTTGTAAATTCATGAAATAAAAATGTTCTTAACATAACTGTACATAAGGTATATATTTCCCCTCCATGAGTCACCACCTTACCGCGGTGGAGGGGTTTGCGTGTCCTAGTGATCCTGGAAGCTATGTTGTCGGGGGCTTTATGCCCCTGGTAGGGTCTCCCAAGGCAAACAGGTTCCAGGTGAAAGACCAGACAAAGCGTGGCTCAAAAAACCAACCATGAAGAAACACAACAATGGTTCCCAGTTGCCCCTGCCCGGAAGCGGGTCACCGGGGCCCCCCCCTGGAGCCAGGCCCGGGGGTGGGGCTCGATGGCGAGCGCCTGGTGGCCGGGCCTTTTCCCATGGGGCCCGGTCGGGCACAGCCCGAAGAGACAACGTGGGACCCTCTTCGAGTGGGCTCACCATCCGCAGGAGGGGTCATGGGGGTCGGGTGCAGTGTGAGACGGGCGGCGGCCGAAGGCGGGGGCCTTGGCGGTCCGATCCTCGGCTGCAGAAGCTAGCTTTAGGGACGTGGAACGTCACCTCGCTGGCGGGAAAGGAGCCTGAGCTGGTGCGCGAGGTAGAGAGTTTCCGGCTAGATATAGTCGGCCTCGCCTCGACGCACAGCACGGGCTCCGGAACCAGTCTCCTTGAGAGGGGCTGGACTCTCTTCCACTCTGGAGTTGCCCTTGGTGAGAGGCGTCGAGCTGGGGTGGGAATACTTGTTTCCCCTTGGTTCGGTGCCTGTACATTGGGGTTCACCCCGGTGGATGAGAGGGTAGCCTCCTTCCGCCTTCGGGTGGGGGGACGGGTCCTCACTGTCGTTTGTGCTTATGCACCAAACGGCAGCTCAGAGTACCCACCCTTTTTGGAGTCTCTGGAGGGGGTGCTGGAAAGCTGGAATCCTCCCGGGGATTCCCTCGTCCTCCTGGGGGACTTCAATGCTCATGTGGGCAATGACAGTGAGACCTGGAGGGGCGTGATTGGGAGGAACGGCCCCCCCGATCTGAACCCGAGTGGTGTTCTGTTGTTGGACTTCTGTGCTAAACACGGCTTGTCCATAACGAACACCATGTTCAAGCATAAGGGTGTCCATATGTGCACCTGGCACCAGGACACCCGAGGTCTCAGTTCGATGATCGACTTCGTAGTCGTGTCGTCGGACTTGAGGCCGCATGTCTTGGACACTCGGGTGAGGAGAGGGGCGGAGCTGTCAACTGATCACCACCTGGTGGTGAGTTGGCTCCGATGGTGGGGGAGGACGCCGGTCAGGCCTGGCAGGCCCAAACGTAATGTGAGGGTCTGCTGGGAACGGCTGGCGGAACCCTCTGTCAGAAGGAGCTTCAACTCCCACCTCCGGGAGAGCTTCGATCATGTCTCGGGGGGGGCCGGGGACATTGAGTCCGAATGGGCCATGTTCCGGGCCTCCATTGTTGAAGCGGCTGACCGGAGCTGCGGCTGCAAGGCGGTCGGTGCATGTCGCGGCGGTAACCCTCGGACCCGGTGGTGGACTCCGGAGGTGAGGGATGCCGTCAAGCTGAAGAAGGAGGCCTATCGGGCTTTATTGGCTGGTAGGACTCCTGAGGCAGCTGATGTGTACCGGCAGGCCAAGCGGAACGCGGCTCTGGCGGTCGCGGAGGCAAAAACCCGGGCATGGGAGGAGTTCGGCGAGGCCATGGAGAATGACTTCCGAACGGCTTCAAAAAGGTTCTGGACCACCATCCGGCGACTCAGGAGGGGGAAGCAGTGCTCTGTCAACACTGTATATGGTGGGGACGGTGCACTGCTGACTTCGACGGGGGACGTCCTGGATCGGTGGAAGGAATACTTTGAAGACCTCCTTAATTCCACCAACACGCTTTCCGACGTGGAGGCAGAGTCTGGGGACATCGGGGGGGGCCCTTCTATCTCTGGGGCCGAGGTCGCCGAGGTGGTTGAAAAGCTCCGCGGTGGCAGGGCCCCTGGGGTGGACGAGGTCCGCCCGGAGTTCCTTAAGGCTCTGGATGTTGTAGGGCTGTCTTGGTTGACACGACTCTGCAACATCGCGTGGACATCGGGGACAGTGCCTCTGGACTGGCAGACCGGGGTGGTGGTTCCCCTCTTTAAAAAGGGGGACCGGAGGGTGTGCTCCAACTTTAGGGGGATCACACTCCTCAGCCTCCCTGGGAAAGTCTATTCAGGGGTCCTGGAGAGGAGGGTCCGCCGGATTGTCGAACCTCGGATTCAGGAGGAGCAATGTGGTCGTCCTGGCCGTGGAACAGTGGACCAGCTCTATACCCTCCGCGGAGTCCTGGAGGGTACATGGGAGTTCGCCCAACCAGTCTACACATGTTTTGTGGATTTGGAAAAGGCGTTCGACCGTGTCCCTCGGGGGCTCATGTGGGGGGTGCTCCGAGAGTATGGGGTACCGGATTCCCTGATCGGGGCTGTCCGGTCCCTGTACGACCGGTGCCAGAGTTTGGTCCGCATTGCCGGTAGTAAGTCGAACTTGTTTCCGGTGAGGGTTGGACTCCGCCAGGGCTGCCCTATGTCATCGATTCTGTTCATTACCTATATGGACAGGATTTCTAGGCGCAGCCAGGGTGTTGAGGGGGTCCGGTTTGGTGACCTCAGGATCGGGTCGCTGCTTTTTGCAGATGATGTGGTCCTGTTGGCTTCATCGGGCCGTGACCTTCAGCTCTCTCTGGAGCAGTTCGTAACCGAATGTGAAGCGGCTGGGATGCGAATCAGCACCTCCAAATCTGAGGCCATGGTTATCGACCGGAAAAGGGTGGAGTGCCATCTCCGGGTCGGGGAGGAGATCCTGAACCAAGTGGAGGAGTTCAAGTATCTCGGGGTCTTGTTCACGAGTGAGGGAAGAATGGAGCGCGAGGTCGACAGGCGGATCGGTGCGGCGTCCGCAGTGATGCGGGCTCTGCATCGGTCCGTCGTGGTGAAGAAGGAGCTGAGTCGAAAGGCGAAGCTCTGTATTTACCAGTCGATCTACGTTCCTACCCTCACCTATGGTCACGAACTATGGGTAGTGACCGAAAGAACGAGATCGCGAATACAAGCGGCCAAAATGAGCTTTCTCCGCAGGGTGTCCGGGCTCTCCCTTAGAGATAGGGTGAGAAGCTCGGTCATCCGGGAGGGGCTCAGAGTAGAACCGCTGCTCCTCCGCGTCGAGAGGAGCCAGCTGAGGTGGCTCGGGCATCTGATTAGGATGCCTCCTGGACGCCTCCCTGGTGAGGTGTTCCGGGCACGTCCCACTGGGAAGAGGCCCCGGGGAAGACCCAGGACACGCTGGAGGGACTATGTCACTCGGCTGGCCTGGGAACGCCTCGGGGTCCCCCAGGAAGAGGTGGTGGAAGTGGCCGGGGAGAGGGAAGCCTGGGCCTCCCTGCTTAGGTCGTTGCCCCAGCGACCCGATCCCCGGACAAGCGGCAGATGACGACGACGACATAACTGTACATAAGGTATACATTTCCATAGTTAATATTTTCCACACATTTGACAACCAACCTTTTCTACTTTCATATTTTTTGTAATTGAGCATCGCATGTAAAATGACTAATTATATAAATTAATTGGTGGATATTGATAAACTAAACACAGCTACATTTGAAATATCACCCGGAGTGTGTTTGTGACATCAGTACAAATAAAGTAAGTTTTGAAGCACAGCAACGATGCCAAAAGGCTCAACGTTCTCAGGCTCAGAAGCTCAGATGGCAGAAGGAGAAAGAATCTCAGCGTGAACAAGCAGAAGGTATCCCAGTGTCACAGAATGTATCTTATGCTGAGGTTGTAAGGAGAGGACATCACAGTGATGGTATGTGTGTTGGACAGTCTTCTAATGAACAGCAGGTAAACAGCAGAGGTCAGAGTGCAGTTCCTGATGGGAACACTGTCATTGATGCTGTCCAACATGATAAAGAACAACAGGTGAAGCAGAGTGTATGTCAGGTGTCTTATGCTGACATGGTAAAGAAAGGATGTGATGCAGCTGGAACATCTCATCAACACCGTGTGAATGTGGAACCTCAGCCATCAGTGACACATGTCTGTGCCTCATGCTGTCAGGCTTCATTAAAATATCGAAAATACAGTATCAGTCAGTGTGTGACCAACAGTTTGGTGTTTCTGTAATTTCTTCATGAGAATGAAAATATTAGCAGAGCAGATCTTGACCTAGTTCTGGATAAAGGTGATGTTGTGTACAGACAGGCCAGAGAAAGATTTCCCAACAGTGTCCATTTGGCATCTGATGAACTTCCAGATAAAGTTTGTGCACGTAGGTCAAAGTATCAGGTGGACTTGACTCAGCTGTCTGTGTATGGAACATTTGGAGGTGGAGAGAGGCTTCTCAGCTTTGAACATGGACTGAGCTTTCTGTCATCAGATGTACAGTATGGGCTGCTTATCATGTCAGGGTTATGTATCGCAGTTTTCAGATACAGATCTGGTCAGTATGGATACTTTGACCCACACTCCAGGAACACAAATGGAATGCCACTGTCCTCCAGGCTGTTGAACTTAGGTACTGCTGTGATGCTGAAATTCACACATCTGAGTGACATGATTGACAGGATCAAGTTGTCCAACACAATGTTTGACATCCAGTAATTTCACTGTGTGAACACATCCAACTAGAGAAATGCTAATTCAGACACAGGCTGCAGACACACAGCTGTTGATATACCTCCTCTGTTAGAGGAAGCTGTCAATGAATCAAACATGCAAACAGCCACTGATCAGTCTGAGAACATTTTACCAGAAATGTCAGCTGACACAAATGCTGTTCAACGAGAGGTTGATGTTACATTCCTAACGAAGGCTTCTCCTGCACATGAGTGTAACTTCACAGAAGAAGTGATGAACCGTGTTGTAGATGATCTTTGTAATGATGTAATGGAAGGTGTGTCCACTGATATCTGTTGGAAAAATTGAAGATGTAACATATTTATCCTGTATAAGAATGATTCTGTGTTCAGTATTACTTGGGTGCAAAGGAAGGCCTAAACCCAAATCTGAGCTGTGAGTAACCATTCAAGACCCTTATCTTGGGGCTGAAGACTAGAAGAGGTTGGGGGTTTGTTGGTTTTAATGAGATGCTGTGTGACAAGGACCAAGGTGGAGACGCAAGGTCTGGAGACCATCTGCTTGACACCTTTTGTGAAGGAGCTTTAACGACATCAGGAGATCCTGTTGTTGTTGTGTTTCAATCAGGGTTGATGTCGTAAACACGCACGCACTCAAACACGCATGCACACACGCGCACCAGGTCTATGCAAGGAGCCAATGAAGAAGAGCCATGGAACATTTGCATGCCTTTGTCCTAACCAATGACTGTAAAGATCGGTTCTGCTTAAATAGCTAGCTAGCGCAACAGGCTAGCAGACAAACTTGTAGCACAATGGCGTGTGATGTTTTTGTCTCCTTGTGGGCCGGCCGCAAGCAATAAACTTTCTTAAACTTGTTCATCGACTGACTGTGCAATGCTTGATAGATTAATATTTCTGACAATATCAGTTTTACATCTGATGTTAAACAACAAAATGTCTCATTCCCTCCTACCTTCTTGGCTCTCAACGAAGGCAGTCACATTTTCTTTCCCTCTCCTCCCCTTGACCTTCCCTGCTTGCTTCCCTGCTTGGCTTCTATCCTATCCTATCTATTGTCCTATTCACGGAGAAATGCTCTGAAGTTTCAATCATTTGGATAGTTTTTGATGATATTACTCAAAATCAAATACTTCTGATTGGGGCAAACTGGATCGACTACAACCACTAAAAGGAACAACCTGAGGGACTGAAGCCCAAGGAGAGCAGAGGTATTTTGGGCTACTCTCCAAGAAGCAAGCAAGCTTAAGCTTGTTCCTTGTAGAACTATGGCTTGCAAAGACTGCAAACAACTTACTCAGAGGATAGTCGAACTGGAGCTAAGAGTCAGAACCCTCTTAGATATCAGAAAGACCGAAGACTTTATAGATTCCATGCTACCTAGCCCGGAGGCTAACCTACTGGCTAATGAGCCATCCTTGGAACCAGCTTTCTTTCCACCGGATGAGTCATGGCCTGCTCTCGGCTCTAAACCAAAAAGGCCCAGCGCCGCTTCTACCTTCATCGGAGATGGGACTGTCACCAAGGATAAAAAGCGAGGCAGAGACTCTTCCCACATCACCTCTCCTCCTGTCCCACTCAGAAACAGATTTGAACCACTGGGAACTTTCTCTCCCTTGTGTGTGGAATCCAAGGCAAAGAGGCACAGGAGTGCTAGCCACGCAGCTTACAAACATGAAGGGCCCAGATCGCCGACACACCATGATGGTAGCTACTACACACATGCAAATCCAACACATCATTGTCTGCTGCGACCTCGAGTCTCCCATTTTACTCCAAGCCCCTCTAGGACCACTCGGGGCGCTGTTCGACCCCCTATCAAGCCTAATCAGACAACAATACCACAGGATTATCAAGATCCAAGGTATGCTAAGACTACCCACAGCCCATCAGCACTTAGAAGAGCTAACTCTGCTAGCACTAAAGAATCTACTGCTAGCACTGACATAGTGGTTAACCTTGGTTTAGCACAATGTCCTATCTTTGCTAACCCAAATAAGCTAAGAACTGGCTCCGCAGCTACTGATAAGGCAAACACTAGAAATGCAAACACAACACCACATATGACCACTATCTTGATTGGAGATGCCATGACAGCACATGTTAAACTGGCAAAGACAGAAAATATTTGTCTTAGCAACACATCTGTCGAGGAACTGTCGTCAGAAGTACAAACAATCCTCAACAATAAACCAAACAGCCCTAAGATTATCATCCACACTGGCTCGTTTGATATCCTACACAAGAAAACTGGCACTGAGATACTTAAAAAACATTTCACCCAGCTACTGAACACACTCAACAGATATCAAGATGTATTCATCAGTGGACCGATTGCATGCTTTCACAGAGGAAAAAAAGCCTTCAGTCGACTACTATCTTTCAACACATGGTTGGCATCTGTCTGTCTGGCGCACAAACTGACATTTATCGATAATTTCAATGTGTTCTGGAACTGTGCAGACCGTTTTCAAGCTGACGGACTCCACCCAAACCGTAGAGGATCTCGACTACTAACAGCAAACATCAGTCACGTGCTCCTGACCACAAATCAAGTTTCTCTCCCTATCCCGGTTGTGTCTAAGTTGACTGACGCATCCCAATCAACCTCCCATGGAACAGAACAGAACATTCAAACAGCCTCCTGCAAGGTCATGGGTCCTGCACAGATCTGTACCCCCCAGATGAACTCCCTTGTGATGGAACAGCTCAGTGTCATAGACTTTCTCCAAGAAACGGTACTCTAGGACAGCCACCATGCTATTTTATTAGACATACCGGTCATCATCACAAACAGAAAATGGCATGGTAAAATGCATGGTTACAAACCTGAAACTAGTGTTAGAAGTCACAGAACTATCCATATTCTTCCAACAGATTTATCAACACCTGTTTTATCTGTTAATAACCCACAGATTAAACTGGCCCTTCTAAATGTTAGATCACTAAATAACAAAACATTTCTAGTTAATGATCTGATCAAAGAAAACAACTTAGACTGCATCTGTCTAACAGAAACCTGGCTAAACAATGACACGGCAACAGCAACTCTGATAGAAGCGTGTCCACCCGATTACAGCTTTCACCAAGTTTCTAGGAAATCAAAAAAAGGTGGAGGAGTCGCAGCTATTTTCTCCTCTAAACTGTTGTTCAAAATCACTGAACTAGGTGAATTCACCTCATATGAATATCTTGCTATAGAGCTCAAAACCGAATCAATACTTTTTGTTATTATATATCGGCCACCCAAGCACTCGCCAATATTTATACAAGAATTCTCTGAACTATTATCACTATGTGTCACTAAATATGACAAAGTAGTTTTAAACGTTTAAACGTTGAGACTTAAATATCCAAGTAAATAAAAAAGCAGACCCAAGAACTATTGAGCTCTTAAATCTCCTTGACAGTTTCAATCTAATTCAACACATAACAGACCCAACACACCGGCACGGAAACACACTAGATCTAGTGATAACAACTGGACTAAATATCAATAATATTTCAATAACTGATCTACTCCTCTCAGACCACCATTATATACTTTTTAATGTGGAAATTATCCTAACAAAAAACACAAAACAATTCTTAGTCCAAAGAAGAAATTTAGACGATACAGCTATGATGAAATGTTCTGAACAATTTGCTCTATATGAGCCAACTAGTCATGATTGCTCTCTGAATGAAATGGTAGAGAACCTCAATGATGCACTATTATCTGTGTTAGACTCTGTTGCACCACTGAAAACCAAAAAGAAGTGCACAAGCAGAACCTCCCCATGGCTGAGAAATAAAAATGTTAGTGAAACGAAAAGAAAATGCCGTGCAGCAGAGAGAAAATGGAGGAAAACAAAGATCACTATCCACTACAATATCTACAAAGATACACTAACCACCTATAACAAAACCATCCGTCTAGCAAGGAGAGAATATTTCTCCAACATTATTACAGAAAATGCCAGAAATTCCAGAGTTCTTTTCTCCACCATTGACCAGCTGCTAAACACTGTCCCTGTCCCACTCCCATCCTCAGCAGTTAAATGTGAAGAGCTTGCTTTGTTCTTCAAGAACAAAATAACTGATCAGAGCTAGTATTATTAAAAGTGGGGTTGAAACTGACATCAGTAGATTCTGCAACATAACCATGAGCACATTTACCTGTATCACACTTAGTGAACTTTCCAAAATTGTCAGCGAATCTAACTCCACAACCTCAGATATTGATCCTATACCCACAACATTCTTTAAGCGAGTGTTTGATAGTGTCTCAGGTCCGGTCCTAGAGATTATAAACACATCCCTTAGAACTGGCGTCTTCCCAGATGCCTTCAAAACAGCTGTTGTAAAGCCCCTATTAAAGAAACCCAAATTGGATAACAGTCTACTTGCAAATTACAGACCAATATCAAACCTTCCATTTATTAGTAAAGTACTGGAAAAGATAGTTTTAGTCCAAATTAAATACTTTTCTTGAAGAAAATATCATCCTGGAAGTCTCGCAGTCAGGTTTCAGGAAATATCACAGTACTGAAACTGCTCTCACCAAAATAATTACCGACCTCAGACTAAACTCTGATGCAAATAAAGTCTCGATCCTTATCCTGCTAGATCTCAGTGCAGCATTTGATACCATTGATCATGACATCCTAATCAATAGACTGGAAAAGCTTATTGGGTTCATGGATAGTGTATTGAACTGGATAAAATCATATATCACAGGAAGGAAGTTTTATGTTTAGGAGACCATAGGTCCAAGAAACATGAGAACTGCTATGGGGTTACTCAAGGAAGCTGCTTGGGTCCATTACTTTTTCTCTTTATATGTTACCACTCGGCGACATAATCAGAGAACATAACATAGATTTCCATAGCTATGCGGATGACACACAACTATATATATCCACTGAACCCAACAATGCAATGGCCATCAATTCCATTACCAACTGCCTGTTGGCAATAAACAAATGGATGAATGATAACTTTCTTAAATTAAATGAAGACAAAACCGAAGTCCTATTATGTGGCCCCAAATCCAAAAGAGAGATGCTTACTAAGAATCTAGGAGGCTTAACCCCCTGTCTTAAACCAGAGGTGACGAGTCTCGGTGTAATCCTGGACTCAGATTTGAATTTCAACTCTCACATAAATAAAGTGACCAAAACAGCTTTCTTTCACCTGAGGAATATAGCAAAGGTACGACCATTCATAAACCAAAATGATGCAGAGAAGTTAATTCATGCTTTTATATCCAGCCGGCTGGACTACTGTAAAGCACTTTTCACTGGTCTTCCCAAGAAAACCACTGAAAGACTACAGCTCATTCAAAATTCTGCAGCTAGATTATTAACCAAAACTAAAAGGAGAGAACACATTAGTCCTGTCCTAGCTACTTTACACTGGCTCCCTGTCACTTTCAGAATTGACTTTAAGGTCCTTTTCCTTACATACAAAGCTCTACACGGACGAGGACCTAGCTACAATGCTAACTCCCTTATAAACTATACACCAGCTAGAACACTGCGATCATCAAATGCAGGCCTATTAGAGGTCACCAGAAGCAGTCATAAGAAAATTGGTAATTCGGCCTTTGCTAATTACACCCCAAAACTATGGAACAAATTACCCATAAATATTAGGGAAGCAAACACGCTAGACATTTTTTAAAGACAGCTTAAAACCTACCTTTTTACCGAAGCATTTAAGTAATTTTATCTCAGAAGTGTTTTAGTACTTTTATTAGTTATGTTATTGTTGCTGTTTTAATTATGACTTTTATCACTTGTATTATTGTTTTTATTGTTTTTATTGATTTTATGTAAAGCACCTTGAGCTACAATTCTTGTATGAAATGTGCTATATAAATAAAGTCTTACTTACTTACCTACCAGTGCTGACAAAGAAGCAACAAGAGAATCCAGTTTCCTTTCATCACATAATGCTCACTGTGAATCAAACCTTTCACCCTCAATAAGAAACAGTGTCCACTAAGCTCTCTGATACTGTACTGATAGGAATCTCCTGTAAACTGACAAAGTTAAATAAACAGCAGAGGAAAAAACTGAAGAGGAGAAGGAGAAGGATTACAGGAAAAACCTTGACTAAGTAAAAATAATCAAAAGAGGAAAGAAAGGGAAAAGTATGCTTCATATGAAACTTTTAGAGCAAAAAAAGATCTAACTCAAACTTGACTTATCAAAATGATCTTGATATTAGACAGAAGAAAACCCTGCAAAATATTAATAAGTATAATCACAACTCGGAATTAAGGGAAACACAAATCATACATCAGAGATTCTTACAGGGAAAAATTTGAAAGTCAGAGAGTAAAAGAGAGAGAGCGTGAGGAATTCCTACAGGGAAAATGCTGAATGTAAACAGAAACGAAAACAGTATCTGAAGCAGTATGTTTCTAATAATTATAGAGCAAACAAAGTGTTTTCGAGATAGAAAAAAGATGAACATCAGAAACCGTTACAGTCAAAGTGAAGCTTTTCGACAGAAACAAATGATCTACATTAGAAACCGTTACAGTTAAAGTGAAGCTTTTCCACAGAAACAGAGATCTTATATCACTCATCGTTATGCAAATGACAGAGTATTCAGGCTCAGACACAGGCAGCTTATGAAAGAACTAATGAGAAAAAAATGTAACAATCATTCATTTAAGATGATGCATAACATCAGATGTACAGTGATCATAAAAAGAAAATACAGACGGATGAACAGAAACACTTGGAGTGAAACAGAGACCAGAGAGAAACACAGAGTCTGCAACATGAGACAGTTGAGAATAGATTGATCAATGAAGCCATATCTGTGTTTAGATCTAATATTAAGGCTGGTCCCACTTATATCTGCACTGTGTGCCATAAGGCCTCGTTTCCCAACCAGGTACGAACTTGCACAAGGTCAAACTTTGACAAAAATCCAAATGTGTTTGCACAATGTCTGACAGGAAAGTATGTTCATGTTTGTGATGAAGCCTGCAGAAGTGAACCATGCACAGTTCCTGATGAGAGAAGGAAAGAGTGGATTTGTCACACATACCACGCTCATCTAAAGAAAGGATGCATGCCAAACCTCGCAGCAGCTAATAAACTTGAGTTGTCTGAAATTCCCAGCGAACTGTCAGATCTGAATATTCTGGAAAGACATTTGATTGCTAAGGCATACAGTTTGCAAAGATCATTCCTCTTCCAAGAGGCAGACAAAGACTGATCAGGGGAAATGTGTGTGTGCCATCTGAGGTCCAAGAAACAGTCAATGCATTACCCAGACTGAGGAGTGAGTCTCAGGTGATGAGAGTGAAACTGAAAAGACGTTTGTCTTACAGAGGGCATCAGCTTTTTCAGACAGTAACCTGGTCTAAACTAGTCTCTGCATCACTGAAACTGAAGCAGATTCATCCACAGTATCAGGATGTTACTATTAGAGATGAAGCGGAACTCTGTGACCCAACACTACCTGATGATGATGATGATGTTAGCATGGGGGAGGATGACTATAATGATGCAGATTTGATGCAAATTGACGTGTGTGAGAGAAATGCACTGTGTGAGGCAGAAAATGAGCCTGAAAATGATCAGAATGGTGAATGTGAACAGCCACAGCAGCAGATAGATGACGGAGACGAAGGTGATCTGCCAAATGGAGGGTTTGCTTTAGAATCATGCCTTCAGCCTCTTATATCTCATATCAAAAGAGATCCTCTGTTACAGTGATAACACTTATTGTGTGGCACCAGCACAGAGGAATAGCCCAGTAAGCTTCTTCAGGACTCCACATTTGGAATCAATGTCATTCCCTGTACAGTTTCCTACGGGTGAGAACACATTGGACCAAATGAAACACATTAAAGTCAGTCCAAGTGGATATTTCAAGTCACGGATTTTTAATGTGGATGATTGTTTTGCCAGAGACCCAAACTACTTGTTCTTTGCACAGTTGGTGATAGAGATACACTTGGCCAATAACAGCATGACGATACAGCTGAGGAAAGGTAAAACTATGACCAGAGATGGATGCATGATAACCTCAGGCATGTTACAAGACAAAAGAGAGGTTGAGAAACTGGTGAGAAATAAAGATGCAATCAGATTCATGCAGCCACTGAGAGGGACTCCAGTATACTGGGAGAAGACCACTAAAGATCTGTTTGCCATGATCAGACAGTTGGGAACTCCGACGTTCTTCTGCACATTTTCAGCTGCTGAATTCAGATGGCCTGAAGTGATTGAAGCAATAAAAAGACAGCAAGGTGAAGAGGTAGATTTTGAATCACTTGACTGGACTGCTAAATGTCAGATTCTGCTATCCAACCCTGTCACATGCATGCGTTTGTTTGATAAGCGTGTTGAGGAACTATTCAGAGATCTGCTGCTCTCAGATGCTCAGCCACTGGGGAAAGTGATTGACTTTTTTTACAGAGTAGAGTTTCAGCACAGAAGAAGTCCACATATTCATGGAATGCTTTGGATTGATGGAGCACCTGAACTGGATGTTTGTGATGATCAGACTGTGTGTGATTTTGTAGACAGATACATCTCGGCACAACTACCTGACCCAGAAACACAACCTGAACTGTACCAGAAAGTCTCTGAAGTTCAGAAGCACAGTAAGATCCACACTAGGAGTTGCTTCAAGAGTGTGAACTCTGGTTTTCGGTTTGGTTTTCCAAAGCCACCCTGCACAAGCACAATGATCACAAGACCTGGTGAGGATGATAACACTGGAACTGCAAATAGCAAACTCAGACCTCTGCTGCAGCTGCTGAAGGAACCTGAAATTGCTTCCTTGACACTGGAAGAGTATGAACAGTACCTTCAGAGTATGAACAGAAAGACTGCGATCTACCTGAAGCGTGATCCCAAAGACTGATGGATAAACGGGTACAACCCACATCTGCTTAAAGCCTGGGACAGTAACATCGATGTGTCTTTCATTCTGAATGCTTACTCGTGTATACAGTATCTGACTAAATACATCACAAAGAAGGAAAGTGGTCTGTCAGAGTACCTGAAAACAGTCATGGAGAATTCCAACATGGACAGAGTTAATGAGTGTGATGAGATGAGAGCTGTCATGCAGGCCTACTCAAAAAAGAGAGAAATCAATGCTCAGGAGTGTGTAACTCGTGCATGTGGAATAAAGATGAAAAAGTGTTCACGCAGTGTTGTGTTCATTCCGACTGATGACAATCCAGTTAAAATGAGTCGCCCCATGTCATACTTGGAGGACATCCCGTCAGAGTCTTGTAATGTCTGGATGACAAGTTTGAGTGACAAATACAAAGCCAGACCTGAGACACCAGAGTATGAGGAGATGTGCTTGGCTGATTTTGCTGCTACCTGCAGGTTTGTCAGTGCAGACCACTCAAAGCGTGATGGCGTTTTACCACTTCTGAATGACCTGGGATTTGTCCAAAGGCGGAAAAATGATAAGCCCTCTGTCATCAGATATTACCACTGTTCAAAGGAGAAACACCCAGACCAGTTTTATGTCAGATTACTGAGACTGTACCTTCTTCACTGATCTGAGTATGAAATACGAAGAGCCGATTTTCCAACCTACGACTCTTTTTCCAACTCTGGCTGGGTCCAGCTACCAGGCTCAAACCGTCCTGAGAGTGTGAAACATATTGTCAAATCAAACAGAGACAAATATGAGAAAAACACTGATGAGATTGAAAATGCACTTGTAGAGTTTGAGGAGAGCAGAGACCATGTGATTGATAAATGGTGTAATCTTGCTCCTGAATCTGAAGTGTGAGGTTGCCGTGTGATGATGACCTGCAGGAAAGAGGGCCAGACGATGAACAGGAAAATGTGCCCGACTATTGTCCTCAGTCTGCTGCTGTAACAGAAATGAGAGCCATCAGAGAACCCCCAGCTATGGATCCAGCTGTGCTATGACATATGCATCAAAACCTGAACCAGAAGCAGGCCTGTGTGTTCTATGCAATCAGAGACTGGTGCAATAAACTTGTGTGTGGTCAAAATCCAGAGCAGTTTTTCTTTTATGTCAACGGAGGTGCAGGAAAAGGAAAGTCACACCTAATAAAATGCATTTACTCAGAGGCATCTAAGATACTGAGCAAACTGCAACTCTACTCAGAGGAGTTTGACATATCAAACCCAACTGTTTTAGTCTCTTCTTTCACTGGAACTGCAGCTTTCAACATCTGTGGCACAACACTTCACTCTCTACTGAAGCTTCCCCGCAGTCTGAAACCACCAATCCAAGGACTTGGTAACAAACTGGATGAACTCAGATCTGAACTGTTTAATGCTCAAATCATCATAACCGATGAGATCTCGATGGTTTCGAAGCCTCTTTTTGCTCATGTGGACGCACGACTGAAACAGATCAAAGGCAATCAGAGAGCGTTTGGTGGAATGTCAGTTTTAGCTGTTGGAGATTTTTTATCAGCTGCCACCTGTGCAACAGTCTAAACCGCTCTGTGTACACGATCCAGCAAATATTGACCTGTGGCAGGAATATTTTCAGAGGATCACTCTGACTGAGATCATGAGACAGAAAGATGATGTTGCCTTTGCAGACATGTTGAACAGGATTTGGGTGAAACAAAAGGCAGATGAGCTGTCTCAGACTGACAGAGATTTGGTGTCACAGGCCATCACTGAACAAGCTCGTTGTCCCACTGAGGTTCTGCACATTTTCCCCACAAATAAGTTGGTTGATGAACACAACTCAGCAACCCTGTCTTTGTTCCATTCCAACATTATAACGATCGATGCAGATGACTTCCAGAAAGACCCCCGAACAGGCACAATGGCGCGAAAAGACACATCATATAAGCGAGGTCGAAATGATTTAGCAGACACTCTGAAAGTTGCTGAAGGGGCTCGTGTCATGCTCACCAGAAACTTTGATGTTCAGAATGGTTTGGTTAACAGTGCTTTTGCCACACTGATGAGCATCGTGACTTCTGAAGATGATCAACAGATCACTAAGCTGGGCCTGAGGATGGACAATCAGACAAGTGTAACAATAAACCAGAGTGGAGCTCCAGAATCTGCCAATCTGGATGTGGATCACATGATGCCTCTTCTTCAGGTGACAGAAACAGTAAACAGGCCTGACACTCTGACCCTTGTTCATCACAACACAGAGGGACTGCCATTTCACATCGGTGACATCAAGAGACATCATGAGCTGAGGCTAGCAGATGTACTGTGTCTGACAGACTCACCTGCAAGGCTCTTTTGTTGCAGACAGTCTTCAGCTGAATGGCTACAACATGTTCAAATGCAACAGACACGCGTCCTATACTAGATATCCTCAGATGGCCAGCAAAGGAGGTGGTGGAGTTGCTGTTTATTTGAGAAACCACATTCAGGTGTGTGAAAGACAGTATTTGCATAATGTGACTGATCTTGAGTTTGTGGCTTTGAAGGTTGAGGCTCCATTCTGTGCAGTGATTGCAGCTGTGTACAGACCTCCTGACTACAGTCTGAGACCATTCCTGGAAAACCTGGTAAGCCTTTTGGATGCACTTGAGGTGTTGGACTTCCACCCTGTTATTGTGTGTGGAGACTTCAATAAGAATCAGGTACTCGGGTCAACAAAGCCAATTCTAGATCTGTTTCAGTCTAAGGGATATGTACAGCTGATCACCTCTGCCACCACAGACAAGAACACACTGCTTGATCTCATTTTCATTTCCCAGCCACAGAGATGTCTCCAGTCAGGGGTCATGAGGACGTATTACAGCTATCACAACCCAGTGTTCTGTGTCCTGTCCACCAGTGAACCATGAAGAGGTCGGTGAGTCTTAAAAATCATGAAAAATGTAAAGAATTACTGCCTGAAGTTTGTATTTTTGGTGAAGAGATAATAATGTTTTCTTTAGATAAGTATTAAGAAAAGTTTTATCACAAAATGCTATTGATATTTAACAGAATCAGATAATGAATTCTTCCCAGATACTGTAAATGTTCTCAATATTTAAGGTTTGACCTCATTAAAGATTATTTACAGCTGATATAATACTTATAATTTAATTAATATGACACATATAAGTTATAATGAATCAATTGATGATAATATATTAAAATGATAATAGGTATAATAATATAAATATTTATATGACCTCTATCTTCAACACATTGTGGCCTGTGCATTTATCTGGGTGGGTTGGGTCAGGATTGATAAATGCACAGGCCACCACTGTCTGAGCAGCTCTATAAAAGCTGCTACAGCTTTGTTTCCTCCAGACAGGAGACATGTTCTCCTGTATCCTTCATGACAACATCCTTCAGCACCAACTCCAGCACAACAACACACACTTCAACATCATCTTCATGAACTGTCAGCCCAAACCAGACCCATCACAGAGAAATCTTCTGCATCCTGCCATCCCAGTCCTTCTTCAAAGCAGAGCATAAAATGGCCCCTGTTAACCCTCACCTGACCACCTGGCTGACCCTGAGAAAAACAACACATCATGCTGCCTCAGACCACCAGCAACAGTGAACTCAGCACTGCTGCATCATACAGAGACATGTCCTCCTCCTGCCAGTGACCAGGGTTCTTCTCAGCTTTCAGAAGGTAGAGTGGAGATCTTCTTTTTGGAAATACAAAATATTAACTTCATTACTCTGAGTATGCTAATTCCCAGTTCCATTGTCTTTCTGTAGGCCTTCCTCTCCTGTGAATCCTTCATAGCTGAGACCCTCACAGATGAACAGAAAGTTATCATCAACACTTCTGAAACATCCACATATTAAATCTCACTGACAGGAGCTGGTTTGTGCTCTGCAGCACTGTTCAAGGTATAAACTTATGATGCATCATGTGACCTTTCAGCTTGTGATTTTAAAGATTAAAGTTTATGTCTATATATTTGTCTTCTCCTCAGGATCAGTTCCACCTTCATGCTTGCATCATCTTCCTCTCCAGTAGAGACAAACTGCTGTTGACTCTTTGGTTGGTGGTCACATGTCTGTTCCCCGTCTTCACACACATCCATAAAGGATGTGAAGGGGACCAAGGGCCTCCTCACGACGGAGGGGAAAATTGTGCAAGTATGTTGATTCTGTTCATCCCAGTAATTACAATGTGTGCACTGATCTTGTGTAGGTTAATTGTTTAATCAAACCAGTATTATAAATGTTTTACTAAATAAAAGCTGTCACTGTCACATGTTTCATTCTAAATACATTAATAAGTGCGTTACTGTGTTATTTAGCTGTCATCTGTGAGGATGATTTGCATCAGGAGAGAGGAGGTCCCGCTGCGTCAGCTAAAGCTGCAGCAGGTCCTCTGTGCAGCATCAGGCCTAAAAATACTCGTAGTTTCCTCTTGAAGGACTGTACCCATCTTTCCAGTGTTGCAACGAACACTGAGCAAGTACATGGAAGCAGCAGTTCAGCAGCCAGTGAAAGTGAAAAAGGTCACATGGTGAGAACACTTTACATCTTTACATTGACTCTGTGCTCCTTTGACTCTTTAGTTTGCACCATCAGATTCAACAAACAGCAACCACATAAAAGTGAACTGGACAAAATGGAGGACTCTGAGTAACATGTTATCCTGTCCATCTGTGTAAATGTGAATGTTTACTTCATGTTTCAGAACATTGCATTAGTGTTTTTCTCCATCATGTGTCCTCATATCTGGTCACTGTTCACTAGAAACTTTGACTACTCCAGATATCATGTGCAAATGTAGTCATGAGCACACCAGAGAGAACTGGTTTAGTCGTACTTATAGCAGGAATAAGACAGGACTCACACACAGAAAATAAACCCCACCATGTGAAAAGAAATACGGCTGAACAAAACTGCAAGTCATTGAAATTGTTATTGTTATTATCTTTGTTTATCAGTGTTCAATAAAAGTGTTCAATAAAACACTTATAAACAGTGTATTTTATCAGTGTATTTGGAAACCGATAAACAAACCAACTCATATTTACCATGTGAGTTATGGTAAAGACACAGTTATTACCATAACTCTCATGTTCTATGCCTTGTTTTATTCACTAAGAAAGAAGGACTAAATTCAAACTTGGTTTCCATAAGAAAATAAGTAATAATGCAAATGACACTGGATGTCTGAGCAGGTTTAGTGTGTTGGTGACTTACATTGCTCAGCCCTGCCTCTCTGATCACAGAAACCAATAATGGGAATTTAGATTTGTACTAATTTATTTGTACGGGGAGAGGGAAGCCTGGGCCTCCCTGCTTAGGTCGTTGCCCCCGCGACCCGATACCCGGACAAGCGGAAGATGACGAGACTAATTTATTTGTCTATCTTCTTTGTGTTATTTTTTTTCTTCTTATTTAATATATCCAACAGTTAGGGTGAGACATAAAGAAATACTCTAGGAACATACTCACATAGAACTACTTCAATCCAACAAAAACGTTTTATTTTATATATTTAAGTTTGTCCTTTGACAAAAATGTATTTTCTTTTGTTCTCCATCATGTTTTCCTGTATTTTGGTTATCACTGAAACAATGACGTAGTTAAACTAAATAAACTGACCTCTTCATTGATCACATATGAATGTACACATGAAATAAGTGGATTGGATGGATTTAGTAGTAATCATAAAAGGAATAAGACAGGACCCACACTCATGTTGTGTTGACTCATTATGGAGAGCATTCCTGACATTTGGGAATGCTCTCCATCACGGCCACCTGCATTGATGATCAGGTTATTATTTAAACGTAAAAACTTTCCACCATATGGAAACTAATGATAGCAGAACAGTTTATAGAACATTTTATTTGGCCATTCTAAAGACCCCCAAAAATTGAACAGGGATGAAGAAACACACTTTTGAAATGGAACACGAGATTGAGTGAATCCTGTCTGAGTGTGGGGTATCACACTCTCTTTCTTTTTCAATGCTAATTCAGCAAGTCCTTCCACAAGTACTTTCTAGCTCTGAAAAGAGTTCCAACAACTACATTTCTGCTATTTTTTCCATTTTGTCCACTTATTTAGCATCTTTAGGTGACTTCATTTTGTAAGGAATTGAAAAATAATTCAAAATATGAACATAATTAATCTCCCATCTCCCTCTTTAAACCTTCAACTTTTTCTGCTAGGACTTTTTTTCAGCCATTTAATCAATTCTGCCTTTTTCCAGCAAGTTCAAGTCATTCCAGTGTTGTCCTTTTGCCTTCAAATTCGTTCAACCCAGACTTCAGCAACTGGTTTTCTGCTAAATTTTCACTTTTTCCTGCAGCTCTTCTTTCTGAATTTTTTCCCTTTTTGTTTTGCATTTTTCTTCTTCTTTTCTTCTCCTTTCTTCTGTTTTCTGCCTTCATCTTGCTGCAGGTCCTTTCAAACATACATTTCAGGCCTTTTGAAACTCCAACAAAAAAAATTTCAGCTTTTTTAGCATGGTCAGCTACCCCCATTCAGGTTTTCAGCATTCTCAATGCTGTTTTGCAGGAACAGCCTTTTCTAGTTGTAAGAATGCTGTTCAGCATTCTCTAGATTGTTTTTCAACTTCTCAGTTCTTCCGCCGTTTTTTGGCCTTTAACTAGTCCTGCATACTTTCACAGATTCCTACAATTTTGGTATCAAAACGTTCAGCTCCTCCAGGAGATGATGGCTATGACTTCTGGTATTTCTCACTTATATACTTTTTAAAGAATTAAGGTTTTTGTGCAAATTATTGTCCCATTAAAAGTCATGGTAAATCCTTTCAAATCATTACAATGCTTCCTCCTCTTTCAAACGTAACTAATTCAGCATACTTTCAGCTAGACACCATTCTACTTTTAAAATGTTCATAAGACATTCAGCTATTCCCAAATGATTCAGCTTTTTCAAATATATTCAGCCAATTTTGAATTGTGACAGTTTTAAATACATGAAAAATGTGGCAGAGTGGCACACTGTGCTGCTCTTTTTCTGATATTCAACTAAATTGTCAAACAAATTCGTCTGACGTTCATATAGTTTAACTTACAGAAACAAGTTATACCTTAAAATGTAGGAAAATTTGTCCTCTTTCAGCCAATGTAACTACTAAAGAGCTCACATTTACAGATTTTCAGCTTTGAGCCTTGAAGCGAGAGCGGTCTTTCAAATTCTCTCACTAACTTCAATGGAGATGTGGGTAACATTCGTCAGAGAAGGCCGAAAGGAAGACGATTTTAAAACTGCCGGTAGAGTCGTATTTCTGACCGCACAGACATATAAAGGACATCTCTGGTTTCGGCCGAGTCTTGGGTCTCGGAAAATATCCATATTTTTTGGATTGGACATACAGTTTTTTCTAGGTCAACTTGTTTGAGGTGTGGATCCTAGCTACATTTCTCATAATCGAGCTAGCGTGATGGCTCTCCATAACTAGGCTAATAACGGTTTGACTCAACCAAATTGGCCAAACAAGGTATGTACATTGAGCTTAAAGTGCAACGTCACTGTGTCCAATCCCGACTGGTTTTTAGCTAACATTCTGATAAAATGCCACTTCAAATATTGATAAAAATGATTGTATCACGTTTTCAGCTGATTTACTGATTTCATGTTAAGCTTTAACTTCTTACCTTTCGAGCTAAATTTTGTAAAAAAAAGTTAGCTTATCCTTTACTAGAGCCGGTAAAAAGACGCTGGCGCCGGTAAATTAGCCGTGCGCCACCCTTTTCCAAACCCGACCGCACTTATACTCGTAGTAAACACTCGCTGCTGCTGTTTTTCCGGGGATATTAACTTGACCCAGGGTCACCGAACTGACCATAATGCTGTCAATATATACGGGGACAATAAGATATCCCATGGTGCGGGATGTACCAAACCTCTCCCTCCCTACACTGATAGCTTTCCGCAGGCACCTTCTCTGCATAGCCCTTTGCTATAATGTCGTGCATGAAAGCCTGGTAGTCAACACAGAATTCTTTGTTCTTGATGAGTTTCCTTTTTAGGTTGATTGCTCTCTGTTCTGCCAGTTTGCAATTGTTGGGAATCTTCATGGACCTGTCCTTAAAGGGTAATCCAATACAGTAATGTCCATCAATCAGTTTAACAGATTGTTCCACATCTTGCATGAACTTTCTATCATCAAGAGACATCTCTGTTTTGTCTTAACAGCTGCGCTCAGAGAAGTCTGAATTGAAGTGCTGTGTTAACATCTCTTCAATGCCTGCCACGGATATCCTGTTTGCAGTGACACACTGCATCCTTCACTGTGTTGAGGTTCATCTTCATTTGTGATGGGACCATTTACAATCCATCCAATCGCTGTCCTGACTGCGTATGGACCATCATCTTGACTATTGATAACCTGCCAAGGCTCTGTTGCCTTGTGAGCATTAGCACCTATCAGAAGGCATTCTCATGACCTTCTCCCTACAAAAGGTTGCGGAACTACCTTGGTCAATGAAGGCGTATGTCTCCACTGTCTGTGTGCCTTTCTTGGACTTGAGTCTTACAGGAACAATGGCTAAAACACATTCTCCGTTTCCAGCCCCTGTATATCCACACGTCTCCTGTCCTACAGCGCTCGTGATCTGAGCCTCGCTTGTGCTGTTCTTTCCTTCTTTGGTCTTTTCCTGTTTCTGTATGTGTAGAATGCTTGGATGTTTCAGCGAGTATACCTGGCATGTCAGCCTATTTATACAATCCTTACCTAAGTGACCTTGTGTAAGGCAACCGAAGCAATATCCTTTATGTTTCCAAAATTCAATCTTGTCTGTGTGTGTCTGTTTCTTGAGCTTTTCACAGTTTTCCAATACATTCTTCTTCTCACAGTACACACATGCGTCCGGAACTTGAATTTGATCTGTCTTGGCACTTTGGTTTGAATGCAAAGGCTCCTGCCTTTAAGTAGCAATGCTTGTAGCAAAACTGCTACCCTTGGCTGTGCTTCTTCTTGTGTTCTTAGCTATAGTGTCTTTCTCATTTAGTTTAACAGGTGCACTGTCTACCTGTGCTGTGCCAAATAAAGGATCTATGGCAACCTTGGCTTGTCTCTCTATGTAAGTGACTAGATCTGCGAACCTAGCTCTGGTTCTTCTATGTTCCTGGATGTCAAATGCCTTCTGTCTCCATCCATCCCTCATCTTATATGGTAGCTTGGAAAGTATGACCCTCGTGTTCGTTGGATTATCCATTTCATCCCAGTAGTCAACGTCCTGCATGGTATTTCGACAACCAATCAAGAAAAGCGCATACGCATGCAAGCCTTTCGCATCATCTGTCTTTATCTGTGGCCATTTCAAAGCTTTGTCTATGAATGCCATCGCTATTTTCAACTCGTCACCATATTGCTTTTGAAGCAGTAGCCTGGCTTCTCTGTAGCCCTTCTCAGGGCCCTTATGTGTTCACAACTCCTCACCAGTTCTTGTGGCTCTCCGCTAGTATACTGCTCCAGAAATAAGAGTTTGTCTCTATCATTATGTGTTATGCTGTCAATAGCATTGTCAAAGGCTCTGAGAAACGACTTGAATGTGAGCGGATCACCGGAAAACACAGGAATGTCTATTTTGGGTAATGAAGACAGATTTTGCTGCTGAACCAGCATCTCAGTTATTCTGTTTTGATGGTGCATCACCTCATAAATCTTGTAATTTGAGGGCCTTGGTTCCTCTGGAACTTCAGATAGATCTCTATCTGCAGACACCCTACGGGGAACATGCGAACGAGGTGCACTTCTTGTGTTTCCAACAGCAGTTCCAGTAGGCATACCTCGTGCAGTAGTGTCCGGGATATAATACTCTTCATCTTCCCCATCACCTGTCTGTTCAGGATGTTTATATACAGGGTTGATTCTGGGTACATCCACAGGAGATCATATCCATGTACAAGATGGGCTCTGTTGACATCTATACAAGACCCAGCATATTCGCGTACAGGACAAGCTCTACTGCCATCTGTACGGGATCCAATGTATTCATGTCCGAGTCCTCTTTCTGCATGACTACGTGTATCTGTGTTTGGCAACTTAGTCTGCATATAGTCATTCATTCCATCACAAGGACTCTCATGATCTGTGTACACCTTCAACTTGGCATCAGAAGCCGCTATAGCGGTGTCTAATTCTAACTGCTCCAATTCAGCTCTTACGTTTGCTTCTTTCAGCTGTATTTCTTTCTTCTTTTTCAGCAACGCTGCTTGTGCAAGAAGAGTGGCTCTTTTAGCCTCCTCTCTCATGTGTACTACAGAACTAGTACAAGACTCGCTGGATCGCCCACCTATGGAACTCACTTTACTCTTGTCCCTTCGGCTTTGTTCAGCTACCTCGGACACACTGTCTTGAGGACCGATCTCATCCTCCTCAACAAGCTTCTCTCTTTGTGCTTTCATCCACAATTCTGTTCCAAAGACAAATCCTTTGATTGAAGCTGCCTTTTGCTCATACCAGTTTATCTGATCTTTACTCACTTCGTCAGCTGGTAATAACTGCCTGACTTCATTATTCAGCTGGGTAAACTCTTCAAACAGCTTGTAAAAGCTATATTGTAATTCCTGTTCAACATAATCAACATAATCTCAATTTTCCTTCATGTTGTCTATTTCTTTCATTTTAGTTATTAACTGAGTCATTTTCGATTCCCTTTGGCTAATATGTCTTTGAAGCTTCTCTTCCATAGCCTTTGGTGTGAGTTTGCGCTCCCTTCTTTGGTCATTATGAATTGGTGCGTCAGACAACCTTTCACTAGCCATATTGGAAGCTTTCAGAAAGGCTAAGCAGTCATTCGAAACTAACTAATACACAATCAGAACAATCTTCAGTCACTCCATAAACTTAAAATGTAGGCTACTTCAGAGGTCTTCTCTACTGTCTTCGGAAATTAACCAATGTTTGACGGAATTTCCACACGTATGTAGTAGGCAAAACGAAGCACAATTTCCTTTGGCGAAACTTCTTCTTACCGCTCCACTCGCATTGTAGTACATGTGCTAGCTTGAAAGCTGTACGATGCTCCATCCATCTAGAGAATTGCTTGTCTTTTCTCACCAACGTCCACATAAATTGTCTTATTTTTTTGTTGAATGTCCTTCCTTTCCGTTTGGAGTAGTTTTTTGACTAATGTTATGGCAGCCGATCCACTATCTGTGTCATTTCTTGAAGCACTCGGGGAAAGTACTCGACGCGTGCAAACTCAAAAGGTTTACATTTCTTTATCTTGACTTAACCTGTCTTTACATAAAATAAATGTTTCTAATCTTTCACAGTTAAGCAGCACGTTCAAGCAGCACGGTCAAAACACTGTGTACCTCCGTGCCTCTGTTCCTTCGAACTAACATGCTTTCTTCACATGGTCGACTACGTGTCAAAATAAAAGTCTCTAATTTACAGAAGTATTCATTATGATAACAAGGTAATAAAAAATATATTATTACATAAATAATACACATATTGTTTATGGCTCTAACAGTAACGATTGCAAAAGAAAATGGTGGCAAAAAGACCGGAAAATGGGTGTCGTAGTTTACAGCGGTCGGGATTGGACACAGTGACGCTACATAATCTAGCAAGATCGTTTTTATTTTAGCAAGTTTTAGAGAAATCTGCAAAGATCAAGGCGCGACTGTCATAGCTGACCGTCACAAACAGCCAAACCAGGGCTGGGGTACAGTAACGACAACATCAGCAACCCTGCACTATGAATTATTATTTTTTATGTAATCTTAAATTAAGTGTCTGAACAGGACTGGATGTGCAGGCACGCATGATTAGTTTCTCCTCCGTTTTGAGATTCTAGGTTAGAAAAGTTGCCAGTCTGTTGCCAATGACCAGCGGTTGCTACGTTTTTCCAGCAAGTTCCAGTCATTCCAGTGTTGTCCTCTTACCTTCAAATTCGTTCAACCCAGACTTCAGCAACTGGGTTTCTGCTCAATTTTCACACTTTCCTGCAGCTCATCTTTCTGAAATGTTCCCCTTTTTGTTTTGCATTTTTCTTCTTCTTTTCTTCCGCTTTCTACTGCCTTCATCTTGCTCCAGGTCCTTTCAAAAATACATTTCACAGCATCTTCCAACTGCCAGTACTTTTGCATTTTTTCCTTCTTTTCTGTACTTTTCGGCCTTCATCTTGCTGCAGGTCCTTTCTAACATACATTTCAGGCCTTTTGAAACTCCAGCAAATATTAATTTGCTAAATGTTCACATTTTTATGCATTGTTTCTCTTCTTTCAGATTTTTTTCACTTAGTTTAGCATTTTTCTTCTCTTTTCTGTAGTTTTATGCCTTCATCCAGCTCCAGCCCCTATTTAAAATACCTTTCGGTTGCTTTGAACCTTCAGCTTATAACTTTCTGAAATTGGCCAAACAAGGTATGTACATTGAGCTTAAAGTGTACATAATGTATCTCGATCGTTTTTATTTTAGCAAGTTTTAGAGAAATATGCAAAAGTCGAGGCTCAACTGTCATAGCTGACCGTCACGAACAGCCAAACCAGGGCTGGGGTAAGTGTTTGCTGCAGCTGGAGTTAATCCTACGAACAAACGCTTCGTAACTGGAAAGTTTTAACTTTAATTGACGATATTGAACACAGATGTAAAGTAACTTGTCTTTACTCTAAATATCTTCTCCGTTTTCAATTTGAAGTAGTAGATATACTTATGTAGGAAATCTTCCATTGCATCCTCTCTCTCTAGCTTCACGCCTTCGGTTTTTATTCAAGCCTACGGTGTAAATACATACCACAAGTCTTTGCAGAGCTTTTTTGCTCAGGGGAAAAGGCCTGTGGAGAAGGAGAGAATCAGGTAATTTTTCAGAATAAAACATCTTTCATACTGATAATCAATTAAGAGGAAATAATGTTATTAATAATTTTTGTGCGGCCCGGTACGAATTGACCCACGGACCGGTACCGGTCCACTGACCGGTGGGCACCGGTTGGGGAACGCTGCTCTAAAGACCCGGCAATTCAATCAATTTCCCGGCACATTTGCTATGTAATGCAATGCAGTTGTGCACACCGCCCCCACCGAACAAGATGGGTAGCTCGGTCAGCAGGGAGCTGAAGAAGAGCGGCTACTTACGTCACTCTGCTACGCTGCTCAGAATGCTTTTTCGTTCATTTTGCATTTCTGGAAATGCATTTGAATTTGAATATTGTGGTCACGATTTTGCAGCCACGTTCTTAAAATGAAAATGCATTTCTGGAAATGCATTTTAATTTTCAAATTTTACATTTCAAATTGAATTTTGGAATCTATTTGCTGGGGCATATTTTGAAAATTACATCTCATATGTCTATTTCTTTTTCATTTCAATTAAGTGAAAGATTGAGCACTCTTGAAGAAGAAAATTAATATTCAAATAGGATGATTGATTACTAATTTCATTTATGAGTCAATAAATGCAGCCACATTCTGAAAATACAAATGCATTTCTGGAAATGCATTTTCATTTGGATTTTGGTCACGATTTGCTTCCATAAGCTGCAAACGTGACCCGTCGATCAAAGAGTATGGTAGTTGAATCTGCGTGCGTGATGCTGTTTGTCTAGAAAACGCAGAGTGGAACTCTATTGCACTGGGTATTCTCCCTACTGATAAAGTGGAACGGATTTGATTGTGAAGCAATGGAAAGATGGACTAGTAGACCAGTCATGCACTAATATTTTGATCACAAATGTGGGGGGGTCCAAACAACTTTTTTTTTAAGTGGGGGGGACATGACCCCCCCAAGTTACATTGTGGCGACGCCCATGGTTTGCTGGTCCCAATGTTAGTTTCCTCCAGGAACACAATGACTCTTGCTTGGAGATTTGTTGCTCTTGTTGGTTAGTAGTAACTATTTTATTTTTTACTGTTGCTTGCTTTTCTACAGGTACACTTGCACTTATAGTGATTCATGTTGTTTAATTGTAACTTGTTTAACTACATGCTAGCTAATGGTCCTTCCCTTTGGCACTAATTTTGGTTGTTCACAATATGTGCTTCTTGTTTTGGCTACCCGCAATGTTTTTGAGGCTATCTTGTTATCAGTGACCTATGCATTTTGTAAAGCTCTCTCTTGGAAGTCGCTTTGGATAAAAGGGTCTAATAAATGAATAAATGTAAATGTACTAACTAGGCTAATAAAAGAAGACTAACTTCGTATGCCAACAAACACCAATAACTACAACTAATTTGACAGACCATAAACCAACTGACTTCTGGTTATGATACACGTGCTCTCCAGCTAGCTTCAGTAAAAGTGTTGCTTAACGCTACATTAGATACTAGACCTACAGTCTAGCTCTAACTGCATTTATAATCCAACAAGTTATAATCTAGCCATTAACTTTATCTAAAGCTAGCTATATGAAATACTACTAATAACAATTTATGTGGTGGTAGAAATGTGAAAAAATGCTGGATTTTCATCAATTTACCAGCAAACTTGCTTCGGAGACACTGAAAATGAATGGGGTGGGACAGGGGAAAATACAATCGGTACGTTCGACATAGACGGGGGCTGCATGAAACAACCGGCGAGAGTAGCCGCTTGCAGTCGGGGAGGAGTTGAAAACGGCTCGGTGAAGTCGGACATTTCAGCTTCTCATGGTTTGCTGCGTTGACGTCAGTCACAGCCGATTAAGCGCTGTTTGTTTACTCTACCTTTTTTATAATTAAACGTGGTCTTTCTGTTAGTGAAGAGGCGGAGTAAAACCCTTTCTTCAATATTTTTTCAATTCAATTAAATAACAGTTTGGTCCGGATTTGAGCATTGGCGAAACTGAAGGTGTCAGAGTAATTACAAAACACGTGTCAAAGTTGTTGTGTGTGAGTCTGGCCAATCATGAAATAGCTGTGTCGTCACCAGAACCCATGCAGTTGCTCTTGAGAAAATGCGCTCGGCTACACAGCCGGCAGTTCTCGAATCGATTTCACGGTACTTTGATGGCGACGTCACAGTGACCTATCCTCCGCGCAGTCTCAAGTCGGACAAAAAGTCTAACCAGAATTCACTGTTTCAAGTCAGCCGACTGCAGATGGCTGTAGCGCTGCATGAAGTCAATCCATGTCGAACGGACCTAAAGTTTGGAACTACAGGTCGCATGTGACACGCTTTACTTCCGCATTCCTCAATAACAATGGGAGTCTATGGAAGCGTCCCAACTCTCTTTTTCCATGGCTCTGGTACATGCACTTGTGTTTGAGAAAGAGAGCATGCATGACAACTGAAAACTGCACTTTTCAATGCACGGTCTGATCATGCGCTTATTTAGATTAAAACCTAGTGTAGCCTAGCCTATTAGCTTACTTATCAGTCACACAGTAACTTAACACATATTGATTTATTTGGTGTGTGAAAAAACTAAGAGAAAGCAGGCAATCTGCTGGCCCGATTTATGAGTGGGCAGTGCGGCCCACCGGGAATTCTCAGATGGAGAATTCAGGCCACTCTGGGCCTGAATACTATTACTAAATGAGCAATATTTTATGGGGTACTATTGGGGTGCTTTTGTCTTTCTCGGGGGTGCTGAAGCACTTGCTAGCCCCTCCTTAGCGCCGCCCATGCAGCCAGAGTTGTCCCAAAGATACTCCTTTGTTATATTGGCTGTGTGCTTCGGGTCGTTGTCCTGTTGGAAGATGAACCTTTGCCCCAGTCTTAAGGTCCAGAGCGCTCTGGAGCAGGTTATCAAAGATGTCTCTGTACATTGCTGCATTCAACTTTCCCTCGATCTTGACTAGTCTACCAGGTGCTGCTGCTAAAAAACATCCCTACAGCATGATACTGCCACCACCATGCTCCACTGAAGCGATGGTATTGACCAGGTAATGAGCGGTGCCTGGTTTCCTCCAAACATGACGCTTGGCATTCAGGTCAAAGAGTTCAATCTTTGTTTCATCAGACCAGAGAATTATGTTTCTCATGGTCTGAGAGTCCTTCAGGTGCCCTTTGGCAAACTTCAGACGGGCTGTCATTTGCCTTTTACTGAGGAGTAGCTTCTATCTGGCCACTCTACCGGCCTGATTGGTGGAGTGGTACAGAGACGGTTGTCCTTCTGGAAGGCTCTCCTCTCTTGGAGAACATTCACTGGAGCTCTGTCAGTGATCAATGGTTTCTTGGTCACCTCCCTGGCTAATGCTGGGTGCATACAAAATTATTTTGTTAATCTTTTGAAAGATTTTCAAAATGTAAGAGACCACAAACATGAGGACAAAAAAATCCTAGATTTAACCGTTTTGCTCCTATAATGTTTGGTGTTTGTTGTTTGAGAATGTCGCCCGGTACAGACCGCATAGTCGAGCGGCAACCATGTCTTCACATCATGTCACAAAGTTCATAATTTTACAGTTTTCAAGTCAATTCTACATCTAAAAAGTCAAGCAGAGCAGCTTTCAAGAGATATGGGAATTCTGCTTTTAGCCAGCTGGTCTGATTATTTTTCTGATTTGTTTAAACTGGCAATCTGAGTGAGACTGCGTCCCCGTTAAACTGTTTTGACGTTAGCCTCAGTCAGACTCACTCACTGGCAGTGTGCACAATGTTGTATTTCACTCCATTATACACCAGAAACGTCAGGGAGGACCTCCTATTGTAAATACGAGCCTTATGAAGATAGCCAGCATCTTGGATTTCTATAACCGAGCTTGTTTCATTCGTAATTTACCTGAGAAAGTGACCTTCGTTAGCCAGGCTAGTTTTGCCCGATCACTTGGTCAGGCTATTTAAGGGTATCGGCTTCAAGTGACTTTTGTGTATAGACAAGTGAAAAGTAAATGTATTTGTTAGGGCTGTGAAAAATAACGCGTTAACGCGTTATGATTAAATTACAGGATTAATTCGTTATTTTTGTTTAACGCATTTAACGTAATATAACCACAATTCCACCCAATCTGCAACTTCTGGATGAGAAGTTTGTGTTCCAAAAAAACTAAGATGGAACATCCAATAAAACCAAAGTGATATGCACACTCTGCAGCTATTATACTCGGCAAGTATCGTGTTGTGGTGTCGGAGGACTGATCGAAAAGTGCATCATACATTTAAGTCATTTAGCTAAGACTTGCATGTACAGTACATAATGTTACATTAAATAATGTATTTAAACTCAAGCTTATATGGTGCGTTGCAGGGGCGAATCTAGGATCAAACCTTTAGGGGTGCTCAGCCCCCAATGAGAATGTGACATGAATACAGTGCCTTGCAAAAGTGCTAAACGTAAACCCCCTTGCTAATAAAAAAATTCCTTATTTAACTGGATAACAATTAATACATTTATGTATTTTTATGCAAAATATTGAATGAAAAAACTAAGGATGTCCCTTTCTTCATGAACTACCAGCATCAAATGATAATAAACAATATATTTAAGAAAATATAAAAAAAATATTAGGAGTGCTTGAGCACTTTTGTACGAATTGTACCCTCTCCAGTTACATTAATAAATGTACCCTCTCCAGTTACATTAATAAATGCATTGCAGGTCAATATAAGGTGTGCCCCTTAATTTTCTGCTTGCGCTCCTAAAATTTTCAGTCAGGGGCACTGTGCTCCTTGTAAAAAAAGTTAGTCTGGAGCCCTGCTCTGCGGGAAGACGTTATCGCTCTGGATAAGAGCTTCTGCTAAATGACTGAATGCAAAATGACTGAATTTTGTCGTTTTACCGAAGCAATACCAGCCTAAAGTAACCTATACCCCCTCAACGCGAAGCATGCGTTGGTCGGCGAGGGGAGTTCAAGTAGAATGCGCCAAACCACCCTCACTGAACAGCGTAGGGCCCTCACTAAGTCTGCCCGTGACAAGGTGACTAGCACAGTTGCCAAATGTATTGCAAAAAGCTGTAGACCGATTGATATTGTTGAGGACGAGGGGTTCACCAAAGTTTAGCGTGTAGCAACGGGTGATTCGAACATCAAGGTACCGCAAAATCAAAGACGCACACTAATGACAAAAATTCGGTAATATGTAATTAATCATGATTAATCAACAGAAACCTGTGATTAATTTGATTACAATTTTTAATCATTTCACAGCCCTAGTATTTGTCCAAAGGCCAAGAGCCTCAAAAAGTTAATATCAAGCCCTGCAATCCAGTGGCCAGAGATATATGATGACCTGATCGACACTCCAAGTGTAATAGACCGGGGAGAAGTTCGTCTTTTGCAACCGACATGCGCAGTTGAGCCTGCTTGACAGTTGTGTGACGTAGGGTGATAATTGGTCTATAGGGTAAACCGATGGTTTGTTCATATAATAAATGCAGTCTGTAAGCTATTTTAGAGCCATACTGCTAAATCCCTGCTGGCTAATTCATTGATAAAACACTAGTGTTTTAGTGTGTTGATCCATATCATCAATCATCCAGTTTTGCTCACCAGCTCATAACCATAACCATACCTTCCCTTCACAATTCTATTCTACTACTACTGAAAACTCTAGACTACTGTCAGTACTTTGACATAGCCCTGTATTTTTTGGGTTCCAGTACTGAAATATATACATACATACACTGATTAGTCAAAAAAGAGAGATCAAGGAGAGAGCATGAGATAGTGAAAGACTGATATTAGTATACCAATAGTTAATGATACTTACAATGCAAAAGCAAACTGATAGTAATATCATATACCAACACAAACTGCACAGTTCCCTTTATGATCCATGTTGTCAGATTATATAACGACATAAGGAAAAACATTGTAGTTAAGTAAATAATCCATATTTTATTCAAATGGTAGTGGAACACAAACACTGATAAGACTGATATTCAACAATACAAAATCAAGTGAAATCAAACAACAATGCCAACAAAAAAGAAAATGGTTCTGTTTCAAGCCTAAATGATTGAAAATCAGTTTTAAAAATAAAATGAGTAAACACACTTTGGCACAGGAGAAAACGACCTTTTAATGGAAAGGACAAATTAGATGTAAAAATTGAAATACACAGCATACAAGTGTACTATCACTTAAGGTTTGCTATTATTATGTTTGGATTCCAGGGCAACTTGACACACACTGAGGCCAGGACAAAGTGAGCAGCCACCTGATTGGACAAACCTGTACCATCTGCCCTGACCATGCCAAGTATCATGATCTATAGGTTTATAACACAGGGGTGAATCACAACCATAAATCACTCGTAAGTTCTCCTAGGGATAGCGCCAGCTGCCAATGGGAGTGTTGGTGAAAGTACTATATATATAGAACACCTAGGGAATGGTACAGGAGGGCTTACCCCTAGAAAGTTAGGAGAGATAGAACAAGGATTATCTCCTATGCATTTCATAGTCATCTTCTATGCATTTCACACAAACAACTGAAACAATTGGAAGGTTGATTCTTTCTGATGAACACAACAGGAAGTCATGACAACTGGCAAATGCATAGGAAAACGCAAAAAAATTAATACACAAATATTTATTCAATAAACTCTTTTGTTAACAAAGCCTCTAACATTAAACCCTTTCTCTACACATTCGTAATGGAATAACATTAAACTGGTTTTGTATAATTATGAAATGTAAGAAAAATAAATCTAGGGTTAAATAAGACTACTTCATCTGTGCAGCAGGGTTTCCTGCAGCACTTTTCAGTTAAGGCGGCCGCCTAAGGACAACACGCCTGCCGCCCCAACTACGTTGTAACAATTTATATATATTACCTTATTTTTATATATGTTACTCTGTCCTGTTTTCTATTTTCCATTCCAAAACGCCAGTCTCCCTTCTCTGCAGAACAAATTAGTCTATCGCACAAACTACCCCCCCCCTCCCCCACAGCTCTTACGGCAAACCCCACCCTACCACCTTAACTAACATTTTCTGCGGGAAACTGTGTGCAGTGAATGCTTTAAATACCTGATTGTTAGTCAGGGATCACCATCCCCCTTTTCTGTAACATCGACGCACAAACTCCATGAACTCCCCCCCCCCCCACACACATACACACTTCCCTCTGCTATCTATCGCGCTCCTACACTCCCTCTCTGCTGCTCATGAGTCTTCACCTAACCTGAGTATTACTTCTGAAGTCCATTTATCTCCCACATCTCCTTCCTCACCCTCTCTGCATTGTATTCATCTCCTCACTAGTGTTCTTCAGTCAATCTTGGTTCCCTTGTGTCTCCACGGGTAGACGAGCTCCCCTAGAAACAGCTTCTTAACCAGTGCTCCCCAGGAGTCTTTGGGGTAACAGCTGTAGGTGGGCATCCGGTAGGTCTGCACCACAGTGCTGCAGCTGATAGGGTTTATCTGGATGGGGAAGTTGGAGAGAGAGATGGAATGGGCGGGGATTAGAGAGTGAGAGACAAAGAGAGAGGGAAATAAGGAGAGCAGGACAAGGAGAGAAACAGACACATAGAAAGAGAGAGTAAGATAAAGGAAAAAAGAAGAAAGCAACAGAAAAAGATAAGAGATAGAGAAATTAGTGAAAAACGGAGAGAGCATGTCAAGTATATAAGAGTAAAACTGTGGATACTGTGGTTCACAGTGTGAGACAGGAAAGGAGGGGGGATTAGAGGAATAAAAAGAGAGAAGTTGTACCTCCATCATCAGATGAAGTGGCGTGCCTGGTTCCTCACAGAGCACCCGGAACTTTACCCCCGCTGCAAGACACAGTACCAGAGTCGGTCACACACGCACACACACGGATAAGTGTGTATCTTTCACCAACATCATATTTTCATCCAAACATATTGCTAGGTCTTCCTTCCTCATTTAATTCTGCTGTTCCATAAAATCTTTCTTATTTCTCCATCTATTTGTCTACCCCCATTCATCCATCCATCCATCCACCCATCCTCGCTCCCTCACCTGCTAAACGATAGGGCCTGGCTACCTTCAGGCCAATGGCGAAGAGAGGGAAGGAGTTGATGAAATCCACACTGAGGTGGAGAATGCCCTGGAACAGCACCACCACCAGGCGGAGCTGAGAGACAGCGTTGGGTAAAGTTCATGTTAGCGGGGAGAGCAGGAATCGAGAGGAATTGATAGAGGGGAGAGCATGCAGGAATCAAACCAGGGTCCCTGTGGTGCGGTAAGGCCTTAGGCTAGACCAGGGGTGGGGTATGTCCAGCCTCTGGGCTGTATGTGGGCCCCCAAGACAGCTTGATCTGGCCCGCGAGGCAATTAATTAATTTATCTGGACAGCAATAACGTTTTTGGTACGATAAAAGGAAATATTATAAAACGGGAGAATCAAGTGTTTAGGTCACGGTCAGGGTGATCGCAACAAACACGTAGCATTATGGCGACTGTCAAAAAAAGAAATGCAGATGAAGGATTTTGTGCTTTCAAAGGGAAATGGACAAATAAAAAAAGTAAAAAGCCAGTGTGCCTAATTTGTGGGGACTCAAGGAAAGCCAGCTGTGAGTAGCCTCATCAAATCTACCATCTGACATCAAATGCCTTTCCTAAGTAAAACAGAAGCTGTTCAAGCCATCGCATTAGCGAGATTAGCATGATATATTGTATGCATGGCTGTGGGAAGTGTAGATGGTAAATGTACTTAATGGATGAGTATCGAGGGGGGGGGGGTGTTACTAGTTACGGGTTGGTATGTGGGCTGAGGCCACGTTTACACATGGCCGGGTATTTACAGAAACCAATATTTTTGCCCTCCGTTTTCAAAAATAACGTTTCCGTTTACATGAACCCGCATAAATACGCCCCCGAGCTCCATCATAACTATGCCAAACACGTAGGCGGCAATGTAACGAGAAGGATAAAGCCATGCAAACCAATCAGAATTCTCAAAATCTTCACCTCTGCTCCTCGATATAAAAAATCTGTTTTGTTTGTAAATACAAACAGGCCAAAGGGTTTGCATTGACGCATAAATGAGCATTACCTTAACAGCATCCATGATCAGTAAGCAAACTAACTGTAAACATCGGACGCTGACATGACGTAATGCATTTTTAGTCGCATACTGTGACTCTGTTTAACCTAGTGCACATGCAAACACAAATCTCCGATTTGAAATCTCCACTTTGGCCGTAGTTTTTAAAAATGATCGTTTTCCGTGATAAAACCTCAGTTTTCGTGTAAATGAAAGGCCAAACCGCATGATAATATATGCGTTTTTCCTGCGTGTAAACGGGGCCTGAGACTCACCAGAGTGAAGACTAGGTAGTAGAGAGCGGTGGTGGGTAGGAGGAACAGCAGGATGGTGAAGAGTAGTGTCCCAATGAACAGCTGAAACACAGGACAACATGCGGACGAGACATTCAACACAGGTAGTGTAAGTGTAAGCACAGGATGTGTGTGTGACAAGGGTCCGGTACCTGGCCCAGGAGTGTTTGCATTGCATGTGCATTACATGTGGTGTATGTGAGAGTGTGTGAAGGTGTGTGTTATTATTCATTCAGGTCAGTGTGAGTGCTTAATAAGTGGTTGTGTGTGTGAGGGGCGTCTGTGCCACTGCCACTGAATTATTTGAAAGTGCCTTACTAGCACCTTTCTTACGATCTCACGATCATAACTCTGATCTGAACGCGATCTGAACGCACGCGAGCAATGTAAATAGACTCACAATGGACACACCAGCGTGATGCACCGGTCAGGCTGGCTATGTGCACGCGTATTGCGTAGACGTGTGCACAGCACATGCATGTAATGAACACCCCAGACATATGTCACAAATACGCGTCACCTACGTCACATGAACACTACACCTTACAGTTTGATAGATAACTCGGCGTGCGTACAGGAGTTGTTAGTGCTGTGCACAGTTTGTAGCGAATGTGTCAGCCCAGCAAAGCAACGCCTTCAAACGGCGCCTAGACTGTTAGCTCTTTAGGCTGCATCAAGGGATCACTGATCCCAAAGACAAATTTAAACACATTCTTTCTTTACATGGGTATTAATGTCTGTAATTCGGGTCTACTGCTATTATGTTTGGCAACATAGCTATGCCAGTGAATCTGCTACCAACAATATAATTATAATCGGGCACTACTAAGAATCATTTTTTATTAAACTTTATTGTCATTCAAGTACTGAGACAACAAAATGCAGTTTAGCAAAAGCCGCCTCAGCTGAGACTCGAACTCACGGTCCCTATAGACCAGGGGTGGGCAATTCATTTTCCCAAAGGGCCACATGAGAAATTGGGGCCGTTGTTGCGGGCCGAACCAATAGGCTGAACTTAATTATGCTCAATATTAATTTGATTACTTTATAAAAAAAACTGTAAATTATATGGTTTTGAGCTGCTACTGGTTGTAGTCCATGTTACAATAAGGCTATGAAAATATTAGGGCTTTAGTCAACCAAAGAAATGCTTAGTCGACCAAAGTCTTGTCCTGCCCAACGATCAGTCTACAAAAAAAAAAAAAAAAAAAGAGACGCAATGTTTTGCATTTTGATTGACCATTTATTAAAGAATTGTCATAGAGCTTTTATAAAACAACAAAAAAACAGAAATAATACATAAAACTATAATAATAATAAAAAAAAAAAAGAAAATTAAGTGATTTTTTTAACTGCAAAGTGAGGAGCTCTGTCCTAGGTCTATAGTGACCGTCACAATCGCGCACCTGACCAACTCCACGTCTGGCCAGTGACCGGATCCCTTAAGTAATTCCACCGAGAGGTCCATGTTGGCAGCGTTGTCCGTTACCACTGACAGCCGCTTCTCTGGTGGATATTCCAGTCTGCATATGTACATAACCAATACAATATATAAACTTTTAGACATTAGACATAGCAAGCTCAGCTGTCTGACACGTGTATAAATCGCTTACCGCTTTTAGGTGATAGGCCATATTGGTTGTTGAGCTATGGTAAATTAGCTTTAGGCCGCATAGCTTGCACTCCACAGTCTAGTCTTTTTTTTTTTAATGCAGCCAGACAGAAGATTTCGATTTCTTGGACATTTTGTCGACTAAAGACAAATCACGTAGCGTTCTAACTGAATAAATACAGCAAAACTACCCATATTCCTTAGGCTACTGAGCGCGAAGCAGCAGTGCAGCCAGCCACGTGCGGTTCCTGAGTGTTCTACGTGGTGCGCTAAACTGTGGCGCTGTTACGAAATAGCCTAAAAAAGTTGGGGATAAAACATAGGCTAATTATATTTTGAATACAGTAATATATAACTGCTTATAAAGGAATAAATATCAAAGAGTAAATCAATGAAAATGTCTTTATTGGTAAAAAAAAAAAAAAAAAAAGCAACTGGTCGACCAATGAGAATGTCAGTCGACCAAGACGAAATCGACCGATTAGTCGACTAAACGACTAAAGTTGACAGCCCTTGAAAATATGTAGAAAGTGTCTTTTGACATACCTTGAAACCTTCACAAAAATACACAAGATGTATGTTAAAGACCAGCAATTGATTAACTTCATACAAAAGCAAGAAGTGCTTTGGATGTTTCCAGTTCAGTTCAGTTTTTCTTACTCAGTGAGTGTCTAAAGTAGATATGCGAAGGACAGCTGACGGGATCATCTGCAGCTTAACTAGCAAACCATCAGCGGCCCGCACCCACTCTACATCAATCAAGTTCTTGTATTAGTCCACTTTTTTGTAATCCTTCAACACAGCAACCTGTTCTCCACAAACTAAGCACACAGCGTTGCCTTTGACTTCAGTAAACAGATAGAAGTCAATGTCTTGTTAAAAACTCTACATTCTGCATCAACCTTTCGTTTCCTACTGTGAGAGGACATTTTCGAGGGGTCATTTACAGCTAACTCAGTGTCTTCTGTCGGTGAGGCTGCGTAAGCGCACATACGTACATCGCCTGATCACTGTAGTCATTCAAGACTTCAGATTTTCTACCGCTCAACAGTTATGTATTTATTTTAGATTTACCTCACGCGGGCCGGACTGGGACAGCACGGCCCATGCCCAGGTATGCTATAGACCTATTACATGCCATAGAACTCTAGCTTTCGGTCGCCGATAAAAAATAAAAATATAAAATACATCTTAATATCTTAACCAAGTGCTTTCAGTTACATCCAGTTGAAAGAATAAAGGAAAAGAAAGTGAGTTGGCTAGTCCTCAGTCGGTTTCCTTGTCTGGTGTTAGGCTACTGCCAACTGCCAGCCCTCTCCTCCCCCTGACATTCCCTGCTTGCTTCCCTGCTTGGCTTCTATCATATTTTCTAGTCATTCACGGAGAAATGCTCTGAAGTTTCAATCATATGGATAGTTTTTGATGATATTACTCAAAATCAAGTGGATCGACTACAACCACAAAAAGGAACAACCTGAGGGACTGGAGCCCAAGGAGAACAGAAGTATTTGGGGCTGCTCTCCCAGACTGACCACAGGCAAGCAAGCTAAAGCTTGTTCCCTGTAGAACTATGGCTTGCAACGACTACAAACAACTTACTCAGAGGATAGTCGAACTGGAGCTAAGAGTCAGAACCCTCTTAGATATCAGAGAGACCGAAGACTTTATAGATTCCATGCTACCTCGCCCGGAGGCTAAGCTACCGGCTAATGAGCCACCCTTGGAACCAGCTTTCTTTCCACCGGCCGGTGGACCGGATGAGTCATGGCCTGTTCTCGGCGCTGAACCGAAGAGGCCTAGCACCGCTTCTACCTTCATCAGAGATGGGACTTGCACCAAGGATAAAAAGCAAAAAAAGCGAGGCAGAAACTCTTCCTGCATCACCTCTCCTCCTGTCCCACTCAGACACAGATTCGAACCACTGAGAACTCTCTCTCCCTTGTGTGTGGAATCCAAGGCGAAGAGGCACAGGAGTGCTAGCCACGCAGCTAACAAACATGAAGGGCCCAGATTGCCGACACACCATGATGGTAGCTACTATACACATGCAAATCCAACACATCATCGTCATCGCATCATCGCGACCGGGAGTCCCCCATTTCACTCCAAGCCCCTCTCGGACCACTCAGGGCACTGTTCGACCCCCTATCAAGCCTTATCAGACAACAATATCACAGGATTATCAAAATCCAAGGTATGCTAAGACTACCCACAGCCCATCAGCACTTAGAGGAGCTAACGCTGCAGCACTATAGAATCTACTGCTAGCACTGACACAGTAGCTAACCTTGGTCTAGCACAAGGTCCTATCATTGCTAACCCAAATAAGATAAGAACTGGCTCCGCAGCTACTGATAAGGCAAACGTCAGAAATGCAAACACATCACCACATATGGCCACTATCTTGATTGGAGATGCCATGACAGTACATGTTAAACTGGCAAAGAAAATATTTGTCTTCGCAACATATCTGTCGAGGAACTGTCGTCAGAGGTACAAACAATCCTCAACAATAAACCAAACAACCCAAAGATTATCATCCACACTGGCTCGTTTGATATCCTACACAAGAAAACTGGCACTGAGATACTAAAAAAACATTTCACCCAGCTACTGAACACACTCAACAGATATCAAGATGTATTCATCAGTGGATCAATTGCATGCTTTCGCAGAGGAAAAGAAGCCTTCAGTCGATGATTATCTTTCAACACATGATTGGCATCGGTCTGTCTGGCACACAAACTGAGATTTATCGATAATTGGGGTGCGCTTGCCTTCGGCGAGCACAAACCATTGTTATCTCACATATATATTTATTATTGTTTATTTTCGCGACCCTAAGGCTCAGTCAATATTTGGACTACATAGACAACGTCAATGTCAAAAGGTTTGTCTTGGTCGCGATTGCGTTGGTTCTATTGGGATTTATGTTCCGTTGCACGGTTTAGGTTTTTATTAAGTTTTTGTGGCAAAAGTGAAGCTAACGGTGGCTAACTTGCTAGCCACAGTCACTGACGCTACTGACGTCACTAACACCACGAAATATCGCGTGACTACCTCTAGCAGAACATTAGTTTAGCAGCTCGTTCTTCTGGGAGATAGCTCGGCTAACTGCTTTACTGCAAGGGAGCTGCAGAAACGCCACAAGAAAAGAGGCCAGGGTGATAACTATTTACCCATTTTACTTTGTGATATGAAACACAATTGTGAAGTGTAATGTACAATATAAGATGATATAAGGAAGTACTTACATCTACTTTCCCACACAGTAGTCTACTATTTCACTGAAGCATTGGCATCATGACATTAGCCTCTGTTGCTCGGGCAACACATACTACAGCGGTCTATGATGCATCTGTTTTCAATCGTTAAAATAAACATTCCTCACAAATACATTTTCGTTGTAGGATTTATTTTGACATTAGATTACAAGTAAATGATTTGTTGGTGAAATTAAAATTACCTGTGGTTTCAAACCAGTGTAGCTCACTGCAACGCTGTACTGTAGCCTACAGTAGTCTAGTAGCAAAAAAACATCACAGCTGTTTACAGTACCCTACGTAGGAAGTCAAACGGCGGCACATGTTAGTGACTACTAACCTGAACTCCATTGCCACTGCCTAAACTTCAATCTGTTCATGAAAATAATTCATTTCAGCCTAGACCATACAACGGAAGTAACGTTAAATCGAATTCAACCAACGCAATCGCTACCAAGACAGTCTAGTAGTAGTTGTAGCCTACAATTTACCGGGGCAGCTTCTCCACACAGCAGGGCTATATCACATTTTGCCTTGTTACTGAAAATGGTCGCTACCACTGACATTCTTATGAATAAGTGATTTTCCCCTAAATAAATGTCAAGCTTATTTACGTTTTTGGGGGCATATTTTCAGTTAGCAGATGATACTATTTGAACACCGGTCTGCCAAATGTATTTGTTTTGATTCAAGTATGAGGTTGCTGATCACCATTCCCTCTTGCAGGGGAAATGAGAAGACAACTATTTCATTCTACTCTTCACTCTTAGTATTTTGAGTTGCAAATGAGCAGAAAAAAATATGCTTTTAAATCTATGTAATCTTTATAAATAATAAGTAGGCTATGCATTTTTATATAAAATATACAGAAATGTAATTTAAATACGGACCCCTGCAACCAACGCAAGTAAGCAAGCACACCCTACAATTTCCCCAGAAATTAGTTCCCCTCTCTAGTTTCAATGTGTTCTGGAACTGTGCAGACCGTTTTCAAGCGGAGGGACTCCGACCAAACCGTAGAGGATCTTGACTACTAACAGAAAACATCAGTCAGGTGCTCCTAACCACAAATCAAGTTTCCCTCCCTATCCCTATTTTGTCTAAGCTGACTGACGCATCCAAAACAACCTCCCATGGAACAGAACATTCAAACAGCCTCCTGCAAGGACATGGGCCCTGCACAGATCTGCACCCCCCGGATGAATTCCCTTGTGATGGAACAGCTCAGTGACATAGACCCTCCCAAAGAAAAGCTACACTGGGACAGCCATCATGCTATTTCATTAGACATACCGGTCATCATCACAAACAGAAAATGGCATGGTAAAATGCATGGTTACAAACCTGAACCGAGTGTTGGAAGTCACAGAACTATCCATATTATTCCAACAGATTTATCAACCCCTGTTTTATCTGTTAATACCCCACAGATGAATCTGGTCCTTCTAAATGTTAGATCCCTAAATAACAAAACACTTCTAGTTAATGATCTGGTCAAAGAAAACCACTTAGACTGCATGTGTCTAACAGAAACCTGGCTAAACAATGAAATGGCAACAGAAACTTTGATAGAAGCGTGTCAGCCCAATTACAGCTTTCTAGGAAAATCAAAAAAAGGTGGAGGAGTCCCAGCTATTTTCTCCTCTGAACTGTTGTTCAAAATCACTGAGCTAGGTGAATTCACATCATATGAATATGTTGCTATAGAGCTCAAAACCGAATAAATACTTTTTGTTATTATATATTGGCCACCCAAGCACTCGCCAATATTCATACAAGAATTCTGAAGTATTATCACTAAACTATAATAACGCGTTAACGCAATCTCACTTTAACACAACAAAAAAAATAGTGCCGTTAACGCAGGTTTCTTTTTGACCCTGGAATCACCTGTCGTCACATGACTTAGGCCGAATAGCCCTAGGTTTCAAGTAAGCTCCCGATCTTACTTGGTTTTAAGCGGTGTATACCCCTAAGTCTTAGCCCTACCTCCCTAGCTCAAAAAGAGTATTGGGACCCCACTAGCTCTCACGGGAATGTGCAAAACTAATGGGAAGGGGTAAGGGGTAAGGGGAAGGGGAGTATTGGGATTCGGCGTAGACTGCCGACGGTAGCTGAATGATGGAAAGAGGGCTTTTAGATGGGAAGTTCCATTTCAAAGTTGCGAGACGGCTTGGTTGACAAAACTAAAGCTGTGTGTACTGATTGTCAGGCTGAGTTTAGTTATCACCAAAGTACTTCCAGCCTAAACTATCACATCATTCAAGCAAAGCACACAGCTAGCAGCAGCAGCGTTAGCGTTAAGGCCGATTTATACTTCTGCGTTTTTACGCACACGCACACGAGGAACGCCCCCTCCGTCAAAAAATGGCCTCTGCGTGTCGACGCAGAGCCCTCGCAGAGCTCTGCGTGTGCCTTCTGATTTTCCTGACTGTCCGTCTGTCCGTGCGTCGTTTTACGGATACCCCTTGGCTATGATTGGTCCTTATTAAGAACCGTTTGCGTCAGGGGTGGGGGCGGGGTTGCCGTGACCAACAAGAGAACAGAATCCTTTGACCGCCATTGTTGTAAGTTTTTACAACTCTTATTTCAGCTAAACAGTACATGTAAATCAGCATCTGAATTAAAATGTGATGAGAAATGGGCAGGGTAGTTGCTGAAAATGTGCTTATTTTATTGATGAAATGGTTCATTTGTTCATCTGCTCCGACCTTTCGATAACCTAGCTAGCATCGCAGTGCAGCGTCATCTACTGTTCTGGCGGTGAACACGCAGAGCCAACGGAGTAGTATAAATTCAACCAGTCCGTCCGACTCCGTGCGTGCGTCTGTCCGTTAACGGAGACGCAGAAGTATAAATCGGCCTTTAGCCTCAGCAGGGTTCGCTCCGGTAATATATGGCAGACAACACTCGCAAAAGAAGCAAGCAGCAGACTGGGTTCAACAAAATAGAAACTGTATTGTTCAATATTAAGGTCAATCTGTGGTTGCTTAAGTATCAGAAGTATTTTTGAGTGAGATTTGAATATTATGGAGCAGGCAGTGGCGATTTCTTTAAGACTGCAAGGGAAGCTCAGCTTCCCCTAACATTAAAAAAAAATCATGGTCAAATATTTACTATTGTGTTAACCTTTTTAACTGCGTTAGAACACGTTCATATCGAAGACTAGTTCGTTCAGAATCAGCTATATATATTAGCAGGTCGACTGACTGATTTCCGTCTCATACATTCCCGTAGCACCACAGTGCATTTCCCTGAGGAAGCTCAGCTTCAATGGACTTCAATGGGGCTGCTGTGAACAGTTGTTTTCAGTGCTTCAAAACTATACGGTCATTGGATAAATGCTGCAATTATGTCCCTCCCTGGACGCTCAGCGTCTCTGGGGGTGAATAGAGGAGGGGGCTGGCCTGGACGCTGGGTTTCCGCGTGATGATTGGAGGGTCTGTCGAAAGACTGCATCTCCTTTTGATTGACAGCGATTTTGTACTATAAAAAGTCACCGAAGCTATTCAAGCTCAGTTTCCCGTAACATTTAAAAATATTTATGTTCAAATATTTACTTTTGTATTAACATTTTAAATGCGTTAGAACACGTTAATATCGAAGACAAGTTTGTTCAGAATCAGCTACATATATTAGCAGGTCGACTGACTGATTTCCGTTTCATACATTCCCATAGCACCACAGTGCATTTCCCTGTGGAAGCTCAGCTTCAATGGACTTCAATGGGGCGTGATGATTGGAGGGCGTGGAAGAAATTGCGATTTCCTGTCAGCTTAAATTATTCACTAATCAATAGAACTAGTCATTGGATACTAGTTAGTATGTTCTCATGTAAGCTTGCTATTAATAAGAGTAGATTGTGTCTATGTGTCAGGGTTAATAGATCAGGATCAGGAGAAAGTACTGGCTAAATGTTCCTTGTCATGACTACAAGGAGAGCTCCAACTATGAACTCTCTAGTCTAAGTGGTCATGTGTTGGGAGCTGTGAATCTCTTTCTCTGAGACTGTTGTAACGTCATCATTGCCTGACTGTCACTATCTATGTTTACATTCTTGTGCCCTCTAAAAGATGGTCCTCCGGCCTTCAGAGCCAAGAGAGACATGATTGAGACCTAAGCCTGGTGTTGTGTTGTCATTTATTGTCAGAGGTCTGGTTTTCTCTCCCAATCTGCAGATTGATAATACTTAATAAAATCCAGAACTCAACTGAACTTAGTCACTCCGTTAATGAAGAAACGGACAAAACACTTTCTTATTCAAGGGTCTGTCGAAAGACTGCATCTCCTTTTGATTGACAGCGATTTTGTACTATAAAACTCGCCAAAGCTATTCAAGCTCAGTCTCATTATGGATTTTGCAACTGTAGTTGAAAGACAAACTGCGGCAACCTATTTCTTGGTATTTGTTTGGCAAAATTGCTAGCCAATTTTCATCATACATTTCATACAATTATACATCACATTCCTTGTTTTAGTTTAACCTAATTCCCACATTTCCTTCAGGTTTAATATTTTTTCTTTAGTTCGTTGATTCATTCATACAGTAGGCTAGGCTAGTGTCGTAGGGATGAACAAGCCAGTGAACTGAAAATGTATATGATATAAGCCAAAAATGAGCTTCCCCTATTTGAAAGACCAGCAGCCGCCACTGGGAGCAGGATATTGTAGTAGGCTATGAGACAATATGTCTTAAATGTATGTTATATTCCAGGTGGATGTTTATTATACAGTAGTATAGTTTTTGAGTGAATAAAACATCCTCACAATTTAAATTGTGTTCCATCTGAACTTGTTATATGGACATTATCGTCCAGTTATGCCTATTTGAAATTAAGTACACCGTTTGAATGTTATTTCAACAACAAAAAATAATTTATTGGGGTAAGATTTTAACAGATTAAATTATTTTGCAATTAATTGCGATTAATCATATGAAATAATGTGATTAATCGCGATTGAATATTTTAATCGCTTGACAGCCCTAATAATATTTACTATTATATTATTACTGATCTACCCCTCTCAGACCATCATTGTATACTTTTTAATGCAGAAATTATCCTAACAAAGCCCACAAAAGAATTCTTAGTCCAAAGAAGATTTTTAGACGATACAGCTATGATGACATTTTCTGAACAATTTGCTCTATCTTAGCCAACTGATCATGACTGCTCTCTGAATGAAATGGTAGAGAATCTCAATGATGCACTATTATCTGTGTTAGACTCTGTTCAGCGTCGGAAATACACGAGGGCAAAGGGCAAAACTGCCCCTAAGAAATATCATTTTGCCCCTGATATCACTAGGAGAGGGGCAAAAAATGCCCCCAAAATGTCCTCTAATAATAATGATAATTTAATTAACTTGTCAAAAACATCGTGACCTGGACCAGTTGCTATAATGCTTTTGATTTTCACCTTGACTGATGTGCGTGTGCGTAATGAACCGAACGTTCAAAAAAATTGAGCGCTTCTTAATCAGACCTATGAGTGACTGCGAGTGTGAGGAGAACTGAGGAAGCAGTAAACACAATCTCCGTCACAATCTCAGGTTCCAAAGATGAAATTCACTCGCAGTGACCATCGAACAATGGAAGCTAGGTTGTCTTGGGGTGGACACGATTTTTTGCAAAGCATGTCGAACTTGTGGACAACGAGTTTCAAAAGTTGTTGTCAATCCGGCACAGGCGAATTCTTCTGCTGAATCTAGTTGAGCGAAAACATTAAGAAATACGTGGCCTTTCGTCACCAGCGACCAAGCAACACGCCATCGCCTACGGTGATAACTAGTAATAATAATAATTTGTTAATTATTTAGTTCGCTTTAGCTAGTTTAACGTTAGTAAGCTAACGTTAGCTAGCTCTGATAGTGCGTTAGTCACAAAGGCTTGCTTGCTTGCTATCTAGCTTGGCTAACGTTAGACAGAGTGCAGTCAGTGAATGATTTCCCCCCCATCCTCGTAACTGTCATCTTGTGGTTGACAACCAATCCTATATTTGGGGAAAGTTGTGTGCAGTTGAAAAAAAGTAAAAAAATGAATGTAATAATAACAATTAATAACCACAGAGAAATAAGATAACATTGAATATGATGGTCTGATTTATGTTTTCTGTTAAAATAAATCTAAGACAACAATTTGAATCTGTAGACTACTACTTAATAGTCTTATTATTGCCATTTGATGAAAATTGCTCATACTGTAAGCCTAAATAAGCACATTTATAATCTTGAACAAAGGTAAAATGTCTTATTATTACATTTAGTAGACGCTCTTATCCAGAGCGACTTACAGTAAGTACAGGGACATTCCCCTGAGGCAAGTATGGTGAAACGCCTTGCCCAAGGACACCAAATCATTTTGCACGGCTGGGAATTGAACTGTCAACCTTCCGATTACTAACCCGATTCCCTAACCACTCAGCCACCTGACTCCCTCTGGATAAGAGCGTCTGCTAAATGACTAAATGTTGATTCAAAAAGTGCCCCCAATTAAAAAAAAAATGCCCCTGGATTTCAGTCAGTGGGGGCAAAAATTGCCCCCTAAAAAATATGTAAATTTCCTACCCTGACTCTGTTGTACCACTGAAAACCAAAAAGAAGTGTACAAGCTGAACCTCCCCATGGCTGAGAAATAAAAATGTTAGTGAAACGAAAAGAAAATGCCATGCAGCAGAGACAAAATGGAGGAAAACAAAGATCACTATCCACTACAATATTAACAAAGATAGACTAACCACCTATAACAAAACCATCCGTCTAGCAAGGAGGGAATATTTCTCCAACATTATTACAGAAAATGCCTGAAATTCCAGAGTTATTTTTCCACCATTGACCAGCTGCTAAACACTGTCCCTGCCCCCCCTCCATCCTCAGCAGTTAAATGTGAAGAGCTTGCTTTGTTCTTCAAGAACAAAATAACTTTGATCAGAGCTAGTATTATTAATAGTGGGGTTGAAACTGACATCAGTAGATTCTGCAACATAACCATGAGCACATTTACTTTATTCTGTGGTAACCGTGGACCTCTGTGGTAATGAAGTCTTTTGAGCGCCTGGTGCTGGCACACCTTAAATCCATCACAGACCCTCTACTGGACCCCCTGCAGTTTGCCTACAGAGCCAACAGGTCTGTGGACGATGCAGTTAATATGGCCCTCCACTTCACTCTACAGCACCTGGACTCCCCAGCATCCTACGCCAGGATCCTGTTTGTGGACTTCAGCTCTGCCTTTAATACCATCATCCCCGCTCTGCTTCAGGACAAGCTCTCCCAGCTGAACGTGCCTGATTCCACCTGCAGGTGGATCACAGACTTCCTATCTGACAGGAAGCAGTGCGTTAAGCTGGGAACAAAAGTCTCTGATTCCCGGTCCATTAGCACTGGATCTCCCCAGGGCTGCGTCCTTTCTCCTCTGCTTTTCTCCCTGTACACCAACAGCTGCACCTCCAGTCATCCGTCCGTGAAACTCCTGAAGTTTGCGGACCACACCACCCTCATTGGGCTCATCTCTGGTGGAGACAAGTCTGATTATAGGTCGGAAGCAGACAACCTGGTGACCTGGTGCAGCCAGAACAACCTAGAGCTCAATGCTCTCAAGACAGTGGAGATGGTTGTGGACTTCAGGAAGAACACCGCCCCACTCACCCCCATCACCCTGTGTGACTCCCCAGTCAACACTGTGGAGTCCTTCCGCTTCCTGGGCACTATCCTCTCCCAGGACCTCAAATGGGAACTGAACATTAGCTCCCTCACCAAGAAAGCACAACAGAGGATGTACTTCCTGCGGCAGCTGAAGAAATTCAACCTGCCAAAGACAATGATGGTGCACTTCTACACAGCCATCATTGAGTCCATCCTCACCTCCTCCATCACCGTCTGGTACGCTGCTGCCACTGCCAAGGACAAGAGCAGGCTGCAGCACATCATCTGCACTACAGAGAAGGTGATTGGCTGCAATCTGCCTTCCCTTGAGGACCGGCACACCTCGAGGTCCCTGAGATGAGCGAAGAAGATTGTGGCGGACTCCTCCCACCCTGGACACTCCCTGTTTCAGTCACTCCCCTCCGGCAGAAGGCTGTGGTCCATCAGGACCAAAACCTCACACCAACAGTTTCTTCCCTTCCGCTGTTGGCCTCCTCAACAAGGCCAAGAGCTCACACTGACTGAATGTCTTAAAAACTATTTACATTTTGCACAACATTCAACTCCTGTAATATTTGTATTTTAGATTGTATTTTATATTGTAAATTGGCAACTTGTATTTTATTTTATTGTATATTTTATTTTAATTGTATTCCACCTAGTATTGCTAGTTTATGTATCCTCAGTATAGTTAGACCACTTTTAAATTTAAGATTCCTATATGTTTATTGTATGCACCTCCCTGCCAAAGCAAATTCCTTGTCTGTGCAAACATTCATGGCGAATAAATCAATTTCTGATTCTGATTTATCAGGCTAGTAATCTGAAGGTTGCCAGTTAGATTCCCGGCCGGTGCACATGATGTTGTGTCCTTGGGCAAGGCACTTCACCCTACTTGCTTGTACTTACTGTAAGTCGCTCTGGATAAGAACGTCTGCTAAATGACTAAATGTAATTCTAAAACTGGTTGTTCCCATCCTTGATTGTGATTGGCTATATCGCGTTCCATGCCGTTGTAAAATCCAGCATAACCTCACAGGTTGTCCTCATAACATTATTTAACATTCCATATTACTGCGCATCGAATATTTCAAATTGAAAAAGACGGCAAAGATGTCCATCTGGCTGTTGCGTGGCAACGATTTATGTAGGAACTATACTTTGTAGTAGCGGAAGAATGACGGTTTATTATTAAACTATTTCGTTTCTAATTATTTTTATTGATGAAACCATATCAAATATTTGTAGTAACAGTTTTAGAAAAGCAATAAGCCCCGCGAGTCCGTGGTTTACGCTGATTTTAGAACAGGTAAGGGGGTTTTCAGCACTCCGCTTCGTGTCGTGCCTAACAACTCCCCTTACCTGTTCTAAAATCAGCGTAAACCACGGCCTCTTGGGGCTTATTGCTTAAATGTAACTTTCCAAAATTGTCAGTGAATCGAACTCCACAACCTCAGATATTGATCCTATACCCACAACATTCTTTAAGCGAGTGTTTGATAGTGTCTCAGGTCCGGTGCTAGAGATTATAAACACATCCCTTAGAACTGGCGTCTTCCCAGATGCCTTCAAAACAGCTGTTGTAAAGCCCCTATTAAAGAAACCCAAATTGGATAACAGTCTACTTGCAAATTACAGACCTATCTAACCTTCCATTTATTAGTAAAGTACTGGAAAAGATAGTTTAGTCAAATTAATTTATTTTCTTGAAGAAAATAACATCCTGGAAGTCTCGCAGTCAGGTTTCAGGCAATATCACAGTACTGAAACTGCTCTCACCAAAATAATTAGCGACCTCAGACTAAACTCTGATGCAAATAAAGTCTCTATCCTCATCCTGTTAGATCTCAGTGCAGCATTTGATATCACTGATCACGACATCCTAATCAATAGACTGGAAAAGCTTATTGGGTTCACGGATAGTGTATTGAACTGGATGAAATCATATATCACAGGGAAGAAGTTTTATGTTAGTTTAGGAGACCATAGGTCCAAGAAACATGAAACCAAGGAACAAGCTACGGAGTTGCTCAAGGAAGCTGCCTTGGTCCATTTCTTTTTTCTCTTTATATGTTACCACTTGGCGACATAATCAGAGAACATAACATAGATTTCCATAGCTATGCGGATGACACACAACTATATATATCCACTGAACCCAACGATGAAACGGCCATCAATTCCGTTACAAACTGCCTGTTGGCAATAAACAAATGGATGAATTATATCTTAAATTAAATGAAGACAAAACCGAAGTTCTACTATGTGGCCCCAAATCCAAAAGAAAGATACTTACTAAGAATCTAGGAGGCTTAACCCCCTGTCTTAAACCAGAGGTGACGAGTCTAGGTGTAATCCTAGACTCAGATTTGAATTTCAACTTTTACATTAATAAAGTGAACAAAACAGCTTTCTTTCACCTGAGGAATATAGCAAAGGTACGACCATTCATTAACCAGCATGATGCAGAGAAGTTAATTCATGCTTTTATATCCAGCCGGCTGGACTACTGTAAAGCACTTTCCACCGGTCTTCCCAAGAAAACCACTGAAAGACTACAGCTCATTCAAAATTATGCAGCTAGACTATTAACAAAAACTAAAAGGAGAGAACACATTAGTCCTGTCCTAGCCACTTTACTGGCTCCCTGTTACCTTCAGAATTGACTTTAAGGTTAATTTCCTCACATACAAAGCCCTAGCAACATTGCTAACTCCTTTACAAACTACACACAAGCTAGAACACTGCAATCATCAAATGCAGGCCTATAGGTCACCAGAAGCAGTCAGATGAGGTGAGGTGATTCGGCCTTTGTCAATTACGCCCCAAAACTATGGAACACATTACCAGTAAATATTAGGGAAGCAAACAAGCTAGACATTTTTAAGACAGCTCAAAACGTACCTTTTTACCTAAGCATTTAAGTAATTTTATCTCAAAATGGTTTTACTAATTGTATTAGTTATATTATTGTTCTTATAGATTTGCTATTTTAATTATTACTTTTGTCACTTGTATTATTGTTTTATGTAAAGCCCCTTGAGCTACAATTCTTGTATGAAATGTGCTTTAAAAATAAAGTCTTACTCACTTACTTACTAAAGAACACAGCACAAACCCACATCTTACAATATAATAACAAAACTTATGTAGTCTAGAGTCTAGGTTACCCAGTGTTGGCCAAAACTAAAAGATACAAGACAATAATAACATGGTGGATGAGAGTCCAGCCATGGCTTGTTTATTCAAAGGGGTCATTGTTTGCAAAACCGAGTTAACCTTGTCATCCACCTGTTTCTCCAGCAACCAATGGGTACTGAACTACTTCCGCTTTCCGGTTTTGTGTTTCCTGTTCAGCGTCTAACCTCTACTAGCGTACCATGATATCGACAGAGAAGGCAACATTACATTGATTAGAATAAGTTGTGTTTAATTAAATGTTGTTAACATGAGTTCAGGTTACACTTTTCAAGAAAATTGAAGATTTTCGTCGGAAACGTCTTGCTTCGAACATCAACAACTTCGAAGAAATTGTCAGTGTCCATCGCCCGCTTGCACTCCATGCCAGGGAATAAGGAACGCAAAACAGCGTGGCTTGCAGCTTTGAAACTAAAACACCCTCCAAAGAAAGTGTATGTTTGCTCTTTCCATTTCTTTAAAAAAAAGCCAACCGAACTGTATCCTGATCCGGAGCTTCATCTGGGCTACGCAATAATGCAATAATGGCATCACTATCAATATTGTAGGTGGATAAATAAATACAATAAGCATGAACATATTAAATTACAACTGTAAAAACCTTTTGTCAAGTGCTGTGCATATGTAGTATTATATTTTTTACTTTCCACAGAATAGCTGCTGCATGGCTACATGACTTCCCTAACCCGGCTGCCGACTGTCTCAATGTATTGTAGCTAATGTATTGTTAGATGCTTAACGACATGCTCTTATGGTTCTTCCCTTTGGCACTTATGTTGGTTGTTCACAATATGTGCTTCATGTTTTGGCTACCCACAATGTTGTTGGGGCTATCTTGTTGTTATTATCAGTGACCAATGCACTTTGTAAAGCTCTCTCTTGGAAGTCGCTTTGGATGAAAGCGTCTGCTAAATGAGTAAATGTCATTGACTCCACTTTCCCTCAGCGTTACCCATGCTGTATGTTTAGCTGTATTGACACTGACTGGGCTCTACTGCTGCCTTCAAAAATATAAAGCTGCTGTCTTTCTTCAAAAATACTGTAGGCTAACTATTTTGTTACTATGCAAGTATAGTGAGTATATGCTACTGTGCTTGTGTAATTACACAACTCTTCGCCATCAACACCTTCAGAAAAAAAAAGTTAGCAACGTCGATGTAGGCTAGCTAACATTAGGTCATTGCTTCATGTCATCTAGCCACTCTGTCAGACGGGATGGATGAGTTACTGTACGGTACTGTCGTCACGACTTGTTAAAACATCCATGGTGTGTATCCACCTCCGTTTTTTGTCCATTTGTGCTTCATCCATGGAGAAACACCGTCTTTTACAGCAAACAAGATAGCAATCAAAGGTCTAACAAACGTACACAAGCTTCGAACCGGAAAACGAAAACCGGCTTCCGGTTGAAACCCGCTATGAATCATGGGTAAATTCGCTAACCAGGAAAAAGGTGGATAGTTTAATAACGACAGTTCAATGGATAAAATGGACATACAGTGAACCTCAAAGTCCATTGACACCTCTTTCCTACCTAAATCTCACAATTTGAAAGTGCAGCTGTAAAACGATTGGTTTCGAAAAAGCTACATTTTTGATGTCACAAATATAGCACCACCTCTTTTGGCTCTGGTCTGTACCTTTGTCATGCCCCCAAATTTGCTGCGCGCTGCTCTTAATGTAGCTTAAAGAGGTAATGCATCTTGGCATGCAAGTGTTTGCAGGGGTTGCTGTGCTGCGCTGGCATGGTTACCGCCCCATGCCCGTGTTTGTGAGAGCTATGTATCGTACCTGGTCCAAGTCATAGCAGCAGGAGTCGACTCTCTGTCGGAGCACGTTCCACTTCTTGCCTCTGAACAGTCTCCAGAGAGAAGACAAGCCGTAGACCTTCATACAGTACAACCTGACACAGAGATACACAATATCATTCATTACAACCTCACAGATACACACCATCATCCAGTACAACTTGACACAGAGATACAAACGTTCATAGAGTAGTCTCTCACAGGTACACAAACACCTTCATATAGGGTTATTAGTTCTGCTGAAAGTGTAAGGGAGGATAGCTATCTTTAGACCTAGACATTCATAATTACTTGAACCCTGACTGAAACAGGCCAGGATCTTTCTGGAAAGGCTCTTTCTGGAGCATTTGCTATTATAATGGCGGATTTGCCAGGCGCACGCCAGGAGCAGTTCATTGCTGAGGAGACAGACGTTCTCGTCAGGGCCATAAAAGATAGAGAAGTGACATTGTATGGGAAGGGCAGAGCAGTTTTATCATTGCATTAAGTTGCCCACTAATGTTGCTCATTGGGGTGTGCTTGCCTTCGGCGAGCACAAACCATTGTTATCTCACATATATATTATTATTTATTTTTTATTTTTTTATTTTTGCCCCCCTAAAACTTTGTCAATATTTGGACTACATACACAATGCCTGTGTCAAAATGTTTGTCTTGGTCTCCATTGAGTTGCTTGTATTTGGATTTACGTTCCGTTGCACAGTTTAAGAGGTTACAATGTTTTTGTGGGGACAAAGTGCCTTTCGTCGACGAAGGGCAATCTATGCTAGCTACGTCACCACGTCAACACACGTTAGCAACGACGCATGGATACAACGTGATATAGACTTTCTAACTCGCAAATTGGAGCTTGGATTACGAGTGAAAAATACCACCCCCAAAAAATCACAACCATTTGGCTTTGTAGAGAAAGCGATTTCGAGTGGAACTGCAATCTCGCATTTTTGATTTAGGTCGTGACAGTCTTTGAAATTTGAGCAAGTGCAGGTCGCCCGTGAGACCCACTGTCTTTTAGGCGGCAGCCATGCTAGAAAGCGTCATAGTAGTATTTTTTTGTAGCTAGCTATTTTTATAGTTCAATTTTACACGAAAAACTGAAAGAGGGAAATGTTATGACGATATGACTAATGTGAAAACAGCCAGGTGGTGAGATTTTAATATAGATTGCTGTAAAAACTTTGATTTGTTTGCTACGTGAGAGCCTGTCAGCCTCCATTGACGATTGCGGCAGCAACAACAGTGTTGTCAACAGTGTTGTCACTCAGTCAACTGTTGATCTGCGTCTGGTGAGTGTTTTCTTAATTTTGTACCAGGGTCAATTCTACATCTAAATGGACAGCAGTGTTTTAAAGATATGGCGATTGCTAAGACAGCCAGCGGGTCAGCATAGTTTGGTATTTGTGTAAAACTTGGAATTTGAGTGAGACTGCGTCTTGTTTTGACGTTAGCCACAGAGTCACAGACTCGGCTTGCCCACTGGCAGTGTAGAAGGCTACAGTACTGTCTTCAATGCCACAGCTATAGCTAAACTTTATTATGTCTTATTACACGGCTGTCCTTAATACTGTTAATACTTAATACTTTCTACTATTTGACCGTTGCTATGCATATTTGACCACTGTCAAGGGAAGTGGCCTTTTTGCCTCAGATTCACGTCTTTCGTAGCACTCCGCAAGTAGTCCGGTAACTTTTCAACCCCAGCGTATTTGAAGCCTAAATAATGCTCAGTCTATGAAGAAGTTCAACGTCTTTGGCAAACTATTTCTCTGCTGATCAACAATACGAATGGTAACAAATACATTGTATAAAGTCACACTGTGTTAAGTAATTTTTGTTGGCAAGTAGCCGTGTAATAAGCGGGATAATGTATACAACGCCGGTCATTATTAGTGAAATAAGTCCCTTCAGCTTCGCGTCGCATTATCCCTTACAATAGAAACATTCTAATTTTCTGCACTTTCAAACAATCAGTGGTGTGGATAGCAACGGCATCTAGCTTGCCTCTAGCAAACTGCTTTTGAATTAGCCATGTCCCCCTAAAATTAATAGACCAAATCAGAATGTTTGAAAACAAAGGTTGCCAAGACACTTCCGGATGGATAACTGTCATCCTGTCAACAGCAGTTAGTATGGTAGCATAGCATAGTAGCCTAGTTCATAGTAGTTCATTTAAAAGATTAGGTCGAAAAGATTAACGTCATGCCGAAATCTTGTTGTGTTTGGGGTTGTAATGTCAAATGTACACAGGGATGGAAAGGATAAGGCTTTTTCCGTTTTGCCACGGTTAAATCGCAATCGACCCAACGGAACCTGTGGATAACGTTAGCACAGATCCAGCGATAATAGCTGGTCTACGTTTAACGGGCGGTCTCGCTGCAACTAACGGTACCAATGGACAGGCGGGCAACCAACCATCTCAACTATGTAAGTATGCATGAATAACAATAGATACCTGGTATAAAAATTATTTGGGATTTAAAGTAACTAGATGGCATGACGTTTTTAAAGAAAGAATAAGTTAATGTTAGCATTAGGATTAGCTTTGGCTATCACATGCCAGGCAAGTACGAACCTTCGTCCACCATCTAAGATGGCTTACACACCATGAGACTACCTTGCTATAATTTACATGCTAGTGACTAGGGCTGTCCCCGACAAAAATTTTCTTTGGTCGACCAAAACTCGACTAGCACTTCTGAAAATCGACTAATGGAAATTTGAAACTTTTTTTTTTCTATAAATGTCACAATGTTTTTCATCAAACCATTTTGTGTGATGTTTTATCTCACTGTTTTAATAGATAATATGAAATAAAAACATACGTAAGAAGGGAGATTGACAACTCGACAAACATAAATGTACAAACATTTTCCCGATCTGACTCAATGTAGCTGCTGGATATTCCAGATTCAGCCACTATAAAATAAGCTATTACTAATAATAAGCCTCATGTCACCAGTCCTGTTGTTACCGAATGCCGGTATAATACAAAATGCCTGATTGGTTATAATTTATTATCTATTACAATGTACTACAAATAAAAAATATTGTTTGTTTAACATGCAAATCAGCGCGCTATTCACTGCCTGAAAAAGTGCAGCATGCAAACTTCCGCAGAAGCCGAGTTTGGAACGGTGCAACAGAGAAAGATTGTGTTGTCTTGGCCGGAGAAGATAATGTCATTCAATTTGGATGTGATTCTTATAATAGGCATATTCATTTTTCAACCCAGCGCGTGTTAGCATGAGCGAAGTAGGCCAACTTATGGTTTTCAGGTGGTAAACTACATCATATTCAACGTCGAACTATGAAAAATAAACCGTTGTTGGCAGAGTTTGCATTCAACATTTTTTGAGTCACCTGGTACTTTGTAAATGTAAGTGAAATGCTGCCATACCACAGATTTCTTTGCCATTTTGCCTAATAACACACAAAGTAGGCTATGGCAGAGTTTGTCGTTCGGCAGACAATTGTGCTTGTGCCATGTCCAAAAATTAACAAAACAGCACAGATTAATGAAAGGGAAAACAATAACACCTTTTCTTTAAAATATATATTTTTTGAGTTGCTATTTGTCTTAAATAATATAATCTACAAGTTCTGTTGAGCATTTTTTTTTATTCATCAATGGTGACACAAGCGGAAATCAGATCTCACGGCTTTTGGCCGTTATAATCACAAAATTCTGCCACAAACTGCCACGAAAACGTAGAGCTACCTGACTCCTACAAATACATACCATACAGTGTAAATCAAAATGTTCTGCTTTTTATGTGCTTGTTTAGTTGTATAAAAACAACCTCAAATCAGCAACATGAGCAATATTAGCGGCAAGACTGAAATGATTGCTAGGCAAAGCCTGATATGATAAGAGTTTGATCTACTATAAAATCAATCAGATGGTCGGAGACTCACGCAGCCCCGTTGAGGGGGGAATTACAGCGCTATTGTCAAAGTTAGCAACCCATTTTTAAACCTGAATAATGCTTGCAAATGTTACAAATGAAGGTGCATTGTTATTACCAAATATTTCCTGGTTTTATTAAATAAACGTTTTGAGTAAAACATTTGTGAAGTCGCCTCAAACTGGTTGGAGACTAAGGTCGTTCCACTAAATACATTTAGTGTATTTTGTGAAACCCTACTCTATAACTTATACAAGTTATTAATTGCATGCATGATAAAAGTGTTTTTCTGTGGCTGCAGATTTACATTTTCTCACTCTCTACATTGTCACTTTGAGTCAACTCTGTAACCGTGGGCTCAAGTTTTTGTGGTCAATATTACATGTAGTTGCAATTGTCCTTATTGTTGTGTGGACTGTTTACATCAAGACCATTGATGGAGATTCTTTCTGTCACAGACATTCACTTGCATGTACAAAACCTACGGCGGTGGAGAAAACAATCTGATCTCGGTAATCATGAGTTTGTAATTACGATGGTGTATTCTGTATTTTTATAACAAAGTTTTAACATTAGAGAGAACAAGTTTTGCAGAGTAAACCTGTAATAAAAAGAGACACTCTTACATAGCTTCAGTGTTCCTATTCATACATGGGAGACTCTGACAGAACGCCATCTCTGTAGCACTCCATCCAGTCACGAACCCGGGGTCCTGAAGTCTCAACTTTTACGATACTCAAACGATGTAATGTTAATATATCCTCTCTGATCTTACGAGTCTGACTAGCTGTTGTGACCTCTCAGGTGGGCTTTGGCTACGATGGAGAGCTGGAGAGATGGTTGTTCTGCTAGGTTCTTCTGTCTCTGCACAGGAACTGCAGCTCTTTTGCAGTGGCCAATTAAGTAGCTTACCTCACTGACCAGTTCTGATATTACGTGCATCATGTGACATTCTCTATGCAAAATATAATAATATCAATTTAATTTTTAAGTGAGAAATTCGAATATCATTGCTGATCTCAGTTCACAGCCCCAAGACCTACCCCCTTTTTTATTCATTGTTTTTTGATTTGTCATACATTTTGACATATTCATTGTTGAACTTTAGAAATATTTGTATTTTTGTGGATTATCTCATTAGACATAATGCTTAATTGTGTTAATTTCTCTTTTCTTGCAGTGAATGGTGCTGTCAGAATCCCATGTCAGGCTTTGCCAGACCTGTTCCCATCACCCGTCGCTCACAAGAAGTTAGTAATAATCTAGATGTCCAGCCCCAATCTGATCTTAAATACAAAAAAACTAAAGAAATAATAATTGATTTTAGAAAAAACTCCTCTCACTCTCCTGTCAATGTGGAAAATACCACCATTGAAATTGTACCTGAATATAAGTACCTAGGTACAATTATTGACAACAAGCTGACATGGAACACCAACTAGTGCTGTCAGTTTAACGCGTTATTAACAGCGTTAACGCAAACCCAAATTAACGGCGTCAATTTTTTTATCGCGCGATTAACACTCTTTTTGGCCAAGCAAACTTTGTCGTTTTTGTCACATGCTGTTGCAACAACTACCGACAGTAGAAAAACTACAACACCACACTGGATATAGCTAGACCGGAAACAAAACAACAGGTACGCCACACACACTTGTTTGCCTTGTGAGCCGGCTAAAGAGTAGTAGCAGAGCCCATTTACGGATATTAGACATTCTCTGGTAGTAGGTTAATGTTACGTTTTGAGTGGATGGCGAGTGCGAGACGCCGAAATGGATGCCAATAAGATTCGGAATGGTTTACTTTAAAAAGTTGCCAAATGGTTCCATTGACAAGACCAAAGTGATCTGTGTGTTTTGTCGTTGTAAACTGAGCTATCATCGCAGCACGTCCAGTCTGAAATACAACTTGATGGCCAAGCACACAGCTGATGCGAATTCTCCGCCCCCTCGTCAAAGCCAGGCAATTGCAATGTTGTTTAAAAAAAAAAAAAAATTTGCACCAAGCAATCCAAACCACTTTTCCATATTGATAAGGGCATTAAAGAGAATTTGAAAAAAGAATGGGACCAAAAGAAATCAAGGGACATTTGGAATAGATTTCACTTAGAACATGTGCGATTATTTGTGATTAATTGCGAGTTAACTATGACATTAATGCGATTAATCCCGATTTAATATTTTAATCGTTTGACAGCACTAGTTTTAACGTGTTTTAACGTGAATAGTACAATGCTGAGATTGTTCTACAAACGTTTTGTAGAGCGTTAAACTTTTTGTATTCAGAGCTGGGGCGGAGCACTGTCTTTACAAAACAAATTGGACAGAGTTGTTAAAGTCGGCCGCAAGATCACTGGTGAAACCATGAACAGTATTTCATTTCTGACTTAAGGCCCATTTATACTTCCTTGACTTCGTTACGGACAGACGCACGCACGGAGTCGGACGGATTTATACTACTCCGACGGCTCTGCGTGCTTAAAGCAATTCACCGCCAGAACAGTAGATAGTGCTGCACTGCGATGCTAGCTAGGTTATCAAAAAGTCGGAGCAAATTTACAAATTAGCCGTTTCATCAATAAAATAAGCACATTTTCAGCAACTACACTGCCCATTTCTCGTCACATTTTAATTCAGATGCTGATTTATATTAACTGTTTAGCTGGAATATGAATAGTAAAAACTTACAACAATGGCGGTCAAAGGATTCTGTTCTCTTGTTGGTCACGGCAAGCCCGCCCCTGACGCAAGCGGTTCTTAATACGGACCAATCACAGCCAAGGGTTATCCGTAAAATGACGTACGTACGGACGAATAGTCAGGAAAATCAGGAGGTGCACGCAGAGCTCTCCGAGGGGTTTGGAGAGGGCACGGAGAGGGAGTTTCTTGACAGAGAGGGCGTTCTCTGTAGGCGTGTCCGTAAAAACGCAGAAGTATAAATTGGCCTTGATAAATACACTGCGAATCTGGCTCAAAAGATTGTTTCAGATTCACAGGGGGTGACCCTGTGGTCTGAGTATGGACTCTTACCTTTAGGACGCAGGTACATAATGCCACGGATGAGGACCAAGGGAGGCATCACATCTTTGGTCCCAAGAAGCATTCAGCTGCTCAATCAAATCAGATAATGTTGTATCCCTTTTTAAATCCTTTTTATCTTTTCTGGCACTATGCACTTTATAGTGTACTGGACCTACCGATTGGTAGGACCATAACTGGACCAGTTATTTTTTAAGTTATTTCTGTGATGCCTTCAGTTGTATTTTGTTTCATTTTATTCTAGCATTTTTTTGTCTTGCTGTGCTTTTTAATAATAATGTTATGTCCATTGTACTGTCCTGTCTGCAGTGTTGAATGTATCCGTTTTCAAGCATTTTCTTAATACTGTTTACATACACATTGTTATATTAGATAAAACATTTGCAGAGAGCATGAATTTTTGGTGGGTAATTTATTTCACCTTTATTTAGCCAGGTAGGCTAGTTGAGAACAAGTTCTCATTTACAACTGCGACCTGGCCAATATACAACATAGCAATAAGACACATACAACAGAGTTCACGGACACATGGAATAAACAAACATAATAAGCACAGTAATTACAAATAAATCAGTTTAACACTGAGGATAAAAGTGCAGGTAGAAATACTGGAGTGCAAAGGAGCAAGATTAAATAAATAAATCAATACACTATTGGGATGAGGTAGATGGATGGGCTGTTTATGTACAAGTGCAGTGATCTGTGAACTGCTCTGACAGCTGGTGCTTAAAGCTGGAAAGGGAGATGAAAGTCTCCAGCTTCAGAGATTTTTGTAATGCGTTCCAGTCATTGGCAGCAGAGAACTGGAAAGAAAGTCGACCAAATGAGGAATTGGCTTTGGGGGTAACCAGTGAGATGTACCTGCTAGAGCGCGTGCTACGGGTGGGTACTACTATGGTGACCAATGAGCTAAGGTAATACAGGGTTTTACCTAGCAGGAATTTGTAAATAACCTGTAGCCAGTGGGTTTGGAGTCGGGTGTGAAGCGATGGCCAGCCAATGAGAGCGTACAGGTCTCAGTGGTGGGTGGTGTATGGGGCATTGGTAACAAAACGGATGGCACTGTGATAAATAGCATCCAATTTATTGAGTAGATTGTTGGCGGCTAATTTATATATAACATCGCCAAAATCGAGGATTGGTAAGATGGTCAATTTAACAAGGGTATGTTTGGCTGCATGTGTAAAGGATGCCTTGTTGCGATATAGAAAGCCGATTCTAGATTTAATTTTTGATTGCAGTACGTACTAATACTAATGTATGTAATGTAATGTAATATAATAACTCATTGAGTTGGAATCATTTGCTGACAGCTTGGTCCCCCCCAGTTCAAAAATTCCATCTGCACCCCTGGGGCTGAGCACCCATAAAGGTCTGGGGCCGGTTGCACAAAACACCTTAAGTTTTTTCCTTAAGTATGACACTTAAGGGTAAATTTCTTCTTAGCCAAGGGATTACCTTAAGGGGGTTGCACAGAATCCCTTAAATGATTTCCTTAGCTAAGGTGAAACGTTAAGGGGATTTACTACATTTAACAGCAGTAAAATGTGACCGTTTCCACGGGGACCACGTTGTTTGGTTGTATCGAGTGCATCACCTTTGTAGCTAGAGCTAGTTAGTAGCTAGCTTATAGACCTACGAAAAGAAGGCAAGAAAACCAAATTGGTCAGAGGAGGAAAATATTATGCTTCTACAGGAATACAAAAAAAAAAGCACATACTAAAACGTAAATTTGATCCACAAATAACTGCAAACAAAAAACAACGTTGTTTTTTGGAAACGTACGATTGTAGGACGAATTGCATCGAAATTGCATAAAAAATAAACCTCAATAAGTTTGGTGAAGCAGTCAATTCAAGAAATAAAAAATATATGCTAGAGCTATCTACAGTATAATAACTTGACTGTTATGTCCAAATAAGAGATAACCAATTTCAAGAGGGAGTCCAATATCTCAGTAATGGTTGGGAGGGGGGGGTAGATTTTTGGGGGAAAGTAGCAATTTATACCAAAATCATATGCTTATCTAGCCTGGCTGCCAGCCCCACTTAACCCAACTTAACTTGGGTCTGGAGAACCTCGGTTGGGGGAAAACTACGTTCGAACAGGAGGATTTGACCAATCAAATTGTCAGGGTGGGCTTTATTCGATGATGGACAGATAATCAACAGTAACGTAATCAACCACATCACCAAAGAGCGCTTGGATTGAATTTGTTTTCAACAAACAACATATTACGTTGCTCTGATCGGTTGGAGGTCTATCCAGTTGAGCGAAGAGGCATTTGTTTTTTGTTTGAGTTCGGTTGAAACACGCCCCATACTCACAGCCCAACAGAGGTTTCTCAGACTCATATTCTGACCAGAAAATTATGAGTATGACAACGTCAGGCTAATGCTTATCCTACATGTACTATAGAAACTATCAAAAAAATATTAAATGAAATCTTTTTTTTGTTGTGATTAGCATTGATGATTGCTGGGTAATATGTATGTTGTTGTCCAATGTCAAGTCTCTATTTGATCATGTGACGATAAAATACGCTATAGTTACACCAATTCGAAGGTCACGACAACGCAGTTCATTGAACACAGCACAACTGAACATGTAGCAATGCCTTTTAAGCATGAGAGTGGAAGCAGGAAAAGGCAAGAGAAAAAAGAACAAGATGAGAAGGTGGCAAATCTTCCAAAATTAGATTCTTTTTAAACTAGACCATCAACTAGTTGCCAGTCCACGAGGTCCGCAATGGACGACCCTCCCTCGGACAACCCACCCACGGACGACCCCGACACGGACGTCCCCCCTGCTAGCAGCAGTGCAGCAGTTCAGCTGGGATAAGTATCGCTGGATAGCAAATTATTATGTTAAGCTAGCCAATAGCCTAGCAGGGTGCTAGGGAGGATATTCCTAGGGGGGGGAGGGGAGCCAAATGTAACAAAATGTTTCCCCATCTATTCCAATGTAAAAAAAATGTTTTTTTGCGTTCACGAAGGGGTGGGGGCCGTCATAATATCTTGCACCTGGGCACGTCGTTACTACGTTACGCCACTGGTCGTATCTATGCGTCGTTGCTATCGTGTGCTGACATTGTGCACACCCAATTAATTCAAAATGTGTAGGTCGCACATGCGCAAGTGCTTGTAAAAAATGCTTGCACTGTCTCAAAAACTGGTCGCAAAAGTCTGGAGCCTTGCAATACATGTGTGTTTTGGAGGAGCTGTTGTTTTTTCAGACTCTTACGAAGTATGTTGCTTTTAAGTTGCTCTGTCAGATGCTTATTGTTTAATTTTGCCTCAGCTTTTCAACCTTGACCAGTAGTCTTCATGTATGCTCTGCGGGTGTGCACTTAAAACAATTATAAAGAGGTAATAAGAAATTTGACTCATATCTAAATTTTTTAGGCAAGCCTTTCACATTTTCTATTACTGTCAGGATTACTGATTTTTAAGCATTCATATGATATGTAAATTTCTGGAATTCTGCCTTATTTCAATAATTTTGTACAGAAGTAAATGCTAAATTAAATTTGTTTTTACTAGATTATTTTTCTTATTTTAAGTAATATTCACCTAATTTTTGATTCTTGAATTTCAAGAATCTTATCAAGCAAATTTGGGCTTGTTCCATTGGCAGATTTTAAAAACTTACTACAAGCAAAAAAACATCTTGGTTTTTTTTTTTTTTTTTTTGGAATGGCATTTTTTTTTGTGTATCTCATGAGGCATATTTATGGACCAATGCCCCGAAACCGAGTGCAGCTGGCCTTCAAGGTCATACCAGGCCTGAAAATGGTTAGTTTTCTATGTCAAAAAAGGACCTGTAATCCGAGTCCCCTATGACGAGGGACCAGCTGAGTAAGAATGCATAATGCATCTGTGACCAACAAGTATTGTACCAATGGCAGCCTATCATAAAATGTTAAATGTCCGGAGAATACTTTTAGTCTGATCCCGGGATCTTGCTCACGCGTTTGTTGGCGCTTGTGTCACCTTGAAGCGAAATAAACATTTTGCATCAAACTTTGCTGAGTTCCAGTGCTGTTCTTAACTTTGTTTTTCACTACACTATGATAACAACGCCAATGGGTTATCACAGTATGGGAAACTTGGGATATCTCATCCATTCAGTGAAGGGGAAAAAAATGAGAAAATGGTTCCTCACCCTCTCTTCTTTTTGTACTTTTAGAATATAGCAAGTAGGCCCTTTACAATAACATTATAAAGGACCATCAATATTTTTTATGTTGCATCCACAAATGTTCATCCAAACTGGTGAACTGGATCCCTGGAACTATCTGTCTGAGTACGAGACTGAGGAGTCTATTATCTGTACAGTACAGTACAGGACACAAATTTGTTAGAAAATAGGTTAATTAAAAAATTTATATCAACACACTGCTGTATTTTCCATTATTTACTGTCATCTCCTGGTAGGACACCAAATTGCCTTTAGCAACAGGCCCAACGAGAAGTGGGAGTGGGATAAAGAGAGAATAAATTCGGGAAACTAAATTAAGTGTAAGGAAGAGAGGAAGTGTAATGGAAGAATTCGAGTGGCACTGTGTAGATCCGAATAGTCAAGGGATGTGGTTTCAATACAACTTATTTAGACTATACAATTACATATGATTAAACAAAGCTTTGCTGATCAGTCATTACGAAGGGTGCACTAGTCACAAATCATTCGCAAGAGTGATCCAGACTATAAGGAAAGGTCTTCCTTATATGAACAGAGAACAGATGTTTATCATAACCATGTTTGGTCAGCACTGGTCAGTGACCTTTTAAGACAATAGAAACCCCCCAGGCCAGTGTCCCATGTTGATGTAGTTTCTAGTTTCTACAAACAGGATATCTGACTTGGCCATCTCCTTGGCCAAAAGGTCAGGTCAGGTCAGCTCTGCCCAACCCCCAGACCTAACTAAGACCCTCTGGATCTTAGTTAAGACCCTCTGGATCTTAGTTGGGCATCTTAAAACAACACCATAAATTCCTTAAGACAATCTGAGTGTCCCTTCTTCAGAGTAAACCACATCACAGAACCTCAGTTTCTGTCTATAACAAAGGAACTTACTTTTTACCGCTTAAAAGAAACATAGATATTGTAATTATGTCAAAAATTGCCATTACAGAAGAAAGTGGATTAAACTTGGTAGCACATTGAGGACACCCCCCCCCCCCCTCACCTTGCCCCGTAGACGTAAAAGCAGTAGATATGGAAGGTGAGCAGCGCCACCATGTCAGACAGCAGGGAGATGGCGAAGGTCAGGCCCAGGCAGGCAGACAGGCCCACGTACCACAGAATCATCTCAATGAATGGAGACATCAGGTGGATGTAGCCTGGGGTGTGTGTGTAGTATAAAAAGTACAATAAGGAAACATCATGGGTGTGTGCATTTGCCACTAGAAGAAGTCTATCTGTGTGTGTGTCTGTCTGTGTGTGTGTACACAAGTGTGTCCTCTTCCTTAATCCAAGGTAGATACTGTATGGCAAAAGGGTGTGTGTTTGTGCATAGTGTGTGTGTGTGTCAATCCTACTCACTGATCCACAGGTGGATGTGGTAGAGGAAGAAACGCCCCAGGACCTGGTCCAGAGCCCGGTTCATCTTCAGGCCAGCCGGCGCTCCCATCAGCCACTGCAGCAGCTGTTCCAGTTCTTCAGCTACGTGCTAAAGCGTGGGGGCGGAACATCACGTCAGTCACTGTCCTTCACAAAGTCCACTTTTAAACACCAATATGACTGGTACCAGAGGCAATAATAAAAGGCCATCGGACGGTATTTAAATGACAAAAGAAGCGCAGAAAGAGGGATAGAACACACATTCACACACGTAACAGACAAGAAACACTTTTAAGAAAACACAGTTGTTTCTCAAGCCATGGTTCTGTGGTGCACAATTATGTTCATAGCAAATCAGGACTTTAGAACTGGTGAGTACAGCACGACATGACAGTTAGATCACAAATGTACACAACCTTCAAGGTAAACCGGAGAGGTTCCAAGTTCATATTTAAGCATAACAGCAGTTGTTTTATCATCTTTGATACATACAGTATAGCCTTAATACTGTATTTTCCTTTCTAAGACCAACTAAGTTAACTCAAAGGGAACCCTTATTGTCAGAGAAAGTTTACAAAATATCTTACATCCAATTAGCAACATCCAGTGGTTATACATTAACAAGATGTGTCAGACATGTGCAGTGCCTTCAAATAATGTTTACATAGTGTCTGGACTACATATTTTGCTTGATGAGGGAGACATCTAGTCTGTCATGTGTTACAACAGGGCTGTCCTTCATGTCACTGGAGAGCTAACCTTCATCCGGTAGGTTTCTGATTCAACCTTTACATTGAACACCCCACAATTAAAAAAGTGGTTGAAAAAAGGGTACCAGAGGTCTAATTTATAAAGCTTGCGTACGCACAAAACGGGGCTTAGAATGTGCGTACGCCACTTTCCACGCAAAGGTTGTGATTTATAAAAAACTATCTTGACGGGAGAATGTGTGGTCCTCCACGCAAACTCTGACCCTCACGTAGACCTACGCACATTTTGGAAACAGTTGGAATTGGCAACGCAGATGACCGTAGTGTAGTCAGACTGCAGAAAGTAAATGTGGGAAGAACAATTCCTCGTAATGTCATATATACTCCTCTCTCCCCTCTCTTTCAAACCACCTCCCCCTTCCTCTTTTCTTCTCCATGTCCTTAACTCCTCTCTTACCTCAGGCACCTTTCCCTCTGCCTTCAAACAGCCCAGAGTTACCTCTCTACTCCAAAAACCCTCCCTTAACCCTTCCGTCCTTCAGCACTACAGACCGGTATCACTGTTACCCTTCTTTTAAAAAACAATTGAACGTGCTGTATCTAACCAACTGTCAAACCTTCTCTCTCAGAACAACCTGCTTGACCCCAACAAATCGGGCTTCAAGACTGGCCACTCCACAGAGACTGCCCTCCTGTCAGTCACCACTGCCCTCCAGTCTGCTAGAGCGGCTTCAAGGTCATCTGTCATCATTCTGCAGGACCTTTCTGCAGCGTTTGACACGGTTAACCACCAGATCTTGCTCTCAAGACTTTCTGAGATGGGCATCAATGGTACTGCACTCCAGTGGATCTCATCCTACCTGTCGGGAAGATCCTACCAGGTCACCTGGGGAGGTAAACTGTCAGGCTCTCGCCAGCTCTCAACTATTGTCCCACAGGGCTCCGTCCTTGTACCCCTCCTCTTCTCTCTGTACACCACCTCACTTGGACCAATCATCACCTCCCATGGCTTCTCCTACCATTGCTATGCTGACGACACGCAGATGTACCTGTCGTTCCCCCCGACCGATCCGGGGATCTCAGCTAGGATTGAGGCCTGCCTCACAGACATCGCAGCCTAGATGACCGAGCACCACCTCCAGCTGAACCTCGCCAAAACAGAACTTCTCTTCATCCCCGCTAAACCCTCCATCTCCCACGATCTCTCAATCACCCTGGGATCTGCGACGGTAACCCCTTCATCCTCTGCCAGGAACCTCGGGGTCACCATGGATGACGAGCTCTCCCTCACGGCTCACATTGCTGCAGTCTCCCGGTCATGTAGATTCACCCTCTACAACATCCGGAAGATCAGGAGATACCTGTCTGAGCACTCCACCCAGCTGCTAGTCCAAGCACTGGTCCTCTCCAAGTTGGACTACTGTAACTCGCTGCTCGCTGGTCTCCCAGCATGCGCAACCCGCCCTCTTCAGAGGATTCAGAACGCAGCGGCCCGCTTGGTCTAAAATCTACCCAGATGCTCCCATGTTACCCCGCTCCTCATCTCTCTCCACTGGCTACCCATCACGGCCCGTATCAGATTCAAAACCCTGGTATTGACCTTCCGAGCAGTGAATGGGACTACATCAAGTCTCTCCTGCAGCCTTACACCCACACCCGCCACCTACGGTCTTCTTCAGACAACCGCCTAGTGGTCCCACCGCTCAAGACCGCCCGGTCTCAACACAAGCTCTTCTCCTGTCTGGCCCTCCTCTCCTGTCTCCTGTCTGGTGGGGAGTTGATTCCAGTGGTGGAATCAACTCCCCACCTCCATCAGAGACACTGACTGTCTCTCCACCTTCAAGAAAAGGCTCAAGACGCACTTGTTCTGGGAGTACAACGGTACTTAGGAATGGTTTGCGAGACCCGATGTTAGTTTCCTCAAGGATCACAATGACTCTTGCTTAGAGACTTGTTGCTCTTGTGGTTAGTGGTAACTGAGTTAAATGTTTGTGCTTGCTGTGATATATTGTTTTTATTGTTGCTTGTTTTTCCACAGGTACACTTGCACTTATAGCGGTTCATGTTGTTTAATTGTAACTTTTTTAACTACATGCTCTTATGGTTCTTCCTTTTGGTACATATTTTGGATGTTCACAATATGTGCTTCATGTTTTGGCTACTCGCAATGTTTTGGGGCTATCTTGTTGTTATTATCAGTGACCTATGCACTTTGTAAAGCTCTCTCTTGGAAGTCGCTTTGGATAAAAGTGTCTGCTAAATGAATAAATGTAAATGTACACTTTACGTCCTTGTTATCAGTCCAGGCTTCAATAGACTACTGTTTAATAACAAAACGCTTTTGTTTTCAAATTGGACCTCGACTCGTGGTAAAACTGGCACATTTGACGCCACTCACATTTTTTTTTATTGGTGATCCACCGTCCACCAAATGGGGTTTTCGGGCCTCCGCCAATAGGCTAAAAGTGTCTGAGAAGTTGTCATGCGCCATGATTCACCGTAAAAAACAATCGCATGCCAGGGTCATTAATATACTGGATTAGCATTAATGAGGTGCTTGCATTGACCATTTATGGTTAAAACTGGGCACGTTTAGGGCGAAATAAAATGCAGATTCACGTACGCACACTTGTGGGTAGTCTGTGATTTATAAAGAGAACATTGCTTCCAGGTGTGCGTACGCACGGTTTTATAAATCAAATTTTATTTTGGCGTACGCCATTTTAGACTTTTGGGCGTACTAACACTTTCAGTAAGAATCCCACGCACTACGCTTTATAAATGAGACCCCTGGTTAGTTACAACTAGAGTTAGAGAGTAAAACTACAGGATGGTACATTGCTCTCAAAAATAGGGTTGGAGAGTATTTAAGAAAGTTCTAAATACATGGAGAAAAAAAAATGTATGACGTTTTTTTTTTCATATGAAATTGGTGTTTTATGCTTCATTGGACAGTTTGAGATATACTCAACTATACTCACATCTGCAGCTGGCACCAGCGCATTGGCCAGTTGGCCGATTCGGTTTTCTCTGTAGAGCCAGGACACGAGCAGCAGGCCCAGGGCAACGTCCACCAGGAACGACACAAACGTGTTGGCTTTCCTAGAGAAGAGTGAGTTGGAAGTGTGTGTGTGAGAAAGTGGATATGAATATGAATATAGTAAGTGTGTTTGTCAGTGTGAGAAAGCAAGTGTGTCCATGCAGGTGAGTTGGAGAGACACAGAACAAGAGAGGGACCTATAGGGAATGTGAGGGTATGTATGAGAGTGTGTTTGATACAGTTGGAAAACATACAAGAGCAATCCAGGCTCAGTTTGTTTACACCTGCTACAGTAACATGCAATGCATGATAACACATTCTCCCTTCCCTGGCCCTCTACACACAAACAGACCTCATGAAGTCTGCGTGCATGTCGGCTCTCTTTGTGGAGCTGAGCTTCTGCAGGTGCTCGGTCCTGTAGCTTAGCTGGACGCAGGTGGACAGCTTACTGGAGACGAAGCTCACCGGACGGGTGTTCAGGAGCCTGTAGAAACATGTTGGTTTAGAGCCGATGTGTGTTTTCATGGGGTAGGAAAATAATAACTTTGGTTATACAGTACAGCCCGGCTGATTTATCTGGGGGACAATATTATTGGCCGATTGTAGGCATTTTCCTATTAGTATCGGCTTTTATAATGGGCGATATGATTTTAAATAATTATAATTGTATTGTTTATTATGCCTTCACAATACAAACAAACGAGGTACATAATCAAGGCTCATAATGGTCGATAAATGAATATACAAATATTAAAAAACAGACAAAACACCCTTCAATCATGTTATTGTTTAGGTGGCTTTAAAAAGGACTGTATTATGCCAGACTAGGTCGTCCTTCGCAACAGTTATGAGTGTTGGCAATCTACTTCGTCCCTGTTGGCAACACTCATGTTTACATTTACATTTAGTCATTTAGCAGACGCTCTTATCCAGAGCGACTTACAGTAAGTACAGGGACATTCCCCCCGAGGCAAGTATGGTGAAATGCCTTGCCCAAGGACACAATGTCATTTTGCACGGCAGGGAATCGATCCGGCAACCTTCTGATTACTAGCCCGACTCCCTCACCGCTCAGCCATCTGACTCCCCATGTTTATAATGTTTATAATGCCAATAACTCTACAACTAGCTGATCCAGCCAGTTGGGCAGAGTGTTAGGGAAATCTGTTTGTTTTGTTACGTGTTTCTGTATTTTTTATAGATATCGGACGATATATTGGAATATCAGGTTTTTAAATCACCAAATATTTGTATTGCTATTAGCCTTAAAAATCCTTTGGTCGGGCTCTATTAGTAACAATGGCAGTCACAAAAGTTGGAAACTTACAAACTTACAATAGAGAATTGAGAAAGTAGGCAACAATGGCAGGTTCTTGCCTTAGCGTATTTATGTGTATGTCCTTAATAACTATAAAGGACATACAGTGCCTTGCTAAAGTATTGGCCCCCCTTGAACTTTTTGACCTTTTGCCACATTTCAGGCTACAAACATAAAGATAAATAAATAAATAAATAAATTGTTGAAAAAATCAACAAGTGGGACACAATCATGAAGTGGGACGACATTTATTGGATATTATAACTTTTTTAACAAATCAAAAACTGAAAAATTGGGCGTGCAAAAGTATTTGGCCCCCTTAACTTAATACTTTGTAGCGCCACCTTTTGCTGCGATTACAGCTGTAAGTCGCTTGGGGTATGTCTCTATCTGTTGTGCACATCGAGAGACTGAAATTTTTGGCCATTCCTCCTTGCAAAACAGCTCAAGCTCAGTGAGGTTGGATGGAGAGCGTTTGTGAACAGCAGTTTACAGTTCTTTCCACAGATTCTCGATTGGATTCAGGTCTGGACTTTGACTTGGACATTCTAACACCTGGATATGTTTATTTGTGAACCATTCCATGGTAGATTTTGCTTTATGTTTTGGATCATTGTCTTGTTGGAAGACAAATCCCCGTCCCAGTCTCAGGTCTTTTGCAGACTCGATCAGGTTTTCTTCCAGAATGGTCCTGTATTTGGCTCCATCCATCTTCCCATCAATTTTAACCATCTTCCCTGTCCCTGCTGAAGAAAAGCAGGCCCAAACCATGATGCTGCCACCACCATGTTTGACAATGGGGATGGTGTGTTCAGGGTGATGAGCTGTGTTGCTTTTACGCTAAACATAACGTTTTGCATTGTTGCCAAAAAGTTCGATTTTGGATTCATCTGACCAGAGCGCCTTCTTCCACATGTTTGGTGTGTCTCCCAGGTGGCTTTTGGCAAACTTTAAATGACACTTTATGGATATCTTAAAAAAATATATTTCTTCTTGCCACTTCCATAAAGGCCAGATTTGTGCAGTATACAACTGATTGTTGTCCTATGGATAGAGTCTCCCACCTCAGCTGTAGATCTCTGCAGTTCATCCAGACTGATCATGGAACTCTTGGCTGAATCTCTTATCAGTCTTCTCCTTGTATGAGTTGAAAGTTTAGAGGGACGGCCGGGTCTTTGTAGATTTGCAGTAGTCTGATACAACTTCCATTTCAATATTATCACTTGCACAGTGCTCCTTGGGATGTTTGAAGCTTGGGAAATCTTTATGTATCCAAATCCGGCTTTAAACTTCTCCACAACAGTATCTCGGACCTGCCTGGTGTGTTCCTTGTTCTTCATGATGCTCTCTGCGCTTTAAACGGACCTCTGAGACTATCACACAGCAGCTGCATTTATACGGAGACTTGATTACACACAGGTGGATTCTATTTATCATCATTAGTCATTTAGGTCAAGATTGGATCATTCAGAGATCCTCACTGAACTTCTGGAGAGTGTTTGCTGCACTGAAAGTAAAGGGGCCAAATACTTTTGCAAGCCCAATTTTTCAGTTTTTGATTTGTTAAAAAAGTTTGAAATATCCAATAAATTTCGTTCCACTTCATGATTGTGTCCCACTTGTTGTTGATAAAAAAAAAAGTTTTATATCTTTATGTTTGAAGCCTGAAATGTGGCAAAAGGTCAAAAAGTTCAAGGGGGGCCAATACTTTCGCAAGGCACTGTACCCACAAAATACCTCAAAATCACACCGGGGAATTTAAGGCTATTTTTCTAATGTTTTGGTTTAATTGCGCATTTGGCAATTTTTCCCCTTTCTTTCAAGACTGCAATTTACCTTAATTATATCAGCAGATATTACAAGAGTTCCCTTGCACAAGTCTCATACAGACAAAGGTTAGCCTATATAGCCTATATAAGAGAGAAAAATATGTCAAGTTTATTTAAAGTCTATAATTATGTGCAAATTGGTGACAAAAATGTAAGTGAATTCTATTAAGTGATTCATATGGGCGTTTGTGTGTGGTAAGTGCAGTTTAATGTTATGATATAGCGGGAACAATGATTCTAATCGTAAAATACAGATTAACATAACTAATAAATACATTTAGCATATTTACACATAAGTGAAACAAAAATATATATATATATAACTTATATATATATATAACATATATATACATATAACATATTATATTACTTTTATAGACGCAAACTATTTAGCAAATGGTAGGCTAAACTATTTAAGAATAAAATAATGTAGGTCTAATAAAAGGAGACGATGGCATGGGCAGGGGCTGTTATGATAATTGGATTCTCAATAGTGTAACGATTGTTCTTGAAGGCTTGAAGGAGTCATTGACTGGAAAACCGAGTTAACCTTGTCATAGTTGAATAACGACAGTTCGTGGGTAAAATGGACATACAGTGAACCTCAATTCCCATTGACAGCTATTTCCTATAAAAACCTCACAATTAAAAAATATAGTTGTAAAACGGTCGGTTTCCAAAAAGCCACCGTACTGACGGTGGCTCCACCTTTTTTGGCTCTGGTCTGTACCTTTGTCATGCCCAAAAATGTAGATCTCAGACACTAGTTTAGCTGCGCGCGGCTCTGTGTACTTTTTAATGTACGGGAATTACGCTCCCATGACGCTCCCATGTTACCCCGCTCCTCATCTCCCTCCACTGGCTACCCATCAACGCCCGTATCAGATTCAAGACCCTGGTACTGACCTTCCGAGCAGTGAACGGGACTGCACCTATCTACATCAAGTCTCTCCTGCAACCTTACACCCCCACCCGTCACCTACGGTCTTCTTCAGACAACCGCCTGGTGGTCCCACCGCTCAAGACTGCCCGGTCCCAACACAAGCTCTTCTCCTGCCTGGCGCCCCAATGGTGGAACCAGCTCCCCACCTCCATCAGGGACACTGACTGTCTCCCCACCTTCAAGAAAAGGCTCAAGACGCACTTGTTCCGGGAGTACAACGGCACTTAAGAATGCTTGGCTGGACTTGTTAGTTTCCTCCAGGATCACTATGACTCTTATTGAGTGACTTGTTGCTATTGTAGGTTAGATATAACGAAGTTAAGTCTTGTACTTGCTGTGTAATATTTTACTGTTGATTGTTCTTTTACAGGTATAGTCCTGCACTTTTGTGGTTCATGTTGTTTTAATTTGTAACTTGTATAACTACATGCTCTTATGGGTCTTCCCTTTTGGCACTTGTTTAGCTTTTTCACAATGTATGCTTCATGTTTTGGCTGCTTGCAATGTTTGGGACTATCTCGTTGTTATGATCAGTGACCTATGCTCTTTTGTAAAGCTCTCTCTTGGAAGTCGCTTTGGATAAAAGCGTCTGCTAAATGCGTAAATGTAAATATAAATATTATTGTTAATGTGAGGTAGTCACTAGCATTATATTTTGAGAGGCCTATTTTTGTATGATTGCAAAGTATCTGTTGTATTCTGCTTCTTGGCAGAACCACACACACACACCCACAAAAGGCAAATATTACCAACACCATTCCTCTCAACTGTACAATAAATAACAACTTTGGATCTGTACATCATCTCAGGCATTTTAATCAGATGCACCACAGTGGCTTCTAACTATTACTGACCAGAGAACATAGTCTCCACAACAACTGCTGATGAATGAAAATTAGACGAAATGTAGTTCACAAAATAAAAACTATATATATAACTATAACTATAACATGTGTGACTAGTGTGTGTACTGTGTGTGTGTGTGTATTTATGAGAGAGTGTAAAGTGGGTTCTTAGTTCCTACCTGACTGACTGCATGTGTACTAAGCATCCCTTGTTGGCCAAATACTGTAGCTGGTTGTCATTCACATAGCAATCACACTGAACTGAATTTGGCATCAACACATGACTTTGAATACCTTATTCTAGACATACATTTAAACAAATGGTTTTGGCATTAACATGCCTCCCGAGACTACTACTGTTTTTATTAAAAATAGACTAAAATACAATTTTCATTGACTTAAACTAGACTAAATGTCATCAGTTTTTGTCGACTAAAACTAGACTAAAATGGCATCAGTTTTTGTTGACTAAAACTAGACGAAAATAGTCATGGATAAGTCTGACCAAAATAAGACTAACTTTTAGTCGACTGAAACTTGACTAAAAAGAGTATGAACGTGACTAAAACTAATAAAAACTAACAGCCTGACACGAAGACTAAAACTAAAATTGAAACAGGAAAAATATGCAGGAACAAAAACCTTTACAGCTTTGCTGCTTAGCCCCAATTAAGAAAAGGTAGAAACACAATAGGTAGCTTCACTGCTTGACCCCCTATTGACCTATCACTAAGCCAATCCCTAAAAAATATTGTCAAATTATACCATAATAATCGTTACTAAGCGCAGAGACCTCGGACAAGCCATTTCGTCAGGCGCATTGAAAAGCATTGTAAAAGTTGCAGGAGATTTCAATTAAACTGTCCTTGTCTATTCCTGTAATTTTTTTCCTGTAACGTTTTAATATTGGCTATAGTCTAACGTAAACATTAGCTTCTGTATCAGTTTTAGGGTTGACAGACTTCCTTTTATTGCTATCACAGACCTAGGCTACTACCTACACTGGTGGAAATGGTCTCTATTTACAGGTCAAAAATTTTGAAAAGAATACATACATAATGAGTTGACAAGTTTATTTAAATTTTGCCTCAGACCAATGCATTCTATTTGAAATTCCGCGGGTTTTCGTAAAACGTAATTTGCTCGTGAATTTTTGGGCCCGCTAATATCCCACTGTAAGTGAATGCAGCACTAGACGACTCCAACCACCCTCCCCACTGCGGCGACTGAGACCGAGGTGACATCAGTTTTATATTTGAGATTCAACCATATTTGTACCTCTGTTCAGGCTCCGTGTCATATTTAGGGACCGGGGTAAAAGAGTAGGCAGCCTGAATGCCGAAAAAATCTAGCAGCCATTTGAATACACACCATTTTCAGTGTGTCTTCAATATTTTTGTCAAAATGGACCATACAAACTTCCAACTTATGGCACATTCTTCTACTACTAGCCAGCCAAGTTGTCAAAACTTTGTTTTGATGATACAGTTTATCATGGATTAGCCAATAAATCAATGAAAACACTTTTGAAATATTTGTTCAGTGTTTCCTCAATATCTTTGATTTATTAAGGCTTTAGTAATGTGCCATAATAATGTATCCTTATGTTTTTGAGTTAAAATGTCTTAATTTGGGGGCATTACAAATACAAATGGATTCCAAATAAACATTGATTAATATGACTGCAATTAAATCAGCATATATACTTCTGCCATGGGGGTGCCACCCCTCAAAATCTCTTGCCACTTCATGAATATTTTTCTAGATCCGCCCCTGGTGAAAGGTATTTTTGAAAAGACCTGGAGCAAGATGAAGGCAGAAAACGCAATGCAAAACAAAACGGGGGAAAAATTCAGAAAGATGAGCTGCAGGAAAAGGTGAAAATTTAGCAGAAACCCAGTTGCTGAAGTCTGGGTTGAACGAATTTGAAGGTAAAAGGACAGCACTGGAATGACTTGAACTTGCTGGAAAAACGTAGCAACCGTTGGTCATTGGCAACATTTCTAACCTACAATCTTGATTTCAAGTTCAAGGCGGAGGAGAAAATAATCATGCGTGCCTGCACACCCAGTCCTGTTCAGACACTTAATTTAAGATGACATCAAAATAATAATTCATAGTGCAGGGTTGCCGATGTTGTTGTTGTCCCTGGTGAGTTTTTATAGTAAATAACAAGATCATGCTACATCTAACCAGCGGATCATTTCTTGCAAATGTGTCAGTGGTATGTAGATCTACTACTTCAAATTGAAAACGGAGAAATTATTTAGAGTAAAGACAAGTTACTTTACATCTGTGTTCAATATCGTCAATTAAAAGTAAAAGCTTTCCAGTTACGAAGCGTTTGTTCGTAGGATTAAGGCCAGCTGCAGCAAACACTTACACCAGCCCTGGTTTGGCTGTTCATGACGGTCAGCTATGACAGTTGCGCCTCGATTTTTGCAAATTTCTCTAAAACTTGCTAAAATAAAAACGATCTAGCTAGATTATGTACACTTTAAGCTCAATGTACATACCTTGTTTGGCCAATTTGGTCGATTGTGGAAAAAAAGTCGAACCGTTTTTAGTTATGGAGAGAGCCATCGCGCTAGCTCGATTATGAGAAATCTAGCTAGAATCCACACCTCAAACAAGTTAACCTACACGCAAAACTGTACGTCCAATCCAAAAAATAAGGATATTTTCCGAGACCAAAGACTCTTCCGAAACCATAGATATGTGTCTGTGCGGTAAGAAAAACAACTCGTTTCCAAAACGTTTACCCAATTCTGCTTTCATGGTGCGTGTCTGTTTGGTTGCCACGGTGATGGCGCAGCTGTGATTGCTAACGAGCTGGGCAGAGAGAATAACCAACATTTACCTAGCATCCACACCTCAAACATGTTAACCTAGACGCAAAACTATACGTCCAATCCAAAAAATGAGGATATTTTCCGAGACCCAAGACTCGAAGACCCAAGACCGAAACCAGAGATGTCCTTTATATGTCTGTGCGGTTAGTAATACGACTCTACCGGCAGTTTTAAAATTGTCTTCCTTTCGGCCTTCTCTGACGAATTTTACCCACCTCTCCATTGAAGTTAGTGAGAGAATTTGAAAGGCTGCTCTCGCTTCAAGGCTCATGGCTGAAAATCTGTAAATGTGAGCTCTTTAGTAGTTACATTGGCTGAACGAGGACAAGGTTTCCTACATTTTAAGGTATAACTTGTTTCTGTAAGTTAAACTATATGAACGTCAGAGGAATTTGTTTGACAATTTAGTTGAATATCAGAAAAAGAGCAGCCAGGCTGCTCAATCATAACAATCAAGAAGGAGCTAAATTTTTTATGTATTTAAAACTGTCACAATTCAAAATTGGCTGAATATATTTGAAAAAGCTGAATCATTTGGGAATAGCTGAATATGTTGTGAACATTTTAAAGGTTGAATGGTGTCTCTAGCTGTCGCTAAAAAGTATAAAAGTGAGAAATACCAGAAGTCATAGCAATCATCTCCTGAAGGAGCTGAACGTTTTGATACAAAAATTGGAGGAATCGGTGAGTATGCAGGACTCGCCAAAAAAAGGCGGAAAAACTCAGAAGTTGAAAAACAATTGTTCTCACAAAGAATGCTTAACAGCATTCTCATAATAAAGATTCAAAGAACAATACTTGGAACGCTGAAGCAGCATTTCAACAATTATAGCAAGCTAGTTAGATACTCCGTAGTCTAGTTCAAGGCTGGCAACTGGACAGCTGCTTATCACGTTGCATCACTCTCTTTTGGGATTTAATGTTGTAATGTAGCAGAATAATGTTTTACCCTGCTGTGCACAAGCAACACTGGTCTTTGATGATATTGTCAAGGGCAACATCGATGCTGAGCTTGTGAGGTTTCTCCTTTTTCCATTGCGACCGGTAGCTAGACATTGGCCTCAATTCTTATATTTTTCTTTTGGGATAATTTTACCCCATGAACATACCACTCATTGGCATACAGTAAAACCTTCTGCCTGCTTCTTGTGGAGATGTATTTTTTTTAAAACAGGTCTATTACGTGCTGTGACTATTCAGATGTGTATTTCTGCCATTGCTTTCAATATGATGTCAGTGAACGCTTGTCCAACATAGCAACAGTAACTAAGAGGGGCGGGACTAAGCAACAGGTTAATGACAAAAAACAACATGTATAGTGTTATCACTCATGCTGTATGGTACTGTGAGGATTCTAGTTCTCCCCCTCTCCTCCTCCTCTCTCATTTGGCCATAATTGGAGCCCATATCTCATAATTTGCCATCAATCGTTTTTTCTTGTGTTTTTAACAGTTTTGGAAACTGCGTGCTGAATGATTCACAGTTTGGTCCACGTACACTATTTTGCTGACTGTGTAAAAAGTTTTGACAATATGACTTCAGTTTTGAACAATGCAAGTTTGCAATTGAAGAAAAACTAACATTTACAGGTAAGTAGCCATTTATTTGTATAGCCATTTGCTCTCTTATGAAGTTCAAGACACTATTTCCTCATTTGATTTGTGTGTTCTCTTACAATGGGGAAAATAAGTATTGACTGCTTAAAAAAAGAATATGTACAAATTTGACTTTTCACATTTTCACCAGACTTTGGTATTAACTCAAGAAATCATGCTAAAAAGTATTAGGTTAGTAAATGTATGGCCTGTAAAAAGGCTTTTTGTTACCATGGTGCCACACAAGAAACATCTCATGATGGGTAAAAGCATAGAGCTCTTATTGTCGTGAAACATTGATGGAATCTGATGCAGACATATTTCAGTACTTATGAATCTTCCAGTAAGCCCCATTGGGGCGGTTATCCACAAGAGGAAGAGACATCACTTCGTCATCAACCGGCCACGCACAGGAGCTCCTCGCAAGATTTCTGACCAGGGAGTAGTATAGTCAGTATAGAAGAATAGTCAGAAGCTTAGCCAAAGAGCCAAGGACCACTTGGAAAGAGTTCCAGACACTTGGAGGCAGCAGGTGCGATTGTCACAGAGAAAACAATAGGCATGGCACTCCACCGCCATGGTCTCTATGCACGCTCACCCCGCAAGACTCCATTACTAAGGAAGAGGCATGTCGAAGCTTGTTTAAAGTTTGATACAACTCATTTGGACAAGCCTATGAAATACTGGGAGTGTAGTCTAGTCAGACGAGAGAAAAATTGAACTTTTTAGTCATACGATACACCATGTTTGGAGAAAATATGGCACTGCACATCACCCTAAAAACACAATACCAACAGTGAAGTTTGGAGGCGGAAGCATCATGGTGTGGGGCTGTTTTTCATTGCATGGTACTGGCAGACTTCATACAGTTGAAGGAACGATGAACAGCGCCCTTTAATGGGAGCTTCTTCAGAAGAATCTGCTGCCATCCACCAGGATGATGAAGATGAGACGTGGGTGGACCTTCCAGCAGAACAACGATCCAAAGCATCCAGCAAGAATAGCCCAGTCAATTACCTGACTTGAATCCAATTGAACATTTGTGGAAATTAGCTAATGATCAAGGTTCACAAGAGGGCCCCCCAGAAAATTCAAGATTTAAAGACAATATGTTAAGAAGAATAGGCCAAAATCACACCTGATGAATCACACACACCGTTGGCTAATTTAAATTCTTTATACAGGAAGTGTCCCAAAGCTGTCATTACAAACAAAGGCTTCTCCGCTAAGTATTAAATACATTTCAGTTAGCTTGTTCAATACAGAATTACAGATAACTTCATTTATGGACTTTATGGACAAACTAATGTGTGGAGTTCTTGAGTTAATACCAGTCTGGTGAAAATTTCATGCGAATAACCTAATTGGAAATCTATATATGATATATATATATATATATATACACAGAAGATTTAAACAGCTTATTTCCCCCACTATCTTTCCCATGTTGATGTATATATGAATGGGGAATATGGGAATATGGCCACATTGTCACCTCATCTATTTAAACACTCTGATCAACTTTAAAAAGTCTAACATAAATGGAAAACATTTTCAGTAGTTTGTTCATCAGAATTCCTAGGGGTGCCAATAATTGTGGCACACATGGTTTCATAAAAAATTATTATTTCTTATTGCTAGATTTTGTTTTTCAAAAAATAAATGTACTTCAACTGAAGGTTGGATTGTTCTCATTCTTTCTAATCTGACATTAAGCTGAATTACTAAAAAGGTGACTTTTTATATAACATTCATACATACAAATTACCAAGGGGTACCAGTAATTTTGGAGCCCACTGTAGGTTAATTTGCATCATAGTACAGGAGTGTTGTATGTGTGTACTGTATGTTGGTATGCAAGTATGTATGTGTCTGTCATCTGGGTATGTGTGTGCGCATTGGTGAGCATGTATCTGTATACCTATGTGCGAATTTGTGTATGTGTGTGTGCCTCACCTCAGGCTGCAGAGCCAGGCCCAGAGGGCCAGCAGCTTGGTGAGAAGCACACAGAGGGGCACCGAGGCTTGTTTCATCAGCTCCACAATGATGCTGGCTTCGCGGCCCTCCGATTGCCAGTGGGTCAGCTTTAGCGGCCCGTCATCGTATTTGTCCTGGGAGAACAGCAGCTTTCCCTGGGCCACCGTCTGGAACACCTACCACAGGAAGGGGGGGCGGGGGGGGGGGGGGGGGGGGTTGGACAGAACCAGGCTTCAGGTCCTTACTCGCATGATCCTCATGACGAGGCACAGCACTGATATTCTTTACCGTCTTTAGGTCGTGTTCACACTTGACTTCTTTTTTTTTTTTTTTGCACTGCCTTCAGCGTCTTTTGACCGCCTTTTGCCTTTTGAGAAAAGCGCTGGGTGACGTCAAGCGCCTTTCTGACGAGAATTCTGTAACCTGAACGGGAATCATACATTCTAGCGCTACATTATTTTCGGATGGTTACTTATTGACAGCTAGCTACTATGGTGAATAAAATGCAATTACTTGCTTGAGCTTTGGCGTTTGAGGAAACATAGCCTGGTAACTAAGGTAGAAGGTTACTAGGGAAGGTACACTCGTACCTACTCTCCTCGTCCTGATTGGTCAGATGTCAGAAAGGCGCTTGACGTCACCCAGCGCTTTTCTAAAAAGTTGAGAAAATTGAACTCAAAAAGGGGTCAAGTACTGCGCTTTTTTTTGACGTTTTTTAAAAGGCGGCCGCTTTTTAAAAAGGCGTCCGCCTTTTTCCTTTTCCCATAGGGTTGCATGTAAAAAGGCGCTGAAGGCAGCGCTTTTTTCTGAAAAAAGAAGTCAAGTGTGAACACAGCCTTATTGTGCTCATTTATCTATTATAAAGCCAGCACCACATACATCTATTTGTAATAAAATAGAGACAGAATAATTTACAATATTCTACATTAATATTGAGGCAGAGCCAAAAACAGCCATATGGAGCTCTCATATATTTTACATGACTAGATGTGTATAATCTACAAGGCATACTGTAATTCAGAAACAAAATAAATACAATAATAATGAATGAAATAAAGATTTAAGAAAAACTATACAAATAACTAAAAAGGTTGCTGACCCTAACTACTAAATATAGTAATTTTTAAGTACAGGGGGCCTGGAACAGATCAAATGGCCTGAAGATGTTCTTTAGTTTGTTACCAGGCGGAGTTCTGAGGTGTGGTTGGCCTTTGGGTCACAATGGCCATTCTCTACAGGGTGCAGCTGGGACAGCATGACCTTCCTCTGCTCATAGTGGACAAAGATAACCCCGCCCTTGTCTCCATCCCCTAGCTCACCAACACCCTCCTTTGTCAGTTCCATTTGCTCCTCACCGTCTGTTGTAGGAAGATAGATCATAGGTAATTTTAGTAAAACACTGGATATATTGAAACTGATATTCGGCATGTATAACATTCATGCATTTATCTATAAAGGGGCTATGATGATTTTAATATTCTATTTGGAGACTAAAGAACTCTGCAACATTCACAATGAGTAAGATTTAATTCCATCCTAGGATATGCATCATAGGGACGCCTGGTCAAATCAATCAAACTTCTGCTGGTCTTCCTGGGGCCGTATTCACAAAACATCTGAAGGAGAAACTCTTAAAAAAATGGCCAAGCAGGTAAAATGAACGAAAAACATTTTAGACATCCTCAGAACAGGGTTCCGAGTAAATGCAGCAAGTTTGGTGTGAATCCATCAATGATTTGCCGAGATACGACCCAACTTCCTGTTTGCTGGCTTTGCCGCAGATTTTGATTGGCTGTACTGATCAAACCGTTTCGAAAATCTAAAATAATTTTGATAGTTTGTGTGAGGATTGCCATGACTATATACAGCTAGACTACAGGTAGCTAGCGATTTCGGTGTACCTGGCTTCCTTTGCAGTGGCTTATAGTCTCGCTAAACAGTTTATCTGGTGATAACTGAGCTATTCTCAGTGCTGGAAATCACGAGTTTAGTTACTGGGTAAAAATATAAGCAGTTTTTCCTGTGGCAAGCGGTTGTCAGATTTGGCCCAAGTTTAAACAGCTGTAATTCAGTCCTATTTTGACATGTCAAGGTGATTGTTGTCTGAAGATAATTTGTGGCAAATATGGTGAATATTTGGTACATTTTGTAGGAGTAGTTTTTTTTTTTCTTCACTCATTCAAAATACCACGGACAGACACGGGATCGCCCATTAGTGGTTAGATGACACAACCTTTTGTGGACCTCTTTGGCACAGGGTCCTGAGCACCTGTACTAAGTTTGATGTCAATTCAGCAAATATTTCCTGAGATATGATCTCACTTCCTGTTTTGGCGGCTTCATCAAACTTTGATCAGGTTTGCTGGAAAAACAGTTTCGAAAATCAAAAACCATGTGAAAACGTTTGTGAGGCTTGATCTGAAGATAATTTTAGCTTATTGCAGCGCCACCTAGAGGTGAATGGCATGACCCATTTTGGACGTCTTTAGAACAGGGTCCCTATACCAAATTTGGTGTCAATGCAGTAAAGAGGTGCTGAGATATGACCTCACTTCTTTTACGGGTGGCTTGGTTGACGACTTTGATTGACTGTTCCAGTCAAAATCATTTGAAAATCTAAAAAACATGTGATGTCTTTTGCGATGCTTGGTCTGAAGATGATCCGTGCCAAATTTGATGAAGATTGGACAACTTCATAGGAGAAGTAGCAAAAAACTTTATATTCATTCAAAATGCTCCCATTAAGTGTGGAAGTCCCTATCTTGCATCACATCAAACCCATACATCCTAGGTTGGGGCTAAGCCTAGAATGTTTACGACCAAATGCGGGTAGAATTTGTCTGTGGCGGGTAAAGCAGTCACTCTTACTAGCCACTATGGCAAGTGGAATTCTACATATCTCTCGCAATAATTTTTTTAATTGTAGTCTTCTCAAAACTAAATAATAAACTCATTGTAGGGTTCTCAAGCCTCACGCATTGACCGTGAGATGCACGCATTTAAACCAGCACGTATCGTTTCCCCCCGTCTCAGCAGCTTTACGTTCGTTGCTAAGCAAACATAAGCGAACGCTCGTCTTGTAGGAAATCCCAGAGGGCAGAAAAAAAAGAGAAACTGGTGATGAAAGTGAAATCGAAAATAAAAAGACTAAAATCAAACAAAATTTATCAAATAAAACTGAATATCCCAACATCAAAATTGTGGCTAGTGAAATTGCTGAGTGGCTAGTAATTTTGGAAAACCACTAGCTACAGTAGCTGGTGAGCAAAAATTTTATTGTCCCATTTACAATGTCTGCCTGATTAACACTCGGATCGTAAAGCAGTCTCAAAAATGGTATCAATATAAAAAATTATACGATCCCTTTCTGTAATCATGATACCCCCCAGAAAAATTCACTGCACCCCCAGTCAAAGCAGACTGCACCCAGCCTTGTTTGGTATACAAAAAAAAAGTGGGCCGCTCTTGGGCCTTAAACTCCCGGGCTGAAAAGTGGCCCCACTCCAGCCCTGGTGACATGTAGGCCTACAGTAAATCTGTCTGAGCAGAGGTCTGTGTTTCTCTCTGTCTGTCTCTGTGTGTGGTATGAATGTGTGTGAGTGTGAGTGTGCGTGTGCGTGTGCGTGTGAGAGAGAGAGAGAAAGAGAGAGAGAGAGAGAGAGAGGGGAAGGGATGGGGCAATATTCACGTGTGCCCGTGTGTAGGATGTGGCTCTTTGCAGTAAAACAGTAAAAAAAAAAATGGCTCATAGTCTTTGACTGGTTGGCCATCCCTGTACTAAGACATAATAGACAAAGGAATCACTTAAATAAGAAAAAAAAAAACTATAGTTATTGGTCAACACATAATCCTGCCTATGGTAGTGCCCTCACCTCTTAATAAGAGGGTCTTGAGTCCATACACCAAGATTGGTGTCAATGCATTAAAGCAGGGGTTCCCAACCCTGGTCCTAAGAGGTCCTGTCCTGCATGTTTTAGATGCTTCCCGGCTCCAAAACGCTTTGTTGCCGATTTTGATTGGCTATACCGGACAAACCTTTGGATAACTTCAGTGAGGGTTTCTCTGACGATGATTTGTGCCAAATCTGGGGAAGATTGGACAAACATTTAAGAAGGAGTAGCGAAAAAACGTGTTCTAAACGGCAGAAAATCTATATAACCGGAAATTGACACCATAGGGTGTGTTGAACTCCAACGGTACTTTATTTTGGAAAATCGGTCATACGGTTCAAAAGTTACATTTGTGTAAACACAAGTCCAAATTTGACCAATTGGTGGCGCTAGAGCGCTCAAATGGGAGACATGAAATTTGGTTTAAATAAAGAGGGGCCTGTCCTTAATGAGTGTGCCAAATTTCACAACTTTTTACCATACGGTTCTAGGGGCTGCCATAGACTCCAATGGCGGAAGAAGATGATTAATAAATATAGCTGCAAGCAGCAATGTGGTGGCCAAGCAGGTCAGATGACCCAGAAGAAACTTTCGACATCTAGTGACTGCGGTGTACCTGGCTTCCTTTGCAGTGGCTTGCAGTCTCGCTAAACAGAGAATCAGAGACATGACAAGCTTGTCAGCTTAGGCTGGATTCAAACCTCTGACGTTGACATTGCCAGGACACCAAGTTATCCTAGTGAGCTATTCTCAGTGCTGGAAATCACAGATTTCAGTTACTGGGTAAAAATTGGATTCGTCCAAAGTTTGAACAGCTGTAATTCAGTTCTATTTTGACATGTCAAAGTGATTGTGGTCTGAAGATAATCTGTGCCAAATTAGGTGAACATTTGATATTTACCAATAACGATTCATTCATTCAAAATGGAGGCCATATCAATTCAGCTGGTATCACAATTTAACATGTATCAGACACAGGATCTTCCCCTAGCAGTTAGATGACACAAACTTTTGTGGACCTCTTTGGAACAGGATCCCGAACACCTGTACCAGGTTTGATGTTGATTCAGCAAATATTTCCTGAGATATGATCTCACTTCCTGTTTTGGCGGCTTCATCGCCGAATTTGATCAGCTTTACCAAAAGGTGAAAAGGTTTGTGAGGCTTGTTCTGAAGATAAATGTTTTTTTTTGCTTATTGCAGCACCACCTAGAGGTGAAATGGCATGACCTATTTTGGACCTCTTTAAAACAGTGTCCCTATACCAAATTTGGTGTCAATGCAGTAAAGAGGTGCTGACATATGACCTCACTTCTTTTATGGTGGCTTGGTTGACGACTTTGATTGGCTGCCACTTTGATTGGCTGTTCCAGTCAATAGATTTAGATAATCAAAAAAACTTGTGAGGCTTGGTCTGAAGATGATCTGTGCCAAATTTGGTGAAGATTGGACAAACCTCATAAGAGAGGTAGCGAAAAAATGGTATATTCAAAATGGAGGCCACATCAATTCAGCCACATCAATTTGATGTGGCTGTAACTAACAAACGGTTGCGAAAATCAAAGCTCCAGGGGATAACATTTGTGAAGCTTGGTCTGAAGATCATCTGTGGCAATTTTGAAGAAGATTCGACAAGAATTGTAGGAGGAGTAGCGAAAAAACGCTGTTCCTTTACATTCAAAATGGCGGAGAATCAATAGGACTGGGTATGATGTCATAGAGTGCGTTGAACTCGTCTTGATTCAGGGAATCCAACAAACCTCATTTTGGACAATGGGGCATATGGTTCAAAAGTAACATGTGTAAACACACCTTCAACTTTGACCCATTGGTGTCGCTAAATGGATGGAATGGGAGACGTGAAACTTGGTGACATTGATGAGGGGACTGGTCCCAAAGAGTGTGCCAAATTTGACAACTTCTGACCATGTGGTTGGGGCTGCCATAGACTCCCATGACAGATGTGTAATAATAATAAATATAGCTGCAAGCAGCAATAGAGGGGCCAAGCAGTCCAGAGCAGGACATGGCCTCCATAGCACTTGCGCAACAATTAAGTCACAATAACCTGTTGCACTCATGCAACACACCAAGTTTGGTTGAAATATCTGTTTGCGTTCAAGAGTACTGAGTGTTCAAAGTGTTTTTTTCTGGTATAACACCACAGGCCTCCTCTGCTCCTCGTTGGAACGAAGGAACCGTAGTTTGGTGACAATCGGAAAAATGATTGCTGAGTTACGCTCTCACGGCTTCGCTGCCGCCTTTGATTGGCTCTACAGAACAAACGGTTTCGAAAAATGGAAAATCCATCCGACACCATTGTGAACCTTTGTCTGAAGATCATCTGTGCCAAATTTGGTAAACATTGGACAACCTTTGGGGCGTGCAAAAGGTTTTTAACCTTTTCCATGAAATCCAAAATGGCGGCCGCGTCAATTCGGTTATTATGAAAACGTATCAATGGTCAGGCTTGATATTTCACAAGACATCAAGAGACAAAGAAATTAGGTAAACATTAAGGTAAACACTAACAGTTATTATCCAAAACACGTTTATGCTTCCGGCCACGCCCTCTTTTAGTCACATGACAATCTTTGGAGGACATCCCCAGAATAAGGTTCCAAGTAAGCATACCAAATTTGGTGTCACTGCCTCAAAGAACTGCTGAGATATGACTTCACTTCCTTTTTGGTGGCTTTTCTGCTGAATTTGATTGGCTGTCAACTTTGACCAGTTGGTGGCGCTTGAGTGCCCAAGTATGGGACATGAAACTTTGTGAACTGGACCAGGGCACTGTCCCCAATGAGTGTGCCAAATTTTACAACTTTCGACAAAGCGCTTCTGGGGGCTGCCATAGACACCCAGTCCTAATAATAATAATACTAACAATAACAATCGCAGCTTCGCCCCTAATAACTAGAGAGGCTACAATTTCTGGGGAAATTATAGGGTGTGCTTGCTTGCGTTGGTTGCAGGGGTCCGTATTTAAATTTTACAACTGATATTTCTGTATATTTTATATAAAAATGCATAGCCTACTTATTATGTATAAAGATTACATACATTTAAAAGCATATTTTTTCAGCTCATTTACAACTCAAAATACTAAGAGTGAAGAGTAGAATGAAATAGTTGTCTTCTCATTTCTCCTGCATGATCAGCCACCTCTAGTTGAATCAAAACGAATACATTTGGCAGACCGGTGTTAAAATTGACCTAATCTCTGTCTTAAACGTCATTTTAAGTTTTTCCCTTCTCGTGATATTTTCAGGCATTTAGCCTACTCATATTGCATTCATTCATTAATAAAGAACCCCCTTTGAAGCTTAATAAAGAACCCCCTTTGAAGCTTATTTTAACAACGACGTTACCAGCAGTAGCTATCTCAGATGGAATCGCGATTCAAATAGTCAGCTAACTGAAAATATGAAAAAAAGCTTGACATTTATTTTGGGGAAAATCCCTCATTCATAAAAATGTCAGTGGTAGCGATCATTGTAAGTAACAAGGCAGAATGCAATAAGCCTTGTGTGGAGAAGCTGCCCCGGTAAATTGTACTACTACTAATAGACTGTGTTCGTCTTGGTAGCGATTGCGTTGGTTGAATTCGATTTAACGTTACTTCCGTTGTACATTCTAGGCTGAAATGAATTATTTTCATGAACAGATTGACAAAGTTTAGGCTGTGGCAATGGAGTTCAGGTTAATAGTCACTAGTCAGAGAGTTTCACCTATTGAAAGACTTTTGATTTAAGTAAGGGTATAGTGCCGAACATGTGCTGCCGTTTGACTTCCTACTAGTACTGTAAACAGCTGTGGAGATGTTTTTGTTAGGTACTACAGTACACTAGGCTACAGCGTTGCAGTGACATACACTGGTTTGAAACCACAGGTAATTATAATTTCACCCACAAATCCTTTACTTGTAATCTGAATCTAATAATAAATCCTACAATGAAAATGTATTTCTGAGGAATGTTTATTTTAACGATTGAAAGAGATGCATCATAGACCACTGTAGTATGTGTTGCCCAGGCAACAGAGGCTACTGTCATGATGCTTATGCTTCAGTGAAATAGTAGACTACTTAAGGCCGATTTATACTTCTGCGTTTTTACGCACACGCACACGAGGAACGCCCCCTCCGTCAAAAAATGGCCTCTGTGTGTCGACGCAGAGCCCTCGCAGAGCTCTGCGTGTGCCTTCTGATTTTCCTGACTGTCCGTCTGTCCGTGCGTCTTTTTACGGATACCCATTGGCTATGATTGGTCCTTATTAAGAACCGTTTGCATCAGGGGTGGGGGCGGGGTTGCCGTGACCAACAAGAGAACAGAATCCTTTGACCGCCATTGTTGTAAGTTTTTACAACTCTTACTTCAGCTAAACAGTACATGTAAATCAACATCTGAATTAAAATGTGACGAGAAATGGGCAGTGTAGTTGCTGAAAATGTGCTTATTTTATTGATGAAATGGTTCATTTGTTCATCTGCTCCGACCTTTCGATAACCTAGCTAGCATTGCAGTGCAGCGTCATCTACTGTTCTGGCGGTGAATTGTTTTCAACACGCAGAGCCAACGGAGTAGTATAAATTCAACCAGTCCGTCCGACTCCGTGCGTGCGTCTGTCCGTTAACGGAGACGCAGAAGTATAAATCGGCCTTTAGAGCCTGTTAAAGGAGAGCCTGCACACTCCCTATTAAGCCCCATTGTACCAAATTTTGTTGCAGTTCCACCAGAGTTCCAGTCGGAGTGATCGCGGTCGAGTGCAAAATGAATGGGAGTCTATGGAGCTAAACGGCAAAATTTGTCTCTTTCGCCTGATTGTCGTTCATAAATCTCAGATTTGTTGTGGTTTTTGCATGTTCAACATGGATTACAGGTCAAAAGTTGAATGAACGAGTACTTATGTCCTTTCAATTTCTTACAGGGTAAGTCGTTGTCCATAACACGCTAGCATTCTGCTAACGAATGCTGATTGGTTAGTGAAGGACTGGCTATGACCAAAGATCCCGCTTGATGGCATCCGAAGCAGAACCAGAATGTCAGAGCATTAGCAACATTAGTAACCACATTAGCAAGCCAAAAACTCTTTCTAGCATGTGTATTGACAGGGAGAGCCTAACCTGTCAGCTGTGTTGTCGATGCCTCGAGAGAAAAGTGGAAGTAACCAGAGCTTGCCGTCAAGCAGTAGCTCTGGTCGTACAATGTGTATGACGTCAATTACATTTTCAAAGGCTTTTTAGGACGGAAAGGCAAGTTTAAAAAAAAATCTAACACCCAGCGGTGTGTATTTTTTTTTCCTAGATAGATCAACAGTAATGTAATCAACCACGTCACCAAAGAGCGCTTTGGTTGAATTATTTTTCAACAAACAACATATTACGTTGCTCTGATTGGTTGTAGGTCTATCCAACTGAGCAAAGAGGCATTTGTTTTACGAGTTCGGTTGAAACACACCCCATACTCACAGCCCAACGGAGAGTTCTCAGACTCATATTCTGACTAGAATTATGAGTATGACAACGTCAGGCTACCATAGACCTCCATTCATTCTGCACTCGACCGTTAGCGCCCTCATGTGGAACTTGAGTGAAACTGCAACCAGTTCAGAACCCGGAAGTTTCCCTTGAGTGGGAGTTCTCCCTTCATTAGACATTCTCTGAGACTACTGTTTCCGAAAGTTGATGTACTTCCTTAATAATATTAGCTTATATTGTGCATTACACATTACAATTGTGTGTCATATCACAAAGTAAAATAAGCAAAAAGTTATCATCCAGGCCTCTTTGCTAGTGGCATTTCTGCAGCTGCCTTGCAGTAAAGCAGTTAGCCTAGCTATCTCCCAGAAATTAACGAGCTGCTAAACTAATGTTCTGCTAGAGATAGTCACGTGAGTTTTCGTGACGTTAGTGACGTTAGTGGCGTCAGTGACTGTGGCTAGCAAGTTAGCCACCGTTAGCTTCACTTTTGGCCACAAAAACTTAATGTCTACTTAAAGTGTGCAACGGAACGTAATTTCCCAATACAAGCAACTCAATCGCTACCAAGACAAAACTTTTGACACCTATGTTGTCTATGTAGTCCAAATATTGTTGAGTTTTAGGGGTGTGAAGAGAAACAATAATAATAATAACATATATGTGAGATAACAATGGTTGTACCCTTGCTGAAGGCAAAGCACACCCAATAATAATAATACTAACAATAAGTACCTCGCAGCATCGCTGCTTGGCCCCTATTAAAGCTAACAATAACAATAGGTGCCTTGCAGCTTTGCTGCTTGGCCCCTAATAAGAAAAGGTAGAAATACTTAAGTGGCTTCACGGCTTGGCCACCAATAATAATAATAGTAAAGAAAAGGTAGAAACACTTAAGTGGCTCCGCAGCTTCGCTGCTTGCTGCATTAGCATATTTAAGGCGGTTAGCACTACAGAGGCAGCCTCGTCTGCCAGCGTCGGCGCACAAAGACTCAGTCGAACAAAGACAAAGGAGTCTACCTGCGGAGTCCACCGAGGAAGGCCGAAGAGGCGGATCACCTCTTCTGATAAGTATCAACCTATTCATATTCATAATTAGATTATATTCTACCTAGAACTTATTCATAGCTAGCATGTGTTTCCTTAGCATTCCTGTTCATTACACTACCCGTAGATGTAACGCTAGATATGTCACAAAGTATATTCGGTCAACTTCTAACCTTCACTACCTATCCAGTTCTTCTCCACCTGACCTTTCTCTTTCTTTAGGGCTCTGGAACTGCCAGTCTGCTGTAAACAAGGCAGACTTAATCCCCGTGTTTGCATCCCAGGCGTCTCTTCATGCCGTTGCGCTGACAGAGACGTGGATCCGCCCAGAGAACACTGCAACTCCAGCTGCTTTCTCCGTCAACTACTCCTTCTCTCACTCTCCCCGCTCATCCGGGCAGGGTGGTGGGACAAGTTTGCTTCTTTCCTCACATATTAAATACACATTCACACCACTCTCTGTTACTGCCAAATCATTTGAACATCATTACGTTATGCTAACTGATCCTATCAAAGCATGCTTAATTGTTCTTTATCGCCCACCAGGACCGCTAGCTGACTTTATGGAGGAGCTGGACATGCTCCTCAGCGTTCTCCCGGATGATGGAACCCCCCTGATAGTCCTTGGGGACTTCAACATCCACCTCCAAGGAACGCAGGCTGTCGACTTCTTGTCTCTCCTGACCTCCTTCGACCTGACACTGCTGAGCACACCGGCGACCCACAAGGCAGGCAAACAGCTAGACCTCGTCCTGACACGTAACTGTATCACTGACTTAACCTCTGTAACCCCACTGCACATTTCTGATCACTACTTTATCCGATTGTCTGTCTTTCTCCCTCCAACCCCTCCCCTCCCCCCGTAACTTTCCGGCGCAACCTCCGCTCCCTATCCCCCTCCCATTTCTCCTCTATTGTAAAATTCTCCCTCCCATTGATGAGTTCCCGTCCTACCCCACTAACACTGCCACCGACACCCTGTTAACCACTTTAACTGCATCACTTGACTCTCTGTCTCCTGTCAACCAGGCCTACACAATCTTCTCCCTCCTGCCCGTGGCTTACGGATGTTATTCGTGATGAACGGTCCACCCTTCGGGCAGCTGAGAGGAGATGGCGCAAGTCCAAAGACGGTCTGGACCTTGATAGGTATCACTCCATCCTTAAATCCTTCTCTTCTCACATACCTGGTGCTAAAACCCTGTACTTTCTGAACAAAATTAACTCTGCTTCAAACCCCCACAAACTTTTTTTACCTTCTCCTCCCTTATCAACCCACCTCCCCCACCCCCTCCCTCCACCCTGACAGCAGACGACTTCTCCTCCTTTGAGAAAAAAAGTCGCTGACATTAGCAGTTGGTTCCCTAAACCCACCTTTCCTACCCTCTCACCCTCCATGACCGCCCCAACTAAATGTCTAAACTCTTTCTCTCCCCTGTCCGAGGCAGAGATCTCTGACCTCATTCTCTCTCATCGCCCCACCTCCTGTCCCCTTGAGCCTATACCCTCCCCTCTCTTTCAAACCATCTCCCAAGGAGCACTACTGTAAAATACGGAAGACCACAGGGTTCAGTTCTAGACCCTCTGTTATTTTTACTCTATATGTTGCCTTTAGGAAACATAATTAGAAGCTCTGGGGTAAATTTTCACTGTTATGCAGATGATACTCAGCTACACATCTCCATAAAGCCTGGAGAATTTCCACATACTATGGAAAAATGTGTTTCCGGGTTGAGAACTTGACAGCAAATTTCCTTCTTCTTAATTCGGATAAAACCGAGGTTCAAATTTTCGGCCCTAAAAAATACAGAAATAATTTATCCAATCTGACCTTAAACTTAGATCTTTCCATCTACGTAATATTGCCAAAATACGAAAATTCCTCTCAAAGGATGACGCTGAAAAACTAATACATGCTTTTGTTACGTCCCGATTGGACTACTGCAATGTGTTGTTCTCTGGCCACCCAATTACCTACTTGAAAAATGTACAGCGGGTACAAAATGCTGCTGCTAGACTATTGACAAAAACAAGAAAGTTTGATCAGATAACCTCTACTCTTATCTCTTTACACTGGCTCCCTATCCAAGCCAGAGCTGATTTCAAAGTTTTACTACTAACTTACAAATCTCTACATGGATTGGCACCACTGTACCTCTCCGGTCTCCTTGCCCCGCAAGGACTCGAAGATCTCAAGATGCTGGCTATCTGGTAATACCCAAAATTAAGAAAAAAAAACTGCTGGAGGTAGGGCGTTCTCATATAGAGCACCTCTTCTCTGGAACAAATTACCTGTCTAAATTAAGGAGGCTGATACTGTTTCGACATTTAAAACTAGATTAAAAACGTTCTTGTTTAGTCAATTCTATGATTGTTAAAGGTAAGTATGTGTGTACTTTCTATGTAAACCTGGGGTGTGCGTTTGCCTATGTGTGTTCACGTGTAACTTTTAAATTGTAATTTTAGCTTATGTTCACACTGCCCATTTAGATGTTACAAATAAAGTAAACCTGTTATTGTATATTATTACTGTAATAGTTACGTTGCTGTATATTGTTATTGTTATAGTTTACTAGTTGGAGACAAAGGGGGACTGGTTGTTTTCATCCTTATTCGTATAAATATAACCTATTTTAGAGTTGTTTCCCCCAGAAAAGATTTCATGTTCCAACCAAGGGGGGCTGTCACTGTCTTGGTGTGTGGGGCTGCATCAAATACCCTCTTAGCTTTGTTAAATTGCTGCACTAGTCCACACTTGACCGGTGGGGATCTCATTCTATTACGACTGTAACTGTGACCTGCTCCTGACATTCTTTAATCCCTGTTCTCCTCTCTGTCCCCCCCACAAATCCCTTGTGGTGTGGGGGTCTGAGCTGTCAGGACCTGCCTGGTCGTCGGTCTACCAACGCTGGACCAGGTTGTCAACCGGAAACCAGTCTCCATGACGGCCAACAGCGAGTTTCCAGTCCCATCCAACGTCTATAAATGTTGGTGTTTCAAAACCCATTGACATTGTATGACTATGTTTAGCTTGTGTTCTGCTCCTCTCTCTTACCAACCGTCTCTGGAGGAGGGGATCCCTCTCTGAATTGCTCCTCCCAAGGATTCTTCCATTTTTTCTCCCGTTGGGAGTTTTTCTGTGAGTTTTTCCTTGTCTTCCTTGAGGGTTTAGGTTGGTTGAGGGGCAGTTCTATGGGCGTATGTGAAGCCCTCTGACATGCTTGCGTGTAAAAAGGGCTATACAAATACATTTTATTTTATTTTATTTGATAAATAAGCCGCCCTGACTATAAATCGCAGGACCAGCCAAACTATGAAAAAAAGGTGCGACTTATAGTCCGGAAAACACGGTATGTTATATGATATAAGGATATATATACTTGTTTAATTGGTGACACTTGCTATAGGACACATACCTACAATTGAAAATCTGTATTTGAATATGGCAACGTGATACCTCGTTCTAAAAGATTTCTAGGACAAAATCACAAAGACCCATCCCCTTTAAGCCATTCCTTGTTGGCATAGTTAGTAAACTTGTTGACATCATCCATAGCAACCAGATCAATCCTGCCCTTTCTCTTAGCTTAAGATTTCTCTCATAGCCTTAGTAAAAGTTGGTCTCAGCAGCTTTTTTTGAATGTGTTTAAGAAGGAAAGTTTTAGCTCAGAACTGTTACTGCTATTTAAGAGAACTCTAATTGGTGAGATACAATGTTTTGTGAATGCAGCCCCTAATCCTTAAAATAATTACTGTCTAGTATCCTCTACAACAGGGGTTCCCAATCCTGGTCCTCGGGCCTCCCTGCCCTGCCCTGCATATTTTAGATGTTTCCCTGCTCCAACACACCTGATTCCAATGAATGGGTCGTTATCTAGTTATGTAGAAACCCGCTAATGACCATTCATTTGAATCAGGTCAGTTGGAACAAGGAAACATCTAAAACATGCAGGGCAGGGAGGCCCGAGGACCAGGATTGGGAACCCCTGCTCTACAATACTTTGCAACAGTGGCTTTGGCTTCACTATCACCATGAAGCTGTTGGAGAGGGTATCCGATTAAACTGGCCTTTACAATTCACTCACATTGAAGTTCACACATTTGAAAAGGATCGTCAGACTTACTCTGGTCTCGGTGGAGCACCTGACACCTGAAACCTATCTCGCCTATCTGCCGGCTGAGCTGGAGCCAGTGTTGCTGGGGGAAGATGGTGCTCAGGTCCCTGAGGAAGCTCTCCATGCCCTCCTGGCCCTCCTTGGGCATGCTCCAGGAACCCAACACCGCCAGCTCCACGTGGCTCTGGTCCTGTATCTGGAGCCGGGAGAGAAGGTGGACCAGGGTAAACAATTCATAGTTTTCAGTAAGGGTGCTCCGATCGATTGGTCACCGATCAATATTGGTCGATAACCATTTTAAATACTTAGATCGGTACTGACTATAAAGGCAGATCAAAAGAGCCGCTACCTAAAAGCAGAGAAAAATGTGAAACAATATTTTGACTATGGCCATTTATGTTGCAGATGTTAAAGTCAAAGTTAAAATAAAGACTCAGTTTATTATGTTTTTGTAATTTTGTATTCGGCGGGATAGTAACATTTGTTTATTTACAAGCGGTTATCAATAACCCAGCATAGGCTGCTATGGTTTATGTTGCGTCTCTAAAAAGCGTCTCTAAGAAAGAGGGTGGAATATGTTAAACATGTTTCCTGCCACTAAATAAAGTTGTTGTTAATTCATGATATTTTATCATCTCTAGAATAGTTAAATAGATAATGCTACATGATAAATAGAAGGCTTCAAATAGACCCTTTAATCAGAATCAGAAAGGGGTTTAATTGCCATGAAAGTTTGCACAGACAAGGAATTTAGTTTGGCAGGAAGGTTCATACATTCAACATATAGGGATCATAAATCTTGAATAGTGGTGTACTTGTGTAACTATACCAACGGTACAAAGTCTTACTAATACTAAGGGGCTGTAAGAATTTAGGATAAAAAATATATAAAAATGTTTTAAAGAGCTGTGATTGGTACTCGGTGTCAGCCAATACTGCTTCTAGCAATCGGTGATCGGGCCCCAAAAATCCTGATCGGAGCACCCCTAGTTTTTGGACATGTCATGCGCGGTGACCTGGACGGCAGAATGCTGCTGGCGATGGCGATAAGATGGTCCGTCATTGACATCAAGCTTTAACATCTGAAGCAACGTGTGCGTACGGGTCGTGTCGATCTTACACAAGGAATCCTGACAGATTAGAGGGGGGCTTGATTTTCTTTGCATTTTCAAAGCCCAAGACACAATAGGTATTATTAAAGATTATTATATGGCTACGACAGTACGAGCTTTCTGATTGGCTAATGGGTAGTCATGCCAGACGTGTATTGCCCTCCTCAGCGGTCAATGCGGCTCCGTATTGCCCTCTGACGTCATCTTCAAAATGAGCGACGAGTCAGCTGCTGAGTTTTACTATGATGCTGAAAAGCTTGTGAAGAGACTGGGCTAGACTAGAAAAAGTGCGTCGGCGTCTGCACATACGGCGCAGGGCCATGACAGGTCGCCACAGCGGAGTGGTGGCCGGAATCCGCGAGGTGGCACCTGATGTACAATGGACTCACTGCAGCATTCATTACAAAGCTCTTGCAGTGAAGAAAATGCCCGAGGAGTTTAAGACTGTCTTAGAAACAGCTGTAAAAGCTGTACATTTCATCAAAGCCAGACCGATGCATTCTCGCCTATTCAATGTTCTCTGTGATGAGATGGGCAGCGAGCATGTCCAACTTCTGTTGCATACAGAAGTAAGATGGCTCTCAAGAGGGAAGGTGCTGTCCAGGCTTTTGGAATTGCACAGAGAGGTCAAAGTGTTCTTACAGGACAAAAACTTCCCTGCATCAGGTGTTTTTGATGACACTGTGTGGCTCAGTCAGCTCGCCTACTTGTCTGACATGTTTTCCTGTATGAATGAGCTGAATTTGGGACTGCAGGGACTCTCTACCAGTGCATTTGATGTCCAGGACAAAATCAGTGCAATGCTGAAAAGGCTGGAATTATTCGAAATAAAAATAAGGACTGGTTATGTGTCAGCTTTCCCTAATCTGGAGACTTTTCTCTCGGACAATGACCTCAAGCTCGCTGATCAAGTCAGGGACAACATTGCTGAGCACCTGTAATCTCTGACAACAGTTCGCCGAATATTTCCCTATGATTGTGCAGGGGAATACATGGATGTGCGATCCATTTGTTCTTAAGGCTTCTGACGTCCTGGAGGAGAGCCTATCGGCTCTTGAGCAGGAGCTTTTAATTGAACTGTCCTGTGACGACACATTGAAGTCAACCTTCAGAGGCCAGACATTGCTGGACTTTTGGATGCAGCGACGCAGCGAATATCCGGCGCTTTCTGACAAGGCCGTGCGCTTTTTAATTCCATTTGCCACCACTTATTTATGCGCGAAATGCTTCTCTTTTCTCGACTCTATTAAGACCAAATATAGAAGCAGGTTGGATGCTGAACCAAGTCTGAGGCTAAAGCTAACCGCAATCGACCCAGACATCGTAGCACTCTGTTCACAGAGCCACGCACACCGCTCTTACTAAGCATGATAGGCCCAGAGTCGTCATGACCAATTTCCATTCTATTTGTAGGGTAGTTATTATTGTGTTAGGTAACATCATATAATATGACAAATCTAATCAAACCTTGTTTTCATATGTCAGGTAAACCAGTCATTCAGTTTAAATGACCCCCCCATTATCAGCTTGGGTTGTGTTGGAGAAGGAGGGATTGGTAAGATTTGGCCACTGCACCTGTATGGTAGGTTTAGGAGAAGTTTGTTCACATGTAGGCAGGGCCACCCATAAGGGGAGAAAGGGGGAAAAGCTTTCTGGGGCCCAGCTGTGGTGGGGCCCAGCCGCGATGCCAGCAATAATCATGTTCGTCCTAAATATTTTAAGAAATTATAACAAATTTTATTTTGAACTGAAATACTCACCATTAGTTACAAAAAGCAAACATAAACATTGTATTGTTGTAGGGCTGCAACTAACGATTATTTTAGTAATTGATTAATCTGTCGATTCTTTTTTCGATTAATCAATGAATCGGAAATTGATTAAATGTTTGTTTAAAACATTTGTGAAAATTGAAAGGTTGTGAAAGTAGGCCAGACTTTATTAGAATAATCTAGTGTATATGTATGATTTTTTGACACAATTTTGAAAAAAGTTAAGATTTGCTAGGATTAAGCTATTTTCAAAGATAAGTGATTTTCTATCATTTTATTTGAAACTTCATTGAAAAAGTAAAGGCTGTGAAAGTATACAGACATTGTTAAGATACTCTGGTGTCAGTTTGAGGTTTGATATTCATAAAAATATTGTAAAACATTTTCAAAATGGTATGGGTAGTTTTCACTCGGTCCTTAACGCGATGCTGCAAAGCAGCTTTTTCCGAATGTGAGACGAAAGTATCAAATATGAAACTAACTTCACCTCGGTCAATTAACACACCTTTTCGACGTATTTAGTGTGAAATGCACCCACACCTTGGATGACTTAAGTTGTACTGATTTCTCTGCCACCATGTGTTTCAGAACAACATTACTCAACGTCTCTCCGATGGCCTTTCCTCTACCTCCGCTCTGCTCCACGCTCAACTTAACTTTTTTTTATTTTTTTTATACTCATCTCCACGACTTCTTGAGTGGCAAAATAATCGCGCGACACAACAAATCGATAATGAAATTTGTTGCCAACTCTTTTAATAATCTATTTTAATCAATTAAATTGATTTGTTGTTTCAGCCCTATATTGTTGCTTTAGTAAAATGCCTTTTTTCATAATGAAGCCCCCCCCCCCCGTCTCTCCTAAAAATGGTATGACTCGTTATTTGTTGAGCGATGTCATTTATTGATCTAAGGTTAAGCTAATACTAATGTCAGAGTAGACTACATTTCGTTGCTATGACAGGACCTATTCAGAAATCGGGATATCAGAAAAGAAAAGAGAAATAAAGGAGAGAGCTAGCTAGCAAAGGCATTACCCCCAAATAAAAGTAATAAACATGTTTTTCCAGTGAACTTCGAAAGATGCTCCCAGAGGCCCAAAAGGTCCTTCAGTAAACTCTAAAACATAAAAATGACTTGCGCTCCACAATGAGCCAGGAGAGGCTCAATCACAATCCTTTGAAGGAGGACCAGGGGCCCGTTCTCCGTACGTCGCTAACTCAACTAGCTGGATTTGATTGTTGACGATTTGTCATTATCTTGGATTGTTCGGTTCTTCGAAGCTCATTCTGGACTTGCTGTCATAGCAACAAGTCCTTTAGCTTAAACCTGCTTGGGAGCAGGCTTATTTTATGTGAACAAGATTTGATTGCTACTTTATAAGCAGAGGTGATACAGGAAGTCTGTCACAGCCAGTGTTGGGGTAGTTACTCCAAAAAAGTAATAGATTACACATTATTTGTGACTTTTTTAAAGTAATGCTTTACTTTACTAGATTACTCACTGATGAAAGTAACTACCGTAAAACTTCAAATAATAGCCCGGGCTTCTATTTACCCAAATTGCCGAAATGCACCGGCTTGTATTTGAGACAGGCGTCTATAAGAGACAGGCCTTTAATTGACAATAGGAGGTTACCACAATATATTTTTATTTATTTATTTTTATTCGTATTATTCGTATTTAATTAATATTTATAATTAATTCTAATGTGTTTAACAAATCATTTAATGTAAGAATTGTATTTGGCTATTGGCAGCATAAAAAAATAAAAATAAACGAAACGATGTGACAGCAATGGGCAGAACAATATAAATTACGGCTAAACGAATACCGTATGTTTAAAAAACATTTAATGTAAGAAATGTCTTAGATTACCGGTATTGGCAGCATAAAAAAGAAACGATGTGACAGCAATGGGCAGAACAATATCTACCGCTAAAATCCATCATGTATGAACTTGTTGCCCGAAACACATCAACAAGAAAGAACGCTTCCCTGTTTAACAACTGCAATCATGTGATAGAAAATTACTCTATTCATCACTATCATCATCCCCACGATCCTCAATCACAAGTTCATTGGCAAATTCCTCCTCCACGTCGCTCTCCTCCACTTCTCCCTCTCCAGCCTCCGCTAACTCTGCCTGCCTTGCTTGCAGTAACAGCTCCCACCCAGATGCGCACGATTCTCCCTCTTTGAAACAATGGATAAGGTTATCCTCGCTTCCATCAGAAGCTACTGTCAGGCCACATACCTAAGGCCCCGTCCACACTAGCCCGGGTAAATACAAATACGCGTATTCAAATTGAAAACGATCTCCGTCCACACTAGCATTTTCACATCGTTTTCCAAATGTTTGCCGTCCACACTAACACGGATACATGACAATCTTTGCCATGATTACGCCACTTCTGTCCCTCCATCCCGCCACGCTGCTCTGTTTACATGCACGCGATCAGCTGAGACTGACACTTGTTTTGAGGTTAAAAAAAACTGTCATACAAAAAACAGTCACACTATAACTGTACTATACAAACTATAGTTTTTTGGCTACAATGGCTCAACCAAAGGCGAGTTTTTTTTCATGGACAGATGAAGAGGTGGAATATTTACCGAGGTTAACTCAAGAATATAAAGCACATAAATCAATGGAAAACATAGACTGGGAAAGCTGTGTGACCAAGTATGGGGATATACAGCAATGGTTTTCAGCTGAGTATCCTAGCACTAGTGATGCGAATGAGAATGGTTTCCCTCACAAGGTGGAGGATATCACCAAAACAGCCCTAACCACGAAGCTAAAATCAATTAGGAGTAAGTACAGGCATGCGGTGGACTCCGGGAAAAGAAGTGGCCATGGACGAGTCGTTCTTCTCTTTTTTGAGATGTGCGAAAAAATATGGGGAGGATCTCCCGCAACAACAACACTTGTCTCTGGCCTGGAGACAAGTGACATGGTGGATCCCGATACCGCGGTAAGTTAAACCACTTAGTATGATTTACATTAATTTGGCCTAATTGCGATGACGAACTGTTGTTAGATTTGAATCGTACGGAAACTCGCATACCCAGTTACTGATATAACCTAGAGAGGGAAATATCTACGAGTAATAGCCTAAAGTTCGTCCATAACGGTAAACAAAGAAAAACAGATATTTAGCTAGCCTATAGTTACAAATCTTACGACCTACTAGTAATTTGCATACCAATTAACCTCTGACTGATGTTTTGTAGGAGAAAGGCCCTTCTTCGCCTCCTGAGAGTGGAGAGCACCCTCAGGATGGAAATTTGCAGTGTCGCAGAGACAAGCTACCTGCCTATCTGTCAGCTCACAGATTTGACAGGTTAAAAAGAAGACTTCCCCATGAAGACCAAGAAGCGCGGATTGCACAGGAGGAGATGCAAATGAAAAGGCAGCTGCTTCCGCGAATGGAAGACACTGAGCGGGAGTTTTCGGCCAACATGTCCAGACTAACAGGGACAGTAGAGAGGCTGACTAATTCTATTGTAGATGGCTTCGCAATGATGCAACAGTCCATGTTCCCACCTCAATATCTCCTGTACAACCAGAGGAGCAGCCATCCCTATGGGCACACCCCTGCCATGTCCCCTGCCATGTCACCTGCCATGTCACCTGCCATGTCACCTGCCATGTCACCTAACCCATCTCCCAGCCCTTCCACCTCAGCACAACCGAACCCTTTCCCTTTTTCCCCATTATTATGAAGAGTAGGCAGTGGAAGAAGAAAAGAGCACTGATCTTCAAATCTGGTCTGTCTGTCTCAAATCAGTTCATGTTATTTTATTAAACATTTATGTTAGTATTAACAGCTTTTATAAATTTACATTTGATCAAATACCATTGTCTGTCTGTCCAAATTTTTTAAATGTACTGTTTCCACTGAGTTTAGGCTAATGTAATGTGATATTAGGGAACATCTGGTTCCGGCATCAAATAATTAAACACACAGTAAAAACGGGATAATAATGTAGCTAGGCTATTTGAAATGACATTTAGGCCTAGAACAGAAACAAGCACTGAATGTCATAGATCCAGATACTTGGTGAGTACATGTCGGATTAGTCGCCCCTCTGACTCGTTGCACTCAGTGGGCCTACGGCTGATTTGCTGAGTTGGAGGCTGAAAGTCTCGCTCGTAGCGAACAGCCGCATCAACATTTGGTTGCCTGACTGCTTCGTTGTTCAGCTCACAAAAATTGTGTAAAACAAAGCAAGCAATTATGACCAGGGGTAAATCATCCAGATTCAAGTCCATTGGTCTTTCTGTTGATAAAATCAGATGAATTTGAAGACGGTTGTTTTATGTCTGTGTGTGCCATCGACAGCTCCTATGCACTGGGGTATGCCATAGCTTTGGTAAAAATGACTGGTAAGGTCCGCTACTGCAGGCTCAGTGAGTGGCAAGGTGATGTACTCAGGGCCCAGGTGATTGGTGATTGCTGTACAAACCTCCCTGACAATTTTCGAGACCGTTTGACGGGCCAAGCCAAATTAGTTTGCGGTTTTGCGCAGCCTGCCTTTGTCACTGAGGTAGTACATCGTACAGACCACCTTCTTCAACACGTCCACTGGCTCTCATTCGGGTTGTCTGTGCTTCAATATGTGGGCGTAACATGGTACTTAATCGGTGAAGGCTCCCTAACGACATCCTGAAATTCTCTCTCCACTCCTCGGGCAATACTACTTGGTCTTCAAAATTGTCCCACCAGCTAGCTGTTCGGCCAGGTCTCACCCAGAATCTCCGCTCTATGTTTAGTCTCATTCTCAACCGCCTTCTCTGCCTAAGGCAGTGCTTTATTGTCCCCCTATCGCCCAGGCACACAGAGTACAGCGCTCACCTTCTGCGTAAGAGTAACGCATATCTATTGAGTGATACTATTTGTACCTGAAGTACACTTACTAAACTTATAAATAAGTTATAAAGACGGAGCAGCATATTTCTGTCACTTTCCATCTTGACGTTATGACCTCGAGAGCGCAAGCTACCCCAGTGCCATGGCAACTGAGCGTCATCGTATCTGAAAAGCTCCGGGGACCCCGTCCACACTACTACGCATACCCGGCGTTTTCAAATGTCTCCGGCTAGGGGAGCGTATTCGAAAAGCTCAGTTTTCAGTATCCGAATACGCCGTATTAGTGTGGACGGGAGGTGCAAACGCAGACATATGTATGCATTTCTAAATTTACCCGGGCTAGTGTGGACGGGGCCTAAGGATAACATCCCGAAGTTAATGGAATACATTATCTCCTCTTTCTCCCCACACACACACACACACACACACACACACACACACACACGGCGTGCTGCGCACAAGCATACCTTAAAGGAATTTTTCAGCCGCTCCGTATCTAGCTTTTCCCACGCTTGAAGTACCCAGGACACCAACAAGCGGCGAGCTGGGGCCCTCATATTTCCTCCAGCGGTGTACTCCGTGTCCACATCCCCTGCCATCCAGTTGTCATATGACTCGTGCAGGCTGGCTTTGAACGGTTGGTTCCATACGACATCAGGGGCCTGTATGTACTTTGTACAGCCACCGGGTATCACAGCCGTGGTTAAGTTGTAGCCCCTTTTGAGCTCAGCTTTGGTCGCTGTGCTGATATGACAGCGATATGAATCCCAGGCTAGGAGATGAGGGGCGAAGTTAAGCGTTCCCACCACTCTCTGAAGCCAGTCTGCAGTCAGCTCCTCATTCATCCATCCATTTTTGGACTTGGCCACCACCACCCCACTGATATTTTGCATTGCTTTCACCTCCTTGATCCCCCCTTTGAAGACAACGTACGGTTTCATTTTGGTCCCGTCTGCTTTCACAGCCAACACCACAGTTAAGTGGCTCTTCTCACGACCTGTGGTTTTCAGTGGGACACTGCGCGCACCTCTTGCATCCACCGTTGTAGAGCCCACCATATCAAACCACACCGCTGTTTCGTCCATGGCTATAATGTTTTTCGGCTGTATTTTCTTTGACTTAATAATCCGCGTTGTATATGTTACAAAATTCACCAGTTTCTCAGTGAAGTGCTTGGCGTCTTTCTGGGCTACAGTTGTGCGTCTTCTGACTGAAAAGTCGTTGCGCTTCAGAAATTTGTCCAGCCAGCCAGCGCTCGCAGTAAATCTCTCCTCATCCCTGCCGTCACTCACTGTTGCATACACTTCTTTTGCCTTGGCCCTGATCATTTTACGTGAGACTCTGAGATGCTTTGCCCGCATGCTGTGGATCCACTCACACACGCTCACCTCCAGCTCTTCACTGACCTTCTTCCTCCCTCCACCTCGCAGTCTGGCCCTTTTGTCGTCTTCCTCGGAGAGACGTTGCAGTTCTGCTTTACGCTTACGCCATTCTCGAACTCTCTTAGGATCAATTGAGAAATGTCTTGCCGCTGCTTCTCCAGAATTTTGTTCTGCAAATTTGACAACTGTCAGCTTAAATGTCAAATCGTACTTTTTTCTTTTTGTCTCCATGGTGGTATTGAGAGAATTAAGAACAACTGAAGACTAAAAGAAAGTTTGTTAACCTTTTGTTTGTTATGTTGCCATAGTGATATGAACGGTTGCGTCTGTCACGTGAAATCAAATCAAAACATAGAACAAACAATCTGACGGGTTTTAAAAGATCAAATACAACCCGACACGAAAAAAAAAACAAAAAAAAAAACTGACCAGGCCTTTATTTGAGACCGGCCTTTATTTACCCAAATCTGTTGTCACACCAGGCGTTTAAAAGAGACAGGCGTCTATTTGGGACTCGGCTATTATTTGAAGTTTTACGGTAGTTACACTACTAGTTACAATACTTTTGGATTAGTCTGTAACATCACCTGAGATGCACTTGCCAAATAACAATATATGTACCATATATATGCCCAAATCAACTCAAATTCTTATTATAATGAGGACAGATCTCTCTGTTATGCTTTTTAATACCACAAAGCTGACAAAAAAAGTTGTGAAGATCAACCTAAAAGTTGTCAAGCATAACAAGGCTACAGTAAGCAAAATATATCAAAATAAAATAATACTTAAAACTTTAAATGGCAACATTTCCTCTATTATGTATGCTGCTACAAGTTTATTTCTGCTTTGGTAACCTGCTGTTGAAAGTCAAGTCGTGGCTGCTTGGCTGGTGTCGGCAACAATGGCAACCTTTTATCGGCGTCAGTGTCACTTGAAATTTGAAGCGTTTTTTATTTTCTCCATAAATGTCACAATGTTTTTCATCAAACCATTTTGTGTGATGTTTTAACTCACTGTTTTATGAGATAATATGAAAGAAATACATACAAAAGAAGGGAGATTGACAACTAGACAAACATAGGTACAGACATTTTCCCGATCTGACTCAATGTAGCTGCTGGACATTCCAGATTCAGCCACTATAAAATAAGCTATTACTAATAATAAACGTCATGTCACCAGTCTTGTTGTTATTGCCGATATAATACAAAATGCCTGATTGTAATAGAAAACAATTAATAACCAATGTACTACAGATTACAAATATTGTTTGTTTAACATGCAAATCAGTGCACTATTCACTGCCTGAAAAAGTGCATCATGCAAATTTGCGTAGATGCCGAGTGGGGAACGTTGCAACAGAGAGGGATTGTGTTGTCTTGGCCAAGAGATAATGTCATTCGATTTGGATGTGATTCTTATAATAATAGGCATATTCATTTTTCAACCCAGCGCGTGTTAGCATGAGCGAAGTAGGCCAATTTATGGTTTTCAGGTGGTAGGCTACATCATATTCAACGTCGAACTATGAAAAATAAACCGTTGTTGGCAGAGTTTGCATTCAACGTTTTTTTGAGTCACCCAGTACTTTGTAAATGTACTGTAAATGAAATGCTGCCATTCCACAGATTTCTTTGCCATTTTACCTAATAACTAATGGTGGGCATAGATTCATTTTTTGAATCTAGATTAATCTCACTGTAATCTTGGCGTTAATCTAGATTAAAATGACTCATTTGAATTCCGCCAAAGGAATTCCGAATGTGTGCTACCCAAATAATGACTAAAAGTAAGTAAAAGTAAGTCTTTGAGAACGGGTTTCTCAAGCCAGGTGGCGTATTTAGACCAGGGGCTCATCTCCGGTTTCCAAAATGCATCAAACTGCTTGAGAAAGCTGGTCTACTATGATAATTATGAAATGAAAATAAATTATGTTCAATAAGATGTAGCCTACTTGTGTTTATTAACTGTTTATTAGATTAGTTAGCTTGGCTGATAGAGCTGTGCTGACGGGCTTGCCTCGGTTGCACTCAAACATCGTAGTTTGACGACGACTCTTCCCCTGCGCTACATCAGTGCTTGGCCTGGCATCTTCCGCATTAGCTAAGGGATGCTTTGCGTTTAGGTGGTATTTGAGACTGGAAGAACTCCTACAGTAAAATAATTCTGCATAGCACAAGGTGCAAACAACCGTAGTCTTGTCGAGGTTTCCATTGGGAAGCTTCTTAAAAATAAATTTTCCCAGAAGCAAACCAGGCGGCTTCATAGCCGCATCCATGTTTGCAAGTCACGTTTGATGTGATAATTTCATACACAAGGCATACACACAGGTTCGAAGACTCGCCCCCTACAGTGCAATTCAGCTAGGTATACATCCGCGCTAAAATATCAAGGCGAAAGTCATCGTAGCTTGCGTAGTATAGACCCATCTCTCAACCCAACTTTGAGAATAGAATACAATACAATAACGGCAATAAGAGTCTCACGTTAACGCAGCACGTTAACGCCGATAACAGCCCACCACTACTAATAACACAGACAAAGTAGGCTATGGCAGAGATTATAGTTCGGCAGCCAATTGTGCTTGTGCCGTGTGCAAAAAACACACAAAACAAAGCACAGATTAACGAAAGGGAAAACAATAACACCTCTTCTTTTAGATATATATATATTTTGTGTTGCTTTATTTCTCTTAAATAATATAATCAACAATTTCTGTCGAATATTTCTTTAATTCAGCATTGGCGACACAAGCGGGAATCAGATCTCACACTGCCATACGGCAGCTCGACTAAAACAATCTTAGTCGACCAAGAGCATATCGACCAGAAAATCCACTAGTTGACTGAGTGGGGACAGCCCTAATGCTTTGACAGATTAGAGGTTGTGTTTGCGGCAGTGGAGAGGTGTTTTTGGTGTGGGCACGCCAAGCCGCGAAACGGCGAAGCCACTTAAGTGTTTCTACCTTTTCTTATTAGGTGGCCAAGCCGCAAAGCAGCAATGCTGCGAGGCACCTATTATTATTGTTAGTATTATTAGGGGCCAAGCTGCGAAGCTGCGAGGCACCTATTGTAATTGGTAGTATTATTATTATTAGGGTCCAAGCAGCGAAGCACCTATTGTAATTGGTAGTTTTATTATTATTATTGGGGTGTGCTTGCCTTCAGCTAGCACAAACCATTGTAATCTCACATATATATTATTGTTGGAATGCTGTTAAACATTCTCACTATTGTTTTCCTGTTTCTCTTTATTGTTGGAATGCTGCTTCAGCATTCCAAGTATTGTTCTTTGAATCTTTATTCAACTTCTTCTATTTCTTCCGCGCAACCTTTCAGCGCCTTCAAATCTTCAGCTATTAAAACAATTCAGCTATAAAAAAAAAATCAACAGTTTCAGGCCATGGGCGCTATGACTTTTCAGCTTTGTAACTCTTATGGTTGAATTAATATAAATCAATATTCAAAATATTTTTAACATGGGTTTCCAATGGAGTTTTCTTTCAAATCCTTTCAAACTTCTTAAAACTTCTTCAACTTCCAACTTCCTTCTTCCTCAATCTTTCAGCTAGAGCCACCATTTCAACTTTAAAACGTTGACAAAACCCTAAACTATTTTTATGTAATTCAGCTTTTTGATATCTACTCAAAAAAAATGTATATCACTGATTATGTTTCAGGACTTTTTCAAACCGTTTCTGAGATTTACATGGGTGTTTACGAGAAAGCCCAGAGTGCAGACTGAATCGCTTAGAGCGGAGGGGAGCTTTGGATTTCTTTGAAAACATATTTCTAGTTTGCCACCATTGCCACAATTTTCACTCTTCATGCTTCGTTTTTGGATCAATAGATAGCTAATTTTGTGCTGGGTGTAGATGTCTGTGGAATCTAAAAGACTTACACATTTGTTCAGAGCCCCACGAAAGCGAGACAAAGTCCAACTCTCGCCCCATAGAGTCCAATGCAAATGTGGTGACAAATTTGTCACAGAAAACAAAAAATAAAAAGATTTATAAACTGCCGTTATAGTCGTATTTATGACCGCACACACATATAAAGGACATGTCTGGTTTCGGGAGAGTCTTGGGTCTCGGAAAATATCCTAATTTTTTGGATTGGAAGTATAGTTTTGCGTCTAGGTTAACTTGTTTGAGGTGTGGATGCTAGGTAAATGTTGGTTATTCTCTGCCCTCAGCGTGTTAGCAATCATAGCTGCACCATCACCGTGGCAACCAAACAAACAAGCACCATGAAAGCAGAATTGGGTCACGTTTTGGAAACTGCAGTAGAGTCGTATTTCTGACCGCAGAGACATATAAAGGACATCTCTGGTTTCGGCAGAGTCTTGGGTCTCGGAAAATATCCTTATATTTTGGACTGGACGTATAGTTTTGCGTCTAGGTTAACTTGTTTGAGGTGTGGATGCTAGCTAAATGTGTCATTCTCTCTGCCCAGCTCGTTAGCGAGTACAGCTGCTCCATTGCAGTGGCAACCAAACAGGCACGTACCATGAAAGCAGAATTGGGTAACGTTTTGGAAACTGCAAAAAGAGTTGTATTTCTGACCGCACAGACACAAAGGATATCAATGGTTTCGGCAGAGTCTTGGGTCTCGGAAACTATCCGTATTTTTGGGATTGGACGTGTAGTTTTGCGTCTAGGTTAACTTGTTTGAGGTATGGATGCTAGGCAAATTTCTGTTATTCTCGACGAACCAATTGAGTTCATCATTCATCAAACCCGATTACTAGCAATTGTCGGTTTATGCCAATAATACAATTACTCCGTTTACATGTGTAATTAGTTAGGCGATTACTCCATAAACACGTCTACATGATTCTTTTTTATTAATCGTTGTATGCTTCACGGACGAAACTTGCAGCATCATCCTTCTGCAACAAAGTGTCGCCGTGTCTTCTTCTATCGGCCCTACTGCTGTATGTTTGAATCCTACTAAGAAAGCCGAGTAAATGCACTCAATGTTAGGCTACATCTGCTACTGCTATTACTATCCCAAGTATAATTTCAGCTGTTAAAACGATAATATTCTTGTTATGACTAGCTAGCCTACTTCTTCTCTGTTTAACAGTTCAGCTTTCAGCTTCTCCCGCATTGTAGGCTATTTTAGCTCTTAGCTTTGTTAGATCATGCAGTTCAGCTTCCACACTGCCTCTTTTGTGTGACTCACACATTTTTGAAATTCATTTCAGCTTGCGGGTATTCTCATTTCTGTATTTTCAGCAATAATAAAACAATTTTTTATATATATATATATATTTTTTTTTTTTTTTTACGTTCAGCTCCTTCAGGAGATGTGTGCTGTGTTTTGGTATTTCTCCCTTTTATATTATTTTTTTTTTTAAAGGTTTTTGTGCAAATTATTCTCCCTTTAAAAGTAATGGTAAATCCTTTCAAATCATTAAAAAGATTCCTCCTCTTTCAAACTTAAACAGTTCAGCATACTTTCAGCTATAGACACCATTCAAACTTTATAATGTTCACAAGACATTCAGCTATTCCTAAATGATTCAGCTTTTTCAAATATTCAGTCAATTTTCAATCTTGACAGTTTTAAATACATGAAACATTTAGCTCCTTCTTGGTTGAGCAGCCAGCAGAGTGGACACTCTGCTGGCTGCTCTTTTTCTGATATTCAACTAAATTGACAAACACATTTCTCTGACGTTCATATAGTTTAACTTACAGAAACAAGTTATACCTTAAAATGTAGGAAAACGTGTCCTCTTTCAGCCAATGTAACTACTAAAGAGCTCACATTTACAGATTTTCAGCTTTCAGCCTTGAAGCAAGAGCAGCCTTTCAAATTCTCTCACTAACGTCAATGGAAAGGTGGGTAAAATTCGTCAGAGAATTTCGTCAGAGAATGCTAGATAATATGAAAGAAATACATACAAAAGAAGGGAGATTGACAACTAGACAAACATAGGTACAGACATTTTCCCGATCTGACTCAATGTAGCTGCTGGACATTCCAGATTCAGCCACTATAAAATAAGCTATTACTAATAATAAACGTCATGTCACCAGTCTTGTTGTTATTGCCGATATAATACAAAATGCCTGATTGTAATAGAAAACAATTAATAACCAATGTACTACAGATTACAAATATTGTTTGTTTAACATGCAAATCAGTGCACTATTCACTGCCTGAAAAAGTGCATCATGCAAATTTGCGTAGATGCCGAGTGGGGAACGTTGCAACAGAGAGGGATTGTGTTGTCTTGGCCAAGAGATAATGTCATTCGATTTGGATGTGATTCTTATAATAATAGGCATATTCATTTTTCAACCCAGCGCGTGTTAGCATGAGCGAAGTAGGCCAATTTATGGTTTTCAGGTGGTAGGCTACATCATATTCAACGTCGAACTATGAAAAATAAACCGTTGTTGGCAGAGTTTGCATTCAACGTTTTTTTGAGTCACCCAGTACTTTGTAAATGTACTGTAAATGAAATGCTGCCATTCCACAGATTTCTTTGCCATTTTACCTAATAACTAATGGTGGGCATAGATTCATTTTTTGAATCTAGATTAATCTCACTGTAATCTTGGCGTTAATCTAGATTAAAATGACTCATTTGAATTCCGCCAAAGGAATTCCGAATATGTGTGCTACCCAAATAATGACTAAAAGTAAGTAAAAGTAAGTCTTTGAGAACGGGTTTCTCAAGCCAGGTGGCGTATTTAGACCAGGGGCTCATCTCCGGTTTCCAAAATGCATCAAACTGCTTGAGAAAGCTGGTCTACTATGATAATTATGAAATGAAAATAAATTATGTTCAATAAGATGTAGCCTACTTGTGTTTATTAACTGTTTATTAGATTAGTTAGCTTGGCTGATAGAGCTGTGCTGACGGGCTTGCCTCGGTTGCACTCAAACATCGTAGTTTGACGACGACTCTTCCCCTGCGCTACATCAGTGCTTGGCCTGGCATCTTCCGCATTAGCTAAGGGATGCTTTGCGTTTAGGTGGTATTTGAGACTGGAAGAACTCCTACAGTAAAATAATTCTGCATAGCACAAGGTGCAAACAACCGTAGTCTTGTCGAGGTTTCCATTGGGAAGCTTCTTAAAAATAAATTTTCCCAGAAGCAAACCAGGCGGCTTCATAGCCGCATCCATGTTTGCAAGTCACGTTTGATGTGATAATTTCATACACAAGGCATACACACAGGTTCGAAGACTCGCCCCCTACAGTGCAATTCAGCTAGGTATACATCCGCGCTAAAATATCAAGGCGAAAGTCATCGTAGCTTGCGTAGTATAGACCCATCTCTCAACCCAACTTTGAGAATAGAATACAATACAATAACGGCAATAAGAGTCTCACGTTAACGCAGCACGTTAACGCCGATAACAGCCCACCACTACTAATAACACAGACAAAGTAGGCTATGGCAGAGATTATAGTTCGGCAGCCAATTGTGCTTGTGCCGTGTGCAAAAAACACACAAAACAAAGCACAGATTAACGAAAGGGAAAACAATAACACCTCTTCTTTTAGATATATATATATATTTTGTGTTGCTTTATTTCTCTTAAATAATATAATCAACAATTTCTGTCGAATATTTCTTTAATTCAGCATTGGCGACACAAGCGGGAATCAGATCTCACACTGCCATACGGCAGCTCGACTAAAACAATCTTAGTCGACCAAGAGCATATCGACCAGAAAATCCACTAGTTGACTGAGTGGGGACAGCCCTAATGCTTTGACAGATTAGAGGTTGTGTTTGCGGCAGTGGAGAGGTGTTTTTGGTGTGGGCACGCCAAGCCGCGAAACGGCGAAGCCACTTAAGTGTTTCTACCTTTTCTTATTAGGTGGCCAAGCCGCAAAGCAGCAATGCTGCGAGGCACCTATTATTATTGTTAGTATTATTAGGGGCCAAGCTGCGAAGCTGCGAGGCACCTATTGTAATTGGTAGTATTATTATTATTAGGGTCCAAGCAGCGAAGCTGCGAGGCACCTATTGTAATTGGTAGTTTTATTATTATTATTGGGGTGTGCTTGCCTTCAGCTAGCACAAACCATTGTAATCTCACATATATATTATTGTTGGAATGCTGTTAAACATTCTCACTATTGTTTTCCTGTTTCTCTTTATTGTTGGAATGCTGCTTCAGCATTCCAAGTATTGTTCTTTGAATCTTTATTCAACTTCTTCTATTTCTTCCGCGCAACCTTTCAGCGCCTTCAAATCTTCAGCTATTAAAACAATTCAGCTATAAAAAAAAAATCAACAGTTTCAGGCCATGGGCGCTATGACTTTTCAGCTTTGTAACTCTTATGGTTGAATTAATATAAATCAATATTCAAAATATTTTTAACATGGGTTTCCAATGGAGTTTTCTTTCAAATCCTTTCAAACTTCTTAAAACTTCTTCAACTTCCAACTTCCTTCTTCCTCAATCTTTCAGCTAGAGCCACCATTTCAACTTTAAAACGTTGACAAAACCCTAAACTATTTTTATGTAATTCAGCTTTTTGATATCTACTCAAAAAAAATGTATATCACTGATTATGTTTCAGGACTTTTTCAAACCGTTTCTGAGATTTACATGGGTGTTTACGAGAAAGCCCAGAGTGCAGACTGAATCGCTTAGAGCGGAGGGGAGCTTTGGATTTCTTTGAAAACATATTTCTAGTTTGCCACCATTGCCACAATTTTCACTCTTCATGCTTCGTTTTTGGATCAATAGATAGCTAATTTTGTGCTGGGTGTAGATGTCTGTGGAATCTAAAAGACTTACACATTTGTTCAGAGCCCCACGAAAGCGAGACAAAGTCCAACTCTCGCCCCATAGAGTCCAATGCAAATGTGGTGACAAATTTGTCACAGAAAACAAAAAATAAAAAGATTTATAAACTGCCGTTATAGTCGTATTTATGACCGCACACACATATAAAGGACATGTCTGGTTTCGGGAGAGTCTTGGGTCTCGGAAAATATCCTAATTTTTTGGATTGGAAGTATAGTTTTGCGTCTAGGTTAACTTGTTTGAGGTGTGGATGCTAGGTAAATGTTGGTTATTCTCTGCCCTCAGCGTGTTAGCAATCATAGCTGCACCATCACCGTGGCAACCAAACAAACAAGCACCATGAAAGCAGAATTGGGTCACGTTTTGGAAACTGCAGTAGAGTCGTATTTCTGACCGCAGAGACATATAAAGGACATCTCTGGTTTCGGCAGAGTCTTGGGTCTCGGAAAATATCCTTATATTTTGGACTGGACGTATAGTTTTGCGTCTAGGTTAACTTGTTTGAGGTGTGGATGCTAGCTAAATGTGTCATTCTCTCTGCCCAGCTCGTTAGCGAGTACAGCTGCTCCATTGCAGTGGCAACCAAACAGGCACGTACCATGAAAGCAGAATTGGGTAACGTTTTGGAAACTGCAAAAAGAGTTGTATTTCTGACCGCACAGACACAAAGGATATCAATGGTTTCGGCAGAGTCTTGGGTCTCGGAAACTATCCGTATTTTTGGGATTGGACGTGTAGTTTTGCGTCTAGGTTAACTTGTTTGAGGTATGGATGCTAGGCAAATTTCTGTTATTCTCGACGAACCAATTGAGTTCATCATTCATCAAACCCGATTACTAGCAATTGTCGGTTTATGCCAATAATACAATTACTCCGTTTACATGTGTAATTAGTTAGGCGATTACTCCATAAACACGTCTACATGATTCTTTTTTATTAATCGTTGTATGCTTCACGGACGAAACTTGCAGCATCATCCTTCTGCAACAAAGTGTCGCCGTGTCTTCTTCTATCGGCCCTACTGCTGTATGTTTGAATCCTACTAAGAAAGCCGAGTAAATGCACTCAATGTTAGGCTACATCTGCTACTGCTATTACTATCCCAAGTATAATTTCAGCTGTTAAAACGATAATATTCTTGTTATGACTAGCTAGCCTACTTCTTCTCTGTTTAACAGTTCAGCTTTCAGCTTCTCCCGCATTGTAGGCTATTTTAGCTCTTAGCTTTGTTAGATCATGCAGTTCAGCTTCCACACTGCCTCTTTTGTGTGACTCACACATTTTTGAAATTCATTTCAGCTTGCGGGTATTCTCATTTCTGTATTTTCAGCAATAATAAAACAATTTTTTATATATATATATATATATTTTTTTTTTTTTACGTTCAGCTCCTTCAGGAGATGTGTGCTGTGTTTTGGTATTTCTCCCTTTTATATTATTTTTTTTTTTAAAGGTTTTTGTGCAAATTATTCTCCCTTTAAAAGTAATGGTAAATCCTTTCAAATCATTAAAAAGATTCCTCCTCTTTCAAACTTAAACAGTTCAGCATACTTTCAGCTATAGACACCATTCAAACTTTATAATGTTCACAAGACATTCAGCTATTCCTAAATGATTCAGCTTTTTCAAATATTCAGTCAATTTTCAATCTTGACAGTTTTAAATACATGAAACATTTAGCTCCTTCTTGGTTGAGCAGCCAGCAGAGTGGACACTCTGCTGGCTGCTCTTTTTCTGATATTCAACTAAATTGACAAACACATTTCTCTGACGTTCATATAGTTTAACTTACAGAAACAAGTTATACCTTAAAATGTAGGAAAACGTGTCCTCTTTCAGCCAATGTAACTACTAAAGAGCTCACATTTACAGATTTTCAGCTTTCAGCCTTGAAGCAAGAGCAGCCTTTCAAATTCTCTCACTAACGTCAATGGAAAGGTGGGTAAAATTCGTCAGAGAATTTCGAAAGTAGACGTGTTTTTAAACTGCCGGTAGGGTCGTCATTTTTTGGATTGGACCTATAGTTTTGCGTCTAGGTTAACTTGTTTGAGGTGTGGATGCTAGCTAAATGTGTCATTCTCTGCCCAGCTCGTTAGCGAGTACAGCTGCTCCATTGCCGTGGCAACCAAACAGACACGCAGCATGAAAGCAGAATTGTGTGACGTTATGGAAACTGCAAAAAGAGTGGTATTTATGACCGCACAGACACATAAAGGATATCAATGGTTTCTCCTCTTTCAAACTTAACTACTTCAGCATACTTTCAATCCTCCTCTTTGAAATGTAACGAATTCAGCATATTTTCAGTTACAGACACCATTCAAACTTTAAAATGTTCACAAGACATTCAGCTTATAACTTTCTACTGTATGTTCACTATTTTCAGCTTTTTTAGCATGGTCAGCTATCCCCATTCAAGTTTTCAGCATTCTCACTGCTGTTTCGCAGGAACAGCCTTTTCTAGTTATTATTCTTTTTGCCCCCCTAAAACTTTGTCTATATTTGGACTACATAGACAACCTAGGTGTCAAAAATTTAGTCTTGGTAGAGATTGAGTTGCTTGTATTTGGATTTAAGTTCCGTTGCACAGTTTAGGAGGTTACAACGTTTTTGTGGGGACAAAGTGCCTTTTGTCGACAAAGGATAATCTGTGCTAGCTACGTCACCACGTCAAGACACGTTAGCAACGATGCATGGATACAACGTGATAGACTTTCTAGCTCGCAAATTGGAGCTTGGATTACGAGTGAAAAATACCACCCCAAAAAAATCACAACCATTTGGCTTTGTAGAGAAAGCGATTTCGAGTGGAACTGCAATCTCGCATTTTTGATTTAGGTTGTGACAGTCTTTGAAATTTGAGCAAGTGCAGGTCGCCCGTGAGACCGCCTCGTCTTTTAGGCAGCAGCCATGATAGAAAGCGTCATAGTAGTATTTTTTGTAGGTAATTTTCTAGTTCAATTTTACACCAAAAAACAGAAAGAGGGAAATGTTATGACAATATGACTATTGTGAAAACAGCCAGGTGGTGAGATTTGAATATAGGTTGCTGTAAAAAGGTTGATTTGTTTGCTACGTGAGAGCCTGTCAGCCTCCATTGACGATTGCGGAAGTAACAACAGTGTTGACACTCAGTCAACTGACGATCTGCGTCTGGTGAGTATTTTCTTAATTTCGTACCAGGGTCAATTCTACATCTAAATGGACAGCAGTGTTTTAAAGATATGGCGATTGCGAAGACAGCCAGCGGGTCAGCATAGTTTGTTATTTGTGTAAAACTTTGAATTTGAGTGAGACCGCGTCTTGTTTTAACGTTAGCTTCAAAGTCACAGACTAGGCTCGCCCACTGGCAGTAGTAGGCTACAGTACTGTCTTCAATATCACAGCTATGGCTAAACTTTATTATGTCTTATTACACGGCTGTTCTTAATGCTGTAGAATGCTCCATTCACTTGAATGGGGCTTCCCAACGTTCCCACAATACTAGGGTCCAAATGCATTGCTCCCTCCTCAGGCCCCTAAAGCCGGAACTCTCTCCTCAGGCCCCTTTTTTCATGTGTATCCGACGTATTAGCGCCACCGCTGGTCGGAGGATACTGTAGGCTATTTATATTAATAGGCTAACTTACGTTGAACTTCAGTTTTAGCATAAGTCAATAGTGTTTAACATAGCGGAAATTAGCATTGCGGCTAGCGTTACGTATTGCTAACATTATGAACATGATCACTGTTCTGCCCCTGGCAAGCATAGAAACAGAGCCTGTTTAAGGAGAGCCTGCCCACTCCCTATTAAACCCCATTGTACCGAATTTGGTTGCAGTTCCACCAGAGTTCCACTGGGGGTGATCGCGAGCGAGTGCATGTTGAATGGGAGTCTATGGAGCTAAACGGCTACATTTGTCTCTTTTTCCCGATTGTCATTGAGAAATCTCCGATTTGATTGTAGTTTTTGCATGTTCAACATGGATTATAGGTCGAAAGTTGAATGAATGAGTACTTATGTCCTTTTGATTTCTTACAGAGTGAGTCGTTGTTGCCTATAACACGCTAGCATTCTGCTAATGAATGCTGATTGGTTAGTGAAGGACTGATACGACCAGAGCTCTTGCTTGATGGCATCCGAAGAGGAATCAGAATGTCAGAGCATTAGCAACATTAGCAACAACATTAGCAAGCCAAAACTCTTTCTAGGATGTGTATTGACAGGAAGAGCCTAACCTGTCAGCTGTGTTGTCGATGCCCTGAGAAAAAAGTAAGTGACCAGAGCTTGCCGTAAAGCAGTAGCTCTGGTCGTACGATGTGTATGACGTCACTTACAATTTCTTACAACGTTTTTTTGAACAGAAAGGCGCCTTTTTAAAAATCGAACAGCCAGCAGTGTGTATTTTTTTTTGGCTCCTCTTTCGAAATCTGAATTCAAATTACTAGACAAAAAATTATATCGTGAGAAAAGTGGATTTTGAGGGGTATAGCTCCATAGACCTCCATGCATTCTGCACTTGCTCGTTAGCGCCCTCACATGGAACTTCAACCAGTTCAGAACCCGGAAGTTTCCCGAGAGTGGCAGTTCTCTCTATATTAGACATTCTCTGATAGAAAATAGGTTTGGCAGTTTAGCGTCATCTAGTGGTCATTATAGAATATCAAATTTTTTCCGTTGGTCATTTGCAGCTGCAACAGCTGGCTCGTGTTATTAGGATTCCTCCGTAAGGAGGAAACCTATTTAGGGGCCAAGCAGCGAAGCTGCTATTGTTATTGTTAGTATTATTATTAATATTATTATTATTATTATTATTATTATTAGGGGCCAAGCAGCGAAGCACCTATTGTTATTGTTAGTATTATTATTATTAGGGGCCAAGCAGCGAAGCTAACAATTGTTATTGTTAGTATTATTATTATTATTATTATAATTATTATTATTATTATTATTCTTAGGACTGGGTGTCTATGGCAGCCCCCATAAGCGCATGGTCGAAAGTTTTGAAATTTGGCACACTCATTGGGGACAGTCCCCTGGTCCAATTCACAAAGTTTCATGTCCGATACTTGGGCACTCTAGCGCCACCAACGGGTCAAAGTTGGACTTGTGTTTACACATGCAACTTTTGAACCGTATGACCCATTTTCAAAAATGAGATACCGTTGGATTCCGTGGATCAAGCCGAGTTCAATGCACACCATGGCGCCAATTTCCGGTTATATAGAGTGTCCGCTATTTCCGGTTTTATCAAAAACCTTTGAAAGCCTACTCCTCCTACAATTTTTGTCAAATCTTCTTCAAAATTACCAGAGATGATCTTCAGACTAAGCCGCACAAAAGTTATGGTAGAGCATTTTGATCCCCACAGCCGTTTGTCCGTGACAGCCAATCAAAGTCATCAGAAAAGCCACCAAACAGGAAATGAAGTAATATCTCAGCAGTTCTTTGAGACAGTGACACCAAATTTGGTATACCTACTTGGAACCTTATTCTGAGGATGTCCTCCAAATATTGTGTCATGTGACTAAAAGGGGGCGTGGCCGGAAGCATAAACGTGTTTTGGCTAATAACTATTTAAGTGTTTACCTTAATAAAGTACTTTCTTTGTCTGTTGATGTCTTGTGAGTTATCAAGCTTGACCATCGATAATATTTCATAACAACCGAATTGACGCGTCCGACATTTTGGATTTCATGGAAAAGTGTAAAAACCTTTTACACGCCCCAAATTTTGTCCAATGTTTACTAAAATTGGCACAGATGATCGTCAGACCAAGCTTCATAAAGGTGTCAGATGGATTTTCCATTTTCAAACCGTTTGTTCGGTAGAGCCGATCAAAGGCAGCGGCGAAGCCGCAAAAGACACGTGAGAGCGTAACTCAGCAACCATTTGTACGATCGTCACCGAACTTGGGTTCCATCGTTTCCACGAGGAGCAGAGGAGGCCTGTGGTGTTATACCAGAAAAAAAAACACTTAACACTCAGTACTTTGGAACGCAAACAGATATTTCAACCAAATGTGGTGTGTTGCATGAGTGCAACAGGTTGTTGTGACTTAATTGTTGCGCAAGTGCTATGGAGGCCATGTCCTGCTCTGGACTGCTTGGCCCCTCCATTGCTGCTTGCAGTTATATTTATTATTATTATTATTATTCCGCCATGGGTGTCTATGGCAGCCCCCATAAGGGCTTGGTCGAAAGTTTTGAAATTTGGCACACTCATTGGGGACAGTCCCTGTAGATGACCCTGTCTATCCAGTGTAACATTTTATATTTTGTATGTTAAATTTGGTATAAACGACCTCTTATTTTTAAATACTAAGAATTGTATTTTGTTAAAACGAAAGACTTTTATTTTGAAAATGTGACCAGTGACCAGGATGTTGAGAGGCAAAAAGGTTGCCCGCTAAAAAAGCATTGTGAGTTAGTTTTCGATTAACAGTTCAAGGTTTGCTACTCTACTAAAAGAGATGACAAGCTCTTACGGTGTTCACGGTAACGTGTTTTATAAAGTTCAATAAACGCAACAGTTTTATAACACCTGTCGTCGAGCCATCACTTAGTAGAGATAGCTACAGTCCCCTGGTCCAATTCACAAAGTTTCATGTCCCATACTTCGGCACTCTAGCGCCACCAACGGGTCAAAGTTGGACTTGTGTTTACACACGCAACCTTTGAACCGTATGACCAATTTTCAAAAATGAGGTACCATTGGATTCCCTGGATCAAGCCGAGTTCAATGGACACCATGGCGTCAATTTCCTGTTCTATATATTTTCTGCTATTTCCGGTTTTATCAAAAACCTTTGAAAGCCTACTCATCCTACAATTTTTTTCCAATCTTCTCCAGAATTGGCACACATCATCATCACAGCAACCCTCACTAAAGTTATCAAAGGATATTTGATTTTCAAAACAGTTTGTCCGGTATAGCCAATCAAAATTGGCAAAAAAGCAACCAAAGAGGAAGTTGGGTCATATCTCAGCTAATCTTTGAGATATCAACACCAAACTTGGTATGTTGACTCGGAACCGTCGTATGAAGATGTCCAATTAATATGGTGTCATGTGATCACTGGGCGTGGCCGCAGGAAGCAAAAATGTGTTTTGGCCAATAACTGTTGATTTGTTTGCCTTTATTAAGTGATTCCTTTGTCTCATGATATCTTGGGACGTCCCGTGTGTGACGCATCATAATTTGTGATAATAGCCGAATTGATGAGGCCACCATATTGAATTCATTGAAAAACGTTTTTTCTCTACTCTTCCTACACATGTTGTCCAATCTTCAGCAAATTTGGCAGAGATTATCTTCAGACCAAGCCTCATAAAAGCTATCACATGGTTTTTTGATTTTCGAAACCGTTTGCCCGCTACAGGCAATAAAATGTGCCGTTAAGCCAGCAAACAGGAAGTTGGGTCGTATCTCAGCAAATCTTTGATGGATTTACACCAAACTTGCTGCGTGTACTCTTTACCCTTTTCTAAGGTTGTCTGAAATGTTTTATGGGTCATTTGACTGCTTGGCCACCTCATTGCTGCTTGCAGCTATATTTTGTAATATTTTTGTATTTATTTAATATTTTGTTGTTGCTGGTTCAATGAAATGTTGAAAATAAGAAGAAATTGGCTGTTTTTTTTTTATATAGCCTACATTTAATGTCCAATTAGGCACAATAACAATTGTACCTATGAGGTTTTTCAATCAGGCTTTAAATCTGCCCAGATTACGCGTCTCCAGCTCGTTCAAAATGCTGCTGCCAGATTTCTCTCTGGCTGTCGCAAACATAAACACATTACTCCCATTCTCAGATCTCAACACTGGCTGCTGTTTTTTCAGAGAATAGGTTTTAAAGTTTTACTTTTTGTCTATAAGTCTTTCCATAACACTGCTCCTCTCTACCTGTCTGAACTTCTTCATACCTACTCTCCTTTTAGAAGTCTTTGCTCATCTGACCAGGCTATGTTAGTGGTCCCTCGTGCACGGCTCAAGCGTGGAGAGCGTGCCTTTCTTGTGGCCGGCCCTAGACTATGGCATTCCCTGCCACTAGAGATTAGGATGGCATCCTCCATTTTTTGTTTTAAGACCAGGCTAAAGACCCATCTATTCTCTCTAGCCTTTCCATGACTGCTCTGGGGTTTATGTTTGTCTATATTTTTTTGTTATGGTACACTTTCTTTTAAACTGGTTATTTTATTTTGTCTACTCTTTTTAAAAAAGCCTCTTTTTAATAATGCCGATTTTAGCTTTTTGAACTCTTTCATTGTGTACGTGTGTATGTGTAAGGTCGATTGCACTGTGAAGCACTTTGGCCAGCCGTGTGGCTGTTTTTAAATGTCCTATATAAATACAATTGAACTTGAATAACTGCTGTGAAATTGTAGTAATGAATAAACGCACCGATAAGTGTTCAATATGATCTGCTGTTTTTACATCACCCACCTGTCATTTCTGAACCCAGTGTATGGTCGTGGGTTAAAAAACAGGTAGATATGAGAGTTAGCCATAGCCTAGGACTCTGCATGCAGTGTCAGATCCAAAACCGAGTCATCTCTACTGCAGTATATTTATTGTTCAGGTGGATCCCTTGCCTGTTGCACAAATTCATTTCAGTAACCTAAGCCAGGACGCAACACCACAGATGCTAGGCATGATTGGAAATTCCCTTCCATGACAAGTTATGGCACCCCAAACCACCTTTTTAAAGCACTAACCCAGATAGCAAACTTCATTGAAACTACACACTGAATCAACATTCCGCTTTCAACGCTAATTTCATTGAACCAACGTTAGACTATGTTGACCCATCATCATTTTGCACCCTTATTTAGTATTGAATCAACTATGAAAAACAAACGCGATTCTAACGGTATTTCCACCAATATTACTATTGAAACAACGTTGAAAGATCAACAAGCTATTATTTACAGCAGCAACCCAGTCATCTCATTGTCCTGTTTTTATATGAAATGTAAACTTGTTGACAACTTGTTCTTCCCCAATCTTGACGAACAGCCATACACAGCAACAATTAACATTGTTTAAAAAAAACATTTTTTGCCAATGTAACTTGCTCACTTATGCTTCTAAACTAGCTGACTTCCATCAAAACAATCATTCGCGTGTCTGAAACCGGAACCTTTCAAGGGCCAAACTTTACAAATGAAAATTATAGAATGTTCATCAAAAAAGGTCTATACTAATTATAAACAACATGGGTGTTCGAAGAACCGAATTAGCCAGATAATGATTATCAAGATGATGTTGTCTTGGATGTGTCATTTGACCTCGGATGTAATAAGCAACGTACGGAGAACGGGCCCCTGATTGAAACCTAAGCCTGGTGTTGTAATTTTATTGTCAGAGGTCTGGTTTTCTCTCCCAATTTGCAGATTGATAATACTTGATGATCCAGAACTCAAATTAACTTAGTCACTCCGTTAATGAAGAGACGGACAAAACACTTTCTTAATCACTTACGCACACCGGGGTTTGAACTTGGGGTACTCCAGACTCATGTCCACAACAATCGTTTTTCATTAACACCACTTTAGTCAGCTATGCCACAGAAAAGCTAGCTTTTCAATGGCATGGGTGGAGGGTATCTGAGGACAGAGATGATTCAACCCGGTTACTCTGTGATCTACTTACCTCATTGATGTACTGCTTCACCTGCCAGGGGATGAAGGGGTAGTGGATGACTGCTAGGACCACAGCTGAATTGTGACCCGGGATCCATTGCCCCACCAGCAGCCCACTGTCTGCCCGGTTACAGCACTGAGGGAAGAATATTTTCAGCACCATGGCCACAGGTCAGAGTAGTCAGCTAAAGACCAATACTCCCTGAGGGACTGGACTCTCCTCGAGGGAATGGCTTGGAGGTCAGATTTCTGCAGGGATAGAGAATGGAGATAAATGGTACAGATTTGTGTAAAACAAGTGTGAATCAGACAATATTTCTTGCATAAGAGATGTTGTTGGCCAAACAAATGGAATGGTGGATACTTTTAAATGCATTTTAATCCAGAAAGGTTTTTCGTTTAAACTTGTATCGACTACAAGAGTACACTGCCCTCTTTTGTCCTTCAAATATTGAGCCTTTTAGAAGTTTCTAAGGCAACCAAGCCTAAGGCATAACAGTCATTGATTAGACTGGGGGTTACCACAATACATTGTAGCACGCTAGCGACATTAACTACTTTAACACGTATTAAAAACAGCCTTGTCGTAGACTAATCTTATTTTGTCATAAGATCAAAAGCACATACATACAAACAGCTAGAGCTAGCTAATTTGCAGATAGTTTAGTCTGAGGTCCACCGCTCACCGCAAACTAAGACTACTGTACAATACTATACAGTAGGTAGGTGGGTACTACTAGTCTGGCAAATACGAAGAACACGGCGAATTAACATTTTCATTGGATTTAAAAAAAACAATAGCCTGAATATATTACCGTTGCTTGTACTTTCACACAGCATTGATTACACATCGAAACAATTCAACAGTGAAGGATCATCCTGGCCATATAGTAATACGTTCCACTTTTCCAGTTAGTGCAAGCTTAAGAAAGCTGCCACTTCAGTTGTTAAGAGATATCCGCTTGTTTCTCCAGCAACCAATGGGTGCTGACCTACTTCCGCTTTCCGGTATTGTGTTTCCTGTTCAACGGCTTACCTCTACTAGTGTACCATGATATCAACAGAGAAAGAAAGATTACATTGATAATAATAAGTTGTGTTAAATGTTGAACATGAGCTCAGGTTCAACTTGTGCCGTTGTTGGTTTCCATAACAATTCATTAAAATTGAAAATTTTGTCGGAAACGTCAACAACTTCGAAGAAATTGTCCGTGTCCTATGCTTTGCACTCCATTAGTGATGTGTCGTTAGTGAACGATTCGTTCATTTTGAGGCTCGATTGCTCTACCTGTCCTCGATATCCCGGATGTTAAAAATCTGAATTTTTTAAGCTCGAAAATGTTCGGCTCGAAATTGATAGGCTCAATTTTTTTTGCCTCTAATTTTTTCAGCTCGAAAATTTTCGGATCGAATTTAATAGGGTCGAGTTTTTTATGGTTTAATTTTTAAGATCTAATTTTTTAGGCTCGAATTTGAGCAACCTGAATTTTATTTTACATTGAAATATATTCAGATGAGAATTCAGTGTTGTCTAAATTTCAATATTAAGTATTCGATGCCTTTTAAAATGAAAATGAAAATGTAAGTGCACTGTGTTGCAGTCAGTGTTGGGTGTAACGCGTTACCAAGTAACATAATTAAATAACTTATCCACTGAAAAAGTCAAGTAAGGGATTACTGTTCATTTTTAGGTAATTTAATTACAGTTACTTGTAATGTACTTGCGTTACATACCTACTGTAAATTTGTCAAACAGTTCTGTATAGATCAATATTGAATTAAAATCTAAATGTATTGTTTTAGGGTAAAAGTGAACGCTGCCTCTTTAAAATCGTTAGCTGCATAAGCGCGGGCTCTAGCGGTTTGAAGTGGAAGATTTCAGACTCGGCGAAAGTAAGTAGCTTTAGCTGTTTTACCAAATGGAAATATTCCAAGTACTTTACCTTTTTGTCACAGGTTAACAAGAACATTAATGTCAAGTGCAAGCTATGTCCTGGGGAGAAAAACGATACGCGGCTGCGGCTAGCACAAGTAACCTACTGAAGCAGAAGGCAGCATCGACAAACAGTTTTGAGTGATCCATGTTCATCAGAATCAGAAAGGGTTTTAATCGCCATTAAAATTTGCACAGGCTAGGAATGGCATCGACAGATAACACCTCAGCAACACCTGTTAAGCAGGCAAAACTTGATTTTACATTGCCAGTGCAGAAAGTGTTTGAAGGTGAGCTTAAAAAAAATATTGCAAACTAGATTGCAGGAAGAGATGCATGCTACTGCTGCATACTGTAGAATCCTGTGATGTCATGTTTAACTTAAAGTTAAGCTTTTGTGTTATGCACATATTGTTTGGTAACTAAAGATGAAAGAAGGTTACACGTATTACTAAAACGTTAAAGGCTGAACTGTTCTAAGTTTGACTTGTATTTAATTATTGAAAGACTTTCCTTTCTGTTGTCTATCCAGTCAAGGTTTATAGGGATTGTAAGAAGTAATGCATTACATTACTCATTCAGTAATTAAATTACTTTTCAGACAGAGTAATTACAAAAGTAATTTAAATACAATATGGATGACGTAATTAATAATACATTACTTTTTTGAAGTAACTTACCCAACACTGGTTGCAGTGCACTGTATTGCAGTGTGTTTTCGTAAAGTGTGCGGTAGTAGACAAAGCCCAAGTGTATTATACCCGGGAGAAGTTTGTCTTTTGCAACCGACATGCGCAGTTGAGCCAGGTGCCAGCAGACAGTCGTGTGACGTAGGGTGAAAATTGGTCTATACCCAGACAGTCATTTGGTGAATTCAACTTCATGCAGCGACGGCGCTGCCTAGAGTCGGCTGCAGCTGGCTGACATGAAGCAGTGAATGCCATTGGCTGCTTCAGGTCAGCCGGCTGCAGACGGCTATTGGCGCCGCCGGCGCTGCATGAAGTCAAACGTACCTATTGTTATTACAGTTTGTCTCCATTGCTCCAATTCTTGAAACAGAAATTACATTCTCAAAGCTCTAACTGTATTTGGTTAAATAGCCCATATGGTTCAGCACAACTACATAGATCTTCTTCAAAAGGTCATATCTCGTCCAAAACAATTAACGCATGCTTCAAAACCAAATCATTTTCTCATATAAATAGTCACTGCCCCCAAAATGAAAAGTTCCTTCTCGATTGCTGTGGCTCAATCTTATTTTTTTTTTACTGTTGCTTGATTCTCTACAGGTACACAGTGCCAGTCCTAGCATATTGGGCGCCCCGGGCGAGTTTATCAATTGCACCCCAACCCCCTCCCCCGGGACGAAGAAATCTTGTGCTGCCCCCTACCCCGCTGGCCGCCCCCCAAGAGAACACTGACTGAGGACCGCTACCACCATGTGGCACAAACGACGGAAAGTGCTGCACGGCACCGTCTCAGCAAGCAGAGGTGCCTGCAACTGCCTGAAGGGGGCGCCAATATGCCAATTCCTCATAAAGTGAACTGATAGATAAGAGAAAACTGCTTCGCGGCGCAGATATATATTTTTTTTATGCTCGTGCACCCCCCACGTGACATGAAAAAATGCCGCCCCGGGCAGCTGCCCGGTCCGCCCGTGCCTAAAACCGCCCCTGCAGGTACACTTGCACTTAGCGATTCATGTTGTTTAATCGTAACTTGCTTAACTACATGCTCTTATGGTTCTTCCCTTTGGCACTTATTTTTGGTTATTCACAATGTGTGCTTCTTGTTCTGGCTACCCGCAATGCTTTGGGGCTATCTTGTTGTTATTATCAGTGACCTATGGACTTTTGTAAAGCTCTTTCTTGTCGCTTTGGATAAAAGTGTCTTCTAAATTAATAACTGTAAATGTGTATCAAACAGAAAAAAGATTACATAATTCAAGAGTAGCCTACAAGGTTTTACATCATATTGCACTCACACTGCCATGGAAATTGTTACTGTAATTGCCATACATCATGGTTACTGTAACAGGAAATGTGTACAGCACAATATACTGTCATACAATAAGCACATCAAAACTAACATTATCTATAACCTACACTAACAACACATACAGTAAGAAAGTAAAGCAAAGCTGGAGTTTCACTAGTTGTCATCCTCACTCTCCTGCTCATCCTCACGCTCCTGTCTGTCTGGCCACAGATTTAATCGACGCCACATCTGATGTTCTCCCTTGAGATGCAACAGGGGATGAATCGTTGTGCATGCCGCAACCATCCCCTACACTGATCTGATGTGACATAATCACAAGCAGCATCCATTGCCTGGAGCAGGGACCTCTGGTTTTGAGCCCAAAGCTCATAGATCCTCCACCTCCATGCAGAAAAAAACTCCTCGAAAGGATTGAGGAATGGGGAGTAATGTGATAAGAGCACTCTTGGATGGGCAGTGAACCCTGATGAGTGGGCCACGGTGGAAGCTTACATTGTCCCACACACCGACAAATGTAAGCAAGTGAGGCCCTACTAAACCCCTCTCATGTAGAGGGATAAGATCAGAGCGCAGTCTTTACCCATTGTATTACAGTATATACCATAATGTTTTTCATGGTATTATGTCCCTGAAATATTTTGACAGTGGAGTGAACTATTGTGCAGGTGAGGATGTACACAAGGAAATTATGCCAATATGTTTTGCAGAGAATAACCATTTGACTGAGAAGCAACAGTCAGTTTAGACCAGCAATATATATTCAATTGGTAATTGGCCTAACTGAAGGGAATTGTACTTAACCATTTGCAAAGATGTGCAAAATCATTTGAAATTTGTGACAACTGTAGGCAATAGTACTTGTCATTTGCAACAATGTTGTTTTGAGAATGTCATTTATGATTTGTGAAATGAGCCAAAGCAATGGAGAAAAACTGTGAACTATAATCAGTGTTTCACAAGCTTCTGTGTAGAGGGTAGCGAATGATCTATAGGTACAATTTAAGTTAATTAGCTCTATATGTTAGAATTGTTACCAAATCAAGTTTATTTGTTATGCTCTACTCTCCTTAATTTGACCTCTAGGTCAATGAAAAACAGTTTAAATGTATGCTAAATGACTAAACAGTTTATAACCTAAATTATGGTTAGGCTACATACCAACGTAGACAATGTGAATACAGGTTTTAAATAATAGCCATGGAATACAATTAAACACTCACCTAAAACGTTAAACACTGTGTTGTTGCTGTAGGAGTGTTTCAAATGAATGAACTTAAACTAACGGTAATTTGGCCTATCTTCTTCACGCAATGACACAGCAAGAAAAGAGCGGGCCAATTGATAGGCATACCCGGGATTTGTAGGTTACAGCTATATTCACCTGATGTGGGAGACTAGGCCTAAGCTACTTATCCGAATATTAATAATGATAACAACGTAATAGCCTAACAAATAAAAACTGAACAAATGTAGGCTATTTCAAAGCAAATGTTTTGAATGGTTAATTGTTAAATTATTTTTGGCTGACAGTTGTGGGAGATCGCCACATAAGATTACATAAATGGGGTTGCTTATAACTGAATTGTTTTAATTTATACCTGTCGATATGGATTTTTCTTTTGGAACTACATTGACCATCAGCCTCGGCGTACCACATTATTCCTCCCTACACACGCTAAATCGGTAATACGGAAGTAAAAACGAAGATCCGTCCCAAAAGGTCTGACAATTTTTACGTGAAACGCTTTTGGCCTACTAGTGTTCTTTATCTTACTTTATTTTAAATGAATGATATGCACCGTTCAAAAGATTGCTTTGAAAATGACTGTAAAGTTTCTGCACGAAACAGGACAGATCTATTACAAGCCTTTAAATTGTCGTTTTTTGCCATGAGCCGTTTTCCTACTTTCCCTTGGAACGTGAGTAACACGAAATCACTGTAGCGGAATTCGACTTCCAATTTAGTCTAATTGTCATAAATTATTATTATTTTTCATTAACAGCTCCTTCAAACCGAACTTAAGAAGGACAAATCATCCGAGTTGATTTCAGATATTTTAAAGCAGGTAGCCTATGCCTAAATTCCTATTTATTCATCATTTCTGAAGAATTCTACTTCTAACACTGGACACCTGTCATAAATCTCTGTCTCATAGACATGCCTTCATTCGCTGTGTATCAAACACCCACCATCAGTCAAATACAGAAGACTATTCCTTACCGAACTGATCAAAAGGGTAGGTATCCAAAATGTTCAAACCCGGCAAGTATATTCTACTTGTGTTACATCATGTTCAGTGTTATTGGTACATTATTGGACATAGTTATATGGCTTACGTAATCAGTATAAAAATTTGGATCTGATTTGATAGGCACTTTCTAAAGGAATCCCATTAGTGAATACTTGTGTTTTAAGTTGCTTTACTGTAGATGTATACCGTAATAAACCATCTTCCACTGTTCTAAAGCATGAAGCTACTGAGTCAGAACGTTTGGATGAGCTCTACGACGCCTTGGGTGAAGTCCTTGGTGTTGAGGAGAGATCTGAGTGCTTCAAAAGCTATTTACTGGTATAATTAACCTTCCAGTCATTCAAAGAAATTAACCCCCATCATGGGAATACAAGCCAGACATATTTATTCAAAGACTCTTATCTTTATCTTACCAGCCATGTGGTGAAGCTCTGATCTTGTCGGAGAGTGTGGCAGTGATCTCAGAAGGCACCACTGGTCTGGTCACGTGGGAGGCTGCCCTCTACCTGGCAGAGTGGGCACTGGACAACCCCCACATCTTTATGGGCAGGTAATGGTGTGTGTGCCTCTGTGTGAATGAACATATTCCTTGTGTTCACATGGAGGTAGAAAGATGTGTATTCATGGCCTATACATTTGTTGGTTTGTTATCCGTTAATTCCCTCTGTCTAGGACTATCCTTGAACTTGGCAGTGGAGTGGGGTTGACAGGAATTGCAGTGTGTCGCTCCTGTAGGCCCTCCAGATATGTGTTCAGTGACTGTCACAGCAGTGTACTGCAAAAACTGCAGGAAAATGTTCAGCTAAATGGACTGTCTAAGCAAAATCCTCCCAGAGTTTCTGTGGAAGAATTGGACTGGGCGGCAGTGACAAGGGAGCAGCTGAGGGAGATAGGTGCCAACACTGTCATTGCTACAGGTAATTAATACAAACTAATAGGATTTAATGTGGGTTGAGAACTTGTCACGATTTTACTCAAAGTATTATCCTGTAAACAAAATGGCATACGTCATACAATTAAAGATTGTGGCCTAATCTGGAAATCATAGCTTTATTCAGTAGTACATTATTACAATTGCTTGGTGATAGGCCATACCTACTGTACAGTTTCATAATATATATATATGTACATATATTTTAATTTACAACCCAATTCTGTTTCTTTCTATATCTACCACACACTGTGAAACAGATGTGGTTTACGACCCTGATATAATTTCTTGCCTGGTGAAGCTCCTTACCAAGGTCTTGAGGTGCATGTCCCCTGGTAGCCCTCCAGAAGTCATCATCTCCTCAACCATCAGAAACCCAGACACATACAAGTGTTTCAAGCATAAACTTGGTAAGATGTTATGTTCTCATTTATTTTGTTTTTTCAACTGACCCTATGCTGACCTATCTGAATTTATTGGTTTAAAAAAACAAACATCTTATTAACATACACGTTGCATTGATAATAAATTGATAATAAACAAATTTTAGTTCTGTCCCCAATAGTGCATCAATACAATAATGCAAGGAATCTCTGTGTGTCTGGGGTTTTAGGGCAGCAAGTGTCCGACGATTATCTTGAGAACTGTGCAAAGTTGTAATTTTGCAGGTGTACGTTTCAGGACCCAAAGACACGCGGTGCTGCATTTTAAGTTGTTTGGATGAGCGCTTTGAGATCCCAACAAAAATAATATTTTGCCCGTTTTGCAATAGATCTCTTTCAGCCATGTTGAGCTGGCACTATTAACCTAAATATCACAGGACTGAACTGAGCTGCACTAAGCGCTTGAGCCACTAATCTCACTCGATACTGTGTAAAGTTGAAATGCTGTGTATTGCTCTGATGAGTGGTTTGTGAAAGTGGACTCTGCGAGAGCGCAGATACAACCAGGTTATCCGTGCTGACTGCTGGCATAACACTGAATCATCTTCTTTCAAAGCGTTTTCTTTATGGATGAAATGCTGGCTAGCTAAGTAACCGAAAGACAATATGTTAAAATATGATTAAATATAGCTCAAATTTTATATATTTCATTATAGCTGGAAGGTTATTAACTACAATAGGCTTGAAATTGCGACCATTTTGATTGCATATGCTCCCCAAATCAGAGGCAGCTAAATCCCTCAGAGCGTCATGGTCGTCGATATGGACGTCCTCGCTAGGGGGAGTTTGTCTGCCTGATCTTTGCATGAATGGACGGACGGCGATGCTGTTCAGAGTGTCAGGGACGTCCGTCGCTAGGGGGTGCATAGAGCATGGACGACGATGTTGTTCAGAGTACCGTCCCTGATTAGCAGGGACGTCCATCGTGAGGGGAGCATTGATTATGTCCATGCGCGATGCTGTTCAGAGTGCATAGAGCATGGACGGCGATGGATGGCGATGCTGTTCAGAGTGCCGTCCCTGATTAACATGGACGGCGCTAGTACTTGAATGGTTGAGAAGGACGGCCATGTTTAGCAGGGTGTTGAGCTAAACCAGAACTGTCGAAGGCTATCATAGCATGTAGCTAGCTACAGCAACTTTGGATGACTCAATAACTTTCGTCACGTTATTTTGTATGAATTGCATTTAAGTGTAGACTATATTTACGCCTTTATTTTTTTACATACAAAAGTAGGCCAGTCAACAATAAAATCTCATGACTATAGATTTTAAAAACAACCATAATATATTTAGGGTTAGCCTAGATATAGGCTACATATGAGTAATTGTTGAGGGAATTGTTAATAAAGACTTGTTTAAAGATGTAAACATTGTGTTATGACCCGTACACATTGCCATTTGCGCATGAACCACTATGAGCGGAGACAATTGAAAAACACAAGACGATGCGATGCCAAGTGACAGTAGCAGTTTAATTACGTAAAGTGAGGCCCTCAACATCCCTGCTGTCGGCCGTCCGTCCATGCGAAAATGGGACCTGCATGAAGTTGGCCCCTCTTCCAACGCAAAACATCGTCAAAATAGTCTCAATCGTTTGTGCTCCGTTTGTGCTATTAACATTTTTGTTTGTGCTGCTATCATTTTGTAGTCATTATAGAATGTTTTACAGGTCATCCTGAGGTCACTCAGCCCCCCCACATATTCCGAATGAACCCAAAATAGTCTCAATCGTTTGTGCTTCGTTTGTGCTGGTTTGTGCCGTAAACATTTTTGTTTGTGCTGCAGTGGTATTATTTATATTAGACATTTAATTATGGCCGACGACGTCACCAGCACAAACGATTGAGGCGGAGTGACGTCATGTGTGAAACATAAAACGGTAATATCTTTAAAACCATAATAGCACAAACCAGCACAAACGTAGCACAAATGTACCACAAACAATAGAGACCATTTTGATGAGATTTGGACATTGACGGTGGTGGGGTCATCAGCAATAATTAAATGTCTAATATAAAAAATACTGCTGCAGCACAAACAAAAATGTTCACGGCACAAACGAAGCACAAACGATTGAGACTGAGTAGGGACCGGGGCTGAGTAGGGTTGCCAACTTTCTCAACCCCAAATGAGGGACACTTTCTTCCAGGTGCGCACACGCACATGCGTGCGTGTAACAGACGTGGTATTGCAAGTTCCGTCAGAGGTATACAGGCCACTGTCCGCTCCCACAGGGAGTCGAACTCACCACCTCTGACTTCCCAAGCGCCAACACTACCAACTACGCCAACGGAAAGCTAGCAATTCGCTGACGCGGGTGGCCTGTTACATACTTGGAGTGAGTTTCACCACACACCGGCTACACGCGCACCAACAGCTGACCAACAATAACGGATATTGCAAGCTTTTATTAGCCATAAACCCATGGGCGTCAGCAGCATTTTGAAAGTGGGGGGGACACATTTTGCAGGGCGTTCTGGGGGTTTCTCCCCCAGAATTGTTTTATAGATGTAGATGCAATTTCCCGCATTCCGGTGCATTTACCACAACTATTACTACCATAGTTGTTATACATATACTGAGGGGCTGGAGATTTAAATATTTTGAGAACTAAACTTCCCAATAAGCAATGGCACATCTTCAACTACCTGTCACCTTTCAGCACTCACCTCAGCAACAGAGCTGTCTCCACTGCCCCTGCATTCTGCCCCTGCCTCTGACTCACTCTCAATCTCAACCACCTAGGCTATATCAGGAGACATGGAGATGCATTGAGCATTCTTTCATATTGATAATTGACGTAAGCTTAATGTAGATTGTTCATATGAAGATTTCTGAGATGTAAATCATGTTATCAGCTAATCAAATTCACAATTGGTTTAGAAGCCTAATAATTATGTAGAAAACATTTTAAAAAATCATTCTCCCTAAAGCATGACTGGACAGTTCAGAAATGGTCAAATGTGTGTTCAAACTTGTAGTCTTTTCCACAAATCACATCCTTGGATGTAAGCTTTCAGAAAATACATGGGTTAGGTGGTTGAATCCGTCTCCCTAAATGGCACAGCCCAAAAAAGTATCAGCCATATACTCCATTTACCAATACCGAATTTATTATGCATGGGCAGCATACTAATATGGGGAGAAGGATGTGTCTCTTGTCTCATTAGATAACATCCTGAGGGTATAAGCTTTCAGAGGATATATGGTTTTAATGGTTGAATCAGTTTTGCCTTCATGTTACAGACTAACATGTAGTAATGAAATACTATGAATTGCCAAAATTACAAGTTGAGCAACCTTGTTTAATTTGGAAGACACTTTTGAAATAAAGGGTTTTTCTTTCTTTTTTTCCAGTCGTTAGAAAAACTAGCATGTTAGCTAAGGTTAACTCCAGATTAGCTCACGGTTGTTATGGCAAAAACATCAGCAATTTATTTTGTAGCTACTTGGAAAAAACATCCTTGTCATCTCTTTCTGCCTGAAACAGACGCCTAGGTCTGAACACGGCCAAAAGCACAACATATTTCAGACCCAGATTAAGAAATCAACAAATGCTGTTCCACTTGTAATGGGTAAATAAAGTATGCTATCGCCTAGTGCTAGATGTAGGTAAAACGCTTGCTTATCTAGCTTGCTATAATCCTAATGTTTGCAGAAGGATCTTTGTGAATTAACGCTAACTAATGCTATTATAGTCAGAGAATGGCTCATAAGGGTGCTTTGGCCACTGAAGGGAAAACTTGGGCAACTCTGACTTACTTTCCTCTTCCTCAAAAAAAACCTCCTTATGTCCATCTCGTCTGTGGAACAGTCTTGTCTGAAGTGCTATCTGCAAGCGTGATCCGTCGATCAAAGAGTATGGGAGTTGAATGTGCGTGCGTGATGTGATTTGTCTAGAAAACGTGGAGTGGAATTCTATTGCTATGGGTATTCTCCCCATATTCTCCCTACTGATAAAGTGGAACGGATTTGATTGTGAAGCAATGGAAAGATCGCTGGACTGGTAGACCAGTCGTGCACTAATATTTTGATCGCAAAATTGAGGGGGGTCCAAACTACTTTTTTTTAAGTGGGGGGGACGTGACCCCCCCAAGTTACATTGCGACGCCCATGCATAAACCTACTAATTTCATTGTAATTTTGGCAAACCACTAATAGCTACTTGCTTGGATGTATTGTTCATAGTAATAGTCAAGACAATTATTACAAGTTTTTCCTTTTGACACACAATAAGGCTCACCTCACCAGTGGCCAGTTCACACACACTGTCACCAACAAGCAACAACCGTGTCCCATAGCAACGTTTGCGTGATTTTTTGCACGTTTACAGTAGACTACTAGCATATTGTCTGGTGAGGCTGTGATTGGAATACGGGACTGGAGCTGTCCCTTACGGGACAAATCAAAATCACCCATAATTCGGGATGTCACGGACAACTTGGGACGGTTGGCAACCCTAGGGCTGAGTGCCCTCAGGATGTCCTATAAATCATTTGTTAATATCTGAAAAATTATATCAGCACAAACGAAAATGTTAACGGCACAAACTGAGCACAAACGATTGAGACTATTTTGACGATGTTTCGCAATGTAAGGGGGGCCATTTCTGCTATTGTAGAGTTGAAATATACAGCGTTCGTTTGTTATAGTGTTGTGCCTGAACGCGTTCATTGAACGAAAGTTCATGAACTTGTACATAATTTTGGTGAACACAAATTGAACGTACTCTATTACTGCCTGATGAACGTTACTGTGAACGTGTTCATTCTGGTGTCTGTGAACGGCACACTCAGTCTTTTTAATTTTGGTGCCAGATTTCTAGAGACTTCCAGGCAGAAAAAACACTGTTAACTGTCCTGTATCCAGGGTTGCCCACCTGCGTGTGCTTTCTTCTACTGTCTATTAGTGATGTGACTTTTGTGAACGATTCGATCATTTTGAACGAATCCTTACAAGGACTCGGGAGTAACGAGTCCTCTCAAAGAGTGATTTGTTCATTTTTTCGTGGCCGCGCATCGGGACTGTTGCATAGGCTCGTCCAAGTACACAGAAATGATTTGTTCATTTCATGATTTTATGGTGAGAACATTTCTTCTGATGTTGATACATAGTTTTTAGTACTTGTCTTTTGTAGGCTATAGACATGTGAACCTTTGGTCCCTTCTCAGGACAGCTGATAGTCTATTCTGGATCAGAAGGCTGTTGTTTTCAACCTTTTGTCTGAGTAACCCACCCTATGCGCAGGCTAACTGCATTAAAATCGCATGCCTTTGAACCTATACATTGGTATGAAGAGCCATGTGAAATACTTTGAACATGCTACACAAAATACATTTCCTTTGGTAATCATACTGGAGTATATTTCCTCAGAATGCGATGTTGTGGAACAAGAATGACGAATTGTAAGGATTTTTTGTTGAAAATAACATCTGATATTTACACAGATAATTGACACTCTTCTCTTGAATTCTATAACAAAGAAGGTATAATGTGAGACTTCTGTCTCCCCTTCGTTTGGTTGCGATATCAAGATGAAAACCTTCACTCTTTGATTCGCGCGCTCCCATGAGGGGGTGCCAATCCAGAGTCCACCTGTTGAGTGTCATGCATCGGGTGATTATTATTATTATAACCTTTATTTAACCAGGAGAGATTAAGAATCTCTTTTTCAAGGGAGACCTGGCCAACATAACCAGCAGCATACATACATATATAGTTACAAAAATACAAAAGGAGACAAAATATAGGAGTTAGTGTCGTAGCCAGGTACATTAAAAACATTTACATTTTAAGGAATCTGTCTCTAGCTCTTTCATTTTAAATTTATAAGCATTAAGCAAGATTAATTCCTTTAGTTTCAATACATTTTGCAACATATTCCATGCCATGTGATACAACACCAGATCCATAGTCAAAAACGGCTTTTGCTGGTGGTACAAGACTAAATGCATATGTTCGAAACTTGACTTGTCGCATAGCATGGTATTGCAACGTTTAGATTTGTCTCTGCTCTAGTGGTTTGTGTGCAAAATTGGAGCGACTGACTGGTGGCTCCAAATCCACCCATAAAACACACACACAAAAAAAACCTGACAGCTTAAAAGACCTAAAGGGCAATGTATATCAAAGAGTCATAACACTATGTTTAAATCTTTAAACAACTCTTTATTAACAATTCTCAAAATAATTAAAATATATGTAGCCTATATCTACGCAAACCATAACCATAATATATTGTTTTTCAGATCAGAATCAGAAAGGGATTTATTCGCCATGAAAGTTTGCACAGACAAGGAATTTACTTTGGCAGGAAGGTGCATACAATAAACATATAGGAACCTAACATTAAAATATGTGAAAAAATATATATATATACTGAGGGTACATAAACTAGCAGTACTAAGTGGAATTAGAATCAAATAAAATGTACAATAAAATATAAGTTGCCATAAAATAAAATATAAGTTGCCAATTACAACATGAAAATACAAATATTACAAAAGATACAAATGTACAAGATAGAATTGTGTAATGCAATGTGTTTTAAGCAGGAAGTCATTTAGAGTCAGTGTGGACCCTTGGCCTTGTTGAAGAGGCCAACAGCAGAAGGGAAAAAACTGTTTTTGTGGTGTGAAGTATTGGTCCTGATGGACCGCAGCCTTCTGCTAGAGGGGAGTGACTGAAGCCAGAGGGGAGTGACTGAAGTCAAGTCTATATTGTCATGAGATTTTATTGTTGATTTTCCTACTTTTTAATGTAAAAAAATAAATAAAGGCGTAACTATATAGCCTACACTTAAATGCAATTCATACAAAATAACGTGACTAAACTTATTGAGTCATCCAAAGTTGCTGTAGCTAGCTACATGCTATGGTAGCCTTTGACTGTTCTGGTTTAGCTCAACAGCCTGCTAAACATGGCCGTCCTTCTCAACCATTCAAGTGGTAGCGCCTTCCATGCTAATCAGGGACGGCAATCTAAGCATCGCCGTCCATGCTCTATGCACTCTGAACAGCATCGCCGTCCATAATCTATACTCCCCCTTGCGACGGACGTCCCTGGCACTCTGAACAGCATCGCCGTCCGTCCATTCATGCAAAGATCAGCAGTCATTGGCGTCCCGTCTATGGACATCCATATGGACGTCCATATGGACGATGATGCTCTGAGGGATTTAGCCCCTACTGCGAAATCATGTCTGTGCGACCTCAAAATATATTTGGGAGCATTTGTGCAAATGCAAATAATCGTTATGGTACTTAAAACAGGCTCGCTAATTAGCCTACTAGGATGTGTATACAGTGACCGTTCTATTCAACGTTACACAACCAAAAACGTCATCTTTACGTTCGCAACTTTAATGCAGATCTGACATAAACGATACGTAGGTTGAGATCCTTTATTATAGACCTTTGCTTCATTGATTAAAAAACTCATACACCCACACAAGACATATAAGTTGACTTTTTGACATTGTTTTAAATAAATACTATTAGCCAATAACTTTTTACATGGTTTTTGTATTGGGAAAATAGAGGCTAGACTTATGGATTAAGATTTTTTGGGGGAATTGTACTGTTAACTATTTATAGGGATAATCATTCTATTGGGGTCATTTAAATTGAGACATTTTACGTAGCATCAACCTAAATGTAAATCACAAACTACCATATAAGTAATGTAGGCTATGTACATATCATTCTGAAATAATTGTTCATCATTGCATAATTTATGAAATGTTTAATTTTTCTATGTAGATTTTTTATAAACTTGCATTTTGGACTGATAGTGGTTGAAAGTAAAATATGGCATCACACCAGAAGGTGCGTGGTAAATCATCACTTCCCCATCAGGTTAGTTTTGCAGAAATGTCTGGTTAAGCAACAAAATGGGCTAAGCCTGACAGTTAGCCTGATCTGGCCGAGGTTAGTTTTGCAGCTTAAGTTGCCATAGTAACTGAGCTTGAACTAATGGAACTGGCTTTATGGAACCGCATCAACTGGAAATTAGTCAGACTGACAAATCTGGCTCGCTTCATGGAACAGTCCTCAGGAATCTGTGTGTCTCACCAACTGCATTACAGGCTCTATGCACCGGTCCAGTTAACTGCCAAACTTTTTTTTTCTCCATGTAGAATCTGCTGGAATCCAACATGAGGTCATCAGAGGACCTGTGACCCCTGTTTTTCAATACAACAGACTCTCCACCATTGAGTTGATTAAACTGTACACGTGACAAATCTACTGCCTTTTAAAACTGTATGATAAGTTTTATTTACATAAAGTGTACATTGTGAAAAGTCATTTTCATGTGTCATTTTTCAGGAGATTTGTTGGAGAGTGGTTAGAAAGCAATACAAAAACCCAAACTAGATGCTTGTGTGGTTTAATTTGAAAGCTGATACAATGACAAAAAGTCATCTTATAACATGTATTTGATACCAACAAAATGCCAGGTTTACAAAAATTCCATCTTGTTAAGTGATCCTGAACATTTGTCATGGTCACTCAGGGAAGTCAAGGGTTGTATATTTCCAACCACTAACCCATCTGACACCTACAACCAAAACATATAGACATGTGCTTGCTCAAACACTTTTGGTGACACGTGGGTTCCTTAAATCACTCCACCATTGATCAAACAGTCCAAAGTGCTACCAGGGTGCTGTGAGCAAGGGGAGGACATTCTTGTCCCAGTTTTCATCCCAACGAGTCCCTCCGCTGGCCCGCAAGTTCTTCCTGAAAAAGCTCAGCCTGCTCTCGGTACTGGGGAAGTCTGACAGCAGAGACTAACAAGGACACACAGGTTTATGTTGTTGAGGTTTACAAGAAAAAACAAGGACACACATTATATTGATGAGATTTACAGGAAAGGACAAGGACACAGATTTATGTTAGTGAACTTTATAGGAGATTTTCTAGTGCCTATAGTGAGGTTAGGAGCAGTGAACTGTAAGTACTGTTCACTGTTCTATCCTCAGTTAGTTCTATGTCAGTATTCAATGTAGCTTATTTGATTATCTTACCTTGAGCTGTTGAGCCAGTTCCCAGGAATCTTTGAAGATCAGGCCGTTCTCTTCATGCTTTACCAGTTCGTGTAAACTAAAGGTTGGAGATGAAAAGATTGGCTATTGCTATTACACACATGGATTATCTTACAATTTAATTTTCTAGCGTGTGTGTAGTCTCTCTCGGGGTGGGGGATTTGGCCAAAATATTTTATTATGGTACAGTAATTTTATATCACGGTTACGGTATATATCACTGTATAGTACCGGTAATTGTTCTGTAGATTTAATTAACAAATGGTACAAAATAACCATACCGTACTTCATCATTGCACTCGATTTTTTAATACAAACAAAAACAACTGCCTCACATGAGACAACACTCAAGTTAAAAACAAAAGACTCAAAAAAGTTACGAGTACGAGCGTTATGATTGGCTGATGCGCAGTCATGTCATCCGCGTGGTGACCTACTCACAGCTCAATGCGGATCCGTAATGCAACAAAGCGAAAGCGATCAGTCTGAGTTTTACTATCCATTTAACTTGGGTTTCGGCGTAGTTAGTACGGTGGCCCTGAAGTGCAAATCACACCCCCTAATATGAGTACATCCCCCAAATGAAAACACTCCCCCCAAATCGGATGACTGGTTCACCTCCCCCCAATACAAAAACACGCTTCCCCAAATGGAAAACGACATTACATTAACTCTGAACGGAAAGGGTAGGTACTACACTTTAGCGCTGATTGGATGCTAGTAGGCTAAGAAATTGATCGACAGAAGTAAAAAAATGCAATAGCCTGACAGAGTTACGTGCACTAGGACATTTATTTGGGTATCGAAGCATGTAGCATAGGCTACTTATGCAAAGCATTAATTGCGTGTTAAACATAGCCAAACAACTAGTCCACGTAACTCTGTCATTATCATGAACTTGATCGTTTTGGTTGGAAGAAAAGAGGAAACATTAATGTTTACAATTCAGAGTCATGACACTACTCTTTATTTTAATCAGGGTCATTCCTATGAAATAATCTCAGATATGCTGTTAACGTTTCACAATATAAGTAGCCTATGCGCACGCTAAAAACGCAGTTGAAGGCAGGACTTTTCAGAAGAACAAACTAATAGTCCACTACAGAAGAACGAAATGCCACAATGACAGAGTAACGTGGACCAAGATATCCTGGTCCACGTTACTCTGTCACGTTACTCTGTTTCGTGTTAAATGTAAAAATCGATAGCCAAACTGTTTGGCTATCGATTTTTACATTTAACACGAAATACTTTTGCCGAAGTAGCCTACTATTTGCTACATTCTTCGATAGCCAAACAAATGTTCTGGTGCACGTAACTCTGCCAGGCTATTGCATTTTGTACTTCTGTCAATCAATTTCATATTTCTTGTTAGTCTACTGCATCCAATCAGCACTAAAGTGTAGTACCTACCCTTTCCGTTCAGAGTTAATGTAATGTCGTTTTCCATTTGGGGGAGCTGTTTTTGTATTGGGGGGAGGTGAACAAGTCATCCGATTTGGGCGGAGTTAACTCGTATTCGGGGGGGAGTGTTTTCATTTGGGGGTGTGATTTGCACTTCAGGGCCACCGTAAGTTAGCCTTCACTAGTCATCCTAGATCAAGAATGCTAGCAACGCCACCAGTGTATTTTACAACAAAAATTTTACAGAACGAGACATAACTTGAACAACAAATCGAATTGGTTACCTGCAGAATGGGTCCTCAATATATAATTAATTAGCATCGGCATGAATGTGGTCCGCTTTGACAAAATACACTCCACATCGAAAATAGCAAATCAAATAAAATTTAAACTACAATTCTACATATTGCAAGAATGCGATTTATATGATGGCTTATATACAATACAACAACCAGACATTTAATTGACACTTGTAATACAAAAATATAGTAAGAGTATACCGCGGTTGAAACGGTAAAGCCAAATCTCTCCCGGTAGACACATTTCTACCGTCGCACGGTATATACTGTCATACTGCCCAGCCCTAAGTCTCACTAACAACAGGGGGTCTTGGAATACTATGTGGTATTTGGGATGCTAAATTTGACAATTTCCATTCATTCAGTGAATTCCATTCACTATCAGGAAACTACACAAAGGGCCTGCAAGCATACACAGGGAACACCCAACTATTAATAAGATAATACGGTATCACAATATTCAACACTATGTTGTGGGAATGTGGGAATATGAAGCTTACGTTTGAGCAAGTGCCTCGATCTTACTATTAGCGACTTACCAGCTGAAGTGGATGGCACAGACAGGCAGGCAGCAGCCAAACATGTCCACTACCTTCATGGGCAAATCCAGACCGCTGGAGGACTTGTGGAGACACACACCTAGGTCAGCGGAGCCTGAGGAGAGAGGTAGATCCCATCACTGCTACGTAACTATGGGGAGGAGGTAATAAACACTGCAGGGTTCCCATGGGTCCCGGAATTTTCTAGAATCATTTTAAGAAAGGGATTTCATAATGTCATTAGAGTGGGAACGTTGGCATTGACGCACACAACTGCACTTAAATGGATGAACAACACAATTTACTGAATTACATAGCACTCAATACAGAAACTTTCTTGGAAAAGGTCAACATACGTACCCAGCAAGACTGGGTAGTCTTCTGCATCAAGCCAAGGGGTGCAGATCTTCACGTGTTCAAACTGCAGAGTGTCTATCAGCTTCCTGTAGTAATCCTTTTGAGGACCCTTACCTGGAACCAGAGGATTGGAACCATACTTAATACTGTAAGTGTCAGGTTATATACTCGATTAAGTCTATTTGAAGTGTAGACTTGTGTAACATTTGTTCTATAGGAACTATGATGTTTAACACTGAATTTGTTCTATATGAAGTGTTGAGTTATACTAGAGTTTCACAATAGGAGGTTTATTAACTGATGTAACTTAGATATATGTAACAGTCTGTACACTTCTGCTAGGTCGCTAGGAATTGCAGTGCTGTTTTGCTAAGTGGTGAGAGTATTTAGGATCCAGTTACCTGTAATGACACAGACCAAAGTTGGCAGAGACTCTCCTCTTTTTATAAATCCTTCATATTCTATAATGCCGAGAGAAGGTATAGAAGTTTAACGTCAGCATGATCCAGACATTGTCCATATTTCAACTGTTTATGTGAACAGGAAGTACAAGCTCAATAGAGTTGGTAAAATTGTCTTAATATAATCCAATTAAAGGTACAACAATAAAGAGCAAAATATCTGTGCCTTACCTTCAAGTGCCTTCAAAAGAATGGAGAAATCTTCATCCTCTGTAAAAAAACAGATAGGACATTTCATATATTTGAACAGCCCTTAAGCCAACACAGAGTGCAGACCATCAGCCATGCATGAGTCATGAAAACAGCTGTATCACACCAAAATAATAGCAGTTCTGTCCCCCAAACATTGCTACTCCTAAAATAACATGAAATCCTTGTACTGCAGTGCTGAGACACCCTCAGAGCTTTACTGCATGTAATGTATGAACTTCAGAGCTATTGGTCACTCCAGAAATAAAGAACACAGGAAATACAACCATCAAATAATGCACGTGGGTTCAGAACTAAAAGGTGGTTAAAACAAAAAAAGCAAAGGCTACTGAGTGTCCGTGTCATAAGACCGCAGTCTCTCGACAGGCTTTGTAGGTTCTACCTATCTATGGGTGTACTGACCAGTCCAGCTGGTACTGCTAAGTAGCAGCACCGGTCGCCCCGGGGTCCGGGTCACGGTGCCGTCTGTGGGGTTGTGACCTGTGTAGGCCGTTCTCTCCGTCTCACACCAGACGTTCTCATCCCTTCCAGGAGACACACATCCAGTGAGTGACATCACATCCAAAAGTGCCATTACTGACCCTTGTGGAATAAATGGGATTTCCTATGTGCATCACAATCAGTAGATCAGCTGCTGCCTTATCCTTTCATATTTTCTTATCCATTCATGCATATATGTTCCTACATTAACCTATAGTGTCCTGATGTAGGATGTAGTATCCGCCTGCCTATAATAAAAAGCACCTAATGTGTTATCCTTGTTTTTCTCTATTCACGATAAACACCGTCTTCTGAGTTTCATGCCTCAGAGAGACTAGTATTGCTGTGTATCTAAACTGGTCATTTTTACATCAAGGTATTTGTTAAACTCTCTCTCCAATATGCAGATTGTTTAATACTTATAAACCCAGAACTCAACTGAGCAGTCACACTGTTCCTGAAGAGATATACAGAACTTTTATTCAGGGTCAGGTTCATTAGAAACTAAGTCTATAAATGGTAATGTTCAATTTAATTAAAATCCTGATTATTTTTCTTTACAAGGTTTCTTCCATCCTTGAGGACATGTTGTTGCCAAAGTGACGAGGCACATTTTTTGTCTTACAGAGATAATGCTTTGTTCTACAGTTTGAATGGGAGAGCCCACTCACCCTGACTGGAACTGAGGGTAGGTCTTGGCCAGTCTCATAAACAGCTCATGCTGGAGCTTCACTGGCGTCTCTTTGAATATTAAAGGAGGCTTGTCATACAACGTAGTTGCCCTGCGTATTAGAGAGGATGATGAAAATGCAGTAATGTGCTGTAGCATTCTTTTTGTTTTACCTTCTCCCTCTAAATTTCTTAGAAACTGAAATGTAAATCTGATGGAATTCACTGTGGGAAGAATTTGTTTAAAATAGCAAGATCTACACACTGACATGCAATGGGGCTACTTATCAACTGAAAGTTCCAGATTCTACTTCAGATAGAAGGCACTTAATGAGACATTACTTGATGCCCCAATTCTTCTCCAGGTCCTTCCTCATAGCATTGGTAACACACAGGTTGTGACAGGCGAAGCGTCCAAAGAACTGCTCATACCTGAGGTAAAGAGAGCAGCCGAGGTTCAAATCAAACAAAATAAATATTAGTTGTGTCTCACTATGACATGGTACATTTGATTTGACTGACCACTTTGCCACCCTGACAATTGGGTGCTCCTGGCCATGGGTGAGGGCCATGATGGTGTAGCCATAGTTGTGCCAGTCGATGATGAACTTTGTGCTTCGCAGACTGCACACTAGACTGGTCACCGCTATGCTGGGTAGGCCGGGGGGGTTCTGATTCCACACATGGAAATTAGGGAATGAAAAACAATGCTTGAATGTCAGAGGCATGTTCTCTCTTTCTCTAACACACACACACAAACATATTCATACAGATGTGTGTTTATCCATACCTGCATAAGAACATAAGACTGGACATCCATCTTCATAAGAACAAACAGCAGTTGCAGAGACTGCCTAATCACTTTGGTAGCATATGTCAGGATCCTAGGACCGACTGACCAAAGACGGAAAGACGACCAGAGATTAACATTAAACTGACAAGCACTGCCCAATGTACCTATAGTAGGTCTAGTGTTTATTTAAAATACCTTGGAGACCTTTCACTTCGTCAATGGCGATAATTTGAATGTTATCATCTCTAAGAATGTCTTGGTGTGGCTTTGTGCCTGAAAAGGATGGATGGATCTTATTGTGAAACCAAGACCTTCTGCTAGTAATGTCTATATTACAATTTACTGTAATCAAGTGCATTAAATATACATTATGGTTTTACCAAGGAATCCAACAAAAGTAACACTGTAGCCGTGTTTACTGAGTGAAATAGCATGATATTGCATGCGAGGGCTGCGTCCAATATCTCCCAATACTAAAACACATACGCGCCGTTCCGAGAGTCCATTGCCCTTCCGTAACGTTTGTATCAGCCAGAATATGAGTACCACAGTCACACTAACCAAGAGTAGTAACCATATTGCACTCGATCTAATAAAATAATATCCGGTCACCAATCCTGCAACTATCAATGAACCTGTTAGTAAAGGCATGGATGAATCTACGTCCGCCATTGTTGTTGTTCTTCGTGACGTGGCAAAACAGGGAGGGATTTTCGTAATTAAAGGGACCACTCGTTAAGGTCACCTGCTCAGGGCAAGGGGCTCCCTGCACAATTTTTTCCTAATTCTCCTTGCTCCTTAATAACAGGTTTTGTATCACCCGATGCATGACTCTCTGGATTGGCACCCCCTCGCGGGAGCGCGCGCGATTCAAAGAGTGAAAGATTTCGTCTTGATATTGCATCCAAAAGAAGGGGAAACAGAAGTCTCACATTATACCGTCTTTGTTGTTGAATTCAAGAGACGGATGTCTGTTATCTGTGTAAATATCAGATGCTATTTTCAACACAAAATCCGTAAAATTCGTCATTCAAACGGTATACGCGAACCAACATTCTTGCTCCACGACATCGCATTCTGAGGAAATATACCCCAGTATGATCATGATTATTGCTACACAAAATGTATTTTGTGTAGCAGGTTCAAAGTATTTCACATGGCATGGCTCTTCATACTAATGTATAGGTTCAAAGGCATGCGATTTTAATGCAGTTAGCCTGTGCGTAGGGTGGGTTACTCAGACAGGTCGAAATCAACAGCCTTCTGATGCAGAATCAGCTGTCCTGAAAAGGGACCAAAGGTTCACATGCCTAGCCTACAAAAGACAAGTACTAAAAACAATGTATCAACCATGTATCAACATCAAAAGAACCATCAAATCCTTTTTTAAGATAGGAAATATTATTCTTATTGTTTAAATAAATGAAAAAATAAAACATACTAATCCCTCACCTACCATGGACTATTCTGTTTTCAGACCTGTCCACCCTATACATATACATGTATTGGTATTCAATTTATGCTATTAAATGTACATATTGCTGGCGTAGAAGGATAGAAACGTATGCAAGGGGAGAGCATTTCATGGCAGGTTTCCCATTAGATGTAAGTGCAATGAACCCCCTGTTAACCCTGACCAGGACAGTGTGACATGCCTGAAACTTACTGTGGTTACTCATACTAGTGCCCTTAGTGTACAGTAAGAATCATTTGATGCTGGGATATACAGAACAGACAATAGAGGGGGGGTCCATCTCACGACAGGCTTGTTGTGTTCCTTTTTGTCACAAAATGCACCCCCCGCTAACCCTGACTAGGAAAGTGTCACATGCCTGAAACTTACTGTGCTTACTCATACTAGTGCCCTCAGTGTACAGTCAGAATCATTTGATGCTGGGATATACAGAACAGACAATAGAGGGGGGGGGGTGCATCTCACGACAGGCTTGTTTCATTCCTTCTTGTCACGAAATGCACCCCCCGCTAACCCTGACTAGGAAAGTGTCACATGCCTGAAACTTACTGTGCTTACTGATACTAGTGCCCTCAGTGTACAGTAAGAATCAATTGATGCTGGGATATACAGAACAGACAATAGAGGGGGGGTGCATCTCACGACAGGCTTAATGCACCCCCTGCTAACCGTGACTAGGAAAGTGTTACATGCCTGAAACTTTCTGTGCTTACTCATACTAGTTCCCTCAGTGTACAGTAAGAATCAATTGATGCTGGGATATACAGAACAGACAATAGAGGGGGGGTGCATCTCACGACAGGCTTAATGCACCCCCTGTTAACCCTGACTAGGAAAGTGTTACATGCCTGAAACTTGCTGTGGTTACTCATACTAGCCCCATATTGTGCAATGCACACACTCTGTGAATAACAGACACTATAAAATTAAAGATATTGAATACAATTAAATAATATAAACCTTTTATTATTTGCAATGCAGTTGCAGTCCCATATTACCTGCTGGTAGGTATTTTGATTTTGGGAAACAGTACAAATGAGCTGACAGGACAACCACTGTCCTGTTGTAGTTATATGCATAACCAATACAATCTAGTGTATGATAAATACGTGACTTCTTTTGTGTTATTTTCTTTGTTACTAATGTTTATTGAGGTACATCTTCACAAAGTATTTCTTTATGTCAAGGCAGTTCTGTATATCCCAGCATCAAATGATTCTTACTGTACACTGAGGGCACTAGTATGAGTAAGCACAGTAAGTTTCAGGCATGTCACACTGTCCTAGTCAGGATTAGCAGGGGGTGCATTAAGCCTGTCGTGAGATGCACCCCCCCTCTATTGTCTGTTCTGTATATCCCAGCATCAAATTATTCTTACTGTACACTGAGAGCACTAGTATGAGTAAGCACAGTAAGTTTCAGGCATGTCACACTGTCCTATAGGGTTAACAGGGGATGCATTGCACTTACATCCCATGGAAAACCTGCCATGAAATGCTCTCCCCCACATACGTTTCTATCCTTCTACGCCAGCATTATGTACATTTAATAGCATAAATTGAATACCAATACATGTGTATGTATAGGGTGGACAGGTCTGAAAACAGAATAGTCCATGGTAGGTGAGGGATTATTATGTTTTATTTTTTCATTTATTTCATTGACTTAAACAATAAGAATAATATTTCCTATCTTAAAAAAGGATTCGATGGTTCTTTTGATGTTGATACATGGTTGATACATTGTTTTTAGTACTTGTCTTTTGTAGGCTAGGCATGTGAACCTTTGGTCCCTTTTCAGGACAGCTGATAGCCTATTCTGGATCAGAAGGCTGTTGTTTTCGACCTGTCTGAGTAACCCACTCTAAGCACAGGCTAACTGCATTAAAATTGCATGCCTTTGAACCTACACATTAGTATGAAGAGCCATGCCATGTGAAATACTTTGAACCTTGAAATTAACAATAATCATGATCATACTGGGGGGGTATATTTCCTCAGAATGCGATGTCGTGGAGCAAGAATGTTGGTTCGCGTATACCGTTTGAATGACGAATTTTAAGGATTTTGTGTTGAAAATAGCATCTAATATTTACACAGATAACAGACATCCTTCTCTTGAATTTAACAACAAAGACGGTATAATGTGAGACTTCTGTCTCCCCTTCTTTTGGATGCGATATCAAGACGAAATCCTTCACTCTTTGAATCGCGCGCGCTCCCGCAAGGGGTGCCAATCCAGAGAGTCATGCATCGGGTGATACAACACCGCCACTAGTGTAATTTCAATTTCGACTGCCGTTGCTGTGTGTTTTTCTTGAGAAACACCCCGTGAACCCGGTAGACCAATTGAATACCACGAAAAGACAATGTGGTGAGCATTTTGCCCAATAAACTAGCAGGTACCGAGTTGCCACGTAACACTGCATGATTGACAGATACGCAAGCCAATAGAAAATATAAATGATTTGATTGAGAGCTAATACAGCCATTCACCGTATCCAGCAAAGGTCAGGGATGGGATAATCAGTGTTTTGTTGTTGTTATTCAAGGTATTTGCTTTGGTGTAGAATCGTGTTTTTGGCCTGTCAAAACGCATGAATTTTCACTGAATCATCAAGATTGCGGAATAACAGGCATGCACATGACTAAAAAGTATGGGTTGTAGTCATTATAAGGTTTTGTATTTATTTGTACATAGTCTACCTATTTTATCATTTGACCAACAGAATTGACGGTCGTCCTGCGACCTGGCGGCGGTTCTAGCTAGCCTAGCGTTACCAGCTAGCTTAGCGTTACTAGCTAGCCTAGCGTTAGTAGCTAACAAACTGCTAGTTAAATCTGTCCTTTGTGTCATTGTGTTAGCGTTTAATATAGCGTCCTATTAATATAGATAGCTTCGTAGATTAACCATTAAATCTGATTTGAACCAGACACGCTTGTCGAAGCAATGTGACTAACCTCACGGTGACAGTTGGGTAAAACAAGTAGCTAGTTAGCTACGTCGTAGGCAAACCTATGATAGATGGCGTCAGTCGATTGAAATTTCTTTCCAGCGCTGGAAATGTGTAGCTGTATATAAATGTATGTATTGTATTATAGGACAAGAAACACAATGAAGCCGCCATCTCAAATCCAGTCTTCTTCTGTAAGTGAAAATATGGTTGTTTGGTTTATTAGTATCTCGTTAGCTAGATATCTTCTGGCGTAAAAGGTTGGCGAAGACTCCAGCTAGACAAGTCATATCAAGTTTTAATTAATATTGTGGAGTTATAACACTTTAAGTTATAGGAACACATGAAGATATGTACCTTTTGTCCCCAGCTGTGCGAAGGTGTTTACACCAATGCCCGAATGCTTCATTTTCTCACAGCAGTAGTGGTAAGTTGTATACCTCTCCTCAGCAGTGATATGATGGAACTTAATTATTGGAGTTTGCCCAATCATTAAGTGTGCTTTACATGTTGTTGAGACGCATAATTGCATTTTCCAGATAGCCATCATCAGGACTACTATCCTCCTTATCTTCTAACAATTTAAATGTAATATTCCTTAGGGTTCAACCTGTGACGTAAAAGTCAAAAATGGCTCTGCATATGAAGGAATCTTCAAAACTCTAAGCTCGCGGGTAATTACAAATGATCTTCAACTATTAAGAGGTTCAAAGATATATATTTTTTATCAGCCATTATGTTTTCATGAGATGTCAATCAATATACCTAGGTCTGAATACTTCAAATGTGTTCAATGTTTGAGCTTGACCTTACTGCCCAAAAGTGCTTGCCAGATTTAAGACCACAAGACATTTGTTTTTTATATATTTTTTATTTCAAGCATCATCAACTATTCCTCTGTAGTTGATAGATATATATACATATATATATATATATATATACTTTTTTTTATCAGTGTGAGCTGGCCGTGGATGCAGTCCACAAACGAAGTGAGGAGAGAGAGGGGGATGGAGGAGGTGGAGAGGGAGGAGGTGGAAGCTCAACTTCTACGCCCAGGATTGAGGAGATCACAGACACCATGATCTTCAGTCCTACCGACCTTGTTACCATGACATGTCGAGATGTGGATCTCAATTTTGCCATCAGAGGTTTGTGTGAATGCACACATGGTCAAAGGAGCACTCAACATGAGTGTCTATGTGTATTTGGGCTGTCAATTAGTCCAAGACCAATATTACTAAAAGATAAGGTTCTGATTTGCGAAATCCTGGGACTTCACAGTGATCAATACAACCAAGGTGACTTAGCTGACTGAAGGCCTTCACATAAGATAAAAATGGGCAGCATCCTAAATATTATTTTCCATTTAGTTGACAGGGTCAAGGTACTACTCTAAGACCAAGAATACAATCTAATTTCTAGTCATGCTTGCTTACCTTTTTGAAGGCACATTTACACCTGCAATCTTGCAAGTAGCAACTTGCAAGCAGCAAAAAATAAAGTTGGTGATGCTGATTTAGTGATTTTACTTAGTAGCCTCTTCAGCATCAAGAGGGAGGGACATTCCTAGACTGCAGATCAAACTTTGTGAGGACCTCCTGTAAAAAAAATGCTCAGTTTTAATTCCCAACAACTTAAGCCATTCCCTGTTACGTTAGGAGGGCTGCACGCCAAGTATGTGGCTTGCCTACGCAAAACATGCATACACAGTCAAAATAAATTATATACAAGTCTTGTCTACCTTCCCCACACCTTTTGCACAATTTGGGTTAATTGGTGAGAGGGGCTTAACCACTTCTGCATATGAATGAACACGAGTACAGACCGTTCAGGAGAAATGGTGGTAGAAACTTTGGTTATTGGAAGATGTGATGGTTCTTAGTTAGAAATAAACACAAGCTTATGTGAATAATAAAAATTTAGAATTTGAACAGGCAATTCAAACTGAGATTGAGTCTTGACAATGCTGGTGTGAAATTGGTTGAATTGGAACAATTTGTAATACTCAATAGCTACCTGTGGAATTATTTTATTTATCTGACATTCTGAGTAGAAATTTCATTTAATTTATCTTCATCAGCACTGGGGGAAAATACCCAAACTGTGCTATTTAGTTAACAGTATATATTTATAGAGCACAGAATTTTTACATTTGGACAACAATGGTCCTCTCAAATGTGTAAATATAGACTGTTAAAAATAGTGAAATACAAAATGTGTGTGTGTAGATACGTTCACAGACACTGCCATCAGCTCGACACGGCTTAATGGGGAGCACAGGGAGAAGGTGCTGCAGAGATGGGATGGAGGAGACAGCAACGGAGAGTGCTACGACCTGGAGAATGATGCAGTAGGACACGCGCCCACACTTACACACACACACACAGGCCCACACTTACACAGGCCCATTAATACACAGGCCCATTAATATTCTATCAGTATACAATTTAGCCCCTCAGAATGTTGAAATTACAAAAGAATGCTAAATGCCTTGTGTTTCGACCAGGCCGTAATAAAGATAATTTTTCTGTGGACGTCCCACCCTAGTAGAACACTTTTAATCTGGTCTAGAAATCTGCCTCCCTCTTGATGCTTCAATGGCAAGCACAACTCTACCAACTACATTGCATGCAACACTATGACTGCTGAGGATTCTTCCACTCTAGGGATTTTCTCACATAATTGATGGTCTGGCCTTCTGTTTCTCCATCAGTCTAATGGCTGGGATGCCAGCGAGATGTTCAAATTTAATGAGGAGACGTACGGCGTGAAATCCACCTATGACTCCAGCCTCTCCATGTACACGTGAGTGGTCTATTCAATGCAGATTAGCGAGGGAAGAGTTGAATATCTCAGGGCTCTATGCGACCAAAATTTGTACGGGTGCGACTAAACATTTTCCTAGGTCGCACCGGTGCACCTAACCTCCGCGGCCTCTCCAGGAACGAAGCGTTTGTTTCTTCTTTGATGGAACTCACACTCATGGTTAGATCATATCGTGGTCTAAACTAATCAGAGACAGAGATGGGGCGGGTCTTTGCCTCTGATTGGCTGTGGTCCAGATATTCCTGTAGGCTTACACTGCTCCGTGCTGCGTGATTGAAATTACGACCTGAGCACCAGAGAATCAGTTATGGCAGACTTGGGCATTGTACGGCCCACGGGCCACAACCGGCCCACAGACTGTCCCAATCCGGCCCGCGTGAGGTAAATCAAAAATTAAAAATAAATAAATGTGTTGAGCTGTAGTAAATATGTAGTCCTGAAAGACTAGTTATCAGGCGATTTACAAATATGCGCTTGCGCAACCTCACCGACAGGAGAGTTAGCTGTTGGTTAGCCCTCAAATGAAAAACAAAAGGTTTATACAGAATGTAGAGTTTTTAACAAGACATGGGCTACTAAGTATCTGTTTACTGAGGTCAAAGTCAAAGCTGTGTTCTTAGTTTTGGAGAACAGGTCGCTCTGTTGAAGGATTATAATTTGAATCGGCACAAAAGGACTAAAGAAAAAAACGAGCACGGACATAATAAGAACTTGATTGATTCAGTGGGCGTGGGGCTGATGGTTAATGGTTTGCTAGTTAAATTGCAGACCCGGATCATATTCCGTCAGCTGTCCTTCGCATATCCACCTCAGACATTCAGCCAGATTTCGATGCACTTGTTCCAAGTTGACCAATCTTTAACATAATGCAAAACAACGTTTCAGTGTTTGTGAAGATTAACTAGTTACAAATAAAATGAATCACTGATGTAATGATTATTGTAGTTTTTACTGTTACTTCGATAGTCTTTTCCTAGTTGACCAACATGTAAAATATTTATATAAATTAGGGCTGTGAAATGATAAATTGTTTTAATCACACAGGTTTCTGTGGATTAATCATGATTAATTACATATTACTTTTAGTCATTTAGCAGACGCTCTTATCCAGAGCGACTTACAGTAAGTACAGGGACATTCCCCCCGAGGCAAGTAGGGTGAAGTGCCTTGCCCAAGGACACAACGTCATTGGCTCGGCAGGGAATCGATCCGGCAACCCTCTAATTACTAGTCCAACTCCCTCACCGCTCAGCCATCTGACTGATATTACCTATTTTCCGAATTTTTGTCATTTTGTTTTTGCGGTACCTTGATGCTCGAGTCACCCGTTGCCACTCGCAAAATTTTGGTGAACCCCTCGTCCTCAACAATATCAATCGGTCTTCAGCTTTTTGCAATACATTTGGCAACTGTGCTAGTCACCTTGTCACAGGCAGACTAAGTGAGGGCCCTACGCTGTTCAGTGAGGGTGGTTTGGCGCATTCTACTTGAACTCCCCTCGCCGACCAACGCCTGCTTCGCGTTGAGGTGGTATAGGTTACTTTAGGCTGGTATTGCTTCGGTGTAACGATAACATTCAGTCATTTAGCATTCAGTCATTTAGCAGACGTTCTTATCCAGAGCGATAATGTCTTCCTGCAGAGTGTGCATATCACTTTGGTTTTATTGCATGTTGCATCTTAGTTTTTTTTTCGAACACAAACTTCTCATCCAGAAATTGCAGATTGGGTGGAATTGTGGGTATATTATGTTAAATGCGTTAATCAAAAATAACAAATTAATCCTGTAATTTAATCATAACGCATATTTTTCACAGCCCTAATATAAATATTTACAGAATATTCTTATTCTTCTGATGACCAGTAGCAGCTAATCAAAATATATACTTTACTGCTTTTTACAATGGGGGAAAATAAATAGTGAGAAGAATTAAGTTATTGTTGATGCGGCCCTCCAACACATTTCAAGTTTCTCATGTGGCACCTTGTCAAAATTAATTGTCCACCCCTGAATTACGGAGCTGCGCCATGGAGCTAACCCATGGAGCTGGGATTTTGATGCTAGGGAGAGTGTGGCAAGCTGGTTTAGCCAAGGCCAAAGGGCAAGAAAGCCAAATTACAGGTGTTGGCCATCTGAAGGTCATGCGACAGCAAGGGGTGACCCGCTATAAGACTTTGAGCCATGAAATGTTAGGTCAGTAGCACTTTCTATTATGAAATATTTTATTTTGCTTGCAATGTTTTAGTTTGTCAGCTCAGTGAAGCACTGATCACAAGATTTGTATATACAGTTGAATTGTGCTTCAAATAAAACCAATATTTACCTACAAAAAAATGTGGGTGCACCTAAATTTTGTGCTGGTGCACCTAAATAAAAAAGGTTAGGCGCACTAGTGCAACCAAGGGAAAAAGTTAGTCTGGAGCCCTGTGTCCATCTAGCCAAGTTCAACCGGCAACAAAAAGGAACTACTGATAGAACCAACAGGCAAAAGCTTCCATTAGGAACGGTTTCAACGTAATCTAGGGACCTTCTTAATTTGTCCCAGTTTTAGAATAAGACTGTATCTATTTGTGTTTTTATCTTTTATCAGTCTAAAGCAGGGTTCTCCAATCCTGGTCCTCGAGGGCCGCTGTCCTGTTTCTTCCCTGCTCCAGCACACCTGTTTCAAATGAATGGGTTGTTATCAAGTTCTGTGGAAGCCAGGTAATGACCATTCATTTGAATCAGGTGTGCTGGAGCAGGGAAACATTTAAAATATGCAGGACAGTGGCCCTTGAGGACCAGGATTGGAGAACCCTGGTCTAAAGAGACAACACTAAGCAAAATGGTATAATAATAATACTTTTTCTCTCCTTCCTCCTTGATTTCTGTCCTCCCTCCCTTCCCAGGTTGCCCCTGGAGAAGGGGACCTCTGAAGGCTTTCGTCAGCGGGAGGCCAGGGCTGCAAGGCTGGCCAACGAGATCGAGGGTAGTTCCCAGTACCGCCGGCGGGTCTCACTGGAGAACGACGAGGGGAAGAGCGAGGAGGAGAAGTACAGCGCCGTGGTCCGAGAGAGGGAGGAGAGGGAGAGGGGCAGCCCTGGCTACGGCAGCTCCGCCAGCAGGTGGATGGATGCATACACACACACACACACGCACAGGCACACCTCTACTGAACATAAATTCCTCAAAAAAAGTTTGGAAACGTTATTCCGGTCGATTATTCCTCTCCTTCAATAATACCAATTAGTATTGTATTTTATATCGCTGGAGAGCCTGATTTATATCCCTTTTCCACCAAAGCCGGGCCTGTGCTGGTTCTGGGCTGGTTCCAATTCTCGAACCAGTTCTTTGGTTTTCCACACAAATAAACTTGGCTCCGGTTCAAAAAACAGGTTCCAACTCAGCACCAACTTTAGGGTGGGCCAGAAACAAGAACCGGTGACGTCGCGTGCCAAAACAAATACATTACGCCGCCACTTCTAAAAAAAGACCAGTACAACAGCTAATACAATGGACAGCGAGACGGTAATTTGTATTCACTCTGCCCATGAGATGCCAAACCTGATCGCAAATGTATTCAAAAGACTCCCGGGACACTCAGACGTTTTGAACAAACTGTGCAGGGGTGAAATCTGGCACAACTGTGTCCCACCAATAGCGTTAGGGGGGTATGTCAACACAACATGTGACCTCCGATTTGCCCTCAACGATCTGCAAAGGTAAAATCATGTATGTTGGTTTGTTTACAGGTATAGTCCACATGAGCGGCTACGTTTAGCTATAATACTAACAGCCAAAACGTTGAAGATAATTAGCTTACCGTTCTTCTTGAAAATAACCTCTCTTCATAGCGACCACGAATAGCTGTAAATGGTAGGTATTCCTCCATTGTTGTTACAATGACTTCAATGTTTTATGACTTGTTGTATGTGACAATGTTGTAAAGACTTGTTACAATTATTTCATGCTGCGCTGCTAGGACAACGGAAGCGTATGACGTGGTAGCCCTACTCTGGCTCTGTCGGTGGAAAGTCAAGCTGGTTCTTAGATTAGAACCAGCACCGAACCCCATAAGCACCAGCCCAGAACCAGCACCGGCCCGGCTTTGGTGGAAAAGGGCTATTAGTAACCTTTACAACGAGGTACAACTTGTAACGATCATGCATTCGTGGAATGAGCAACACAGCTAACCGTGTGGGTAGCGGCCCAAATTCTTTTGCCCAAATTCTTTTGCCCAAATCCTCTGCAATATTCTTCTGTTGGTATTCACTCTCGTTTTGAGCTTCAAGTGGGATCAGCTTGGGCGTGCTTCCAGAGTGACCAACGCAAACATGTTGGCTGACTTGCCACAAATCCTGGTTGAGGAATGGGACGCTATCCCACAGCAGTGTGTGACCAGGCTGGTGACCAGCATGAGGAGGAGGTGCCAAGCTGTTGTGGCAGTGTATGGATCTTCCACATGCTACTGAGGTCCCTGACAGTGTAAAATGAATTAAGTGTAAAAATGGTCAATATGTGTTGTTTTTTCCTTATTACTGAGGGAGAGTGCAATTATCCAATCCACCAAGCAACTCAAAACGAGAGTGAATACCAACAGAAGAATATTGCAGGGGATTTTGGCAAACATTTTTGGATTGCTACCCACACGGTTAGTTGTTGCTCATTCCACGAATGCACAATCTTTACAAGTTGTACCTTGTTGTAAAGGTGACTAATCAGGTTTTCCAATGATATAAAATACAATACCAATTGGTATTATTGAAGGGGAGGAATAATTGACCGAAATAACGTTTCCGAACTTTTTTTGAGGGGTTTAGATATCTATGTTCAGTACTACATAGCACATAAATGTATGGGAAAACCTGTGCAAGATATTCACATTTGATTGGGATTAGAGGATTCAGTTGTGTGCAGCTTCGTATATGGAATTTCATTCTCACTGTCTCACTAACTTCCTCACAGGGATGGCAAATACATTCCGTTGCCTCAGAGAGCCAGAGAAATGGGTGTGTCTCCTGGCAGCTTGCGGGGTGGAGCCTCTGGTCCCTTACCAAACCGAACAGGAATTCCGAACTCCTCCCGGCCGGTACCTCCCAGCTCTTCCTCCAGGTCCTCCTCTGATAAAAGCAGCTCGTTGTCTGTCAGAGGACCCTACTCCCCCCACCATTCCCAGAGCAGCCCAACTGCAAGTGGCCCACCCATTTCCAGTAATCAGTCGCTGCCTCACTCCCTGTCTCACCCACAGGCTCTCTCTGATGTATCACGCTCATCACTCAATGGAGGTAAGGGTTGTTTATGGGGGCATGTGTGTCCATGATCACGGAAGATCCAACTTAGAGGAAGACCTACAGTACTTTGCAAAAGTCTTGGGCACAAAAAATAATAAAAATAAATAAATATTGGTATAGCTAAAATACTTAAATGACAAGACTAGACAACAAAAAAATTCTCAACATTGTGCTGCCACAGAAATACAGAATTTTTATTTTATACAATTCCTGTAAACAAATCGTTTTTTAATAGTCTTTGCGACTGTTGCTTGTCACACTATACAAACATGATCCCTGTTGTAAGCCATGTCACACTCTTGGATCTCAGTTGTCATTCATGTCAGACTGTGACAGTCGAGATCAGTGCTTGAAGTGGGGGAAAAAAGGTGCTGGTACTCTCTTGCATTGGCAAATCATAATGAAATTTGAGATTCCTACATCGAAAAACAAAACTTGGAGATATTGCTGGTACAACAACAATTTGTTATTTATTAACAACATAAAATATGTTCCCGCGGCTATGCATTTATCAGGGTGGTGGCTTAATGTTGCGGGGCGACAGGGACGGACTGGGAGTAAAAATAGCCCTGGACTTTGATCCAGAACCGGCCCCCGTATACGCCACCACAGCTGCCCTGTTAATGCATAGTCTGTTAATGTGATGCTAGTTCGGGAGTTCGATACTTAATGCGAGGGTGGGTAGCCCGCGAAACAACTTTTTGGGCTTTTATTTGAGCGCAAAATAGTTTTTTGAGCTTTGTGTAAAATAAACATTGCCATAAAACCTTGTCGGGCACCCTTTGTTGTTGTTTGGTGCCGGTACGCTTAAGAGTAAAATGTAGAGGTGCCGGTACTGCGTACCAGTGAGTAGCGGCCCACTTCGAGCACTGGTCAAGATGCAAAAAACAGACACTGGTACAGTTTTACATCATCAATCCATGACACATTTGTTGGCGCTGAGCCACGTCTTGTCTCAAGACAACATCTCGTCTCACTAAGTGCGTCATCAGGTTCTGCATTCCTATTGGTTTTCGTCTTAGCAGAAGAAAATCTTCTGAAACTGACAGAATTTAATCGCTTAGAGGCTAAGTTTTATCGCACGGCCATTAATTGGGGGTTGGGGAACATGTCAAATAAGCAATCAACGACTAGAATTTTTGGGCTAGGATTATAGGAATCATTTAGGATTATAGAAATCTTTTAGGATTCTCAATTTGTCTCAGACTACCAAATCACGGCCAAAATCATACAGGGAGTGGGGGGGGGGTTGCTGGTGGTGATTGGCTGGTAGGTAGCAGTAAATTCACAGACAGCTATCAACTCGCAAGCTAATTTCCTCCGTTTTCCTGCGCCGCCTCGTCCATTTATTGTATGTAGCGGGACAAGTTATCCCTTCTCAGTGTGAGAAATACAAGTAGGGAACTCGGGTTTAGATTTCGATTGGATTTTTACGATTCTGATGCTGAACCGGTACTTTTAAAACAATTCCGATTCCTAAACGATTCCGATTCTTGAAAAACTGAAAAATTACATCAAGGAAAGGCTCTTAAGTTTTTATTTTTACATTTAAATATAACAATATATTAATGTTTAAAAGTAGCCTACTAAATATATAATAAGTAAACCAAAGTCATCTAACACACAACTACAATAATTTAACAATAAATAAGTTACACTGTTAACAAGTAACAACAAAATAAATGTTGAGTTGGTATGGTAAGTAAACAAGCTTCAAACTTAAGCAGTTCTTTTGCATAAAAAATTATCATATTTGCCTTCTCGGGCAAGATACGACATCTCCTGACTTATGGCTTATCCTGCACAGGAGAAAACTCTGTCGAAGAAGCCTGTACACACAGGTATGAGTTTGAAAGGGCAGACGAATTGGGGAGGCTGTCCCGGAACCAGGGACTGATGTCCGCAAGCTGTTGGTCACGGTGCATCCCTCTGATTTAAGAAGTATCCCGTGTGTTGCCGCATGTTTCAATAAATTCGACGTGCTTCCCCCATAGCACGTAATCGTTTTGAAACATTTGTTGCATTTTGCGATGTGGGAATCCTTGGCTGTGAAATACAGTCACACTTTCAACTGCTTCGCTTTAGGTATTTCAAATGCACTAAAAGCTAGCTAGCTAGCTAGCTAACGATAGACTAGCAGAGCAAGTGTAATATTTTTACTAGCAATCACGTGCAGTGAATGGTTGATATCCTTTTGCGTCTGTTTTGGTGAGCCCAGAGGGAAAATATGGCATTTTAGAAGTAGCCTACATTTACGGTTGTTAGCTAACGGTAGACTAAAGAGAAAGTGTGATATTTTTATGTCTGTTTCAGAGCGACAGAGGGAAAATATTTCAGTCAACACATTAAGTGGAACCGAAATTTGCATTTTAATCCGGTCCGATTCCATAGTGTGACCGGGTTTCGGTACCCAACCCTAATTGTAACAGGCCAAGCACTGTCCAAAGAACTGAATCTGTGCGATTCCGATAAAAAGCCCTGTCTTTAGCTTTAAAAGCCTTCTCAAAAAACAACTCAACGCACACCTTTCAAAATCTTGCTTCCAGTTCCCCCTCTGTACTCTAAAGACCACCTGGGGGGGTGGCTGGGACCACCCCCATTGAGAAATACTATCCTAGACAAAAGCCTACTTCAGAAATTTGATGGCCCATAAACATTTGTATTAGCTAGGTGGATTGTAAATAAAGGCTGATGCGTGCGGTGCTAAACCCTGGGGGAACATGTAGTAAAATCGGCAAGATAAGATGAGACAACAATGGCTGTCCAAATATCTTTTGAAAATCAAACTTCAAACTAACTATACCACGCTACCACATTTTTGCATCTTTCTCTTGACACTTTGAAATGTTTCCTCGCTGTCGACATGTTTGTTGCATTTATAAAGCTTGCACGCGTCTCTCTGCTGTTTTGCTATTAGTTTGCGTCATCAAAAACATAATTGTTTAGTCAGTCTTTTCACCCCAAGTATTTTTTGGGGTGTTTTTGGCCAAATAATTTTGGTTGCCGAACATTTGGTGCATCCCTTAATTAAAAGTGATTTCCAAATTGACCCTATGACCCCTACCGTAATTTCCGGACTATAAGCCGCTACTTTTTTCCCATGCTTTGAACCTTGCGGCTTATACAATGACGCAGCTAATTTATGGATATTTCTCGCTTTCACAAGCTTCATGCCGCCAAATAACTGAGCACCGTCACATAATGTGAAGTAAATCGAGCGTGCTCAAACTTCCCATCATCCTGATTACGGTAGTCATTTTGTCACCCTCATCATGGCAAAGACACAGAGAAATGCATATGATGCAGCTTTCAAGTTGAAGGCGATTGATCTGGCTGTTGGAAAAGGAAATAGAGCTGCTACATGGGAGCTTGGCCTTAATGAGTCAATGATAAGATGTTGGAGACAGCAGCGTGAGGAACTGACTCAGTGCAAAAAGACAACAAAAGCTTTCAGAGGGAAGAAAAGAAGATGGCCCGAACTTAAAAAAAAGGGTCTGGAAGACTGGGTCAACACACACAAAGCAGACGGCCGAGGTGTTTCAACTGTGCAGATCTGGCTGAAAGCCAAAACAATCGCCACCGCAATGAAGTTTGAGGATTTTAGAGCTAGACCACATGGTGTCTAAGATTTATGAGACGTAAAGGTCTGTCCATCAGGGTATGGACAAGTCTGTGTCAGCAGCTCCCTCCCGACTACGAGGAAAAAGTTTCAAACTTCCGCAAATTCACTGATAAAGATAGCGGAGCATTCCATCTGCCCGCACAACATCGTAGATATGGATGAGGTTCCTATGACGTTTGACCTGCCTCTCACTCAAACTGTCAACAGGAAAGGTGAATCATTCGCAGAGGTGTCAAAAGTATTCACATTCATTACTCAAGTAGAAGTATAGACACTAGGGTTTAAAAATACTTTTGTAGAAGTTGAAGTATCAACTCAAGCTTTTTACTCAAGTAAAAGTATAAAAGTACTGGTTTCAAAACTACTTAAAGTATTAAAGTAAAAGAAGAAATGTAAGGGGGAAAAAATGCCATTAAGGATAAAAGCTTAGGCCCCGCACCACAGGGGCCTATAATGCACGACCCCACCTCCCCCCAAAAAAAAGTTTTTCTAAAGGCCATAATGACTGTTATTTTGAAATGTCAATGTTGGCAAATCTGGGCTGCATCTGCGAAGTGAAAATGAACGGATTTTAGTACAATGTAAATACATTAAAGAACCATATATGTGTACTACTTGGCATTAACATGTGTTTCATGAAGCAGAAGATATGATGACTAGTTGCCTAGTATTGTAAAGGTGCAAAAAGTCAAACTTCAGAGGCATGTTATCAATAGCCTTTATTCAAATTAGACAGCAAGTTTTTGAAATCCATTTGGTGCAATCGACTTCATGCAGCGCCGGCGTCGCCTGCAGCCGCTTGCAGCCCGGCTGACTTGAAGCAGCCAATGGCATTCTCAGCTTCAAGGCAGCCGGCTGTCGGCGCCGCCGGTGCTGCATGAAGTTGAACACACCTAACAGCTCTGGTAGCCTACTTGGTAGGCTACAGTCCAGTTTTTTTACATCCAACCATTTTGAAAAATTATTCCAGGTACGGCCAGGGATGTAGAAGGGCTTGGCTGGTCTTCCTGGCTACCAACCTCCTCGCTGGTGTTTGGTTGGGACATTTTGCTCGAGTTCTCTTGAGTCTCTGCCATAAACATCTTAGGCTACGTACGTCTGCTATTTCCTTGCTCGAGTGTGACATAATTTGCATCATGTGCAGGTGCGATTGATCGCGTACAAACCAATAGGGTGTCTGAATGGTATATGTTTATACTTATCATCCAACCACAATCAAATTCACTCTATCCGGATGGCACGATTTATCTGGATAGGCGATTTTTTTGGTGAGTGTTTTTTGAACAATGACAAGCCGGAATGAAAACAAGCCAAACTGAAATGGGAGTAACAAGGCTATTTTTTAATGTAAGGAGTAGAAAGTACAGATAATTGCGTGAAATGTAAGGAGTAGAAGTAGAAAGTTGTCTGAAAAATAATTCAGTAAAGTACAGATACCCAAAATTTCTACTTAAGTAAGTTAACAAAGTATTTGTACTTCGTTACTTGACACCTCTGATCATCCGTCACGCTGAAAACAACTGGGAATGAAAAAAACGCACTTCACCTGTGTTCTGAGCTGCACGGCAACGGGAGAAAAGCTTCCATCAATGTTGATTTTTAAACGCATGCCAGAAGAAAAATTCCCAAGAAGAATTGTTGTGAAAGTCAACAAGAAAGGATGGATGACGGAAGGCCTTAATGCATGAATGGCATACTGAGTGTTACGGCAAGCGACCGGGAGGATTCTTTCACAAGAACAAGGCATTGCTCGTGTTGGACAGTATGAGGGCCCACATAACAGATTCTGTGAAATAAGCCATCAAGAGGACAAACTCAATGCCAGCTGTGATTCCTGGGGGCAAAACAAAGTATTTGCAGCCGCTTGACATCAGTGTAAATCGTGCATTTAAGGTGGCACTCCGTGTTCAGTGGGAGGCTTGGCTGACAAGTGGAGAGAAATCCTTCACGAAAACGGGACGCATGCGAAGAGCAACTTATGGTCAAGTCTGCCAGTGGGTCCTGACAGCATGGAGCATTTTCCAAAAATCCACTATCAACGGGTTTTGAAAGACTGGACTGCTGCGTGTTGAAGAGGGGAGCATGAGCTCAGTGCGGAATTTGCCTCCGGAACGGATGAAAGTGACGAGAGCGACAATGAAAACGATCCAATATCAGATGAAGCAATTCCGTGGCTATTCAACTCCGACACAAAGGAGATTACTTCAGTGGTTTCAGGAGGAAGATAGTGACCAATGACTTTCTTGGTAGGCTACTGTTTACTGCTATTTTAATTTTTTTTGTTACAAGCCGTGTTTCATTAGAGCCTAACTATTTTTGTTCCAAGCCGTGTTTTCTTAAAGCCTGTGTAAAGTTCATTTGTTTCAATGTACCGGTAGGCACCTGCGGCTTATAGACGTGCGGTTTATTTATGTACAAAATATGTATTAAAAAAAAATATATAAAAAATTTAAAAAATTCAGTGGGCGCGGCTTATATCCAGGTGCGCTTAGTCCAGAAATTACGGTATATTTGTTCTGCATTATTATCTAATTGAATCTTGGAGACTTCAAGGGGTGTTTTCCTTATGAAAATTTGTTTTTTGTGCTAGTAAGATGGACTGAGTGAGGCACATTTGAGTACCTTCATATGTTAGAAGTGGATGACAAGGCTTTCTGTGTCTCAGTGTTGTCAAGAACATCGCCCAAATCCCAGAGGCCTATTCAGACCAACAGAACTCTCCGCACTGCGAACTCGCAGTCCTCACCTGTGGGTGTGTACCTCTCACAAATGCATAACTGCATTTTCCATTTTCTACACACTCACTTACAATGTCAACATTGTTTAAAATGTTACTTAATTCCTTTCTTACCTCTAATTCTCTTGAGTATTATTGATTTAAAATCATGTGTATAGGTCATAACACAGATGTAGATGATTTTACAGATCATGCTTAAAGTAGAAAATAATCAGTTATCGTCTAACATCACCTACTCCACCATTCTTTCCTCCACTAAGTGTCATGCTCTCCAAAGCCAGACTCCCCTCCCCAGGACCTTCCTCTTACTGCTCCCGACTACCTGGACACCACCCCGTCCTCCTTGGTTACTGGGGCACCTCCCAAGCCCTCTGGCCCCACCCCCCACCTCCCTGTTGATGGTGAGAAGACAACATGTCCTACACCATTTAAACTGATAAAAACAAAAGACGGCATACATCTGTTGAGTAGGGTTGCAAAATTCCAGGAATTTTCAACGTTGGAAACTTTCCATGGGAATTAACGGGAATATATGGGAACAAACTGGAAATTTGCATGTTAGCCCATAACAGGGACCAAAAAAATACAACATCTTGTAGCATGATCTTGATTAAAACAACCAGATTGAATGCAAATTCTGTTAAATTTCTACCCTGCACATTCCTCAGTTGTATACACACAACACTACTTACTCCAGGGCCATTGAGGCCACATCCCCTGCATGCACTCAATCACATGCACAGATCATTTCTAGAATCCTGGGGCCCGTTCTCCGTACGTCGCTTATTACATCCGAGATCAAATGACACATCCAAGATGACATCATCTTGCTAATCATGATCTGGCTAATTAGGTTCTTCGAACACCCATGTTTTTGGATTGAGTTATGCGTTGGTCTAAAAGGGGGTATGTATCGATAGTAGAAAACCTTGATCAGCAACTGTTCACAGTCACATAAGTCTATGGCTGCTCACCGTGACCAAAATGAGCGCCTTGTTTTTCCCGCAACAACCGAGCCAACAGCGCAACAGCTTGCTCGAAGGTTACTCCGAATTTGAAGATTTAATCAGAACGCAAGGGAACACCTCAAAGTCTGCAAAATCCAAGAAAGAGGGCTGACAAAAAGTAGCAGACCAAACTAAATGTATAGTAGTGATCATGTTAGATGTTTATTGCTTATTACAGTAAGCTAGGCCTATGTTTTCTTTATTTTCATACTTTCATATTTTCATTTATCCTCTAAAATGTCATATGATGTGGCTTCAACAAATGTATTATGTAAATGATACCCTCACAAAAAACGATAGGCTATCCTCTCAGTATAGAGGATCTCTACATTGCTAGCCTATATCTCTCGTATAGGCTAGCATATTGCGCTGTGCTCAAGGAGCCTGTCTATCACGCAATGTGCAATTCGGTGTCATGTTAAATTCTTCTCATTATTCTTGCACCTTCTGCAACAGGTTCCTGTAGTAAAAACGGACAAGACGTGTCTGTGACAGACTTCCTGTATCACCTCTGCTTATAAAGCCTCAATCTAATCGTGTTTACATAAAATAAACCTGCTCCCGAGCAGGTTTAAGCTTACGGACCTGTTGCTATGGCAGCAAGTCCAGGATGAACAATCCAAGATAATGACAAATCGTCAACAATCAAATCAAGCTAACTGAGTTAGCAACATATGGAGAACGGGCCCCAGCACACTACAGCAGGACTATTGAAGCCATACTTGCATTTGAGCCGAAGGACGACATCCAGTCAAAATAAAATAGAAATCTGAAATAATCGATTGAAGTTCTGCTCACAAATAAATACATACAAATGTGTGCTTTATTCACCAAGTTTGCACAAACAAGGAATTTACTATGGAAGGAAGGTGCATACGATAAACGTAGTTATAACTATAAAATGTCCAAAATATAAAAAGTTAAAAATTCATATGTATGCATTTGTGTGTATATAGACATTTTTATGTACTTGTTAGTTTGCAAGTCTGCTTATGCCCAAACAAAATGTTATATTTGTTTGTATAAATTGTATATATATTTTGTGGATAAATTACCCCCAAATTTCCATGAAAAATTTGGAATCTTTCCGTAAGTTTACTGGAAATGTTCCACCACTTTGCAACCTTAGTTGAGTATGAAGAATGTTGCTTTCTAGTTGGGTCAAGCGTGTCCAGAACTCTTGATTTCAACTGGTCATGGAAATGGTTAGTCTCTGAAACCTCTATGGCCATCTCTACAACCGGTTATCATGGAAGGTTAGTTGGTTTAGTGTCACGACTGTCAGTCATACTTTTCTTTTGTTGTCCTTTGTTTCTTTCAGTGAATGAGATTCTCAGCACAGCAGCTAAAGAAAGGCCAGAGGGCCTAGCCAGCCCACAGGAGGCCAAGAGCTGTAAAGGTATTTTTCTTTCTCTCGAAATACAACCTGTGCACTGCAGTTGATGAAACAATCGTATTATGTATGTGTTTTGCATTCCTATAGTGCCTCCTCTTTGTTTTGTTTTTGAAGATTTGGTGTACTGTGAACAAGTCTTTCTATACTTACAGTTCCCTCGGTTCAACAAAGGTCACAATTGGAGGAGTTGCGGAAATTTGGCAAGGAGTTCAGGGTAGGTTGCTGAGCTTTCATGTTTACCCCCCGATTATTATGGTCAAACCCATATTGCTGTTTATCTGACATCTACAATTGCTGTTTTTAAGCCGCAATGTCGTTTGACAACGTTGTTTGACTACGTCGTTTGACAACGTCGTTGTCAAAATGTTAGTCTTGGTCATGTTTGCTTTGGTTGTGTTGGATGTTATGCTCCATTGCATGGTATAGGCTTAATTTACTGAAGCTAATGGTGGCTAAATAGCTAGCCACAGTCGCAAAAGTCATGTCACTAACATCTAATTAGTTTAGCAGCTCGTTAACTTCTGGGAGATGGCAAACTATCTAAAATGGCAAGATAGCTGCAGAAGCGCCACAGACAAAGGCCGGGATGATAACTATTTGCTCCTTTAACATTGTGATAAACACAATGGTAAAATGTAATGGACAATACAAAATACACTGATATTATCTACTTTCGGAAACAGTAGTCTGCTATTTCACTGAGGTGTTAACATCATGAGATTACCCCGTGTTGCCCAACATATGACAGCAGTCTGTGATACATCCATTTTCAATTGTTAAAATAAACATTCCTCACAAATAAATGTTTGTTTTAGATTGTATTATGACTTAAGCTTACAAGTAAACAGTTTGCTGGTGATATTATAATTATATACCTGTAGTTTTAAACTAGTGCAGCTTACTATAATGCTGTAAACATGCCAGTACTTACTTAAAATATGCAGAAATATCAGTTGTAAAATTGGTGTAACAAAACGGACTCATCTGCAACTGACGCAAGCACACCTAACAATTTCCCCAGAAATTGTATCCACTAGTTTTGTATGAACATTTTGTGTGAATCCGTATGCCCTCTTTGAGAACCCCCAGTGTGGAGAGTTAAGGTTCTACATTTGCTGGCTGTCCCATGCCAGCTATGCGCTGTCCTTTTCTCACTGGGTCTATCGGATGAAAGATGACTTGTATTTGTCTGGTTCTCTTAAATTTTGCTTCAAGGGGATCCTACTCCCATGTAAAGTTCAGTGTAATTATCTGCGGTCTCTGTCTCTCCAACTGTCCCAGCTGCAGCCTAGTTCTGCCCCCTCTACCAACCCAGATGCTCCCCAGATGAGCCCTGCTCCGACGTCAGCAGCAGACGCTGCCTCCACAGCCGAACCCAAGCCCACCTCTTCCCAAGATCCCCAAACTGCAGAAGGGCTGGCCACCAACCCCACCGCTGTTGCCAACCAGTCTGCAGGACCAGACAGGCAATCACCAGGGACACCCCAGCCAGCCAGGACCCCTGGCAGCGAGGACAGCGGCGAGATAACCGAGGGTGTGACTGTGTAAGCATGCATACTAGGGTAGTGGCAAATTCTCAAATTTGTATTTGGATTCCTTGTTAATGGCCTTGTGAAACCTAAGATATGAGAGTGGTTACAAGGGACACTGCATGGCACCTACACTATATGTTTAGATACATTTTTTTCTTTTTTTCCTTCAAAGGTGTAGTCAAGTGAAAAAGTCAACACTGAACCCCAATGCCAAAGAGTTCAATCCCATCAAAGGGCCCATGACCATGGTCAGTCTTCTGCATAATCCACACCCACACTCCAGCTCTTGACACACGTTACACACTTCACATCCAAACATAAGGTCACTGCTGTAAATTATAATATAAAGTGTTGGGGAGACACATTTCAACATACTGTATCAAATCAAACACTATCTCTTTGTCTCATCAACATGTGTTTTACCCCCTGGTTGCAGCAGAAGCCCTCTACGGCCCCCACCCCCCCTCGGCCCAGCCCCTCAGTGGTGCTCCAGCCCCCCCCAGGACAAACGGCCATCTATAGCAGCCCCCCATACCTGTCCTACGTCTCTCCAATCCAGATCCAGGGACACACTGTACAGGTGTGTGTGTGTGTCTGTGCTTGCTAGCCTGTCAACCAGACCAATCTGGGAGCTCACATTTTATTTGCTCTGGTAGATGGCTGTGGCCACCCTCCCATTCAAACAGATTTCCAGCTGACCTGACCTGGCTTGAGCCTGACATTATCTGTCAGGCTAGTTGTAGTAAATAGGCCGCCTACCGTATTTTTCGTAAATAAAGCCATGGCTTGTTCCCCGATTTTACAATTTTCGTGTGGTTGTACGGCTTATATTTCGAAGCGGATTATAGCCGGTTTTAAAACAAAAAAGTGGCTTTGTCCCAACATCTCTACAGACCGTGCAGCTAATTTAAACACTTGAACAGGGGCTTATTACTTGAAAGAGGAATTATTTCTACTGTGTCATCTCAGTTACACTATCAGGGGTTGGAAATACAGTGACTTGCTTAAGTAGGCAAATGGCTCATAGAACATAACATTTCATAATTTCAGTAAATCAAACAGCTGCAAGACCAAGTGACATTTTATATACAGCTAGCAAACTAATGCTAGCATCGCTAATGAAATTGGCTAATTCAACTTCGATAGTGTAACCAAACTCTTTGTAGGTTTGTTTCAGATATAATTTTATATGGTTGTGTGGAGAATAAGACACGGACGCGGTCTCTTTTCACAACTTGTATTTTCCCACTGCTCTTCTTGACATCGCCATTCGAACAGCCCTCACTGACTTCACGTAATGATGACGTAAAGCATCATGCCTACGGCAACTCCCGAGGGACAAAACACCCTTGTCCGTTGAACATAGAAAGGTCTGCTACAGTGAGCTATCCGCAGGATTTGCAAGGTAGCTAAACTTATACTATATCTAAATTAATTTTGTACACAAAAAAATGGATTTTGCCACTACATGAGTGACTTGGCTTTATTTCTGGACATACTATCTACAACCGAAGTGTGTTACACAATGCTGTAAGATTGCCTATACCCGTGCATTGCTTGGTATTGTAGCGACAATGCTGTTGGTACCCAGAATGCTCCGCGGCAAGCTGAAAAGCTACAAAGTTAAGGGCATTAGCTTAGTTAGATAAGCATTGTTTGAAGTTCTATTGTTGTGTTTGTTCTGTTTTTATGTGTAATGTGTGTCTGGTAGTTAAGATAATTTGAGTGTACACCCTGATTGGGAATGTTATCTAGATGCAGTATTTTCTTTAGCAGTGGGGGCAGGTCTGTCCTAACAACCCCCTAACCCTTCATTTCAGAGCAGGTTAATGAAATAGTCTAATTGCTAATGTAATATTAATACTAATTTAACAAAGTATGTTCTAAATGGCATTAATGCTGCCAATTAATAATTGACATACAACTTATTGTAAATGGTCAGTAGCCTAGCCTATCGATTTAAGGGGCCACTCGAAAGCATGTACACTGTCTGCTTCATTTGATCTTGATAGGCTAAGCATTCTGTAGCAAATAATAACAATAAACCCACTATTTATTAATTAAAACTACTTCAGCATAATAATGCACCTAAAATAAAAACGTGAGCAAGGACAGCAATCGCTATCAAATCAACAGACGTGCAATTTAGCTAGCAGGTGAAGAATACAAACAACGAAAATCACCAGTTAACTTAATTTAAATTTGCAGGAACTATAGACTAATACGATAATAGGCTCAAATGAACTGACAACATAAGTTACGACTTACAGTTCTCAAGGACGCACACACGCAATCTCAACTGCGGTGTGAAGCGTGTGTTCATGCTATTCTCCGACATGCACTCTAACAATCACTGCTGATAGACTGCCTTTTGTACAGCCCTATTTCTGATACCGTGGCAGCAAAATCAACAGAGAGGAAACACTGTCGATGGTTATCCAAGCTGTCCAATGGGAAAGTGTACTGGGTAAATAAAGTTGTGAGCGTTGTTCCGCTTAACGCTAGCCGGCGCTATGGTATCGTTGTTCCCTTTTAAAGCGTGGCCTATATTCCAGTGCGGCCTGATTTACAAACACAAAGCTCCCATTCTGGTGGGGTGCGGCTTATAGAAAATGCTGCTTATTTTCCCCAAAATAAGGTACTTGATTTATCAAATACAACTTTCATTTTTCATGCGCTACTGCTCTTAGTCTACGTAACCCGCCATCTACACATGAAACTAGAGTCCAAATGTTATCCACTGTGTCATGTCATACCGAAAGTTGTTAAATTGCATAGACTAAGCATCAACAGGCTAACATAATTTCCAAATGATTATACTTCGCTCTCAGTTTTGCAATACTTGAACTGTGTTCTGACAATAAACAAACATTAAAGAACATTTAACTGACATACTGACAACTAACAACTGGATCTAATTAGTCAATCTCCATAGAACCCTTTTCAATAGCAGTAAGAGAACATATGGGCATAACTGGCATTACTCTTGGTCAAATAGAACAGTGGTTCTCAACCCTGTCCTCAGGGACCCCCTGTCCTGCTTGTTTTAGATGTTTCCCTGTTCCAACACACCTGATTCAAATGCATGTTCGTTACCGTTCTACAGAGCTAAATAACAACCCTTTTATTGGAATCAGGTGTGTTGGAGCAGGGAAACATCTAAAACATGCAGGACAGGGGGTCCCTGAGGACAGGGTTGAGAACCACTGAATTAAACCATTGAATGTTTATGATGTCCCTGTTTGTTTATACCTGTGACTGAGGACAATGCAATATTGTCAGCCGACTATAAAATGTTTGTCGGGTTACTATACTGCCCTACAAAGGCAAAATACCTTAACTTACCAGAGTGTAGAACTGAGAAAAACAACTTCAAAGTTTTTTTTGTTGTCCTGCCATATGTTTTAGAGGTAGGACACTGGAAATCCGGCAGTTTGATGTTTTAGTGATTACATTTATTTACATTAAAAAATATTGATCTTAAACTGACCCCTATTTTGAAGTTACTTAGATGTTTCCCTGCTCCAGCATGCCTGACTCAAATGAATGGTCATTACCTGGCTTCCACAGAGCTTGATAACAACCCATTCATTTGAAACAGATGTGCTGAAGCATCTAAAACATGCAGGACAGTGGCACCTGAGGACCAGGGTTGCCTACCCCTGGTCTATAGTAAGGGGTCATGCCAAGGCAAAATACAGTAACTTCCGTTTCTTCGCTCACTTAGTTGCTTATCACGATATAAACTCTGTATATTATAAGCCTATGTAACAAATAGGTGTTTGACTGTCACAATACATTTTGATTGAATTGCCACTCACGGATACTCACGAATGACTCATGTTTGGGATGTTTTGCGTTGAACGCCAGCTAATGCTCAGTAGTGATGGGTCGTTCGAATGAGCCGGCTCTATGAGTACTTGTATGCCTAAAGGCGCTCACGATCATCCCCACATTCTCTTCCTGTCAATCATACACGCATGTCAACCAATTATACTGCATGAGGGCCGAGCCAACTCAAACACACTCCGTTAGACAAGTAGTCGAAACTCGTAGAGCCATAACGAATCAATGCCTTTTTAAAGACAAGTATGATTTAGTTTAATTCAAATGTTTTCACACCTATCATTAGGGCTGGGCGGTATGACGGTATATACCGTGCGACGGTAGAAATGTGTCTACCGGGAGAGATTTGGCTATACCGTTTCAACCGCGGGATACTCTTATACTATATTTTTGTATTACACGTGTCAATGTCTGGTTGTTGTATTGTATATAAGCCATCATAAAAATCGCATTCTTGCGATATTTAGAATTGTAGTTGAACTTTTATTTGATTTGCTATTTTTGTTTGACCTTGAAGCACATTTGCGTTGGTCTGACGGAATTTTAGATGTGGAGTGTATTTTGTCTAAGCCGACCACATTCATGCCGATGCTAATTAATTATATATTTGAGGACCCATTCTGCAGGTAACCAATTCGATTTGTTGGCTTCTCTAGGGCTTTTGGAAGTTACGGTGAAGACGACCCCTATTTTCACAGAAAAACAACATTAATTCAAGATATTTGGCCACATGATAAAGCAGACGTTAAATGTTCCAAAAATTACAAACTAATTTTCGACAAAAATTTAGTTTCACAGTCTTCTGCCTTTGCACGGCAGTATAGACCAACTGCAGTCTAGCCTATCCCGCAATGTGTTTAACATTCTTTAGCCAATGAATTACATTTTGCTGAATGATTGAAGTGCTTGACAACGAACACTAATGAAATAATCACCAAATAACAACACAGAAATAAATGACAGATTGACAAAGGCACATTAATTTCAAGACCATGCCTTTGCTCCCTGCAACAATCACCATCAAGCGGTCATTACATGTCAGTATCAACGCCCCTGTCTGTAGACTCATGGGTCAATTTGACCCCTAACAGCGTTATAAATATGGAAAACTGGCTTGGCACTTCTAGTGTTAAGCATTGTTGATAAGATGTTTGTTGTACCTCCGATAGGATTTTTCTGTACACATGTTTCATTGCTCTGATTGGTTGTAGGTTTTCCAATTGCCCCTTATGCAAAACCCCTGCCCCAAATGGCCTTGACCTATCCTACCAACCTAGCAACCGGTCACTCCTTGAAGAAGGTCAGTCAGGTTTTCAGTCGTTGAAAATGGGTAAAGGTGTGCATTCCACCTGCACCCCCCTTTCAAAAGTCCAAGGAAAGATTCTGGCAGTGGATAAAACGGTGTGGGAGCCGCCATTCTCAGCTTTATACCTTAAACATCAACAAACAATGCAATGTTAGATGTGAGAACATTTGCAAAACTGGATGTTTTTTTTTGCATATGCGACCAAAATTTGTACGGGTGCGACTAAAAATGTTCCTAGGTTGCACCGGTGCACCTAACCTCCGCTGCCTCTCCAGGAACAAAGCGTTTGTTTCTGCTTTGACGGAACTCACACTCATGGTTGGATCATATCGTCGTATAAACTAATCAGAGACAGAGATGGGGCGGGTCTTTGCCTCTGATTGGCTGTGGTCCAGATATTCCTGTAGGCCTACACTGCTCCGTGCTGCTGATTGAAATTACGACCTGAGCACCAGAGAATCAGTTATGGCAGACTTGGGCATTGTACGGCCTGTGGGCCACAACCGGCCCACAGGCTGTCCCAATCCGGCCCGCGTGAGGTAAATCAAAAATTAAAACTAAATGTGTTGAGCTGTAGTAAATAGGTAGTCCTGAAAGACTAGTGATCAGGCGATTTACAAATGTGCGCTTGTGCAACCTCACCGACAGGAGAGTTAGCCCTCGAAAATGAAAAACAAAAGGTTGATACAGAATGTAGAGTTTTTAACAAGACATGGACTTCTAAGTATCTGTTTACTGAGGTCAAAGCTGTGTTCTTAGTTTTGGAGGACAGGTCACTGTTGAAGGATTATAATTTGAATCGGCCCTAAGTGACTAAAGAAAAAAACTAACGCGGACATAATAAGAACTTGATTGATTCAGTGGGCGTGGGCTGATGGTTAATGGTTTGCTAGTTAAACTGTAGGTCCCTGATCATCAGCTGTCCTTTGCATATCCACGTCAGACATTCAGCCAGATTTCGATGCACTTTCCCACTGGATTCCTCTCACAGAACAAACTTAACTGGAAAAAAATATAGCTTTTTGTATAAAGTTGATCAATTGCATATCTTTAACATACTGAAAACAATTATTGATGGTTTGTGAAGATTAACTAGTTACAAATAAAATGAAACACTGATGTCATGATTATTTTAGTTTTTACTGTTACTTCGATAGTCTTTTCCTAGTTGACCAACATGTAATATTTTTATATAAACATTTACATAATATCCTTATTCTTCTGATAACCAGTAGCAGCTAATCAAAATATATACTTTAGTGCTTTTTACAATGGGGGGAAATGAATAGTGAGCAGAATTAAGTTCAAGTTATTGTTGATGCGGCCCTCCAACACATTTCAAGTTTCTTATGTGGCCCCTTGTAAAACTTAATTGCCCACCCCTGAGTTACGGAGCTGGTCCATGGAGCTAACCCATGGAGCTGGGATTTTGATGCTAGGGAGAGTGTGGCAAGCTGGTTTAGCCAAGGCCAAAGGGCAAGAAAGCCAAATTACAGGTGTTGGCCATCTGAAGGGCATGCGACAGCAAGGGGGGACCCGCTATAAGACTTTGAGCCATGAAATGTTAGGTCAGTAGCACTTTCTATTTTAAAATGTTTTATTTTGCTTGCAATGTTTTAGTTTAGCAGCTCAGTGAAGCACTGATCACAAGATTTTTATTTTTATATACAGTTTAATTGTGCTTCAAATCAATATTTTCCTACACCTTATTCCTGTTTAAGATCATTTACATAATATATATGAATGTATATGGAGCGTGATTAACCTTCGAACGTCACGTCAATAAACATCACCAGGACTGCGTTCTTCCATCTCAAAAACATTGCACGCATCCATGCCTCCACTGCCGAGATTCTGATCCACTCATTCATCACTTCGAGACTCGATTATTGCAATAGCATCCTTTACGGCGCACCATCCAAAATCCTCAATAAACTCCAGTACATCCAGAACTCCGCCGCACGTCTAATCACTCACACCCGCTCCCGTAACCACATCACCCCCGTCCTCCAGAACCTACACTGGCTCCCCGTCCCACAACGCATTCAGTTTAAAGTCCTTCTTCTCACTCACAAAGCCATTCACAACCAGGCCCCCCACTACCTCACCGACCTGCTTCACCATCACACTCCCTTCCGCTCCCTCCGTTGCTCTGATGCCAACCTCCCCACTCAGGACCAAGCACCGAACCTGGGGTGACAGAGCTTTTTCCATCGCCGCTCCCTCCCTTTGGAATTTACTCCCAAAACTCATCAGAGACTGCACCAACCTGTCAACTTTTAAATCACTAGTCAAAACGCACCTTTTTAGATCTGCTTTTAATGTGTAATTAATGCTGTGATTTTATGATGTACCTGTTTTATGTTTATTTTAACCATGTACAGTGACTTTGAGTACCTTGAAAAGCGCTATATAAATAAAATGTGTCATTATTATTATTATAAAAAGGTGACCTTGAAATTGTGGCGATGCAAGGAAAAATTTGGGTGTACCTAAATTTTGTGCTGGTGCACCTAAATAAAAAAGTTAGGCGCACCAGTGCAACCAAGGGAAAAAGTTAGTCTGGAGCCCTGCATTACGCACTTACTTTCGTTTTCGAAGTGTGTTACACTACGGCATGCTGTAAGATCACCTATACGCTAAAGCCAAATTAATGGTTAGCCTATGCATACACCTCAAACTAGCTGACATTATTGCTAATGTTAGCACAAACTACAAAAATATAACAAAAAACTCTGTGTTACCGTGTCACCTTATCAGCAGACATCTATGTATTTTTTTTATTTAATTTTTTACCATTTCATAAATAATGGAGGCTGCTTGAGGAAATCATTTTGCTTCCACTTTAGATTAAAATAGATGGGCTAATAGATTTACAATAGTCCACGGCCCATGGTGCTATCATGTATGGTTCAAAGATGATCAAGGTTTACCTCTTTACGTATATATGCAAACTACTGAAATGTATATCAATAGAATCTAGAACTAACCAGTGGTCAGAAATGGAACACATTAATTATGAAATTTAAGTTGATCTATTATTACTATTCATTTTGATTACACAACCTAAGCTAAGGGGAGGCAGTCAGTTGCAGAGGTCACATCCAGCTTGTGAACATTTCACCCTCCGCTTTTTGTTGACCCCCTGGTAGAAGGATCTGACAAGGCCATGATAGTCTATCAACGCGATTACTATTGATCAAAACAGAACGAGGGTTCAGCTGTACTTGAAAATTACTATTAAACATATTCGCGGACATGCACTGCATGAGTGATTAATTGCAATGACTGCACCAATAGAAATTATAGCGAGCACATAGTAACTAATGTTATACATTTTTCTAATCAATGTATTTATTCCCAGGTGTTTTGCAATTTCCCCCCAAAAAAATTGTGCCTACACTATATATTATCATTCCAGGTTAAGAATACCAATGGAGGCTGCGTTGAAAATCGTTAGTCAAACTTTTGTCAGCATTTTGAATGGAAATTTCATTTGCATTTGTACAGGTGTATTTGTCCATGTCGGGCTGCCCCTCGCAGCAGAACGACAGTTTACTGGCCGCTCTGTCCATTCGCGCACCTCACAGTTGCGTATTGATCAGATAAGAAGACACGCTTATCAACTCTATTACTATTGATCAAAACGGAACGAGGGTTCGGCTGTAGCCTACTTGAAACAGACTATTTAGAACATATTTGCGGACATGCATTGCACATGTGATGCAGCTTTTATTGTTTGTTTTTTCTCACCTCTTTTTTTGCCTTAGGCACTCAGGATTTGTCATAGGCGCTTGGGAAAACGGCTTAGGCGCGCACCCAAATTTTCTCTATGCAGGAAGAACCCTGCATTCTGGTGGGGAGTTTTGTGCTTTGCTGAGTTTAGTACTCAACAATTCTAAGGCACGCCGGATAAGAGGTTAAACACAATTTTTGTGGCTAATTGATTTGTTCATTATTGTTGGTGTTGTGGTATGTGACGGTTAGCAGCTTATGCCATCGGCAGCTTTCTCTCCGGGTCTGAAAGGTACTCTTGTCACCCAAATAAAAGTAACCCCCGGAATAAAAGTAACCCCCGGAAAACGCAAACTGTGTCCATATGCTTCAACAAAAACACTTGTAGTTTGGAAATACATAATCATTGTTAAAAAATTGTTTTAAATAGGTTGTTTGGTTACAAATAATAGTATAAGTACTTTTCCTCAAACGTAGTCTACATGACTGCAACATAACATGAAAACCGCTAGCAAACAAAGCATTGCTAGGAATATATACCATAACACTTATCTTTGGAAATACATAATCATTATCACAATGTAAAAAAGAGGCTGTTTGGTTACAAATATAGTACTGGTACCTTTCTTTAAATAGTCGATATGACTGAAACATAACAGAAAATCTAAAAAAAGAGGCCGTCTGGTTACAAATATATGGTAGTACTTTTCTTCAAAAACTTAGTCAACATGACTGCAACATAACATGAAAACCACTAGTAAACAAAGCATCGCTAGGAAAATACTTCAACACTTGTAATCTGGAAATACATAGTTATAACAAAGTTAAAAAAAGCGGCTGTCCAGTTACAAACATACATGTACTATCACTTTTCTTAAAACAGCTTACAGTCAACATGACAACCACTACCAAAGAAAGCATTTCTAGGAAAATACTTTAATGCCTGTAGCTTGGAAATTCATGGCTACAAAACTGTCAAATAACAAACATGCCTTGACTACTGGTATACCTCAACAAACTTATAGTAGACACGACTGCCGCACAGCACAATTGCAGGTGCTGTGATATTTCTAATGACATCATCTCGCAGCACCTCTTATTCCGCTTCTTGTGCAGCACACAATCCTGAACTTGCACCAGTACTAGTTACAGTTGGGTGACTAACTTGAGTTCGCAAATATAAGAAAAGTAAATACCCTGGGATTTTTATTTGACGAGGCTTGTTGTCTATAGGTTGTGACCAGTGTGCGAAATACCCGTCAATATTCGGGGGTCCCCAGCTCTCGATTGTTGCGCAATACCGATCTAAATTTGCTCAATATGCAGTAGGCAGGGACGGACTGGGAGTAAAAATAGGCCCTGGACTTTGATCCAGACCGGCCCCCAAAACGGGCCCCTGTATACGCCACCACAGTGCCCTGCTATGCATGCACATTCAGGGTTTGATGTGATGCTAGTAGGGAGTTCCACAGTTAATGCGAGCTCGCTCAGCGTGCAAGCGAAATGTTTGGGATGATTGATTTGAGCAAAAAACTGTTTTTGGAGCTTTATGTAAGACTGTGTGTATCAGTCTATAGCCTACATGACAACACATGCACACACTTAACCATTTTTGATTATCCAATATGCTATTATTCCAGTATCATTCTATATTGAAGGCTAGTAGTATTCGTAAAGCAACACAGACATAAGAGGTTGCATTGGCTAAAGTTGTTTGGATGCACGTTGTTTTATAACAAAGAGGCAAAGTTGTGCATTACAATGCAGACATGACAATGAATGGCACCAATCTGGCACACTTACAAGAACGATTAACTGAATAAATGACAGTTTTGGTCTTTCCATGCACCCACCTGCTTCGTTGACCAACCAGCCGGCAAGTCACTTGTGCTAGCAGCAGTAGCAGCTAATGTTACCTCAGCACCTGCTGCGTCTTCAGAGCACTCAGCCGCAACTAAACATTGTTCTTCTGGGGAATCACTGTGCGAGAGAGGATCCTCTGTTCTGGTAGTGAGTGGGCCCACTGTGCTAGCTGCAACAGCATTGTCATTCGATGCCTCTTCATCACTGAGAGCCACCTTTTTGGATGTGAACCCAAAGTGTGTGAACGATACACTCTGATTAGCTTTCGCTTGCTAGCCATTGACTTCTCAACGTTTCTGTTTGGCACACATGGCTAACTATACGTGCACAGGACTGGCTGGCTCCGCTTGGCAAAAAAATTGTGAAGAAATTTTTCAAATTTTGAATACTAGACATGGTGAGCTTAAAAACATTTTAGTGACAATATTTATTTATTTTGAAAAAATTTGAGACCTCATGGGTTAATCTGGAGGGTCGAGCCCCCCCGGACCCCCCCCGTAGTTCGCACACTGGTTGTGACTGTCATGCTGGTGTGCTGAATGGGAACCGTTGTGAGTTTACAGTAGCTAGAGCTAACATCAGAGCCATAATGAGGCTCTGGCTAACTTTTTCTAGCTTGAACTGACAATTGTCAGTTGGTAGCTAACGTCGGTAGCTAATGTAAGCTACTTGCCAGTAGCTAGCTAGCTATGGTAGCTAACATTTTCACATCAGAGTTCAAATTTATCTTCCCTTACGGAAAAAATGCATGGAATTTTATCAAATTGTCTCAATTTTCCCCCCCAAAAATTAATGTACCGTCCAAAATAAGAACGTACCGGGTGGATGTTTCGGGTAAAAAAAAATAAACGTACCGGTACGTTTATTTGGGAGATAAAAGTTATCTTTAGGAAGCCTGTTCTTCGTTTCCACGGCTATTGCATATAACGTATCAATAGTCTAGCGGGCTGGTGGGATGACTGAATTGCAGCAATACATGCACAGACCTTTTGTTTTTGATGCTCTATCTCCTAGAACTCTAAATAAGGTAACTACATTACCTTATTTACAGTTGTATGCAAAAGTTTAGGCACCCCTCTGAGGCTGCATGATAATTTACTCTGTCTTCACCAAGAAAGATAAGTGGTTTAATATTGATTTTCTAGTTGACACTGAGGGCTGGGGTGTTTTCCAGATAAAGATATGTAGTGTTGCAGTATTTAGTTGTGTGAAATTAAATCAAATGTGAAAAATAGGCTGCGCAAACGTTTGGGCACCCTAATCATTTTGTTGATTTGAATACCTCTTCCTCTGGAAGTTTAGTAGACTCTTTATTCAAATGGAAATGCATTTGTCAAATGGCAATTGAATGCACAAAGTGACAATGCAATCCGCAATTCAAATGGGGAGCAGTTGTCAAATGGCAATTCAATGTGCAAATGACAATGCAATCCGCAATTCAGTTTGTATTATTTTGAATAACAATTTGAATGAACGCTTACTGCATTGCATTTCATATTGACACGTTTTTTTTGACTCTTTATTCAAATTGAAATTCAATGTGCAAAGTGGCCATGCAATCCGCAACATATCAGTTAAGTTAACAACACTCGATTTCCATCTACATCGTCTGCTAAGGCAGTGAGCGTTGCAACAAGTTCTTCTGTCGCCATATTGTTGTTAGCATAAAACCAGCCCAATGGCCAATAAAACCAACCTCAAAATATGCCCCTGCCAAACCATATACACTGCTTTTAAAGTCCAACAGCCTTGCTATCATTGCCAAATGTATTGTAATAAATACAAAGTAACACCAAATGTTTAGTATGCCAGCATTAAAACCAGTTTTCAGGAGGTTTTTTTAGGAGACTGAGAGCATTAGGCACGTGTGCACACGCACAGTTTGTGTGTGAGGGCGTGTCCCATATCCATGTGTCTATGTGCTGATCTGGAGTCAGTTTGGTAGAATTTGGGTGTAAATAAATTATTTCATTTAAAATATGGATTTTTATTTAAAGACATTTATATAATTTGCATGCAAAATAGGTCTACCCGAACCAGCGGACAAAAAATTCAACCCGCGGCAACACTTCAAAAGTAGCCCAATTCGGGAAAACTGCGGACCTGGCAACACTGATTACAGTAGCAACAAAGTTTATCTGTCCCCCCCACCCCCCTCCCAATAGACTACTCTGCCTCTGATTGGCTGGTATTCGTTACCTTCGTAGAATAGGTTAGGTTTCGGCGGAATTACTGGGTTGTCTGTGTTAGAGGTAGCCACTCAGAAGCAGAGTAGAGTTGGGTCTTCCCCTCAATAGCGGTGGGGACCAGCCTTGATGGGGGGACTGACCGATTGCATTGCCATTTGAATTTTGCAACAAAAAGAGCGTGATGACAAGTAAATGCTAACGCAAAATAGACTGGGGGCGCTGTTTAGCTACCACATTGAATCTCCATTTGACTAATGAGTCGAAAAGACCGTGTCAATATGAAATGCAATGCAATAAGCCTTTCATTGATTTTTTTTTCCTCAAAATAATACAAACTGAATTGCGGATTGCATTGTCATTTGCACATTGAATTGCCATTTGACAACTGCTTTGCCATTTGAATTGCGGATTGCATTGTGATATGCACATTGAATTGCCATTTGACAACTGCTTTGCTATTTGAATTGCGGATTGCATTGTCACTTTGCACATTGAATTTTCATTTGACAAATGCATTGCCATTTGAATAAAGAGTCTAATAAACTTCCATATCTTCCTACTAAATACTGATTAACTGCAACACATAATTAGTCTGATTAACTCGTTAAGCCTTCAATTCCATAGAAAGGTGCATCCAATCATTAGAAAAGTTACATAAGGTAGCCAATTGCAAGTTGTGCTTCTCTTTGATTCTCCTCTGAGCAGTGGCAAAATGGGGGCATCAAAACAGCTATTGATTGATCTAAAAACAAAGATTGTTTAGCAGTATGGTTTAGGGGAAGTCTACAAAAAGTTATCCCTGAGGTTTAAGTCAGATCAGTTTCACCTGTGAGGAATGTTATTAAGAAATGGAAGGCAACAGGCACTGTTCTTGTAAAGGCCAGAAGTGGCAAGCCAAGAAAAATAACTGAGGCAAAGGCGAAGAATGGTCAGAATGGTCAAGGACAACCCTCAGACCACCTCCAAAGACCTGCAAGGTCATCTTGCTGAAGATGGTGTCACTATGCATTGCTATTCAGCGCACATTGCACAGAGTATGGGAGAGTGATGCGGAAGAAGCTTTTTCTGCACTCCTGCATTCCTAGAAAAATGCTTGCTGCCCACAGTAAAATTTGGTTGGGGGTCCATCATGCTGTGGGGCTGTGTGGCTAGTGCAGGAACTGGGAATCTAGTCAAAGTTGAGGGTTGCATGGATTCAACTCAGTACCAGCAAATTCTTGACAATAATGTTAAAGAATCTGTAACAAAGCTACGTTACGGCCGAGTTGGGTGTTCCAGCAGGACAACGACCCGAAACATTGCTCCAAATCCACTAATGAATTTATGCAGAGGAACAACTACAATGTTCTGGAATGGCCATCCCAGTCCCCAGACTTGAATATAATAAAAAATCTATGGGATGACTTGAAGCGGGCTGTCCACTCTAGGCCCCCATCAAACCTTACTAAACTGGAGATGTATTGTAAGGAAGAATGGTCCAAAATACCTTCATCCAGAATCAAGACACTCATCAGAGCCTATAAGAAGTGTCTAGAGGCTGTTATTTTTGCAAAAGGAGGCTATAGTAAATATTAATGTGATTTTTCTGTTAGGGTGTCCAAATGTATGCACCTGTCTAATTCTCTTATGATGCATATGGCATATTTTCTGTTTATCAAATGAACCATATTTCACTGCTAACATATCACTGTGTGTGTGTGTGTGTGTGTGTGTGTGTGTGTGTGTGTGTGTGTGTGTGTGTGTGTGTGTGTGTGTGTGTGTGTGTGTGTGTGTGTGTGTGTGTGTGTGTGTGTGTGTGTGTGTGACAAAGACGTTCCTGATCCAAACGCCCAACATTTTATGGATGAAAGTAACGGAGATTATCAGGGGTGCCCAAACGTTTGCATATGATTGTACACTGGGCGCATCTGCGGCACGTAACGACTCTGACAAGGATTTGTTCCATCCTCCGTGCAGCGTCAAATTACACAGGGTGCGTCTGCAGCGCGTTATGGCTCTGTCAAGGTTCTGTTTTGTTTTCCCACAGAATATCAGAATTGGCAAGTTTGTGAGATCATCAAACAACTATAAACTACTTTGCCTGTCGACATTGACTTCCTTTAGATTTTGTATGCTGAGTACAAGTTGGTAGAACTTTGTCTGGGTTTTTTGTCCGGTTTAATTGTGTTGACTGTGTTAATTGTGGTTTTGTCCTACTTTGTTGTGTTGTAGCATACTGACAAAGTTAATAGACTACACTTAAAAGTCCAATTATGAACAACATAGATAAAATATGTAGCGGGGTTTGCTCGTTTAAGAATATAAACACTTATAATAAAGTATTTAGGGAATGGGGCACCACCTCAGTTTGTTTAAAGGGGCTGAGAAAACCTTGTTAAATATATAATAATCAGTCTCATCTTCAGTAATGAATTAGTTGTAAGTGTAGAGCCAATCATAACATTAGTGAACACGCATACGTCAAAATATCTTTACAGTTAATTTATTAAACTAAGGTAAATATGAACAAATTAAGATAATATGACCAAGTTAGATTATGAATTTGATATGAGAGATTGATTTCAATGAACAGAATGAAATGGTCTAACTTAAAGATAGATGTTTGGTGTAGTTAATGATTACATCCTTACAAATCATAAACAAAGCTCACAACAATCCCATGTCGGGGAGGAAAGAGCATTAGCCATAGTTACGTTTGATCAGAGTTTATCAATGAGGTTGAGGGCGGTCCGCGTCTGAGGCCCATTTCAAGAATCTGAAGTCAAAGCGCGGCTGCACTGCAGGGATTCTGAGACTGAATCTGCGTGATCTCAGTCAGGTCGCAATTAGAATTGTGCTTTGGGTACTTCTGTAGAAACGTTCAGCTAGTGTTATCTTGTTGAATCCCAGGAGAAGTTTGGCGACGTCGTTTGGAACGGCAATCCTGATGGCCTTCACGCCATGGTTGGTTTCGCTGGAGTTAGAGATCGATTGTCATCTCTTGAGTTTTATACAGTTCAGAGTTAGGAGGACCTGTCTGGATTCAGAAGTTGATTGGAGGAAGCTGGGTTCTCAACTCCCCCTCTTTCCTTCACACCTACCAAAGGTGTGAAATGGTCTCTGGCTGGTTCATAATATTTCAAATATATGTTCAAATATTGTTCTGAACATCTTGGTACAGTTACAAAATATAGTTGAATGATTGTTTTCTCATGTTAGCTTTGTGTAGATACCAAGGATGACTTGGTTATCTTTCAGGAAGAAGAATCAAGATTTCAGTAAACACAACAATGAAACAATAACAAACATTACACTCATCATTTTCCACCTTCTACTCTTCTGGTAAAGGTGAAGTCTTGAAGAACTTTCTTCAAAGGTTCTGATCAAGGTATGTTCTTTGTTTAAATTGCCGCCAAAAACGAAGAGCACAAATAGTTGCTGGAGACGTGTCGTTTCAAGCAGGCCCTTCAAAGCCTTTAAGCTAGCTGGAGGGCATCTCATGCAGAGTGGGGAGGTCACCCCCCACTCAATGGTTCCTTTGCATCAGTGTTTGGTGGGTAATCAGCATACTGAGGGTGTCGAGGGCTTATTAGGTTGGTCTAATGTGGTCAGATCAGACTACTGGTGTGACAGGATGTTGGCTCTGTGGTCTGGCTGACCTTGCTACAAATATTTGTAGCTGTAGTCATTAAAAATACATTCATCCTCAATTATTTTGTATAGATATTTCACTGTGAACTCTGTGGCTTGGACGCGGCGGTCATAATTGTTTTAAGCTACCTGTCTTCAGCAAAGCAGAGCGGAGACCCACTTCTGGGATGCTTCTGAAACGCGTTGTTCATGGATCACTTTGAGGAAGCCCCAACATTAATATTATTGAAAAATCTCCCACCCACAACTTTTCACCAGAAAACCTTTTTACATTTTATATAAAAGACCGTGCTGTGGCTGAAACTGGGCAGTTTTTTTTTTACCTTTAAACATTGATAAGAACCCTCCTCTCCCTTGACCACAAATGTGACACGACTCCCCAAGAGAAGATGGAATTGTTCAACCTCCTAGAATGTGAACACAGCTAATCGTGGTTCATTTACAGCATGGTTGGAGGAGGCAGGAGACATATATATCCAATACTTCTTTCTAAATATATGTTGCATTTGATTTAAAATATTACATTAAATAGCCAAAGGAATGCTACAGATGGCATTCTCATTTAATCAAAACATTTTAGCTTATGCTGGCTACTTAAGTAATTGACTTGCTGGATGGCTTGCAGCGTTACCCGTTAGCCTCTTCCAAGCCACCAAGAGCTAGCAATGGCAAGAAGTTTCTCGGAAAAAGTTAACTTGGCCTAGTCATTGTACAACAAACCAAAAATGCAGTAAATGCGGTGGTGTTTGACACAAGTGTGGTGAGTTGAGTCTGCCCTTTCGTCATCTAAGTTCCAGTTAATAGGTTTTAACAGTAACTACAATGCCTTTCAAGTTAACATTTTGTAACAGCAAAAAACTGTTGCCTATTTAACACAAGAAGCGCCAAGCCATGTTTCCCTACTAATAGCACCGTTGGGAGTCAAATGACCCGTGAGTCTACATTTACATTTACCGTATTTTTCGGACTATAAGTCGCTCCGGAGTATAAGTTGCATCAGTCAAAAAATGCGTCATGAAGAGGAATAAACGTATGTCGCATTTATTTAGAAATGTATTTCACAAAATCCAATACAGACATTTAATCTGGAAAGGGAAGTTATTCAACTACACTATAGCACACAGACAACAGGCTGAATAGGTGTCCGGTATGTTAACGTAACACATTAAGTTATTCAGCTACACACTAGCATTAAAGAACATACCTGGGAAGCTAAATAGGCTAAATTTGAGTCAGATGGCTGAGCGGTTAGGGAATCGAGCTATTAATCAGAAGGTTGCAGGTTCAATTCCTGGCCGTGCAAAATGACATTGTGTCCTTGGGCAAGGGTGAAGTGCCTTGCCCAAGGACACAACGCGCAACCCAATTCCCTAATGCTCAGCCATCTGACCTCTTTTGTATTTGTAATTTAAAGGACAATGAAATAAAATGATGCAGAAATAATAATCAAATAATTACAGACAAAATTGAAATGCAGGACACTGCTTTAAGCTTCTTGCACAGACCAAAGGCACGGTCGGAAAATGAACGTGCCTTTGTCAATCTGTCATTTATTTTCGTGTTGTTAGTTGGTGATCATTTCATTAGCGCGTTTGTTGTCTAGCCTTTCAATCATTCAGCAAAATGTCATTTATTGGCTAAAGGATATCGAACACGTTGCGGGTTAAGCTAGACTGTAGTTGGTCGATAGTAGCCCGACATATCAACATTTTATAGTCGGCTGACAAGATTGTGTTGTTGTCCCCTGTCAAAATTATAAACAAAAACAGGGACATCATAAATGGTCTAATTTGGGTCAGATGGCTGGGTGGTTAGGGAGTCGGGCTATGAATCAGAAGGTTGTTGGTTCGATTCCCGGCTGTGCTAAATTACGTTGTGTCCTTGGGCAAGGCACTTCACCCTACTTGCCTTGGGGAGAATGTCCTTGTACTTATTGTAAGTCGCTCTGGATAAGAGCGTCTGCTAAATGAATAAATGTAAATTTAAAATTTGATCGAGTTATACTGGGAAAACATGTTTTTCATTTACTGTCAGGACATGGTCCAAGTATTATAAAATGAACTACGTAATTTGTTTGGAAATTCTAGGCTATGGCTTACTTGAAGTTACATTTACATTTATTCATTTAGCAGACGTTTTTATCCAAAGTGACTTCCAAGAGAGAGCTTTACAAAGTGCATAGGTCACTGATAACAACAAGATAGCCCCAAAACATTGCGGGTAGCCAAAACATGAAGCACATATTGTGAACAACCAAAATAAGTGCCATGGGGAAGAACCATAAGAGCATGTAGTGAAGCAAGTTACAATTAAACAACATGAATCACTATAAGTGCAAGTGTACCTGTAGAAAAGCAAGCAACAGTAAAAAATAGGATAAACTAAAATGAAATATTTCACAGCGAGTACAACAGTTACATCAGTTACCACTAACCAACAAGAGCAGTCTCTAAGCAAGAGTCATTGTGATCCTTGAGGAAACTAGCCTTGGGTCCAGCAAACCATTCCTAAGTACCGTTGTACTCCTGTTAGCCTGTTGATGCATAGCCTATTCAACTTAACAACTTTAGGAATGACAAGATAGACAGTGGATAATATGTCTGAAATAATATCATACTGGTTGAGAATGTGTGCTATTTTGGTTTTATGTAGGCCAGGGGTTCCCAATCCTGGTCCTCAGGGACCCCCTGTCCTGCATGTTTTAGATGTTTTCCTGCTCCAGCACACATTATTCAAATGAATTTTCTTTCTTTTGGAGCTGGTAACCCATGAATGCATCTTTCAGGCTGTATGAAAGATGTGATCCCCTCCCCCCTAATGATCGATCGTGTAATGAATCAATGCATTTGGTCTCAACAGTTCCTTTCAATGGTGTGTAGCTTGCTCAAATCCAAAATTCCAAGCATTCCATTCTGATAGGCCTACTTACAGATCAAGAATACATTTAATTTAGCTTATTCGTTCACACACTATGTACAAAATATGGAATTCATATTAGCCAGATATAAGAGGTTGTAAAATGCTAATTTACTCATATATACCTTTCGATATTTCAGAAATGCTATTGAAAGATACTCATTGAGTGGGCTGCTATAATGTTAGGCAGGAATTATAAAAGGGGGACTTTGAATGTGAAGGAGGAAGTCGTGTGCGAGTGGACAATAAAGGGTGCCCGGCCGTATCGAGGATTCATGGAGCCCTGTTGTCTGTTCATGTCTATAATTATTAAGAACTATAAACACATTTTGCACATAATTATAGACTATATAGGTATATAAATTATACATATTTTGCTAGACATATCTTAGGCTATTATAGACCCAACTTTTGTCTGAATGACGCTTGTGCAAGGGAACCCTTGTGACATCTGCTGATAGAATTGCAGCCATGAAAGGCAAGGGAAAAATGGCAATTTAACCAAAATGTCTTTAAATTAGCTTTCCCCGTGTGATTTTCAACATATACTGGGTAATAAAACACACATATCTAGTAAAAGTCAAGAAAGCAGGGTCCTGAAATTTGATCGACTGCGAAGATACAAATGTTCTTTCTCTTCACTGGGCCTAAATGACCCTTGTTCGGCGTTTCTAGTGTTAATGTATTTTAGAGTTTTTAGTTTATCTAGAAAGACAAAGGTGTGTCTAAGCAGGGTTTTTTGACCTGAATTTTCATATAAGGGTGTGGGGTGTGTGTGGGGGGGGGGGGTATTTCAAACATTTTAAAAATGGTAAAGGCGGGTATTCTATTCTAATACATTTGTCATGCCCATCCCTAATATCAAAACGCTTGTTTTTAACCTGTTGTATTCCTTCTTTTCAGGCTCCCCAGATGTATCAGTATATCAGCCAGGGGAAATATCCCAGAGCAAAAGGTAAAGGCACACACTTGGGCGGAATGCATATAGCTATTTCCTACTAGTTTCTGCTTCTGGATTTCACAACAAACCTCAAGCACAAAAATACCATAGTAAACTCTTTGGTTCTGAACCATTATTTTGGTTGATTATTCCTCCCTTTCAATAATACCAATTGGTATTGTATTTTATATCCTTGGAAACCCTGATTAGTCACCTTTACAACGAGGTACAACTTGTAAGGATCGTGCATTTGTGGAATGAGCAACACAGCTAACCGTGTGGGTAGCGGCCCAAAACATTTGGCCAAAATCCCTTGCAATATTCTTCTGTTGGTATTCACTCTCGTCTTGAGTTGCTTGGTGGATTGGATAATTGCACTCTCCCACAGTAATAAGGAAAAAACAACACATATTGGAAATGTTTACACTTCATTTTACACTGTTAGGGACCTCAGTAGCGTGTGGAAGGTCCATATGCAGCCACAACAGCTTGGAACCTCCTCCTCATGCTGGTCACCAGCCTGGTCACACACTGCTGTGGGATGGCATCCCATTCCTCAACCAGGATTTGTTGCAAGTCACCAACATGTTTGGGTTGGTCACTCTGGCATGTACAGCACGCCCAAGCTGATCCCACTTGAAGCTCAAAATGAGAGTGAATACCAACAGAAGAATATTGCAGTGGATTTTGGCAAATGTTTTTGGGCAGCTACCCACACGGTTAGCTGTGTTGCTCGTTCCACGAATGCACGATCCTTACAAGTTGTACCTCATTGTAAAGGTGACTAATCGGGCTTTCCAACGATATAAAAAACAATACCAATTGGTATTATTAAAGGGGAGGAATAATCGACTAAAATAACGTTTCCAAACTTTTTTTGAGGAGTTTAGTATTGTCTAAGGACATTTGGTGCCCACTGTACAATGTGTGCTATACACACACATATATACACTTCACAACGTTGGAAAAATAACTAAAGGAAATCAAATGTGTCTCTTTTGTAATGTATGTAATGAATCATCTGCAATTGACCCAGGTCTGATGAGCACAAATGGACACTAACACTTTACATGGTGTGTGTAAGGTCATCTCTCCCTCTTTCCCCCAGGCTCCGTGGTGGGCCCCCGGCCTGATCAACACGGCTCCCAAGCCCCCTCCATGATCCAGGCTGCAGCCTCGGCAGCAGGCCCTCCTCTAGTGGCCTCTCCATACCCTCAGTCTTACCTGCAGTATGGCCAAGTCATCCAGGCCATGCCTCATTACCACGGACCGGTAGGGCACTAAATATTATTTGAGTATACACTATTAAAATATCCAATTATAATTTTTATGCTAGGTGAACCATATTATTGAACTATCATCATCAAATGATTGTCTTCTCTGTCCCATCCCTCCACACTAGCCCATGTACTCAATGCTGCAGGGCGGAACGCGGATACTGGCGTCCGGGGGGCCCCCCCAGGCACTGGGGCCCCAGTACGCAGGCCAGGCCGAAGGCCCCCAAGGGCCACAGCAGGGCATGTATGGTAAGCATGGCTCTCCAACCTGGGATCTTCTCAAAAACACTTATTTGAGCTTTTGTGGACTCAGCACATTTCCAAAACACTTTGTAGTTTCAAAGTGATGTGAAAAACCAGAAGAGAGAGGGGGAGAGGTGTAGACTTGGTGAAGGGGGTAGGCCATCTCCAGCTACAACTCTTCGTCGTCGTCATCTGCCGCTTGTCCGGGGATCGGGTCGCGGGGGCAACGACCTAAGCAGGGAGGCCCAGGCTTCCCTCTCCCCGGCCACTTCCACCACCTCTTCCTGGGGGACCCCGAGGCGTTCCCAGGCCAGCCGAGTGACATAGTCCCTCCAGCGTGTCCTGGGTCTTCCCCGGGGCCTCTTCCCAGTGGGACGTGCCCGGAACACCTCACCAGGGAGGCGTCCAGGAGGCATCCTAATCAGATGCCCGAGCCACCTCAGCTGGCTCCTCTCAACGCGGAGGAGCAGCGGTTCTACTCTGAGCCCCTCCCGGATGACCGAGCTTCTCACCCTATCTCTAAGGGAGAGCCCGGACACCCTGCTGAGAAAGCTCATTTCGGCCGCTTGTATTCGCAATCTCGTTCTTTCGGTCACTACCCATAGTTCGTGACCATAGGTGAGGGTAGGAACGTAGATCGACTGGTAAATAGAGAGCTTCGCCTTTCGACTCAGCTCCTTCTTCACCATGACGGACCGATGCAGAGCCCGCATCACTGCGGACGCCGCACCGATCCGCCTGTCGACCTCGCGCTCCATTCTTCCCTCACTCGTGAACAAGACCCCGAGATACTTGAACTCCTCCACTTGGTTCAGGATCTCCTCCCCGACCCGGAGATGGCACTCCACCCTTTTCCGGTCGATAACCATGGCCTCAGATTTGGAGGTGCTGATTCGCATCCCAGCCGCTTCACATTCGGTTGCGAACCGCTCCAGTGAGAGCTGAAGGTCACGGCCCGATGAAGCCAACAGGACCACATCATCTGCAAAAAGCAGCGACCCGATCCTGAGGTCACCAAACCGGACCCCCTCAACACCCTGGCTACGCCTAGAAATTCTGTCCATATAGGTAATGAACAGAATCGGTGACATAGGGCAGCCCTGGCGGAGTCCAACCCTCACCGGAAACAAGTTCGACTTACTACCGGCAATGCGGACCAAACTCTGGCACCGGTCGTACAGGGACCGGACAGCCCCGATCAGGGAATCCGGTACCCCGTACTCTCGGAGCACCCCCCACATGAACCCCCGAGGGACACGGTCGAACGCCTTTTCCAAATCCACAAAACATGTGTAGACTGGTTGGGCGAACTCCCATGTACCCTCCAGGACCCCGCGGAGGGTATAGAGCTGGTCCACTGTTCCACGGCCAGGACGAAAACCACATTGCTCCTCCTGAATCCTAGGTTCGACAATCCGGCGGACCCTCCTCTCCAGGACCCCTGAATAGACTTTCCCAGGGAGGCTGAGGAGTGTGATCCCCCTAAAGTTGGAGCACACCCTCCGGTCCCCCTTTTTAAAGAGGGAAACCACCACCTCGGTCTGCCAGTCCAGAGGCACTGTCCCCGATGTCCACGCGATGTTGCAGAGTCGTGTCAACCAAGACAGCCCTACAACATCCAGAGCCTTAAGGAACTCCGGGCGGACCTCGTCCACCCCAGGGGCCCTGCCACCGCGGAGCTTTTCAACCACCTCGGCGACCTCGGCCCCAGAGATAGAAGGGCCCCCCCCGATGTCCCCAAACTCTGCCTCCACGTCGGAAAGCGTGTTGGTGGAATTAAAGAGGTCTTCTAAGTATTTCTTCCACCGATCCAGGACGTCCCCCGTCGAAGTCAGCAGCGCACCGTCCCCACCGTATACAGTGTTGACAGAGCACTGCTTCCCCCTCCTGAGTCGCCGGATGGTGGTCCAGAACCTTTTTGAAGCCGTTCGGAAGTCATTCTCCATGGCCTCGCCGAACTCCTTCCATGCCCGGGTTTTTGCCTCCGCGACCGCCAAAGCCGCGTTCCGCTTGGCCTGCCGGTACACATTAGCTGCCTCAGGAGTCCTACCAGCCAATAAAGCCCGATAGGCCTCCTTCTTCAGCTTGACGGAGTCCTCCGGAGTCCACCACCGGGTCCGAGGGTTGCCGCCGCGACATGCACCGACCGCCTTGCGGCCGCAGCTCCGGTCAGCCGCTTCAACAATGGAGGCCCGGAACATGGCCCATTCGGACTCAATGTCCCCGACCCCCCCCGAGACATGATCGAAGCTCTCCCGGAGGTGGGAGTTGAAGCTCCTTCTGACAGAGGGTTCCGCCAGCCGTTCCCAGCAGACCCTCACATTACGTTTGGGCCTGCCAGGCCTGACCGGCGTCCTCCCCCACCATCGGAGCCAACTCACCACCAGGTGGTGATCAGTTGACAGCTCCGCCCCTCTCCTCACCCGAGTGTCCAAGACATGCGGCCTCAAGTCCGACGACACGACTACGAAGTCGATCATCGAACTGAGACCTCGGGTGTCCATGTGCCAGGTGCACATATGGACACCCTTATGCTTGAACATGGTGTTCGTTATGGACAAACCGTGTTTAGCACAGAAGTCCAACAACAGAACACCACTCGGGTTCAGATCGGGGGGGCCGTTCCTCCCAATCACTCCCCTCCAGGTCTCACTGTCATTGCCCACATGAGCATTGAAGTCCCCCAGGAGGACGAGGGAATCCCCGGGAGGAGCGCTTTCCAGCACCCCCTCCAGAGACTCCAAAAAGGGTGGGTACTCTGAGCTGCCGTTTGGTGCATAAGCACAAACGACAGTGAGGACCCGTCCCCCCACCCGAAGGCGGAGGGAGGCTACCCTCTCATCCACCGGGGTGAACCCCAATGTACAGGCGCCGAACCGAGGGGAAACAAGTATTCCCACCCCAGCTCGACGCCTCTCACCAAGGGCAACTCCAGAGTGGAAGAGAGTCCAGCCCCTCTCAAGGAGACTGGTTCCGGAGCCCGTGCTGTGCGTCGAGGCGAGGCCGACTATATCTAGCCGGAAACTCTCTACCTCGCGCACCAGCTCAGGCTCCTTTCCCGCCAGCGAGGTGACGTTCCACGTCCCTAAAGCTAGCTTCTGCAGCCGAGGATCGGACCGCCAAGGCCCCCGCCTTCGGCCGCCGCCCGTCTCACACTGCACCCGACCCCCATGACCCCTCCTGCGGATGGTGAGCCCACTGGAAGAGGGTCCCACGTTGTCTCTTCGGGCTGTGGGAAAAGGCCCGGCCACCAGGCGCTCGCCATCGAGCCCCACCCCCGGGCCTGGCTCCAGGGGGGGGCCCCGGTGACCCGCTTCCGGGCAGGGGCAACTGGGAACCATTGTTGTGTTTCTTCATGGTTGGTTTTTTGAGCCACGCTTTGTCTGGTCTTTCACCTGGAACCTGTTTGCCTTGGGAGACCCTACCAGGGGCATAAAGCCCCCGACAACATAGCTTCCAGGATCACTAGGACACGCAAACCCCTCCACCGCGGTAAGGTGGTGACTCAAGGAGGGGACAACTGCCCATTGAAAAAGAGACATTTCAGTTACCTTGGTTTCAACTATTTCCATCTGTAGTATAGGATAAATACATAACATTCTCTCTTTCTCCCCCCCCCCTCTCTCTCTCCCTCAGCTCCTCAGTCGTTCTCCCACCACTCTGGCCAGTTGCATCATCCTCAGCCCTCCAGCACCCCCACGGGCAGCCAGCCACCCCCCCAGCACACTGCCCCTAGCCCCGGTCATGGACAGGTACATGGAAATCTCTATCTACCTGATGTAGATGGTCTCCCTCTACTGGTAGAAGGGCTTGAATTCAGTTTGTACATGTTATTTGTACGGCTGTCAAGGGATTACATTTTTACATTTAGTCATTTTGGAGACGCTCTTATCCAGAGCAACTTACAGTAAGTACAGGGACATTCCGAGGCAAGTAGGGAGGCAAGTAGGGTGAAGTGCCTTGCCCAAGGACACACTGTCATTTTGGCTCGACCGGGAATCGAACTGGCGACCTTCAGATTACAAGCCCAATTACCCAACAGCTCAGCCACCTGACTCCCAGATTGAAATATTTTATCGCATTATTTCATAGGGTTAATCGCAATTAATCACAAAATTATTCAATCTATTTAATCTGTTAAAATGTTATCCCAATAAATGATTAAAAAAACATTAAAAGGGTGTAGGCCTACTTAACTTCAAATAGGCCAAACTGGATGATAATATCCATATAACAAATTCAGATGGAACACAACTTAAATTGTGAGGGAGTTTTATTCACTCACAAACTTCTGATGTAGGCCTATAATAAACATCATCCACAAAGTTAGACTTGTTCTGGAATACAAAATACATTTAAGACATGTTATCTCATAGCCTACTACGATATCCTGCTCCATAATATTAAAATCTCACTGAAAAACATTCTTCAGATACTTTAGCAACCACAGATTCATTGACCTTAATATTGAACAATACAGTTTCTGTTTCTTTGAACCCAGTCAGCAGCTCGCTTCTTTTGCAAGTGTTGTCTGCCAAATATTACCGGAGCGAAAGCTGCTACCACAATGCTGCTAACGCTGCTGTTGCCGCTAGCTGTGTGCTTTGCTTGCATGTGATAGTTTAGGCTGGATAAACTCAGTCTGACAATCAGTACACAAAGCCATAGTTTTGTCAACCGAGCCGTCTCGCAACTTTTTGAAATGTAACTTCCCATATAAAAGCCCTCTCTCCATAATTCAGCTACCGTTGCCAGTCGACAACAGGTGATTCCCAGGGTCATAAAGAAAACTGCGTTAACAGCACTTTTTTTTGTCGTGTTAAATTGAGATTACATTAATGCGTTAACGCGTTAACTTTGACAGCCCTAGTTATTTGTAATGTGTTAGCATGATTCTTATATCAATGTCTAACCCTGAATTTTGCCCTCCAGTCGAACCAAGGGGGTCATCAGTCCCAGTCTATGTACCACGCGGGGCCGCTGTCTGCGCCCACCCCCCCTAACATGCCCCCTGGGCACAGCTCACCGCAAGCCTCCTTCCCCATGCAGGGCTTCAGCCTTCCCAGCCACCAGTCCATGCAGCATGCCTACTCCTCTCTAGCCCAGCTCACCCAGGTATGTCTACCACAGCCCAGCAGCAGATCTGGGTCAGCAGGGCTCTGTTCTACTGCAGTCGTCTTTCCTCCAGAACCACCTTTTCAGAACAGCCTGTACTTTATTTGAAACATTGTGTGACACCTCTGTGCAATCTTCCTATGATCTCTCCTGATCAGGCCCATGTGGCTGCAGGCATGTCCACCCATCACTCTGCTGGACATGGTCCACCCCCTGTGATGCTGCATTACGCGGCCCCACCCACTCAGCAGGGCCCTGGCTCCACCCCTCAGCACGGCCCGCCTCCACAGCCAGGGGCCCCCCAACACTACTACATAGGACACCCCCAGGGTAAGCACTCCCAAACACACAGGACCACTGAGACATGCATCTCCATGTGGACGGTCTCCTAGTCAGAATGAAAACCCATTTGTTCTGCCTCATGTCCTGACAGCTGTACAGGTGCAGGCTCACCCCAGCCAGCAGCTGTCCTTCCACCCCCCTGGAAACTGACCCCACACTCAGCTCCCCCTGGCAGATACCAACTTAGGAAACTGGAGATGGTGAAGGAGGGGGCAATGTCCAGCACATACATCCTCTTCGCCTTAGTCTTTGTTGACTGTGTAGAAAGTATTTGGTTGGATATGTGGCTCTTTTATAACTTCTCAACAACATTTTGTCAATACGCCAACTCAACTTTTATTTGTATTTTTTTTGTTCCCTCATTTGCACCCAGTTCTTTTGGATAAAAAGGAGGTCAGTGAGGTCAGTGAAGGTGAACAATCCAAATCCAATTGGATAGGGAGAAAGCTTTTTATTTAAATACATTTTTATCAAGAAAGATTTTTTGCTCATTCAAATTTAAGTATTGATAGAACGCCCCCCAGGAGAAGTTGCAACACACATAGATGTGATGAAATGGAACTTTCCTGGCTTTAATAAATGTGCTACATGTAATATTTTCATTTCTTTTATGTAGTGATTTTTTTTATTTTACTTAGCAAAATCAACAGTAAATACATGAAGTATCATGTTTTCATGATTGTTAATGAATTAGCTTGTTGGCAATATGAAGAGAAAAATTGAAATATTACATGTAGGACCATTGCTACTTTCTCTCTTTAACACATCCTTAGCCCTCGCATCCCCTCTTTTTCAGAGTCCATTAATATAGTGGAAAAATAAAGTTTTTAACTCAACCACTGGAAATGTCTACAGAAGTCATTTTTAAAGGGCTTTAAGAATTCTCAAACAGTAAAAATGTCACACGCCATAGTGTAAAACTCATTATAGAGAATATTGCTATTATATTAAAATTCCTTGATGGAATAATGATCATAAGAAGAAGTAAGTTGTTTGATTGTTGTTAAGTATTTTGTGATATGTTCATAATGCAGGACTTTGCAGGGCCTACAGACATGTAGTGTGGATTAGATTTTTCTCTGGCATTTGATTGTTTTGGCATTCCTACACTTTACAAGAAAATTGAAAATATGCCAATTAATCTGCTTGAGTGTATGCCAACTTGTCTATCTTGCCTCTGATTTAAAAAGATTTTTTAATCTATTTTATTAATGTGGTTCCGTTATGTAATTAGCCTGACGTGACGCAAAGCATACAGTAAACACATGAACCACCACACATTCTGGCAATAATTGGGACTGTTAAACTATTAGATTAAATAAGGGTTGAATAAAGAAAACAAATGAAAGATCAATTTATTAACATGACGAAAAGACAATGAACTTGAAAAAACGCTGCGTCTTCAGACGTAGGCTCTTAATTTGGCGGAAAAGCGATTAGCCTATTATTATGTGAAATAAAAAGTAGGCTATTGGACTAAATTAAACACATTGGGTAGGCTATCCTCCATAAAAACGAAAGACACACGGAGAAATATTGCATATTAACTTGGATATTAACTTGGAACCGGAATCCTATAGGATACGGTGCGCCACCGCACATTGCGAACATAAACAGCCGATTACGCTAGCTCTACATGGCTACTGGTAAGAAAATAAATAAGCCACAACTGCATTAGCCATACGCATTTTTATTCAGGAGAATTAGCATGTAAACATGCTCAGGGGAGAGGCTAGTACGGAGTCGATTTATGAGCAGGCCGGCGTAGAAAAAACTGCAGGAATTGAGGTTGTTGCGTGGTACTGCTTAGCCAGGACACTATGCTTCTTGTAGCGCCAAATGAAATGAGAGGAGAGTCGCAGCAGAACGCAGGCGTAGCCTACCTTTTTTGATGGTTTTCATCATTTTCTAACGTCACAACTATTAGAATTCACAACATGACGCGACGGTTTTTCAATAAAACCTTTTTTTTATCAAACTACGCTCATAAGTATTCGAAAAAAAGTCTTCGAATACTAACTTACTTTAGGATATCCGGATATTCGATTAACCACGCCCATCCCTAGTTCTTATGTTGGCGCCTGACAGTTACGTCTGCCTCCTCGTACTGGTGTATGGGGGTCTCCCTCCCAATCCGTCGGTCAGGCCGGAACCCTCTGGACTCCCTCTTTTCAGCGTCGGGGTCACCATTTGAAGGATTCAAAATCTTTGTGTGTATATCAAATATGTAATGATAGTATTCAATGACACAAATCTGTGTTCTAGAAAGAGTGGGGCTGTCTACGTTTTCCTACCCGCAACAGAGTTTGGGCTGGTTCACAAAGTCCAACTGGCTATCTGTCCCTGCCCCAGCATATATTATACAGTGCAATTGAAACACAAACATCAAAAAAGGGTTGAGCTTGTTCTCTCGTGTATCAGGGAGTTTGTTCTTCCTTACGCATCCCACCTGCTTGGGCTCTCTCTCAGCCCGGTTTCAAGGTTGCTTCTGAAATGGAGAGATAATTACACAAAATACAGCCTGTTTCCCACACCCTGTGTGAGACACAATGATTTTAGCCTGAGCACACTTCTATGTTCATAAGACATACATTTAATAATACGATACATAACTTTAATACATACATCCTTTATAAAGTCGTACAAGCATTGTTCCCATTGCTATATTCACTAGTGCACAGTGCCCGTGATGCATTTGGTGATTAAGTTGCCACAAATATTAATAACTGGAATTATAGATAGTGCCATGCCCGTGATACAGCTAATGATTATAGTTCTAGAATTGTACTGTAATGTATTATAAATTCTTTATGCCCCACTTTTGCGATAAAAATATTAGTTCATGACTGGTCTACGAGTCCAGCGATCTTTCCATTGCTTCACAATCAAATCTGTTCCACTTTATCAGTAGGGAAAATACCCATAGCAATAGAATTCCACTCCAATTTTTGTAGACAAACGGCATCACGCACGCAGGTTCAACTCCCATACTCTTGGGTCGACGCATCGCGCTAGCAGCTAGCACTTCAGACAAGACTGTTCCACAGACGAGATGGACATAAGGAGGTTTTTTTTGAAGAAGAGGAAAGTAAGTCAGAGTTGCCCAAGTTTTCCCTTCAGTGGCCAAAGCACCCTTATGAGCCATTCTCTGACTATAATAGCATTAGTAAACGTTAAGTCACAAAGATCCTTCTGCAAACATTAGGATTATAGCTAGCTAAATAAGCAAGCTTTTTACCTACATCCAGCACTAGGCAATAGCATATTATTTACCCATTACAAGTGGAACAGAATTTATTGATTTCTTAATCTGGGTCTGAAATATGTTGCGCTTTTGGCCGTGTTCAGACCTAGGCGTCTGTTTCAGGCAGAAAGAGATGACAAGGATGTTTTTTCCAAGTAGCTACAAAAGAAATTGCTGGGTTTTTTTTATTGCCAAAACAACCGTGACTTAATCTGGAGTTAACCTTAGCTAACAAGCTAGTATAGTAGCATTTAATTACTACTACTATGTTAGTCTGTAACATGAAGGCAAAACTGATTCAACCATTAAAATCATATAGCGTTATTCTCTGAAAGCAAATACCCTCAGGATGTTATCTAATGAGACAAGAGACACGTCCTTCTCTCCATATTAGTATGCTGCCCATGCATAATAAATTCGGTGATACTTTTTTGGGCTGTGCCATTTAAGGAAACGGATTCAACCACCTAACCCATGTATTTTCTGAAAGCTTACATCTTAAGGATATGATCTGTGGAAAAGACTACAGGTTTGAACACACATTTGACCATTTATGAACTGTCCAGTCATGCTTTAGGCAGATGCAATTTTTTTATGTAGCCTTCATAATTATTAGGCTTCTAAACCTATACCAATTGTGAATTTGATACGCTGATAACAAGATCTGAGAAATCTTCATATGAACAATCTACATTAAGCTTATGTCAATTATCAATATGAAAGAATGCTCAATGCATGTCCATGTCTCCTGATATAGCCTAGGTCAGGGGTCTTCAAAGTTTTTCAGGTCAAGGTCCCCCAAACTGATGGCGAGAGAGCAGGGACCCCCTACTTTATAAATTGCATAAAATTGTGTTTATATTACACTGGGCCTAGTGCCACAGGAGTCTGGTGCATGGGGTTGTGTTGATAACGGAGACGTTACAATAAGATTAAGAAGTCAACAAACCAATCTCGCCGCTAGCAAGTTGTTACCCCTGTGGGTAGTAACATACTAACATTAGATTGGTGGCTCAGATACCTCACAAATCCTCTCAGACTTATTTTTCAGTTACAATAATGTTGTTTTTACATTGTGCAGTGTCTATTTCTCGATAACCTTTTAAAAATCTAAGCAAAAAAAAAGGCAAACAAACATCTTTTAGGTACAAATATGACAAATATGGGTTTGGTCCGCCATCTTTTATTTTTGAGCTTCGAGCTCTTTAGACGTGAGCATAAACGCGATCTGATTGGCTAGTGCCTGTGCTGTCGTATTTGCATGAAAGGTGCTGTGACTGAACCAGTGCCCAGCTTGAGAAAGCTCCTGTGTGAAGCTGAATGTGTGCATTGCTGACTGAAAGATAACGTCTTCTGCCTCAATTTATCCGTTCGTTACAATATGTTGGATTCATGTTAATGTGTATTTAAACACAATAAATATAATTCTGGTTCTGAAGACATTGAGATTTGTGGGAAACAAATTGGTAGATTTTTTTTAATAAATAAAGAAATATAAAAAATGGTATCAACCAAAAATTTCACGACCTCCCTGCAGTACCTCTCTGGACCCCCTAGGGGTCGCGGACCCCCTGTTGAAGACCTCTGGCCTTGGTGGTTGAGAGTGAGTCAGAGGCAGGGGCAGCATGCAGGGGCAGTGGAGACAGCTCTGTTGCTAAGGTGAGTGCTGAAAGGTGACAGGTAGTTGAAGATGTCCCATTGCTTATTGGGAAGTTTAGTTCTCAAAATATTTAAATCTCCAGCCCCTCAGTATATGTATAACAACTATGGTAGTAATAGTTGTGGGAAATGCATAGGAATGCGGGAAATTGCATCTACATCTTCAAAAAAATTTGGGGGGAGAAACCCCCAGACAACCCGGCAAAATGTGTGTCCCCCCCACTTTCAAAATGCTGCTGACGCCCATGTGTCAAACCACGTGTTTTACCACCGCTAAAATGCGTAAATTGTAGACCTACCAATATATATATATATATAAACCGTTCTGACAGTAGGCTAGCCTATGGCCGATATTCTCAACGGGGGATTGAGAATAATAGCCCAAAAAAGAATGTGGCAGCAATTGAACATTTTAGGATAAAATTCACAACACTGAAGAAGGCCATGGTTAATTGCACTTGATGTGGTCCAATAATATTTTTGTCTTCACATATTGAACAAAATCAATAAATTACTTCAAAATAACTTTTTCACACGCATTTATTAACCTTTAGAGGAGTGAGTTCTAAATATTACCGACGCTGCCACCAGAGTGAGTTATTTTTTCAAAACGAAAGCTAGCTAGCTTTAGTTAGCTTCCGTTACCTAGCAACCTAGCATTATACTCGTAGCAATGCTACTACCTGCTAGTGTTACTTGTTAGCCTCCTAATTGTACATTTTGAAGCCATACTATAGCGTTTGTCATATAGTTTTTGTCTATCGGAAAATAGTCGGTTGGAATGTTCAGAATCACATATGTGTGACGGTACTCTGTGGGGCCCGCTTTCGAACGATCACATAAACGTGACGCTACTAATTAACGGGTTAAGTGATAGGCTAAATGCTGAGCTTTAAGATAAAATGGAAAGGTAACCATGACTAAAATGGGGATTCAGCACTGACCTTTTAGATCAGAAGGTGACCCAAACTGCACACTTTGCTTGGCAGAACAGTCATTTAAAATTGCTCAGCATGACTATCATTATTACATTAGCATATTTCCAATTAACATAGTCTGCCTCCACAGATCCAGAGGGGGCTTGGACAGTGACAGACTGTGGCTGTGCCAAGTGTTGTCACAGCCTCACTTTGGGAAAGCATGCTCTACTGGGAACATTAGGGGAGACTGTTGGGCACAGCATCTAATTGTCTTCATCGGAAAGGGCAACATTTGGGACCCTGTATAAAGGGCACTTCATAACAGCACCCTTTTCCATTGGAAGTAAGGGCATGGGAACAGTCCAATTTAGGCCATTGTAAGGGCACCTTATAGGGTACTGCATCACATTTTCTATACTATATTTTTTTGTGTTCATTTAAGGTTTTGTTCTAATTTTTAAGCGATAAAAAACTAGTTCATAAAATAACTTGCCGTGTTCTTTTTTTAAGAGGTAGGTGAAATAAGCTACGTAGCCTATAGTTAAATATTATGAACTCCACACCTAACTATACTAAAGGTACATAGACTAGCAAGTAGCCTATTGCAAAAAATATATTACATTTATTGGAATAATAGCCTGCCTAACCTATTAGAGCCTACTTAACCAATGATCCGTGCTTTTACGTATCCTTTACCACCTGTATTCAACCGATCTTCCTATTTGTAACCAAGAAAGGACTTAAGCAATAACCGAGGAAAGATAGAAGATGTCAACTATGTCATTCATAATGGAACGAGACTTGGACAACGAGAGCACCCAGGGCTGGTTGCCCTGGCTACTATATACCGCACTATTTTAACTTTCAGTGCGACTTCATCCCTTTCCTGGTAAGTAGCATAATGAACCCGCTTGATTTTTCATGTGAAGGCTACGTTTTGTTGCTAGCCATAATTCCTGTTTTTGCAACAAAACATAGAAGCCCAACTGTATTGCAATTTTTATTATTTTTTGCAGTATAAACATTTAAGAATAGGAGGCATATTGAGGAATAATGTGGTTCCGGTTCTTGGGCCTCTTGTATATAAATCATAGAGTTAATATAACTAGAGACAGCTACGTCTGTCTTCCAAGATGGCGTCCCCATTCATTTCTATGAAAAGTGCTCAGTGGCGCAGTGAGGCAAGCGAGAGCTCCTAACGGACCGCGCCATCTTTCCAGACCGACTTGTCCGGTCTTGCGCAGAAGCTTGTTCCTAGCTCCGAAACTCATGCATGCTTGCAACTAGCTGTATACGTCATACTTTGCGACAACCAGTCGCAAGCTTGTGAGCTGGAGCTAAGGCATTGCAGAAAACTGTCAGAATATGGTAGAAGTCCGATCAAGTAGATAGCCTACATGTGAACTTTACGAAAATCAATACTATTAGTACTGAAGTATTATACGTGCAGGGCCTATACGTTGTTCTTTTTGCTTTGTGTTTATAGGTTAACTGCTTATGTATTGTGTCGGATAAATAAACTTTAAACCTGAATATCTGGCTCCGTTGTTGTTCTAGCTTTGCAAAGCAAATTAAGCCTATACCTTTACTATTATAGTGATGATGAGTGTTGTTTACAATTACTAGCTTATTGTTAGTGCCATCGTTGTGGTGTTAACTGACTTAAAGTTCTAACAATATAACGACCATAACAATATTGACGTTTTCAGACATGATTTATTCATCTTTGTCTTTGCCTCAGAATAACATGTCAACAATATATAATGAAGCCGTAACATGCCACGATATTATAACTAATTAGATTAGGCTATAATTACGTTTGTCATGCCATGTGCATAAGAGCGTTAATTACAAAATGGTTAAATCTGCTTTAAAATAACTTAAATTAATTCTACAAACGCCCTCCATGAGTCACCACCTTACCGCGGTGGAGGGGTTTGCGTGTCCTAGTGATCCTGGAAGCTATGTTGTCGGGGGCTTTATGCCCCTGGTAGGGTCTCCCAAGGCAAACAGGTTCCAGGTGAAAGACCAGACAAAGCGTGGCTCAAAAAACCAACCATGAAGAAACACAACAATGGTTCCCAGTTGCCCCTGCCCGGAAGCGGGTCACCGGGGCCCCCCCCTGGAGCCAGGCCCGGGGGTGGGGCTCGATGGCGAGCGCCTGGTGGCCGGGCCTTTTCCCACAGCCCGAAGAGACAACGTGGGACCCTCTTCCAGTGGGCTCACCATCCGCAGGAGGGGTCATGGGGGTCGGGTGCAGTGTGAGACGGGCGGCGGCCGAAGGCGGGGGCCTTGGCGGTCCGATCCTCGGCTGCAGAAGCTAGCTTTAGGGACGTGGAACGTCACCTCGCTGGCGGGAAAGGAGCCTGAGCTGGTGCGCGAGGTAGAGAGTTTCCGGCTAGATATAGTCGGCCTCGCCTCGACGCACAGCACGGGCTCCGGAACCAGTCTCCTTGAGACGGGCTGGACTCTCTTCCACTCTGGAGTTGCCCTTGGTGAGAGGCGTCGAGCTGGGGTGGGAATACTTGTTTCCCCTCGGTTCGGCGCCTGTACATTGGGGTTCACCCCGGTGGATGAGAGGGTAGCCTCCCTCCGCCTTCGGGTGGGGGGACGGGTCCTCACTGTCGTTTGTGCTTATGCACCAAACGGCAGCTCAGAGTACCCACCCTTTTTGGAGTCTCTGGAGGGGGTGCTGGAAAGCGCTCCTCCCGGGGATTCCCTCGTCCTCCTGGGGGACTTCAATGCTCATGTGGGCAATGACAATGAGACCTGGAGGGGAGTGATTGGGAGGAACGGCCCCCCCGATCTGAACCCGAGTGGTGTTCTGTTGTTGGACTTCTGTGCTAAACACGGTTTGTCCATAACGAACACCATGTTCAAGCATAAGGGTGTCCATATGTGCACCTGGCACATGGACACCCGAGGTCTCAGTTCGATGATCGACTTCGTAGTCGTGTCGTCGGACTTGAGGCCGCATGTCTTGGACACTCGGGTGAGGAGAGGGGCGGAGCTGTCAACTGATCACCACCTGGTGGTGAGTTGGCTCCGATGGTGGGGGAGGACGCCGGTCAGGCCTGGCAGGCCCAAACGTAATGTGAGGGTCTGCTGGGAACGGCTGGCGGAACCCTCTGTCAGAAGGAGCTTCAACTCCCACCTCCGGGAGAGCTTCGATCATGTCTCGGGGGGGGTCGGGGACATTGAGTCCGAATGGGCCATGTTCCGGGCCTCCATTGTTGAAGCGGCTGACCGGAGCTGCGGCCGCAAGGCGGTCGGTGCATGTCGCGGCGGCAACCCTCGGACCCGGTGGTGGACTCCGGAGGACTCCGTCAAGCTGAAGAAGGAGGCCTATCGGGCTTTATTGGCTGGTAGGACTCCTGAGGCAGCTAATGTGTACCGGCAGGCCAAGCGGAACGCGGCTTTGGCGGTCGCGGAGGCAAAAACCCGGGCATGGAAGGAGTTCGGCGAGGCCATGGAGAATGACTTCCGAACGGCTTCAAAAAGGTTCTGGACCACCATCCGGCGACTCAGGAGGGGGAAGCAGTGCTCTGTCAACACTGTATACGGTGGGGACGGTGCGCTGCTGACTTCGACGGGGGACGTCCTGGATCGGTGGAAGAAATACTTAGAAGACCTCTTTAATTCCACCAACACGCTTTCCGACGTGGAGGCAGAGTTTGGGGACATCGGGGGGGGCCCTTCTATCTCTGGGGCCGAGGTCGCCGAGGTGGTTGAAAAGCTCCGCGGTGGCAGGGCCCCTGGGGTGGACGAGGTCCGCCCGGAGTTCCTTAAGGCTCTGGATGTTGTAGGGCTGTCTTGGTTGACACGACTCTGCAACATCGCGTGGACATCGGGGACAGTGCCTCTGGACTGGCAGACCGAGGTGGTGGTTTCCCTCTTTAAAAAGGGGGACCGGAGGGTGTGCTCCAACTTTAGGGGGATCACACTCCTCAGCCTCCCTGGGAAAGTCTATTCAGGGGTCCTGGAGAGGAGGGTCCGCCGGATTGTCGAACCTAGGATTCAGGAGGAGCAATGTGGTTTTCGTCCTGGCCGTGGAACAGTGGACCAGCTCTATACCCTCCGCGGGGTCCTGGAGGGTACATGGGAGTTCGCCCAACCAGTCTACACATGTTTTGTGGATTTGGAAAAGGCGTTCGACCGTGTCCCTCGGGGGTTCATGTGGGGGGTGCTCCGAGAGTACGGGGTACCGGATTCCCTGATCGGGGCTGTCCGGTCCCTGTACGACCGGTGCCAGAGTTTGGTCCGCATTGCCGGTAGTAAGTCGAACTTGTTTCCGGTGAGGGTTGGACTCCGCCAGGGCTGCCCTATGTCACCGATTCTGTTCATTACCTATATGGACAGAATTTCTAGGCGTAGCCAGGGTGTTGAGGGGGTCCGGTTTGGTGACCTCAGGATCGGGTCGCTGCTTTTTGCAGATGATGTGGTCCTGTTGGCTTCATCGGGCCGTGACCTTCAGCTCTCACTGGAGCAACCGAATGTGAAGCGGCTGGGATGCGAATCAGCACCTCCAAATCTGAGGCCATGGTTATCGACCGGAAAAGGGTGGAGTGCCATCTCCGGGTCGGGGAGGAGATCCTGAACCAAGTGGAGGAGTTCAAGTATCTCGGGGTCTTGTTCACGAGTGAGGGAAGAATGGAGCGCGAGGTCGACAGGCGGATCGGTGCGGCGTCCGCAGTGATGCGGGCTCTGCATCGGTCCGTCATGGTGAAGAAGGAGCTGAGTCGAAAGGCGAAGCTCTCTATTTACCAGTCGATCTACGTTCCTACCCTCACCTATGGTCACGAACTATGGGTAGTGACCGAAAGAACGAGATCGCGAATACAAGCGGCCGAAATGAGCTTTCTCCGCAGGGTGTCCGGGCTCTCCCTTAGAGATAGGGTGAGAAGCTCGGTCATCCGGGAGGGGCTCAGAGTAGAACCGCTGCTCCTCCGCGTTGAGAGGAGCCAGCTGAGGTGGCTCGGGCATCTGATTAGGATGCCTCCTGGACGCCTCCCTGGTGAGGTGTTCCGGGCACGTCCCACTGGGAAGAGGCCCCGGGGAAGACCCAGGACACGCTGGAGGGACTATGTCACTCGGCTGGCCTGGGAACGCCTCGGGGTCCCCCAGGAAGAGGTGGTGGAAGTGGCCGGGGAGAGGGAAGCCTGGGCCTCCCTGCTTAGGTCGTTGCCCCCGCGACCCGATCCCCGGACAAGCGGCAGATGACGACGACGACGACAACGACGACGACATATACTGTATATAAAATATTAAATGACTAAATACAACTATCAAACTACCAACTATCAACCTTAGCTATATTCTAAAAGTCTCTTAATCTCTCTCTGTCTTATCTTGCTGAAAACCACCACCAACTGCGAAAGAATAACGTTAGCATTTGAATATGTTGCTAAACCATCCACTAGACGGCCCGGCTTGTGCGCTCAGTCTTTGGCTGTGTTTAGACAGCCTATGTTTTGGTGTGTTAAATTAGTTAGCTCTGTACCCAATATAAATGGAGACATTAAAACAAGTGACTTAATGTATGGTAACCATAACCAACGTTAGAAGTGTGAACAACAGAGTCGGATCAACCAGTCAAATTTGTAACAGTAAATGTTAATAACATGCAACAAATAACACTTGTTTTGTTACTGATTATAACCCTTTGATACACAACATGGGTCTAAAGTGACCCGGGAGAGTTTCGATTTTCAATATCTTTGCTAAAAAATAATTTAATCGTTCAGTATTCCAGGTATTCCTCAATGAACTTGTTTTTGGTCATCAAAAGTCTTTATTTAGGATTCCTCCGTAAGGAGGAAACCTATCGTTATTGTTAGTTTTATTCTTTTTTTAATTTTTTTTATTCTTGTACCATGGAAGTCAATGGCAGCCCCTAGAACCATATGGTAACTTTTTGTGAAATTTGGCACACTCATTAAGGACAGTCACTTCTACAGTTACACCAAGTTTCATGTCTCCCATTAGACCACTCTAGCGCCACCAACGGGTCAAAGTTGGACTTGTGTTTACACATGTAACTTTTGAAACGTATGACCGATTTTCAAAAATGAGGTACCATTGGATTCCCTGGATCAAGCCGAGTTCAACGCACACCATGGCGTCGGTTTCCGGTTATATAGATTTTCCGCTATTTCCGGTTTTATAAAAAACCTTTGAAAGCCTACTCCTCCTACAATTTTATTTCAATCTTCCCCAGAATTGGCATACATCATATTCAGAGCAACCCTCACTCAGGCATTACTTTTATATTGGATTTTCAAAACCGTTTGTCCGCTACAGCCAATCAAAATCGGTAACAAAGCAACCAAACAGGAAATTGGATCAAATCTCTGCAAATCTTTGAGATGTCAACACCACACTTGGTATGATGACTCGGAACTCTATTCTGAGGATGTCCACACAATTTGGTGTCATGTGATCACTGGGCGTGGCCGCAGGAAGCAAAAATGTGTTTTGGCCAATAACTATTGATTTGTTTGCCTTTATTAAGTGATTCCTTTGTCTCATGATATCTTGGGACATCCCGTGTGTGACTCATAATAATTTGTGATAATAGCCGAATTGATGCTGCCGCCATTTTGAATTCATTGAAAAACGTTTTTTCTCTACTCCTCCTACAAATGTTGTCCAATCTTCACCAAATTAGGCAGATAAAATCTTCAGACCAAGCTTCACATGGTTTTTTTATTTTCGAAACCGTTTGCCCCCTACAGGCAATCAAAATGTGCCATTAAGCCAGCAAACAGGAAGTTGGGTCGTATTTCAGCAAATCTTTGATGGATTCACACCAAACTTGCTGCGTGTACTCGATACCCTCTGGTTCGCAATGTTTGGAGGAATCCGCCATTACTGCTTGCAGTTATATTTTAATTTTGTTTTTCTTACGTTTGGAATAAAAATCATTTTTGTAACACTACCCCTCTAATACACAACATGGGTCTAAAATGACCTGCATTCATTTCCTATGATATTTCATGTATGGCTGAGTGTTTCTTTGCCATATCTTTTGAAATCAACTTATTTCATAATTTAATATTCCAAGTATTCATTAAATATATTGTTTTGATTGCCACAAATACTTAATTTTCTTTTTTCCCTTTATGAACAACCATTGTTTTTGTGTTACTACCTTCAGTTTTCAGACATGGGTCAAAAATGCCCCATGTGTATTCCTATGGAGTTTTATAGGATTTTTGATATTAGTAAATTTTTGCAACTTGGAACATATTTACTGTGGATAACTATTCACCTGTCACACATTTCACAACTCAACACAACTGCTTTAAGGCTGGGTGATGTTCACAAGTGACATCATTGATGAGGTCCTGAAATGCAACAACTTTGAGATGAAGAGCTGCAGCAGCAAAAGGGAAAGAGTGTAGAAGTATCAAACAGGCATCATGGCCTCTATCAGTTTGACCCTCTTTGCAGGGGAGGACAAGAGCCTAGATGTGGCCATTTTCAGCAGCATTCAGGTATTTGTGTGACTGTTTCCTGGCTAATTGCAGAAGACGGTTCATTCCCAGTAACTTTGTCACCAGAGATAAGCAGTGTTCGCAATACATGCCCAGCAAGCCTGCAACATGTGGAATTATTCTGGATGTGCGATCATGTGAGGGTCCCATATGTGGTAGACTGAGTGCTCTACCCTTCCAGTGTCCCTCTGACTGGAAAGCTTTTTGAGAAAAACCTGAACATTGCGGGAACTCTTCACCAGAACAAGCCAAACATACGAGTCACAAAGACATCCAAATGAAGGGACATGCCAAGTTCCACATTTTTTATGGTCACGTTGCCATTCAATTTGGATTTAACGGCAACATGACTATGGTGAGCTATGTGCTGAAGAAGGGAAAGGCTGTTGTCCTTCTGAGCACCATGATGATGGCAAAGCAGTGGATGACAATGTTGTGATCCAGTACTGTAATAAAAGAAAAGCAGGAGTGGACACAATGGATCAGACAGTTTGCACTACTACTACTCATGTAAGTGGAGAACACGGAGGAGTCTGGCACAATGTGCTGGATGTTGCCACCCTCAATGCCTACACTAACTTCTACACCAACACCCTCATTACATGGGTGGTGTGACCCAAGGGGCAGTTCATCAAGGAGCTAGGCAAGGACCTTGTCATGCCAAATAAAAGGTGCATGAAGGCCAAGTCACAGCTCCGAAAGTATATTAAAGAGGTGATGGAAAGATGTGGGGTAAAAACAAAATGCAACTACCACCCAGCCACAAGAAGAGCTCTTATCATCAAACTTTATGAAGCCGAGGATATCCTCAAATCTTTTTAGCCCCATTGTGGCTTTAAACATTGGATTTTGCAATTGGATCCAAAAACGTTCCCGCAAGGCCACATTTAGGCTCTTGTCTTCCCATGCAAGGAGGGTCAAACTGTTAGAGGCCATGAATTCCTGTTTGTCGATGCTTCTCCACTGATGCAGCCATGTTGAGCTGTAAAATGTGTGGCAGGTGAACAGTTATCCACAGTAAATATGTTCCAAATTGCAAATATCCTAAGTTTCTATCAAATTCCATAGTGAATCCATATGGGTCATTTTAGACCCATGTCTGTAAATTTGATGTAATACCACAAAAACCTTTTTTGCTCAGAAAGTAATAAATACAAACATTTAAATGATGATTTGTGGTACTCAAAAACAAGGTACTTAATGAATAATTAGAATATTAAATAATTAAATGAATTGATTTAAAAATATATAGCAAAGAAACACTCAGCCATACACAAATATCATAGGACATGAATGCGGGTCATTTTAGACCCATGTTGTGCATTAAAGGGGGTAAGCATAGCTTGTGTATCAAAGGGATAATGTACCCATTGCTGTTAAGATGATTTTATTTACATGATTGCACTGCTATGTATTTTACTTTGGGAAATCTTCATTGTAGGCCTGTACTTTTATGCCATATGTGTTATATCCAGTACTGTGTGTACATAAGTAGCAGAGGGGATATGTTACAAACATGCACAAGTATTTGTTTTCAAATCATTGACTCTTGATGTCACTAGTAGCCTGTAATGTTCACATGTATTCTCTCAAAGTAACTTTTGACCTCAATAATTCTTATAGAGATATTGATCTCCTAAATACATTTACATTTACATTTATTCATTTAGCAGACGCTTTTATCCAAAGCGACTTCCAAGAGAGAGCAAAAGAGCATAGGTCACTGATCATAACAACGAGATAGTCCCAAACATTGCGAGCAGCCAAAACATGAAGCATACATTGTGAAAAAGCTAAACAAGTGCCAAAAGGGAAGACCCATAAGAGCATGTAGTTATACAAGTTACAAATTAAAACAACATGAACCACAAAAGTGCAGGACTGTACCTGTAAAAGAACAATCAACAGTAAAATATTACACAGCAAGTACAAGACTTAACTTCGTTATATCTAACCTACAGTAGCAACAAGTCACTCAATAAGAGTCATAGTGATCCTGGAGGAAACTAACAAGTCCAGCCAAGCATTCCTAAGTGCCGTTGTACTTTTGGAACAAGTGCGTCTTGAGCCTTTTCTTGAAGGTGGGGAGACAGTCAGTGTCCCTGATGGAGGTGGGGAGCTGGTTCCACCATTGGGGCGCCAGGCAGGAGAAGAGCTTGTGTTGGGACCGGGCAGTCTTGAGCGGTGGGACCACCAGGCGGTTGTCTGAAGAAGACCGTAGGTGACGGGTGGGGGTGTAAGGTTGCAGGAGAGACTTGATGTAGATGGGTGCAGTCCCGTTCACTGTTCGGAAGGTCAGTACCAGGGTCTTGAATCTGATACGGGCATTGATGGGTAGCCAGTGGAGGGAGATGAGGAGCGGGGTAACATGGGAGCGTCTGGGTAGATTATAGACCAGGCGGGCCGCTGCATTCTGAATCCTCTGAAGAGGGCGGGTTGCACATGCTGGGAGACCAGCGAGCAGCGAGTTGCAGTAGTCCAACTTGGAGAGGACCAGTGCTTGGACTAGCAGCTGGGTGGAGTGCTCAGACAGGTATCTCCTGATCTTTCGGATGTTGTAGAGGGTGAATCTACAAGACCGGGAGACTGCGGCGATGTGGGCCGTGAAGGAGAGCTCGTCATCCATTGTAACCCCAAGGTTCCTGGCAGAGGATGAGGGGGTCACCGTCGCAGATCCCAGGGTGATTGACAGGTCGTGGGAGATGGAGGGTTTAGCCGGGATGATGAGAAGTTCTGTTTTGGCGAGGTTCAGCTGGAGGTGGTGCTCGGTCATCCAGGCGGAGATGTCTGCGAGGCAGGCCTCAATCCTAGCAGAGATCCCCGGATCGTTCGGGGGGAACGACAGGTACAGCTGGGTGTCGTCAGCGTAGCAGTGGTAGGAGAAGCCATGGGAGGTGATGATTGGTCCAAGTGAGGTGGTGTAAAGAGAGAAGAGGAGGGGTCCAAGGACGGAGCCCTGTGGGACACCGGTGGAGAGCTGGCGGGGGTCTGACAGTTTGCCTCCCCAGGAGACCTGGTAGGATCTTCCCGAGAGGTAGGATGAGATCCACTGGAGTGCAGTGCCAGTGATGCCCATCTCTCCAAGTCTGTAGAGCAGGATCTGGTGGTTAACCGTGTCAAACGCTGCAGAAAGGTCCAGCAGAATGATGACGGATGACCTCGAAGCCGCTCTGGCAGACTGGAGGGCAGTGGTGACTGAAAGGAGGGCAGTCTCTGTGGAGTGGCCGGTCTTGAAGCCCGATTGGTTGGGGTCAAGCAGGTTGTTCTGAGAGAGAAAGTTAGACAGTTGGTTAGATACAGCACGTTCAATTGTTTTAGAAAATACTACTGTAAAACTAGTGTTAGCCTAATACAATTTAACTCTGTCTCCAGTTTCAAATTCCTGGCTGTCCACATCTCTCTGGTCCCTCATCTTCCTGAAGAGAGCCTGCGGAGGGCTCCCCAACCAGACTGTTTGTCCCCCACCTCTTTGCTCCTGCACCAACAGGTACAGAAACTGCACTACCACACATACAACTACAAAACTAAACCCAGACCACAAATCTAGTCACTTCATATTTACATGTCTCACTACATATAATTATGTATTTACTTACAGTGTATGTACAGTGAAGGGATTGTTTTTGGATCCCCTGCTAATTTTGTATTATGGAATGTTTATTTGAACAGTGAGAGACAAAATATAAACAAAAAAATCCAGAAAAACGCATGTCAACATTTTTTTTAAATTGATTTGCATTTTAAGGAGTGAAATAAGTATTTGACCCCTTTGCAAAACCTAACTTAGTACTTAGTGCAACGTTCAAATCAGCAGGGAATCAAAAATGTTTCCCTCACTGTATATTGGTATGCATACCGTCTGTGTAATACTAAATATACCTGTGTAAATGCAATTCTGGTTCGATGCTACTCATTTTTTTGTTGTCTTAGTACCTGAAGGCTGAAGTACATGAAGTTCAATCTGAATTACACATGTATTTTATGTTTCAGTATTTTATTAATGGAGGAAGCTAATATATTACTCACTTGTCCATGACATGCCATTGTTGTACTAAATCTATGAAAATGATCTAGTATTAGAATACAAATAATTAACATAATATCTAGAATTGGCTGCAAATTTTAATTCGTATCTCTCCTTCTGTTACTTCTCTCTTTGCAGCGAGGAAGGCTTTCAGAGGAAATGCACTGTCCGCTCCCACCGGGAGTCAACACCTCTGACTTCCCAAGCGCCACCACTACCAACTACGCCAACGAAAAGCTAGCTCTTCGCTGACGCGGGTGGCCTATTATATACTTGACGACTGAGTTTCACCACACACCGGCTACATTAGATCACGGCAAAAGCAGACCTGCATAGAATCTTCTCACTAGCATTTTTATGGACAGGTCTTTGAGCTGCAGTCTCTGTACGAAAATGTGTATCAATACAGTTATTATTGTTATTCTGCAATTGCTGTAGTTGTGTATTCTTTTCCAAAATGTTAGTTAGGTTCATTCAGGAGAACTGTGATATCCTGTGATTATTTGTCTTTGTAAATGATTCGCCTTTTCATCATATTTACCTCTTAAATTATTGGAGCTCAAATTTGCATTGTGTTGGCCTGACGTTGTCATACTCATAATTGACCGTTCCCCAGGCCACGCCCCCTTAGTTATTGTTGCTAGGTCCGACACAATTTCCGGAACTGTCAACCCAAAGCCATGGCGAGTACGGGGATAAGCGCTACAGCTGCCAGTGTGAGTGAGGATTTTTTGAGTGATACCTTTGCGATATCTTCCAGATCCAGGCAGAAGGAACTGCAATATGCAGTGAAAGGATATATTCAAAATATTAAAATGAGCAACAAAGGGGAAACAACAAAAATCGAAATCGAAGCCAAAGCAAAGCATACAGGTCTCAAGTAGCCTTGTCTGGCCAGGCACTTGAACAGCACTTGAACAGGGTTGGGATACTCAGGAATAGGTCGCCCACTCACAAAATTCTACGAAGATCAAAATAAAATAAGTTTATAATGGCTTTAATGGATTGACGTTTTGTTCAACATTGATACAGTATTTTAAGCTCTAGCAACTTGCTGGCGTTCGTTGGCTAGCTCAGCTTGCAATTTTACAGACATTAACATTCTGATTTTAACATTAACTAATTTGTTGGAGTCACTAGTTCTGCACTAGTAGTGGTAATAATACTAGTTTCCATAACTGTTTGGGAATTGGGATGTTCTCTCAACTAACATCTTAGATATCGTTCGCTAGCAGCTTAACGCTAGCTTGCTACCTTGGAGCAGACATGCTATATGTTTGGTGATGTTCTCTAAATTAAGTTGGGAGTGGGGTCTCCCACACTGTTCTATCCACCGCCGGCACTTTCCCTCTTGAGTCTTCGGCTTTGTAAATGGAAAAAATACCACACCTCCCTCTAAACTTTTTGGATATCTAGTGTCAGATCGACACGTCCCATAGGCACACCGTTTAACCATGTTGCTTCTGAGTCAAAGCTTGACGGACCTTCTTCTCTTAGTAGCGGTTGCTAAGGTACAATTGGACGAGGGCCGTTCTAGGGAGGAGTTTCGGGAACGGTCAATTCTAGTCAGAATACGAGTCTGATAACTCTCCGTTGGGCTGTGACTCTGGGGCGTGTTTCAACCGATCTCGTAAAACAAATGCCTCTTCACTCAATTGGATAGACCTACAACCAATCAGAGCAATGTAATATGTTGTTTGTTGAAAACGAATTTGTCATTTGTCCATCATCGTATAAAGCCTGCCCTGACAATTTCATTGGTCCGAACAGCTCCTGTTCAGACATCGTTTTTCCCCAAACGTTCCCCCCCAGACCCAACTTCCCGGAGGTATAACGTGGTCCCGGTTCTTGGGACACCACCGGATAGAAAATCAGGAAATGACGTACTCGAATGAAGAGAGTTCGTGTAACTTCGGTTCTTTATCAGGAAATGACGTTCCCATATGAAGAGAGTTCGTGTAACTTCGGCTCTTTAAATCGATTTTCATTGGTTTGAGCGTTTCCATGGCATTCAGAAATACAACCGCGCAAATCGAAATATTTCTGAAATGCAGGAGCCGGCATCAAACAAAACAGGTACTTTAAGTAGCAACTTTTGTCAAAATATGTGTATTTTATTACTAGAATTTGGTCGCTTTTGAAGTCAGAAGTTGTTTGCAAAGTAATTTGTTTGCGAGTTTTTAATTAATGACTGATAAGGCCGTCAGAGTTCTCCTTGATGCTAGCTAACGTTGTTAGTTATTGGGTTGATGCTAACGTTGTTAGTCACTTTTTTGCATTCAGATACATGTAGGAACATCTATCTGTATTACATGCTTAGACATATCCAATGTTTATCAGTGTTTATTATGACCAGACCATCCTCAAATCTCAAAGCAGAACAGCTATTTATCAGCCTGCCTTTCCCTGAGTGTGCTTTCTGCCTACCAACCAGTACCCAGTAGGGGTACTAGTAACCCCTACCTCCTGCTCTGCATCCAGCGCTGGGCCCAGCCTCCTGCTCTACATCCAGCGCTGGTCCCAGCCTCCTATCCCTACCCCCTGCTCTGTATCCAGCACTGGTCCAGCCTCCTAGCCCTACCCCCTGCTCTGCATCCAGCGCTGGGCCCAGCCTCCTGCTCTGTATCCAGCACTGGTCCAGCCTCCTAGCCCTACCCCCTGCTCTGCATCCAGCGCTGGGCCCAGCCTCCTGCTCTACATCCAGCGCTGGTCCCAGCCTCCTGCTCTGTATCCAGCACTGGTCCAGCCTCCTAGCCCTACCCCCTGCTTTGCATCATGCGGTGGTTCCAACCCCCTTGCTCTGTATCCAGCGCTGGTCCCAGCCTCGTAGCCCTACCCCCTGCTCTGTATCCAGCGCTGGTCCCAGCCTTCTACCCCTACCCCCTGCTCTGTATCCAGCACTGGTCCCACCCTCCTGCCCCTACCCCCTGCTCTGTATCCAGCACTGGTCCCACCCTCCTGCCCCTACCCCCTGCTCTGTATCCAGCACTGGTCCCACCCTCCTGCTCTGCATCCAGTGCTGGTCCCAGCTTCCTACCCCCTGCTTTGCATCATGCGGTGGTCCCAACCCCCTTGCTCTGTATCCAGCGCTGGGCCCAGCTTCTTACTCTGCATCCAGCACTGGTCCCACCCTCCTGCTCTTCATCCAGCGCTGGTCCCAGCCTCCTACCCCTACCCCTAGGCCTTAGTGGCCTCTGGCCACTAACCCCTGCACTGCACCCAGCCACTAACCTCATTATATGTTGTTATTATTATCGTGAAATGTTTGTGTATGTTTGTGTAAGTAACTGATTATTGTTTGTTTTGTATTTAAGGACCATCTAAAAAAAGACGGGCCTTCGAGGCCCTAAGTCAGGATCTCCCTGGGCAAGTTTCCAACGTCAAGTATGATGTTAAACGTATCCCTGGACTACTGAGACGTAAATCTGTAAATACCAATCTTTTGTTAGTTTAGTAATGTTTTACAGTTTTACTTCAGAAAGAAGGATCGCTTATCCACGTTGTCCTATTTGTGTTGCTTTAAGGACCACAAGAAGAAATCCGTGAATACCGGTGTTGGTGTTGATGCGGGCGTTGGTGTTGATGCGGGCGTTGATGCTGGTGCTAGTATTGGTGCTGGTATAGATGCTGGTGCTGGTGTTGATGCTGGTGTTGGTGCTGGTATAGATGCTGGTGCTGGTGTTGGTGTCGATGCTGGTATATATGCTGGTGTTGGTGCTGATTCTGGTGCTGGTATAGATGCTGGTGCTGGTGCTGGTGCTGGTGTTGATGCCAATTCCACCATTCATGAGAACAGGGTAAGACAGTTATTTGTGAAAATATTGACAATTTCATAGGATTCAATGTTTACCTTTTGGCCAGTGGATAATTGTGAATTAAAGATTCGGTATCTCTGTTTACCTACCTGTAGAGGATTGAAGCATATCTATGTATTCCATCCCAGGTACCACTGTCTAGCGATCTAGACAAATACATCTGCCTTCTGTTGGAAACAGAAAACGTTATGTTGGTAGATGAGGAGGGTAAAGTGTTCATCATCAACACATTCAACCATTCCACCAAGCGTCTTAATGTGAGTCATTTTTTTTGCCCACTTTATACTTTATAATCTATTTGACGGCAAGTGTCTTTGAATGTCTGTGATGAAGCATGTGATTATATTCTTATCTTTTCTTGAATTGGCAGAATGATGATTTTGCCATAATCACTAGAAGAGCCATGCAGTTTCCAGAGGGCTGCAGGTGGATATATATGTGTTCATGCAATGACCACCATGCCAGGCACATCTTGGCACTGTCTACACACGTGGACACATCCTTTGATGGTATTACGTTTATATTGTACTTAATATGTTAATGAATGTCCAGTATGTAAACTCCCCTTTTACAAATATATCTGTTATCTCGACCATGACAGAGTTGGCCTGGGTGGACTGTCTCCACATCAAGGCATTTAATGGGGTTTTGCCCAGTATTGAGGATGTCCCGGATAGTCCCAGTGAAATGGGTAATTATTCACTTCTCTACTCCATGCCTCTAAAATATAGCCAAAGCATCACAACATTTTGTTTAAACAGCTGCGTTATTTGGACCAATGTTGTTACGGAGGCAACAGTGGTTGTTTACTGTACTATTTATTTTCTTCTCAGAGCACAGTTATGCTACTAATGGAACAACAGAGGTAATGGTGACAGTAATTGGTAATAGTCGTGCCATACAGTAGGTAACTTCATGTCACCAATTGTTCTTTCTCACTGTAGAACAGCAATGTCAAACGTATTCCGTTTGCCGGCAGTTACTTTGTTGTTGAAAAAGATGGATATGCAATCATCAAAGTGAGTGCTGGCGCAATGAGGTGTCAGACGTGCCGTTTGCACCAGAGGAACTGCTGCCACGTGCAAATCCTGCAGGACATCCTCAACGATGAAGCACACCTTTTATCGTTAGGGATTAAGGAGGCAATGAAAGAGGGGTCTCTATACCCTGACACTGTGAAAGAGGCTGTTTCCACAGAACCAGTCCTCTTTCACATTCCTTTACCAGATAGGGTATGTGTTTGTTGACCATGTAGTTTTGTAAAAGGTCTAGGTATTTTTCCCCTCTGTATATGATCCGATTCTGACTCAATTTCTGTTCCAGGTTCGTTATGGGACTGCTGTTCCTAATCTTCACAAAGAGAAGGATGGAGTGTTCCTCCTGTATCCCACCCCCAAGGAACAATGTGACTGTGGCAGGCCATTATCATTGACCCCTCAGAAAGATACACATTTGTACACCAGATGCCATGTGTACAAAGTGAAAGGTATTCACTGAGAATTTTCTAGAACTATTAAGATTTTCCAAAGGTTTATTTCTGACATGATGATTGGTTTTGTACATGGAATGCAATTACAATGTGTTTGTTTTTTCCAAAGGCCACCAACTCACATGCACAATGTGTCCCAAAACTCATAACTATGATGGTGGATGTGATTTCATTCTAAACATGGGCACATACATGGTGCACCATGAAGTCCTCAGGGACTATGTTTATCATTTCCTAAATTCAAGGCAAGTTAACTAAATATGATATGTAATTATGTGTAGAAACACAGATTATTATCAAACCTTTGGTGCTCAACATGTTTGTTCTTTATCTGTTACAGCACAACAATGTACAACTTCTTAGAAGTGTACAACACTCATCTGCGAGATGCAGGGACACAGGACTCTCTCCAGATGTCCTACCGCAAGTTGAGGGATGCAGTCATAGCCTTTTTGCAGCTTCTGTCTGCAGACTTTAGCTGGGGATTCAAATGTCCCATCTGCCAAGATAACTTCAAGTTAGTTCTGTAACAAAGTTGCAAATGGTCTGGATATACAGCCATGAAAATAATTAAGAGACCACTTAACATTGATTGTGGACTTTGGAGTGGTCTTTAAATTTTTTCCATGGCTGAATATCACAACAATGTTTGGAGCTTGTAATTAAGTATGTGATGCATGTGTACATTGTCTCAATAGTGAGGTTGTTATGGATGGCACCTCTTTGGGGTATCAGCAGCGGTATGGCCTCAAAGAAAGGCTTGTTCCTGGCCAAACTGTAATGAACAGTGGAAGATAAGTCTGTGATTTTCTTGTTTTAATCATTGTGTGTCTCAGTGTGTGTGCACGCCAATGTTACCTCTATAATTTTTACATTTAAATGATTAAGGCCTTATGTTATTATGACCTTTCTAAATTTGTTTCTCCTTCATTCAATTTACCAGTCACAGAACGCGAACTTTGATTCCTGAGCCAGACCTCCGTAAGCTGCTGCAGCGCTACAGTGCAGACGGGCTCCTCCCTGGAGAACACAGGGAAATGATGTCACAGAGTGCCAAAAGCGCCCCATTCCTCCTGCCCCTTTTGCAGAAGTTGGCCCTGACTTCACCCACACACGCAAGTGAGCCCTACCGCCCTCTCTTAACACAAGTCAGCAAGAACTCCCCTGCCTGTGCTCTGCTACATCCCAGTAGAGAACTCGGGGAGTTGATGTCAGAGATGGAGGGATTGAAGTACAGCCAGATCGAGCGGCAACCAGCACTTTTAGGGAAACTTGCCAAGGAATGCCCTTTGTTTTTTAGCTTGGTTGGGATGGAAGGGACTTTTCCTCAGGAGGTGGTACCCATCTTTCAGTGCCTCTATAAAAAGGCACTGGAAACAGTGTCCACACCTCCGGTCTCGACACCCCTAACTTCCCCAGAGGATCCTGGGCATTACTTCCCAAATCTGCCTCCTGTGAGAGACAGAGGCTTGTACACTACAGACAAGTGTAAAAAAGAGGCCAGTGACTGTAGGAAGACAGCAGGCAGACACCCTAACCTGATCCCTGGCATATTCACCCTGTTCTGCACACATGGTGAGGTTACTTTACTTGAACATTGACATTACACTATTGAAATTAATGAATACTGCTGGTAAGGTTATTGAGGTTTTGTTTTACTGTTTTGTTACACAATGGAATGTTTTTTGTACTTCAGGTGTTTGTCTTGGGTTTTCAATAATGGAGCAAGTGGAGTCGGTGAACGTGCCGTTTACCATACTCCGGACACGTTTTCGACAATGTAAGTTCAGGTTTTGCTTAGCATTGGTGTGACTAATTATCTGTGAATTTGTTGTCCGTAATCATCTGTGTGCACCCCATTTAGGCCCCAAGACAGTCATATATGACAACGCCTGTCAGCTGCAAACCTACTGCTTGCGGAGGGACCCAGGTTTTTTTAGAGAGACTTGGTTTCTTGTGGATCGTTTGCACTGGCGCAACCACTCAGGTGATTTGCAGTGCTTTTTATTCCGGGTACTTGCCTTTTTATATTGCAAATGCGAGTCAATGAAACTGTTGTGTTTTTTAATTATTTAAGGGTGTAACATTGGATACAATCTGGACAGCTATCCTCAGTTCCAGAAAATAAATTCTCAGGTGGCAGAGCAGAATAACTCGCTCTTGAAGAAGATGAAAGGACAACTGTCCTACATGAACAGGGAGAACTTCATCAGGCATCTGATGCTCTTCCTGTGGCACAGATCATGCAAAGTCATTACGAAACTTTGAGGTAAACATGTATTATGCAACGTGTGTGTGGAGATGAAGACTGCAAGCATGCGCCCATTCAGACTACAATTCAATGATATATAGTTTTATACTTTTATCTTTTTATTAATTTGTTATCTACTTTTATTATCTATCCCTTCTTCACTTTAAAGGTATGTAATGACTTGGAGCAATACACCCAAGACCATCAACCAAAAGATATCGGCAGCCAACTCAACCACAATATGTCAAAAGTCATTTTTCCATCTGTATTGTTTATTTTCCCATTTTAAGTGTTTGTTTAATCAACTTGTTTCATTGGCCCTGTTACATAAACAAATTAAACAAATGTATCTGTGTTTCCTATAAACCCCCCTATCAATCTGGAAGGATATATCATTTTAAAATCCTTTCCCATATTATAAGCCAATAATCTTTATGGCGTTCAAATACAGATAGCCTATGCATAAGTACACCTTGCACACATATGTATAGGCTTAGAAATAGGTGAGACATGGATGCATTTCATTAAAGACAATCACGTAGGCCTATTAGATTTGAGCGTTTATTGATACCATGACATGGAAATGGTTTGACTTTGGCAGAATGCATGATCTAAGGCAGTGGTTTTCAACAGGGGGGCGCGGAGAGATCATTACGGCGGCGCCATTGGTTTACTTTACAAGAAAAGAATACAATAATATTTTATGTAGGCTACTCGGTGTTCTTCATGAAAATACATTTAAGTTGCCATGGAGGAGCAGTTAGTCAAATTAAAGAGTGACACCAGATTGCGACACCTCTTTAGCTCTTGCTCTGCCTTCGTTTTGGTTGAGTGTGATTACTGAATATCCTCAGTTGACTGATGCCGCCTTGACACATGATGTGGAAGACTTGGGGGGGCTTTAGTTCCAAAACGTTGAGAACCCCTGATCTAAGGGAATGACTCCTCGATGCTACCATGCATACACGACATATGAGGCAGGGAGCAATATCCCCCTGATGGATATAACATACAAACAGCAAGGGGGAGAAGGGGATGGTGCAGGGCGGCAGCAGCACTGATCATACAACAATCGGGGTGAGTGTGCGTATCTGCGCGTCCTTTTAAGGCCGTCTTATCGGTTGTGGCACAGGTGTAATGATGAGCGGGTGACGCACGCTACCCGATTGCCACAGAAAGGTTCGCTGCAGTGACAGTGGTATCGAACTTTATGTCAATGTGTTTTTGTGGATTGACTAGTAATTACATCCATAATCCGAGATTACAGCACTCATAGCCTATATTCAAATGATTGAATGAATCTATTTTGTGTCATCATGTTATCATCACAGATATGAATTGTTATATCGTATTGTAATATTCTACTGACACTGACAGATTTCCTCCTGCAAATGTGTCTAATACCCACACTCAAGCATGCCATTTTGGCCAAAAATTAGGGTTAGGGTTAAGAGTTCCTTTCAAGGTGCAGATTCATGTCTTTGTACAGTAAAAAACAGGGGTTAGTTAAACTCTCTCTTTCAATATCAAACCCCTAGCCCGAATTGGGACTCAATAGCGCCACCTAGAAGTGGTATTGTTTTTAACTGAAAACCTGCTTTGTAGTCACATATAAGCTCTTATCTTTTTGAAATTCAGATAGAAGATCCATTATCACACCCTTAATGCATTTGGTTGGAAACACATGATAAATATTAACAGAAATTGAGTTTTTAAAGATAATATAATACAATGTACGTAGAAGTTGCATTGGTGAGTGTTGACTAGAAGTGTGACATTTATTGGTGTCTAATTAACCTAAACATTCCTTTACAAGTCCGATTTGATGAGGATATGGAAAAATATAGCTTTAAAAAAAAGAACTACAAGTCCCATCATGCCCGCAATACAATTGCATTGTGAATACCCCGTATTTGTAGTCCAATTAAGGTCCGGTAACTCACTTTGGGTAGTTCTCAATTGCAATGGTGTTTTGATCGAGATTAAAGGTTGTATTTTTATTGGCTCTGCTGCAAATGTAATTTAGGGTTTATTTGGGTTAATTTTATGTGTACAGATTAACAATTTGGATCTGATGTGTCTGTGATGTAGCTACCTATGAGGATGTTTAGCATTTTATTTTGTCTGATGTCTCATATTGTCTCATATGTTATACTGTATGTACTTGTTCTCGAATGAGATCGCGTATACAAGCGGCCGAAATGAGTTTTCTCCGCAGGGTGTCCGGGCTTTCCCATAGAGATAGGGTGAGAAGCTCAATCATCTGGGAAGAGAGTAGAACCGCTTCTCCTCCGCGTCGAGAGGAACCAGTTGAGGTGGCTCGGGCATCTGATGAGGATGCCTACTGGACGCCTTCCTGGTGAGGTGTTCTGGGCATGTCCAACTGGGAAGAGGCCCCGGGGAAGACCCAGGACACGCTGGAGGGACTATGTCCCTGGCTGGCCTGGGAACGCCTCGGGACAAGCGGCAAATGACGGACGGACTTGTTCTTGTATCTATTATTTAAATTTGACATGCCTTGCCATGTATTAGTTTGTAGAGTATCATTAATGCAGGAATTCTTCTAAATAAAGTTCATAAAAATAAAGACATTTGTCTACATTACACTGATAACACTGTGGGCCTCATTCGCAGACGTAGCGTTATTAGCGCCATGGCCAACCCGCAGATTGTGCACGCTGTGAAACTTTAGTTTACGTCGTATTTACGAAACTTGCAGGTCATCAGGTAATCAACGCCTTTCTCCACCCACTTTACCGTACATTGCGAGCATTTAAAAGCGCAATTGAATGGGCGTCCTTCTCTCTTTCTATCATGGATCAGCCACCAAAGTCAAAACAGCATGACTGTTTGACATGATCCTGATGCCAATATTTGTAATGTAGCGAGGAGTTTAACAACTGCTGGAATGGAATGTGAACACTGAGTCGGAGATTCGATGTATTCTTCCAGTATCTGTGCTATTGTGTGGCTGCTTAATCTGTAACGTGTAATGATTTCGTGTTCACTCAACTCAAAAAGTGTGATCCTTGTGGCAAAAATCATTTGGCCTATATATGTCTTCGTCTTGCTCGGGTTACGGCTGCCATTTCACCAGGAGGCATTTGCGCATCCTGGTTTACGCTTGCTTTTAAAAGGCGGATAATTTTCAACGCAAAATAGAAGCGCACTTTCACAGGCGGTTTTTGTACATACCGCCGAATACACAATTAGGCGCACTTTGCGCATCCCCTCCCATATCTTTATGGGAAACTCCCACTTTTCCCTGACCCTATATGCATGACACGGACAAGCGCAATTTGCCATTTTCAGTTCCCGCGACAGGCAGTCTGCGTTTTTACCTCATTGCTGCATGTTTGTACATACCTCGCCTTGCTTTTATACGCAAATTGCGAAACAAATACGCCTGAAGTGGGCGCAAAAGCGTTAGGCCCTGTGTATCGTAACGAATGGAATGACCCTGTCCAATCCAATTACTAGATTGGAACTAAGTGTCAATAACTGTTGTATTAACTAGGCTACTCAAAAACCAAAGACTAAGTATGAGTCAAGTTCATTTTATACAATATTTATTCACATTTATTTACATGTTAATTTACAGTGGCTGCACTCCCTCAGAGCTATTTGGATAGCTGGCAACCTCCATTTCTACATTGTCAACCTGAAAAAACCCACACAAATAGTGTAAAAACACTGCAGGGGCTTGCAACCCTGCTTCATAATGTTAAAGCCTGTACACCGATGTATCTATAGGAATGCTAGAACCTAAATTACAGTTAACCTTTAACTTCAGGTTTGTACAATGAGCTGTGTGTGTGTGATATAATATGTGGTTCAAGACTCAAAGTGGGGGTAAGATAAAAAAAGTACTTTTCTGAGGGCAGGTATGATGCGTTAGTGTTTGGGCGCAGGTGGAGTGAATTTAGGGTACAAAGGTGTATTTTTTCACGAGAGATGAGTGTCTTAACTCTCAATGGCTTACTGATGAAATTGAGCATAGATACACAAATATTTTGGTAATTGAATACTAACATCTGGAGTCAAGCCGTACAAATTGTTGTATGTGGAGATGATTTTTCGTAGTATGGATGCTGTAAACATGCCCCTGTTTTCCCCTAGAAATGTGGGGGGAAAAAGTAGTAAGTCATGAGTGATATGGGGAGTACATGATGCTGGACATTGGATTTGTAGTTAGCTTGAAGCAGCAAAACCTCAGTTGTGATCTACACACACACCACTGTTTGGAGAGGAAAAGGGCAAGTCCTCTGGCCACCACGGTGGCGGGCAACCGGCCATGTAAGGACCTCCATGGATATTGTTTTCTTTGGCTAACAAAAAGTCAAATGAATTTGAATTATTTATATCATCACACACAACAGTTAAGTTTAATCAGGTATCGGGTACATACACAAATTTAAAATTTAAATAATAATAGTAGGAAATCACCATGTTGTCTGACAAGCTGCCCCACAAGGCAGCGCAAGAAACTTATTTCAATATCTGGGTTAATATAAACCCTTTCCTTGTTGATGGAACGTCCACCTGAGATACAAAATACAACAAATACCTCACATTATTAAAACAGATGACCTGTTGCATTCTAGTAGGCCCATTGTCTGTTTATCTATTCTTTGGTCTCATAAATTAATATTTACCAGCCACACGTATCCTTTTCGAATTCCTGAACACCATAACCAGTTCACTCTTCCTTTCACAGGTCCAAAATGATTTCAGGCACTCAGCACCTAATGAAATAATTTGGGATTATTTAGCAGGTTTTGCATATATTCAAACATACCTTATATCACCTTTTATGAAACCTTCTACATATTGTTAGTACAATAAGCATATACAACATGTGCAAAAGTAAAAATGCATTATAATGCAGCTGTGTCAGGATACAAAAAAAAACCATGAGGTTACACTCTGACATATACAGTGAGGGAAAAAATGATTTGATCCCCTGCTGATTTTGTACGTTTTGCCACAATGCTAACCATTTTTTAACAATTTTGACATTCGTTTTTCTTGATGTTTTTGTTATTCTGTCTATCGCTGTTCAAATACATGTAAAATATACCATAACAATTTTTGACTAATTACAGACTCATTTCTTTGTCAGTGGGCAAATGTACAAAATCAGCAGGGGATCAAATCTCTCACTGTATTATTGATCATATGATAAATTATTAGAACATTTTTTAATACCTAAACTATAGTAACAAAACTGTAAAGCGATCAAATTACGGCCAAATAAATGTAATGCCCTTTGTGTTGATAAGTGAAGCTGAAAACACTGAAACTGCTTATATTCTCCAGCATCACAGGTATTTAACACCCAGTCAATGAATTGCTTATGCTCAGAACAACACTTCAATAAACTCCTCAAAAAAAGTTCTGAAACGTTATTTCGGTCGATTATTCCTACCCTTCAATTAAAACCAATTGGTATTGTATTTCATATCGTTGGAACGCTGTACGTGCCAGAGTGACCAACGCAAACATGTTGGCTGACTTGCGACAAATCCTGCTGGAGGGATGGGATGCCATCCCACAGTAGTGTGTGACCATGCTGGTGACCAGCATGAGGAGGAGGTGCCAAGCTGTTGTGGCTGCATATGGATCTTCCACACGCTACTGAGGTCCCTGGCAGTGTCAAATGAATAAAGTGTAATAAAATTGCCAATATGTGTTGTTTTTTTCCTTTATTATTCCTGTGGGAGAGTGCAATCATCCAATCCACCAAGCAACTCAAAATGAGAGTGAATACCAACAGAAGAATATTGCAGGGGATTTTGGCAAAGAAAATTGGTCCGCTACCCACACGGTTAGCTGTGTTGCTCATTCCACAAATGCACGATCCTTACAAGTTGTAACTAATTGGTAAGGTGACTAATCAGGCTTTCTAACAATTTAAAATACAATACCAATTGGTATTATTGAAGGGGAGGAATAATCGACCAAAATGGTTTTTGAGGAGTTTATATGGAACATTGCAGTATGAACATCTGCAAAAGAACAATAACATTTCACATGAAGGCAATTACTGTTTAGTAACAAGGGCATGTACTTTCGTACAGTAACATAATATTGGAGTAAAACAGTAGTAAGGCCATGTTCCCTTTCATGTAAATTGTTTCTTATTTTCTACCAAAATACCTGAATGCCTCCATATGGGTTCAATTCCCTTAGAGGGGAAATTAACCCAAGTGGCATTCACCAGAGGTGAATGCCCGAAACGCTCCTCACTCTCCCTACACCATGCATTTATCTGTTCAGAAAATCATTAGATAATTTGTATCGCTTTAAGAGGCTCATTCTACCTTTTCTATATGGACGAATATCATTTTTATGGTTCACCTCATGCATACAAGTGTTAGTGTCCATGAATAAGTGAGATACTGATACACTGCATAGACAAACACAAAAGATACATAGTATTACCTTCTTTTCAATGGACAGCCAACGTGTGAGATGGAACCTGCGTTCCTTCTGCCTCTCGTTTCTAGGACGAAACTTTGGCTGCTTCTTGGGGACAGAGAAGGATTTGTGCAGCATTAGAGATATTATGACATACTTAATGGGTACATGGTGAGGGGATACATCGATATTAAGCTGCTTATGCTTTATAGGCCAGAAGCATACTTACGTAATAAAGATACAAAATAATATAACTTATAAATACTAACATCAGTTAAATTTAATTTGTACAATCATCATTTAGTATACCTGCTGCCCTGACGCAAGAACATCCTCCTGACACTCTTCTGGACTCAGATCACCCTCCTGGGTTGCCTGATCCTCAAGATCCTGGACTGAGAGGGAAATATGAAAGTTTCAAGAGTAACTAAGCACAATATTTCAATCAGGCATCAACATTTATTGAAACCAGCATGACATTCAACATAAAATGCTTAAAAGCGGGAGGGGAAGGTAGGGATCAGTGCTGGATGCAGAGCAGGAGGTAGGGGTAGGAGGCTGGGACCAGCGCTGGATCTAGAGCAGGAGGGTGGGACCAGCACTGGATGCAGAGCAGGACGCTGGGACCAGCGCTGTTAGGGGTAGGAGGCTGGGCCCAATGCTGGATACAGAGCAAGGGGGTTGGGACCACCGCATGATGCAAAGCAGGGGGTAGGAAGCTGGACCAGCACAGGATGCAGAGCAGGAGGGTGGGACCAGTGCTGGATACAGAGCAGGGGGTAGGGCTATGAGGCTGGGACCAGCGCTGGATACAGAGCAAGGGGGTTGGGACCACCGCATGATGCAAAGCAGGGGGTAGGAAGCTGGACCAGCACAGGATGCAGAGCAGGAGGGTGGGACCAGTGCTGGATACAGAGCAGGGGGTAGGGCTATGAGGCTGGGACCAGCGCTGGATACAGAGCAAGGGGGTTGGGACCACCGCATGATGCAAAGCAGGGGGTAGGAAGCTGGACCAGCACAGGATGCAGAGCAGGAGGGTGGGACCAGTGCTGGATACAGAGCAGGGGGTAGGGCTACGAGGCTGGGACCAGCGCTGGATACAGAGCAAGGGGGTTGGGACCACCGCATGATGCAAAGCAGGGGGTAGGAAGCTGGGACCAGCACTGGATGTAGAGCAGGAGGCTGGGCCCAGCGCTGGATGCAGAGCAGGGGGTAGGGCTAGGAGGCTGGACCAGTGCTGGATACAGAGCAGGGGGTAGGGATAGGAGGCTGGGACCAGCGCTGGATACAGAGCAGGAGGCTGGGACCAGCGCTGGATGTAGAGCAGGAGGCTGGGCCCAGCGCTGGATGCAGAGCAGGAGGTAGGGGTTACTAGTACCCCTACTGGGTACTGGTTGGTAGGCAGAAAGCACACTCAGGGTACCAGGGGTTGTGGACCTGAAAGGCAGGCTGATAAATAGCTGTTCTGCTTTGAGATTTGAGGATGGTCTGGTCATAATAAACACTGATAAACATTGGATATGTCTAAGCATGTAATACAGATAGATGTTCCTACATGTATCTGAATGCAAAAAAGTGACTAACAACGTTAGCATCAACCCAATAACTAACAACGTTAGCTAGCATCAAGGAGAACTCTGACGGCCTTATCAGTCATTAATTAAAAACTCGCAAACAAATTACTTTGCAAACAACTTCTGACTTCAAAAGCGACCAAATTCTAGTAATAAAATACACATATTTTGACAAAAGTTGCTACTTAAAGTACCTGTTTTGTTTGATGCCGGCTCCTGCATTTCAGAAATATTTCGATTTGCGCGGTTGTATTTCTGAATGCCATGGAAACGCTCAAACCAATGAAAATCGATTTAAAGAGCCGAAGTTACACGAACTCTCTTCATATGGGAACGTCATTTCCTGATAAAGAACCGAAGTTACACGAACTCTCTTCATTCGAGTACGTCATTTCCTGATTTTCTATCCGGTGGTGTCCCAAGAACCGGGACCACGTTATACCTCACTTCCCGACCACATTTTTTTGTAGGCGGGGATAAGTTGGGCTGGCAGTCAGGCTAGCATTGTGTATGATTTATATAACTTTGTCTGCTATACAAATAATGTTAGCTTATTAATGTCACACATCACCAATTGATTGCTTTTGTAATTTTTTGAGTAAAGAATGGAAATTATGCCAAGTTCATTTTAGTGTTTTAGCTAGTAGCCCAAATTGTTTCTGTAGATAAAAAAATGATTGACTACTATGACATAACCCAGGTAGCCAGCCGAATCGGGCCGATTGCGGTTAAGTGCCGGCGCACTCGGCTGTGTTCTGGCATCGAATCGCCTACATTGAGCCGGCTCAGGCCTAGGCCTAGGTTGCCAAATTTGGCTAGGTTTTGGTTGTGCGGACATGGGCCGATTGCGGCCGAGAATTGGCATATTTCCATTATGGAGTTATCTGGATCAGTATATTAATAACATTTGAGTGTTGGGAGTTGTGGGTTGGGCTTGTTCTGTATTTCAATAAAACAAATTAAGGATATTTTTTGTGTGTATCGTATTCTTGATATGCCAGTATTTATAGTTTGTATTAACATTTGTATCATACTTGCACACAATTTGAAAAACAACTCCATTTGAATTGGCCGCGGGAATATAGGCTACTCGCGCACCCATCCAGCGCCTGTGTGTGAGAGGCGCTCATCTACTCGCGCACCCATCCAGCGCCTGTGTGTGAGAGGCGCTCACATTTTCAACTGCCATTCTGTTAACGGTCATTAGAGGGAGCAGTTTGTTGTCAGGTAAGGCCATTTAAATAGAGAAATACACTATATGATACTTTTCAGGATATTTAATATTAAAATAATAAGGTGTTGCTAAGTCTAGCTTACGTTAGACAATGTTTATGATACGTAGCTTACTAGTAATAGTAACCTAGCTAGCCTAGTCTAATGACGTGTTGCAGCTAGCTACAATGTGTCAGGTTTGGATGGACTCTTGATACAGTATACTAGTAGCTTACCAACATCCTCTAATAGAGAGATATCAATAGTTGTATTCATTATACAGCTTGAAACGTTATTACTTTGCTTCATTTTTGAGATGCAGCTTAGTTTTTAGTCGATCGACCTATGTCTAACATGATGTAGAAGCGGGTGAAAACTTGATAGCCACTTGTACACTTTAACAAAACGTTCAAAACTCATTCAAGTAAGCGGATCGTCCGTTTACTTGAGTGAGTATTGACGAAAGCAGCGGATGAAAACAATCACATCTGTATTCGTTGTATAATGTGTTGGTAGCCATAATGGCCTCTGACTTGAGTTATGGTTACAAAACTGCTCGAGAACGTCCTCTCGAGCAGGAGACTCGCGCTCAAGTCAGAGGCGCCCACTTTATGTTCACATCAGAGTAGCCTATGGAAGATTATTCCTGTCAAAATTCAAATGATAAATGACATTTTCAAATTATAAATGAAATGCTTAAACGTGTTACTAATTGTCTATGTGTTTAACGCCTAGGCCCAACACAATTGACCACAGAACCAGCCACAGGAATCGGAGGGAGCAGTCGTTTTTGTTGTAAGTCAACAGAAGTAGAAAAATATCAGCTCATTTAGCAATATTTTATTCGATTTTGGTTAATCCATTTATTTTCTTCACGTGTTTAACCCCTAGGCCCAACGCAATTGGCAAAGGAACCTTGTAGGCTACTGTAAGTTCATCATTTTTATGTTTTTCAATTTTGCCCAAGACTTGTGCTGTGAAGTTCATCTGCACAGCTGGACTTCTTAGTTGTCACAAAATTAATCTCCTTTACCATCTGTAGTCTACCCTTTGGCCATAATGACTGAGCGTTATTCTGAATACGTCAAGTCATCAAATCTGCGAAGAAAGTCAACAGCCACAGTCAAGAAACGTTTAGAATCATACTTTAAAGATAATCTTACATCTGTAGATGAAGTTAATGATCCTGTTGAAAGTGTTTATCCTGATTGTGTTGAACAAGTTGCTGAGTGTGATGAAGTGGAAAATGATGATCATAGTGGTCAGGGTTTGGAGGAGATGGTCACTGAGTGCACAGCAGAGGCCTATCCTGAGCCAGTGGGTTACTGTGAAAATGTAGTTGAGAGCGATGATGAAATTCAACAGCCAACTCTAATTTCTAGCTTGATAAACTGGGCTGTGGAGTACAGTATCACTTTAGTTGCATTGACTGCCTTGTTGTCAGTGTTAAGGCATCACCACCCATCACTACCTAAGGATGCAAAGACACTCCTCCATACAAATAGAAATTACCTAATCAAACAAGTTGCAGGTGGTGCATACTTTTACTTTGGGATTGTAAATGCTCTGTCACATTTCTTGAAAAATAGTTGGTTGAAAATTCCAGATCAGCACACAATCAAACTACAATTAAATTTTGATGGGCTGCCTCTTTACAAGAGTTCATGTATCCAGTTGTGGCCAATTTTGGGGTTTGTGCAAGGATTAAAAAAACCTTGCTCGATTGCTTTGTTTGGTGGCAAATCAAAACCTCTTTCTCTGGGAGAATACTTGAGAGATCTAGTGACAGAGATACAAATCTTAGCAGCTGGCTTTACGTTTAAAGGAAAAACACTGTTTTTAAAAATAACATCAGTGATGTGTGATGCTCCTGCACGAGCAAACATAAAAGCAATAAAATATCACACTGGATATGCAGGCTGTGATAAGTACACATTACATGGGGTTCATGTAGATGGTAGAATGACTTTTCCAGACAGCACAAGCCCTGTTAGAACTGATGAAAGTTTCAGACTTCAGATGGATGAGGAACATCACAGAGACATCTCCCCTCTTACTGAAACTGGAATTGGAATGGTTTCTATGTTTCCCCATGATTACATGCACCTTGTCTGCCTTGGAGTCACAAGGAAGCTCCTAGAGCTGTGGGCAGGAAGCAATGGCCGTCTTAAGTGCCGCCATCAAAAAAAGTGAGTCAGTTGTCAGAAACACTTTTGTCATTCAAATGTCACATGCCTACAGAATTTGCCAGAAAGCCCAGATCTGTTGAAGAGAGACATAGATGGAAGGCAACTGAATATAGACAATTTTTATTGTATACTGGGCCGGTTGCATTAGTTGATGTTGTTAGCGCACCAGTTTACAACAACTTCATGCTGCTCTATGTTGCCATATCCATATTGGCACGTCCAAAACTGTGTGTGGAGTTCTGCGATTTTGCAAAAACTTTGCTTGTATCTTTTGTACAACACTTTGGACAGCTTTATGGCAGGGAGAATCTTGTGTACAATGTGCACGGCCTTATTCATCTCAGTGATGACGTTAAAGAACATGGCCAGTGTTTGGACAACATTTCTGGGTTTCCCTTTGAGAACTACCTTGGTCAAATAAAGAAAATTATTCGCAGCCCTCAGTTTCCAGTTGCGCAAGTTGTAAGGCGAATGTCAGAGTTTGAAAATGCAGATTGTAATGCAGATACACCAAATGAAACTGAACTCAGAAAGCCACACAGTGAGGGTCCACTGCCATTACACATCACATGTCCAGTCCTGCAGTACAAAGAAATACATCTTTCACACCTTTGTGTCAAGGTGTTCACAGGAGATAACTGTATATGTTATAATGGTATGATAGGCATAGTCCAGAATATCATTGTGGTTGATGGGGATCCATATTTGGTGTATAATGAGTTTAATAATTGTTCAAGTTTCTTTGACTACCCAATAAATTCATGCCAGTTGGGAGTGTTCCTTCTCAAAGACTTGTCTCAGGGACTAAAATGCATTAGGATGGATGAGACTGTGACCAAGTATGTACTACTTCCAATCAGGAACACATTTGTAGGCATGCCATTGCTCCATTTGTCATAAATGGGAGCTGAGTGTTGTGTTTTATTGGGGCTGAGTATAAAACCTGAATTATTTTTGTGCTGAACAAAATGTCTAGCATAGAGTATCCAAAGATGTTGTACATAAAGTTAGCATAGGTAAAAGTTTATACCTTTTCTGAAACTTTTCTACAATCATATATGTAAGTTTTTTTTAAATCATTTGGCATGTAAAAAACACATTTGTGTTAACTGTTGAATGTTCTTTGCACCTGCATTTTACCAATGAAAATAAATTGTTATACCATGGACTAGGTCGGGGGTGGGCAATTATTATTTACAAGGGGCAACATGAGAAACCTGAAATATGTTGGAGGGCTGCATCAACAATAACTTGAACTTAATTCTCCTATTCATTTTCTCCCATTGTAAAAAGCAGTAAAGTTTATATTTTGATTAGCAGCTACTGGTTATCAGAAGAATAAGGATATTTTGTAAATATTTATATAAATATATGAAATTGTGGTGTAGGTCAAAAAGGAAAAGACTATAGAAGTAATACACATTTTTTTGAGTGAAAGAAATTCAGTGGCCTTGAACGAGTGCATCAAAATCTGGCTGAATGTCTGAGGTGGATATGCGAGGGACAGCTGACAGGTGATCATCAGGATCTGCAGCTTAACTAGCAAACCATCAGCGGCCCGCGCACACTGAATCAGTCAAGTTCAAATTGTAATCTTTCAACACAGCGACCTGTTCTCCACAAACTAAGACTACAGCTTTGCCTTTGACTTCAGTAAACAGATACTTAGAAGTAATTATCATTTACTTGATCCTCAAATACGTTTAGCTGGGGTAGGACCTGTAGACTAATTCATTTTCTGTTCATAGACAATGTACCATATTGTAGACTTTCTGGACACGGGAGACACAGAAGTTGTTCCAGCCTCTTGGGTTGCTAATGGAAGAAGCTACTGGCCTCCCTACAAAGCCAGGGAGCGATGCAACAGGGCCATAATGGGAGCAGACCCACCTGAAGAATCGTGGGCAAACCATAACATCAGGATCCGGGCAACTAAAAGTATAATTTAATTCATTATGATTAAAGTGTTAGCAACCACAATTGGCATTAGATTTATTTAAGAATTGCATTAATTGAATTTAATTAATTGTTTCCATTTTAATGCAGATACATTTAGTGAAGCACGGCTGCTGCTACCAAGGGCACTGCTGACATCAGATCTTCAAACTGAAGATGAGGAGGACCAACGTCCATCTTATAAGAGAAGGAAGAGAAGGTAAGACAGAGTTTGCTCTCTTCATAATTATAAATGAGGTTGAAAACAATGCAGATCATCCCTAAAACCCAACTTATTTTGTTCAATAGAGGCACAAACAGAATTTGGGAGTCAGAGAGCGAAGATGAGCAACCCAGAGGGGTAAACACCAGGGCACCTTTAAGTTTACCCCCAGCACCAATTATTGCTCCTCCAACTCCCTCCAGACCAAACTTGAACATGGCAACCCCTGACCGGCCCAGGGTAAACAACCAGCCCACCCGACCAGCCATTGCTACAAGTGTCCCCAGACCAAACTTGAGCATGGCAACCCCTGACCGGCCCAGGGTAAACAACCAGCCCATGTGTGATCGTAAGTGTTAAACAGCAATTATTACAAATAAAACGTATTCATTTCTGAAAAAGGTTGTATGGGGCTTAATTTGTAATGGGCTTAATTTGTATTTGAATATACTATTTAAAACATGTCTGACTGCTTGTGTGTCTTAACCTGTTGCCCTTAGTATATGCCCAGGTATTAACTTGGTAGGTGTTTTTGTTTTATTTTTCAGCAATTCTCCGTGACATTTTGACGACTATGGAGACGATCAAGCATCAACAGCAAATGATTTTGCTACAGTTGCAAACAACTCGTCAACCAATGGAGGTGCCAGATGTTTCTGGCTTTCCATTAACATCACTGGATGAACTAATCAAGCTCGAGGAGAGCATTGCTTCACAGGTGGAATACAAACGAAAATTGGTAGGTGAATGTTCATGTATTTGTTGAATTGCTGAGACTTTTGACCTATGGTGCTTTTTAATGAAAAAAATAAAGATATGTGATATTATAGATTCAGCGCCTATAAGAATGATCATAAGCTAATAGGGGCAATTCTTTTCATCTTTCAGGTCACCTATTTTGGGCTGGCGGGGGGGTTGACAATAAAGGAGACAGTTTGGAGAATAATGGCCAAACTAATGAAAAATCAACTGGCTAAGAAAATTAACTGGCGAGGGGTAAATGACAAGTATGGCTTTGAGCCACTTGCCATTAAAGATGTTGTCCTCAGTAAGTTTTATTTTAGTATTATAAGGTAGAAATAAGAAACAGTATAAAGTAGTAGTATGCCTAGTATGCTTATTCACTTTCCTGTCTTGTGAACGGCCTTAACCTGCCTGTTCCATTACGTTTTTTTGTTTATTTCTTAAGAATCTGTGCGATGCAATGCAAGTACTGCATCTGCATCCGATGGAGATGTAGAAAAGTTTATTAAAAGGTGGCTGCAGCTTGCATCGGACTGAGATGGAGGAAGACGAGAGCAGGCAATGAGACAAGCTAATTCTTAGTAAGATGTGTTCCAAATGTTCAAATCTGTCTATATATACCGTGATTGTGTGTGTATATTATTTCTATATATCCTTCTAGCATCTGTATGTATATATATATATATATATATATATATCTGACTGTAAGCAACCATGTTTATCTGCCCCTTCCCTCCTTTCCTTTTCTCTCTCTATATTCATCTTATAGGGTACATCTCAAGCTTCAAAGGGGCATGCTTGAGGAGGCTGCGGTCATTACACACACATACACAAACTGTATTTATTCAAATAAATTGTTAAAAATTGATAAGCATGGTGTAATTTTTGCTACTGAAAAGTAGAACATTATGGGGTTAGGTATGGGGTAATGTAGGAGGGATTGCCACAATATCATCATAATTTGTGTTAACTCTAAATATCGAGTTTTAGTGTTACAATGAAAAAAATATTTTGTGCTCTGTGTCTAGGCCCTAAGTGTCTATGTATTTTTCTTTTTTTAAAGCTAGTATTGCATTGGTTAAAGGAAGAGCCCGTTTTTTATTCATGCACACTCTCCAGGACCTGCTTCAAGCAAGTTGGCAACGTAAGATGTGGTTTTGAAATCTTCTGGCATTATAGTGGATCCGTCATGACTTTTTACAGGCTGTCAACTGGCTAACATATGGGCTAGTTCTGGCAGTTTTGTTGGGGGTGATTCCGGCCCAATGTTGGAAATGCTGGTTCAGTTTCGGGCTGCCGGACCCGGGCCAGTGTACTTGGGCCGATTCTGGGCGTCATTCAAACCAGATTTAGCCCGAGTCCGGCAACCGCACTCGGGCCGAGTAATTTTTTCTGGCCTGCCGGATCTGGGCCAATATCGGGCCAAACCATTTTGGCTACCTGGGAAGGCTGTGTTGCCAATTAATTACATGACAGCCTAAATGTATACCCGCTGAGATGCAACACTTAATATTGTGCGATTGAAATCCATGTGGTAGGCTATATATTTCAAAACTGTCACTTCCAATAGGTTACAAACTGAAAAAATGAAAATGCACTCGAGATCTGTTGTGATCCGAAGATCAGAACGACGTCATCACGGCAATTGAAGCCAACCCATCTTCCTCACTGTTATGCAAATGGTTTAAGGAATTATCATGTTACAACAATTTACAATAGAAGAAGGTGATATGAAGTTGTCTGTCTAGTTGGCAGCTTTATTCTTAGGCGTCTTATTAATTGTAGCCTATAATGGCCCAACGTAGAAAAACTAACCAAGTTTAACCCGTTAATTAATAGCGTAACATATATGTGATGTTCGAAAGCGCGCCCCACAGAGTACCGTCACATGTGTGATTCTGAACATTTCAACCGACTATTTTCCGATAAACAAAAACTATATGACAAACGCAATAGTATGGTTTCAAAATTTACTAATAGGAGGCTAACAAGTAATACGAGTATTATGCTAGGTTGCTAGGTAACGGAAGCTAACTAAAGCTAGCTAGCTTTCGTTTTGAAAAAATAACTCACTCTGGTGGCAGCGTCGTAATATTTAGAACTCACTCCTCTAAAGGTTGGAAGCTCGCATCAAGCACTTTTCAAATGTGGTGTCCAAGTCTAGATGCTGCAAAATCCCTATTCTACGTACCCACAATTGTTAACAAATCCGATCCATAACTCAACAGTTTTGAACGATGCTACTAAGCTAGTCTTGCAGTCTTTTTATTAACTAAAAGCAAATGGTTATTTCAGCAGTGTTCATAGCCTAGCTCGTAGAGCAAGGTGTCTAGTAATGACAGGGTTGATGGTTTAAAAAAAGTTTCGTTGAGCGCGGAGCAGAGCGGAGGTAGCCTAGACTCTAGAGGAAAGGCCATCGGAGAGACGTTGTTGAGTATCATTGTTCTGTAATACATGGCGGAGCAGTCTTCCAAGGTGTGGGAGCATTTCACACTAAATACGTTGAAAAGGTGTGTTGTGAAGTTAGTTTCATATTCGACATTCGTCTCACATTCGGAAGACGCTACATTGCAGCATCGCGTTAGGGACCGGGTGAAAACTACCCATACCATTTTGACATTTTTTGACTTTGATAATATTTTTATGAATATAAAACCTCAAACAGACACCAGAGTATTAATGTCTGGTATTAGCCTGACGATGTCATACTCATAATTCTAGGGTTGGGCTGTGACTACGGGGCGTGTTTCAGCCGAACTTGTAAAACAAATGCCTCTTTGCTCAATTGGACAGACCTACAACCAGAGCAACGTATATGTTGTTTGTTGAAAACAAATTCAACCCAAGGGCTCTTTCGTGACATTGTTGATTACGTTAATGTTGATCATCTTTCCATCATCGTATAAAGCCCGCCCTGGCAATTTCATTGGTCCGTCCAGATCCTGGTTTTATGTAGTTGTTCCCAATACAAGACCCTCCAGACCCAACTTCCCGACCAAATTTTTTGGTGGGCGGGGAGAGTTTGGGCTGGCAGCCAGGCTAGTCTGGTATACTTCCACAGCCATTACTTTTTCAATGAAGTTTCAAATAAAATGATAGAAAATCACTAATCTTTGAAAATAGCTTAATCCTGGCAAATGGCTTTTTTCAAAATGGTGTCAAAAAATCTTACATATACACCAAATTATTCTAATAAAGTCTGGCCTATTTCCACAATCTTTCAATTTTCTGAGACTTGAGCTCCTTTGACTGCTTCTTGTTGGCATCAATAAATTACCAATAACCAGCATTAAGACCAGCAAACACATCCTACCCCTGGTTACCTTCCCGTGCTACCGCCTCAACATTTAGTTGAAAAGGTCAATGCCACAGTTCCCTGTTGAGTAGGACTTTTAGGCCTGGGTAATTCATGGGCACAAATATTGAATCTGTTATCTGTTCAATCTTACTGTTACTAATTCCATATTTGGTATGTCTGTAAAAATGGTTTGGCAGGCAAGCCAAGCATGTGTCTTTGTAAATTTTAGAGCAGTAGTGAACCTCAAACTTTACTCAGAAAACTTCTGTTTCACAGTTCAATGTCAAACCACACATTTCAAGATAAAAGCACAAACACCCTGCCTGAGGCACACACAGACATTACAAATACATTAAGTGAATAAAACCATTTCTCAGAATTTGTCAGCAATTTCTTTCCATTAAAACAGCTACTCAGAAGTCCCTCCCACATATTGTTTCTTTACTATACTGACTACCACCAGAGGGTGTAATAAAACAACATGGTCTAATTTGTTGCCCCAGTGTGGCCATTGGGTCCAATTGTATCAAGAAAAATGGCCCAACTTCCTAAGGGGATAGTTTATAGCTAAAATAGTTGCTATTGTCTTTGCTTTGGATTGTCTGTTACCAACGGATGAGATTGTTATAGGATTACTTTCTGAGCATTTATAGCTACAGACTTCCAAAGTTGTCACAATGAGATTCTAGGAGACATTATTTTTCACCCAGACATTCTGGATTTTAGTGATGACACTAACACGAGTTGGTTAGGTTTTCGATATACTTCCACCTGTTTGGTACTTACCATTTTCATAAGCCATTATAAACGGATACTAATACTAAATTATTCAACAAGGATACAATGCTCAGCCTATCAACAGTATTCTTGTGGAACTATCCTGGATCATACAAATCCATCTGGTATTCATAAATGGCCTATGAATACGGTAAGTACCAAACAGGTGGAATGTGGACAATTGTACACCTTCACCCTGCTGTTAATGCTGTAGCAGTAATCTGTTTCCTTACTGAACAAAACATAGCAGGGTCCAAGGCAATTAGAGATCTATAAATGGTTGCCAAAAAGCATCACACCAAGCAAACAACCATCAGCATGATTTGGCAAATCAGACATCTGTTGCAGTACTGTTGATGTTTGATATAGATACATATGTTATGTGTTCCATATTTCCATGAACAGAAAGCATGCTACAGGTGAATCCTTCTTTTGTGAATCATCCATTTCCTCCTCCGTGTCAACATTGATTGACTCATATGGAGGTCTCAGTTAAACACATCTGAAAGAGAAATGGACAACAAGATGTGATGAAGAGAAGTCAGCCTCTGTTGATATAATACTTAACTCATCAAATGGTGATTGTATAACACAATGGCCTCCCACTGAAGAACATACCATATCTTGATTGACATAGTTGCCAGTTTCTTCATCACTGTCCTCATCACTGTCTTCAAGACAAGACAATCTGGAGGCCATACCTGGAGAACATTCAACAGTAATTACTAGAATGGTGTGTACACCCACAGAAAACTGTCACACACACTAGAATTAAAAACATCTTAAACCAAGCCCTGTTAAGTCCTTGTTTTTTGACTGCTTAGACTGTTTGAAATAAGACAGGATATGTAATAGGACACATAATTGCTACAACATAAATGTTTAAGATAAGGTAGAAATGTTTTTATCAATCCTGTAGTGGAACATTCGATTATGTGTTTGCTTATTATGTCTTTTGTATTTTCTGTCATGTCGTTTACTAAGGGACCCGTGTCTTCATTGCCTCGGGAAAGTCAGGGAGACATGGTCACAGGTTGTAGACTGGGGATTTAATGTTTTATGACATGGGACACAGAGAGGAAGATGCTGTTTGATTATCTAGAGCTTCTCAAGGGTTGGGCAGATTACATTTGCCTTTAAGTAGGTGTGTTTGGGGGTAGTGGGTCATCAGAAGCTGTAAGACGCTGCTTATCCTTATTATTATCCTTATTATTAATCCTTATTCAAAATACTTTTAATTACTTTGAGCCGATTGATATTCTACCACAATCCGCAGGTGGGGAAATGTAGGTGTTGAAGCAGCAGAGAGACAGGCAAAAATAGAGATATTACAAATCATAAATAATAAATAGGATGATAATTAGGATGAATATGACAAATTGTTGAAGTGAAATACTAGCTAATCTCCTGTATGCTTTTCCAAAGCACATGCGAACCAGACCATAATTGGACATAATGATGCAATACTACATTACCATGGTGAGGATCCACATTCTGATAGTTTTCTGAGGAATGAAGTAATAAATAATCATATTTAAGTAATAAAAAAATATAATGAGATACATTCCTTTTTGGTAATGTAAATGACATGAAGCAATGATTTAAATGATTTAAACATGGGATTTATTTTAATCTTTAACATAAGTTTAGCAACTGGAGTGGATCAAGGATACAATTTAAATTCCATAATGCAGTTGATAAATTGTTAGACAGATGTACGTACATTAGTATGTATCACTTACCTTGCTCTTTCTCAATATTCACATATGGAGGTTCTGCATGTTGATGTACAATTTGATTATCATCCACAGAGTATCATTGTTCAAAAATGGTTTACTACTTCACTACTTAAGTGAGTCAAAACTCAACTCAAAATAACATTTATAGTACATTTACCCGAGCTCTGGGTTGAGGCTAGACTCTGATTGGACTGGTGAGTTTCAATCATAGGAGGGTCTGGTAATACATCTCTGAAAGAGGTGAAGAGTGAGTGGAAGGGGAAATACATTTTAGATAAAAATTACCTACCATGCAAAGGTAGAAGCTGAGATAGCATTGTGTGGTTTAATAAGATTACAGCTCGAAGTAGTCCTACTAAAGCATGTCATAATTCTTCTATTTCTAAAACAGAAAATATTAAACACATTTGAGGCATGCAACATCTTTAAAAGATGGAACCAGTCTTTTCTGCAAGCAAAACAAAAAGAAAAGAAACATCAACACTTTTATTAGTTTCATACAGAAACAGCACAAGGCTGCTTTGCTGTGTCTATATAAATTAAATTAGTGTCCTAATACCTTATATGAAGATCTTTAAGCTGTACTAATTATTGCATTAATCAATGAAAACACAAAGCTTTCTTTCACTAAATATTCAATTTTCTAAGGGCATTGCATTATTTTCCTTATACCAAATGTGTGATACAAATTATATTTTTAAGCATGGGATTTTCATTCTTTACTACATCACCCTTTGATGTTCCGTCACATAATCATAAAGGTACATTCTCTTACGCCACTCAAACATGGCTTTTATGTATCAATGTGGATTGTATCCATCAACAACCTGCAATAAAATTCTATTAAAACATTTTCTAGACTAGTTGAGGCCTATATTTTGATCAAAAACAAACTATTTTAACTGATGAAATTAATTTGAAATCTCCATTCTAAGGTACATTAAGAGGACTTACACGTAGGGCGCATCAGCTGCCTGCTCATACTCCTCGTCTTCATCCTCAGTGTTCTGGTACTGAGCTGCACAATGGAAAGAGACAAGAAATTCCTAAATATCAATCAAGAGCGTCCATCAAGTCAACATGACACATATGTCGACTTGCTTTGTCAATGCAGACAATGACTCCATATATTCCACCAAAAAATCCACAATAAATTACAGATGGAGAAAATCATACAAGGTGGACAAGCGCAGAAAAAGATAGATGGAGATGGAGAACTAGGAGACAAGATTCAGATATTTCTTGTACCTTCTGTAGGATTTTCATAACTGGGATTGCTTTCTGCAAAACAGTTTTTAGGTGTTATCATGTGATGCAGTATTAGTTAAATAGTAGCTTCAAATGGTACACAATACTATAATCCCTCACATGATGTCTATGCTGTGACTTATGTAATGAATCATAATAAAAAATGCTTGATTGATGGGATGTAAAACACAAAAATAGAGTCAGAGAACAGTAATGTGAATTAGACATTGCTCACCGTTTTCAGTAGGGGTGAAAGAGTTATGTCGCACAATTTGTTCCGAACTGTAACATACATAAAACAAATACATACAGGGAGCTCCAAATATGATACTTCCCTCTCACAATGTTTTGTATGAAGCAGTTTACCTTGTTTTGTCTGTTTATGTGTGTGTGTGTGTTATTCTATGTTGTGGCAGGTAGCAGAGACACTTACACAGGTAAAAGGGTCGAAGACTGTGTGACCCAGTTTGTGCCGATGGTGCCTTGATCTGATGGCAAATATTTATCATCAATATTACTACAATTAGGCTGAAAAGCGTACATTATGAATATGGCTGATTCCCAATAACAGTCTATGAATATTAACAGTAATACGTCTATATACCAAGCCTGGGCTTGGACTGGGACTAAATGGCCTCTAAAAGGTGCAAAATTGCTTGCACTGAAAATACTTTCTTGCACTCATTTGCCACATAAAATGGCTCATACTCACATGAACGAATGACTCGCATAGGTTGTGTTCTAAATGAGGAAAGATACAAGTATTGTTAATTCAACAAACTGTAATCCAGCAATTACTGAATAAACCCATCTATCTCAATCTTATCACATCTTATATTAATTTTATATTATCAGAACATGCCAGTCAATCTTTCAAATATAGTGCTTACTGTTGTGTGTAGTCCTCTGAACCGTGGTTGGGCTGGATAATGACTAGTGAGGGAGATAAAACAATATTAGTGACTAAAGTCTTGTTTGTTTCATCCTCGTCAGGTCACTGGTGAGGATGTCTGGGACATGGTAATCTAGTTACTAGCCTTTCTCAACAGGCCAAAAATACATTATGTTTTTATACTTCCTTTCTGGCAGTAATAGAGAACAATGCTTATAATATACCATAGCAAATCTACTGTTTGTAATGTATACCCCATTTGAATGCATCAGTTGCTCTGTGAAGCCCTTTACCAGTTACAGATCAACATACTGCTGTAGTGTACAGGAGCATGTGTATTTGTATGTTCAAAGGGGCCTTATAGTATTATTTACAGTAGCTCTCCTAGGTTAAAGTTAGCCAAAGCATTAATATCTAAAGAATCTCTAAACTGACATCAGCTCATGTTGAGGGGGAGTGTACAGTTAATCCAAGCTGAAATATGGATTGAAGCAAAGGGGCCAAGGAAAGGAGCCACTACATGCCTCGATATCACCTCAACCAGTTCACCATGTGCTGTACTACATGGCATGGCTGTCGGGGTTTTGTTATGGGGAAACCTGCATTTATTGTCAAGCAAATGTTTGCACATCTCTCGCCTTCCCTCTCACCATCAACAAGACAATGTTAGTTGTGGTAGTATTTTGGTTTAATAAATCTTTAGAGATGAGACTTTAGAATTCCTGACTGGTCTTCAGTTTATCTTCAACAGTCCTTTTCAAGATGGAATGACATACACAATCTAAGAAATTCTGGTGAGATCAGTCACCAGTCATCTTACAAGGTGCTGAGTGTCTTCTGCAGTGAAGACACAGGCCAGTCATTAGGACCATGGACAGCAAGAGAGCTCCGCTAAACAATGCCAGTGTAGATATTTCCATTCCTGCAAGAGTACACAGCATCATGTAAATAATAACTCATTACTCTCTGTGTTACTTTCCAGTTAGAAGCTAGTGTTGACAGTGATCAGCAGCATCTGGTACATTTATATAAAACAAGTGCTAGTTTCCCAGACATAGATTAAGCCTGGTTAAGGTCTAGAAACTCCACTGGCAGTCTAGGACAAGTTTTCTTGTGAAACTGGGCACCCTTTCTGATACAAGAGCAACTAACCATTAAGAAATAATTTAAATACATTCTGTAATACTCCTCTATACAGTATTACTGAAGAGTATAGTGGCAAACGCATCTACAAAACTAGAATATTACTGGAAACTCTTACTTTTCCAGGTTACCAGTGACATAATTGACCATATTTCAACTACATAGCTGGGAAAAGAGGAACACTGTGTGATCAAAGAGAAAGCTTTTCATTGAATGAAGAATGTAGTTTTCTACTTTGAAAACATACCATCAGTCTGAGTGGTTGGTAATATTACATCCTCTTTTTTTTCTTCCTTTTGCGTCTCAATCCTCCATTTCACACATACTCTCTCTCACATGCTACCTCTGTGTAACTGAGGTTGAATTGAGCTCTTTATGGCCAGGAAACGGATTTCCTGTATATTTATTTAACAGAATAAACTTGAACCTTCTTCTTACAGTACTAATTTCTACATAATCTGTCATATGTTTAAATGTCTCACAGTACCTAAGTAATACAGTATTCTAAGTACAGTAACTATACAAAATGTCTAACAATATAATAACAAGATGTAATATAAAGCCCTGATCTACCAGCATGCTGATGCTGTGCCTAAATTCTCAAAAAAATAAAATAATACTGACGTCTCAAACAGACATGTATTTTCAAACACAAACGTTTTGAGTTTTTGGGGTGTTTAACAGGGATAAGTAAGTAAGTAAGTAAGTAAGTAACTAAGACTTTATTTATATAGCACATTTCATACAAGAATTGTAGCTCAAGGTGCTTTACATAAAATCAATATAAACAATAATACAAGTGATAAAAGTCATAATTAAAATAGCAACAATAATATAACTAATAAAAGTAGTAAAACCCTTCTGAGATAAAATTACTTAAATGCTCTGGTAAAAAGGTAGGTTTTAAGCTGTCTTTTAAAAATGTCTAGCGTGTTTGATTCCCTAATATTTATGGTTAATTTGTTCCATAGTTTTGGGGCGTAATTAGCAAAGGCCGAATGACCAATCTTCTTATGACTGCTTCTGGTGACCTCTAATGGGCCTGCATTTGATGATCGCAGTGTTCTAGCTGGTGTGTAGTTTATAAGGGAGTTAGCAATGTAGCTATGTCCTTGTCCGTGTAGAGCTTTGTATGTGAGGAAAAGGACCTTAAAGTCAATTCTGAAAGTGACAGGGAGCCAGTGTAAAGTAGCTAGGACAGGACTAATGTGTTCTCTCCTTTTAGTTTTGGTTAATAATCTAGCTGCAGAATTTTGAATGAGCTGTACTCTTTCAGTGGCTTCAGGGGTGTTTAACAGTGGTACAGGCTTTGAAATAAGGATGATGAACAAACCCCAAATTCATAAAAATATTCTTGATTAATATAACCACAATAATGTTTTGATTATAATATAATAACATTTATAAAATGATCTAATGACATTAACTGATTCATAGACATTTAGTGATCAGGTGGCTTGGGGGGTGCCAAAGCAGTCTGAAAGATTGTAAGAGACTGAGGGAATAAGACGTAAAAGATATAGAGGGGGAAAAGGATCATAAGGATCACAAATGTGATAGATGAGAATGGTAGCTGAGGGCGCAGATGGCTACATTCAGTCTAGTGATCTGGTGAGACAAAAGAAACTCATATGCTCCAAATCACATACTACAATACAGAAAACTAGCTCAATAGAGAGTATGGACTTACCTACTGCACATGTGTGGATCCCACTCTGAAGGACAATATGTTGTGCTGCCTTTGCAATACCAGTTAACAGATTTGACCTCTTCTAAACCTAGGCCAAGATTGCATCTACTCCACATTTGTTTAGTGCCTGAGGTCCACCATTTCTATTGTTTGTGTATAATTATGGCTGTCTTAACAAATTGTGCTCTCTGCTACTAAACTTACTATTTAGTCTCTTGCCCTCTACTGCTCAATACATCATCTTTAGGTGGGTGTCCCTCTTTGAAGTAGCTTTTTCTCGTGTCTAACCTACTTAATGTGCTCCGACTTCCCGTGCTCTCGTCAGAAGATCTCCCTCTTGTCATTGCACCCAACCACCAACAATGCACCGTTTTCTGTCACTCTAGCAAGCCATTTCATTTGACCTCCCCCATCCAACTTTTACAATTTAATTAACATCTTAAAAGAAAAAAAGATTTAAAGAAATATATTTACTATCTACCTCTCAAGACTAAAGCTAGAATGAAGTATGTATTCTCAAAACTGCTAGGCAAGTACTTTCATCAGAGTTAATTAGGAAAAGAACACTGATGCATATATAGTTTCATAACAGCAGTGGTAATGGAAGCTTAAACAGCTCTGTGTGAATATTTCTCATGCATCTCAAAATAGAGAGTGAGTTTGAGGGTCCGACACTCCTGAGATACTGAATAAAGAGCACCTGGTCCAATGAAGGAACATTTGTCTTCTGATCCTGTCTCATTAAATTGTCAACCCTAGACAGCACTGAATTTAAAATTATTCAGGAAACAATTGACATAAGAGGGAACCTAACATATGAGAACCAGTTTTTAAGATGTTAAGGTTGAAAAGATAAACACGCATAATTCAAGGAGTTAGTCTGCACATTTAACAAACCACCATCAGTGGGAGTTCAGTTGACATCCACTTTGCTGACATGCTGTTCCATTTTTGCGTTACCAACTTAACTGTGTGCCTGGTCTGTGTGGGTCTCAGTATCAGAAAGGTCAGACAAACTGAATTGCATCCACTCATACCTCATACACAAAGTTCTTGCTGTTTAGATTGTGTATTTTGTGAGGGTTACTGCAGCAACCTGCCTTATCTCTGACGTTCTCCCACCTACAAACAGGAAACCACACCAAAGGAAGGAAGCCATGCACTCCTCTTTCCCCATCAAAGACGAAAAACAGACTATGCAGACAACTGAAAAAGGAAGGGACAAAAGGAATCCCTGTGAGAGGAGAATAGAGGGAGCATGCCTGTAGAATGGGGGGTAGGGAACAGTAGCAACAGTAACACCAGAGATACTGTGGAACTCGTGCTTCAAAGATGCAGCTTTCTCAACTTTGCAACTGCAAAGTTGTTACAACCACAGACACACTGTATCCATCCACATTCAAATTAGTCTGCCAAGTCTCTGTATCGATCCATACTACTTCTTTAATGTTTAAACATAAGATAGCTACAACAAAATGTACCTTTTTTTGGGGGGGATGTTACACTTTATAGAAAGAATACACCATAATTGCTGTCATTAAAAAAAGAGACAATAATTTTTCCTCAGACAATTAAGAAAAGCATACTCTTAAAGGCCTGACTGGGATATCAGTGCCTCTTCACAGAAGAATATAAACACAGATTTTACAAAGAGCATTTTCAAAAAAGGTTAAGCTAATGAAAGAACACAAAAACAAATGGAAGACAGATCCCTCTAATATATTGCTGATCATCTAGTTACTAATCAATCCATTTCCATTCTAGCCATCTTGCTGAAGCAACTGTGAGTAGACTTTCCAGTTGTGCTGCTACAGATGGGCAGCCATCTTATATGGAACATTGTTATTAAACATCTTATTCAAGCAACATATAAAATACATCTCTGAAAAACAAAACGACAAATTAAAGTTTGATTCAACCTATTTTAAATGGCAAATTGAGTGTTGGGGTCCCATGAATGTACCATGCGATGTTCCCTGCTCTGGTGTGGTGCTCTATCTAGAGTTCTCTTGTATTCCGTAAGAAGTGTGGAGAACTAGATTGACAAGCCAGATGTCTGTACATTTTGCCAATGTAAGAACATTTTGTATTAGGAATAGCCAAATACAGAGCAGAACGAATGTAGTGGTTACAACTCACTGAGAATATTGACATTTGAAGTGTCCCACCAGATTCCAGAGGTTTGTGGTCAACACAAATGTTTCCAGCAGAGTAAGTGTTGAACATGTACAGACTCAGAGTTGTCTGGTGAACACAAAAACAACCAACAGGGAAGATTTTCTTTCACTCAAGTGATGAATTAGTCAATTTGTTCTAATCTTTTACAGATCTGAGATGCTGACCTAAACTCCTTGTTTTCTTCTATAAACACGTCTGTCCAACAACATTGTCATGTTTAGCAAATTTCAGTGGAACAGCTGGTGTATAACACCAGAATGTTGAAGGCAAAGGTTTTTCTTTCTCCGGTGGTAATTGCCATGTTGCCTTGATGTCAAGAGTTTTTTGGCTGCAAATAATAAATAATCATAAAACTCTTCAATAACCATTGTTGTAAAAAATAAAATAGTTAGTTGTGCAACTGGCAGGGGCTGTGGGGACCATTGCTGATGGAGCATTCTCCTGCAGTAGCACCCCAGGTCCCTTGCAACTGTCCTTAAATCAGAACACTGGACACTGGCACCCTTGTTGACCTGCCGCTCTTGGGCACAATGATTGGTTCATCATCTGCCAATGACAAAAGATAGTATAAGTCAAAACCTGTATTGATGAAGAAGACACTAAATACAGTCCTGGTCAAAGTTATTGCCATCCCTGAATTTCAAGTACAGAATTCAGCATATTTTAAGAAATAAATGAAAATGAACCAATTTGGTATAATCTGAACATTTAAATGAATTGTCCAAAGTTACTGAACACACACCAATTTTTGCATAATAGTGAAATAAAAAATACTAACAAAATGTACCCTGGACACAATTATTGGCACCCTTTTGATGAATTCAAATTAGTTCCTCACACAATCTTTTTTAATATGACTCACCTTTGGTTAATTGTCAGCATTCATGTGACCTCAATTAAATTGGTTCAGGCAGGAGGACTCAGTAGTGTTATTTACTTGATACTTTATTGCACACAATACATTATTGTAATACTTGAATTTGGCATATAGTTGTGCTTGCGGCTCTCAGCCGCACCCAACTGAGACATTATCTCCTGAGATACCTTCTCGACATGCGGGCAGAGAGCAAAGAACGCATTCCCCCTAAGAAAGAAGAACACAGACAAAGGGTGGAGGCCGGGGAGGCGGAGGCCGCAGGAAGACTGAGGGCCTCATGCACTAACGCTTTTGCGCCCACTTCAGGCATATTTGTTTCGCAGTTTGCGCGTAAAAGCATGGTGAGGTATGTACAAACATGGCACACTGAGGTAACAGCGCAGACTGCCGGTCGCGGGAAATGGAAATGGCAAATTGCGCTTTTTGTTTCATGCATATGCATTCATGGGAGGGTCAAGGGTAAAGTGGGAGTTTCCCATAAAAAGATGGGAGGGGATGCGTTGAGTGTGCCTTATTATGTATTACGCGGTATCTGCAAAAACTGCCTGTGAAAGTGCACCTCTATTTTGCGTTGAAAATTCTACGCTTTTTAAAAGCAGGCGTAAACCATGATGCGCATATGCCTCCTGGTGAAATGGCAGCCGTAACCTGAGCAAGATGAAGACAAAGGATTTTTGTCACAAGGATCACACTTTTTGAATTGAGTGAACACAAAATAATTACGTGTTGCAGATTAAGCAGCCATGCAATATTACAGTTACTGGAAGAAATCAAAGATTACATAAAATCTCTTGACTCAGCGTTCACATTCCATTCCAGCAGTTGTTAAACTCCTCACTACATTACAAATATTGGCATCAGGATCATTTCAAACAGTCATCCCTGTTTCAACTTTGGTGGCTGATCCATGATAGAAAGAGAGAAGGAGGCCCATTCAATTGCGCGTTTAAATGCTTGCAGTGTACGGTATAGTGGGCGCAGATTACCCGATGACTTGCATGTTTTGTAAATACGACGTAAACTGAAGTATCACAGCGTGCGCAATCTGCTGGTTGGCCATGGCGCTTATAACGCTACGTTTGCAAATGTACGTATATGAGGCCCTGAGAGCGTCTGTGTCGGACTAGCAATGCAGGTGCCGGGATCCCTGCTATATACCCCCCTTATTAGGAAGGTGTGCCCTGACGCGTGATATGACGAGTTGCAGTGACATGCTAGGTCTCGCGTCTCCTGCATGAACCAGCTCTGCTTGATTTTACAGCATTTTGTTTTCAGTTGCTTATTCACAATGGTGAAGACAAGAGAGCTGTCTGAGAGGATCAGAAATGCTATTATCCAAAAACATAATAATTTATAAAGGCTACAAGGTAATAGCCAAAGATCAAGAAATCCCAGTTTCAACAGAGGGGAATGTTCAATCAAGAAGTTTCAGTCATAAAACTGTTAAGACACTTCCAGGACATGGTGCAAAGAAGAAACTGAATGAGAGAAGTCGGCGAAAGTTGGTGCGGATTGTGGAAAAAACACCACACAAGACATCTACAGAGCTTCAGGCTAACCTGGAGCAATCTGAAGTGGCTCATACCATACGCCGCACAGTAAACGTAAAAGTAAAAAAGTAGTGCTCCATGGTCGAAGACCAAGGAGGAAACCACTATTGAAAGAAAGGCACAAAAAGGCAAGACTCATGTTTGTCAGTTTTTCTTGGATAATGTTCTATGGACGGATTACCAAGGCATTTTAGAGCAAAATGTCTTACCCAGTGTCAGACAACTAGGTTTGAGTTGAAGGGCTTGGGTTTTCCAGCAGGAAAACGACCAAAAGCAAGCATCCAACAGCTTAAAAGAATGGTTGAAAAGGAAAATATGGACTATTTTAAACTGGCCAGCAATGACTCCTAACCTAAATCCCATCGAAAACATTTGGAGAGAGCTGAAACCTGCCATTTCAAAGAGGAATGCTGCAAACTTAAAAGAGCTTGAACACATAGCAATGGAACAGTGGCAGAAACTACCAGAAGACAGGTGCAAAAAGCTTCTAGAGGGCTACAAAAAAGTTTGAAGGTGGTCATTGTTGCCAAAGGTTCTGCAACCAAATATTAGTGAGGGGTGCCAATAATTGTGTTCGGAGTACATTTTATGTTTGCATAATTTCACTATTATGGAAGTATTATTTTAGTTTTTACTTTTGTTCAGTAGCCTTGGACATCTTATATATATATAAATATTCAGGTTATACAAAATTGGTTAATTTGCCTTTATTTCTTAAGATATTTTAAAAACTGTCCTTAAAATTCAGGGGTGCCAATCATTTTGACAAGGACTGTATATTTCATACAGCAGTTAGACCAGATGTGAAATCTTACCGGAGGTGACATCGTTTTCTGCTCGTTGACGGTCTTGCTCAATAAAGAGGGCGGTGGCCAGGAAGAAGGCCCCGCCCCCCACAGCCACAAAGGAGCTGAGCAGGAGGGAGAGCTGGAGGGAGCGGAACTGCCACAGGTAGGAGTCTGTCTGCCTCAAAGAATCAGACACCTGAGGGAGAAAGAGGAGGAGAGAGCAACTGTCAGTGGAAGGCCAGTAGACATAGAGGGGTGTCAAATATAGCTCTAAGCCTGCGTGTTAAATGTATGTGTGTCGAGTTGCATCTGTGTGTGTGTAAATGAATGTGTCTGCATGTGTTTGTATGTGCCTGCATGTGTTTGTATGTGCTTGCGTGTATGCTGCCCTACAAAAGCAAATAACCTTAACTCACCAGGGCTGCGTTTCCCAAAAGCGTTGTAAGCTTAGGTTGATTGTAGAATCCATTGTACAACAAATCTTTGTTTTACGGGCCATTCCCAAAACCATCGTAGCTAAAGTGTCTCTTGAAAATTTGTAGCTCTTGAAAGCGCGTTGATTAGCCTACTCCTTACGAGCATGTTCGGGAAACGCATGTAAGAAATATCAACGGTTTTGTTTTGTGCTCGATCGTTGCTACGATCCATCATTATCGGGAAACGCAGCCCAGAGTGAAGAACTTGAAATCTAGTTACTCTGTTGTCCACCCAAATGAATTTTAGGCAGAATATAAGAAATGTGCCAATAAAAATAAATAAATAAAATAATTATTTATCCACGTCAAGGGGGTTAAAATCTATGTATCCTTATTCGGACGTTAATGTACTCTGCCTTTGCATTGTCGGCCAAATAATAAGGGGTCGTGACAAGGCAAAAGGCATAAACTTCCATTTGAATGAGTGGGTGCGGCTGCAACTGTCTAACACAAAAGTACAATTATAGTTATTTTTCTGCTGCTCAACAGCGAAAACGGAGATTGCCAAAGTGGCAAAGTCACCAGATTAGTTGCTAATCACTTGATTAAACTTTTTTTCTCTAGGGAAGGTGAAGTCACTAAATCTAGCAACAAAGTCGCCAAATTGGCAACACTACAGAGTACCTTCAATCAATTTGGACATTCTAGAGTGCAGTAAAACTAAATCAAAGAACCGTAACTTGTGAACCTTAGCATAAGTAAAGAACCTTAACATAAGTTACGGGATTCTGCCTTGGCTTCTCATGTGGGTCTTTTGAAAGTTATTGTGAAGACAACCCCTATTTTCTCATTATAAAGCAGACCTTAAATGTCACAAAATAAATTAAATTAAATAAGTCAGTTAAACTGCAAAACCGAGTTTACCTTGTCATAGTTGAATAAAGACAGTTCAGTGGGTAAAATGGACATACAGTGAACCTCAAAGTCCATTGACACCTCTTTCCTATGCAAATCTCACAATTTGAAACTTTTGCTGTAAAACAGTCGGTTTCAAAAAAGCCACCTATGTGACGTCACAAAGGTGGCTCCACCTTTTTTGCTCTAGTCTGGACTTTTGTCACGCCCTAGGGTTCGCGTAGATCTCAGACACTAGTTTACCTGCAAGCTCTGTATACTTCCATGGGAATTACAAAGGTCATTTTCAAGGACATTGAAAATGGACCACGGTCGTAAATGCAGTGTTCCAGTCTGTACAGGGAATGCTGACACTTTTCATAGTCTTCCCAAGGAACTAAACACTTGACGGGCATGGCTGATGTTTGTCTATGAGAAGATCCCTGTCAAGTTCGACACTCAATTATTCATTTGCTCGAACCATTTTACCAAAGACAGATTTGAAAACCTTGGACAATATAAGGCAGGATTTGCTAAGTCGCTGTTGCTGAAAAGAGGTGCTGTTCCGACTGTATGCTCATCACAACCGCAAGCTGTAAGTATGATTTTGTCGCTAACAGTTATTTGCAATGCTAAGTATTCTGTATCTAACATAGGTAGAATGTGTGATAATTGAGTTTATTGGCAATGGGGCTAACATTATTTCATTTTCCTGACTGTATTTCATTCAAATAAATAACCTGTGTTGTCATGTAAATCTAAAATTTACGATGCATGTTTGGCTATGTTGTGTAAACCAACCAATCAGCGGGCAGCTCATCTATATATTCATGAGGATACCATAAAGGGGGGAGACATTGTTTTATTCCAGGGCTAATTCACAGGGTTGCATTAGGACGCATAGCACCCGGGCCATTTTCAGCCCAACCAATGTTACATACCCTATTCGGAGACCTTAAGGAACAGTGTGAAATACCCTATTAAATAAGTCAATGACCCCTTTAAGGCCTTTTGCTTTTGCATGGTAGTATGTATGTGCATCGTACCACTCCAATAAGATATGGACTCCCTGCGTCTCCGAGCAGGTGAGAGAGAACAATCTGGAAGGCCTCGGCAGTAGAGCGCCGAGTAGGGACGACCACATACTAAGGAGGGAGGGAGAGATGGAGAATAATGTCACAGGGCCACTTGTAAACCTTACTGAGTAAATAGTACCATCTACATCTTTGTACAGTACATAGAAAAATGACATTCACATTTAAGCTCCTTCACACTGAGAATGTATCAACTCACCAGCAGGATGTCAGCCACTATGGCCCAGTTCATGGACAGGAAGGTCTCACCCAAGAAGATAAACACCTTTGTCAACAGAGGCAATATTTAACCAGTTATGCCACCACATCATCATAATATGGTGCTGAGGAGGGAACACACAGCTTAGAACGATATAGAGCGAGAATCCAGCCTGGCTCTCTCATGCCCAAAAGGCCCACAACAAGGACAAACAAACTCAACAAGGATAAACCTGAGTTTGTTGTGCATCTCACTATGTTTCCATATCTTGTTAATCTGTGAACGATGTTTGTGTTCTTCTAGTAGTCGTTGGTTTGATTGCATCTGAGACAAGATGTTCAGCCATTGTGTTCATAACACATTTAACATGTGCTTATTTATGCATGCGCACGTGTGTAAGGGTCTGAAATAGGGACAACAGTATGTAAACATGGAGGAATATGTGACGGACTGAATGAGACTGGGAGTGTGTTTGTATGTATGAGCGGGAGACTGAAATGTCCCACAGCTTCAAGATGGCCCAGACTCACGTAGGTGGCAATGGTGCTGGCTTGCGCAAACACAATCGCCAGGTAGAGGAATGGTGCTGAGAGGAGGAGCCCTGCTGCGCACACCAGTGGGTCAGCTCGCGGCGTCCTCCTCCGGAGCCTCCGGCTGATCTCTGCACCACTGCCAACCCCCAGCAAACCCGTCACACACGTGATGATGCCAAAAATCAGGCTGGGGGAAGGAAAGAATGAGAGAAATCAGAAGAAAAGGGTGGAGGGGGAATGAAAGAATGAGTGTGAAGAGAGTGAGAGAGGGAAAACGAGGCACAGGGACAGAGAGACAGGAGGGAGGGATGAGAAGATAACAACTGGTGAACAACTGGCCTTACACAAAGATGACACATGGATTACCATCACAATGGGTAATTATGTTAAATAGTCCTGAATTACTGTAGTGTAATGCTGGTGAACTGAGGTATTTATATGGTGCACAGGGTTCATACACATTTTGACCAATGGATTTCCATGACTTTTCCATGCCTTTTCAATGACTTTAAACCAAATTTCCATGACCAAACTTTTTGTGAAATCGTTAATACGTGTATCATAAATCGTAAATCGTAAGTTGCATTACACGGCTGTTCGTAATACTGTAGAATGCTCCATTCACTTAAATGGGGCTTCCCAACGTTCTGCGGTGAACAATTTTTTAATATTTGAACTTGGCTATGCATATTTGACCGCTGTCAAAGGAAGTGGCCTTTTTGCCTCGGATTCACGTCTTTCGTAGCACTCCGCAAGCAGTCCGGTAACTGTTCAACCCCAGCGTACTCTGTTGCTCAGCGACGTCAGCTGATTTGAAGCCTAAAGAATGTTCAACATCTATGAAGTTCAACGTCTTTGGCAAATTATTTTTCTGCTGATCAACACTACGAATGGTAACAAATAAATTATAAAAAGACACACTGTGTTAAGTTATTTTTTTGGCAAGTAGCTGTGTAATAAGCGGCATAATGTATAGAACGCCGGTCATAATCGGGAAAATAAGCCCCTTCAGCCCACATTACTTCTGCAGTTAGGACTTCATTTTTTTGTCACAGTATCGGTTATCGACCCCTGCTGCTAGGCGTAGCAGTGGACCTTGCTGTGGTGAGAAAGCCGGTGATGGGTGCTGCTGTACCGGCTGCTGTAGCTTTGCTAGCAGCAGCGCTCTGATGTTTGCTGCCTTTGGAATGGCTAGTTAATGCCGCCTCTCCCATGATTGAAATGTCGAATGATTTTCCACCACACAACCAACATTTTGCTCGTCCCGGGTCATTGTCTGTTGTAATGTATCTTTCCATTTGTAGCCAAGCATCGTTAAATCTACACTTTCCTGGCATTTTGAATTATCCCTCGCACTTCTCTGAGTTACTGTTGCTATGGCCATCGATCTTTCAGTTAGTATGAGAGCGTATGCCTGCTTATATTTAGAAAATATTTATTTTAAAAGCATTTGAATTATTTAAAACTCAGCGTAAATGAACAACATGAAAATATGATAACAACTTTCCATGACTTTTCCAAAACTTTTGGGATTTATTTTTTTCAAGCACTTTTCCAGGCCTGGAAATAACCATTTTAAAATTCCATGACTTTTCCAGGTTTTCCATGACCATACGAACCCTGGGTGCATCAAAAGATGATCATGAAGTTCATGTTTCAGTCTTGTTGCCAAACAACAAGACTTTGTTCAACTTTTATTTAGTTTTAGGATTAGATTAGAGGTCAAATACTGAAGACGTGTAGAGAGACAGAAAGAGAACGTTTTTGTTCAAAAGGTTCTTTGTCAGTATATCTCTTCCCGCAGACCTTACAGCATTGTTTCCCACACAAACTAATTTGTGGCGGTGCGCCACAGAATCAACACCGGCTGCCACATATTGCGTTTCGTAAAAAAATGTTTTTTAACACTATTGAAGTAAAAACACGAAGCGTATTCGTTCAGCTGCATTTCCTTTCCCTGCTCTCCCTTTGTCTCTCTATCACTCACGCGTCTTTCTCACATACACACACAGTCACTACGTCAGCACGCGTTAGCAACGATGCATACATATGCCGTTCTAGTAAGACCGACAACTATATCAGCATTAGTGCCGTAGCTAAAGGTCTAGGAAAGTTGAGGCTACTTTTTTCGCTAGGTACCTGCGGACTTGGACCTGTTTCATGCCTCCCGGTCTGACATGAAACAACCCCCCCTCTCCCCCCCACCACAAACAACTTTTTAATCTGTGGGAAACACTGCTTACAGCAAGATTCAATCAGGATACTGTAGATGCTGTTAGGTACAGTAGGTTAATGTTGAAGGTAGGTTGTGTGACGGCATAAACAAACATTTATACAAAATTATGTAAAACTAACACTTAACAACTTTCTAATTGATGGTGAAAGTGGAAAAGATGTGTGTTTTTTGTATAACTGTGTGTTTAAGACATTACAGAAGTTAGGAGGGACAGAGGCAGGAACGTCTAGTACAGCGTTTCTCAACGGGAAACTCAGAACATTGGAGGGTGCTGGAACCAACATTTTTGAAAGGGGGGCATTGAGGTCTTCTTGGTTTGTGTGTGTCTGTTTTTTTAATCTCAGTTTAGTCCTACATTCAAAGCCTCATTCTCTCAATTTTACCATTACACTTGCTTTTCCAGAATCATCTGAAGTTTGCTTTGACAAGCTTTCCATGCTTTAAGACAAGGCTTTTTTTCAGAATCACGCAGATTTTCAGTTCTTTGGATTGGTGTTTGGCCTAATACAATCTTTTCATAGGAAAGGGCACAACATTTTGTAGGGACAAGTCCTAACCAAAGCCACGGAAACATGAATTGTTTAACAAAAGTTAGAGTGAAACGGAATGTTTCCGTTTCCGACAGTACAAAAACCAGTATTTGCGCTCAAATTAATGCCAACATTTTGTATGAACTATAGCTGTCCCTACCAAAGCTGAAATCGAACTTATGCTATTCATAGACCTGCGATTTATGGACGTGATCATGGTTTCTTGGTTTAACCACAGTCACACATTTCTTTAATTAGATGGGTCAAAAGCGTGGTCACTTTTATTTGAATCCATCAACACATTTCAATGTGTTCCAGGCTAAAACGAACTTCCCTTCAACTCACAGTGGAGAACCTGGCAGAGGACCACCAATGGGCACAGGGCTCACACAATAACTTTCAAAGCAATGTAGCTCATTTCCTTTGAAAGTTTAGATAAATAAGCTATAATATAGGATAACCTACATATAGTTGTGCTTTTATTTTTATTATATTTATTGTTTATTTTGGGCGCAATGGCCCATACACGAATACAATACATACAAGAGACATGAATCTACTTAACTAAAATGCTTAATTAACACATGGCCTATGTACAGTGTAGCAGTAGTTCCTCCAAAACTGTCTTCTGGAAAAAACGTCTAAGAATAACAGGAGCCTAACTATGTCATTCCCAGACGCCAGGAGGCGAGCCGCATAAGAATGCATCAGCTTTCGCCTCCTGGCGTCAAAGGTGTCAACACGCAGCTGCGCAAAGAGCCAGCTGTTGCTGCTAGACCTTGGTCGCGACATGATAATCTTAAAAGTGTTGTGGTAGGCGAATCTCTGCAGCGCACCAGCGCTATGGTTGCACCATAGCTGGGCACAATACAAGGGAGAGCAGTGTGCCATAAACAGGATTCGCTTCGCCTCAGTAGAGCATTTGCCAAATGTTCGGGTTAAAGAGTTAGCTTTTGTGTACAACTGGCGGGTTTGCGTGCGGATAGAGCTATCGTCAGAGAGATCTGGTGTAATTTGAAAACCGAGATAGATCACAGAAAGAACATAAGGCAAAGGCGTGCCTTAACGCTTCACTGAGGGTGGCGTTCCGGGCAAGCGACATTAGTGACAGGGAAAATACATACAGTTGGTCTTTTTATCACAAAAATTCATGTCGTTTTCAGCCCCAAAGGCCTCACAAATATGAATCAGTTTCTGCAGAGCCTTTACCAACGGACATATCAGGCAAATATCATCAGCATACAATAAATTATTAACAAGGACATTCCCAATAAAGCAGCCTGCATTGGCGGCGTTTAGCTTCCCAGTAAGGTTCGAAACATACGTATTGAACAGTAGTGGAGACAGTAGACTCCCCTGGGGGACACCGTTACCGGGGCAAAAGTTGACGGAAACGGTAGTCCCCCAGCGCACCCTGAAGGATAACATATAAAACCAAAATACAATGGTGCGTACTAAGTAGACAGGTACGTTTCTGTCTGTGAACAGATGAAGATGTTAGAACTTTGTGTTTTAAAGAACGATATGATCTCCTTAAGAGCGAAAATGCACATCTGTACCATGATGTTTTTTAAAACCAAATTGATTCGCTGGAGAAGACAAGTGCTTCTCCAGGCGGTTGAGCAAAAGCGATTCAAATAATTAAAACATGGAGCTAGAAATAGCAATGGGACGGAAATTATTCTTGATAGAAGGGTTAATATTTTGTTTCTTGATTATAGGAATAAGAATGACCTTGAGTAGGATAGGGGAGACAAGGCCGTGCACTAACATGGCCGAAAACAAAAGGGATAACAGAAGGTTGGACCGAGATCCCGCGTGCTTTAAATGCTCAGCTGATAAGCCATCAGCATCGCACAACTTCCCATTGGGTAGCCTATTGATTGCATGATCTGCAATTCCTGGAGGCAAACGGTGATGTCGACATGCTCCAAATTCACAGCAGGAAGGCGGAGGGACGCCGACACAAAGGTAGGTAACGACGGAGGGTCCATCGAGTGAAGGACACAAAGTATGTCCGCCATGTTGGTTAAAGATTTATTGGGACCCTGTCGCTTGTTATGGCGCTCAGTCGGCTTGCATACATCGAACAGCCTTTTTGCCTTTTTGCTGACTACTTCCTCTTCTAGGTAAGTTTCAGCACAGCTGGGTGATCACGTCGGTAGGTAAACAGTCAATTTTGTTGACTGCGAAACATAGTAAGTCATTAATGATAACACCCTTTGGTGGAGGTGAGTCGCTGTACCTTGGTAGAAACCGCTTGTCCGCACAGCTTTGGCAGAGAATTAGGTCTCCTTGGCGGGTCTCAGCCCCAGAGCAATGGCAATCCTCGCAGGTAAGCATGCTATCCAGTTGTGGGTCCCCAGTTGCGTGGTGATTGACATTCATATCTCCGTTGTCCACCATAGCAGGATTTTGTACGGCAAAGCATGAAGTTTAGCTTGCAAACAAGATGGCCTAGCTACTAGCCACAAGTTCTATTGCACAGTGTAGGAAACAAAGTTTTTGGTTACCAAACAATCAGTATTGCTATGTCGCTATTTCTTCTGAGAATGTCCACACGTAACCTCAGACTTTTTCATAGGTAGGCCAGTGTTTCCTTTGGAATTATTTTAGCAATGGGGGCAGGTCTGTCCGAACAACAACACCCCCCCCCCCGCCAAATGTTTTACGCATTAAACGGAACTGACACTTTGCTGCAACAGAAACAAATATATGTATTCACCTCCCAACCACAATGCCGTCATCTTTTTCTCTTTCACTCTCCTCTCTTTCTGCCCGCTCCTGTTACATTGTGCTCTTCTGCTGCACTCTGCACTTGCACTTCACTCGGGTCTCCTCCTCTACTACACACCTGATTCAAATATATGGTCATAAGCAGGCTTCTGCAGAGCTGGATAACTATAAACCAATTTATTTGAATCAGGTGTGTTGAAGCAGGGAAACATCTAAAACATGCAGGACAGGGTGCCCTGAGGACCAGGGTTGGAAACCACTGGCTTAGCTTATTGATTAAGGTAGGCCACTCTAAAGCACGTGCACACTGTCTGCTTAATTTGATCTTGACATATAGGCTAAGCATTCTGTAGCAAATAATAACAATAAACTCTCTATTAATTACATTAACTTCATGCAGTGTAACTACTTCAGCATAATAATGCACCTAAAATACAAACGTGAGCAAGGGCGTTCAGCAATCGCTATCGAATCAACAGCCACGTGCAAATTAGCTAGCAGGTGAAGAATACAAACAACGAAAATCACCAGTTAATTAAATTAGAAATCTTTTTTGTATACATGATCTATTATTGTGTTAACATCAGCGGTCGAAAAGTCAACTAATTGAATGCAATGATTCGAAAACTGTTTGTATTGTTTTAGAAGTATGAAGATTCTCATTAAAAAGTCCCCCATGATATTAATTTAAATATGTGAGAACTATATACTATTACAATAACAGGCTTATATGAACTGACAACATAAGTTATACGACTTACAGTTCTCAAGGACACACACGCAATCTCAACTGGCTAGTTATCCTCCGGACAGCGGCAGTCTCTTTTTTCTTTCTCTCCCTTTTCCACCGAGTGGTGCGCGTGCCCGATCGCGGTGTGAAGCACGTGTCCAAGCTATTCTCCAACATGCAATCTAACAATCACTGTTGATAGACGGCCTTTTGTACAACCCTATTTTTGATACCGTGGCGGCAGAAATTTTGCTGTGGCGGGCAAAAATATTATTTGTTCTGTTGGAACAAATATTAAGATGATTTTTGTTTGGCACAGGCACCAATTTACCACTGTCTGATTGGCTGCTGTGTGTGCTCAATAAGGAAAATAATTAAAGTATGCATTTTGTTGCATTTGTTTAACACTCAAATACATTCCTTATAAGATGGCTTTTTTGCTCCCTTGGGTAACTAATGACAATATTTCACTTCCAGTTAAATCAAATCTGATATTTGGCATTCAATTAAATGTATTTTTTTTTAATGACATAGGCCTAACACAGAATAATAATCAACATAAGTATTGAGGTAATGTTCCATTAAAACTCTGGCCATTGACAGAATTGATTGAATGTGTATTGATTGAATGTATATTCATGTGTTAAAGGAGGGCTAGCCTATGTACAGTATGGCGTGATGAGCCATCTTTACTGGATAATCACTGTCTACTATCGGCAACTTGTAATGCAAATACAGTAGACATGAGTGACATAACTTCTCGTGTCACAACTAACCTCAACATTTACAAAATAAAAACCATTGATGGTATTTACTTAATAAATGAAGATTGACTCATTGGCAATATATATTCAAATTGTGGTTGTGGTTTGGAAATAAATGATGTGTAAGAAATAAATGATGTGGTGTAAGACGCTCATGAAGAGACCATTTGAGAGGAGGAGCAGAACTGCTCCAATCACTCTTCCTCCGACACCTCACAATCCATAACCTGCTCACTGGCAACTTTGGAGAATCTATGCAAATGCACCTTAGATGGTATGAATGGATTTTAATGGCCGGAGCCATACCCATTTGAATGCTGCGTTAAGCATGAAATTGTTACCAGTTGTGTACTAAATACTAAAGGGTTATTCTACAAATAAGACATGGGTTAGGGTTGGGTTAGGGTTAGTGTGTATGTATGTGTGCATGTATTGTTCTCAACATTGTACCTGTCTGAGGTGTCGCAGGGCCCCTGGACGCAGGGAGACTTCTCCCCGGTGAAGACAGCCGCTCTGAAGAGAAAAGCTGGGGCCCAAAGGGCCAGGGAGCCCGTCACAAAGGCCACCGCTGTGAAGCCGAACGTAGACAGCACAAAGCTGGGGCTGCAGGAGTACAAGCAGATATGCTTCCATCAAACAGGACATAGACAAAGTGCCATCTCACACCACAAAGACACTTAACACCCAATAACATCTACCACTACTTATAGAACATCTACAGCAAATGATGGAGCTGCAGACACAACACAATCCAGTGTTTCCCCTAGGTTTTTTTTTGCAGTGGGGGAAGGTCTGTCCGACCCCCCCCCCCCCCTCGGCCGAAATAAAGTTCTAACCCTATATTTTTTAGTAGGTTAATGTAATAGTCTAATAACAAATGTAATATTGCATATATTTTTGTCCTATTTTCCGTAAAGCACCACAGTTAGGCTACTTAAAGTATGTTCTAAATGGCAGAAATATGCTGCCAATTAATAATTGACGTAACAACTTATTGTAAATGGCCAGTAGCCTAGCCTATTGAGGTACTCAAAAGCATGTACACTGTCGGCTTCATTTGATCTTGATAGGCTAAGCATTCTGTAGCAAATAATAACAATATACCCACAATTAATTAAAACTACTTCAGCATAATAATGCACCTAAAATACAAAAATACAAACGTGAGCAAGGGCAGCAATCGCTATCGAATCAACAGGCATGCAATTATGCTAGCAGGGGAAGAATACAAACAACGAAAATCACCAGTTAACTTAAATTTGCAATAACTGTAGACTAATACAATAACAGGCTTTAATGAACTGAAAACACAAGTTATACGACTTACAGTTCTCAAGGACGCACACACGCAATCTTAACTGCGCTGTGAAGCGTGTGTCCTTGCTATTCTCCAACATGCACTCTAACAATTACTGCTGATAGACGGCCTAAAATCTTGTACAGCCCTATTTCTGATACCGTGGCGGCAGAAATTTAGCAAAATCAACACAGGGGAAACACTGCAATCTATAATTCCATAAATCTCTCTGTGGGCCTCATTTACTAACAGGGTTTTGCCCATTTCAGGCGTGAAATAGCGGGTTAAGACATAACACCGTATTTACAAAGGCAGCGCACTTGAGTAAAAACGCAGATTACCGCTGCTGGGTGGGTATAAGGGAAAGTGGGTGTGTATATTTCTAGCTCCTGTTCGCTGAACTTTTTTTTTTTCTTTTCCTCGAATCACCCATGGTGGCAGTAACATGCAGGCCATTTTTCCCGTCTTTTAACGGCGCGCTAATTAACACTAATGGGCGCTGATTGCCCAACGAGGATCTGGTTTGATAAATACCATGCAAAATGCGGAAATACACCGTCCGCTATATGCGGTTGGGCAAAGGCGCAGATTAAGTGTGTCTCTCTGTATCTCGCAAAGCAGACACTGTATTAAGTTGCAGGTGTCTTGCTTAGGTCCCAAGGTTCCGACTTCTGAGTACAACTGGAATGCACCGACTGTTAAACCTTTTAATTAATTAATACAAATAAGATACAACGTACATCATTGCAGTAAAATGATAGTTTGGTTTGCATAGATTAAAGCGATCTAGCATAGAAATTGTAACAGTAAGTTGTGAGAGATATGTTGTGAATTAATGAATTAACGTTTACTGAAAATCCAGGTGAATACGAAGTATCTCTAATCAAACTGTGAAAAGGTTTTACCCATGCGCACAAACTCCAATTAAGTTTACTACAAAATTAACTAACCGACTGATCTTAGTCAACAGCTGCATCACGGCACTTGCATTAGTTACTAAAATGGACTTACTGCACCCCCCTTCCTTCCACCATGCTCTGAAAAACCTTTCAATAGTGAACCCTTGTGTGAAGCCATAGTGGATCACTTCATCTCAGTTTCACTTCTCTTGGAAAAGCCACAAAGAGGGGCAAGAGGTTTGTCTTGTGCAGTGCCGCCGCTAGCCATTTTGGTGCTCTACGCATAATTCCTTTATGATGCCCCCCCACAACAGCTGCCCTGTCAATGCATCCACATTCTGTGTTTGATATGATGCTAGTTACGGAGTTAATGCGAGTGCGCAATGCGCGCGAGCGACATTTTGGGGCCTTTATTTGAGTGCATAATAGTTTTTGGAGCAAAATATGTAAAATAAACAGCCGTTTTGCAATTGGTAAAACCTTGTCTAGTGAAGGTGATGTATTTTTGTCTCAATTTTTCAGCCCCACCCTTACGTTTCTTAGCATGGTTTTCCAAATTAATTATAAACATTTAAAACTGAAAGCATGCAGCCAAGGAGCTTTTATTACTCATTTAAAAACGATTTGATCTGACTGATCTGTGACTCCTGATGCACTCAACAAATGGGTAAAAAGTGGCTAACTCAGCACACAATACCATCCCTTACTAGCTCTTGTGATGTTTCCATGGACATTGTCTAAGGTTGTGAAGCTGGACCTACTTTCTGCAGAGGGCCTTCATGTCAGTCAGCCAGCTGGTTCTGTGAACGGTGTGCTCTGGCCTAGCCTCGATGGCTCCTCTCTTTGGCTCCTTGACCACGAACAGAAGCAGCACCACTGCAACCAACCCCAATGCTGGAGTTACCTAGTAGATAAGAACAAAAACTGTTGGACTAATGTGACTACAATTGAGAGGTAGACAACATTCCAGAAGATACACACAGTATATAATTATTTTTTAAGATCAAAAGGCCATTTTGTTGAAATGTGAATCTCACTACAGTCAATGACAAACAGCAATACTTCCGTTATGAGTTACTTACCCTTAGTGCCCAGTGCCAATCCTTGGCTAGGTCATCCACCTTTGACCCCACAATGTACCCAAGACCACTGTGGAAGCACATAGGAACACGTATTAATTAGAAAACAAATGCTGTTTGAAAAATGTTTTATACAAGGTTTGGCATTTGATTACCATACATGCTATTGAGAGCCCTGCTGTAATTGTTGTAACAAACTATGAAAGCAGTAAATAACTAGAGAGGGTAACATTTCTGGGGAAATTGTTAAGTGTGCTTGCATTGGTTGCAGCTACGACATTCTTTTTTGTTTTGTTGCTATATCACATCCAAACCTATTGTTTAAGCTTTATCAATAATCCAAACATTTGGAGAATTTTCATGGGTGTACTTACATTTTACAACTGATATTTATGTATATTTTAAATAAGTATGCATACTTTTTATTTATGGAGATTGCATAGATTAAAAAGCATACATTTGTTGCTGCAAGAAGGAATGGTGACGCTATGTGGCAGTCTCACATCGTTGAAACATTTGCATCAAAACAAAGAAATTGACCAGAATTTTAGGGATGTTTACATCAAAACTGAAGTAAGAACAAAGATTATATGAGTGACTACAGCACAACAGGCAATCACTTTAGAATGATGCAACAAGATTCCATGGGTATTTATGGATGAATACTGTGTTCTGGACTAATTATTTTACTTGATTGGATCATTTAGACCTTTGAGAATGTAACCAGACCATTTTTGTTGGAATGAACTGTGAGGCTCAATATGTGAGTCGTCTCTGTTTTCATTGACATGTTGGTGGTCGGACAAAGATGTTGATTGCACCTGCTTTTGCGACTAGTGTTGTCACAATACCAACATTTTGACTTTGATACCAATACAAAGTTTAGTAGAGCTGCAACAAATTGATTAAATAGATTAAAATTGATTTTTAAAAGCAAGAATTTCATTATCGTGTCAAGCGAATATTACGCCACTCAATAAGTCGCAGAGATGTTTGAGTATTTTTTAGTTTAGTTGAGCGCGGAGCAGAGCGGAGGTAGAGGAAAGGCCATCGGAGAGACGTTGTGGAGTAACGTTGTTCTGAAACACAAGGCAGAGAAATCAGTATGACCCAAGTCATCCAAGGTGTGGGAGCATTTCACACTAAATACGTCAAAAAGGTGTGTTAATTGACCGAGGTGAAGTTAGTTTCATATTCGACATTAGTCTCACATTCGGAAGACGCTACTTTGCAGTGTCGCGTTAGGGACCGGGTGCAAACTACCCATACCATTAAGACGTATTATATTTTTAGGAATATAAAACCTCAAACAGACACCAGAGTATCTTAACAATGTCTGGTATACTTCCCCTGCCTTTACTTTTTCAATGAAGTTTCAAATAAAAAGATAGAAAATCACTAATCTTTGAAAATAGCTTAATCACCACAAATCGTAACTTTTTTCAAAATGGTGTCAAAAAATCTGAAATATACACCAGATTATTCTAATAAAGTCTGGCCTACTTCCACAACCTTTCAATTTTCAATAAAGTTTTAAACAAAATAAATTGAGTTTAAGAAAGTTTTAAACTCTAATAAATTGCTCATCTTGGAAAATAGCATTAAATCCACACTAATATTAATAACTTTTTCAAAATGGTGTGCCTGTTTGTACACATTCTGAAGAGTTTTTGCACTGTGAATTTGCACTGTCAGTTCTGTTTTTTGAATAAAGGGTTGTAAATGAATGCTTGTCCGCTTATCCATCAATTAATCGAAAAAAAGAATCTACAGATTAATCAATTATTAAAATCATCTTTAGTTGCAGCCCTTTGGCACACCATAGATTATTTTTCTGTAATGCACATGTAATGCCAGCAGACTGAATATGTAAAAATTAAGACATGAAATTGTTGAAATTGTACTTATTTTTCTTAAGACATCTCAGGCTGTGCATCATCTGATTTGTAAATGGATGGTTTATGAATTGTGAACTTTTTTCCAATGTACATGTACTTCTTTACACTAAAAGAAATGGAAACATTTGGAGGTTTTGTTATTAGGTGTGCTTGCCTTCAGCAGCACAACCTATTGTAATCTCACATATATATTATTATATACCAAAATATTACTTTTACAGTTTAAGTTTCAAAAAAAGGCACAGATCTGCAACTGACGCAAGCACACCTCACAATTTCCCCAGAAATTGAACCCTCTCTAGTTTATAGGTTACTATGCAATGGTTTTACTGGTCCGGCCCACTTGATCAAATTGGGCTGTATGTGGCCCATGAACTAAAATGAGTTTGACACACCTGGTTTAAATGGTCAGTACTCCCAAATGCAGATATTTCAACCAAACTTGGTGTGTTGCATGAATGCAATAGCTTGTTGCACAAGTACCATAGGCTACGTCCTTTCTGGACTGCTTGGCCCTTTCATTTTTGCTTGCAGCTATATGTGGGGGCCAAGCAACGAAGCTGCCACTTATTGTGTTTCTACCTTTTCTTAGGGTTAGGGTTTTAATCGTTTGACAGCACTATTACATTTCTATGGAACGCCAAGTTAGTCAAATTAAATAAATAAATAGATAAATACATACATAAATACGGCTATGAAAAAAATCGGAATAAAAAAAAGATGGCAGTAAATATCTAAATATAGCATTATATAATTATATAGCTGAATCCATTCACCGACATCAATAAATAAATTCATTTATTTATTTCATAATGACATTTTTGTAAAGACAACATTTATTTATCAAAAATAGAAACCTTTAATGAACATCTAGAAAAAGTGTTGTGTCAGCTTAACGAAAAGAAAATGTATATTTTGTGTGGGGATATAAACATTGATTTGTTGAGTCTGCATAGACAAGTACCAGCTAGTGACTATTTGGAGATGATATACAGTAGAGGGTTGAACCCATTGATCACCAAGCCAACTCGGATAACATGAACATGTTCGACATTGATCGACCATATCTTTACAAATGTTTTAGAGAGTAAAACCAAGAGTGGCGTGTTGATCAATGACATAAGTGACCATCTGCCAGTATTTCTTGTGTACAATAACAACTACAAGAGGGAAAAAAGGGAAAAACGGGAGAGTACATTCAAGTGCAGAAGAGTACGGACAGAAGAGGCAATAAACACTTTAAAAAATGAATTATTAAATCAAAATTGGGAACCATTATATAAAGAAGAAAATATTGATAAAGGTTATGAAATATTCTTGGGGATATTTAAATTGTTGTATGATAAGTATTGTCCAATAAAATAAATTAAAATGAAATTAAAATATTCAGATAGTCCATGGATAACCAAGGGATTACAAAATGCCTGCAAAAAGAAAAATACACTATATAAAGAGTTTATAAAGCTTAGAACCAAAGATGCTGAACATAAATATAAGAAATATAAAAATAAACTAACATTATGAGAATTAGTAAGAAAGAATATTATAGAAAATTAATAGATAATAATAAAAACAATATTAAAGGTCTATGGAAGATACTGAATAATGTTATTGGAAATGGTTCTAGACAAGTTAATTATCCGCATGAGTTTATTGAAAATGATATGACTATTGATAATATGGATGATGCAGTAAATGGCTTCAACCAATATTTTGTAAATGTTGGACCAGTACTGGCTGAAAAAATACCTGTTCCTGTGAGATCTGATGACAGGATTAATGATTTCATAGACATTAATCCAAAATCAATGTTTCTAACAGCAGTGGAAGAGAGTGAAATTATAGAGATTGTCAATAAATACAAAAATAAAACTTCTACTGACTATGGTGACATTGATATGAGAATAGTCAAAGAGGTAATTCACGGAATTTCGAAGCCATTGACGGACATCTGTAATTTATCATTTAAAACTGGTAAATTCCCAAGAAAAATGAAAATTGCAAAAGTCATACCGCTGTACAAAACTGGACACAAACACCACTTCACAAACTACAGGCCTATTTCACTGCTTCCTCAATTCTCAAAAATCTTAGAAAAAGTATTTGCTGCTAGACTTAATAAATTCATCAATAAACACAATTTACTAACTGACAGCCAATACGGATTCAGACCCAACTGATCCACTTCATTAGCAGTCATTGAGCTAATTGAAAAGATTACAAATTCCCTGGACCAAAAGAAATATGCAGCTGGTGTTTTTATTGATCTCAAAAAAGCATTTGATACCATAAATCATGATATATTAATTAATAAATTAGAACGGTATGGTATCAGGGGGGTTGTATTAAACTGGCTGAGGAGCTATCTACAGAACAGGCAACAGTTTGTGAAGATGGGTGAATACGTGTCAGCTTGTTTGGACATTGCTTGTGGGGTCCCCCAGGGGTCAGTGTTAGGGCCAATTCTTTTTATTCTCTACATAAATGACATATGTAAAACATCAAATATTTTACAATTTGTGTTATTTGCAGATGACACAAATCTTTTTTGTATGGGAGAGGACTTGCAGCAGCTTCTGGAGTCAATTACATCTGAAATGAGCAAATTAAAAAGGTGGTTTGACAATAATAAATTATCATTGAATTTAAGCAAAACAAAAATCATGTTTGGAAATTGTAATTTAAATAGTGATGTAAATGTCAAGATAGATGGTGTTAATATTGAAAGAGTGTATGTAAATACATTCTTGGGTGTGACAATAGACCACAAGCTATGCTGGAAACCTCACATAAATCATGTTAAATCTAAACTGTCACGAAGCATCTCAGTCCTGGGTAAAGCAAAGCATATATTGGATCACAAATCATTGCATATTCTTTACTGCTCAATGATCTTACCTTATTTAAATTACTGTGTGGAGGTTTGGGGGACCACTTACAAAAGCTCATTGCAACCACTAGTCACACTTCAAAAACGAGCCATAAGAATAATCAACAAAGCTGGATATTATGATTACACCAACCTCCTCTTTTTACATTCCAGTATCATAAAGTTCAATGACCTGGTTGAATATCAAGTTGCACAAATCATGTTCAAAGCTAGAAATAAACTGCTACCAGGTAACATACAAAAACTTTTCTTTGACCGAGAGGGGGGTTACAATTTGAGGCAACAGTTAAACTTTAAGACACTGGCGGTACGCACGACTCTAAAATGTAATTGCATCTCAATTGGGGCTGTGAAACTGTGGAATGGGATGAGCACGGAGCTAAAGCAATGTCCAAACATGATCCAGTTTAAAAGAAGGTTCAAATCAATGATTTTCATAAGGTACAGGGATGAGGGTGTGAATTAAGAAGGAAATCATAATTATATGGATATAAATACTGATTGTATAGATATGTATGTAGATATGGATATATTGATTGTTTATAAATATAAATATATGTGCATTGTATAAATATATAAAATATAAAAGATTTATAGTATATTGGGTTGTATGTAAATGGCAAGTGTGGTGTGGAGGAAAGGGGCAGGATTAAATAAGTGTAAACTTCTTCCTGCTCCTTTTCAGGCATATCTCAACAACGTGGATAATTTGTTTGGTTTTGTTTTTTTTGTGAAAACATCGTTGTATTTCCATGCTTTTCATTTTGTTTTGTATGTGGATATGTCTGAAATAAAACTAAATCAAATCAAATTTATTTAATGGGACTTTTATTTCCTAATGCCACATTTGTTTATTTTTGAGACTTTTACACACCACACCACACAAGATCGAAGGCAGATGGGGACACCTAGATTCGGTAGATTATGGAAGACATTAGTCTTGTCAGAGATTGCATGCTGGCCTTCTAAATCAAATTGATCAGCATGGCTTGTCAGGATGTATTATTTTGGCACACATTGTAGATTTTGTAGAGGTACTTGGGCGGATAAGTGCTAAGGCCGAATCCCAATACTCCCCCTTCCCCTTACCCCTTCCCCTTAGTTTTGCGCGTTCCCATGAGAGCTTGTGGTGTCCCAATACTCTTTTTGAGCTAGGGGTAGGGCTAAGACTAAGGGGTATACACCCCTTAAAACCAAGTAAGATCGGGAGCTTACTTGAAACCTCGAGCTATGTGAAAACTGCGCGACCGGCAACAATGGAGGCCAGATCATCCAGAGAGTCCGATAAATGTAATATTTTCGACTTAATTGATAAAACAATTATGACAGTCTTGTTTTGTGTTATATACAGTCATGAACATATATATTTGCAACCATTTTCCTAATTGAAATGTTTCTAAAAATCACTACTTTGGTACGTTAATGTTACAGTGCTGAATTGCACAACAGTCCCGCATTTCTTTGACTAGCATGTCTACAGTTTAAAGTAAACTCCATTAGCAACGAATTTTGTTTAATATCGGTGCATAACACTACTTGCTTTGGAGATATCAATACGTGCTCGATGACTTACCTGTAACCATGTGGCGTCCCATTTCTTAGGGCTATGTAGCCCTTACCCCTTAGTTTCGAGGGCCAAGGGCGAGGGGTAAATTAAGGGGAAGGGGGAAGGTGAAGGGGGAGTATTGGGATTCGGCCTAAGTCTTAAATGGTTTGAGACTTATCAAGCACCGTGTTTGTGTGCAAGACGGCAAGTGTAGAAAGCCACAACAAGAATCTTCCTTTAGGGTTTAGCGTAGGCCATACAAAATGTTGCTTAAATGCCAATACATTTGTGACTACAAGCTCCTTTCATCCATGAGCCTAAATAGCTTCAAAAATCATGTATTTTTGCTCGAGTGTCATCGAATCCCACTTCATGCCAGCTTGCAACTGTTTTATTTTCTTAGCCTACTTCCTACCCTTGAAATTTGCCAATAATATTGAATGGGAATTTGCGACAAATCTGGTGATAGAGGCCAACGGCAGCTGCTGCTGTTAGGTGAACACACAGCTCACATGCTTACAGAAACCAGGTAGTCTGGAAACCAGGGCAATAACAATGCGGGTGTCCAGCACCTGTGCTAAGGGGATAGCTGTAGAGCTACCTGTATGGGGGGTGACAGTGGCATGGCACTGCCGAAAAGCATACAATATAGACAAGCTTTGCCCACAATGGCCGCGTTTCCCAGATTCGATCGTTCTTAAGGATTTAAGAAGGCTCTTAAGAAGGGTTCGGCTAAGAAGGAGTGCTAAGATAGGGGTGTTTCCCAGACACGTTCTCAACTGCCTTCTTAAGATCCCGCCAAAGAAGCCTCTTAAGAAGCTCTTAGTGGGAGCTGTCCACCGCCGTGGTGTTGAAACTAAATCAATCGATGCCAGGAAAATCGATCACCCACCACTTTATCAGTGCACGAATCACACACAACACCGTGTAAGGCCGTAATCATAATACATATTGGGGGGACACATCCCCCCCACTATTCAAATATGGTCAAAATGTCCCCCCCAATATATTGATATAAAAATATAAATGTGCTACGCTACGACAGGCAACCACGCACGCTGTCCGAAATTATTATAAAAAATGTAATTCGTACCCCCCAATGTTGACTCCATGGCTACGGCCTTGAGCCCTATACATGATAGTTGATGTGTGATGGTAGTGGATTGGGATCAGTGTGCCATCCACGACACCGACTACCCGGGGAATCCCAGCCATGGCATGAAATCCACTGTGGACCTGATGGACCTCTTCCCGTGTGGTGGGCATTTGGATGTGTCCGGGCATGGCGCAGGATGTCACGGCTGCCACACCCCGTGAAACCGATGCCTTGCTGAGCATGGTGCCGTCCCCCACCACATCCAGGAAGCTCCCCACTGCGTAAAAACGCAACAAGGCCAGGAGCTGCACCTCCGGGTTGAGGGCAACATTGCAGCGGGTTGCCCTCCGGATGTGTGGTGACACTAACGTGACAAGGCGTTGGATCTCCATACGGGGAAGCCGGTACTTGGACTGGACAGCCCGGTCCGACAACACATTCAGTGGGGAGACGTGCTGACGCACATAGGCATTTATATAAACTATCTGGCTTCGCGCACGGCGACGCTGTTGATTAGCAGCGAGAATATGCTGTATTGCTGCAATGGTGTCTCACTCGTGTGGACTTCAGCAACGCCTTTATATATAGACTGAGGTGGAGCCTCGATCTCTTGATGAGGTTCCAGCCGAGTTCAATTACACCTGTCAGTTTCCCTGATTTCTGTGAAATACCACAGGGTTGTTAATGTTTTTATATCTAATGTCAACTCATGCAGATGCCGAATGTTTGTGAAAACGTAATGAGTGATAGTAATGATGATTCATTTATTTATGTAGCTACAGGAACACATGAGCAATTATTTATTTTTATATTGTTATTTTTCTTATTATGCTATTATTTTTCTTGCGTCAGTGTTCTGCAGCTGTGGGCGCACATTTATCATCACGCATGGTTTTAGTATTCCTTTGAGTCAGATATAACTTTCCCTGACGCGGCTGCAGTGAGCGTTTGGTCGCTAAGAAGGCTGTTGAGTGGGTCAGGCTGATCTTACATTTCCCTCTTAGTGAAAGATCTTCTTAAGCTAAGAACGACTCTGGGAAACACGTCCTTCTTTCACAGCGCTCTTAAGAGCGCTCCTAAGAAGGTTTCAGCGCTTAAGAGCTTCTTAAGGAATCTGGGAAACGCGGCCAATGTCTGTGTCATCTCTGCCATTTTATCATTGGTTCCCAATGGGAGTGATGGCGGTGACCTATAGTAGCCTACGTGTGTATTTATTTATTGATGTCGGTAAATGGATTCAGCTATATGATGATATAATGCTATATTTAGATATTTATTGCCATCTTTTTTAAATTTCCGATTTTTTTTCAAAGCCATATGTATTTATTTACCTATTTATTTATTTATTTATTTAATTATTTCATTTTGACTAACTGTGTTCAATACATTTCATCAACTGCCATTCGAATCTTTGCAATGGAGGGATGGACTGCAGGAAGCAAATAATTAGCAAATAATAAAAATATACCCACTATTTATTACATAATCTTAATGCAATGTAACTACTTCAGCATAATAAGGAACCTAAAATACAAACGTGAGCAAGGGCAAGGGCATTCAGCCATCGCTATAGAATCAACAGAATCAGAATGGGGTTTTATTCGCCATGAAAGTTTGCACAGACAAGGAATTTACTTTGGCAGGAAGAAGCCTACCGAGGCAGCCATTTTCGGCGCCATCTAGAAAGTTTCAGCATTACATGAGGGGAGGGGAGAAAAAAGGCAACCCCCAGACTATACTCCAAGGGAGGACAGTGTGGGAACAGGCAAAAAACACCTCAGCACATAAGCACATACATTATATAACATTACAGAACCACATGACTTGCAACGGGGAGGGGGGGAGGGGTATGGACAAGCAGCATCTGGACCTGCAGCAATAATAGGCACTGGTCGCAGACCCGCCAGCCACACCAGGGGAACAAGCAGGCAAAGGCGTTGGATGGGGGAAGGGGTGTGATAGCATATCTGTAGTAGATGAAAGTTAGTGTATGAGTGTGCCTGGGTTGGCGCTTTTGCCTAGGCCACAATCAGTCAGATTTTCAGTTCGCAGATAGTATTGCCATGGAGACATCTTTGGTCATGACCCAAGACAGAGGTGTCTGTGGGAGGGGGAAGGGAAGAGACTACAGAATCTCACTGCAGCGCTCTCCAGGGGAGTTGTTGTTCCAGCAACAGCCTTGGCCAAGGCCTGAGCTGGTTACGGGGCAGAAAGCAGATAAGATTGAGGTAGTTGCTTGGTCAAGTAGGCACCTTCAATTCCACGTCTGCTCATCATTATGGCCTCCAAGTCGGTTCACTTTCCTGTGCAGAGCCGCTAGATTCTCCATGATGTTACCCAAATTGTGCTCAACACATTGTAAAGTCACAGTCTGAGTGCCACCAGCTCTGCCCACCGCATCAATCATGTTGGGCAGCCTTGTGGGGCTTTTGACAGCGGCAGCCTTTTCTGTAATTTTCCGATATACCAGGCCAGCGCCCAATCCAATCAGCAGAAAGCCTGTAATCATGGTTCCAAATAGAAAGATGTCTTCAACGTCCTCCACGGAAAGCGCCGCTAGGCACACGACACGCCACGCCACGCCACGCCACGCCACGCCACTTATCCTACGCGTCCATCAAGTACCCAGCTGCCAACGTCCCATCAGGACAGTTAGGTTCCCCCGAACCCGAGCTTCTCTTCGTGAAGATGGTGTGAATTGCGTTGAGAGACCAGCTAATCAATTCCATGCTTTTTGCTTCGGAGAGTGATGCGGAGAGTCTCTCGAGCATACAAGACAACACGATAGAAGCCAAGCAGGGAAGAGGAGGGGAGGGAGAGAAAAAATGCGACCACCTTTGTCGAGAGCCAAAGAGAGAAGCCACATGCCAAGTGCAATTTAGCTAGCAAGTGAAGAATGCAAACAACGAAAATCACCAGTTAACTTAATTTACATTTGCACAAACTATAGACTGATACAACAATAGGCTAAAATAAACTGTCAACATAAGTTATATAACTTAAAGTTCTCAAGCACACCCACACGTGATCTCAACTGGCTAGTTATCCTCTGGACAGAGGAAGTCTCTTTTTTTCTTTCTCTCACTTTAACGCTGAGTGGCGCACGTGCCCGCTCGCGGTGTGAAGCGCGTGTCCGTGCTATTCTTCGACATGCACTCTGCTGATAGACGGCCTTTTGTATGGCCGTATTTCTGATACCGTGGCGGCAGAAATTTAGCCATGGTGGGCTTAACCCTTTACTGTCTGAGCCAAAATTCTGAACATTCCATATGCTGGTATCCAAGATGGCGCCGATGAAGACTGCCTCGGTCGCTAGATGCGCTCTTTTTTGTCTAGTTTTGTCTGTTAATTCAGTGTTCTGCCAAAATTTCTGGGGTTCTCTAACAAGAGAAGTACTTCTAAACATCAGGACTACAACTCCTGTGGATTTATTTCCCACTTTTATGCTTCCAGCGGCAGAATTAGTGGGAATATTTTTGTATTAACTGTAAACCTTTTTACTCGCCACGTGAGTTTGCTTCATTCATACTGGTCAGCGTCTACATGCCCCCTCAGGCTAGCGCCAAAGAGGCTCAACATGTGCTCGCCAACCAGATATTGTGCATGGAGAATGAAAATCCTGATTCCTTGGTTATTGTGCTAGGCGACTTTAACAAAGGCAATCTCACTCAAGAACTCCCCAAATACAGACAACTCATCAAATGCCCTACCAGAGAAGGGATCACTACTACTCTTCAATCAGTAAAGCATACCATGCGGTTCCCCGAGCAGCACTGGGTCACTCAGACCACGCCATGGTCCACCCGATTCCTGCATACAGGCAGAAGCTAAAGCGCTGTAAGCCTGCAGTGAGGACATCGAAACAGTGGACCAGTGAGGCTATGGAGGATCTGCGGGCGTGCTTGGACTCTACTGACTGGGATATGTTCATGACTGCCTCCAATAGTCTGGATGAGCTCACAGAGGCTGTGACATCATACGTCAGCTTCTATGAGGACTGCTGTATACCAACACGCACCAGGGTGAGCTACAACAACGACAAACCCTGGTTTACAGCTAAACTCAGAAGGCTGAGGCTGGACAAAGAGGCTGCGTTTAGGAGTGGGGACAGGGACAGTTTCAAGGAGTCGAAGAACAGGTTTAGCAAGGCGGTGAGAGAGGCTAAACGACTGTACTTAGAGAGACTGAAGCGCCAGTTCTCTGCTAACGACTCTGCTACTGTCTGGAGAGGGCTCAGGCAGATTACCAACTTCAAGCCCAGAGCCCCCTACTCCACTAACGACTCTCGTCTGGCCAACAACCTGAACGAGTTCTACTGTCGTTTTGAAAAACAATTGGACTACCCTGAACTATCCCTTCCCTCCCCCCCGCTACCCACCAACTCAGTGACGACACTCTCCATTCAGGAGAGTGAAGTTAACAGACTTTTCAAGAGGCAGAACCCACGCAAAGCAGCTGGGCCAGACACTGTCTCCCCTGCAACCCCCAAGAACTGTGCTGACCAGCTGTCTCTGGTGTTCACCTACATCTTTAACACCTTCCTGGAGACATGCCATGTGCCAACCTGTCTCAAGTCCTCCACCATCATTCCTGTGCCCAAAAAGCCCAGGCCAACTGGGCATAATGACTACAGACCCGTCGCCCTGACCTCTGTGGTAATGAAGCCTTTTGAGCGCCTGGTGCTGGCACACCTTAAATCCATCACAGACCCTCTATTGGACCCCCTGCAGTTTGCCTACAGAGCCAACATGTCTGTGGACAACGCAGTTAACATGGCCCTCCAATTCACTCTACAGCACCTGGACTCCCCAGCATCCTACACCAGGATCCTACCATCATCCCAGCCCTGCTTCAGGACAAATTCTCCCAGCTGAACGTGCCTGGCTCCACCTGCAGGTGGATCACAGACTTTATGTCGGACAGGAAGCAGTGCGTTGAGCTGGGAACACAAGTCTCTGACTCCCGGTCCATTAGCACCGGATCACCTCAGGGCTGCGTCCTCTCTCCTCTGCTCTTCTCCCTGTACACCAACAGCTGCACCTCCAGTCATCCGTCCGTCAAACTCCTGAAGTCTGCGGACGACACCACCCTTATTGGGCTCATATCTGTTGGAGACGAGTCTGAGTATAGGTGGGAAGCGGCCAACCTGGTGACCTGCTGCAGCCAGAACAACCTAGAGCTTAATGCTCTTAAGACAGTGGAGATGGTTGTGGACTTCAGGAAGAACACAGCCCCACTCACCCCCATCACCCTGAGTGACTCCCCAATCAACACCGTGGAGTCCTTCCGCTTCCTGGGCACTATCCTCTCCCAGGACCTCAAGTGGGAACTGAACATCGGCTCCCTCATCAAGAAAGCACAACATAGGATGTACTTCCTTCGGCAGCTGAAGAAATTCAACCTGCCAAAGACAATGATGGTGCACTTCTACACAGCCATTATTGAGTCCATCCTCACCTCCTCCATCACCGTCTGGTACGCTGCTGCCACTGCCAAGGACAAGAGCAGGCTGCAGCGTATCATCCGCACTGCTGGTAAAGTTGATTGGCTGCAATATGCCTTCCCTCGAGGACCTGTACACCTCGAGGACCCTGAGGCGAGCGAGGAAGATTGTGGCCGACTCCTCCCACCCTGTTTCAGTCACTCCCCTCCGGCAGAAGGCTGAGGTCCATCAGGACCAATACTTCACTTTAATTCTAATTCCACTAAGTACTGCTAGTTTATGTACCCTCAGTATAGATAGTCCACATATTTTAATGTTAGGTTCCTATATGTTTATTGTATGCACCTTCCTGCCAAAGTAAATTCCTTGTCTGTGCAAACTTTCATGGCAAATAAATCCCTTTCTAATTCTGATGAAATATGATATTCCTCTTAATATTCATATTTTATGAATTTTCATATTAAATCATACACCTTAACTGTTTATACCATATTGAAGAGGAGAACTAGGGGATTTTTATGATGTGAATAAACATATGATTACTTAAGGCAAATCATATTTTATCAAGGTGATTTCAGGCAGCAATTCTTTACAAAAACTTCTGTATCCACCATACCATATCAGACAACTTAATTTTTTACCACTTTTATTACAAGATGGAGAAATACTTGAAATAGGTGGAATATCTACAAATCTGTGGGCAATGTAGAACTGAAGACAGATTAGAAATATTATATTTTGATTAAAAGTTATGACCATTTTAGTGACTAGTGGAGACATAGGGGAAACCGGAATTATCCTCCCCCAAAAGTAGCTAGCGCTATGGTTAGATACTCCTCTCGATAACTAAAAAACTTTCGAGTTTCTTTCACAATCGACCGAATTGGCCAAACAAGGCATGTAGATTTAGTTTACAGTGTACATAATCTAGCTAGTTAATGTTGTTTTTCCAAGTTTTTTAGAAATCTGCTCAAATCAAGGCTAAACAGTGCTACTACCGTCATAGCTGCCTGTCACGAATGGCCAAGCCGGACACGTAATTCTTTTCTGAAAAAACTTGCGTCACTCCCACAAACAAATTCTTCGTAAGTAAAAAGTTTAGACTTTTAATTGACAATACATATTAAGAAACTTGTCTTTACTCATAATATCGTCTCCGATTTCAATTCGAAGCTGTAAATCTAACACTGTAGGCAATCTTCCATGGTCTCCGCTCTGGCTCCGCCTCGGAAAACAATGGTTGCCGTTGCTGACGATACACTTATTTTCCCCTCCCAGTAACCCCTTAACCAATGATATGTACTTTGAGCTTAAGTTGTCATGAGTATCTGGCCGTTTTCAGAAATAAAATAGGTGATGGGACGGCAAAGACATTAAGGCGGGAACCATGGGCATTTTTATGCCCATATTTGACTGGTACGGCAGGAAAGGGTGAATTCAGTGATTTATTGGGGTGTGCTCGCCGAAGGCATTTATCTCACATAAATATTTTTTTATTTATTATTTATTATCGCGCCCCTAAGGCCCCTAATTCCAGTCGAATTGATGCAGTCGCCATTAATAAAAAAAATATTTATTCGCTTCACCTCCGAAAATGTTGTCCCAAGTTCACCAAATTTGTCAAAGATGATCTTCAGACTAAGCCTCACAAAGGTTATCAAACCGACTTCTGATTTTCGAAACCATTTGTCCGGTAGAGCCAATCAAAATCGCCACCAATTTGGGTTGTATATCTCAGTAAATCTATAATGCACTCAAACTTGGTAAATATACTCAGTCCTGTTCTGAGGATATCTTAACTGTTTGTTGTTTTTTTAAATTATTATTATTTAAGAAGAATGGACAGACCTGACATTTTGTGTGTGTGTGCGCATGTCTTACCTGCCCACTGGAATAGCAAAATAGAAGACTGACAGCATTCGTGTCCTCTTCTCCTTAACGTACAGATCAGCTATTATGGTGGGTGCTATGGTGGAGTAGCTGGCTTCCCCTACTCCAACCAAACCTCTTGTCAATAGCAGTGCCCAGAAATACTGAAATACAAAAGCAAGTGTAAAATATACATATATTTATATTAGGACTGATCCGTAATAGTCAACCAAACAGTCGAAAACTCTTGGTTAACCAAGTTGACTGGTCAATTGGTCGCAGAAAAAAAACAGGAAGCGGAGAATTCACGCAGTCAGTGACAGACAGACATGATCGTTTACACAGCTGGTCCAGCCGTAATTAATTATGTCAGGCAGGAATAACAAAAGTTGGGATGATTTTTAGAGGGCCGTGGGCCATACCAAATTACGTTGTGTCCTTGGGCAAGGCACTTCACCCTACTTGCCTCGGGGGAATGTCCCTGTAATTACTGTAAGTCGCTCTGGATAAGAGCGTCTGCTAAATGATTTAATGTAAATGTAAATAATGACTCCAAAAAAGTGACAGGCAAACTCTGCATGCAAATGTTTGCCTATCATTCATCGACCTCAAACATGGCTCATCATTTGAAACATATAAGTAGCCTGACATTGGCCACTTTGCTTGGCCGGTAGGTCTAACATTAGATAACCTAGATAAATCCCTCTCAATACAAGCATTCACTATACTGCCCGTGTCAGCCTCAACTGAGAAACTAATATTGATACAACATGCCACAACTAGAGGGAAATTGTGGGGTGTGCTCCTGTATTTTTGTAAGCCCTTCGACTGGTTAGCTCTTGCGATTCCCACACAGCAGAAGTGTAGTAGTTAGACTAGCTAGCTCTACAATTTCCTGCGGCTACGTTTGAATCTAAGAGCAACACTTGCAGGTAGCAACTCTAGTGCTAAATAAGTATTTAGCTGGTGGGCTCCATGACACCGGAAAAGTAGGGCTCGTGAGATTGCTCACCAAAAGAACGAAGGGGAACCAAGTAGCCTCGACTTTCTTAGACTTTTAGCTATGGTACTAATAATGATGGCTAGCTGATATCGCTGTCTGTCTTACTAGAACGTCGTAGCTATGCATCGTTGCTAACGTGTGATGAAGTTGTGGCGTTAGGCTAGCACTGATTACCCTTGTGGCACACAAGGCATTTTTGCCACAAAAACTTAATTCAAGGCTAAACCGTCAAATGGAACTTGCGCGCGAATACAAGCAACTCAATCGGGACCAAGACGAACATTTTGACACCGACGTTGTAAGGCAGATTTTCTGTGTACATGTACAGCGTGAGTCTCTAAGGTCAAAACGTCATACAGCGAAGCTCCCTCTGAACAGAATATAGCACACAGCCCAGACAGGGGGGAGACAGTAAGGAAAATCCTGTACAAATAGGGCTTATGTGAATTACGACCACTTCACCTGCCGAACATTCTAGTGTATCAGTGCACTGTCCACTGAAGACCGGTTAAGGAAACAATTCTGTGCATTCTATATCTGTACTGTCCAACTCATGTATTTAATCATGGCTGAGAGACAGAGTTTTCACTCATGCCATCAGTTTGTCTTGAACTGGTTTATTAGTTGAGCTTCCCGGATCAAACAAAGTCAACTCCTCTCCTTTGTCGTGACTCCTTCCGGCCTACCTTCTCCAGAATAGTCATATCAGATGTTGTCTATGTAGTGTAAATATATAAGTTTTTTGAGGAATGGGAAAAAAATAATGAACAAATATAATACATATTTAAGAGCAATTGGCCCACATCAGACCTTGGGGGAGGGGGGGGGGGGGGTCTGCTGCACAGGCCACGTCCACATGTCAATTTCTCAAACTGATGGCATCCACCCGATTTGTCCCAATTCTTCTGAAACTTGGTGTACGCCTCATGTTTCATGAGGAACAAAAATGCCTCAAGAACCCATAAAGTCCACCATGATGGATTTTCCTGTACATTAAGGGCTCAACTAACTTTTTGAGGCACTTGTCCTTTGGACAAGTACATTAACGTTTCACTTGTCCATGCACAAAAGTCATTTGTCCGGGTAAAGATTTATCATTTATTATAATTTTTTTGTGTTGACGTTAGCTAGCTAGCGTCGGCAGCTGTGTACATATCAAGCATTTGCAGCATGTGTATTGGTTAAATGTACATAGTTAAATATCAGCTTATATACAACTGTAAAGTATACACCTTTTAAAGGATCCCTTGGTAAATCAGCCCCTGCCGGGTAGAAAGGTAAATTGTAGAAAAAAATATTTTGTGGCAAAATCCATTGTTATGTCTACAAAATTATTTTAGATATAGTAAGTTTAGCTAGCTTGCAAATACTGAGGAAAGCCTACCAAAGTGAGTTAGCCAATGTCGTTAGCGATGCTAGCTAACGTTAGTTTGCTAGCTGTATATAACATTTAACTGGGTCTTGCAGCGCTGCTTGATTTCCTGAAATTATTATGAAATGTTATGTTCTACTAGCCATTTTCCTACTTTAGCAAGTCACAGTATTTCCAAGCCCTCATAGTATAACTGAGACGACACTGTAAATAATTCCTCTTTGGAGTAATAAGCCCCCGTTCAAGTTTTGAGGATTAAATTAACTGCACGGTGTGTAGAGATCTTGGGACAAAGCCACTTTTTTGTGTTTTACTAATGCAGAATTAGGTAAAATAAAATGGGTAAAATAGACATAATGAGTGGCACATAACATGAAGTAGCATGGCATTTAGTTTTGTTTGAGTTTTGAGTGGGGCAAGTACATTTCTCTTCCACTTGCCCTACAAAAAAATCCACTTGTCCCAGACAATCGAACAAGCCTTAATGTCGAGCCCTGACAGTGACATTTTGCGAAAACCTTGAAATTCTTCTTCTCTTGAACCAAAGGTCAAATTTTGCACAGATGTGTAGAATTGATGTCTTTCAAAATGTTACGTGGGAAAAATGAATCAAATACAACATGGCTGAAAGGGGTGTATTTATGTAAATGTCCACATTGCCTCAATATGTTTGTGTCACTAAATCAAATGTCATTTTGAATGATGGGTTTTCAAATCTAATAGGCTTTAAGGTGACACACCCCTGAAGTACCATAAACAATTTCACCTTGATATGTCAAAATATGACTGAATTTCAGCTGTTTGAACTTGGACCAAATCTGACAATGCTCGCTATTGGAGAAACAGCTTTTTTTATTATCCAGTTACTGAACTTTGTGTAGTTCGACCGTGTCCCTCGGGGGCTCATGTGGGGGGTGCTCCGAGAGTATGGGGTACCGGATTCCCTGATCGGGGCTGTAATTGAAATAGAGCTGTTTCAACCTTGGCTGAATCTAACAACGCTAACCACAGGAGAAACAGCTTACTTTTTTGTACAATAACTGAACATGCCAATACTCAGCACTGAGAATAACTCAACGAGCTGGAACGGTGACCTGCAAAGTATAAGGTCATAGGTTCAAATCAAGCCACACTGAGTCTGTCTTAAATTATCATATATGTTTAGTTAAACAGGATGACATCGTTCTGAAGTACCATGCGCAATTTCACCTTGATATGTCAAAAGATCATTGAATTACAGCTGTTTAAACTTTGTCCGAATCGAACAAGCCATGCTAAAGGAGATACGGCACTTTTTTTTTGGACAGAAACTGACAAGATCCTCAGACTTGCGGGTAGCTCAATGGGTTGAAACGTTATCCTACAAAGCGCAAGGTCACAGGTTCGAATCCAGGCACAGTCTTTTGGCCTGTCATAATTTTGATTACTTGTTTAGTTAAACAGGCAGACATCATTCTGAAATACTATGCGCAATTTCATACAGTTTAAACTTAAAATGTCAATCGTTTCTTAACCTTTGTCCCAAAGCTGACAAAAAAACTAATACTCATATCACAAAGTCGGAGCACAGCTCGATAATCAGCGTGCAGCATGCAGTGCGGCATGTCCAAAAACGCAAAGACTTGTGGGAAATAGTTTGGTTACAACAGCCTTGCGAGGGATTTCAGTTGTTGTGTTTGTTCAGTTAGATGTTTGTAATGTTATTGTTGGTTAGTTAATATAATCTTGTTGGTCACCCTGATTGTGTATGTTGTGTAGTTTAATGGGACCAGAGAGTCGGCTGCTAAACCATCACAGGCTATTCTTGCAAGGAGCTGAATATGAACGCTGCCCTAGCCCAGTTGCCCACATGACTTTAGTTAGTTGTGCATTGACTGAGAGTCTGGAATTGTTTTAGGCCAAACATTTAGTCGCTGTGCTCTCTTGTTGTCCAAGTCTCGATCTTCTGCAGTGTACATGTTTATAATATTTTGCCATTTTGCGGAGGAACCCGCATCGCTGCTTGCAACTATATTTGTATTTTGTTTTTTTATTTAATTTTCACAACGTCCCAACTTTTTGGGAATTGGGGTTGTAAAATACTTTGTTTTCACAAGTGTCAAGTGAAATAAAGATACACTTACTTCTTTAGGTGTGTAGGAGCTGGCAAGAGTCACCACCGACCAGAAGCTGATGCCAATAAGCATGATAAACTTCCTGTTGTACCGGTCGCCTAGGTAACCAAATAACGGTGCTAGAAACATGTAGCTGCAGATGAAAACTGGGAGGCAAAGTAGGACCAAAATTACAAACAGCATTATATATAATATTAGAAACGTCATTTAATATGTCAAACTCTTCCCCCACCTGTCTGAAGCAAGCCTGACTTTCCATCATCAATACCAAAATACCGCTCAATATCAGGAAGAACACCTGTGTAAAACAGAGGTTGTCCATAGTGAATGTGGTTTTTCACAGTTAAAGCAATGACATACACATATCTTATTTTGTAAATATTCTTATTACACATTTGTTTATTTCTAAAGTCTGAGAACCCCAGAAAAACTTTAATTTGACATTGAATTATCTCTTTATGATGCCCCATCATACCAGCTACAGTGAACCTGTCCATGTAGTTGAGTAGGTTGATGTAGCAAAGGACACCAACGGTAACCGTTGCTCTAATATTAGAAACGCCGCTGGCTGGTTCCTCCTCATCACGTTGGACAGGCTTCATCCTCGGGTCTTCCGACCCTTCATTCTCGCTGTCGTCTGTAATAAAGGGCATTGAGTCGGAAGTGGGGTCGTCGGTAGACATGGCTAAAAAAAGAACAATAAATCATATTGTATATTATTTTCCTGATGTAAGCACAGGTCTCTATCATCAGGGCCTGCTACAGACCATAATTGAAAGAAAAATAACAGCATTGATACATAGCTACATAACATTAAAACCTAACATATAAGCTAGATAAACGACAGAGAGAAACAGACTCGATGTTAACTTCAAAGGGGGTAGACAGAGTATGTTTTTGCTCCACTGCTACTGAACACCTTAAAGCTAGGAAGGGTAGAGCTACATGGATGTACAAACTTATATGGTTTGGCTCCAGTCTCGAGATGCCAGTTGACAGAAACACCTACTAGCATACATACGCAATATCTGCAAGCCTAACGTGTGTGTAAAAGCGTCTTCTCCGTTTGAAATGTATTTTCCTTTTGCTCCTAGTCGGTCATTAGCCAAGTAGTCTAGTTTCTCGGCCTGATGTGTTAATATTTCAAAGATTATGGTCAGTTAGTAAACAAACAATCTAACTAATTTAACCTTGTACTAGTGTTATGAAATAGCTTCACGTTAATACAAAGCCTGCCATACCACTAGCTTATAAACTGTTAGCTAGTTTGACACTACTAATTATGCTAGTAGTAGCTAGTAGCCAACAGTCTACTAGCTAGTAGCCTAGCTAGCTAGCTACAGACAGTACTGTAGCTGCTTTAATCAATGCTGATCATTCTAAAAGATAGCACTGGATAGCCAGTGCTGGATAGCCAGTGCTATCTTAATTAAATGTGCTACATATGGTGACAAACGTTAAATGAACTAAATGAGTAAAATTAGTGCAATATCTAAATGTCCAGGTGCTTTTTATATTTTTACTTATACCAACAATCTACGTTTTTATTGTTTACATTTCAACATAGCTACCTGTAACCTGGCTTGATGTTGCTCACAATGCGTCTGAATTGTTGCTGCGAAGCTAATGCGAGGCTTCGTCCTTAAAAAAATCCCTGGTGCCACCTTTAGCTGACACTTTATATATTAACTTTACAGACAATGGCCAACATGTCTACTATGCGCTGTGAGACGAAATGACCCAATTACACTGAACTCGAGTTTTTTTTAAAAGCACTGCACTTTTATCTTAATCCCGTCGCAGCCATGTTGACTACCTATACTTCCGCCAACACTCACATGACTATTGCAACACGACCAGTTTCTTACAGTTAACAACCCTCAGTCGTTGACCTTTTCGCAAATAACTTTATCCACAAAATTATGTACATTTGCATTCAGTTACACAGTTCCATTAGATCTTATAGGCAATAAATTATCTAAGAGTTGACCAGCCATATTTTTATTCCAAAACAATTTCCAAATACTTTGTTCACAAACACACTTGAAATTAATACAAATATAAACAATTAAAAAATTGGTGCACACATTTCCACCACTAAGAAAACAAAGGCGCAATTGTGGTTTATTTTAAGCATGTAATTTATTTTTGAAATTGTGAAATGCTTAAATTGAAGTTGACCCCAAAAAGTGGTTATATATATTTATATATATTCAGTCTTAGTTGTGTGTCTTTGGTCTGTTGCCGAAGGGAGGAAACTTGCACCAGTAATCCTTGCATCAACAGTCAATGATCAGGCCCACACCTCAATAACATCACCATCCTCCATGTCCAGTTGGGATGGTGTCTGGATATTTGTGACCTTTGACCCATCGAACAGGAAGTGCACTTTTCGCCTTGCATCAGTGACAACATTTGAAAGATACTGGGTGAGAATTGAACCAAGAGGAGCACACTGGGAAGGGAAATTGAAAAAAGAGGGGTTAAGAATGCGTTCTGTAAATGGTGCCTGCCTGATTATATATCAACAACCAATCACAATATGTATATACACCGATCAGCCATAACATTTTGACCACCTGCCAAATATCATATAGGTCCCCTTTTTGCCACCAAAACATCTCTGACCTGTCGAAGCATGGATTCCACTAGACCTCTGAAGATGTGATGTGGTATCTGGCACCAAGACCTTAACAGCAGATCCTTAAGTCCTTTAACCCTTGTGCTGCCTTCGGGTCACATGACCCAAAGGTTCATAACGAACCATCGTTGTGTTTACCCAATAGAAAAACAAATTAAAATAATTTTCTTTTAACCTTCGCCATGCTCCTCCGCGTCGAGAGGAGCCAGCTGAGGTGGCTCGGGCATCTGATCAGGTTGCCTCCTGGACGCCTCCCTGGTGAGGTGTTCTGGGCATGTCCCACTGGGAAGACCCAGGACACGCTGGAGGGACTATGTCTCTCGGCTGGCCTGGGAGCGCCTCGGGGTCCCCCAGGAAGAGCTGGTGGAAGGGGAGAGGGAAGTCTGGGCCTCCTTGCTTAGGTTGCTGCCCCCGCAACCCGACCCCTGGATAAGCGGTAGATGACGAGACAAGAGACCTTCGCTATGTGGGGGGTCTTCGACAGCCCAACGTTTAAAAGAAAATGCTTCATGCGGTAAAGTTGTCGCAATACGATGGTGGGTCACAATGATTGATGGGTCAGAATGACCCGAAGATAACACAAGGGTTAAGTTGCGAGGTGGGGCCTCCATGGATCTGACTTGTTTGTCCAGCACATCCCACAGATGCGCGATTAGATGAAATCAGGGGAATGCAGTGTCACGCATTCGCCATGAGACTCACCCATTTCAACAATTTCTCATGCTAAGAAATAAGGGATGACTTGTCCTGCTATATACATTAATGGACGAGATGCAGGCATACTGAGAAGATAGTTGTTTTTTTACTCTGTATAACTCAAAACACAACTATACTCAACAACTCAAGAGATACATCCACATGAATGGCAGGACTCACGGTTTCCCAGCAGAACATTGCCCAAAGTACCACACTGCCTCCGCTGGCTTGACTTCTTACATTTACATTTATTCATTTAGCAGACGCTTTTATCCAAAGCGACTTCCAAGAGAGAGCTTTACAAAAGAGCATAGGTCACTGATCATAACAACGAGATTGTCCCAAACATTGCAAGTAGCCAAAACATGAAGCATACATTGTGAAAAAGCTAAACAAGTGCCAAAAGGGAGGACCCATAAGAGCATGCAGTTATACAAGTTACAAATTAAAACAACATGAACCACTTCTTCCTATGGTGCCATGTGTTCCTCAGGTAAGCGACCACACGCACTCAGCCATCAAGGTGATGTAAAAGAAAATGTGATTCATCCAACCAGGCCACGTTCTTCGATTGCTCCTTGGTCGAGTTCTGATGCTCAAGTGCCCATTACAGGCACTTTCGGCAGTGGACAGGGGTCAGCATGAGCACAAGAACCCAACTGATTTATTGGCGGGCCAATATTATCGGACAATATTAGCCATTTTGACATCGGTATCGGCATTTTTAATGGCCAATATTTTTTTTTATAGATATAGATATTATATTTAGTTATGAGTGTTGGCGTTGCATATTTTGTCCACCAGAGGGCACTCTACTAAATATTTGTATCGATATCAGCCTTAAAAATACTTTATTGGTCGGGCTCTAATGAGCACCCTGACTGGTCTGCCTTTACGCAGCCCCATACACAACAAATTACGAAGCACTGTGTGCTCTGACACCTTTCTATCAAAAACCAGCATGAACTTTTTCAACAATCTCAGCTTGTCTGTTGGATTGGACCACACAAAGCAGCCTTTGCTCCCCATGTGCATCAATAATCCCATGACGGTACACCACTTTGGTACTGACCACTGCAGACCGGGAACACCCCCCAAGAGCTGAAGTTTTGTAGATGCTCTGACCCTCTGACCCAGTCATTTAGCCATCACAATTTGGCCCTGTCAATGTTGCTCAAATTCTTACGCTTGCCCATTTTTCACATCAACTTTGAGGACAAAATGTAAATGTTCAATATATCCCACCTACTGACAGTTGCCATGATAACAATATAGTCAGTGTTATTCATTTTACCTGTCATTGGTCATGATGTTATGGCTTATCAGTGTATAAAAGTTCTGAAAAACAAAAGACAGACAGTACTGTGCAAAAGTATTAGGCACAATAAAAATAAAAAAGGTTAAGGAAAAACGCTTTAAGAAATAAATAAATGAAAAAAATGTAACAAAAGGTTTAGCGAAATTGTACTTTTATACTGCTGCACAAATAAAACATTTCTATTACATGTATTTATTTGATTAAATGTTGCATTCAGATTTACTATCATTCTGATTTATTTTTAATACAAATAGGTACGGTACAAAACGTTTGCCAAACTTTCTGCATCACTATTAGTATCCTCATCTGCCTCCTCACCGACAAGACACCAGAGATGTAGCCTACTAATTAATAAACTCCTTTGCGCAGTGTTGTTCTTTATTACAAATTAAATAAAAGTCGCCCTTGTGTACACACCATTCGTGTACCCTCATCGAAATTCAAGAAAAGCTGTAGCATTAAATTGAAGAAATACAGTATAAGACATTATTTGTGTAAAAAATCTTGGGTGCCCAAGACTTCTGCACAGTATTGTAAGTGGTGACCTTGGCTTAGAGCCATGGTTGGCCATTTTGCACGCATTCTGTGGTGCTCATTGCTAACATTGATACGAAAAACTAATAGTCAAATAAAAAAGTTGTCTTATTGTTAATGAATTAGCTTTAAATTATGTATTTTTGGCTAAGAACAAGGGGTTGTCACCACTACTTCCCATGGCTATGATTAGAGCCAATCAGTTTCCTCAAGAATAGAAACCAGACCATGGAAACTACTAATACTCACTTTATGTATGGAAAACTCCTGCGCTGAGCCTTTCTCCTTACCCTGCAGTCGCAGAGTGATCATGCCACCTTTGTCCATGGGGTCCAATTTCTCATCTGCTGCTATGATGACACAATCTGACAAGCATGGAGACATCATTAATGAGGGCATATATAATGGTATATGCTCATTTAAAAAGGTCCCTTGGAACACCTTGTTATCAGACCCACCTATGATGTCAACAATTCCCAGGCCCAGTTCATTGGCTGAGGAGTGTACAGGAAGCTCAGTATCACTCCTCAGCAGTAGAATCCGTGACGGCGGGACCTTGAGCTTCGCTGACAGCTGATCCACTGCCTTGCTCAAGGGGGCTGTCTACATATGACAGGGCCATAGAAGAATCATAAAATTGCGTTTGCAAAAACCTTGATTGTGCAGACTACTCTTGGGTTAACTCCCTTAATGATATACAAAAAGCAGTAAGATGAGATGAGCTGAGGTAAAAGGCTGTCACTATCACAGAACAATCAATAGACCTTACATTCTCTACATAAGCAAAATGGTATCATGGACTGAGAAAAGTTTGGGAATTGTTTTCAGAAATTGCAGAGCCCAAACTTGAGGTACCACCAGGAAGGTAATTTACATACATGTTGAGTTCATAAAAAAGACTTCTTAACTTCTAATTACTCAATAACAGAATTGGAAGAAGAAATAATATGCCTCAATTCATACAGAAATCACTGGGATCTTGTAAAGATCTGTACGACAGCGGAACTTGAGCGTGAACTCGCGTGATGTCAGCGGGATTTCCTCTTTGGTGATGGGCTGGCTCCTGGACCTGGCCTTGCTTGCAGATAGGATGATGTTGTCATCGTCAGTGTCATCAAGCTGGGTGGGGTATTCAAGCTCTATGGCCTTAACCTCCGGTGGAGGTGAGAGGAGAGAGCCAAGCGCATCTAACTTTCTATCGATCTCTCTGTGTAGGTGAGAAAGAATGAGAGAGATGCAAAGTGTGAACAATGCTGATGTAACCATTGACCACAAATGCGCATGCATGCATTATATAGAAAATCCTGTCTACTGTACCTACAAAATATGGATCTTAACTCACCGGATCTTTTGATTGGCACGCTTGGATACTTTCATTGCTGGGCTATCTGGAGGTGGGGGTGGAGAGGGGGAGCGAATGTCTATTCTGAATGGGAGAAAGAGGAGAGAGGGAGGTTTGATTCTGTCACATCTTTGATTAATAGATTTTCTGTCAATGGTTCCATATGATCAGCTTCTAGAAAAGTGAATTGGTCTTATGACTCAACTCATACATCGCTGCTGCCATCTGCCTTTCACTTAATGTACTACAAAAATGTGACAAGCCTGCTTAACCCAAAGGAAATTCGAGACAATGTCAAGTCATCTCTTCCTTCCAGCGAGGTATGAAAACGCACTGCTTCAAACTCTACCTGGACTCATTACTTAAGCAGCATTTAGATTCCTTCTCATGGTTTAGGATAAATTGACCTTTTTGGGGGGGTATGTTGTATTTGAGATCTTGTTTTGGCATTGTCTTGTGAAAAGACTACACCTGCAAAAAATTACTTATTATTGAGATAACATTGTTGTTGCGGCACTGTCTTTTTGTTGAATTATGCAACGTTGTAATTGAGATACTGTTCTTGTAAAATACAAAACATTCCATAGCAATAACCTGGGTAATACTGTTAGAACCATTTACTACTAGTCCTTGATTATTGCTGCACTTACAATAACTACAGCTACCAACTACAAAAATTAAGAAACCACTGCACCTTTTTCTTTAATTGGAAAAAAAGTTGAGAAGGACAATTTTGAGTGAGGAACAGAAGGGTAAAATTTGCAGTGGCCTCTTAAATTGTACCCTTCTATTCCTCACTCAAAATTGTCCTTTTCGAAAAAAAAGAAAACATTTAAAGAAAAAGGTGCAGTGGTTTAAATTCTTTACAGAGCTGTATATGCACTATTTGTATGTTGTTTTGGATAAAAGGATCTTCTAAGTTAATTGAAATGAATGCACAGTGCCCGTGATAAAGTCAGTGATTATGATGTCAGTGAAACACACAAATACAGAAATTGGACTATAGATAAAATAAATAAACATAAAATAAGACATCTACAGAGCTTCAGGCTGACCCAGAGCAATCTGGAGTGGTGGTTTCAGCCCGTACCATACACCGCACACTAAACAAAGTAGAACTCCATGGGCAAAGACCAAGGAGGAAAACACTATTGAAAGGCACAAAAAGGCAAGACTGTTTGCAAAAACATTCAAAGGTAAGTCACAGTCTCCCTGGGATAATGTTCTAAGGATGGATGAAACCAAAATAGAGATTAAAAAAGACATTAAAAAAGAAACTGTTGGTGTCCTTTTACCGCTGCTCTGAGGAGTCAGTGTTGAGCTATGACATCTTGCTGTGGTTTGCCAGCTGCACGGCAGCAGAAAGAAAGGTACTCCAGAAGGTCATTAACACCCCACAAAAAGTCATTGGTGCTCTCTTCCACCTCTTGACATCTATAAAACACGCTGCCTCAGATAAGGCCACAGCATCCTCAGAGACTCAACACACCCTGGTCACCACTTATTTGAACTGTTGCCCTCAGAGAGGTGCTTTAGGACCATCAAAGCAAAAACATACAGGCTGAGAAACAGCTTCTATTACAGAGCTATCAAAGCACTTAACAATGCACAAAACTGACCTGTATTTCTCTGTTGTGTAATATGTGTTGTGTTTTTACTTGTTTTTACTTAAACTGAGTATTTATAGTGTAAATATGTATAGTCTACAGTCAAAAGTATATGTCGTGTGGGCTCTGTGTCTTGTTTTTAAGGGATGGCTTATGCATGTGTATAATCTGTGATGGGGATGGGAATGTTTGTGTTGTGGTGCGAACTGTACAATACCCAGCACGGGTCTGTGCTTTCTGCTGCTCTGCTCTTTCATCCGCTCACGAACAGACACTCTGTTGATTGCCGTGCGAGGACTATTAATAGGACACGGCTGCAGGCCTTCAGCGAGATTGAGTGGCCAACACAGATTGGTGGAGCCCAAATTGAACTGGATACAAGAAGACTTACAGCGGCGAGATGGGGGAGAACCGAACAAAGGATTCTACGACCAGCCAAGGCGACGGGTTGGAGATCCACAGTTGCTTTCCTCCGCGATACTAGCCCCTTCACGAACTGCTGCTGTTACAGGGTCTATGCTGTCTACTACGTTCGAGTCCCGAGGGAAGGGGAGCGGAGACATTGGACAAGCAAGATTGTCCTGTGCTTTCAAATATAAGAAAAAGGAACGGTGACTCCAACATCCATTACCCAGTTATCCAGTTTGTTTGCCATTGACAGGTTTGAAGCAGTACGAAATCCAGTTCCTGGCGTTCTCGAGGGGACCCCGAGGAGTGATGTCACCCAGGCGGGAGAAACCACATCAAACTAGAGAGGGTACAATTTCTGGGGAAATTGTAGGGTGTGCTTGCTTGCTTCAGATGCAGGTGGGTCCGTTTTCCCCTTCAAGTGATATTTTCAAGCATTTAGGCCGAATCCCAATACTCCCCCTTACCCCTTCCCCTTACTTTATCCCTAGCCCTTGGCCCTCGAAACTAAGGGGTAAGGGCTACATAGCCCTAAGAAATGGGACACCACTTGGTTACAGGTACGTCATCTAGCACGTATCGATATCTCCAAAGCAAGTAGTGTTTGGCACTGATTTAAACGAAATTCGCTGCTAATGGAGTTTACTTTAAACTGTAGACATGGTAGTCAAAGAAATGCGGGACTGTTGTGCAATTCAGCACTGTAATATTAGCGTACCAAACTAGCGATTTTTAGAAACGTTTCAATTAGGAAAATGGTTGCAAATATATATGTTCATGACTGTATATAACACAAAACAAGACTGTCATAATTTTTTTATCAATTAATTAAGCCGAAAATATTATATTTAGCGGACTCTGGATGATCTGGCCGCCATTGTTGCCGGTCGCGCAGTTTTCACATAGCCCTCGGTTTCAAGTAAGCTCCCGACCTCACTTGGTTTTAAGGGGTGTATACCCCTTAGTCTTAGCCCTTCCCCTAGCTCAAAAAGAGTATTGGGACACCACTAGCTCTCACGGGAACGCGCAAAACGAAGGGGAAGGGGTAAGGGGAAGGGGTAAGGGGGAGTATTGGGATTCGGCCTTAGCCTACTCATATTGCATGATTCATTAAGAACAGCCTTTGAAACAAGGAACCCCCTTTGAAACAAGCTACTGTAACAACGTTGTCACTGGCAATATTTCAGATAGAATTGCGATTCAAATAGTACCGTCTGCTAACTGAAAATAAGCCACACAAAACTTAAATAAGTTCGATATTAATTTAGGGGGACATGGCTAATTCAAAAGCAGTTTGCTAGAGGCAAGCTAGCTGCCGTTCCTATCCACACTCCAATGATTGTTTGAAAGCGCAGGAAATTAGAATGTTTCTTTTGTAAGGGATAATTAAGCAATAAGCCCCAAGAGGCCGTGGTTTGCGCTGATTTTAGAACAGGTAAGGAAAGTTGTTGGGCACGACGCAAAGCTTAGTTTTCGCCAGTTTTGTTTCGCCATGAAGGGGCTTATTTCCCAGATAATGACCGGCGTTCTATACATTATCCTGCTTATTACACGGCTACTTGCCAACAAAAATAACTTAACACAGTGTGTCTTTTTACAATGTATGTATTTGTTACCATTCGTATTGATGATCAGCAGAGAAATAGTTTGCCAAAGACGTTGAACTTCATAGACTTTGAGCATTATTTTGGCTTCAAATCAGCTGACGTCGCTAAGCAACAGAGTACGCTGTCGTCAATGGAGGCTGACAGGCTCTCACGTAGCAAACAAATCAACGTTTTTACAGCAATCTATATTAAAATCTCACCACCTGGCTGTTTTCACAATAGTCATATCGTCATAAAATTTCCCTCAGTTTTTTCATGTCAAATTGAACTATGAAATTAGCTACAAAAAATACCTAAAAGACGAGGCGGTCTCACGGGTGACCTGCACTCGCTCAAATTTCAAAGACTGTCATAACCTAAAACTAAAATGCGAGATTTTTTTGGAAAGCAGAAGATTTTTTGGGGGTGGTATTTTTCACTAATCCAAGCTCCAATTTGCGAGCTAGAAAGTCTCTATCACGTTGTACCCATGCGTCGTTGCTAACGTGTGTTGACGTGGTGACGTAGCTAGCACAGGTTACCCTTCGTCGACAAAAGGCACTTTGTCCCTACAAAAATGTTGTAACCTCCTAAACTGTGCAACGGAACGTAAATCCAAATAGAATCAACGCAATCGAGACCAAGACGAACCTTTTGACATCGACGTTGTCTATGTAGTACAAATATTGACTGAGCCTTAGGGGCGCAAAAATAAACAATAATAAATAATAATAATATATGTGAGATAACAATGGTTTTTGCTCGCCGAAGGCATGCACACCACAATGAGAAAAAATTGGTTGAGTCAAGAAGTGGAAGTGCAACAAACCACACACACATAGGATTAAGAAAAGTAATGTGACACATTACTTACATGCAAGTCTGAAATTGGCTTAATGTTACGGTGTTCTTTTCCCAGACAAGCTGTCAAAAATCCACCCGTTAAATTTGTGTTATATTGAGAATTTTGTTTAAAGTAGGCCAATCTAATCAAAATATCTGATTGTCCATGTGCAACTGATATACTTTTCCAGACTTCCCACCTCAACAAACCAGACAGCAGAGGTCTCACACACAGGTAAACACAATAGGACATATTTCAAAAGCACTGAAGTGTACGACTGCAGTTCCAAGACCATTATGTTCCCTTGATAATATATATTTGTAAAATTACATATATTACTCAGCTGGAGGAGTGGTGTTAGCCTACTGGTTGGTTGGAAGAGAAGGAGGCGAAATGAAGAGGCAGCGCTCAGGAGGAAACTTAGAAAGTAAATTCTAATCAGATTTTAAACAACTTGTTGGTTGCCCAACATGAGGAAGACAGCCTGCTTCTTCAACGACTAATTAGGCCTCTCAAGGGTAAATGATTCAAAAATGAACACCCATCTTTGCTGTATTGAAAGGGTCGCGTGTAAGCTATGGGACGTATATTGCATTTGTCTATTTGTAGGACCATGTTTCTCAAGTGGTGGGTCCCGACCCAAAAGTGGATCGCAAGCTGGTGTAGGTCATGTTGATTCATAAAAGCATCTTAATACATATGTTTTGTTATTTAAAAGCAAGCTCAGAAACGTATGAATGCAAAAAGCATCTTTGTAAACCACTCTGATCTGTTGTAATGTGTAGGCCTGTAACTATGTAAACCGAACATTTAACTTACTTGACTGTAAAGAATGACTTTGTATTCTAGCTAACCAACAGCGCAAAGACACCAAAGCTGACTAGATGTAAAAAAAAAAATATATATATATATATACATATCTGGCTACTACAGTACAGCACTATCTGGTGGCTGGACGAATTGTCAAGTAGTGTTGGGCGTGTGCTCTATGGGAGGTGCAGGTAGAGGCTTGGGGGGTCCCTGTGTGTACATGTGAGCGTTGAAGTGTGGGGTGCTATCTGTGTTACTGAGTAGCTATATGATTCCTTTAATCTTGTGTGCGGAATTGACCGGTGAACCTTTGCTGTGTGCCGTTTGCTGTGTGCCCCCTTGCCGTGTGGTTTTTCACCCTAGTACAAAGACCCTAGCCTACCGAGTGCCCAATATTGGCCTGTGCCCTTCATTAAATCTGTTCCAGGGGTAGTTTTATGAATTCCAAATAAAAGTATTTTCTTAACAACAAAAAAACCCTCCTGTCTCTGTTGTGGTGTGTCCTGGGATTTGTTGCCTAGTGGGTTTGCTTGTCTGTTCGGCAACATATATTTTTATTGTTTTTGTTTTAAACGTTTCAACTGCACTGAGCTACTGAGTCTGAGAGCTGCTAACTCAATGTTGTTGTACTTGTGCAATGACAAATAAATATATTCTATTCTATCCAGTCTTTCGTCCAGCTTTACACCCCCCCCCCACCACCTACGGTCTTCTTCTGACAACCATTTGGTGGTCCCACCTCTCAAGAGCGCCCGCTCCCAACCCAAGCTCTTGTCCTGTCTGGCCACCCAATGGTGGAATCCACTCCCCACCTCCATCAGAGATATTGACTGTCTCTCCCCCTTCAAGAAAAGGCTAAAGATGCACTTGTTCCGGGAGTACAAGGGTACTTAAGAAAGATTTGTTTGATCAGATGTTAGTTTATTTCCTCCAGGAACACAATAACACTTATTGAGGGACTTGTTGCACTTGTTGGTTGTAACTGATTTATCTACTTGTACTCGCTGTGAATTATATTATTTTTAGTGCTGTCAAACTATTAAAATATTTAATCCTGATTAATCGCATTAATGTCATATAAATCAAATATAATTTCGACTGATGGTTTTTCAAACCTAATTGGGTTCCAGATTACATCACTGTAACATACCATAAACAATTTCACCTTGGTATGTCAAAAATATGATTGAATACAGCATTTTACACTATGGCCAAATCTAACAATGCTTGCAACAGGAAAAACTGCTTATTTTTATTATACAGTAACTGACCGAAGGAATTGCCAACACTGAGAATAGCTCACTGGGCTGAGACAGTGCACTGCAATGTGCATGGTCACAGGTTCAAATTCAACCACAGCCTTTGGGCCTGTCATGATACTGATTATCGGTTTAGTTAAACAGGATGGCATCATTCTGAAGTACCATGCATGCCCGCGGGAACTAGGGTGCTGCAACACCCCGACAGCACAAGAATTTAAAATGATATGACTTGAAAATCCACCACTGCGGCTGCACGGAACAGCCCCGCAGTAGAGGACTGGCCATCGAGAGCACCGGGAGAAGAATAACGATGGAAAACCAGACTAAGAAACGTAAGGGTGGGGCTGAACAATTAAGAGACAAAAAGACATCACCTTCACTAGACAAGGTTTTAACAATTGAAAACCGGTTATGTTTATTTTACATAAAGCTCAACTATGTTGCTGCTCAAATAAAGGCCCAAATATTTGCGCACTCGCATTAACTATCGAAATCCCGAACTAGCATCACATCAAACACAGAATGTGCATGCATTAGCAGGGCGTGTTGTAACTTTAAGTGTATGGTTTACATTAGACTTTCAATTGGTTGTTTTATTTGTGCTGCTGTTTAATAATGCAGTAAGTTGAATGCGTAGGTGGGTGACTGCGTTTCCCATGGTGCACAGGGAGTTGCATTTCCGGTGACGTAAAAGAGAGATTCTGCAAGTAAAAGTATTTTCAGTTTGTACCCAGTTGTGGACCTCCATTTATTCCTGCTGGCTAGTTAGATTGAATACAACAGGGCGGTTGTGGTGGCGTATACGGGGGCCCGTTCTGGTGGGCCGGTCTGGATCAAAGTCCAGGGCCTATTTTTACTCCAAGTCCGTCCCTGCTGTCCGGCAACATTAAGCCCCCCCCCCCCCCAGCACCCCCTGATAAAATATGTTCCTGCGGCTATGCTACCATGCGCTATTTCACCTTTCAATGTCAAAAGATGACTGAATTACAGCTGCTTGAACTTTGTCCCAAAGCTAATACTCTGCCCTATCTATTCATAACATCTCAACAATTGATGTGTAGCAGAGAAGACAGAGAGACTGACTTGCAACCTCATGCTCTAGAGTTCGATTCTCCATTCAGCCTGTTGTTGTTGGCAAAACATGAAGTAATTTTGGTCTCTTGTTGTCCAACTCTTGATCTTCTACAATGTACATTTTTATAATATTTTGCCATTTTGCGGAGGAACCCGCATTGCTGCTTGCAGCCATATTTAGGGTTTCTCTTGTCTGCTAAATGGCTCAATAGCTCAAAAACTCCACAACCCGATTTTTTCCAATTTGGCCCAATGATACAACAGGTCACTCAGTACCCCCAGACGGCTAGTGGCCCATGTACGCCCATAGGTGGCGCTATACAACACACCCAAAGTCTACATGATTTCCCCAGCGCCCCATTAGTCCAAAATGCCTGTAAATTAGTAGACATGCCTTATTTCCCGTGGGGAACAAAAAAGCCTCAAGGACCCATATTGTCAGACTTGTGAATTTGCTTGTACGTCCAAATTTGGTACAACCTTCAAAACCCTTCTCCTCATGAACTCTAGATCCAATCGACTTGAAATTTGTTACAGATTTGTAGAATACATGTCTTTCTATAGTGTCAAATTGAATAAGGAATGCAATACAAAATGGCTGAAAAAAGGTATTTATGTAAATGCACACATTGCCACATTATCTTTGTGTTAATAAATCAAATAATTTTGACTGATTGTTTTTCAAACGTAATAGGGTTCAAGACGACATCACTCTGAAGTACCATAAACAATTTCACCTTGATATGTCAATTTATGATTGAATTCAATTGAATGGCTCCACAGCACGCGCACACGCATCCTGCCCCTTGACACACGAGCGAGCTTGGCGAGACACACAGACATGCTTTCTGGAAATTGTGTGCTGACCAAGCCCCCCACCCTCGGTTTGTAGCTCCTGTTTCATTTTGCTTCCAATCGCAGCTCGCCATTACGAATATATATTATTTTTCGGCAGCCATTGTTGTTTTCAACTAGAGTCGCCTGATAGCCGTGTTGGAGGCAGCCACGTTCGGTAAGTCCTATTATTACACATTTTAAGATAGAATCTATAATTGGGTTTGTGAAAGTACACTTCTTGAATTATGGTGAAGGTTTGAGCACTTTGAGACCTTCAGATCGTGAGTTTGAAGTGACGGAAAACTGAACTCGAAAAGTAGCTAACTTTTCCCCTTTGTGTTTATAATTAGTTAATCATTTTGCATCTCGGCAAATATTTCACCAAGAAAGTGGAGGGGGGTAGCCTTTAGGGGAATTAGCAATTCCCCACAGACAGGTCGGCTCAGAATTTTGATTTGGGTCATGAAAGTCTTTGTAATAAGCCTATGCCCCAGGGAGACCGCATAGGCTAAGGCGGCAGCCATGTTTTGGTCGCGTCATGTTCATAAGTTCACCATATTACAGTTCGGTCTACACCAAAAATGAGGAGGGCAGCCTTTAGGAGATGTGGGAATTTTGCTTTTAGCCAGATGTTCCGATTATTTTTGTGATTTGTGGAAAACTTGCAAGTGGAGTGATACTGCGTCCCGGGGGTACATTGTTTTGACGTTAGCCTCAGAGTCAGACTCGGCTCGCTCACTCACTGGCAGTGTGTAAACAATTTTGTATTTCACTCAATTCTACTCCAAAAACGTTAAGGAGGACTTCTTTTTGTAGACAAGAGCCTGCTGAAGATAGCCAGTATATATGATTTTTCAAAGCAAACCTGTTTCATTCATCATTTGCCTGAGAAAGCGACCTACCGTAGCCAGGCTGGTTTTGCCAATTTCACCAGGTCAAACTACTCAAAGTTCTCTGACAGTCAGAATCAGAGTTGGGTGTAAGGCGTTACAATGTAAGGCGTTACAGTAGTCAGACTACTTTTGTGAGGTAACAAGTAACTTAACGCGTTACTTATTTAATTGAATGAATCCGTTACTAGTTTCTTGTTCAAAAAAGTAATGCGCTACTCAAGTTAGTCTTTTGGTCGCGAGCCCTCAGCATGTGGCTAAAAGTCTAGGAAAGTTGAGGTTACTTTTCGCTAACCTAGGTACCTACAAAAATGCTAGACAAGTGGGTTCCCCTTTGTTCATTTGGTGAGCAGTCTCACGAGCCCAACTTACCTGGCGTCATGGAGCCGACCAGCTAAATAGTTATTTAAGACTTGCATGTACAGTAGGCCAAATGTCACATTAAATTATTTTAACTCAAGCTTGTGTGATGCGTCGCTGTATCGTTGCAGCGGTTTTAGGATTATATTCCAGTAAGTAAAGTCTGGTTCAGCCCATATAAGTGAAGTGAACAAAATTATTTGTTGATTAAAGAGTTTCTTGATTCAAGAACTTCATGAAAATATTGCATGTCATTATGGCGGATTATTACCTTGATCCGTATTGCTGTACAATGAGGATTGATCATGTTATATCCGACTGACACTGACTATTCAGTCAAATATGTGCTATTGCTGAGGTCAAAAAATCTTCTGGGCATCAGAGTGACCAAGGTGAATTGTCTTAGAAATAAAAGACTTCTTAATGTAACGCAAAAGTAACTTAACGCCTTACTCTCTACAGCAAGTAACTAAGTAACGAAACTAGTTACTTTACAAGAAATGTAACTAGTAACTGACAACAGCTCTCCACTGGTGTCCACCAGGGCTCTGTACTTGGACCCCTCCTCTTCTCTCTGTACACCACCTCACTTGGACTAATCATCACCTCCCATGGCTTCTCCTACCACTGCTATGCTGACAACACGCAGCTGTACCTGTCATTCCCCCTCAATCACCCTGGGATCTGCGACGGTGACCCCTTCATCCTTTGCCAGGAACCTTGGGGTCACCATGGATAACAAGCTCTCCCTCACGGCCCACATTGCTGCAGTCTCCCGGTCATGTAGATTCACCCTCTACAACATCTGAAAGATCAGGAAATACCTGTCTGAGCACTCCACCAAGGTGCTAGTCCAAGCACTTGTCCTCTCCAAGTTGGACTACTGCTGCTCGCTGGTCTCCCAGCATGCGCAACCCGCCTTCTTCAGAGGATTCAGAACGCAGCGGCCCGTCTGGTCTACAATCTACCCAGACGCTCCCATGTTACCCCGCTCCTCATCTCTCTCCACTGGCTACCCATCACGGCCAGTATCAGATTCAAAACCCTGGTAATGACCTTCCGAGCAGTGAACAGGACTGCACCCGACTACATCAAGTCTCTCCTGCAGCCTTACACCCCCACCCGTCACCTACGGTCTTCTTCAGACAACCGCCTGGTGGTCCCACTGCTCAAGACCACCCGGTCTCAACACAAGCTCTTCTCCTGTCTGGCCCCACAGTGGTGGAATCAACTCCCCACCTCCATCAGAGACACTAACTGTCTCTCCACCTTCAAGGAAAGGCTCAAGACGCACTTGTTCCGGGAGTACAATGGTACTTAGGAATGGTTTGCCAATGTTAGTTTCCTCAAGAGTCACAATGACTCTTGCTTAGAGACTTGTTGCTCCTTTGGTTAGTGGAAACTGAGTTACATTTTTGTACTCGCTGTGATATATTGTTTATATCGTTGCTTGTTTTTCCACAGGTACACTTGCACTTATAGCGGTTCATAAAGCAATATAGTACGAGTGGGGTTGTTGAGGAATATACCACGGGTGGTGTTCGGCCGTAGCCACGAGGCCGGAGGCCGAGTGGCGTAGGCAACAACACCCGTGGTATATTCCTCAACAACCCCACGAGCACGAGTACTATATTGCTTTTATAAAACAATTTTATAGTCAACAAATTAAGATCTAAATACAGCTATTGATTAAATAAAATGTGTATTTTGCCATTGTTCCTCCGCAGCGAAAAAATAGTTCCGGTGTTAACGTCAGCTGAGCTATTAGCCCGAAAGCTAACGTTATGCCTAGCAAGATTCAAAGGCAATAACATTGTGTACAGTTGACAAACAGTAAATATTATTTTACATTATGTTTGACAGGAAGATTTGCTAGCTAACCAGCCATGTCACTACCCCAAAATCAATATCAAGATTTTCACGAACAAAGTATCGGCCATACTAGTACTAGGCTACAGTACGGCCGCAGCCTGTGGAGCTAGTTGAATAGCAAATTGATGTGAGATGACCGCATCAAAGTGGACATTTTCTCCAAACTGTAATTATAATTTGACAGTATGTTTAACGACAAGACTAGCCAGCTATCGAGCCATGTCATTGTCCCCAAATAAAATCTAGATTCTTAAGCAGAAAATAATTGGCCATGTGTAGAGTTGCTGCTACTGCTGTCGTGTCGGCCGCAGACCATGAAGTAGATTGACTAGCGAGGTCAATTAGAGAACGGGATGTGAGATGAGCGGTTACGTGACACTGACACAGTACATTCTGAAAAGAAACATTTTTCAAATACGTTATAATAAATATTGAAGTCAGTCATTGTTGTAAGTACAAGTTAGCTTGTTAAAGTCTTTCAAATTGTAAATGGAGGCTTTGACTCGTCCCCGTTGTTATGGTTACTTATTTGTATCAACGCGAATGTTTCATCGCAGAGTGATTTTTTATTGGAGTGAAAAGTCAGAGTGGGTTGTTGTCAGATAATTCAACTCATGGAACGTCTCTCGTCCAATCAGAAACAGCTATTTAAGTCGAAAAAACCCAATTGTTTTATAATGTTGTTTAATTGTAACTTGTTTAATGGTTCTTCCCTTTGGCAATTATTTTGGTTGTTCACAATATGTGCTTCATGTTTTGGCTACTCGCAATGTTTTGGGGCTATCTTGTTATTATCAGTGACCTATGCACTTTGTAAAGCTCTCTCTTGGAAGTCGCTTTGGATAAAAGCGTCTGCTAAATGAATACAAAGTAACGTTACCCAACTCTGGTTAGAATCACTGTTTACAGGCAAAGGTCGAGCTGGTCTTTGGTCAGATGTGTATATTGACCAGTTTAGAGCTAAATACAGTTGCCAGAGCCTGGAATCAAACCCCTGTTTTGAGTGACTTTGCATGAGGCTCCATCAGGTCAACACATTTGGATTAAAGTTTGAACTAGTGCCACTGCATTTCGAAGTCAAAACTGAAGTCTGTATCAAGTGTAGATGCGAAAAGCTTTATTTTTTATACTAATATGGACCCTTTCTTCACTTTTACAGATCGGGAGGGTCATGGAGAGGCCTGCTCAACAGAGCATGCTGAGAGCAACAACAGAGGATGCTGAGTGTAACAGAGGATGCAAAAGATGTTGAGAGAAACACAGACCCCTTGCTGGACTTTCCCTCTCTTGCTTGACGGCTTCTCTTCAGCCCTGACCCCAAGACAGCTTCATCTAGCTGGCCTGCCCCTGCCTGCCAGCCCTCCAGAGACAGACAGTCACCCCACAGACTACTGTGTCTACTGGCACTGCAGACTTCAGGCTTTTTTGAAGACATTGATGAAAAAGGACAAAGCAAAAAATGTTACCTTGATGTCTAAATGTTTATTCTTTTCCATGTCCCAGCATGACAAGCTGCTGACTGAGTGTCTTAAGTGATGAAACCAGTTCAAGTGATAGACTTTTGACCTGAATCCAATGATTATTAATCTGAATAAAAACCACTCAAGAAAAGTACTGCTCCTTGGATGATTTGTGCTCCACATCAATACATCTCCACATTTGCCTTTGTTTCAGGCCTTTGCCTTTGGAATTGCTAGTTTCTGCTCCACCATTTCCACCATAGTGTAAGAATAAATATAATTTATTCATAATTATCATTTTGCATTACACACTTTTAGTCAATGTTCTTAAACTCAACCGATTGTTGTCATTTTACCATACTGTTCATATTGAACAGACATCAGTATTTATTTAAAGATTACTGTATATTTCCACTTTTGATTTGTATTTCCATAGTAAGTTTGGTCTTTAATTTCATTTGGAAGAGGTATTAAAAGGTCTTAAAAAGTCTTAAATTTAACTTGTTTATACCTGTAGACACGAGTAATTTGTCGTTCGTGAACGATTCGTTCATTTTGAACGATTCCTTATAAGGACTCGGGAGTAACGAGTCCTCTCAACGAGTGATTTGTTCATTTCCACGAGTCTTTGGATCATTTTTCACGTGACCTGCATAGGCTCTGTAGCTAGAGGAAACAAACGATTCGTTCATTTTGAACGAATCCTTATAAAGACTTGGGAGTAACGAGTCCTCTCTACGAGTGATTCGTTCATTTCCCGACTCGGTCTTTCTACGAGTCTTTGGATCATTTTTCACGTGACTTGCATAGGCTCTGTAGCTAGAGGAAACGAACGATTCGTTCATTTTGAACAAATCCTTATAAAGACTTGGGGGTAACGAGTCCTCTCAACGAGTGATTCGTTCATTTCCCGACCCGGTCTTTCTACGAGTCTTTGGATCCTTTTTTCACGTGACCCGCATTGTATTTTTTAGTAGAGGAAACAATTTCCTTATTCCCTTTCGCGTGGCCGCTGTTTTAGTAAGACGTGAAATGATATTCGCTCAAGTCATCATACTGACTGATTTTGTTATTTTCACTTTACATTTACACTTACAGTTTAGTGCAGTGTAATTGTTTGACGTGATAATTAAATGCTAGTGTGGTAATACATGACTAAATCATACAAACTCATGATACATTATTTTAATGCAGGAATTTCTCTTGAAATAGTATCTGCTGGTGTACGTCATGCACTAACCTACATGAGAATATGATACGTGATAACACCCCCCCCCCGTTGAAATGAACAAATTACTCAAAAAAAGATTCGTTCATTTTACTGAACAAGATTCAAAGAACCGAATCAGTAAAATGAACCGAACTTCCCATCACTAGTAGACACCCTTTGAAGCCCCCACTCCAGAGACAGTTGGTGACAGAGAAGTGCAGAAATTAAGTTAAACATAGTCATGGCTTAAGAGTAGAGTAAAAAAAAAGAGACTAAATGTGTAAATGGATGTTGAAACTCAGTTCTCTGAGTTGGTGCATGTCAGTTTAGGCAAAGGTAGTATTTTAAACCTCTAGGTTTAAAAGGAATCAGATATGATTGGAACTCTCTCTTATGCATTTATAGTTGGATTTGACATTTAATTCATTTAGCAAGTTGTTTAACTCAAACGACCATAACACAGTACATATGGTATACAAAGCTGCAGTCAGATTTGGCGAAATTGATATCTTGGATGTTATCTTTACATATAGATGGGGTATAGATGATGATGCGCACGCAGTTTCAAGGCAGAAAGACGCGTTCACTTTCACTGTACCCTACACTTTTAATGTTCCCACCATCCCCCCCTTTCTGAATAAAGTTTGACTGATCTGATTTGTTGATATCCGTTGCTATGAAAACCAGTTTTTGGGCTACTTCTAAACCTCATGTGGCCACCGCAGCATTTCTGCCTTGACGTGATCTGCGTTGAGAGAGAGGGAAACAGCATGGATGGGGATAGTGTGCGGGCAGATGTCTTTATATAGGGTGAAATGGAATAAGAAATGCAATACAAAATGGCTGAAAGAAGTGTATTTATGTAAATGTCCACATTGCCTCAATATCTGTGTGTCGATAAATTAAATATAATTTGGACTGATGGTTTTTCAAACCTGATTAGCTTCAAAATTACATCATTCTGAAGTACCATGCAAAATTTCACACAATTTTACTTTGAAATGTCAACCGTTTCTTAACATTTGTTCCAAAGCGCTGCCCTTTCTTTTCATAAAATCTCCAAAGTTGATGTGTAGCAGAGAGGATAGAGAGACTGACTTGTAACCTAATGCTCATAAGTTCAAATCCCCATCCAGGCTATTGTTGTTGGCCAAACATTAAGCAGTTTTGCTCTCGTTGTCCAACTCTCGATCTTCTACAATGTATATATTTATGATATTTAGCAATTTTGCAGAGGAAACCGCATTGCTGCTTGCAGCTATATATTGCGTTTATATTCTGAATTCTGTACTTAAAATTTAGGGGTACCAATAATAAATCACCATAGTTACATATCAATTAGCACTAACCTGCTCCAGAGCAGGCTAACGTAAGTGTAGCTGGATAAGCTTGCCACAGCCCCGGAAAAAAACATGGCAGCTCCCTTTTTGAGAAACCCAGTTGACCAAGGAGCTAGTTCGATTAGCTTTCCATATCAATAGAATTCTTTGCGATCGCCAAGATCCTTTATTTCACACGGATGAGTTCTTGTTTGAGCAATATCGATTCAGCCGACAAGGATTTTATTTGCAAGACCTTCTTGGGCCGTACATTGCAAATATCACACGCCGCAGCAAGCTGTATACTTTATTATGAACTTATGCTGCTGTACGTGAATATGTAACGCTATGTTTTAGGAAATGTCTTGTCTTATCTGTTGTGCCTGTGCTTTTTATAGGTTTCACTGTGGGAGAGTGGGAAACGTCATATGGATTCATTTTTCTGTCTTGACATAAAACATGTGAAGAAATTGACAATAAAGCTACTTGAAACTTTAACTGTGCTTCAGACTCTGCATAGCCCTAGGTTTTTAGGGTCAGGTACATTTTTATACAGGCGATGCAAAAAACATTGGCAAAGCCGCAGCATGCGTTGCTGAAAGAAAAGTGTACTTGGTGCTTAACCAGCTGATGAATCAAGTCATCATATTCCCTGGTCATGTCCCAGTCAATGAAATCAAAGAGGTATTTACACATAGAACTACATGCAGTAATGAAGTGGAGAAAAAAAGGTGCCAGTACTCTCTTGCATTGGCAAATCATTATGAAATTTGAGATTTCTACTGTGAAAAACAAAACTTGGATTGCTGGTACAACAACAATTTATTGTTAGCCTATTTATTAACAACATAAATGCATAGCCTTGGGAACATATTTTATAAGGGGGGTGGCTTAATGTTGCGGGGTGGCAGGGACGGACTGGGAGTAAAAATAGGCCCTGGACTTTTATCCAGACCAGCCCACCAGAACCGGCCCCCGTATAGCTACGCCACCGCCGCTGCCTGCTAATGCATGCACAGTCTGTGTTTGATGTGATGCTAGTTCGGGAGTTCGATACTTAAAGGCCAACTTTTTTGGCCTTTATTTGAGCGCAAAATAGTTTTTGAGCCTTGTGTAAAATAAAAATGGCTGTTTTTTAATTGGTAAAACCTTGTCTAGTAGGGATGGGCGTGGTTAATCGAATATCCGGATATCCTAAAGTAAGTTAGTATTCGAATACTTTTTTCGAATACTTATGAGCGTAGTTTGATTTAAAAAAATGTTTTATTGAAAAACCGTCGCGTCGTGTTGTGAATTCTAATAGTTGTGACGTTAGAAAATGATGAAAACCATCAAAAAAGGTAGGCTACGCCTGTGTTCTGCTGCGAGACTCCTTTCATTTCATTTGGCGCTACAAGAAGCATAGTGTCCTGGCTAAGCAGTACCTCGCAGCAACCTCAGTTCCTGCAGTCTTTTCTACGCCGGCCTGCTCGTAAATCGACTCCGTACTCGCCTCTCCCCTGAGCATGTTTACATGTTAATTCTCCTGAATAAAAATGCGGATGGCTAATGCAGTTGTGGCTTATTTATTTTCTTACCAGTAGCCATGTAGAGCTAGCGTAATCGGCTGTTTATGTTTGCATTGTGTGGTGGCGCACCGTATCCTATAGGATTCCGTTTCCAAGTTAATATGCAATATTTCTCCGTGTGTCTTTCGTTTTTATGGTGGATAGCCTACCCAATGTGTTTAATTTAGTCCAATGTAGCCTACTTTTTATTTCACATAATAATAGGCTAATCGCTTTTCCGCCAAATTAAGAGCCTAAGTCTGAAGACGCAGCGTTTTTTCAAGTTCATTGTCTTTTCGTCTAGTAATAAATTGATCTTTCATTTGTTTTCTTTATTCAACCCTTATTTAATCTAATAGTTTAACAGTCCCAATTATTGCCAGAATGTGTGGTGGTTCATGTGTTTACTGTATGCTTTGCGTCACGTCAGGCTAATTACATAACGGAACCACATTAACAAAATAGATTATCCGGATATTCGAAAATAATTTCGGATACTATTCGAATAGTGAAATCAGTTCAAATCTCCATCCCTATTGTCTAGTGAAAGTGATGTCTTTGTGATGATCTTTTCTATTTATTTTTCAGCCCCACCCTTACGTTCCTTATCTTCGTTTTCCATTGTTATTCTTCACCCGGTGTTCCCGATGGCCAGTCCGCTAATGCGGGGTTATTCCGCGGTGGTGGATTTTAAAGTAATATTTTAAATTCTCGTGCTGTCGAGGTTCCCACAGCCATACATAAATATATGTATTTATTTAAACAAGTTTGCAGCTCATGATTCGTAGCCTACCCGATGTTTCTGGTGGGACTTGGACCTCTGTTGACGTGTCTGGCTCTGGCACACGCGCTCTTTTAGTGCCTTTCTGAAGCCAGGCTAACATAATTACTTACAAATGAAAGTCGTTTAGTTTCTAGGTTTGAAAGCAGCAGTGAAAAGTATGTTTTACTCAGGCAGCAGTTGATGCTGTCTAGATAACTTTTTTTGAATCTAGCGTACCGGCAAGCAAGCTTAAGGGTAAAATGTAGAGGTGCTGGTACTGTGTACCAGTGAGTACCGGCCCACTTCGAGCACTGCCTACATGCATATACACATATTACATGATATAAACGCTTTCAGTACATATATCATCATAAGTGTCTATGAATTTGTGTCAATTAGATACTCTTTGGCCTTGTTTTAACTACTTATTCTTATTAGAGTTGAGATCATTATTTTTGCTAGTAATATCTCGTTCGATGATTCATTTCCATTAAGCCTACTGCCAGCAGGCACATTTAAATAAATGTGATCTGATTGATTGGTGTAATGAGGCACTTAAGATGACCCTATAAATTTTCCCAAAACGTAAGCTTATCAGCAATTATTTTGCCAAGCTGCCTGTCTTGCTCTGGCAGCGGTGGTGGTGTTTGACCAAGCCATGATAATATGCTTATTGTCTTTGTAGAGACTCATTATAATAGTTTGCTCGGATAGTGAGAATATCACCGATCTCTCTTTCATCTTTTCCGCCATCATCCCGTTAGAAAATCAAGGTTTTGGTGATCGACCTTTCCTGTCTTTTGAAGTAGGACGTGCACGTACCCTGATGAGTTTAGCCTGATTAAAATTAACCACATGTTTTGGATGCGGATCAGCCGCTGACGAACCAGTATTTGCTGTTCTCAATTAGCTCGCTAATGTTAATGGAATAAAGGGACAATTGATTAACTTATCTTCAACCCTTACGACGAATGAGGCCCTGCAAAATATGAACTTTGCCCCCAGTCCTCGAGATAATCCTGGGAAACTCGCTGCCCTTAAATCCCATTCTAATACGCAGATACATACACAGACAGATACATACACACAGAGATTCCTGGCATTATTAGATAATGTCTGCTGGAATGTAAAAAAATATGTATTTAAATTATAATTTATTAAATAATACATTTATTTGTAAAGCAAGACAAAAAGTAAAAAGCACATTTAGGCTATTTAATTTATGCAATGGCAATTATTTATTTTTGTAATTTAGCTTTTTTTTGCTGAGAAACGTGTTTGGTATTCAGTAGGGCTGCAACAACAAATAGATTAAATAGATTAAAATGGATTATTAAAAGCGTTGGCAAAGAATTTCATAATCGATTTGTTGTGTCGCGCGATTATTAAGCCACTCAATAAGTCGCGGAGATGTTTGAGTATTTAAAAAAAAGTTTAGTTGAGGAGCAGAGCGGAGGTAGAGGAAAGACCATTGGAGAGACGTTGTTGAGTAACGTTGTTCTGAAACAAATGGCGGAGGCAGAGAAATTAGTACGACGTAAGTCATCCAAGGTGTGGGAGCATTTCACACTAAATACATCGAAAAAGTTTGTTAATTGACCGAGGTGAAGTTATTTTCATATTCGACATTCGTTTCACATTTGGAAGACGCTACTTTGCAGCGTCGCATAAGGGACCGGGTAAAAACTACCCATACCAGTTTGATAAATAATATTTGTATGAATATAAAACCTCAAACAGATACCAGAGTATCTTAGCAATGTCTGGTATACTTCAACAGCCTTAACTTTTTCAATTAATTTTCAAATAATATCTTTGAAAAAAGCTTAATCCTTGCAAATCTTAATTTTCAAAATTGTGTCAAAAAATCTTAAATATACACCCGATTATTCAAATAAAGTCTGGCCTACTTCCACAACCTTTCAATTTTCTGTTTGTGCACATTCTGAAGATTTTTTGCACTGTGAATTTGCACTGTCAGTTCTGTTTTTGCATGAAGGGTTTTTCATGCTTTTTTGTTTTTTGTTCGATTCATCGATTAATCGAAAAATAATCGACAGATTAATCGATTATTAAAAATAATCGTTAGTTGCAGCCCTAGTATTCAGTGTTAGGTATTTCATTTTATTTCGGCCGATAATTTTCATTTAAGGGCATCCCTAACCCCAACTAATGTGGTAATTACTCAGACATGTTTTATCCACAGAACTTACCGATGTGTACTCCTTTCTAGTTCCTCTGACTCCTCTTCTGAGTCAGATAAGACTATACAGATAGGTTTCTTTTCTGACTGGACACACAAACTGGCTTCTGTGTTGCCACCTACGGAGAGCACAGACCAATCAGAAATAAACTCAAAGATTAACAGATTGACACGTCTAATATGTTTAATCAAACATGAAAATCAATACGCAGGTATACAATTCTAATTTATATGGTCCTCTTCAGATTTACAATAAAAGGTACAAAATGTACAAATATTGGCGCCTTAAGCACTGTAAAAATCCAACTTAGAAGGCATAATGCGCCACCAGTGAAAACCCTTACCCGCTGTATCACTTTGGATAAAGGCCGTCGGCTTCAGTTGTAAACTGCTGTTTACCTATAAAGAAAAAAAACTTCAAGCTTAATGACACAAAATAAACATACCTTTTCCTTTGTCAACACTGACAAAGGAACGTTCTAAATGGAAACTATTTTACTTTCAAAAAGAATGCAACTTCACCATACCCAGAACTTCACTCACACAGAAATGAGTTAACAACAAAAGGGATACTTATTAGGGCTGTCAACGAATATTCTAAATTCGAATATATATTTGAAGTGGTAAAAAAAAAATTGAATGTGAAAATTAATATTCAAATGTTTTAAAAAAACAACCGCAGCGACAGCGCCTCTGTCTGCTTTGCGGGTGGACGCGTGCCTGAGCGTCATTGCTGACAGTTGACTTGCATGGAAGATGGCAGTAAGTGCAGAACCCAGCTTGACCGCAGCAGAGAAAGTGATTGTAACCCCAAAAAATCTAAAGAGCGATGTCTGGAAATATTTCGGATTTTGGTCAGTTGATGGTTAACTTGTTGAGCCTACAGCTAAAGTAGTGTGTAAACTATGTAAGCTAGAGTTAGATTACTATTCAACAACTAGCAACTTGAGGCTACATCTCCATGTTTACCACAGCACAGCTCGCTCGGAGCGTTCAATGCTGGTTCTATACTGTAAAACTTTAATGTAATTAATATTTGTTTCAATCACTGAATGAAGCCTGCCATATTTGGGACAAGAATCGCGACCTTAAATTGCTCGCACACAGTGGCGGAACCAGACTTTTATATATGGGGTGGCCAAGGGGTGGCCAGGGATACTTCAGGGGGTCCACAGACCAAGACTGAAAATGTCTAAGCAGTGTAAATGTGATTCATATGATTGCTGATTAGAAGTAGAAATTGCAATTCACTTTAGCCTAAGTTCTTCAGTGTGGCCTAGTATGGTCCACTAGGGTTACTTTAATTAAATTCTACAAGTACTATGAATAGACTATGTCCACATCTGAATTGCAACTCATTTCTTTCTTACACACGCTGTATTTACAAACTGGAGAGACTTTTGTCCGTCTGTTTTCATGAATATATAATCTGGGTCTAACCAGGTTAGAGGTTGACCCTTTGATGAATCTTTTACATTAAAACATAACTATTAGTGTATACTCACACAAAAAATGCCACAGCCATCAAAACAAGAACATTCATGAATCAACCACCAACATTTTAAAGTGAGGCTTAATCGGGAAAAACAAACGTTTTTGTGTAGGCTTACATGTGTGGCCTACAAACACAAGCTAAACTTGGCATGTGACTGACTGCCTAGTATGCTCTGACCTGGTGCCTGTTGCTTCGGGGAGGGAGCTGCTCTGAGGTCTTGGGGTGGTGCAAGGACTGGGGTCTATTTCCATCTGATCCCATTTGCTCAGCTTTTTGAAGAAGTCTGCTATCTCACCCTTTCTTTTAATGTTTGAAGTGAACCCTAAGCAAAAACAACATGTAGGCCTACACATCCAATTACCCAAATTTGAGTCCAATCTCAATCTTAAACATATCCCCATTATCTTCAATCAACTCCCAGCCTTTAAGTTACTAGATCATGGCCTACTCTGAAATACGTATTTCAAAAAGGGATTATACAATAGCAAACAGGGTAGCTATCTGACTGCAGTGTTCATCTTTTGTAACGTTAATAGATTGATAAGGCATCTCATCAAGGAATCTTAGCAGTTAAAGTACAAACATAGTGTATACACTATAGCGACCCACACCGAAAGACTTGTCATATGTTAGGCTGTAAGTTGGTTGTTTACCAGTAATGTTCGCGTGGTCCGACATGCCAATAAACCTGCTGTCTGCTAATCACGGGAATGCCGAGAATGTTCGGATGCCGGGTATCCAGTGGTTGGCGAAGGGGCATGGAGTGTGGTTGGGCTGGGGGATGGAGCATTCGAAGTAAGGACCAGGTTTAGCGTCTGTTCTTTCTGTTACGTCTGGGTTTCACAAGAGACGGTCACTATTGTTTTGTGGGCTACCTTTCTTTTATTTAGCGTGGGCGAGGGCCAAACAGCTGTTTGGCTTACTAGTAGCCTGTGTACCGTTAGGTTAATAAACGTCAACTCGGGAACTTCATCTTATGCCTGGACGATTGTTCCTTTCTGACCTAGATAGTCAGGTCATCACAATAGATGTCAAATGGCTAAATGATACTGTTGTTGTTTTAAAAGTGTGCTATATAAATGAAAATTTAAAAAACGAAATAGAATCAACGACACCACAGTACGACAACTGTTATAGCTAACTCTACTAAGGTAGTGCTAAGTGCTAAACAAAAACAGAGATATTTCTCTTATCTGAATCTGTTACTGTATGGAACCAAATTGCCAATATGCATCTTTTTCTATGGCTCTGCGGCCCAGCAACTCAACTTTCATAACATTTTGTTCAGGAAGCCTCAACCCCAATGCTAAACCTTAAAGCGATAACTGTAATATGATGCTCTTGTCTTCCGTCGCTGGCGCTATATCAGACGTTGTGAATTTGTGACTGACTGGTGAACAGTAGAAATATCCTTGATTGAAAAAATCAAGCCAGATGTCAAAATAAACGCTTCTTTTGACAAGACAAATTAAATGTCAAATTATATAAGTAACAATTGAGGTGTTATTAAAAATGTTATTTGTTTGGGTGATTTCAGGTAATGTGGGACACTTTTTGGTAGAGGCTCCAGTAGACTTACAAAATAACTTAACTCGCCCCAGTGGTGTTTCTGTAAATCGTTTTAGGGCTTGGGAACATTTTCATGTTGGAATGAAATCGGAATACACAATATTTTAGAAGCTACACACTTTCAAACATATCATGACCCCCTCTCTCACTCAGGCACCATTTTCAGGTAATGTGGGACAGCTTGTCAGGTAAAGTGGGACAGTCATCGTCTGTCAGCCTAGTCTGCTAATATAATAATAATTAGTTTATATACAACAATGCTAGGTGCAAGGGTGTGGCAAGATTCATTTAGTTGTGGGGTTTGACTTATACAATAGGCATAAAGTGTAACTGATGTAAACCTTAGTGATCTGCAGTCTATGTGCTACCTAGATAGTCCCGCTGGGTTAGCATTTCGTTGGACTAGCGTTAGCGGTCATGCTTACAAGTCTGAAAGCGCTGGTTCAATGACATTGTAAGTTGTTATTTAGTTGGGAACTTAAGTGCAGTATGTTGCATTGGTATTAAACATTTGAGAACTGTCAAATTAAATTACTTTTATAGCATAAACACAGCATTACTATATGTCCCACTTTACCTGAAAAATGCTGTCCCACATTACCTGACATGATCAGGTAATGTGGGACAGTCACATAAAACGTTTTTTTTCTTTCTAACAAAGCATTATTTTACACATTTTTGTGTGTGTTTCAATCAGTGGTTAAACCCCTTCAATATGCTGCAATAGTTTTCATTGTAACTTCATTTAAATTCCTTTCCCAGCCTTATCATTGAGAAATATAATGTCATATGCCGCTGAACTTTCGATGCGTTTTTTCTGTATAGACCTCTTGTCAAGCCAGATCACGCCTACTCTGATGATGTCAGACAAATAAAAACCACTGCATAGTGACTAGAAGTGTTGTATTTACAAGTCAAGATCAGCTCTGGTGATTGGATAACGGTTTTCCACATGTTAAATCATCAAAATGCATAACTGTCCCACTTTACCTGATGTCCCACATTACCTGAACTCACCCTACATAAAACATTAACACAATGTCTGCAGAATGAAACACTTTCTGTCATGCAGCTTCATCCTAAGATCTCTACAGACCATGCAGCTAATTTAATGCTGAACGGGGGCTTATTACTTGAAAGAGGAATGATTTACATTACATTTACATTTAGTCATTTAGCAGACGCTCTTATCCAGAGCGACTTACAGTAAGTACAGGGACACTCCCCCCCAGGCAAGTCATTGTGGTGAAGTGCCTTGCCCAAGGACACAACATCATTTGGCACAGCGGGGAATCAATCCGGCAATCTTCTGATTACTGGCCAGACTCCCTCACCGCTCAGCCATTTGACTCCTCCTGTGTTGTCTCAGTTACACTCACGGCTTGGAAATACTGTGATTTGATAAAGTAGGCAAATGGCTAGTAGAAAATCATATTTCATAATAATTTCAGTCAGCTGCAAGACCCAGTGAAATGTTATATACAGCTAGCAAACTAACGTTAGCTAGCATTGCTAACGAAATTGGCTAACTCAAATTTGGTAGTCTATCCTCAGTATTTGCAAGCTGGCCAGTGCAAGTACATTTACATTTATTTATTTTGCAGACGCTTTTATCCAAAGCGACTTCCAAGAGAGAGCTTTACAAAAAGAGCATAGGTCACTGATCATAACAACGAGGTAGTCCCAAACATTGCAAGTAGCCAAAACATGAAGCATACATTGTGAAAAAGCTAAACAAGTGCCAAAAGGGAAGACCCATAAGAGCATGCAGTTATACAAGTTACAAATTAAAACAACATGAACGACAAAAGTTCAGGACTGTACCTGTAGAAGAACAATCAACAGTAAAATATTTCACAGCGAGTACAAGACTTAACTTAGTTATATCTAACCTAAAAGAGCAACGAGTCACTCAATAAGAGTCATTGTGATCATGGAGGAAAGTAACATGGTATTTTATTGTTCTCTAACATATATATTTATTATTTATTTTTCTCCTCCCCAAAGGATCAGTCAATATTTGGACTACAATGTTCGTCTTGGTCTCGATTGCGTTGCTTGTATTTTTATTTAGGTTGCGTTGCACGGTTTCGGAGGTTACAACGTTTTTGTGGCAAAAAAGTGCCTTTAGACGGGTACTCAGTGCTAGCTACATCACCACACCAGTACATGTTAGCAACGACGCATAGATTGATGTGCAGTTGCACAGCGAGTATCGTGCTGTGGTGTGCTAGCAGCACATTTAAGCAAATCAAGACTTGCATGTACAGTAAGTAATGTCACATTAAATAATGTATTTAAACTCAAGCTTGTGTGATGCGTTGCTGCCTTCAATGCCACAGCCTAAACTTTATGTCAAAAGAAACATTCTCATTTCTGGCGCTTTCAATCAATCCCCTCAGTGACGTTTGGCTAGCAACAGCAACTAGCTTGAAAATGTACTGCTAGGTATGGACTGTTTCATTTTCTTTCAGGACTACATATTTACTACCGCTCATTATTTATTTTTGATTTACCTTACGCGGGCCGGATTGGGAAAGCCCGTGGGCCGGTTGTGGCCCGCGGGCCGTACAATTCCCAGGTCTGCCATAACTGATTCTCTGGTGCTCAGGTCGTAATTTCAATCCCACAGCACGGAGCAGTGTAGGCCAATAGGATTATGTGGACCACAGCCAATCAGAGGCAAAGACAGGAGTCAGATGGCTGAGCGGTGAGGGAGTCGGGCTAGTAATCAGAAGGTAGCCAGATCAATGCCCTGCCAACTGACGTTGTGTCCTTGGCACTTCACCCTACTTGCCTCGGGGGCAATATCCCTGTACTTTAAGTCGCTCTGGATAGATAAGAGCGTCTGCTAAATGACTAAATGTAAATGTAAACGTAAAGACCCGCCCCATCTCTATCTCTGATTAGTTTAGACCACAATATGATCTAACCATGTGTGAGTTCCATCAAAGCGGAAACAAAGCTTTGTTCCTGGAGAGGCAGCGGATGCGAGGAGGTTAGGTGCACTGGTCCTAGGAAAGCTTTTAGTCGCACCCGTGCAAATTTTGATCGCACTCTAGAGCCCTGCATAGTTATGGCAAAAACGTAAGGGTGTTTTGTGCAACCGGCCCCCAACTCCAACTTTTTTTTACTAGGAGCACTGTAGACCTGGCCTGATGTTGTCATACTCATAATTCTAGTCAGAATATGAGTCTGAAAACTCTCCGTTGGGCTGTGACTACGGGGCGTGTTTCAACCAAACTCGTAAAACAAATGCCTCTACGCTCATTTGGATAGACCTACAACCTATCAGAGCAACGTAATATGTTGTTTGTTGAAAACAAATTCAACTCAAGGGCTCTTTTGTGACGTTGTTGATTACGTTACTGTTGATCATCTGTCCATCATCGTATAAAGCCCGCCCTGGCAATTTCATTGGTCCGCCCAGATCCTGGTTTTATGTAGTTGTTCCCAATACGAGACCCTCCAGACCCAACTTCCCGACCACATTTTTTTGTCGGCGGGGAGAAGTTGGGCTGGCAGCCAGGCTACTGTAGACCCTAATTGATCATTCTAGGGGCACAGGCAAAATATTTTGCGGGCACAGGCAGAATATTTAGGGGCGTACACCTTAAATCAACCCGCAACACAATTTTTTACATTTTCCCCCATTTTAACACAAGAAGCTGGGAAGGGTCATTTGGGCCCAGTGAAGAGAAAATATTTTTTATCTTCGATCAAATTCCAGATCCCTGCTTGCTTGACTTTTCCTGGATATGTGTTTTATCACCCAGTATTTTTACATTTTCAAAATCACAATGGGAAAAGCGAATTTAAGGATATTTCACTCCTGTTTACTGTTAAATTTTCTTTCATGCATTCCAAGGCTGTGATTCTCTTTTCTATCAGCAGATGTCGCAAGGGGTCCCATATATGAGTCTTCTGTTATTCAGACAAAGGCTGAATCCCAATACTCCCCCTTATCCCTTCCCCCTAGCCCTTAGTGTACCCCAAGCCCTTGGCCCTCGAAACTGAGGGGTAAGGGCTACATAGCCCTAAGAAATGGGATGCCACTTGGTTCGGGTACGTCATCTAGCACGTATCGATATCTCCAAAGTAAGTAGTGTTATGCACTGATATTAAACGAAATTCGCTGCTAATGGAGTTTACTTAAAACTGTAGACATGCTAGTCAAAGAAATGCGGGACTGTTGTGCAATTCAGCACTGTAACATTAGTGTACCAAAATAGCGATTTTTAGAAACGTTTCAATTAGGAAAATGGTTGCAAATATATATGTTCAGGACTGTGTATAACACAAAACATTTTATCAATCAATTAAGAACGAAAATATTACATTTATCGGACTCTCTGGATGATCTGGCCGATATAGCCCTAGGTTTCAAGTAAGCTCCCGATCTTACTTGGTTTTAAGGGGTGTATACCCCTTAGTCTTAGACCTACCCCTAGCTCAAAAAGAGTATTGGGACACCACTAGCTCTCACGGGAACGCGCAAAACTAAGGGGAAGGAGTAAGGGGAAGAGGTAAGGGAGAGTATTGGGATTCGGCCAAAGTTTCATGGTTTCCCGCAGCACTTTGCAGTTAAGGTGGCTGCCTTAACCACACACGCCTGCCGCCTTGACTTCATGGTCAAAATGTTATAATTATCGAAATATCGCTAATAAAATTAGCGATATTTACTGTGTTTCTGGCAGATTTCTCCACCAGCAATCTCCCTTTCATTCGAACGGCAGTCTGCCTTCTCTAGAGACTTTATTTTTGGGAGAAGAACCCCCCCCCGGTCCATCAGCAAATCTCACCCTGTCACCTTGACCAACACATTTTCTGAGGGAAACCCTGAGTTTAATATATAGTGTGTAAATGTGCAAAATGATAAGAATTTAACTATTTGAAGTGCATTTGTTTCACATACATTTGTCTGTAGACAATGCTATAAGCGCAATTCTTATGTCCGATTATTTTAGAGCGGCAACAATAACTAACAATAGTAGATATAGGCAGATAATCATGTTTTGTAAAGCAGATAAACTTAACAAATGCAGTTCTGAATGTATTAAAACAGGTCAAACAAATCATTAGACAATGAAATCACCAATGACAATTGACAATCTATGTATGTAAGGCAAATTAATTAATCAATAAATTGGACTGAAGCTTGTGTGTTTACACACACGAAACAGTGCAAAAACTCAATGCTAGTTTCTAATTAGGCTACTGCTCATCGCTCGTGGAGCTTATGACTGTCGTGTTTTGCTAGCGGGTTCGCTAACAGAGAAATTGCATCAACCTTTGTTTTCATCGAACCAAACCAAACCAGCGGCAGATGTTCAGGGAACCAAACTTGTGATCTCTGCCAGACATGTAAGCAACATGTAAGCTCTGTGGAAAATGCAGTAAGAATGCACCAAAGACATGCTTGGAATTTTGACAGGAACATAACTTGAGTTGATTATGTTGAAGGGAAATTTACTTGAGACCAAATCTATTGATTCGCAAGGCAGTCTTTAGGAGGGGGGATGGGATAACCTACTTACCAGACACAGCCTGAAATAGTGTAGGAAATAACAGCAATATTTTGGGGGAATCGTTCAAATGGTGATACAAGCGTGAAATTGGGTACAAATCATCTTTGACAGTCCCTCTTCGATTTAGGAATTGGGGCCACTCGAAAATCCAAAATTTCCGCCATTTATTTCAAAATGGCCACCACGGTTAGACTGATTTTGCATTTCAGCATAATCTTTGCGTATACTTAATAGATGTCAATAATATCAGACTCCCATAGTATGTTTTTGAACATTTTCAAACAGGAGTTACCAGTTATAACCATCTGAAACATTTATAAAACATTTTATAGGCTAACTTTGTTATAGGTCACGGGGAAAACTATGTGAAGTTTAGGGTTAATAAGAGGGATAGAGAGAGGTATTTGGGGGATATATAGTATAGGACAACAGTAAAAATAGTAGCTCGATTTGTGGCTAGTTGCTTTTTTTTGCACTGTGGCATGCAACATTTCAAACCCAAACCTCAATAGTCGCTAGATTTGTTAGCTAGTCACTTTTCAGACATCGAAAAAGACTACAATGAACGAACAATTTGATGGCTGTCTGGTACTATATAAGGAGTAGCACTACCCTCTGTTCTCATTCCATATACAAACCAACCTTCAAGCTATGTGTAGAGGACAGTTAAAATGATTAACTGAAAAGTTAAAAGGTTGATTCACCGTTTACCAGCTCAAAAGGTGTCGATATGTTGGCCTAAAGGGAACTAATCTATGGCATTTGCCAGAAATGTAAACAGAACACACTAAGGATGTGCGCTGAATGTTAACAAGGCTACTTGTGAATAGTGTTGCTTTCGTCTACAAAAATTATGACTAAATATTGTCGTCAACAAACCTTTATCACATGACGAAAACGAGATGAGACGCAACGTATGTGCTGGTCATGTGACAACTAAAATTAAATGTATAATGCAATATTGTTGACAAATAAAAACGAGACTAAATGTGGTTTACAAAATACAAACTATGCTAAAATTTACATTAATTATTACATTACATTAACTTATAACACTAGGCAGCAAAATTGCCAAGCAGAGCTAGAATAGCTAGCTATGCTAGCTACCATACTGTAGCTCACACCAGTTCAATTTAAGTGAAGAAAGGAGTTTGGTAACTAGAACAGAATATACAATTTAATAAAACATTTTATTATGCAATATGTCCAGTGAGAGGGTTAGTGAGTGGACCTGAAATTCCTGCCTAGCGTTGACAGCTAGCTGGGCGATAGGGGACCCCTTAATCTGCAATTCATTGTTGCTAGCTCTAATCTGATGTGCATTTAGAATCTAACAAGCTATATCTTACAAAAAACTTGAAGTTAAGCTGGCTATATAACATTTGGGTGACCAGACGTCCTCTTTTATCAGGACATGTCCTCTTTTCGAGACCTAAAAAATGCGTCCGGCAAGGATTCCAAAACTGTCCGGGATTTTGCCTCGTCGGAAATTTGTGTTTCTCTGGGTCTTTCACAAACTATTATGCCATTCATGTTCAGTGTTACAAAGCAAGTTAGCTGGTAAATTGATCAAATTACTGCATTATTTTTAAACTATTTTCAAAATCAGCTAAGTTGATTCTAAACACTGAACATTAATGGGGTTGAATGTTTGGGAATATTGGTCGCAAATGACACAACTATAGGTCACAAACTTCTGCTTTCTTCGATTAGACTACAATGGAAGTCTATGGAAGTGTCCAAACTTTCTTTTTATATGGCTCTCGGTCTACCTAGCTCTGACTACCAAGCCTTTTAATCAATGGCGTGCTTACATAGTCTACAATGTCCCAGTATTTTAAGAAAATATTAACTATAACTATATACATGTTTCTTAAAGTATTTGTTCTAGTTCTATCAGAGTGAAAGTTGCTAGTTGTCTAGCATTAACTTTTAAGTCAGTGGTGTTGTTAGACGTCAAACTGTACTGCGGCACAGGCCCTTATTCATATCCCTTCTTCCAAGCTTGTTGCGCACAATGCATTAGGTTATAGCAACTTCCCTCGTTTAACCCACTGTATAACAGTTCAGGGATGCATGTTTGGTATCAGCTTTGGTAAGGACATCTATAGTTAATGCAAGCTTTGTGTTTTCGGTTTGTTTAGATTGTAATGGGGCACAGCAGATTTATACTGGGCACATGCCCCTTTAAAAAGGGTCTAACGATACCCCTGTGTAAAGTTATGTTTAATAAACTAATACCATTTTTAAAAATAACACTGTGCTAAATCCACTGTGCTCCTAAATTTCTTGTGATTCTTGGTGAAAACATTAGCGTAGAGCCCTGATTAACAACATTAGCAACAACATTAGCAAGCCACAACTCTTTCTAGCATGTGTATTGACAGGTAGAGCCTAACATGTCAACTGTGTTATCGATGCCTTCAGAGAAAAAAAGAAGTGACCAGTAGTGATGTGTCATTCGTGAACGATTCGTTCATTTTGAACAAATCATTAGTATGACTCAGGAGTAACGAGTAGTCTCAGAGAGCATTCGTTCATTTTCTCGTGGCCGAGAAAGAAAAAAAAGAAAGTTAAAAACTAAACTATAACTATCACTTGTAAACTAATATAATTCACGTCTTACTAAACCTAGTCACGCGAAAGTGAACAAGGTAAACAAATCCTTTCTGTTTCCTCTTCTGAGCCTATGCAGGTCACGTGCAAAATTATCCAAAGACTCGTACCCGGCAGATGAACGAAACATTGATCCGAAGACACAGTTGGGAGGTTCATCTGCCGAGTACGAGTCTTTAAATCGTTTTTCACGTGACTTGCATAGGCTCAGTACTGGTAGGTAGCAAAAATAGAAACAATTCGTTCATTTTAACTGGGTCTTCGGACACGGACCGTTGGATCGTTTTTCACATGACCTGCATAGACTCAGTACAGGTAGCTAGCAAAAATAGAAACGATTCGTTCATTTTAACTGGGTCTTCGGATACGGACCTTTAGATCGTTTTTCACGTGACCTGCATAGCCTTAGCACTGGTAGCTAGCAAAAACAAACTAGTTGTTCATTTTGATTGGGTCTTCGGATACGGATCTTTGGATAATTTTTCATGTGACCTGCATAGGCTCCGAAGAGGGAACAGAAAGGATTTGTTTAGTTCACTTTCGCGTGACTAGGTTTAGTAAGACGTGAATGATATTCGTTCACAAGTAATAAGTACAGGTTTTGTTATTTTCACTTTTTTGTACTTTATTTATTGTTCAGTGCTGCGTAATTGTTTTCCGTGATAATTAAATGCTAGTGTGATAATAAATGACCATTTCAAATCATACAAACTGTCATGATACATTATTTTAATGCAGGAATTTATTTTTAAATAGTATCTGCTGGTTTACATGCACTAACATGAGAATATGATACATGTTTGCAGTGTACATATTTAAGCCAGGGAATTGGCTATAAAATATTGAGCAACACCCCCCCCCCTCGTTGAAATGAACGAATGAGTCTAAAAAAGATTTGTTCATTTTGCTGAACGAGATTCAAAGAACCGAATCAGTAAAATGATCCGAACTTCCCATCACTAGCTTGCCGTGAAGCAGCATCTCTGGTTGTACCATGTGTATGACGTTATTGACATTTTAAAAGGCTTTTTAGAACAAAGGCGATATTTAAAAAATCTAACACCCAGCAGTGTGTATTTTTTTGCCTCCCCTTTCGAATTCAGAATTCAAATTACTCTACAAAAAATTATATCCTGAGAAAAGTGGATTTTGAGGGGTATAGCTCCATAGACATCCATTCCTTGCTGCACTCGCTCGTTAGTAACCTCAAATGGAACTAGGATTGGAACTGCAACCAGTTCAGAACCCGGAAGTTTCCCGAGAGTGGCAGTTCTTCCCATATTAGACATTCTCTGTCTCACTTCAGGGGCTGCAATAGGTTGCACTGCGCAGACACAGGCGACGTCACTTCCTCAAGCCCCACTCGCGGCATTATTTAAAAGATGCAGCTGCAAAGATGCAGTTAGCGTAAACGACAACAAACAAAACTAAGTCTGACACAGAGAAAGGGACCGATGGCCAGCCAGCCGGGGTTTGTCTTTGGGAGAAAAAGAAGAAACAGCATTTGGAAAAACCTTCATTATGTAGAAGTGGAAAAGAAAACAGAATTTGTTGTGGAAAAGGATGGTGAGAAATGTGGCCACAAAATCACAGGAAAAAACACCACACACTTTAAGAGACATCTCTTTTATTTAAATGTATGTGTGGGTACTTCTAAGATGTTTGGTTGGTAAAATAAAAAGTAAATTCAAATGAGAGTGTCTTCCGTGTCTGTAATAGATGTATTCTTGAGTCTGTAACACAGGGTTTTTCCTGCATAGAGAAAATTTGGGTGCGCGCCTAAGCAGTTTTCCCGAGCGTCTATGACAAATCCCAAGCGCCAAAGGCAAAAAAAAAGTCTGCAATGAAAAAAAAACCTCTTCATCACACGAACAATGCATGTCAGCAAATATGTTCTCAATAGTATGTTTCAAGTAGGCTACAGCCGAACCCTCGTTTTGTTTGGATCAATAGTAATCGAGTTGATAAAAGTGTCTTCTTGTCTGATCAATACAAAACTGTGAGGTGCGTGAATGGACAGAGCAGCCAGTAAACTGACGTTCCGCTGCGAGGGCCAGCCCGACGTGCACAAATACACCTGTACCAATGCAAATGAAATTTACACTCAAAAAACTGTCAAAAGTTTGATTAACGATTTCCAACGCAGCATCCATTGGTATTCTTAACCTGGAATGATAATATATAGTGTAGGCACATTTTTTTTAAAGGAAATTGCAAAACACCTGGGAATAAATACATTGATTAGAAAAATATATAAAGTTCAATGTGCTCACTATAACTTCTATAGATTCTATTGATATACATTTCAGTAGTTTGCATTTATATCAGTGTTTCCGCTATGTTGATTTTTCCGTGGCGGCCCGCCACAGTAAAATTTCTGCCGCCACGGTATCAGAAATAGGGCTGTACAAAATTTTAGGCCGTCTATCAGCCGTGATTGTTAGAGCGCATGTCGGAGAATAGCAAAGACACGCGCTTCACAGCGCAGTTGAGATTGAGCGTGTGCGTCCTTGAGAACTGTAAGTTGTATAATTTATGTTGTCAGTTCATTTAAGCCTGTTATTCTATTAGTCTATAGTTCTTGCAAATTTAAATTTAGTTAACTGGTGATTTTCGTTGATTGTATTGTTCCCCTGCTAGCAAAATTGCACATCAGTTGATTCGATAGCGATTGCTGCCCTTGCTCATGTTTGTATTTTAGGTACATTATTATGCTGAAGTAGTTTTAATGAATAAATAGTGGGTATATTGTTATTATTTGCTACAGAATACTTAGCCTATCAAGCAGACAGTGTACATGCTTCCGAGTGGCCTACCTTAATCGATTGGCTATAGCCTGTAGGCCACTGACCATTTAAAAGATATGCCATTTAGAACATACTTTAATGAGTCTTAAGTATGTTAACTTTATTTCTTTAAGGGAAATAGGACAATAGGAAAATATGTGCAATATTACACTAGCTATATGACTATTACATTAATCTTAGTTAGGGTTAGCACTTTGTTTTGGCCGGGGGGGGGGGCGGGGGGTCGGACAGACCTGCCCCCACTAACAAAAATAAATTCCTAGAGGAAACACTGTATATGTAAAGGTAAACCTTGATAATCTTTGAAGAATACATGAAAGCACCATGGGGCATGGACTATTGTCAATATATTAGCCCATCTATTTTAATCTAAAGTGGAAGCAAAATGATTTCCTCAAGCATAGCCTCCATTATTTATGAAATGGTTAAAAAAAAATACATAGATGTCTGCTAATAAGGTGACACGGTAACAGACTGTTTTTGTTTGAGCACCGAAGACCCATTTTGACCCAGGAAAAACCATGTAACAGTAGAGTTAAGTCAATATGGAGAGCCACTTTTACTTCAGAGTATCAAAAGTTACATCCAGTCATAAATACCGTATTCGATTAAACGCCACGGCGTTTATTACACAATGATCATTTTTGGTGCAGCCTTTGTTCGAGGGCGGCGTTTAATTAGTGAGAGAGATTTAGTGAATTGTAGCTGCAATGCGGCCATAGACAAAGAATAAGGAGGGCAAACACAAATCCTAGTGTAAAATTGAAGCCCCTCGTGTCTACATTGTGTAGAAATCTGAAGCTGCATGCCGAAATGTTCTTACACTTCAGCTTTCAAACAGAGAGCTATGCAGAAAGCACTCACCAGCAGCAGCATAACTGTAGCACGTGAACTTGGTGTTGATGAAAGGCAATTTCGCAAGTGGTGAAGTCAGCTACCTCGCAATATTGTACATGCAATCAGAGCCGCCGGCACACATGTGGCGAACATGCATTTACCCCACTACTTTTCAAAGTTGTAGGGCCTCGCCCTTTTGAGCGCGAGAGTACTGAGCGCATGTAATGTATCTACTATTAAAAACAAAAAACTTTAGCAACTTTATTTCTTCTTGCAATTGATAAAAATTGAAATTTCAGCCTGTTGACTATACTTTAAACGCCTACTGCAACAAGTGAATGCACCTGTCAGTCACAGTGATCTCCTAGCTACAGCCAACCCGGCCCAAGAGGCAGAGCATCGACCACACGACTCAACAACTCATTGCTGCTAACGCTGTCAAGCAAAACGAGTCAGTTGCAGATGCTTACCAAAAAGGTTGATTGTATTGGAAAGAAACAAGGTAGCTATGTCAAACTTCCTCAACGTGTATCTATCACAATAAAATGATAATGCAACTTGAAAGCTAGGTTACATTACATTGTATTAGCTAGATGGTATTATTTTAAGCTCACTAATGACATTTGTTTGCCACAGAAAATATATGAAATGATAACCTGTACAATCATGTACTGTACAATCATGTACTGTACCTATAATTTTTACATGCCTTGTGTGTAAGTGTCTACTAAGTTACTCATATGTATGGGAATGTTTACAATTATCCATTGTCAATTAACAAAGACACAGAAGTTGACTTGTTCATAAAAATATAGACTGGTCCCGAAGAAAGAACCCCGATATGTCCCAAATTTTACCCACCACTTTTGGACCTGTGGCGCCACCTCTGCATGCAATTGTTGCAATTGCACTATAATAATGTATAATTTGTTTTCAACCAATGTCATAATTTAGAATTATATAATTGCATTTAGTATTATTAAGTGACTATTTGGTAAGAGTACAGTGCCTTTACTTTGAAGGCCTTTTGGAATGCTTGTGAGTGAGAGTCGACAAGCTAACAGCAAACGTAGCACAGACAATTAAATCCTCAGATAAAAGTTTAAGGTTGTTAAAGCAGATATTTGCGATCTAAGAAAACCTCTATTCCCTTGTGTACAGCATGTAGCCAACAAGGTATGTTGTTTTGTTTCTGTATTTTACTTTGGTGAACGTTATTTACATGCTGCGCATGTTATTGTATGTTCATATTAACCTAATGTGGTCTTTATTTCCTCGTTATACAGTGGGTTTAGTTTTCACGGTGGATTTGGAGCAGAAGCTTCAAATAAACCTGCAGCTAGAAAGCCACTTGTGTCTGCCAGTGCTTCAAGGGACTCATAGTACACTTGTGATTTACTTGTGTAATAAATACTGTGTTTTAATTTAACCAATTAAATAACCGTTTTCTTTTTTTTCCCATTGGATTTTTTTGGTGCGGCGTTTAATCGAGGGCGGTGTTTATTACACAATGTTCATTTTTGGTGCACCGTTTATTCAAGGGCGGAGTGTATTTGAGGGCGGCATTTAATTGAAGAAATACTGTAGCATGTTTGTCTGCTTATCAATCTGTTATCTCTGAACATGGGGGAGGGGGGATCATTCGCATGCTCCAAATCTTTAGTTCCCTCATTTGTCACTGTCACATTGCTTTGTTGCTGTCTACTTGGTGCACAACTTTGTTTAATAAGGAATCAATCCATTTTCAGTCCGTATATAACACTATATATATAAGCTGGAAATAACCGCAGCTAAGATAGCGTTGTTGTTACAAATTACCGCATTATTTATGAGAGCCACAAATTAAAGCTTGGCGAGCCGCGCAATGAGCAACTCTGGTCTATAAGCTAACAATAATATAAGATAACCTTGTTTGAAATGTGTTTGGCTAAAAGAACATGTTGGTTTTGTCTCTATTGCTAGGCACTTATAGCCTGACATTGTCATACTCATAATTCTAGTCAGAATATGAGTCTGATAACTCTCCGTTGGGCTGTGAGTATGGTGCTTCAACCAAACTCGTAAACACTGTTGGGTGTACATTTACATTTATTCATTTAGCAGACGCTTTTATCCAAAGCGACTTCCAAGAGAGAGCTTTACAAACTGTAAAGCAGTAGTCAGACTATTTCTGTTAGGTAACGAGTAACTTAACGCGTTACTTATTTAACTGAATGAATCTGTTACTAGTTCCATGTAACGCATTAGTTAATTGAGTCTTTTGGTCGAGAGCACTCAGCATGTAGCTAAAGTCTAGGAAAGTTGAGGCTACTTTTTGCTAGGTACCCACGAAAACGTCTTAATCTGCTAGACAGGTGGGTTCCCCTTCGTTCTTTTGGTGCGCAGTCTCACGAGCCCAATTTACCCGGCGTCATGGAGCCGACCAGATAAATAGTTATTTAAGACTTGCATGTACAGGCCTATGTAATGTCACATTAAATAATGTATTGAACTCAAGCTTGTGTGTTCTGTTGCTGTATCGTGCAGTGGTTTTGGTTTAGGCTTATATTACAGTAAGTAAAATAGTCTGGTTCAGTACATAAGTGAAAACCATTTTGCTACCATATAGCTACCTAGCTAGCTTCGTTTTGCTCCTAGATTCAATCCTAGCCCTTGTAAAGCTAGCTAACTACTAGACTTCTGCCTGACATTTTACAACATTATTTATTGATTAAAGAGTTTCTTGATTGAAGAACTTCATGCAAATATTGCTTTTCATTATAGTGGATTATTACCTTGATCCGTCTTGCTGTATAATGAGGATTGATCATGTTATATGCAAGTGACACTGAATATTCAGTACAATATGTTCTATTGCTGAGGTCAACCCATTAAATGTGTCTTCTGGGCATAAGAGTGACCAGGGTGAATTGTCTTAGAAATAAAATACTTTTCTTAATGTAATGCAAAAGTAACTGAACGCCTTACTCTCTACGACAAGTAACTAAGTCACATAACTAGTTACTTTACAAGGAATGTAACTAGTAACTGTAATTAGTTACTTTAAAAAGTAACGTTACCCAACACTGCTCGTAAAACAAATGCCTCTTCGCTCAATTGGATAGACCTACGACCAATCAGAGCAACCTAATATATTGTTTGTTGAAAATGAATTCAACCCAGGCGCTCTTTGGTGACGTGGTTGATTTAGCCTCTGTTCTGCTGCTCTCTCTCTCTCACCAACCGTCTCTGGAGGAGGGGATCCCTCTCTGAATTGCTCCTCCCAAGGTTTCTTGCATTTTTTCTCCCGTTGGGAGTTTTTCTGGGAGTTTTTCCTTGTCTTCCTTGAGGGTTTAGGTTGGTTGAGGGGGTGTATGTGAAGCCCTCTGTGAAATGCTTGCATGTAAAAAGGGCTATCCCAATCAATTTGATTTAATTACGTTATTGTTGATCATCTGTCCATCATCATATAAAGCCTGCCCTGACAATTTCATTGGTCCGAACAGCTCCTGTTCAGACATAGATTTTCGCCGACCGAGCTTCCCCAGACCCAACTTACCGACTAAAT